>NC_083352.1:125398550-126598550 GCF_030254825.1 Meriones unguiculatus | reverse complement strand
CAGTACAATCAGTTTAACATCACAGTAACAGAAAGGCAACGGATGTCAGCAATAACCAAACTGACGGTGTACAAGGCGAGTGGGAGAGAGGGCTCATAACGGCCAATGAACAGCAAGAGGTGGAAACTGTCCGCTTGGGGAGAGGCTCTTACGCCCCCTTGTGGTTTTATTTCCGCAACTGAAGAGAGGTATGAATATTCAGATTGAAAGGGTTCACCAAATCCCAGGCATATTCATTTTTAAAAAAGCACAAATATAATACAAACGCTTTTTTTTTTAAGTCTCCATCCAATAAGATACAACCTCAGGATCTTCCACTTTAAATAGAGGCAATGAGTGTTGTCTCAGTTGCTCATAACCAAGGCAGCTTATGGGCAGGAAGGTTTGTTTGGGGCTTATGGTTCCAGCAGGTTAGAGTCCATCACTAGCATGGCAGGGAAGGGGAGAGGCAGGTTAGCACTGTGGCTGGGGCTGGAAGCTGAGCGCTCACACCTTGATCCACAAACTCAGGACAGAGAGTGAACTGTGCGGCTTTGAAACCTCAACGCCCTTCTCCAATGGTGTACTGCCTCTAGCGAGGTCGTGCCTCTTCAGTCACCCACACGGCTCTATCAGCTAGGACCAAACATTCAAACTGAGTCGCTGTGGGACTTCTGATTCAAACCGTCAGGAATGTATACAATGGAAACTGTAAAACCCTGAAGAAAGAGAGTGAAGAAGATACAAAAATTGGGAGGACACTACCTGCTCATGCTGTGGGTAAAGAAACATCGTTAAAAGGGCCCACACTGCTGGTGTGGATGA
The DNA here is from genome assembly GCF_030254825.1 of Meriones unguiculatus. Lineage (NCBI taxonomy): Eukaryota > Metazoa > Chordata > Mammalia > Rodentia > Muridae > Meriones > Meriones unguiculatus. The sequence continues at coordinate 126,597,746 of NC_083352.1, read as the reverse complement.
GAATAACTGTCACAGGTCTATGTGCTTGCACACTCAGTCCTCAGCTGGTGGCACTGTTTGGGAAATTTAGGAGGTGTGGCCTTACCGGAGGAAGCATAGCATGGAGTTGGGGGTGGAGGCTAACTTTGAGAGCTTATGGTCCGTCCTACCTGTAGTTGGCTCTCTCTGCTTTGTGCTTATGGTAATGGTGAAAGACATGCTTGTGGTAAAGAATGAAAGCTCTCAGCATCCTGCTCTAGCCGCCATATCTGCCCGCTGCTGGGCCTCCCTGCCCTGATAGTGATGGAGCTCTAAGTCCAAATAACTATTCCATCTCTAACTTGCATTGGACACGATTTTTTTTTTATCATGGCGACAGAAAAGTAACTAATGACTACCCAGAGTGGCCTATGTATTCAATGAATCCCCACCGAAGTTTCAATGCCATTGCTCACAAGAAGAAGAAAAAGCCAAAAATTTGCACGGAAACACACATACGTAGTACGTATGTACATCAAGGCCATCTTGAAGAAGAAGAGCAAAGCAAGACGCTTCAAAACATGTTATTACCTGATTCCAAAATATGCTACAAAGCTGTCGCAATCAAAACAGCCCAGTACTGGTATGAAAACAGACCCACAGAACCATAGAACAGAACACAGAGCAGAGCAGTAAGGCCTTTCTCCAACAGCGTGATCACATATGTCTTCCGCAAAGTCCCAGAGAACGCGCAGCTGGTGAGAGATTAGTCTCTTGAACCAGCTGTGCTGGAAAAGCGCATGCAGAGGAGAAACAGCTGACCTCATGGAGAGTAGAGTTCACCAGCGGTCATGGTGAGGGGGCCGGAGGAGCTGGAGAAAGGTTGGCCTTGGGGAATTCAGGTATAGCTTCAGGAAACTGTCCAATATTGCCTAAAAATATGTTCATTCGTGTCATTAAAATATTCTTTGGGGAGGCACCTGCAGCTGACATCTCTAGCCCACAAAGAATCTTCAGCTGACCCCACGCATCGTCTCACGTGTTGACGTGTAACGAGAGGCTGTGATGGAAGCCTCTCCACACTCTGTGCACGAAAAGGAAGCTGTCCTAGCATGAAATGTAATGGCGTTGTGTTAAAAATGCTTAATCTTGGCAGCATATACTCAACATTTTGGTGGGCACGTGATCTTCCTTGCTGTTTCTAGAATTAGGATGCTGTTTTAGCACACAGACAACTGAAAACATGACTCTGTGTAAACTTCCACGGTGTCCCTAACTCTCTCTCATTCTTCTGCCTTCCCTTCAAGCACCTAGAATACTGTCTTGAGTAGTGGACAATCAAAACTGCTGTTGGCCAAGAACCAATGCTCTTTATACTTCTCTTTGCATCATTCCATATCCGTGGCTCACTCTCTGGACTCCACCCCATGGAAGCAAATAAAACCTGAGTCCAGAGCCCCACCACAGAATGTTCTAGACTCTTGGGTGTGCTACATCCTCAAGGATCATGAAATACTTGCACCTGACTCTTTTGGTATTTCTTATCCTGTTCCAGCTGTTTTCAGGTAAGCACGACCAAGGAAATGGATGACAGTTAGGTTTGGAGACTTGCTGGTGGGAGGTTTGATATCCTTCCATTCATTGTGGGCAGGGTCCTCTGGGGGTGGTCCTCTGCTGCACTGCTTCACCTGCGTGGAATGATTGGGAGTGTATCTGGCCAGCATCCCCGGGGCCATGGGATCAGGCAGGGTGTCTTTTGAGAAGTCCAATGATCCCTGCCAAGGGGCTGTCTTACTTCAGCAATTTTCCCAGTCTCCATCGATGGTGAGTCCTGAAGCCTTCCTTAGACGTTAAGTCTGTTATCGCTTCCTTTCCAGACCTGTTTCCTGGTCTGGAAAGTGGCCACAGAGCAGTCATGTGGACGAAAATGTAGACCTCACTGCTTTTTCTCAGCCATGAAAGTCTGTCGGTTAATGATTTACACTATGATTAATAAACAAATGGTCAGAGTTATGAAATTACATACAGGCTTGGATGTTTTTGTTTGTTTGTTTGTTTTTTGTTTTTGTTTTTGTTTTTTTAGAAAAAAGATGCTTTCCCCTTTCTGGTGTGTGGAAACCTTTTCTTTGTGCGTATAAAAGTCCACATAAATATGGATGCGAGTGCAGTTCCTTTTAGATGAGATGTAATTGCATTACATTTGTTTCAAAAAATACTTATCTTGGCAGCATATACTCAACATTTTGGTTGGCACACGGATACCTTCCTTGATGTTTCTAGAATTAGTATGCTATTTTAGCACACAGATAACTGAAAGTGTATGCATCTATTTTCTATTGGGGGTGAAATCAAGCATTCCCAGGTCTTTCACAAAACAAACAAAAAACTACAACTGAGTTTTGCACACTTGGACAAAAATTTCTAAATAATTTTCTAGAAGTCAGCTTACTAGGTTATGATCTCAGTTTTTCTGAGTTTTTTTTTTTTTTTTTTTTTTTTTTTTTTTTTTGGAGTCTCCTTTGAGCCACATGTATCTGGAAGAAGTCATTCCCTTCTTAGGGCAAAGGGGCTTTAGAAGACCTGAAAAGGCATTCTTTGCACAAACTTACAAACTTGTAAAAATGTTGCTAAAGCAACTTTCCGTTGTAGCTGGTGTGAATGAAAAGGAAAGACTCTGAATTGATCAGGCAAGAACTGTGTGATCCAGTGAGGTGGCCAGCTCCACTGCCGTTCACATGGGGAGCTTGAGGAAGATGGTGTCCAGCTTCTGGGATTGTACAGGTTTGCCACACGAATATAAAGAGGAAGAATTCAAAGAAACAAGGAAGCCACCCAGAAGGGCATTGGGATTCATGGCATGCAAGACTGATAAATTATTTATTGCTCTTTAGTTGACTTAGAAAGGGTTATGGATGCAGCTTGAGGCTCTGAATACAACCCACAATGGCAAAAAGAGAGAAAAGGCGTCTAGAGAGTGAGAGAATGAATGTCTTAATTCCATATAAATTTTAGATAATCAACACCGGTAGGGAGGGGACAGCCAGCTCTCAGTGAAGAGAAGGGCAATGGATGTGAGCACACGTCTCACTTACCTCGAATGAGATACAATAATTTACAAGTTTCAAACGTCACTGAGGGTAGATGCTTCAAGCCACAGGGCAGAATTCTTACCTGTTTAACAGCAGGATTCATAGTTCTTCATCCTATCCACAAAGAAATGTTTTCCAGCACCAAAACTCCACCCCAGAGCCTTGGGCATGCTCTAACACTGAGCTATACCTCCAGTCTTCAACCCAGTAAAGCACACTGACAATCTGACCAGTGCATTTTAAAGTGTCAACTTGTCAAGCGTGAACTGTCATCAACAAATATTCTTTATGAGCAACAAAAATAACCCAAATTTTAGGCCACAGAGAAAGCCTCTTTAAACGATGGTATGGCAATCGTATTCATCACCACAGTAAATAAAACTAATAATAACGGAAGCATAAAGAACACATTACTTAAAAAAGAAAAAAAATGTTGACAAATAAACCCTGAGCTAAAAAAGAAATCATAATCACTAACAAGCCTCCCAAGAAGGTGGGAAGTTGGAAGGTGATTCCCTGACCACAAGGAGGGTGTGAAGAAGAGCTACATAGCAAATAGTGTGGGCACAGCAGCCAGGAGGCTTTTGCTTAATCTTTTCTTATTTATTTCTTTGCTTGCTTGCTTTCTTGTTTATTTTGCAGTGTAACCAGAGGTATTAGAGGACAGGACAAGAATACCTTGGTGGGGGAGGAATATTATTAACTAGGAGAGGTTCCCAAAGACACTCTTGTTTTTTGTTTCTGTTTTTGTTTTTTGAGACAGGGTTTCTTTGTGTAGCCCTGGCTGTCCTGGGCTCATTTTGTAGACCAGGCTGGCCTTTAACTCACAGAGATCTGCCTACCCCTGCCTCCCCGAGTGCTGGGATTACAGATGTGTGCCACTGTGCCTGGCCAAAGACACTCTTAAGTGCTAGCTACATGAACAGTCTCTCTTTGATGGTCCAGCCAGCTGTGCACCAATGACTATGCATAATTCTGGAAATCTGTTATGCTTCCATTAAAAGTCATTTTTTGGCTTTCGTGATATTCTAGTGACTGTCCAGCCTGCTGTACTTCAAGATGTACTCACTAAACTATGATTGTTATTTTCTTAAAATCAGTTTTCAAAGCTCAATAGGAATTCTCATTTCTTTTTGCTTTGTTTTTTTTAATTTGTTTTTTAAATTCTTTATTAATTACACTTTATTCACTTTGTATCCCGCTCGTGGTTCCCTCCCTCCTCCTGTCCCAATCCATCCCTTCCTCCACCCTCTGCATGCATGCCCCTCCCCAAGTGCACTGATAGGGGAGGTCATCTTTTCCTTCCTTCTGATCCTAGTCAATTAGGTCTCATCAGGAGTGGCTGCATTGTCTTCTTCTGTGGCCTGGTAATGCTGCTTCCCCCTCAGGGGGAGGTAATAAAGAGCAGGCCAATCAGTTCATGTCAGAGACAGTTGAGACAAGGTTTTTCTATGTAGTCCTGGATGGCCTAGAACTCACTACATAGACCAGGCTGGCCTTACAGAGGTCCATCTGCCTCTGCCTCCTAAATGCTAGGATTAAAGGCACAAGTTCATGTATCTACTAGATTTGTGCTTAGCATAATTACATACTTTTTTTTTCTAGATGTCTCTTTTTACTTGTTTTCACCCTGATACTTAAATGACATTTTAAATTAAAATTATGTATGTGGTTCCTCTTAAAGTACATAAGGCAGTAAATGAGGGAGGTAATTTTTATTAGTTTTTTGAGAATCTTCACAGTATATTTTGATCATATTCACTTCCCTAATACCCTCCAGATCCCCCTTCCCTACCTACTCATCTTTGTGGACTCCTTTCAAATATAGTATCTGCTGTATAGCCCTGCTGTATAGGCTCAAACTCTAGATCCTTCTGCGTTTAGAGGTGTGTACCACCATACCTGCTGATGAATAGAAGCCATTGCTGATTAAGTACTTGACTGAGTTCCCAGAAGTCAGTTTTCCAAACCCTGTAAATCTTTAGCCATGAGAGAGAAAAATAAAACTTTTGGATTTCATGTCATTCTAGCCAGGACAGAACAACAGACAACAAATGTGAGGCTGTGGGGAAAGGGAACCCGCACACACCGACGGTGGGAAGACACACCAGAGCAGTCAGAATGGGAACCGGCACAAAGGGTCCCCAAAAACCTAAAAAGACACAATATGTGACCCCGCTGTACTGCTTCTGGGTGAAAAGCCGAAGGGCTCTACAGCCATACCTGCGATGTTTAACGCAGAGTTGTTCAAAACAGCCAGTTTTTAGAGTCCGCTTGGCTCTTTGTCAGAAGGTAAGGTGTGGCGGATACGGGCATGGCGGGATTTGAGTCAACCGTTAAGGAATCCAGTTACATCATTTCCCACAAAATGGTTGGAATCATATTAAGCAAAATAAGCCACACACACACACACACACACACACACACACACACACACACACAAAACAAACAAACAGAAAAACAGTATCACATGTTTTCTCTCACTCGTGGTTCTTAGAATTCTTCCCAGGTGCCTAAGCCATTTCTCTTGGTCTGTAGATTGTATGACAGCTGCAGGGAAGCCAAGGGAAGGGAGGAGACCATGGAGAGAGGGAATGAAAGGGGGACTACGGAGAGGGCATGGAGTGGTTACACACAGCCAGAGGACACAATCACCCGGGACACATCACCTGTGTGAAAGCAGCAGGCTGTACGTGGACAGACGCCTCTGTGGCTCGGGGAAACTCTGTGGTTAATAACCTAGCATCCAGTCAACACCCAGATGCAGCAAATGGTCGATGCTGTTGGGTGTATTTCCTGATTCATTTATTTCATTTTTCTTAATTAAAATGTGTTTCATTAGAAAGCCCATTTAGGTCCACTTAACCATCAATGGGCAGACTTCTAGATTTGTTTGTTTTATTTTAGGCATCTGGCCGTTTTGTCTGCGTGTACCCATGTGTCCCGCTTGAGTGCCCAGTGCCTGCAGAGAGCATCAGATCCCCTGGAGCTAGAGTTACTCATAGCTGGGAGTCACAGTGTGACTGCTGGGAACTAGTACTTTTAAATTAAAAGGCTTCTCTCTAGCCCAACAACAGACAGATTTTGAAAGGTGAATCCAAAGCTCTGTAGGAGCAGGTCCCAGCAATCTTTGATTTAGTGAGCGAGTCCACAGGGCATTTTGTGACACTGTGAGTTGAAGTTAGGATCAATGCATGATTTCGTACAGCTGTGTTTCTGTGGTCTCCCATGCTGATTTCATTGTATTGCCGTAAGATGCTTTATCAAGCTATGATTGATAGATGGGAGCTGCAAGTATTTAATGTGTGCTAGTAGATGGACTTGGAGGTGAATATAGGCTCATTACTGCATACTGTCTTGCTTACTTATATATTGCTGAGAAGAGATACTATGACCAAGGCAACTTATATAGAGAAGAGTTTATTAGGGGCTTACAGTGTCAGAGGGTGAGTCTATGATACCATCAGGGCAAGACCATGGCAGCAGGCAGACAGGCGTCGTGCTGGAGCTAGAACTGAGAGTTCTCACGTTGAGACAACAGCCATGAAGAGAAAGAGGCTGAGACAGCAACCATGAAGGGAAAGAGGTTAACTGGGAATGGCGTCGTCTTTTTCAGCCTCAGAGACCACCCCCGGTGATACCCCTCCTCCAGCCAGGCCACATGTCCTGATATTTCCCAAACAGTCCCACCAACTGGGAACCAAGCATTCAAATACACCAGCCTATGGGGGACCATTTCCGTTCAAACCAACCACAGTACCATAAACCCAGTCATTGTGTCCAAGAGCTTCCTTCTTCCTGAAGCAAAGGTTATTAATACATTTCTGACAATTGCAGAGCCTGTTGGAGTCGGAGTCCTGTAACTGTGGAATAATAAGCCTGATTATAATTCAGCCAGCACAGAGTGGAGTTGGCCTGCTGTGTGCCTCATCTACACGACCACATGGCTGCTTATCAAGCCATCTCAGTTCCCGCTAGCTAGTGAATTCCTTTGGCATTGATGATAAGATCTTTGAGAACATGGCGTAACCCAACCTTTCGTTGCTTTCCTTGCATAATCTCCTTTAGTGAGTCCAGGGCTGTTGTGGAGATAATTGTGGCACTGGCCCAGTGGTTCCTTTGGATAAGCCTCCGTATTTTGAATTAGCAGCCTTCCTTTCTTCACTTACTTTACTTTCAGTCTGCAGGTGCCGCAAAGCTTGCTGGGTCATAAGAGGACACTGCAGGGAACGCTGCAAATCTGGGGAACGGGTGAAAAAGCCATGCAACAATGGGGACTACTGCTGCACTGCAAGCAAGATGGACCCTCGGCCACAGGCGCCTGTAAAAACGTTTGGTCATAATTTCAAAGACTATCCCAAATCTATGCCAGTGATATTCGTCAGTAACTACGATGAGTTAGCGTTCACCTGAAAATAATTTGGTCCTCTGCAGAGGGGGCGTTGCCAGCTCAAGGGTACATTAAACATATGACCTCCTCTCCGCAGTCTCTCATCTCTGCTCTCGTGGGGCTGGCGGCGACACTGAGGTAGCAAAAGCATGGGAAGCACCCAGTGCTAAACGTTCCAACAGCTGGATGGAAGCAGGAAACGGTCAGCATTCCAGGGACGTTTCCTCAGATAGAAACACCAAATTGTTTCGCTCACGATGGTTTTTCATTTCTTCTGGGTCTCCTTGCTGGTGCCCTATGTCTGTGGCTCCGTGTTCTCCATCCAAGTGTCTGCCTTCAGAAAGGCCACAGGGAGCCTCTGAGAACTCTCGTGTGTTGGTTTGCCTTCTAGTTCAATGTAGGTAACTCCCTGCTGAGTGCTTGTTGTGGTCCCCTCAGCTACGAGGAGCCTGGGAGTTCTTGTCAAAACACGGAAAATACCCCTAATTCGCCCATCCTGTGTATCACTAGCTTCCCTTTTACCCTAAGGGAAAAATGTTCTGCCCGAGGGAAACAGGGATGAAAGTACTTCTGCCTACTTTGCTGAAGTAAAATGGGCCAGGGAATATGTAAGTGGCAGAATTCTTGGCTAGCCTGTGTGAGACTCTCTGTTCAGCCTTTTCTCTCCCCTCTACTCCTGTGTGTGTGTGTTGGAGAGGGAAATAGACAGACAGACTGACAAACATGCTGGAAGATCATACAAAATGTCTTTCCCCCTCATTAATAAATGATTCAGGAAAACAGGAGATAGATACGAACAAATGCAGTTGTAATGTAAGGCACAATTATAGAGATATGCATATAGACGCCTAAGAATGCCTCAGGACGGAATTCGACCTTTGCATCACATCACTTACAAAGATCAGCAGCACACAGGTTAAGCATTGACTCGAAATTACAAAATTACTGCAAGGAAACATGGCAGAAAAACAGTCACTAGTCTAGGCTGCCATGCTTTAAATTTTACTCAAAGTCTCAGGAAACAGAAGCAAAAATAATAGACGGAGGGCACCACATCAGAGTCAGTGCTTCTGTACAGCTCAGGGAACACCAGAAACCTGAGGCTATAAGCTACAGACAGAGAGAATGCATCTGCGCCCATGTACAGAATAAGAAGAGATAGATCTCAGAATAGAAAAGACTGAACTCTATAGAAAGAAAACAACAGATATGGACGTTAAGCTGGAAAGGACTCTCAACAGACATTTCTGTAAAAACACATACAAGTGGCCAACAGGTATGTGAAAAAAAAATGCCTCCAAATCAGCCAAGGAATACAAGTTAAACCACACTGAGCTATTACTGGCACGTGTTGAAATGGCTAATGTCAAAAGGAAAACATATATACTGGAAGGAAATAGGCAAATTCCTCATACTACAGCTGCGAACGTAAATTAGGATGCCCATTACAGAAAACAGTCATATAGAAGTTGGGAGGGGGGTTGACAAAAAACAAAACTAAAACTAAAAGTCAAATTGCTGAATGATCCAACAATCCAGCTTCTCAGTATTTATCCGCTGGCTGATTTAAACTCCGCACACTCCACTAAGAGACTGGCTGGATAAAACTGCCGAAAGCAAATTTGATCTTTCCCGCTTAACTGGACCTTCAACAAGACGAGGTGAGTACTTACAGTGGGAAAGACAAGGCAGCTGAGTACAAGCAGCATCTCCCCAGAAGATGCCTAAAAAAGAGCATCCCCAAACCAGCAAAATGTCAAGAGAGCGCAGCTATGGGGTCGAGAGGGGCTGGCAGGGTTTAACAACTGTCAGGTTCAGTTCTGCCTAGTGCTAAAATCATCTCTGTTGAGGCATCGTTGCACCTGCTGACGGATTCCCCAAGCACCCTCTGAGGTGTAGAACAGAAGCCAAGGATTTCAGTAGGGATATGTCACCCAAGCATCACTCCAGCCAATTCTGCAGATCCAGTGAAAAGTGAATCAGAACAAAGAAAACCCCTCACTTTCACTCTGGGTTTTCACTCTTGTGGGTCCTGATGCCAAAGCCCGTGAGGTTGTTGTTTACATTGGGGGGGGATCGGTGAGCTCTGGCTGGTGAGCTGGCTCAGTGGGTAGAGGTGCTCCCTGGCAAGGCTAAGGACTTGAGTCTGATGCCTGGATCTCAGATAAAGATGGAAAGAGAGGGCTGGCTTTACAGAGTGGTCTCAGACTTTCACATGCACACATGCACACATGCACCCGGACATCATCCATCCCTCTTTTTCTTCGTCCTTCCTTCCCTCCCCTCCCCCACTAATAATAAACTATTAAAAAATAAACTCCATAAGACTCTAGAATCTGTTCCATACGTATCCTGCAGGTTATGCTTAAAGAAATTAACAGTATCATATTCTTCTGACACGGAGGTTGTCTCCAGAGGACAGTCTTTGCCACCCTCACTCTGCATGCTGAGCCCTGACCCTCGTGGTCCAGCAGCCCTAGGGACTCATGGAATGGGTCTCAAGAGAAAAGCCATCAGTTTAGAAGGCTGGATCTTAGGCTGTCACGAGGAAAGCTTTCAGGCAAACTGGCTGGCTTCTGGACCACAGAGATTCCAAATTTCTACTTCACCTGATTCTACATACCTCTTGAGTGTCAGGTCTCATACTTCACCAAAGCTTGGTGTTCTTTTTCTTTTTTTTTTAATTAAATTTTTATTATTTACATTAATTACATTTTATTCACTTTGTATCCCAGCTGTACCCCCTCCTTCCCATGCCCCTCCCTAAGTCCACTGATAGGGGAAGTCCTCCTCCCCTTCCTTCTGACCCTAGCTTATCAGCTGCCATGGGCTACATCTGAGCAGGGGTTCTAGGTTATCTCCATGAATGGATCTTGGTTGGAGAATCAGTCTCAGAAAAGACCCCTGTGCCCAGATATTTTGGTTCTGTTGCTCTCCTCGTGGAGCTCCTGTCCTCTCCAGGTCTTACTATCTCTCCCTTCTTTTATATGATTCCCTACACTCTGCTCAAAGTTTGGTTATGAATCTCAGCATCTGCTTTGATACACTGCTGGGTAGAGTCTTTCAGAGGCCGTCTGTGGTAGGCTACTGTCCTGTTTCTTGTTTTTTCTTTCCATCCCATTTGTCTTTTTGAGTGAGGATTGATCATCTTACTCAGGGTCCTCCTTCTTGCTAAGCTTCTTTAGGTGTACAGATGTTAGTATGTTAATTCTATCTTATAGGTCTAGTATTCATTTATAAGTGAGTATATATCGTGTGTGTCTTTCTGCTTCTGGGATACCGCACTCAGGATGATATTTTCTAGATTCCACCATTTGTCTTCAATTTTCATGATTCCCTTGTTTTAAATTGCTGAGTAGTATTTCATTGTGTAAATGTACTACAATTTCTGTATACATTCCTTCATTGATGGACATCTGGGTTGTTTCCAGCTTCTGGCTATTACAAATAAAGCTGCTATGAACAAGATTGAACAAATGTTCTTGTGTACTTGAGCATATTTTGGATATATGCCTAGGAGTGGTATAGCTGGATCTCAGGGAAACACTATTCTTAATTGCCCGGGAAAGCCAAAGCTTGGTTTTCATGTGATAAAATTGAGTTGGTGTGTTAAAGCTTACACTGACAGTGTACGAACGTCAGAACTAAGAGTTGCATGTTTTATGGACTGAACTAGCCCCAGATCTCATCAACTGTGCAATTAAATCTGAAATCTGGGGGCTGGAGAGATGGTGCAGCTGTTAGGACCACTAGCTGCTTTTAAAAGAAGCCACAGTTCCCAGAACCTGTTTTCAGGGGGTCACTATCGCCTATAACTCCAACTCCTGATCTGACGCCCTCTTTTGGCTGCCTCAGGTACTGCACTCTTGTATACAAACCCCAACACAGACATTCACAAAACAACAACAACAACAAAATCTTCTCATTAAATCTGGAGTCTGATTTTTAACAAGTGTGGCCCTCAATTTATAGGAAATAAAAGATTTTACTGAGCCTCCAATACTGCTCTGCTGAAAGATCCCAGCCCTGGCTGCCAGGGTTTCCTGTGGGCTTTCAAACAGCATCTCCCCACAGTCTCTATGGTCATCTTTTCTACTGCAACCATTGAGGTGGCTGGACTCGTTTTGGACTCGAAGCATTTGATTCTGTAATTCACTCCCAAGCCACCAAGGTCACAATTGAATTAATGATAGGGTCACTGACTACAATGAATTACCCACTTAACACTCTTCCACTGGCAGGAAGTTCAGCACTGTCTTCAAACCCAAGAGCAGCACGAACCCAGCTTCCACCCCCACAGCTTTATAGGAAAACACAGAGCCAGAGAGGAAGGACTAAAGACGAGGTTGGGCAACCTGGAAGCTTAGACAAGTGTTCTGTGTCCTACAGGTCTATCTAGACGCTTGGGTCTCTGCAGAGAATGCCCAGACCTCCAGTGCCCCCACGTAGGTACCCGGGTCAGCAGTAACACCCCAGTCACCGTGAGTACCCTTGCCGGAGGCAATTCTTGGCAACAGTGGCTAACTCTCGCCACTATACAGTGAACTCCTCACACTCTAGCGTGAGTCAACTCTACCATCAAGTTACACTGTTGGAATGTAAGTAAGCGCTTCAGTGTCTGTACTAACACATGTTCATTACCTTTAGTTTCCATACACCTTCACTGAGCTCATGCTTCGTGTCTCAGGGTCCTTGTCCCTACCCGTAGCAACCTTATAGTCTAATGCAGAGAGACACTGATAAGGAGAGAACTTCTTGGTGGGCGTCGGGGTGGGGGTTTGAGACAGGGTTTATGTGTGTATGGCTGGCTGTCCTAGAACTTGCCCTGTAGACCATGCTGGCCTCGAACTCAGAGCTCCATCTGCCTTGGCCTCCCAACTGCTTCTGCTGTTGGCTCTTCCTGTCCTTGCTCTTCTCTCCCAAATGATCCCAGGTAACAGAACCCAGGGAAGTGACCACAGTGAAGGGCTCGTGGTCCCTGGCCTGTGGGGCCCAGTGTGCAGCTGTTCTCCCTCACACAACCAGCACACCTTTCTCACGGAGACTGTGTCTCTGATAAGGGTAGGATGGAGGAGGAAAAGGTGTACGCCACCACCACCCGGCTGGAGGAGAGTCTTGAGAGCAGACTGCAGACTTAGTCTAGAGTGCGGGGGACTGAGGGCAAGGGGTGGAGCCCTGCCAAGAGGGCTGGAGAAGCTAAGGTGGAGTCCTCATGTGCGTTTTCCTTCTCTGGACTCCCAAACACGTCCTCAGGGCCTGTGACTTACAAGGTTCCCATGTGCTCTGAGGGCCTGTCTCAGATGCTCAGTCCGCACACCAGCCAGCAGGCTGATGTCTTGCTTGGGTACGCTTTTACATCTCTCTCTGGCTCAATGCACATTCCTCTGCCCCCCACTACAGAAAGGCCAATAAAACTCTTGGCCAGAGTCACACTGTACCCAGTGTCCTGGATGCCTAGCTCTTCCGCCTCCTACTTCCTGAGAAGCATGAGGCTTCTGCTGCTGGCTCTTCCTGTCCTTGCTCTTCTGCCCCAAGTGATCCCAGGTAACAGAACCCAGGGAAGTGACCACAATGAAGGGCTCGTGGTCACCGGCCTGTGGGGCCCAGAGCGTGGCTGTTTTCCCTCACACACACCTTTCTCACGGAGACTGTTTCTCTGACAAGGGTAGGTTGGAGGAGGGTCAGGTCATCCTCAGGGCAGTTTGCACGACCGGAGTTCCCCTCTCGCCATGGTTCCACCTAAGGAACAGGGCTAGCCTTGCACCCGTGTCCGTTTTATTCCCCGCTTGCACAGCTCTTGAAACAGCCACCCAAAGTCGCTAGCCCAGTGGAGTCTCCACTTTTTCAAAGTTTTGTTACTGCTTTTGAGGAGGGTCTTCGTCTTCCCACGTTCTGGAGTTTGGTGACTGAAATATCTGCAGAGGTGTTACATGGGTGGACAGAGATGGCTTTCTTTCTCCCTTGTGCCCTGAAAGTCTAGGGCTTGATAGCCACTGCTTTAAAAAAGTTACCCAAAGGTATGGCCAGAACCCTGATGCTACTGCTCTCCAAAACCTGCATCCTCCCTACTGGCAAAGATCACTCAAGGCAGATTTCAGAATATGGGAAGCTCCTTACAGTGACCCACATATTTGTCTCATTAAAAAAAAAAAACAAAAACACCTAAATATACTATCCCCATGGTTACACAGCATTTTTGTTTCAGTTAATATTTTCTGGCCACCTACAAGTCTGCCTCGTTCTTTACAAACTTATAAAATTCTACTGTAATAAAAACTATGGCCAGGAACAGTGGTACATACCTTAACACCAAGTGCTTGGGAGGCAGAGGCAGGTGGATCTCTATGAGTTCCAGGCCAACCTGGTCTACAGAGTGAGTTCCAGGACGGCCAAGGCTACATAGTGAGGACTTTCTTGTTTTGTTTTGTCTTTTTTTAAACAAACAAACAAAAAGAAAGAAAAAAAATGAAACAAAACCCAAACCAAAAACCTATCAATTCATTCAAGTCATTTGCCAAGTTCTGAAATCTGCCTTGAGTGATCTGTGTAAGATCAGAGGGTTCAGGTTTTCTGAACTCAGTCACAGTCGTGAGGGGAATTTCTTTCTTTTTTTATGTAATTGTTTACATTTATTTACTTACTTATTTTTTATTTGGGGGGGAGGAGAGCACGTGTATGTGTCTCTGTGTGTTTTATAATACATGAGTGAGATCAGAGTTAAAAAACTTGGAGTCAGTCCTTTCCTTCCACTGATGAAAGTCTTAGGGTCAAACCCAAGTCCATGAGGCTTAGAGCCAAGCACCATGTAATCATTTCACCAGCCCCAGGTGGGCTTCTTGAAACGGGTAACTTGACACAGGTCAGGGAGCTTGTAATGACTGTCTCCAATGCCTTATAAGTAGCAAGTTTACTTTCATTGATGAATGATAGATCACACTTTGAGAAAAGCTTAGACACAGGCAAGGAAGAGGTCAGGAAATGTTACTTTAAGAAGTTCGATATTATCAAGCTGCAGCAAGGAGTCTGACAGCTGTCCTCCTGCTCTGGGCCTGCTGTTATTTGTGGAATGCCAAATCCATAGCCACCTTGCAAGAGTAACTTAAAATCATTGGTCTCTCCTTTGATCATTTAGCCTATGGTGGTGAGAAAAAATGCCTGAGCAAATCGGGGCACTGCAGGAAAAAATGCAACTATGGAGAAATGATTCAGGAAGCATGTAAAAATCATCGTGTCTGCTGTGTCCCAGACACCAGGCACCGCAAGCAAAAGGCCTTTATCGCTTCAACCACGGAGCCAACCTCTACGACGGAGTACGATCTGCCCTCAGACTTCATGGATGTTCTTAGCATGATGCCAGATTCAGGCAACTTAGCCGGGATAGATGACGGAGTGACAAAGACACCCGGGAGGTGGCTGGGAAGCTCTGTCCCCAGAATTTATGATAGCTCATGACTTCTCAGATGTCACTTGTTCATATCCCAAGAAAGATGGACTATGTTGCATATATAAGGCACTGAAAGACCTATGATGCACACCCACCCCTCTGATTGTGTAATTCTAGATAAACACCCCTGTGTGAGACATCACAGTGTTTCCAGTGGCAAAGTCTCTGATGTTCCTTAAATGCCGGGGTCACTCCAGACCACAGCAGTGTTCTTTTCCCGAGTGCTTCCTTGCTGGTGATCTGTGTGCAAGCTGAAGCGCTTGAGGAAGAATTAATTTCCACACTGGCATTTCCTCTGTCCTTCTGTCTGTCTGATGAGAGTTTTGGAGATACCAGAGCACTTCCCTCCAGACGAAAGCCCATGTGGGCAAAATAAAAATCCTAAACCTTTGCATTTACAACACTATCCATTAGGATGTAAATGCTTGCTCCAGGGGCTAAAGAGAGGGCATTCAAGTGCCCTTATTCCCTTCAGGCCCTAGCTAGGGACTTTTCACAACTATTTCCACTGAGGAGGTCAGATCTATGTTCTTCCTGAAACATAAGTCTGGAGAAGGCACTTTCTCTGGATCTTTGGCTCTGTTGTATGAGGGGACAGGGGGTGGCATGGAAGAGAAGAGAAAAGATCAGAGGATAGAGCCATCACTCAGTGTGACTTTCCCCACACAAACGCATGGCCAGCCAGCAGAGCAAAGGGTCCTTTGCTTATGCAGCTACTGGGGATTGTCTTGGGGACAGATGTAGAAATGGGTTGGTGATGGTGTGTGCACTGTGGTGAGCTCAGAGCCCACTGAAATGCCATTGCAAAGCAAAATGCCATCAGGGAGTATTAGTTTTCAAAGGGGAGTTTGCTCAAGAAACTTCCCATTGAAGAGGCTGTAGAAATAGCAACCTTTTCCTAGGAAAGTAGAGGTTTTAATTCTCCAAACAGAGACATAACCCCAGAGGATTGCAAAGAACCAGCTAACAGAAAGTGAATCCTCCTAGATAACGGGAAGGCAGCCGTGGTGGAAGTGCTACCTAGAGGCAAAGTTCTGAAAGTTTAAAAGAGTCAATCTAATAGTGGCTGGACCATAACCAGCTCCCTAGAGCAAGCTAGGCCAAAGCCAAGTGTACTGAGTCAGCATAGTCAGAGAAGCAGAGAAAGACAAATCTTTTGGTAGCTACTCTCCCACTGACTAGAATTAAAGAGAGAGAAACAAGACGTTAGCAGGAAGTAATACATAAAAGGAAAATATTATGTCTGGCAAGATGGTTCAGTGGGTAAAGGGCATTTCTCTGAAAGCATGATGATCTGAGTTCAATCCCCAGAACCCACATAAACGTGGCAGAAAAGAACTAATTATACAGAGTTGTCCTCTGACCCCTACATGAGCCTGATGGGCTTCCCTCACACAGACACAAATCATAGACACCCACAATAAGAATGAGTTATTTTTAAATATAGGTTTGTTTGTTGTTGTTTTTTAAAGCTGGGTGGTAGTGGTGCACACCTTTAATCCCAGAGGCAGGCGGATCTCTATGAATTCAAGGCCAACCTTGTCTACAGAGAAACTTCCAGAAGAGTCAAGGCTACACAGAGAGACTTTGTCTTGAAAAACATATATATGTGTGTATGCGTGTGTGTGTGTGTGTGTGTGTGTGTGTGTGTGTGTATGTGTATGTATGTATTAAGCCCTCTAAGAATGAGAAGAGCTTAGCAATCATGGAGGAGGGGGTGTGTTACTAAAATTCCTTCTGCAATTACCCCAAGCCAATTCCAGCATCACAACTTGAAGCCATGGCCAGACAACCTACTCTGAGTCTACCGTCTCTGCTTAGAAGCTCTTCCAGGCTTAACCAACTAGGCCTGCAAGACTACACACCTCTCCCATCCTGCCTGCTCTGGTACTCCCCTCCCCAGTTCCACATGGCAGAGATTGTCATGGCTCATCCCAGACCCCAAACCTCTCCTTCTCCCCTCCCCTCCCCCTCCCTGGCTTCCACCGTACCCTCTCACATTCAGTGGCTGCTCAGGGCTCCTCTCTGAAAGTCACTCAGGTGCCCATACCCTTCTCCAGCAGTATTCAGATTGGGAGAGACCTCACCATGCAAAACCCGATTTTGCACTGTACCCAGTGGAGGAAAGACAAATACGCATGTAGAGGCATGCGTTTTAATACAGAGGTAGACAGCAAAGATGGCTTCCCTGGAAGTTTCTGCATGGTGGTCACCAGCTTTCACATTTGTTTTGTTTTTGTTTGGTGTGTGTTTTTTTTGGCCAGCATTTCTCATAAGACCAGTTAGTGTCTTCATTTACCACCCGTAAGGCTGATCCTCACGTAGGGCTGGAGGCAGCATCTCTGGTAATTTCTACAGTAGAAGTAGGGCTGTTCATCCTTCTTGCAGGAAGGCCTACAGAATCCTAGGTCAGCCATGCATGGAAGGGGAGAATTTTTGCCTGGTTAAAAAAAAAAAAGAATAATGATAATTAATTTCTGCTTACTAGTGCCACAGACTGGGGGAGATAGGAGCACAGAAAAACACCTAATGGTTGACAGTGAGTACCACAGCCAGTGAGACAGTTCCTCTGTCCTGCTGGGTTCAGGGCAAGGCTCTGGACGTCAGTATGGTGAACACAGGAGGATACCAGCACAAAAACAGACAGAGAGGTGGGTGGGAAAGATCAGAGGGCTCATACGCAAGCCCACACAGCTAGGGACACCTAATCTTGGCAAAGAGTCACAAACACATGCTGGGAGGAGGAGGCTTATTCAGTAGCTGGTGCTGGCAACCCTGAATGTGAGGCTGCAGGCAGGCAAACTAGATCTGCAGCTCCCATGCTGAACAAAAGTCCTCTCCAAGCAGATCAGGGGCCTTGATTCAAAACTAGAAACACTGGAAGTGCTAGGAGAAAGTGCTTCAGGATATAGGCACAGAAATTTTCTCAGTCGACTCTAACTGCCCAAGAAGTGACTCCAAGAATTTACAAATGAGGTTAAATTAAATTAAAAAGCTTCCTACAGCAAAAGAAACTATCGGTAGAGCGGCTAAGAGAAAGAGGGAACAGTATTTTCATCTAAACCTCAAACAGAGGATTACTATCTAGAATATATAAAGAATGGCAAAAAACCAAACTATAGGGCCTGAAGAGATGGCTCAGTGGTCAAGAGCATTGGCTATTCCAGAGAACCTAGGTTTGCTTTTTCAGCACCCACATGGCTGTTCATAACTGTCTGTAGCTCCAGCTCCAGGGCACTCCAAATCACCATCTGGCTTCCATGGGCATGGGAAAACATGCAAGCCAAACACCCACACATACAAAATAAAAGAAACATTAAAAAAAAAAAAAACCGGACACCCCATCCTTTCAGCCCCAGACAGGTGGGAACCACTGCACTCACTTTTAAACCAGAGTAGGCTGTAAGAAATGTTTCATTTTTTCCCCATCACTGTTTCAGAGTGGAAAATAAACCATTACTCTGTAAAATAACTTAAATTTTATGTTGAAATAAAATCAACTCCTCTGCTACTCTAAACGAAGATGAAGAAGAAGAAGAAGAAAAAGAAGAAAAAGAAGAAGAAGAAGAAGAAGAAGAAGAAGAAGAAGAAGAAGAAGAAGAAGAAGAAGAAGAAGAAGAAGAAGAAACAGACACCAAAGAGTAAAATTGCCAATCAATAAATAGGCCAATGAGCTGACAAGACATATATCAAAAGAAGAAACACATATGGCCAAGAAGTCTCTTTGAAAGTATTTGATATCTGTAGCCATAAGGGAAATGTGGGAGGAGAACCCTTGTCCACTGTTTGCAAGAATGTAATGGGCGCAGGCCTGTGGAAATCAACCTGGAGGTTTCTGAAGCAGCTAAAAACAGAGCTACCACACGAGCCACATACATACCTGGTATATACCCAAAGGACCATGCAGCACTTCCACGGCCACCAGGCTCCACAGTGCCACTGGAGGACACGTGGAAGAGAGGGTGCACCTCCCAACTAGGGTGCCATCGAAGGACAAAAACTTAGGAGCTGGGACCTCCAAGTGCACTTCCGCTGCCCCTAGTTATGTGTGTGCACCTGTGTGTGTGATATGCGGAAGCCAGACGCCAACCTTGGCTGTTATCAGAAACCGTCTACTTTGCTTTTTGAGATAGGGTCTCCCAGTGGAGCCTGACCTGGGTAAGTTGGGCTGAAATACTTGGCAAGAACCCCAGGGATCCTCTTGTCACTGTCCTTCCAACACTGAGAAGACGACTCACTCCAGCATGATCAGCTCTCTGTGGCCCTTGGGAATCCCAAGTCAGGTCCTCAAGCTTGTGCACTGAGCATTTAACCACTAAGCCACCTCTCTGGCCCCCACACAGGCCTTATTAAAACATCCTGGTTAAAACCACGAGCTCAAGGGCTGGAGAGAAGGCTCAGTGGTTCAGCGCATTTGCTGCTCTTGCAGAGGACTGAGGTTCAGTTCTCAGCACTCATATGGTGCCTTATAACCATCCATAACTCCAGTTCTAGGGGACCGGGTCCCCTTTTCTGAGCTCTGTGGGCACCAAGCATGCACATGGTTACATATACACATGAGGCAAAACACTCAGACACACACACACACAAATTTGAAAAATGAGCTCATGACAGCATGTGATCCAAGCTCGGCCTTGGCTCCTGAAAACAGAACATGATTGACTCTTCTCCAGCTGCCTACTGGTACAATCCCAGAGTTCATGGGTGAACCTAGGGAACAGCCCGTGTTCTGGAAGTAGCCTCAAGGGAGCCTTGGACAGACAGCACCAGACCCTACTGATCAAAGCACAAGCCTGAAGGCAGGGTGAGAGTCACTGGACCAGTATTTTCTCACTCTGTGGGAGGGGCTCAGAGGAAGCCCAGAGCAGAGGCAGGATCACGAACAGGAGGTAACTTGGTGCCTCTTTCTCTAGGATAGTCTCTGCCTATATCACAGTCAAGTTCTGCCTTGATGGCATGTGTCATGCTTCTGGAGTCCCCAGGTCCTTCACCTCATCCTTAGAAGCATAGCTCAGGAGTGAGCAACCACACTGTAGAAATGACGCCCCCAAGACCAGGATTTGAAGACAGCCACAGATTCCACATCAGGATCCTTAATTCCCCGATTTCTAGTCTCACCCGTGTTGATTTATCCACCCCAATGATGTAGATTCTGTCCCTTGGCTCCCCCTGCCAGAGACTTCCGCTTCCTGGGCCTGCAGAAACTGAGGAGGGACTCAGACGACATACCTGAGCCCTTAGACCCCTGCTCTGTGCCCCTTTAATTCCTACTGTAACCCTGAGCTACATGATGCTGTCTGTTGTCTGGCCTTTCCAAAACGAGATGCTGAACTCTGGCAGACTTGTAAGCTGGGCCCATTAGTGGTAAGAGGCAGAGCTGGGATGGGTGAGTGTGTGCAGAAATCTGTGAGAGAATGCTAAAAAAAGTGAGTAGTGAACAGGTTGGTCTATGACTGAATAAACGGTAGGTACTTTTCATATTTTGAAACTTTCTGGCCCCCGAGGCTATGAGCGATTAGGCATTAATGAAGCTATTTCAGCTGATGGCCCTAGAAATCCAAAGATTTAGGTTCCACTCAGCCCTGCCCATCTTTGACCCATTTTCTCTCAAGACGAACCACCCACCCCTGCACCCTCAGCTTTCGTTTGTCTCAACAGCTGCTCCTGGGGCTGGCGGGTGATACCACCTTCAACAATGTGCTCCCCACCTGACTACCAGGATCCAGTCCTGACGGCTTCTTTCTGCTGCCTCTGAACTCCATGACAGACAGACAGACAGACAGACGAAACACTCAATTCTGTGAACTTTAATGTGGGGTGGGGACTAACGGACGAGAAGCCACATCTGTTTCTATCCATAGAGGGATCTTTTTTTCTTTTTATGGACTTTTAAGGGCATCGTAGCACTGGTCCAGTCAAGGACTCCATCAATAACCTCAGCGGGGATTGTTAAGTAACGTTCTGGGACACAGCAGCGTTTGCGATTTTGGCAGCGTATGACACTGTCTTCACCATCCTTGCACACCACCCGGCAGTGTCCGTCCTTCCAACATTCATCTTTGGGGCATAGGAACAATTGTTAGGTGTGCATTGGTATTGCTCAAGGGACAGACAAGAAGCAGCAGAGCACAGGCGGGCAGGGGAGAAGCAGCCACATAGTTGGTGAGCCGTGCTGATTTGGGTCCCCAGAGAGTCGAGTGGGCCTGAGAGGGAGAGCATAGAGGTGACTGATCTTGGAAAGCTTTCAGGAAATCTCTCCTTTGTTTTTGATATGGAGTCTCAGCTCCTGGCCTGAAACTTAGTTATGTAGAGCAGGCTGGCCTTGAACTTACAGAAGTTTGCCGGTCTCTGCCTCCAGTGCTGGGATTAAAGGTGAGCGCCACCACATCCAGCCAAGAAAAGTTCTTTTCGGAGTATCTCCCCAGCCACCATCCTGGCCACCCCCAACTTCCTAGCACTTACTTCCTCCAGAATTGATATGTGTGAGCCTGGGAATGGTAGGAACAGCACAGCACGTGCTGCCACTGTGGACAGAAGAGCTCACTCCATCATGGTGCTCACCGGAAGCCCATTAACAGCTGGTGACAGGAGCCAGCAAGCCCCAGCCGCAGCCACGGCCCAGTGTCCAGTCCCCCTTGATCTCATACTCACCTAATTTAAACTCGAGACCCAGCCAAGCCTCCTGCCTCAGCACACTCAGTGATCCCAGTGGCCTCACTCCAAGCCAAACCCAAACTTGATCAAGTCACCAGCCCAGTGCCAAGCAGCTGCCCGCCACCAAGCTGAATCCAAGTACCCTGCACACCAGGTGCTTGTCCCTTCCCCCACCCATGCCCAGCCATCAAATGCCAGCAGCAGCCCTACTCAACCAAGTCTCACCCCTCTCCGTGTCGCTCCAAGCTGTCAGGAAAACCAGGCCGTCACTTTCAGTCCGTGCTGTGGCTCTGTCTGTCACCCCAGGCCCTGAAGGCTCCCTCATCGAGAACCAGCCCTAGCCAAATCCCCAACCAGAACCCAACCCTTCACTCTTCAACCCTCTCCCAAGTTCCCACCAGAATGCAACTCTTGCCCAAAGGTACCAGACCACACCCCCAAACGTCTCTTATGCAGCCACTTAGCAAAAGAGATTGAGAGAGAGACAGACAGAGAGAGAGAGAGAGAGAGAGAAAGAGACAGAGAGATAGAGAGAAAGACAGAGACAGACAGAGAGACACACAGAGAAACACATGCAGAGAGAAATAGAGCACAGTATGAATGACAGGATCTTGAGGAAGCTTCCGAAGCTGTGTGAAAGCTGAAAAGCCTCGGGTGTCGCCCCATTGAGAATGAAAGAAAGGAAAGAAATCCAGAGACAGGAACTGGATCCTAAAAGAACCCAAGGTACCTGCCATCACCAGTTCTGTTGCCACAGATATGGCAAGAAGCAGAAGCAACAGCTTCATGGCGGCAAGAACTAGACTGAAGATGGTAGCAGCTGCAGAGGACAAGATCAGTGTTCCCTAGGGAAGGGATGAGCCTCCTTTTATCAGTAGGCCGTGGGCGGGCACTTAGAACAAGGGGGATTTGTACAAGGTCAGCGCAACCAAAGGACAGTACGTGGCACACACAAAAAAGAGGGAGTGTGGGAAAGCAGCTGGCACCTACGCCAGACATGGCTTCCCTCTGGGGGAGCACAGGAGTGAATGAAAACTGTGGACTTTTGAGACCTATGATTAGTTCATTTATTAGACATGAATACGTGTCAATGGACGTTAAAGTTTGAGGAGTTATTGGTACTTAGCTTTTTTCTCTCTCTTTCTGTCTCTCTTTCACATACAACCATATGTCTCATGAAATCTTGAACCTTCTAGCACATTCCACACCAAGGCGTCAGCCTACGTTTCCCTCTGCAAGGCCTCCAAGCTTCCTTGGACAACTGCTGGCTACCTGTCACTTCAGGTGTCTCTGGTGGGTGTCAGGCCTTTCCTTGTGGCCTTCATCGGTTCATATGAGATTTTCACATCTCTCATATGAATTTCATCTTCGTGTTTCTCACTGAACTGCCAGGAACCTGTCTGGAGTTATGGCCTTCAGATGATCATGTGCTAGAAGCTTCTCAGTGTCGGGAGGGGGTAGAGCCTTTAACAGGGAGGGCCACCTAGAGCTGGGCAGATGGCTCCATGGGTAAAATATTTGTTGTGTAAAAGTGAAGACTTGAGTTTGAATCCCCAACACTCACAAAACCAACCAACCAACAAACCAACACACTCAGTATCAAACATCTGTAATCCAAGAGGGGGAAAGCCAAGACATGGTTGACCCTATGGCTCCCTGGCTAGCTAGGCTAGGCAAATCAGTGCATTCCAGGTTCAGCAAGAGACCTTGTCTTAAAAGGAGAGCAACTGGGAAAGATACCACACACTCACACACGCACACATGCTCACTCACTCACTCACTCACTCACTCACTCACATACTCAAGAGATTCATAGCTGGAAATCTGGACTCTTGTTAGATCCCAAGAAAGTGGGTTGTTGTAACAAGAATGAGCTTGACCGCTGGTCATCTCTGGCTTCCTGCTTTGACATGTGGTCTTCTCCACTGGGATGCCACCCAGCAGGTGACCTTTGGTGAGGAGGGTGAGATTCATATTTGTGCTGAACCGTGGTGTGTGTGTGTGTGTGTGTGTGTGTGTGTGTGTGTGTAAATTTTACACAAGTATGTATGCTCACGTGGTAATATTTAGGTATTTCTTGTGGTTTACATATGTACTGGATATGGGTGTGAATGTTTATATTGTCAAGTAGTTTGTGTGGAGACACAGAGTTGGTGGTTAAGTAGGTGTTTGCAGATACCCCTCTGTCCTCAGACCTACACAAATAGTGTCCACCTCAGTTCTCTCTATATCCCATCACTGGACACTGGCAATGTCTTGGGAATTTTCCTTCTGAGCTGGAGATGTGGGACAGAGCTAGGAGGAGAGGCTAAAGGAGGCGTGGAGAGCAGGGGCTGACGTTGTAGGCAGGGCCCGAGGGCATAAGGAAGGAGGTGAGCTTTGCCTGGAGGGACAGCTTGGTAGTGATTGCTGCAGAGTGTCTGTGAGAGACAAGATGAGAACAGACTGCACTGTCCAACTTTAGAAGTCTCCCACACAAGAACAGCACATCCTGGCTCACTAGAAAGGCCACCTCACCCTCAACCTGTTTGATCTGGGCCACTGTTCTCTCAGCTCCACAGGGAGGAGAGGAAAGAACACTGGTGGTCAGGGTTCCATGGGGAGGCCAGCACAGAACTTCAACCTGATCTCACAGGCTCCTCTCAGGAAAGCCACTAAGTGAATGACAAAGTCTTTGATGAAGACTCCTCCCCTCTGTACATTCACGCTCTATCTGACCCCTGTGACCCAGGAGGAGGCAATGAACTGCCAAGGTTTCAGAAAGTATGGTAAGGGTATCTCAGAAAGGCCAGGGTCTGAGCCAACCCTCCACACCAGCACATCTCCCTGAGAGACACAGATGCCAGAGTGAAGTAGTTTACCTGTAAACTAGTGTGTGTGTGTGTGTGTGTGTGTGTGTGTGTGTGTGTGTTGTTGTTGTTGTTGTTGTTGTTGAGGGCTGAAGCCAAGGATTAGTATAAGCTATACAATGCGTTCTACCAACCAAGCTACACTTCTACTCTTTTTTTTTTTTTTTTTTTTTGGTTTTTTGAGACAGGGTTTCTCTATGTAACGGCCCTGCCAATCCTGGAGTCACTTTGTAAACCAGGCTGGCCTTGAACTCAGAGAGATTTGCCTGCCTCTGCCTCCCAGAGTGCTGGGATTACAGCGTGCACCATGCCAGGCTTAGTCCTTTTATCTGTAAGTCTTCAAAACAGTAAGAGAAACACTAAGAGTGATCCATCACCCTCAGACTTGAGGAAATGCTGTATTGATTTTATTTTACTTTAACCTGGTAAGATGTTCGTTGTCCATCGTTACTGGGTTCATGCCGTTCTGTCCTCAGCTTGATCCTCCCAGGACAGCCAGTGTCTAGGAATGAGAGTCCCATTCCCTAGCCATGAGTTTGTGTTGGGAGCTGAGGATGTCTTGAATGAGTGTGTAAAGATGGAATGAAGTCCTGAGTGAATACATATTCTCTATTTGACACGGGCATGGCCACATTAAGGTCAAAGACCTCAGACCCACAGAAAATTGGCAAAGCATTTCCCCGGGGTCAGACTAGGAAAAGCAAAACCTTTCTCTGGCCCAGGTACAAGCTTTTACAAATGGTTGACCAGTGTGTGCAAAAACTAACACGGGCACCCCCCTCTGCCCAGGAGTTTACATTCTGAGACCGCCCACCTACGGAGACCTTTCACTAACACTAGCTAGCCTCTCCCACGGTGCTGAACGTCATCCGCCATGCTGAGACTCCAGGTTGCTGAGGCAGTTGATACCATGCCATCCGAGTGCTCGGGAGCCCCTGACCCGAATTACCTGCGTATCTGTCCTTTCTCCACTCCCTTGCCACCACTCTTCAGGCTCCAGACCCGAGCCTGTTGGCATGCAGAAACTTTAGTCTTCTCTTTTCTGTTTCTCAGGATCAGGCTGATCACGCTTTCTGTTTCTCCGGCCGCTTAGCCTCACCGAAGCCCAGGCTGCTCCATCCCTCCAAATACTGTCGACCAGATGCCAAACCCATTTCCTCTCCCATCCCAGTGAGGACCAGCTTCCACGTATTAACAGGAGTCCACTAAAACAAACAAACAAACAAAGAGAAAGACAAATGTGTAAATTTGTCTGTTAGGCACGGATTTGTTGTGTTGGATTAGAAAATATGGTCAAAAGACTCCAACAGCAGCTGTGTTGCTGCTGAGAGGGTGGGAAGCTGTTCGTTGCTTTGTCCGCGAGGCTGAGCACTCCACACTGCCCAAGGCCTACAGTGGGTTCCTGGAGAGTCACTGGTTTCCAGTCTGCGCTGGAGGCCTGAAGAAGCTGCTTCCAACACCAGCTAATGAAATCAGCAGCAGAGATGGGGTAAACAAGCCTGTCGGAGGGAGGAAGGCCAACAAAGCAAACAGCAAACAATCCCACCTCTCCCCTGCCTTGAAAAAACAAAATCTGGTTGTTACCAGACTACGCCATGTACATTTGGAGTGGGTCTTCCTGCGTCAGGCAAGAGCGTACCCCACAGATGCACCCACAGCTCACAGGCCAAGCCGAAGCAGGCAATTCCTCTTTGAGGATGCATGATCAGTGGGTAGGCCTGGAGGACGCACACTTGAAATGGCTTCCTTGTTTCTAGGTGGTCCTAACAAAGATGGGGGGCAGGCAAGGAGCAGTCTCCCGGGCTGCTCCCGAAACACGTGCACATATACACACCCACTCATGCTCATTTTCAGTGTCCCACCTGAAAAAGGAAGAGCACTCAGAGCACAAGGACTGGCTTCTCTTTCAAAGACAGAGAAAAATCAAAACAAAACAAACAAACAAACAAACAAATAAACAAAAAAACAGTATGTTTTCGCCGATGCCCACTCAAAGAAAATAGGGAAAAAGTATCAGGCAAATACTACATTAAGTTCTTGCAAAGATCTATTTATGTTTGTATGTTTGTTTTATATGTGTGAATGTTGTGCCTGCATGTACGAAAGTAGATCTTGTGCTTGTCTGGCACGGAAGAGACCAGGAGAGGGCATCCAGTGCCCTGGGGCTGGAGTTAGAGAGGATTGTGAACTGCCGTGTGGGTGCTGGGACTAGAATTTAGAACACCATGAAGCCATCTCTCCAGCCCGTGTGTCAAATTCTTAGTCTGTCACCTTCCCAGCAGTGGTTTTGAAACACAGGTGACATACGTTTTCGGTCTTACGAACTATACAAATAATGGTCTAAGGACAAGACAGCTTGTCTTTAGTGAGGGAAGGTCTGGGGACAAAGTTATATAGCTCACTGTAGTGACTCGTGTCTGGTACAGCAGGGTCTTGAGTTTCACACCCAGCATGGCAAAAATAGAAACAAAGTCACCCTTGGGTAGGACTAGAGTCATGTGGCTGAAAGTACCCTAAGAGGGAGAGTACCCCGAGAGTAGTGCTGCTGGTGTGCTCAATCCAAGGCATCTCTCCCCATGTTCTGGGTCTGGCTCTGGCGAAAGGAAACAATCCAGAAGGAGGGCAAAGCTATTGCCCTCAAAGTGACCGTGGGCACCTCTTCAAACTCAGCCTCCGGAGCCCTTGTATGTTTGTGGCAAGGAGAATCATCTCCCACCATAGAAGGTGCCAAAGACTCTGGCCTGGCTGTTGCATGCCTATAACCCCAAGCACTCAGGAGGCGGAAGTAGACGGGTCTTTGTGAGTTCAAGACCAGCCTACTGTACATAGCAAGTTCCAGGACAGCCAGTGCCCTGGAGGCTAGCCACTGCTGTCAGCTCTCACTTTCCTGACTTCTCAGCCTGTCTCCTGAGGTCCCTCTCCTTCCCTGCTATGCCCCTGGCTTGCCTTCCTCACCAGCACAGTTAAGGCCTAGTACAAGAGACACAGACCTTTCTACTAACTGCATATCAAATGAAGTTCTGACATTTCAAACCTTTGAAAGTCTAAAGCTCGGAATGCTTACCCAGAATTGGGTTCAAGGCCAGCCCCCTCTTTTGTGTCTAGAATGGACACAGAGTAGTTGTTGAGGCTCCGGTGGAAGCTGGGAGAGAAGGATGCTGAAGTTTTATCTGAGCATGTTCCGGAGTTTATCGCTTCCTCACACTCCTTGTGCCTCTGGCATCTCTCTTCTGGCTTCTCATTGTTACTGGAGTCTCCTCCTTTCTGGATGCTTATCCCCCAGTCTTTCACTTGTCTTCTTGCTCCTCAGAACCAGCTGCTGCCCTCCTAGGGCAGATCATGTCTCTCTGTTTCTAGTACAGATTTTTCTAACACTCCTCCATCAGAACTGACCAGGCCACTGTAAAAGCAATAGAAAAAAAAAATAGAGAAACAGACAACCAACTCATATTTGGTTACCTATGGGCCAAGGGCAATATGTTACTCCCAAAGAAGAGAAGAGAAAGCGCACTGACCCAGATCATCATAGCCAAGTTAATTAAAGCAAAATTTTTTATTCTTATACACAGGCTGCCTCCCCCTAAGGCAGGATTGAAGAGGTCAGCCTTGGACATGAGAAAGACACAGCTTTTATAGCTCTGGGGGTAAGGGGTTTCTAAATGGAAGATTTGTTGGGCAAAATACGTGGGTTATGGGGGCAGAACATAGGCATAAGCAAGTTAGTCATAATGGCCTCCCAAAACAAAGACATGGCTACAAGATGGGCACAACAAGATAGTGATAAGAACAGCCAAGCTGAGGTGGTCAGAGGTGGTCACAGAACCTTTGAAACCAAGGTAGGGTTGCAAGACGGTTAAGAACTACTTTTGAAACAAAGACATGATTTCCATTTCTGGAACAAGATGCGTTACAGAACCATTTGTAGTTAGTGTTGCAGTTACAGGTGGGGCATAGCCCAATCTTTGAGAAACAGAGGTTTAATCACAAACAGGAGTGAGCCTAGATGGTCCTTACTGTAAGATGGCTCTTAAGGACAGCACAGGAAAACCTACAGAGTAAACTAATCTGGGCCCATGGAGGCTCACAGAGACTGAACCACCAAGCAAAGAGCATGCGTGGGCTGGACCTAGACCCCTACACATATGTAGCAGGTGTGTGCAGTTTGGTCATCATGTGGGTCCCCTAACAGTGGGAGTAGGGGCTGTCTCTGACTCTGTTGCCTGCTTTTGGATCCCTTTCCTCTAGCAGAGCTGCCTTGTCAGGTCTCAGTGGGAGAGGATACACTTAGTCCTGCTGTGACTTGAGGTGCCAGGGTGGATTGGCAACCCTTGTGGGCCTCCCCTTCTGTGAGAAGGAGAGGTGGGCGTGAGGGTGGGACTGGGAGGAGAGGAGGGAGGGGGCTGGGATCAAGCTGTAAAGTGGTTAAATAAAAACAAAGATGGCTTTTAAGCCTGAGATGGAGACAGACTGGGTCATCAAAAGATGCTGGGAAGGGGGAAGTAAAACTCGAGAGTTCTGTCCTAAAAAACAAGGTGCTGGGTTTGTCTGGTTGTTTTGAGACAGTAAATAGCCTAGGCTGGCCTCAGATTCCTGATCCTCATCCTTCTGCCTTTCTGGTGCTGGGTATGTGCCAGCACGTTCAGCAAAACAAGCATTTAAAAATAAGCTTCATAACGTTTGAAAAAAAAAACCAAAAACTCAAGAAACACTTGTTAAATAAATACCAACTAGAGATTTATCATCTTTACAGTTTTCTCTGCTGAGCATCAACCAGACAGAGCTGGGATCTCAGCTGTTCTCAGTGGGGCTTTGTGACGATTCTGGGCTCCTTCTGGCTAAGTCTGGTGTAAGGATGTGCTTTGTCCACTTGTGGTTGGATGTGGCCATGGAACTGTTGTTGCCAGTGGGCTATGAGTTATCACCAAGATCAGACCAGGTAACTGCCAGTCCAACTCTCTCCAGACCTTTGCTCCTCCTGTCATCAGCATAGCAACAAAGAAAGTACTGTGAGGTCAGGATTTCACAG
The DNA here is from genome assembly GCF_030254825.1 of Meriones unguiculatus. NCBI lineage: Eukaryota > Metazoa > Chordata > Mammalia > Rodentia > Muridae > Meriones > Meriones unguiculatus. The sequence continues at coordinate 126,568,336 of NC_083352.1, read as the reverse complement.
CAAGACAACACGGAGCTGCTACCCAAGCTGAGCTGCAGTGTATACGGAACTGAGCTGCAGTGTTTATAGAATGAACAGGACATAAAGGCCTGCTTTAAAAAAACAAGTGAATTTGCATGTATTTATTTGCTCCTTTGTTTATGTGCACACCTGCACTAAATTCAAGCATGGATATTACAGGTCAACTCTGCCACCTGTCATATGGGTCCTGGGGATCAAACACGGGTCATCAGGCTTGGTAAGAACACTTGGGGTAAGATTTTAGTGACTGTTACAGATACACTAAACACATTTTGCATTATGACCTGGCCATGAGTATTTAATGACCACAGATGGAATGTGGTGGTTAAAAGCTGTGTGTTTGGATGTTACATTGATAAGAAGGAAACTTGTGATAGTTAACTTTGACCGCCAATTTAATTGAATTAAGAAAATATGGCACAGTGAAACATGCATGTAATCCCAGGACTCAGGGAGGCAGAGGAAGGTGGATCTCTGTGAGTTCGAGGCCAGCCTAGTCTACAAAGTGAGTCTAGGATAGCCTAGGCTACACAGAGAAACCCTGTCTCAAAAAATCAAAAGAAAAGACAAATGGGGCATTAATGAGGAATAATGAATGTGTCTATAAGGGTATGTCTAGAGAGGCTCAACTGAGGAAGAGAGGCCCACCCTGACCATGTGAGGCCCCACTCCATGGGCTGAGGTCCCACACTGAGGCAGCAGGTGGGGGGGTGGCAAATGTCAGCACTCACCTCACATTGCTTGTGGACTATGGACACAGATTCACCAGCTGCCTCACGCTCTTGCCCATGTCTTCCTCTCCATGACTGACTGTCTCTTCAAACTGGGAACATAAATAAGCCCTTTCTCCCTTAAGCTACTTCTTGTCAATCACTTTGTCATGGCAACAAGAAGAGTAACTAACTCTGTGATGGATGGATGAGTTCATTCACTCAGTTGTGCTGACGCTTTCACAGCACAGATGCCTGTCATCGCCACGTCACACAGCCTATGTACACATGGCTTTACTTGATCATTAGGCCCCATTAATGCTATATAGACATGTTCAGGAACATCTTTTGGGTGTATGCTCAGGAGTGATATGATAGGACTTGAGGTAGCGCTATTCCCAGTTTTCTGAGAAAGCGCCAGATTGGTTTTCAAAGTGGTTGAAGAAATGTGCACTCCCATCAGCGGTGGAGGAGGTGACACTTTCCCACATCCTGGCCAGCATGTGTTGTCACTCGAGTTTTTCATCTTACTAATTCTGAGAGGTGTAAGATGGAATCTCAGAATCATTTTAATTTGCATTTCCCTGTGGGCATCTCAGGCTTCATGTGGACATACCAGTTAGGGGCGTGGGGCATATCTCTGATGCTGACTATGTTGCCTGCTTTTTGATCACTTCCCCCTGATGGAACTTCTCTACCAGGCCACAGGGGAGGAAGACAAAGTCAGTGAATAGATGAGCTGGACTGTCTGGGTAGGAGGAGTACTCTAGGGGAAAGGAGATGGAGTAGGGAGGGTGGGGCTGAAAGAAGAGGAGGGAGGGGCATCTGACCAGAAGGGAAACTGAATTAACTAATAAAAATATTTTAAAAAGACAAGTCAAAGAATGGTGAGATCGAAAGCTTGCACTGTCTCTAGTACATTAGACCCAGCTTCCCTGGCTGCCTGTGCGGTCATTTACACACTATTTACAAATGCTTCCATTCCATCAGGTGACAAGTGACATAGACATGACCTGAAGTACATGAGGGAGTTGGGTTTGCACAACCCTGATGGCTAAAGATGTTAATTTTTTTCATGTAATTATTGGTCATTTTTTATCTGGTTGAGTTCTTGATGTATCCTGGGTACAGGTCCTCTGTCAGATGAATAGCTTGTAGATATCTTCCCATTCTATATTAAAACTAACAATCACTGAGAAAAAATAAGATCCTGGAGAGGGTGAAAGGGAAACAGAGCTCCTACATCCTGCTTCTGAGAATGTAAATTAGTACATCCACCACAGAGATGACTATGGTAGTTCCCCCTAAACAATTAAAACTAGAACTGCCACTACATGGCCAGCCTAGTCCTGGACACACACTGGAAGCAAGCTAAGGAGGCACGTGTTATGGCTACCTGCTTCTCAGTGATTATCACAGCGCTCCTCACAGCAGCCAACTCATGAAGACAGCCTGAGTGTCCACCAGCTTATGAACGGATGAACACAACGTGGGACAGTCAGGTGTGGTAACTCACACTGGTAACTGCTACACTCAGGAGGCTGGAGCAGGAGGAGAGTCACAAGTTCAAGGCCACTTGGATTCCATAGTGATTTCCAGGGTGTCCTGAGCTATGGAGTGAGACCTTGTGTCAGAAACCAAATGTAAGAAAGTAGGAAGGAAGAAAATATGGAATAAATAGATAATGAAGTGTTATTCAGTCATAGACAATGAAATCATTTATTTGAAGGAAAATGGGCAGAAGTAGAAGTTATTATGTAAGTGAAATAAGCCAGGGTCAGAAAAACAAAAATCATGCTTTCTTTCAGATGAGGAATCTAAAGAAGAAAATTTAAAAGACACAAATATTGAAAGGGGCTATTAGGGAAGCTAAAGAGGGCAGGGGGGACGTGCAAGAACGTAATGGGGATGAACGTGATCAAAATATACCATAGGCCAGGTGAAAATGTCACAAGAAAATCTACTATCTTTCACAATCAATATCCCCAAATAAAATATATAAGAAATAAAGTAACTGAGGGAGAGTGCACAAGTTACATACAAACAGTGTCACACAGTATGTGAGAGAATTTGGATACACATACTTTGGCATTTCCAGGGACTGCAGACCCTAACCATATACCGACATCATGTCTAGATCACCTGTAATTCCTAACACAGTGTAAACGCCATGATCATAGTTCTCAAATGTATTGTTTAAGAACAACTAGAAACCAGTAATTACATATTCTGCATCAGTACTTACATATTTTTTCTGAACATTTTTGCCATGTACTTGGTTAACTCCACTGAGGCACAACTCCTAGGTAAGGTGAACTAGATACATCCTTTTACCAAATGCCTAACGTTGGCCTTTGGTTACCCATACAAAGAGGCAGACACACAAGTCAAAAAGATGCTTTAATGAAGTTCAGGAAACCGCTGAGGTGAGCATAAACACCTCCGTTTTTTCTCTTAGAGTGCTAATGCAAATTCGGTGAAATACTTGGTACATTCTTGAGCTTCACACAGCATGGTTTGCCATTCCAGCAAAAGATGTAGAACATTTCCTTCTTAAAGCATCTGTCACGGCAGGAACCAAGAGAATTCCAGCATTTTTCACTGTGCCCTAGTCCAGAGCAAGAACAAGGACACCTGCATCAGTCCTGAGGTTCCAGGTAGAGGCCGGAGGCCCAGGCGATAAAAGGGAGGCAGTGGAAGGAGTGGTCACCTTGGGGACCTCGTATCATGTCACATCCTTTAAGGACACTCAGTACCAATCCCAGCCCTTCATAAATGCTTCCTCTTGGAAGTGCAGTAACTTACAGGGCTTAACAAGCATGGTGGGTTATGAGGTTAACAAAATGAACCATCAGAACCTATCGACCTGGATTGAACTATCTGTGTACCAAGCCAGCTGGTAGACCTTGAGCTGGTGACTTCCTTCCTAAGAATCTGTTTGCTCTCTTCTACAGACGTAGATGTCTCAGAGAGCTGTGGGAATGAATGGCACAGACAGTGTAGCTCAGTCAGCGCTTGCATGCCTGAAACCCTGGGTGCCAGTCCTAGCATCGCATAGAGTGGGCAAGGTGGAACATATTTATAATCTTAGCACTCAAGAGATAGAGGCAGGAAGATCAAGAGTTCAAGGGCCTTGTCAGCAATGCATGAGTTCCACCAAGAACAGCTTCAGCTACATGAGATCCTGTCTCAAACAAAATAAGAGTAAAATGTGAATAAATTATTAATTAATTTGCATAAAAATACTACTATTAAGTAAACCTGGGCATGAAATGTCACAAACTTAGCAGGGATTGAACAGTTTAAACTATTTTTGGGGGGGGATGCTGAACTAGAAAAACAGATTTCAAATAACGAAGCCTAATAACTTAAGAGAAATACAAAGTAGAAAGCATATTTAAAGAAAGAAGAAAATACAACTGACAAAATGTACATAATTAATAACCATAGGGATCCTGACCCAAGTACTATGTCTACAATAGAACCCATCCACTCAGGGACAGCACAGGAGAGGAATGGAAGGACAATAGGAGACAGAGGACCAGGACACCAGCTGCTAAGTACTGTCTTCTAGATGTGACTGGGATGCTATGCTCATGAAACCCTAACATTATGGCTACAGACTAAATGACAAGTTAAAATCAGGCCATCAAACTCCACAGGAGAGCAACAGAACCAAAAAATCTGGGCACAGAGGTCTTTTCTGAGACTGATACTCCAACCAAGGACCATTGATGGAGATAACCTAGAACCCCTGCACAGACCTAGCCCATGACAGTTCAGTGTCCAAGTGGGTTCCATAGCAATGGGAACAGGGACTGCCTCTGACATAATCTGATTGGCCTGCTCTTTGATCACCTCCCCCTGAAGGGGGAACAGCCTTACCAGGCCACAGAGGAAGACAATGTAGCTAGTCCTGATGAGACCCAATAGACTAGGATCAGAAGGAAGGAGAGAAAGACCTCCCCTATCAGTGGACTTGGGGAGGGGCATGCGTAGAGAAAGGAGAGGTAGGGAGGGGCTGGGAGGGGAGGAGGGAGGTGTTCATGGGGAGGGATACAAAGTAAGTAAAGTGTAATTAATAAAAAATTATTAAAAAATCAGGCCATGAGAGCTCAATGACAGAGTATCTGTCCATCATGAATCACAAAAATACAAACATAAAACAAATACATAAAGGACTCAGTGGCTACACATTCAGACATAAGAGCCACACAGCACGAGACAAAGATGGGAGCATACTGAGAGTATGTTCCGTGGCTTGAGACCAAGTTACTGCAGAGGTATTTGTAGCTAACAATGAAAGGAGAATGGAGGGTCTATCCAAACATTCACAGCAGGCCGGTGTGTGACTTAGTGGCAGAACATTTCTCAAACATCCATGCAACAAAAAGAGAAAGAAAGAAGGGAATCTAGAAGCAGGTTGTGAATTTAAATAAAAAGTACCAGTAGGAATTCATGGGTGCTTATTTTTAAAAAGATTTTTCCCCCCACGGCTCTGGTGACTCCAAAGCTTAGAAACATTTGCCAGCCAGTAAGAATTAAAAAGCATAATTGTGGAGACCATTTTTTGCTCAAGAAACTACTAAGCAAGCCTGAAGAATCCTATCACACAAGAGACTGAGGAAGCTATGAAAGACAAGAAACACAAAGATCAACACCTCAGATCTAAGGCTCTCCCTTGACTGCCTTCACTAGGAGTTTGTCCTGCAAGAGGGATGACAGTAGCAATAGATTCAAAGTATGGTTTAGAATAATTAGTTTAAAACTTGTGAGTTCAAAGCCAGCCTAGTCTGCAAAGTGAGTTCTAGGACAGCCAGGGCTGTTACACAGAGAAACCCTGTCTCAAAAATAAGAGAAAAAACAAACACTAACTCATTAATCTAAAATAAATAATATTTAGCTGAATAATGATGTATCTACTGTCTTCTGAATCCAGCTGTTATTGAGGGAAGTAGAAAGGGGAGGATGAAGGTAGAAACCCTGGATGCCTAACCCTTTCTCCAAGCCAGACCTGTATCTCAGATCATAAGAGGCTGATGTAATTGGCTACAGATTTATATGCAATCCCTGCAGCTCTAACTCCCAAGTTTCCTACCAACAGAATAGTAGGTTCTGCTACTTTCCGACGAATTACAAAAAAACAAAGAAGCTGCCTTGATTGTACACCAAAATTTCAGTGTTCCTAGTCTTGACATTTCTACCTATTTTTTATGTTACATAAGAATTACAAATTAGGCAATTGAAACACAGAGAAATGAGTTGCCGGGCAGTTGCTGGGCAGGTTTAATCCCAAGGTCTGAGGCTCTTCCCACAGCCCCAGACAAACAACCTCAAGCCCATCCCACCATCCACCCAGACCCACTCTCCAACTCTGTCCCTCCTCTGAAGGGGGCTAGGTTACCTGGAATGACCTGGGACTGAAGCAGCAGCAGAGCCAAGGCCAACACTGCAGTCTTCATGGCTTTAGGAAATCCAGGGTGTTGACCTGTGTCTAGCAAAACACAAGGCACTGGGTGAGAGCTCTGGATGCCTGCTGCCTGTAATCAGCTGGGACACGTGTTCTCAGAGGAACAGAGGTACATTCTGCCTCCCCACCCCAGGCCTCCACACCCACAGCACTGACCACACACTCCTAAGCTAACACTCCCTTATCCTCTCAAGGACCAGCAAGACTCACTCCTTCAATGGCCAGAATATACCACTGTAAGTACATGTCAGTCTTTATCAAAAGCCAACCCAGAATCCTCTTCTCTGCAGGTAAAGGAGCTTGAGTCCACACTTGTAAGTTGGAAACTGTTCACAGTTGGTGGCTGCCAGGAGATGGACAGTCAGTTTTCTTTTAAAAGTGTGCGGCCCCTAGTTGATTGTCTATGCTCCACTGAACAGCCCGCATCCTTGAGTTTATGGGCAGCACAAATTGGACTGGTTGGGATATTTTTTTAAAGGGTGGGGCTGGAGAGACAGCACAGTGGTTAAAGCCACAGGCTGCTCTTCTGGAGGAACCAGCAATCCACATGGCAGCTCACAACTGTCGGCAACTTCAGTTCCAGAAGACCCAGCACCTTCTTTTGTCCTCTATGATGCAGGTGGTAAACAGACAGACGTTCAGACAAAACACCCAAAACCCAGCCCCACACATAATAATAAAATATTTTTTAAAGCAAGACAGACATAAAGTTGGAAGGAAGGTGGGGAGGTGGAGATGGACCTCTTTGAGTTTGTGTCTAATCTGTTCTACATACAGAGTTCTAGGAAAGCCAAGGCTACATAATGACACAGCTGTCTCAAACAAACAAACAAACAAACAAACAAATAAACCTTAGAGGTGTGCTGGGAAAATGGAGACAGGCACTCTGGAGCCCTGGAGCTCACTGGTCAGCCAGCCTAGCTTAATCATCTTGTCCCAGGACAGTGAGAGACGATGTCTCAAAACACAAGCTGACGGCTCTTGAGAAGTGACTCTCAAGCTTGACCTCAGGCCTCCATATTTCAATTGCACATATCCAAACACAGCAGTCATGATTCTAAGATAGTTTAGATGAGCTACATAAAAAATCTCTTTAAAAGAAAGGTTAGCTGGGTAGAGTTGCACAGGTGTTTAATCCCCAAATTTGAGAGGCAGAGGCAAGTGGATCTACAGAGCAAGTTCCAAGACAGCCAAGACTTCACAGAGGGACAATGTCTCAAAGACATACATATACACACACACACACACACACACACACACACACACAAACTGTTTTCTTTTTAGTTACATGCATATGCGTTCCTGTGTGTGGGTATGTGCACACGAATGCAGTTGCCCTAAGAGGCATTAGATCCTCTGCAGCTGGAGTTACAGGCAGGTGTCAGGCACCATGGGTGCTGGGCACTGCACTCAGGTCCTCTGGAAGAGCAGGACACACTCTGAACAGCCTTCGCTCCAGCCAGACAAGTCCTTTCTCCAGGTGCTCTTCTCCATGGGAACTAAGAGAGGACACTGCCCACACTTTCAGCAGAGTGAGTTTATCAAGATGCTCTCTATCAAAGAAAAGTGCTCCCACTGCCTAAAATGCTCCGTTTTAGGAAAAACTTTGTCATTGAAGCCAAGAAAGGTAGAAATTAGTCAGCGCACTGTCCCAGCTGAGACCCCTGTTTGTGTGATCTTAGAGTGAATCCTTTTCTCTCTAGGATCAGTCTCAGCAGTGAGCAGATTGGAGCCCACAGAGTAAACACTCAGTCCAATCCTCTGTGGTTCCCAGGTCACTCCAGGTACACAGAAGATGAAAGGCTACAGAAGTCTGAGGTTTTGCCACCAGCGTGGGTCCAACTACATGTACTCACCTCTAGAGTCAGTCCCAGGGCCATGACCCCTAATCTTTAATTCTGTACAATTTCTTTACCTCAGCTGCCTCAGCAAGGTTACATGGAGATCCAGGTAAGGGGTCTAAGAAAGACACCCCAGCCTGGATATCTTTCTGGACAAACTACAGACTCTTCTTGATTCCACTGCTGATGGCAGCCTTGGCTCTCTTCTTGGAGCTGGCTTCACAGAATCTTAATGCTGGCCCCACTCAGCCTTAGGAAGACTGGTTACAAGGAGTGTGGGGGTGATCTTGGTTTTCAACTTGACACACTTGGGAAGAGAGAACCTCAGCTAAGGATTGGCTCCATCAGACGGGGCATTGGGCCTGTCTATTGTCATGTTGTTGATTGTTATTTAACACAGGAGAAGAGTAGCCACTGTGGGCAATAGCAACTTTAGCTATAGATGTAAGCTAGTTAGGTAGAGAGAAAAAGAGATAGAGACAGAGAAAGACACAGGGACAGAGAGACAGAGTAAGTAGAATATATTCCCCATGGTCTCTGCTTCAGTTCCTGTCTCCAGGCCTCTGCCCTGAATTCCTGCCATGTCTTCTATCAATGATGGGCTATAATCTCAAAGCCAGATAAACACTACCCAAGCTGCTTTTGGTCAGGGATTTCATCATAGCCAGAGAAAACCTTAACTAGGACAAGATGATCTTGAGTGTTCTCTCCTCTAGACCCCAGAAGCAGTCTTAGCTCTTGTGTTCCCAAAAGAGAGGAACTCAGACGGGACACAGTAATGCAGAAAGCAGACAGGGTTTCCTCAACTCAGCAGGGTAAACTGAGGTGCACACTTTACAGCAGGAGACAGCTGTGCCAAGCAGAAATGGTGCTGATTCTGGCAGGCACAGAGCTTATGGCTCTCTTCTCTCTGTCACCCTCTCCCCTGTGCCTCCTCCAGGATATAAACTCCCAGAAACAGGCAAGCTTTTCTTGTCACCCATTTTACCCACAAGTCAGTCTGTCTATTATAAGCAAATATACATGACTCAAGAATATTTACAAGTGCTTAAGTGACCCTAAAACTGCAAACTTCACCTGGTAAGGGTGAATGTGGTCTGGGCATGCGCCCCTGGTGAGGTCATTTCTGGAGCTGGTTTGAATTGAACTAGACCTGGTCCACCACCATCGATTTTCTTCACAACTTGTTTGAGCTGGCCCACCCAGAGAGACCATCACCTCTCTTTAAAATGTGTTGTGTTAGCCACCACTGCCTGTCTTTTTGGTCCACCTGAGGTACTTGTGGTCGTGACACTAATGCCCTGCCGAACCAAGACCCTCTCATTCCGTGTCCCTGAAATAATTGGGAAGAAGTTGTAAGATTCTCCAACCGTCAAAGTCTTAGTCCTTCCTGTTGGGCAGACTTGACTGATATTTTTAAGTTCCTTTACAAGGTTTTCCTTTGTCTTTCAAACCCCTGAGAATTACAGAATATTCCATTCCAGCAAGCTCTTATTGACGCAATGGCTGCCAATGACCTTGGGCAGTCAACTATGTCATGAGAAAAGGCAGGAGGGGAGGGCAGGGCAGAGCTAAACATCTTTACACATTAGTCCTGAGATTGTAGCTCGGGAAACAGATAGCATTGGTTCCCCCAGAGAAGATAGAAAGTGGCTACATTCTCCTGCAGGGCCAAGGGAAGGAGGGGAAAGATTGCAGTGATGCCTCTGCACAGGAGACTCACTGCTGAGTACAGGAAGGGCAGGCTGAGCCCACAGCTCTTAGTCTCTTCTGTGCATGGATTCCCAGAAGAATGAGCTACCCCTGCCTGCAGCATGATTCCTTGGGAATGGGAGTGGATAAGAAACAGGAAATAGTTCTTTCTTCCCTCACAGCAATCATCCCCTTCAGCAAGAAACAAGGCAAAATTCTAAGACAGAGAACATGGGGTTTTGAAGGGTCGCCTTCTGACATTTTCAAATTTTAAGCTGTCAAATGATCTTGATTTCACAATAAACCATGTTGTTTTAAATTTCACTTTGAATCAGTTCAGCACATGGTTCCTGTAAATTTCTAAAAATCCCTTTTGTTTTTATGAATATGGGTTTTGTGCCAGAATGTATGTTTGTGCACTGCATGAATGCAGTCTCCCAAAATGGGTGTCCAGGAGAGGGGTGTGCTTTTCTTTGCAGCCCGATTTCCCCAGAAGTCAGTCTGCTATAGATATATTCATAAGATCCAAGAATATATAAGGGGTTTAAGCACCCCTAAGATTGCAGAGTTTACTAGGGAAAGGGCAACTGTACTCTGGGGATGCTCCCCTGGTGAGGGGATCCCTGGAGCTGGCTTGAGCTGAACCAGACCATCTAGCGCCATCTTTTATGCCTCTATTGGGGTGAGGGGTAAACCTGACCCAGCCAGACAGACTATCAGTACCTATGGATCTTTATGTTTTTTTTTTTCTCCTTGTTGTTTGCTTGTTTGTTTTTTGATGGGTCTGTTAGGCAGTTTCCTGGTGCTAACCTCCTCCTAGACACTGGTTGTTCAGAGCTTGCAAGGGGCTAATATCACACCTTAGCAGTCGATGACTCGTGTGCCAATATTTATTCAAGATTGTTATGATGCAACCAAAATGCTCTTTTCTAGCCATTTCTTCCTCTGTAATCGGAGACAAAGGTCTCTGGGTTGATACCATCACCACATAGATTTTTGGTTCTGTTGTCTTCAATGGTGTTCTTGGTGTTCATAGCATGCAGGTAAATGCAGAGAGAGTTTGATTCCCCAAATGTCTTATATAATTGCTGGCCCAGAAGGAAGAAAAAAGAAGATCATTCCCACTGCACAATCATCATGAGCAGCCAAAGATATCATGTTTTCTAGACTTAACATCCTTGTGGCAAAATACTGGAGAGAAGCATGTTAAAAAGAGAATATGCTTTCTTTTCTTTTCTTTTCTTTTCTTTTCTTTTCTTTTCTTTTCTTTTCTTTTCTTTTCTTTTCTTTTCCTTTCCTTTCCTTTCCTTTCCTTTCCTTTCCTTTCCTTTCCTTTCCTTTCCTTTCCTTTCCTTTCCTTTCCTTTTTTCTTTTCGTCTTTCTGGGTCTGGGTTATCTCACTCAAAACTTTATTTTTTATTATTTTTAATAAAATTTTTTATTTGTTAGTTTATTCATTTTGTATGCCAGCTGTAGTCTCACCCTTGCCCCCTCCGTATCCCTCCCTCTCTCCCTCCCTCCCTCCCTCATCTTCTTCCATCCCTCTTCCCCAGTCCACTGATAGTGGAGGACCTCCTCCCTTCCATCTGACCCATATCATCAGGACTGTCTTTCGTAGTCTTACTCTGTAGCCTGCTCCCACTTCCGGGGGAGGTCAAAGAGCCAGCCACTGAGTGCTTGTCAGAGACAGCCCCTGCTCCACTTACTAGGGAGCCCTTTTAGAGACTGAGCTGCCACAGGCTACCTCTGTGTAGGGGTTCTAGGTTATCTCCATGAATGGTCCTTGGTTGGAGTATCAGTCTCAGAAAAGACCCCTGTGCCCAGATTTTTTTGGTTCTGTTGTTCTTCTCGTGAAGCTGCAGAGCCTTCCAGGTCTTTTCTCTCTCTCCCTTCTTTCATAAGATTCCCTGCACTCTGTCCAAAGTTTGGCTATGAGTCTCAGCATCTGCTTTAATACCCTGCTGGGGAGAGTCTTTCAGAGGTCCTCTGTGGTAGGCTCCTGTCTTGTTCCTTATTTTCACCTTCATCTGATGTCTATCCCATTCGTTTTTCTGAATGAAGATTGAGCATCTTACCCAGGGTCTACCTTCTTGCTTAGCTTCTTTAGGTGTAAATATTTTAGTATGATTATCCTATATTATATGTCTAATATCCACTTTGAAGCAAGCATGTACCATGTGTGTCTTTCTGCTTCTGGGATAGCAATCATTGTTTCTGAGTCATGGTGAGATGGAGGATTATAGCAAGTGACAATAGCAAAGCTGCTTACATTTTGATGGCCACAAAACACAAAGAAAGAGAACACCAAGCGAGCTGACTTTTCTCTTTGGCCCTTGCTCGATGGGATGGTGCCCATAGTCAGGGCAAGTCCACCTTCCACATTCCTCTCTGTGCATGCCCTCAACAGACAAACCCAGAGGTGTGCTCCACTAGTCTCCTAAACACTTCCCAACCCAGGCAAGCTGACAGTGAATGTAACCATCACAGATGCAGCATGGCCTTGTAATAACTTGAAATGATGATCTATCTGGTTGTTAGGGCTGACATTCAACACCACAATGGAGCAGTAAAAACAGGTTTTTTTTTTTCTCCACTATCCTGGAAGTTACAAGTTCAAAATCAAAATGGTGACAATGCTGGCTCCTCCAGAGACCCAGAGGTGTGTGTGCTGTGTGCTCTCTGCTGGTCCCTTGCTGCTGCTGGCCCTTGGCGTGCTTACAACTGCACAGCTTCAACCTCTGCCTCCATCATCATACTTTTTTTTTTTTTTTTTTTTTTTTTTTGTATTTCTGTCCAAATTGCCTTCTCCTTGTAAGGACACTAGCCAAGCACATTTTCGTGATTTGGGTATTGGCCAGCACCCTGCCAAAAGGATGCAGCAGCCTTATACTCTTATACTAAGAGTACTGCTCTCTCCCTATACAAGTGACTCTGTTGGGGCTGGGAAGACAGCTTGGGGGTTAAGAGCATGTGATGATCTTGCAGAGGACTCGGGTTCAGTTCCCTGCACTCAGGTCGGCCAAATCACAACCTTCAGGATCCAGCTCCTGGATCAAAGCCCTCACTGGCCTCCTCAGGCACTGCCCTCATGTGCACAAAGTCACACTCACACACATACACATATGGACAAAGAAAATAATTTGAAATGTCTGGAATTATTGATAAAATAATAGTATTGTTAATTTAGTAGTAGAAAATGATACCACAATGATTCCACCTTGTCATTTGAGTGTCTTTTCTTTGGTTCCTGATCAGAGTGGAAGTAGCCTTTCTACCTGTCCATGAACAGGCCATGATATCTGAGGTGTGCCTGGAGGTATTCACACAGCATCTTCCTCTGTCCCCTCACCAGGTCCCTTTTCTCTTGTAACTGAGAGAACCCACCATACTAATATCTATTCTGGGACGGTGTTTTAAAGGCTCAGTGGTACATGAATATGCATGGAATGAGCCCAGGAGGAGAGTGTGGCTTTCCAGGTGCCACCATGTACTTTGGAGTTGATGGTTGAAAGGAAGCTTCATGGTCGAAGGGTTTCACAGCCTGGATGGCTGAGTCCAAGAATATGTGAGTGAAAATGCCACCTCCCTGCCATGTGTGGGTGCTGAAATCTTTGGGTTACTGTATGCATTTGCATTCTGTGTCATTTTCATACCTACAGAACCTTATATAGATGGGTCATTGGACCCCCATGGCTCATCTGCTCTAAATACTTGATGAAAAAGATTGAAACCTAGAAAAAGTTGAATCTTGAAGCCCTGGGTTTAGCATAGTAAAAAAGGGGGAGGAGGAGGAAGAGGAGGAAAAGAAAGAGAGATAGGAGAGGAGGACAAAGAATCTCCCAGTATTGCTTAAAGAAGGAGGAGGAGGAGGAGGAGAAGCAGCAGCTTCCAATATCATATAAGAACTAAAGAGATGCCTTAGCAGGCAGGCTGTTTGCTCTGAGTTTAAGGCCATCCTGGTTTACAAAGTGAGTCCAGAATAGCCAAGGCCACACAGAGAAATCTGTATAAAAAATACATACTGCTGTTAGAAGGGAACTGAATTCAATTCCCAGCACCCATGTGGAGGGTGGCAGCATAAGAATCATCCCAAATCCAGGAAACCTTCAGGCTCCAGTGCACTTACACTCACATGCACACACACACACACACACACACACACACACACACACACACACACTTACATATAATTAAAAATAAAAACATTAAATTTTTTTTCTTCACAGTTTATTCATTATATATTCTAATTGAAGCCCCCTCCCTCAACTTTTCCAGCCCCACCCTCTCTCCCTCTTCCCCTCATCCCCTTCCCCTAGTCCATTGAAATGAGGAGTGCCATCTGCCCATAGCTTGTTAAGTCTCATCAGGACTGCCTGGATCTCCATAGGAAGGAGTGTGAGAGCCACCTGTCCCACACATTCAAACATTATGCTTTTTGATATTTTTAATAGTTTTTATTATTATTATTAATTACACTTTATTCATTTTGTATCCCCCCATAAGCCCCTCCCTCCTCCCCTCCTGACCCCATCCTTCCTCCCCTTTCTGCATGCATGCTCCTCCCCAAGTCCACTGATAGGGGAGGTCCTCCTCTCCTTCCTTCTGATCTTAGTCTATCAGATCACATCAGGAATGGCTGCTTTGTCTTCTTCTGTGGCCTGGTAAGGCTGCTCCCCTCTCAGGGGGAGGTGATCAAAGAGCAGGCCAATCAGTTTATGTCAGAGGCAGTCCCTCTTCCCATCACTATGTAACCCACTTGGACCCTAAACTGCCATGGGCTACATCTGTGCAGGGGTTCTAGGTTATCTCCATGAATAGTCCTTGGTTGGAGTATGAGTCTCATCCAGGCAGGTAAGAGGCCCTGGCTAGAATGAAATTCTTCTCCTCAGCTTCCTTTCCTCTATGGACTTGAGTGTCACTTTGCAGCCACCATTTTAAATGTGAATGATCTCTGGGGACAGCAAACATCAGAGGAGGTAGCCATTGTGTGCTGTCCTTGTCACCAATGAGAGGTGGTAAGGACAAGGTGCAGTTTTCAGGTGTTTCTCACAGTCCCCAATTTCATAACAGCTCTCCTTCCCCACTTCTGTCATTGCTGACCAAACTAACCCCAGAGGCCAGGTTCACCACTAACCACTTCTCTGTGACTGCCACAGACAGACATCAGGAGTCCAGCAGAGCCCTGCACTGAAGTCCTGGGGTGCCTTCAGTTCCTGGCCCATCACCCTTGGAAATGAACTAATATCCTCCGTTCCTCACCAAATCTTTGCTTTTCCAACTCCTTCAACAATTAAGCTGAGACTCATTTTACCATTGATCCCTTAGTCCATGATGCTGATCGTGGCTGTCCTCAGACTGAAACTTCACAGGATGACGAGAGGCAGCAGGCCACCGTGGTAGAGCTGTAGGACTGGACACTGGATCTCTTCCCAGACCATCTCATTCTCTCTCTCTCTCTCTCTGTCTCTCTGTCTTTCTAGTTTTTAGAGACATGTTTTCTCTATTTGCATTGGCTGTCCTTCACTTACTTTGTAGACAAGGCTGGCCTTCAACTCACAGAGATCTGCCTGCCTCTGCTTCCCCCAGTGCTAAGATTACATGCCTACACCACGGCTCCTGGCTGGTATTCTCTTTCTTATAAAACTTCTTGAAGGAATTTCTGAACACCTAGGACCTCATGCTTTCACTTACCTTTGTGTAAATCTTGGTCAGAACATTCAATATTCTCTGTCCCACAGATGGTTTGCTCACTATCTTGGCTTGTAGACTCTACCATGTTTGATCCTCTTGACCTCTATACCAAGAAGGTCCAGTCAGGAAGGAGACCTCACATAAATAATGGAGACAGAGGATAGTTGATGGAGGGAAGTTCTTACTTTTGCTGGAAAGTTCAAAAAGGAGAAGAATGCACTACTGCCGGGGCCCGCCAGCAGAGTCGAACAGTACCTGAGTGGGGAGTGAGGACAAATCACACTTCACACGGGATCGGCTTGAGGGGGCTGTCAGTCTGAGTGAAGCATTGAGGGTTTATTAAGCAGTGAGGTTCATTACTTATAGGCAAGCAAGTAACATCAACACAAAAACAAAAAGGTGTGGAACCACCTAACCTTTTTTCAAAAGCTACTTCCCCAGGAGAAAACACAACAAAGCAGCTTAACAAGCAGCTCTCCACACCACAGTGTGAGTCCTGGTGATCCAACTCAGCTCGTCAAGCTTGGCCGCAGGTGTGTTGCTTTAGCAAGAGGCCATTTGCGTCCAGGTGCTGGAGGCTTCCGGGTTCCCTGGAGCATCCGGGACTGTCTCTCAGGCTGGCTTTGTCTGTAGCTGTGTCCCACGGCTCTCCACACACTACCAACTGCAGAAGCAGCCACCTCGCTGCTGCTAAGGGAGCTAAAGAAATGAGAATGAATGAATGTTCAGACCAGGCCTCAGGGAACCTCTCTTCTTGCATCCTTAAGGAAGGGGCTCAACCCAGCACCGAGAGCAACCCTGTGATTGGTTAGTACAGGGCTGGTGCTCAGAGAGCCCTCCAATGCCATTTTCCTCCCGGTTCTTGTTCCTCTAATGTTGTACTTACTCTTAAACAGACCTTGCCCTGCCTGGAACCCCATTTTCTCTTATCTGCCAGTCTGGTGTTAATTCTGCAAGCCAATGACGTGTGCGCAATTGCATTTGTGTTGTGGCGCCCCCTTGTGGTCCCTTGGATAATGCGGTGCAGAGCTGGTGGGGAAGGGCTGTATTTTGTAGCCTTGGACCTTGGATGTCCTCATCCTCCTGATCCAAAGGCCAAATGGCTGTGGCCCGCCTGTCCTGCAACGATCCCACCGGCTCAGTGGCACGATGCCCTTTGACTTCAGGAGGTTTGATACCTACAGGAAGGTGCCCAAGGATCTCACACAGCCAACGTACACTGGTGCCATTATCTCATCTGCTATTGCCTCTTCATCCTCTTCCTATTAAGTGTTTACTGGATTCATCACGACAGAAGTGGTGGATGAGCTCTACATTGATGACCCAGACAAGGACAGCGGAGGAAAAATGGACGTCAGCCTCAATTTTAGCTTACCCAGTATGCACTGTGAACTGGTCGGGCTTGACATTCAAGATGAGATGGGCAGGCACGAAGTGGGCCACATCAACACCTCCATCGAGATCCCACTGAACAGCGAAGCCGGCAGCCTCTTCCAGGGCCACGTTAGCATCAGCCAGGTCCCCAGCAACTTCCACGTGTGGCGTGGGCACAGTGCCACAGCTCAGCCACAGAACCCGGACATGAGGCATATCATCCACAAGCTCTCCTTCGGGGATACACTACAGGTCCGGAATGTTCACGGAGCCTTCAATGCTCTGGGAGGAGCAGACAGACTCACCTCCAAACCCCTGGCCTCCCGTGACTACATCTTGAAGGTTGTGCCCACAGTGTATGAGGACAGGAGTGGCAAGCAACGTTACTCCACTCCTACCAATACACAGTGTTCACCAAGGAGCACGTTGCCTACAGCCACGCGGGCTGCATCATCCCCACCATCTGGTTCCGCTATGACCTCAGGCCCATCACAGTCAAGTACACAGATGCTATCCAGGTTCATCACCACATCTGCATGATCATTAGCGGGATCTTCCCTATGGCCGGCGTTCTGGGCTCCAACATCTTTACAGCCCGGAAGTGTGGAGGAGAATCCAGCTGGGCAAGATTCACTGACTTCTTGACGCCCAGTGACTGAGGACCAGGGACTCTGCTGGCCCTGCCTCCAGCGTCCTATGTCCTTCTGCCTTCTCTGGCCCAGTGTGTGCAGGTGAAAGGGAGGGGTGGTAATGGGTGGCACAATTTTCCTCAGCTACCCCTTCCCCCATGTTTTAGATAGATTAACACTACCGGGAGTCATGGTGTTCCTTTCCCTGCAGAGCTCCAAGACCAGAGTCAGGCATGGGGAAGTACTCCAGGGATGCTGGTGATGCCTCCTGGGAAGGTTGCCGTCTTTTCTCTCTTAAGGACTAGCTTAGAGTCCACACAGACCAGCTTTCAGACAGGCTTTGACAATCTTAAGCCCCCACCATTCCGACACACCAACAGCTTGATTTCTCACCCAGTAGCCAACCTGAGCTCTCAGCCTTGGGACCATGATGCCCACAGGTACTGCTGCCTGGCACTTTCAACATGGAATGGTACTCGGCAGGCCATCCCCTAAATACGGCTCTGTGGCTGGAACCTGTTTCTGCCCCATTGCCTCATGCCCAGGTCTTTTCTCTTGCCCCACCCCTGCCTCGTTCTATGAAGCAGATGCCCACTTGCTTGGCAGAATGGTGGAGACTCAGACTTGCCTGGCAGGCCTGAGGCAGCTCACAGGTGGCCCTTCTTCTTTTGTCTTTGCTGTTCTGAATCCCCCACCAATGTGCCCCAGCCACTGTGCTATTCAGCAATAGCATTTCTTGGTGAAGGAGCTGGTTCCCATCATGAAGCCTCTCTTTCCCACACCCCACTACATTCTGCAGTGCCAAGGGACAGGGCCATGTGGCTGGGAGGTCATCCTTGGAGGACCACAAAAGGCACAGTTTGTGCACTTCTGTCCAATCCCAGAAGCATCCTTTCCTGAAAATCACAACTGATCATGTCTTGACTGCTACCTTTGGTCCTAAGGCCTTAGCTGGGGAAATGAAGCAGGCCAACCTTTTTTTTACACCTCCACCTTGCAGGCTCCCAAGGGATTTCCAGCATCTGAGACCCACTTGCTATTGAGACCCCCTATTAACTGAGGACACACCAACTCACTCCCAGCCCCTGTGGGGCTCCAGGATCTCCTCCACTTTCTCCTGAGGTAGATCCCTTCCCTGTTACCCACCTCATCCTTCCTTTTTTTCCATAAAGAGAGGGGCAGTGATCTAGGCATGCATTCCATCCAGAGAATTTTAACTATGCTCTCCTGTCCAGAGGAGAGAGAGAGAGAGAGAGAGAGAGAGAGAGAGAGAGAGAGAGAGAGAGATATGCATGCTTGGGCTTCATTTATATGGACATTACTTGCATAATTTTGTAATGAAGGAGCGTACCCAGTAGGAAGATTTTGGGGTTTGTTTTTTGTTTGTTTCTGATTTCCTTAAACAATCTCCTATGAGTAGCTGCATTCTCTGCCATTTATAAAATTTGCCTCTGGATTCCAATTAGCAAAACTTCCCTTTTTATATGAATCTTGTGTATGTAAACTGCCCCTGAGTTATTCCTGGTATCTGGCACTTGGATAAGTATCTTTTCTTAGACATTCTGTTCCACAGCTTCAGAAACTAGTCCCCTTGGTGTGTGAACCTGTCACCGGCGAATGGGAGGAGAGGGTGGGAAGAGGGAATGCATATGAATTGTGATCCCACTTTTGTGACTACACAGGGATGTCAGTTTCCCATGGGAGAGGCGCCTCTGGCCTGTTATTCTGGTAAAGGTATTCTCAAGGGGACATAGGTTTCTATTCTTTCACACTCACTGGGTTTGAATAAATTATTAAAAGGTGGCTTTTCAGAAATAAAACAAAAAAAATCAAAAGCCAAATGGGGCATTAATGAGGAATAATGGATGTGTCTATAAGGGTGTGTCTAGAGAGGCTCAACTGAGGAAGAGAGGCCCACCCTGACCATGTGAGGCCCCACTCCACGGGCTGAGGTCCCACACTGAAAATGAGGCGGCAGGTGGGGGGGTGGCAAATGTCAGCACTCACCTCACACTGCTTGTGGACTATGGATACGGATTCACCAGCTGCCTCATGCTCTTGCCCCGTCTTCCTCCACAGAGATGCCTATGGAAGTCCCCAGCAAACAATTAACACTAGAACTGCCACTACATGGCCATCCTAGTCCTGTGCACACACTGGAAGCAAGCTAAGGAGGCACGTGTTATGGCTACCTGCTTCTCAGTGATTATCACAGCGCTCCTCACAGCAGCCAACTCATGAAGACAGCCTGAGTGTCCACCAGCTTATGAACAGATGAACACAATGTGGGACAGTCAGGTGTGGTAACTCACACTGGTAACTGCTACACTCAGGAGGCTGGAGCAGGAGGAGAGTCACAAGTTCAAGGCCACTTGGATTCCATAGTGAGTTCCAGGGTGTCCTGAGCTATGGAGTGAGACCTTGTGTCAGAAACCAAATGTAAGAAAGTAGGAAGGAAGAAAATGTGGAATAAATGTGGAATAAATTGAAGTGTTATTCAATCATAAAGAATGAAATTTATTTGAAGGAAAGTGGGCAGAAGTAGAAGTTATTATGTAAGTGAAATAAGCCAGGGTCAGAAAAACAAACATCTTGCTTTCTCTCATACGTGGAGTCTAAAGAAGAAAATCAAAAGGACACAAATATTGAAAGGGGCTATTAGGGAAGCTAAAGAGGGCAGGGGAGAAAGTGTAAGGAAGTAATGGGGATGAACATGATCAAAATAGACAATTCACCAGATGAAAATGTCACAATAAAATTTACTATCTATCACAATCAATAAACCCTAATAATATATATAAGGAATAAAGTAACTGAGGGGGTTAAACAGTTACACACAAACAGTGTCATACAGTATGTGAGAGAATTTGGATATACATATTTTGGCATTTCCAGGGACTGCAGACCCTAACCATATACCGACATCATGTCTAGATTGCCTGTAATTCCTAACACAGTGTAAACGCCACTTTCATAGTTCTCAAATGTATTGTTTAAAACAACTAGAAAAGGTAGCCTGCACCAGTAATGACACATTTTTTTTCTGAACATTTTTGCCAAGCAGTTGGTTAACTGCACTGAGGCAGAAGTCCTAGGTAAGGTGAACTGGATACATCCTTTTACCAAATGCCTCATGTTGGCCTTTGGTTACCCATACAAAGAGTCAAACACAGAAGTCAGACAAAGATGCTTTAATGAAGTTCAGGAAACCGCTGTGGTGAGTAGGTTCATTTTTATTTTTTCAGCCTTGGGCTTTAGAGTGCTAATTCAAATTCTGTGAAATACGCGTTGGATGGTTGTGTATCACACAGCACTGTTTGAAATGCGGGCACCGATCTGTATAAATTACTTCATGCTTGAGGCATTCGTGACGGCAGATACCACGAGTAAACCAGCATCTTCCACTGTTCCCTATTCCAGGGCAAGAACGAGGACACCTGCATCAGTCCTGAGGTTCCAGGTAGAAGCCAGAGGCCCAGGCAATAAAAGGGAGGCAGTGGAAGGAGAGCTCACCTCTAGAGGTTTAGGGACCTCATATCATCTCATATCCTGTAAGGACACTCAGTACCAATCCCAGCCCTTCAGAAATGCTTCCTCTTGGAAGCACAGTGACTTACAAGGCTTAACAAGCATGGTGGGTTATGAGGTTAACAAAATGAACCATCAGAAGCTATAGACCTGGATTTGAACTCTGTGTCCCAAGCCAGCTGGTAGACCTTGAGCTGGTGACTTCCTTCCTAAGGCTCTGTCTCCTCTTTTCTACAGACATAGATGTCTCAAAAGGCTGCGGTAAATGAACAACATAGGCATTTTGGTGCTTGCCTAGCATGCTTGAAGCACTGAGTTCCAGCCTTAGCAGAGCATGGACTGAGCATGTGGGCCCATATTACTAATCTCAGAACTCAGGAGATAAGGTCAGGAAGATCAAGAGTTCAAGGGCCATGTGAACAACCCACGGTGAGTTTGTGATCAGCTTCTGCTACATCAGAACCTGTATCATAAGAACTAAAATCAAAATATAAATAAATTTAATTAGTAATTAATTTGCATAAGCACCTGTATTAAATACACCTAGCTACGGAATGACAGAACCTCAGCAAAGAATGAGCAGTTTAAGATATATTACAAAGAAAGAATATCCTTGACCTAGAAAAAAAAAATCATTAGCAAATAATGAAACCTAATGGCTTAAGAGAAATACAAAGTGAAAAGCATATTTAAATAAAGAAGAGAAAACCCACAACTGATCAAAATGCACACAATTAATAACCATAGGGAGCCTGACCCAAATACCACATCAATAGAACCCACCCACTCAGGGACAGCACAGGAGAGGAATGACAGGACAATAGGAGACAGAGGACCAGGACACCAGCTGCTAAGCACTGTCTTCTAGATGTGACTGGGATGCTAAGCCCATGAACCTCTAACATTATGGCTACATAAAAAAACACCTACATGACCTCACCAGTAGACACACCAGCCTGGATAGGAGAACTCTCACAGGGCCTCACTGCCTAGAGGAAGAGCAACAGGCAATTCATGGTGGCTGAGAGGGGAAGAAGCAGTTTTCTCCAGGGATCAGCTCCCTGGCCAGCTACCCTAGTGGTCAGCACTAAACACACATACATATGAGCATCACTGTAGGAATGAATTCAGTAGTCCATACTCCACTCCCCCCTCCCATACACACACATGCACACACGCTCACACAAAAAGAGGTACCAACATTCATGGACACTAGAGCGCCAGTTAAACTTATTGAAAATAATGCTTTATGCCAGGAAAATATTCTTGTTATGTATTCAAGCTACTCACACCTTCCAAAGACAAAGCACAACAAGGGACTCTTCACATCTGAAACTGGACAAATGTCGCCTCCATGTCCTTCCTAAGGACTCTAACAGACACAGAGCCTCAGACCAGCAAATTGGACACAGAAATAACTGTTAAGTGAACAGTGACTTGTAGAACTCTAACTAAATGACAAGTTAAAATCAGGCCAGCAGAGCTCAGTGACAGAGTGGGGCTTCATCATGAACCACAAAAATACAAACATAAAATGATTGTGTAAAAGACTCAGTGGCTACAGGTCCTGACAAAAGACAGCACAGCATAAAGATGGAGCATACTGAGAACATGTGCGGACATGGTCCAGGGCTTGAGACCAAGTTGCTGCAGAGGTATTTGTGGAAAGACAGCGAAAGGAGGAAGAGGGTCTATCCTATCATTCCTAGCTGCCTGGTGTGTGACTCAGTGGCAGGGCAATTCCATAACATCATGAGGCCCTGGGTTCCATGCAAACCATGGCAAAAAGAGAAAGAAACAAGGGAATATAGAAGTAGGTTGTGAATTTAAATCAGAAGCACCAGTAGGAATTCATGGGTGCTTATTTTTAAAAAGGTTTATTCCATGACTCTGGTGACTACAAAGCTTAAAAATTAGAAGGAAGAATTGTGGAGACCATTTTTGTCAAGAAACTACAAAACAAGCCTGAAGCATCCTATCACACAAGAGACTGAGGAAGCTATGAAAGACAAGAAAGACAATTTAACAAAGATCAACACCTCAGATCTAATGCTCTCCCTTTGCCTTGACTGGGAGTTTGTCCTGCAAGAAGAATGAGGACAGCAATAGATTCAACGTGTGACTCAGAACAATTAGTCTAAAGTTTATGAGTTCAAAACCAGCTTAGTTTACAAAGTGAGTTCCAGGACAGCCAGGGCTGTTACACAAAGAGACCCACAAAAACAAACAAACAAACAAACAAACAAACGAGAAACAAACAAACACAAACCCAGTATTCTAAAATAAATCGTATTTAACTGAGTAATGACGTATCCACTGTCTCCTGAATCCAGATGCTATTAAGGGAAGAAGAAAGGGGAGGATGAAGGTAGAAACCCTGGAGGCCTAACCCTTTTTCCAAGCCAGAACTGTAACACAGATCATAAGAGGCTGATGTAATTGGCTACAGATTTATATGCAATCCCTGCAACTCTAACTTTCAACTTTCCTACCAACAGAATAGAAGGTTCTGGTACTCTCTAATGAATTACAGAAAACAAAGGAGCTGCCTTTATTGCACACCAAAATTTCAGTGTTCCCTGTCCTGACCTTTCCACCTAATTTTTTGTTACATAAATATTAGAAATTAGAAAATGGAAACACAGAGAAATCAGTGGCCCAGCAGGTTGGATCCCAAGATGTGAGGCTCTTCCCATTGCCCCAGACAAATAACCTCATACCCATCCCACCACCCACCCAGACCCACTCACCAACTCTGTCCCTCCTCTGAAAGGGGCTAGGTTACCTGGAATGACCTGGGATTGAAGCAGCAGCAGAGTCATGGCCAACACTGCAGTCTTCATGGCTTTAGGAAATCCAGGGTGTTGACCTGTGTCTAGAAAAACACAAGATACTGGGTGAGAGCTCTGGATGCCTGCTGCCTGTAATCAGCTGGGACACGTGTTCTCAGAGGTCCACAGGTACAATCTGCCTCCCCAGCCCTAGGCCTCCACACTCACAGCACTGACCACACTCCTAAGCTTACACTCCCTTATCCACTCAAGGACCAACAAGACTAACTCCTTAAATGGCCAGACTATATCACTGTAAAATATGTCAGGCTTTATCAAAAGCCAACTCAGAATCCTCTACTCTGAAGGTAAAGGAACTTATGAGCCCAAAGCTGTAACTGAGAAGCTGTTCACATTTCATTTCATGGCAGCTAAGATGGGGAGATTCTTTTTTTTTTTTATTTTTAGAGTGGCCCCTAGTTGATTGTCTATGCTCCATTGAACATCCCCACATCTGTGACTCTATGGACACAAATTGGACTAGCTGAGTTATTATTAAAAGGGTGGGGCTGGAGAGGCTGCTCAGTGGTTAAAATCACAGGCTGCTCTTCTGGAGGAACCCACATGACAGCTCACAACTGTCAGCAATTCCCATGCCAGAGATTCCAACCACTTCTTTTTGACTCAGTGGTCCAGGTGGTACACAGACACACATGCAGACAAAACACCCACAGCCCCTCACCCCCCGCCACACTATAATAAAATATTTTTTTAACAAAGACAGACATGAATTTGAAAGGAAGATGGGGAGGTGGGGCATGGTTCTGAGAGAAGTCAGGGAAAGGAGTAGGGGTGAGCATGCTCAAAATACATCGATGTATATATCATTTCAAACAATTCATGAAAATATTATGTGCAAAGTGTTAATACATTTAAGTATCCTCAACACTGCACGACTCTTGCCATGGTCTACAAAGTCCTACACTGACAGCTCGTCCACTAAACCACTTGCCACACAAGCACGAGGATCCAAGTATGAGCCACAGAATCTATGTAAAAGAGGCAGAAGCACAGTACAGGGGCCCACCCTTAATCCTAGCAATCGGGAGGCAGAAGCAGGTGGATCTCCTTGGGTTTGAGTCTAGCCTGGTCAACATATGGAGTTCCAGGACAGCCAAGGTTACACACTGTTTCAAAATCAAAATTATCGGTGGGCATGGTATTTCACACTTAAAATCTTCGTGCTGAGAAATTGGAGACAGGCACTCTGGAGCCCTGGGGCTCACTGGCCAGCCAGCCTGACTTAATCAGCTTTGTCCAGGATAGTGAGAGAACCTGTCTTAAAACACAAGCTGATGGCTCTTTAGAAATGACACCCAACCTGGACCTCTGGCCTCCACACAGCAATTGCACATATCCAATCACAGATGTCATGATTCTAAGGTAGCTTAGATGATCTACTTTAAAATAAAATAATAATAATAATAAACACTTTTAAAATAAGTACTAGCTGGGCATGGTGGTACAGGCCTTTAATCTCAAAATTTGAGAGGCAGAGGCAGAGGCAGAGGTAGAGGCAGAGGCAGAGGCAGCTGGATCTAAGACAGCCAAGACTGCATGGAGGAAACTTGTTTCAAACAAATAAGCAAGCAAACAAAAAAACACATAAAAGAGGATTGTTTTCTTTTTAGTTACATGCATATGCATTCCTGTGTGTGGGTATGTGTACATGAATGCAGTTGCCCTAAGAGGCATTAGATCCTCTGCAGCTGGAGTTACAGGCAGGTGTCAGGCACCATGGGTGCTGGGCACTGCACTCGGGTCCTCTGGAAGAGCAGGACACACTCTGAACAGCCTTCGCTCCAGCCAGACGAGCTCCTTTCTCCAGGTGCTCTTCTCCATGGGAACTAAGAGAGGACACTGCCCACACTTTCAGCAGAGTGAGTTTATCAAGCTATTCTCTATCAAAGAAAAGCCCTCCCACTGCATAAAATGCTCTGTTTTAGGAAGAATCTTTGCATTGAAGCCAAGAAAGATAGAAGTTAGTCAGCTCACTGTCCCAGCTGAGCCCACTGTTTGTGTGATCTTAGAGTGAATCCTGCTCTCTCTAGGATCAGTCTCAGCAGTGAACAGATTGGAGTCCACAGAGCAAAACACTCAGTCCAACCCACTGTGCTTCCCAGTCACTCCAGATACACAGAAGATGAAAGGCTACAGAAGTCTGAGGTTTTGCCACCAGCGTGGGCACAACTGATTGGGATTATCTATAGAGTCAGACTCATTTCCATGATCCCTAATCTTTAATTCTGTACAGTTTCTTTACCTCAGCTGCCTCAGCAAGGTTACATGGAGATCCAGGTAAGGGGTCTAAGAAAGACACCCCAGCCTGGATATCTTTCTGGACAAACTACAGACTCTTCTTGATTCCACTGCTGATGGCAGCCTTGGCTCTCTTCTTGGAGCTGGCTTCACAGAATCTTAGTGCTGGCCCCACTCAGCCTTAGGAAGACTGGTTACAAGGAGTGTGGGGGTGATCTTGGTTTTCAACTTGACACACTTGGGAAGACAGAACCTCAGCTAAGGATTGGCTCCATCAGACTGGCCTGTGGGCCTGTTTATGGGTCATGGTCTTGATTGTAATTTAACACAGGAGATCTCCAGCCACTGTGGGCAATACCATTTTTAGCCATAGATGTAAGCTAGGTTGGCAGAGAGACAGAGTAAGTAGAATATATTTCCCATGGTCTCTGCTTTAATTCCTGTCTCCAGGACTCTGCCTTGAATTCCTGCCTTGGCTTAAATCAATGATGGTCTTTAATCTCAAAGCCAAATAAAGACTTCACAAGTTGCTTTTGGTCAGGATTTTCCTCATAGCAAGAGAAAAGCTTAACTAGGACAAGGCCATCTTGAGTGTTCTCTCCTCTAGACTGCTGAAGCAGTCCTAGCCCTTGTGTTCCCAAAAGACAAGAACTCAGACAGGACACAGCAGTACAGAAAGCAGCCACGAGTTTCCTTAACTCAGCAGGGTAAACCAAGGTGCACACTTTACAGCAGAATCCAGCTTGATCCAAGCAGAAATGGCCCAGAATCATGTAGGCAAATGTATTATGGCTCTTTTCTCTCTGTCACCCTCTCCCTTTCTCCTCCTCCAAGATGTAAACTACCAGGAAACAGGTGTGACCTTCTTGTCAGCCCATTTTACCCACAAGTCAGTCTGTCTAAGTAAAGATACATGACTCAAGAATATATACAAGAGTTTAAATGGCCCCTAAAATTGCAAACTTCACCAGGGGAAAGGTGACTGCGGTCTGGGCATGCGCCCCTGGTGAGGCCGTCTCCCGAGCTGGTCTGAACTGAACTAGATGGGGTCAGCCACCATCGATTTTCTTCAAATCTTCTTTGGGGCCATCAGCTGACCCAGCCGGATACGCCACCACCTCTCTTTAAAATCTGTTGTGTTAGCCACCACTACCTGGCCTTTGGGTCCAACTGAGGTACCTTGGGTGAGAGTTGGGTACTGTTAATTTCTCCGGATGCTAATCCTCTGCGGAACCAAGACCCTCCCATCCTTGGTCTCTGAAATAATCGGGAAGAATTTGTAAGGTTCTCAAACCTTCTAAGTCTTAGTCCTTCCTGTTTGGCAGACTTGACCGATATTTTTAAGTTCCTTTACAAGGTTATCATTTGTCTTTCGAACGCCCGAGAATTGCAGAATGTTCCATTCCAGCAAGCTCTGAGCGACACAATGGCTTCCTTGGACAGTCAACTATTTCATTAGAAATGGCAGGAGGGCTGCACAGAGTTAAAACATCTTTAAACATTAGTCCTGAGACTGTAGCTTGGGAAACAAATGGCATTGGATCCCCCGAAGAACTGTGGGAGACAGCAAGTGGCTACATTCTCCTGCGGGGCTATGGGGCGGGGTGGAGGATTGCAGAGACGCCTTCTGCACAGGAGACTCACTGCTGAGTACAGGAGGGGCAGGCTGAGCCCACAGCTCTTAGGCTCTTTATTCTGTGTGTGGATTCCCAGAAGAAAGTGCTACCCCTGCCTGCAGCACTATTAGTCAGGAATAGGGGTGGATAAGAAACAGGAAATGTTTTTTCTTCCCTCACAGCAATCATCCCCTTCCATGAGAAACGTTAAAATTCTAAGAAGAGAACACTGACTGGGTTTTGAGGGGCCACCTTCTGACACTTTCAAATTTTAGGTTGTCTAGTGATCTTTATTTAAAAATAAAATCAGGTTTTTCTGTGTTTCACTTCCTATGGATTTTGAATCAGTTAAGCACATGGTTCTCGTAAATTTCTAAAAACCCTCTTTTTCTTTTTATGTATATGGGTTCTGTGCACCACATGAATGCAGTGCCCCAAAAGACATGTCCAGGAGAGGGGTGTGCCCTTCTTGGCAGCCCATGTTCCCCAGAAGTCAGTCTGCTGTAAATATATTTGTAAGATGCCAGAATATATACAAGGGTTTAAGCATCCCTAAGATTGCAGAGTTTACTAGGGAAAGGGCAACTGTACTCCGGGGATGCTCCCCTGGTGAGGGGATCCCTGGAGCTGGTTTGAGCTGAGCCAGACAGAGACTAGTGTGATCTTTTATACTTGTTTTGGGGTGAGGGGTAAACCTGACCCACCCAGAAAGACTACCACTTCCTATAGGACATTATGTCCTCAGTTGTTTATTCTTGTTGTTGTTTTTGTTTGTTTTTTATGGGTGAGTCTGTAAGTCAGTGTCCTGGCGCTCACCTCCTCAACACTGGGTTGTTCAGAGTTTGCAAAGGGCTAATATCACACATTAGCAGTTGACGACTCATGCCAATATTTATTCAATATTTTTAGGATGGAACAATAGTGCTCTATTCT
Source organism: Meriones unguiculatus (assembly GCF_030254825.1). Classification (NCBI taxonomy): domain Eukaryota; kingdom Metazoa; phylum Chordata; class Mammalia; order Rodentia; family Muridae; genus Meriones; species Meriones unguiculatus. The sequence continues at coordinate 126,539,741 of NC_083352.1, read as the reverse complement.
AGCTCTATTCTATTTATTTGTCTGGACTAGGAGTTGAAGTTCCCTGGGATGGTGCAGCCAACACATACCTTCTTTGTTTTTTTGTTTTTGTTTTCTTCAAAGGAATTCTTGGTGACAAAAACATGCAGGTGAATGCAGAGAGAATTTGCTTCCTAACATGGCTTATAAAATTGCTTACCCAGAAGGAAGATAGATCATGCCTATTCCAACTGCACAATCATGAGCAGCTAAAGATACTATGTTATCTAGACTTCACATCCCAGTGAGAAAATACTGAAGAGAAGCAGCTTAATGGGAGAAGATGCTTCTTTTGCCTCAAAACATCAGAAGTTTCAATCATTGTTTCTGAGTCATGGTCAGATGGAGGATCATGGCAAGGGACAATAGCAGAGCTGCCTACATTGTGGTGGCCAGGAAGCAGGGAGAAAGAGAACACAAAGCAAGCTGACTTCACTTTGGTCTCTGGCCTATGGGATGGTGCTACCCATAGTCAGGGCAAGCCCATCTTCCATAATCCTCTCTGTGCATGCCCTCAACAGACACGCTCAGAGGTGTGCTCCACTAGTCTCAGAGACACTTCCCAATCCAGGCAAGCTGACAGGGAATGTAACCATCACAGATGCAGCATGGCCTTGTAATAACTTGAAATGCTGGTCTGTTTGATTGCTAGGGCTGCCATTCAACACCACAATGGAGTAGTAAAAACAGAGTTTTTTTTTTTTCTCCACTATCCTGAATGCTACAAGTTCAAAATAAAAATGGTGACAATGCAGGCTCCTCCAGAGACCCAGAGGTGTGTGTGCTGTGTGCTCTCTGCTGGTCCCTTGCTGCTGTCGGCCTTTGGCATGCTTACAACTGCACAGCTTCAACCTCTGCCTCCATCACCTACTACATTTTCTTGTATTTCTGTCCAAATTGCCTTCTCCTTGTAAGGACTCTAGCCAAGCACAAAATAAATGTGCTTGGCTAGCACCCTCTGTGTATTGGCCAGCACCCTGCCAAAAGGATGTGGCAGCCTGTTGTTTATAAGAGTACTGCTCTCTCCCTATGCAAGTGACTCTGGGTTGGGACTGTGGAGATACCTTGAGGGTTAAGAGCATGTGCTGATCTTGCAGAGGACTCAGGTTCAGTTCCCTACACTCAAGTCAGCCAAACCACAACCTTCAGAAACTCCAGCTCCAAGGAATCAAAGCCTTGGAGGGCCTCCTTAGGCACTGCCCTCATGTGCACAAAGCCACACTCACACACATATACATATGGACAAGAAATCTTCTCAAAAATCAGGGATTATCGATAAAATAATAGTCCTGTTATTTCCAAAGCAGAAAGTGATAACACCTTGTCATTTCAATTTGTTTTCTTTGGTTCCTGCTCAGGGTGAAAGTGGCCTATCTATGTGTCCATGAACAGGCCATAGTATCTGAGCTGTGTCTGGAGGTGTTCACACAGCATCTTCCTCTTCTCCCTTACCAGGTCTCTTGTGCCTTGCACCTGAGAGGATCAACCATACTTATTTCTATTCTGGGATTTTTTTTTAAAGGCACAGTAGTACCTAAACATGCACAGAGTGGACCTAGCAGCAGAGTGTGGCTTTCCAGGTACCATCATGTACTTGGGAATTGATGGTTGAAAGGAAGCTCCCTAGTCTAATGGTTTCAGAGATTGGATGGTGAGCTCTAAAATGTGTGAGTGAAAATGCAACTACCCTGCCAAGTGAGGGAGCTGAACTCTCAGGGTTACATCATCTATTTGATTTCTGTGTGATTTCCACATGTACAGCACCATATAAATCGATGGGTAAATGGACCCCCATGGCTCATCTGCTCCAAATACTTGATGAAACACATTGAAACCCAGAAAAAGTTGACTCTTGGAGCCCTGGGTTTAGCACAGCAAAGAAGGAGGTGGAGGAGGAGGAAGCTTACAGGAGAAGGAGCAAGGAGAATAAAGAGATGGAAAAAGAGAAGGAGGTGAAGAAGGAGAGGGAGGAGGAGGAGGAAGACTAGAAAAAAATCTTCCAATATTGCATAGCAAACAAAAAGAAGAAGAGGATGAGGAGGAGGAAAAGGAGAAGGAAGAGGAGGAAGAGGAGGAGGAGGAGGAGAAGAAGAAGGAATCTTCCAATATCACATCAGAACTGGATAGATGGCCCAGCATTAAAGAATGCATACTGTCCTCAGGGAAGCAGACAAAAGCCTATTGCTGTGAGTTTAAGGCCAGCCTGGTCTACAAAGCAATTAGAAAATGCAAAGTCTACACAGAGAAACCCTGTATAGAAAATACCCCCCCACACACTGTTATAAGGGAACTGAGTTCAATTCCCAGCACCCACATGGAGGCTGGAGGCCTAAGAAGCATCCTAACCAAGGGGATCTTCAGGCTTCCAAGTACAACAACACTCACATGCACACACACACACACACACACACACACACACACACACGCACGCAGGCACGCACAATTAAAAATAAAAACAAATCTTTTTGTGAAATAAAAATTAAATTAGTAGGAAGTCCAAGGATATGACTCAGTTGCTTGAAGACTTGCTCAGAACACTCAAGACCCTGGGTTGAACCCCCAATCAGACCTTCATAAAATAAGCCATGTTAGCACACACCTGTAGAAGCAGGAGGCTCAGAAGTTAAAGGTTGCCTTCATCTACATAAGGAGACCAGATCTAGGTCAGCCTTGGCTACATAACACGTGTCTCTTTAAAAAGGTGTGGGAGAGCTGAGAGACAGTGGTGGAGGAGTAAAGAAGATCAAGAGACAATACATTCATGAAATTTTCAAAGGGTAAGTTTTACAATACTTCCCAAGATTAAGCATAAGTTTGTAGAGTAGGTATTTCTTACTAGGCCCTGAGTACATCAGCTCTCACCCTGAAAGCCAACCTCCTTCCCATACCCAGGCATGGTAGGCAGTGACGATCTCTCAGGAAGAAAAGAATCCAATAAATACATTCTCCAAAAGGAGGAGTGTGAGGGCCACCTGTCCCTGTCAAACATTCTGCTTTGTGACATTTTGAAGAATATCCAGGCAGGTAAGAGGCCCTGGCTAGAATGAAATTCTTCTCCTCAGCTTCCTTCCCTCTATGGACTTGAGTGTCACTTTGCAGCCACCATTTTAAATGTGAATGATCTCTGGGGACAGCAAACATCAGAGGAGGTAGCCATTGTGTGCTGTCCTTGTCACCAGTGAGAGGTGGTAAGGACAAGGTGCAGTTTTCAGGTGTTCCTCACAGTCCCCAATTTCATAACAGCTCTCCTTCCCCACTTCTGTCATTGCTGAACAAACTAACCCCAGAGGCCAGGTTCACCACTAACCACTTCTCTGTGACTGCCACAGACAGACATCAGGAGTCCAGCAGAGCCCTGCACTGAAGTCCTGGGGTGCCTTCAGATCCTGGCCATCACCCATGGAAATGAGCTAATATCATCTGTTCCTCACCAAGCTTTGGCTTTCTCAGCTCCTTCAATAATTAAGCTGAGACTCATTTTACCATTGCTTCCTTAGTCCATGATACTGATTGTGGCTGTCCTCAGATTGAAACTTCACAGTATGACGAGAGGCAGCAGCCACCATGGTAGAGCTGTAGGACTGGAAAATAGATCCCTTCTCAGACTAGCTCAATCTCTCTCTCTCTCTCCTGGTTTTATAAGACATGGTTTGTCTGTGTAGCCTTGGTGGTTTGGGACTTGCTTTTCAGACCAGGCTGGCCTCAAACTCTAAGAGATTTGCCTGACCCTAATTTCCTGAGTGCTGGGATTACAGGGGTACTGGCTGGTATTCTCTTTCCTGTAAAATTTTTTGAAGGAATTACTGAACACCTAGTACCTCATGCTTTGATTTACCTTAGTGTAAAAATTGGGCAGCCCATTCAACATTCTCTGTCCCACACATTGTCTGGTCACTGTCTTTTCTTGTAAGCTCTGCCATGCAGATTCTCTTGACCTCTGTACCAGGAGGGTCCAGTCAGGAAGGAGACCTCACATAAATAATGGAGACAGAGGATAGTTAATGGAGGGAAGTTCTTATTTTTGCTGGAAAGTTGAAAAATGACAAGAATGCACTACTAGCTGCAGAAGCAGCCACCTTGCTCCTGCTAAGGGAGCTGAAGAAATGAGAATGAATGATGTTCAGACCAGGGTTCAGGGAACCTCTGTTCTTGCATCCCTGAGGAAAGGCTCAGCCCAACACTCAGAGCAACCTGTGCTTGGTTAGTACAGGGCTGGTGCTCAGAGAGCCCTCCAATGCCATTTTCTTCCCGGTTCTTGTTCCTCTAATGCTGCACTTACTCCTGAACAGATCTTTCCCTCATGGAACCTTGTTTCCTCTTCTTAACAACCCAGCAACCTCAGTGTTCTAAGCAATTCCTCAAGCAACATAGCTATAACCTTAGTGTTCATATTAGTGTCCATTGCCACTAATATGGAGTATTCCCAGCTTCCCTGCTGCATATTCTTGGTGTTAATTCTGCAAGTCACTAAAGGGTGCTCAAAGGCATGTGTGTGTGTGATAGAGGGAGCTCCTTGTGGTCCCTTCGATAACGTGGTGCAGAGCTGGTCAGGAAGAGCTGTACTTTTGTGGCTTTGGACTTGGGTGTCCTCATTCTCCTGACCCAAAAACCAAATGGGGCATTAATGAGGAATAATGGATGTGTCTATAAGGATGTGTCTAGAGAGGCTCAACTGAGGAAGAGAGGCCCACCCTGACCTTGTGAGGCCCCACTCCACGGGCTGAGGTCCCACACTGAAAATGAGGTGGCAGGTGGTGGGGTGGCAAATGTCAGCATTCACCTCACACTGCTTGTGGACTATGGACACAGATTCACCTCACGCTCTTGCCCATGTCTTCCTCTTGATGACGGGCTGTCTCTTCAAACTGTGAGCCAAAAGAAACCCTTTTTCCCTTAAGCTCTTCTTGTCAATCACTTTGTCATGGCAACAAGGAAGAGTAACTAACTCTGTGATGGATGAGTTCATTCACTCAGTTGTGCTGATGCTTTCTCAGCACAGATGCTTGTCATCGCCATGTCACACAGCCTATGTACACATGGTTTTCCTTGATCATTAGGCCCAATCAATGGTCTAAAGACATGTTCAAGAATGGGTGAGAGCAAAAGCTTGCACTGCCTCTAATATGTAGTAGACCCTCCCCTGGCAGTGTGTGCAGTCATTTACACACTATTTATATATGCTTCCATTCCAGTATGTATGACAAGTGACATAGACATGACCTGAAGCACATGAAGGATTTGGGTTTGCACTTTCCTGATGGCTATAGATTTTGGTAATTTTTTTATATTAAAACTAGCAATCGTTGAGAAAATAAGAACCTGGAGAGGGTGAAAGGGAAACAGAGCTCCTACATCCTGCTTCTGAGAATGTAAATTAGTGCATCCACCACAGAGATGACTATGGAAGTTCCCCCTAAACAATTAAAACTAGAACTGCCACTACATGGCCATCCTGGTCCTGGGCACACACTGGCAGCAAGCTAAGGAGGCACGTGTTATGGCTACCTGCTTCTCAGTGATTATCACAGCGCTCCTCACAGCAGCCAACTCATGAAGACAGCCTGAGTGTCCACCAGCTTATGAACGGAAGAACACAATGTGGGACAGTCAGGTGTGGTAACTCATACTGGTAACTGCTACACTCAGGAGGCTGGAGCAGGAGGAGAGTCACAAGTTCAAGGCCACTTGGATTCCATAGTGAGTTCCAGGTTGTCCTGAGCTATGGAGTGAGAGGTTGTGTCAGAAACCAAATGTAAGAAAGTAGGAAGGAAGAAAATATAGAATAAATGGACAAAGAAATAATTTATTTTAAGGAAAGTGGGCAGAAGTAGAAGTTATTATGTAAGTGAAATAAGCCAGGGTCAGAAAACCAAACATCATGCTTTCTCACAGATGTGGAATCTAAAGAGGAAAATTACAAAGACACAAATATTGAAAGGGGCTATTGCAGAAGCTTAAAGGCGCAGGGGAGAAAGTATAAGAAAGTAATGGGAATGAACACAATCAAAATATACCATTGGTGAGATGAAAATGTCACAATAAAATCTACTTACTATCTTACACAGTCAATATCCCCTCATAACATATATAAGAAACAAAGCAATTGAGGGCTATGTGAGAAAATTGGGGTACACATATTTTGGCATTTCCAGGGATTGCAGTCCCTAACCATATACCTACATCATGTCTAGATTACCTGTAATTCCCAATACCGTGTAAATGCTGTGTACATAGTTTTCAAATGTATTGTTTAAAAACAACTAAAAATGCAGTCTGCACCATTAATCACCCCTCTTCTGGTTAACTCCACTGCTGTGGGAATCCTAGGCATGGTGAACTAGATACATACACCCTTTCAACAAATGCCTACTATTGGTGACCTATACAAAGAGGCAACACAGAAGTCCACCAAAGATGCTTTAATGAAGTTCAGGAAACTGCTGAGGTGAGTATGTCCACCGCCGTTGTTTTGGCTCGGGGTTTACTGTTCTCCTTCTTACTATGTGATGCACGTGTTGGATGGTGCTCCACAACGCAGCAGTATTCGGGATTCGGGCACCGACCGGAATAGATCACTTCATTCCAGAAACATTCAAGACGGCAATTACCATAAGAATACAAGCACTTTTCACTGTTCCCTATTCCAGAGCAAAAACAAGGACACCTACATCAGTCCTGAGGTTCCAGGCAGAGGCCAGAGGCCCAGGCAATAAAAGGGAGGCAGTGGAAGGAGTGGTCACCTCTAGAGGTTTGGGGACCTTGTATCATGTCACATCCTCTAAGGACACTCAGTACCAATCCCAGCCCTTCAGAAATGCTTCCTCTTGGAAGTGCAGTGACTTACAAAACTTAACAAGCAGAGTGAGTTATGCAGTTAACAAAATTAACTGTCAGAACCTGGATTTGAACTCTTTGTCCTAAGCCAGCTGGTAGACCTTGAGCTGGTAGACCCTAAGAATCTGTTTCCTCTTTTCTACAGATGTAGATGTCTCAGAGATACATTTGGTAATGAATAGCATAGACAGTGTAGCTCAGTGGGTATTTGCCTAGCATGCTTGAAGCCCCTGAGTTTCAGCCTTAACTTAGCATAGACTGGGCATGTTGGCCAATATTTATAATCTCAGCACTCAAGAGATAGGGGCAGGAGGATCAAAAGTTCAAGGGTCTTGTCAGCAATACAAGGTGAGTATGAGACCAGTTTCAGCTCCAGGAGACCCTGTCACAAAAAATGTAAAATGTATATAAAATTAATCATTAATTGATTTGTATCCAAACACTAGTATTAAATAAATCTATCTATAAACTGATAGAACCGCAGCAAAGACTGAGCAGTTTAAAATATTTTACAAGGAAAATAACCCTTCAACAACAACAAGAAAATCATTAGCATATAATGAAACCTAATGGCTTAAGAGAAATAAAAAATTGAAAGCACATTTAAGTAAAGAAGAAAAGACCCACACGCACACAATTAATAACTACTGGGAGCCTGACCCAAGCACTGTATCTACAATAGAACCCATCCACTCAGGGACAGCACAGGAGAGGAATGGAAAGACAATAGGAGACAGACGACCAGGACACTCGCTGCTAAGCACTGTCCTCTAGACATGACTGGGATGCTATACCCATGAAACCCTAACACTGTGGCTACATAAATGAGACCTACATGACCTCACCAGTAGACACACCAGCCTGGATAGGAGAACTCTCACAGGGCCTCACTCCCTAGAGGAAGAGCAATAGGCAATCCATGGTGGCTGAGTGGGGAAGAAGCAGTTTTCTCCAGGGACCAGGTCCTTGATCCTAGTGGTCAGCACTAAACACACACACATATGATCATCTCTGTATGAATGAATTCAGTAGACTACATACCCCCATACACACACACATAAACATACACATATAAACACACACATGCACACAGGCACCTACACCCATGATGACACATGAGGACCAATTTATACTGAAACATATTCAAAATGATGCTTTATGCCAGAATAAAGATTCTTGTCATGTATTTGAGCTACTCATGACTTCCAAGGACAAAGGACAACAAGGGATTGTTTACATTTGAAAGTGGATAAATATTGCCTCCATGTCCTTCCTAAGGACTCTAAAGGGACAGAGCTTCAGACCAGCAAATTGGACACAGAAATAACTGTTAAGTGCACAGTGACTTGCAGAACTCTAACTAAATGACAACTTAAAATCAGGCCACCAGGAGTGGTATGGCTGGATCTTGAGGAAGCGCTATTCCTTATTATCTGAGAAAGTGCCAGATTGATTTCCAAAGCGGCTATATAAGTTTACATTCCCATCAGCAATGGAGGAGGATTTTCCCCCTTTCTCCACAGGCTCTCCAGCATGTGTTCTCATTTTTGTTTCTTATAGCCATTCTTATGGGTATAAGGTGAAATCTCAGGGTAGTTTTGATTTGCTTTTTCCTGATAACTGAGGATGTTGAGCATTTCTTTAAGTCTTTCTCTGCTATTCAGTATTTTCTATTGAGAATTCTTTGTTTAGCTCTGTACCCCATTTTTAATTGGATTACTTGAGTTGTTGCTGTTTAACTTCTTGAGTTCTTTATATATTCTGGATATTACCCCTCTGTCAGATATAGGGTTGGTGAAGATCTTTTCCCAATCTGTAGGCTGTCGTTTTGTTCTGACGACAGTGTCCTTTGCTTTACAGAAGCTTTTCAGTTGCATGAGGTCCCATTTATTGATTGTTGACGCTCAAGTATACGACAAGGACATTTGTTCAAACATGTTCTTAGCAGCTTTATTCGTAATAGCCAGACTCTGGAAACAACCCAGATATCCCTCAATTGAGGAATAGATACAATTATTATGGTTCATTTACACAATGGAATACTACTCAGCAATTAAAAACAACGAAATCATGGTATTTGCAGACAAATGGTGGGAACTAGAAAAAAAAAATCATTCTTAGTGAGTTATCTGAAAAGCAGAAAGACACACATGGTATATATTCAACTGTAAGTGGATACTAGACAGATAATATAGGATAATCATATTAAAATCTGTACACCTAAAGAAGCTAAGCAAGGAGGAGGATCTTGGGTAAGGTGCTCAATTGTCATTCAGAAAGGCAAATGGGATAGATCTCGCAAGAGAGTGAAAACAAGGAACACAGAGAGCCCCTGAAAGACTCTACCCAGCAGGGTATTTGAGCAGATGCTGAGATTCATAGCCAAACTTTGGGCAGAGTGCAGGGAATCTTATGGAAGAAGGGTGAGAGAAAAAGACCTGGAGGGGACAGTAGCTGCACAAGGAGAGCTACAGAACCAAAATATCTGATCCCAGGGGTCTTTTCTGAGAGTGATACTCCACCCAAGGACCATACACAGAGATAACCTAGAACCCCTGCACACACGTAGCCCATGGCAGCCCAGTCTCCAAGTAGGTGCCCTAGTAAGTGGAACAGAGACTGCCTCTGACATGAACTCAGGGCCCGGTTCTTTGAGCGCCTCCCCCTGATGAGGGAGCAGCCTTACCAGGCCACAGCGGAAGATAATGCAGACAGTCCTAATTAGAACTAATAGGCCAGGGTCAGATGGAAGGGGAGGAGGACCTCCCCTATCACTGGACTGGAAAAGAGGCATGGGAGGAGAAGACAGAGGGAGGGATTGGGAGGGGATAAGGAGGGGGTTTACATCTGGGATACAAAGTGAATTGTAAGACATAAAAAATTAATAAAAAAAAGTCAGGCCACCAGAGTTCAGTGACAGAGTGACAGTCCATCATAAACCACAAAAATACAAACATGAAATGACTGTGCAAAAGACTCAGTGGCTAGGCGTCCTGACAAAAGAGCCACACAGCACAAGAAAAAGATGGAAGTATACTGAGAACATGTACAGACATGTTCCATGGCCTGAGACCAAGTTACTGCAAAGGTATTTGTGGGAAGAGACAGTGAAAGGAGGAAGAAGGGTCTATCCCATCATTCCTAGCTGCCTGCTGTGTGACTCAGTGGCAAAGAACTTCCCTAATATCCATGAGGCCCTGGGTTCCATGCAGATCACAGCAAAAAGAGAAAGAAAGAAGGGAATATAGAAGTAGGTTGTGAATTTAAATAAGAAGCACCAGTAGGAATTCATGGGTAATAATTTTTACTTTTTTTCTTTTTTTAGATTACTTTATTTTTTTTATTAATTACAGTTTATTCATTTTGTATCCCAGCCTTAGTGCCCTTCCTCATTCCTTCTCAATCCTGCCTTCCTTCCTTCTTTTCCTCCTATTTCCCTCCCCAAGTCCACTGATAGGGGAGGCCTCCTCCTCTTCCCTCTGAGCCTAGCCTATCAGGTCTCATCAGGACTGGCTGCATTGTCTTCTTCTGTGGCTTGATAAGGATGCTCCCTCATCAGGGGGAGGTGATCAAACAGCCAGCCACTGAGTTCATGTCAGACATATCTGCTGTTCCCCTTACTAGAGAACCCACTTGGAGAAAGAGCTGCCATGGACTACATGTGTGCAGGGGTTCTAGGTTATCTCCATGCTTGATTCTAGGGTGGAGTGTCACTCTCATAAAAGTCCCCTGTGCCCCTTCTACCTTTCTTAACTTCACTATCACTACTGGAGGTAGTGATAGTCTTTCTGGTTGGGGCAGGTCATCCTCTCACCTCCAAACAGTTATAAAAGATGGTGCTGGACTCTGGTTCAGCTCAAACAGCTCCTGGAATCCCCTCACCAGGGGAGCATCCCCAGAGTACGGTCGCCCTTTCCCTAGTAAACTCTGCAATCTTAGGGATGCTTAAACCCCTAATATATTCTGGCATCTAATAAATATATCTATAGCAGACTGACTTCAGGGTAAACTGAGCTGCCAAGAAGGGCACACCCCTCTGATGGACACCCCTCCCGGGCACAGCATTCACGTGGTGCACAGACACACATTCCGTACTACAGCCATAAACATAAAAACAAAAGGGGTTTTAGAAATTTACAAGAACCATGTGCTTAACTGATTCAAAGTCTATGGGAAGTGAAATTAAGAACAACCTGGATTTTTGTAAAATAAAGATCATTTGACAACTCAAACTTTCAAAATGTCAGAAGGTGGCCTGCTGGTATAATGTTCTTGTGGAATGTATACATCTTACCCTTGTTCATTCAAGTGCTGTTTTCTCTACTCCACTATCTGGTTTCAATCCAGACATTGCATTTTGACGTTTATTCTAAGCATCACCTGTCTCAAGTTTCAGTAAACACGCCACCATTTGTTCTCTATTTTGTCAATTAAACATTCAGCCAGTGCTGTGCAATAGAGAGAATAGGGTGAGACATCCTGGTCTGGAGGGGAAGAGAAGGAAGCAAGGAATAGTAGCAGAGGTCGGCAGGAGAGGACTTAGAACCACATGGAGAGATGAACCGGACCTAAGATATGACTAAAAGCAAGTATAATGGGTGAAATCTGCATGGTAGGAAACTATGCGGGCTCGGAGGTTTAGGATGGAGTAATCATTGCCCAGAATTGTGCTCTAGGTTAGCTGAACATCTCCCAGTCTTTGTGTGGTGATTTGGGTTGGCTTTCAGGGTGAGAGCTGATATACTCAGTACCTACTGATAAATACGTCTCCTGTTTCCTGTTTTTTCCCTCCTCCAATGTCCATCCCATTTGTCTTTCTGTGTAAGGATGGGTCATCTTACCCAGGGTCCTCCTTCTTGCTTAGCTTCTTTAGGTGTACAGATTTTGGTATGTTTATCTTATATTATATGTCTAATATCCACTTACAAGTGAGTATATACCATGTGAAATGCTCAATTCCTTAGTCATCAGGAAAATGCAAATCAAAAAGACCCTGAGATTTCACCTTACACCCACCAGAATAGCTAAGATCAAAAACTCAAGTGACAATACATGCTGGAGAGGATGTGGAGAAAGGGGAACACGCCTCCATTTCTGGTGGGACTATAAACTTGTACAACCACTTTGGAAATCAATCTATCACTTTCTCAGACAACTAGGAATAGCGCTTCCTCAAGATCCAGCTATATCACTCCTAGGCATATATGCAAAATATGCTCAAGCACACAACAAGGACATTTGCTCAACCATGTTCTTAGCAGCTTTATTTGTAAGAGTCAGAATCTGGAAACAACCCAGATGTCCCTCAACGGAAGAATGGATACAGAAGTTGTGGTACATTTACACAATGGAATACTACTCAGCAATTAAAAACAAGAAAATCATGAAAATTTCAGGCAAATGGTGGGATCTAGAAAAGATCATCCCGAGTGAAGTATCCCAGAAGCAGAAAGATGCACATGAAATATACTCACTTATAAGTGATTATTTTTTAAAAGAATGTTTTTCACACCTCTGGTGACTGGGAAGCTTAGAAGCATTGGCCAGCTGATAGGAATTAGAAAACACAATTGTGGAGACCATTTTTGGCCAAGAAACTACAAAACACAAACACTCCTGAAGCATTGAACACACAACAGACTGAGGAAGCTACTAAAAAGACAAGAAAGACAATATTACAGAGATCAACACCTCAGACCTAAGGCTCTCCCTCTGCCTTGACTAGGAGTTTGTCCCGTAAGAGAAATGATGGTAGCAATAGATTCAAAGTGTGGCTTAGAACAATTTGTCTAAAGTCTGTGATTTCAAAGTCAGCCTAGTCGACAAAGTGAGTTTCAAGACAGCCAGGGCTGTTAGACACAGAGACCCTGCATCAAAACAAACAAACAAACACAAAAAGCAGCACAAAAATATTAATGCAAAATAATCATATTTAACTGAGTGATGATGTATACACTGTCTCCTGGATCCAGATGCTATTGAGGGAAGAAGAAAAGGGAGGATGAAGGTAGAAACCCTGGAGGCCTAACTTTCTCCAAGCCAGAACTGTATCACAGATCATAAGAGGCTGATGCAATTGGCTACAGATTTATATGCAATCCCTGCAACTCTAATTCCCAACTTTCCTACCAACAGAATAGAAGGTTCTGGTATTCTCTAATGAATTACAGAAAATAAAGGAGCTGCCTTCATTGCACACCAAAATTTCAGTGTTCCCTGTCTTTACATTTCTACCTAATTTTTTGTTACATGAAAATTAGAAATTAGGAAATGGAAACAGAGAGTAATGAGTTGCTGGGCAGGTTTTATCCCAAGATGTGAGACTCTGCCCATTGTCCCAGACAAACAGCCTCAACCCATCCCACCATCCACCCAGACCCACTCACCAACTCTGTCCCTCCTCTGAAGGGGGCTAGGTTACCTGGAATGACCTGGGATTGAAGCAGCAGCAGAGTCATGGCCAACACTGCAGTCTTCATGGCTTTAGGAAATCCAGGGTATTGACCTGTGTCTAGAAAAACACAAGGCACTGGGTGAGAGCTCTGGATGCCTGCTGTCTGTAATCAGCTGGGACATGTATTCTCAGAGGTCCACAGGTACACTCTGCCTCCCCAGCCCTAGGCCACTAACCGCACACTCCTAAGCTAACACTCCCTTATCCTCTCAAGGGCCATCAAGACCAACTCCTTCAATGGCTGAACTATACCACTGTAAGCATATGTCAGGCTTTATCAAAAGCCAACCCAGAATCCTCTACTCTGGAGGTAAAGGAGATTATGAGCTCAAAGCTGTAACTGAAGAGCTGTTCACATTTCATGGGGGCTGAAAGACAGAGATTCAGTTTTGTGTTTTTTAAGAGTGTGGCCCCTAGTACATTGTTTATGCTCCTCTGAACAGCCCTGCATCTGTGAGTCTGTGGGCAGCACAACCTGGAGTAGCTGAGATAGTTTTAACAGGGTGGAGCTGGAGAGACTGATCAGTGGCTAAAATCACAGGCTGCTCTTCTAGAAGGCCCCACTTGGGTTCCCAGAAGCCACAGCACAACCCAAAACTCTCAGCAATTCCATTTCCAGAGGACTCAGCATCTTCTTTTGACCTCCGCGGTCCAGGCAGTACACAGACACACACGCAAACAAAACACCCACAGCTCCTCACCCCCACACAATATAATAAACTTTCTTTTTTTTCTTTACAAAGACAGACATGAAGTTAGGAGGAAGGTAGGGATTTTGGAGATGAATCTGAGAAAAGTCAGGGGAAGGATTAGTGGCTGGATATGGTCAAAATAGATTGTGTTAAGATAGAAAATTTTCAAAGCTTTCATGAAAACATTGTATGTCAAGTGTTAACACATATAAACATCCTCAACACTGCACGGCTCTTACCATGATCTACAAAGTCCTACACTGACAGCTCGTCCAGTAAAGCTCTTGCCACACAAGCACGAGGTTCCAAGTATAATCCACAGAATCTATATAAAAGAGGTAGAAATTTGGTGCAATGGCCCATATCTTTAATCCTAGCAATCAGGAGGCAGAAACATGAGAACCTCTTTGAGTTTGAATCTAGCTTGATCTACATATGGAGTTCTTAGGACAGCCAAGGCTACATAGTGACACAGCTGTCTCAAAAAAAAAAAAAAAAAAGTTAGAGTTGTGCATGGTGGTACACATTTAAAATCCATGTGCTGGGAAATTGGAGACAAGCACTCTAGAGCCCTGGGGCTCACTGGCCAGCCAGCCTAGCTGAATCACCTTGTCCCAGGGCAGTGAGAGACCCTGTCTCAAAACACAAGCTGTAGGCTAGCGAGTAATGACACTCAAGCTTGATCTCTGGCCTCCACACCTCAATTGCACATATCCAAACCCAGATGTCAGGATTCTAAGATAGCTTAGATGAGCTACTTTAAACTAAACTAAACAAACAAACAAACAAACAAACAAACAGAAAACCACTTTTTTAAAAAGGAAATGTTAGCTGGGCATGATGGCACAGACATTTAATCTCCAAGTTTGAGGTTCAGAGGCAAGTGGATCTACACAGCAAGTTCCAGGACAGCCAAGACTTCACAGAGGAACCCTGTCTCAAACACACACACACACACACAAACTGTTTTCTTTTTAGTTACATGCATGTGTATTCCTGTGTGTGGGTATGTGCACATGAAGGCAGTTCCCCTAAGAGGCATTAGATCCTCTGCAGCTGGAGTTACAGGCAGGTGTCAGGCACCATGGGTGCTGGACACTGCACTCGGGTCCTCTGGAAGAGCAGGGCACACTCTGAACAGCCTTCGCTCCAGCCAGACAAGCTCCTTTCTCCAGGTGCTCTTCTCCATGGGAACTAAGAGAGGACACTGCCCACACTTTCAGCAGAGTGAGTTTATCAAGATGTTCTCTATCAAAGAAAAGCTCTCCCACTGCATAAAATGCTCTGTTTTAGGAAAAATTTTGGCATTGAAGACAAGATATGAGTAAGTCAGCGCACTGTCCCAGCTGAGACCCCTGTTTGTGTGATCTTAGAGTGAATCCTGTTCTCTCTAGGATCAGCCTCAGCAGTGAGCAGATTGGAGCCCACAGAGTAAACAGTCCAACCCACTGTGCTTCCAGGTCACTCCAGATACACAGAAGATGAAAGGCTACAGAAGTCTGAGGTATTGCCATCAATGTGGGCACAACTGATTGGGCTTATCTATAGAGTCAGTCCTAGTTCCATGATCCCTAATCTTTAATTCTGTGCAATTTCTTCGCCTCAGCTGCCTCAGCAAGGTTACATGGAGATCCAGGTAAGGGGTCTATGAAATGCACCCCAGCCTGGATATCTTTCTGGACAAACTACAGACTCTTCTTGATTCCACTGCTGATGGCAGCCTTGGCTCTCTTCTTGGAGCTGGCTTCACAGAATCTTAGTGCTGGCCCCACTTAGCCTTAGGAAGACTGGTACAAGGTGTGTTTGGCTAATCTTGGTTTTCAACTTGACATACTTGGGAAGAGAGAACCTCAGCTAAGGATTGGCTCCATCAGACTGGCCTGTGGGCCTGTTCATTGTCATGTTTTTGATGTCATTAACACAGGAGAGCCCCAGCCTCTGTGGACAATGCCATTTTTAGCTGTAGATGTAATCTTGTTATGCAGTGAGAAAGAGAGAGAGAGACAGAGTAAATAGAATATATTCCCTATGCTCTCTGCTTCATTTCCTGTCTCCAGGCCCCTGTGATGATTTCCTGCCTTGTCTTCGATCAGAGATGGGCTGTAATCTCAAAGAAAAATAAAGAATTCTGAAGTTGATTTTGGACTGAGTTTTTATCGTAACAAGTGCAAAGCTTAACTAGCAGAAGGTGATCTTGAGTGTTCTCTCCTGTAGACCCCAGAAGCACTCCTAGCTCTTGTGTTCCCAAAAGAGAACTCAGACAGGACACAGCAGTACAGAAAGCAGCCATGGGTTTCCTCAACTCAGCCAGGTAAACCAAGGTGCACACTTTACAGCAGGAACCAGCTGAGCCAAGCTGAAATGGTGCTGATCCCGGTAGGCACCTGGCTTATGGCTCTCTTCTCTGTGTCACCCTCTCCCCTGGGCCTCCCCCAGGGTGGAAACTCCCAGAAAACAGATGAGCTCTTCTTGTCAGCCCATTTTACCCACAAGGCAGTCTGTCTGTTAAAAGTAAATATACACTATTCAAGAATATATGCAAGTGTTTAAATTGCCCCTAAAATTGCAAACTTCACCAGGGGAAAGGTGACTGCCATCTGGGCATGCGCCTCAGTGAGGCCGTCCCCCGAGCTGGTTTGAACTAACTAGACCGAGTCCACCACCATTGATTTTCTTCAAAACTTCTTTGGGGCCATCAGCTGACCCAGCCGGTTACACCACCACCTCTCTTTAAAATCTGTTGTGTTAGCCACCATTACCTGGCTTTTAGATACAACTGAGGCACCTGGGGTGAGAGTGGGGTTCTATTAGTCTCTCCGGAAGCTAATCCCCTGCCGAACCAACACCCTCCCATCCTCCGTCACTGAAATAATCGGGAAGAATTTGTAAGGTTCTCAAACCTTTGAAGTCTTAGTCCTTCCTGTTGGGCAGACTTGACTGATTTTTTAAAGTAACTTTACAAGGTTATTCTTTGTCTTTCGAACGCCTGAGAATTGCAGAATGTTTCATTCCAGCAAGCTCTGAGCGACACAATGCCTTCCAATGACCTTGGGCAGTCAACTATGTCATGAGAAAAGGAAGGAGGGCAGCGCAGAGCTAAACTTATTTATACATTAGTGCTGAGATTGTAGCTTGGGAAACAAATGGCATTGGCTCCCACGAAGAAATGGGGGAGACAGCAAGTGGCTACATTCTCCTGCAGGGCCAAAGGAAGGAGGGGAAAGATTGCAGTGATGCCTCTGCACAGGAGACTCACTGCTGAGTTCAGGAAGGGCAGGCTGAGCCCACAGCTCTTAGCCTCTTTATTCTGTGCATGGATTCCCGGAAGAATGAGCTACCCCTGCCTGCAGCATGATTCCTCGGGAATGGGGGTGGATAAGAAACAGGAAATAGTCCTTGCTTCCCGCACAGCAATCATCCCCTTCAGCAAGAAACAAGGCAAAATTCTAAGAGAGAGAACTCTGGGTTTAGATGGGCCACCTGCTGACATTTTCAAATTTTAACTTGTCTAGTGATCTTTATTTCACAATAAAAATGAGGTTGTCCTTAATTTTACTTTCTGTGGCTTTTGAATGAGTTAAGCACATGGTTCTTGTAACTTTCTAAAAACCCTCTTTTTCTTTTTATGTCTATGGGTTTGGTGCAATAATGTGTGTCTGTGCGCCATGTGGATGCCGCGCCCAGGACGGGTGTCCAGGAGAGGGTGTGCTCTCCTTGGCAGCCCATGTTCCCCGGAAGTCAGTCTGCTATGATATATTCATAAGATGCAAGGATAGATACAGGGGTTTAAGCACCCCTAAGATTGCAGAGTTTACTGGGGAAAGGGCAACTGTACTCCGGAGATGCTCCCCTGGTGAGGAGATCCCTGGAGCTGGATTGAGCTGAGCCAGACAGAGGCTAGTGTGATCTTTTATACTTGTTCTGGGGTGAGGGGTAAACCTGACTCTCCCAGAGAACCTATCACTACTTATAGGACTTTACATCCTGAGTTGTTTATTGGTTTGAGGGTGAGTCTCTTAGTCAGTGTCCTGGCGGTAACCTCCTCCTTAACACTGAGTTGTTCAGAGTTTGCAAAGGGCTAATCACACATTAGCAGTCAATGACTCATGCAAATATTTGTTCAAGATTTTTATGATGCAACAGAAATACTTTTTCCTAACCGTTTATTTTCCTGGACTAGGAGATGAAGGTCTCTGGGTTGGCTCAGCTAACACAAAGCTTTTTTTAAATTTATTTTTGTTTTTCTTGTCTTTAAAGGTATTCTTGTTCAAAAGCATTCAGGTGAATGCAGAAAGAGAGTTTGCTTCCCTAAATGACTTATACAATTGTTTACCCAGAAGAAAGAAGATCATGGCTATTTCCACTGCAAAATCATCACAAGCAGCCAAAGATACTATGTTATGTAGATTTCACATGCCTGTGGCAAAATACTGGAGAGAAGCAGATTAAAGGGAGAAGATGCTCCTTTTGGCTCAAAGCTTCAGTAATTTCAATCATTGTTTCTGAGTCATAGTGAGATGGAGAATCACGGCAAGAGACAATATCGGAGCTGCTTACAATGTGGTGACCAGGAAGCAGAAAGAGAATACCAAGCAAGCTGACTTTTCTCTTTGGTCTCTGGCCTATGGAATGATGCTAACCATATTCAGGGCAAGTCCACCTCCCATAATCCTCTCTGTGCATGCCCTCAACAGACACACTCAGAGGTGTGCTCCACTAGTCTCCTAGACACTTCCCAATCCAGGCAAGCTGACAAGGAATGTAACCATCACAGATGCAGCATGGCCTTGTAATAACTTGAAATGATGGTCTATTTGATGCCTATGGCTGCCATTCAACACCACAATGGAGCTGTATAAACAGAATATTTTCTCCACTAACCTGGACGCTACAAGTTCAAATCAAAATGGTGACAATGCTGGTTCCTCCAGAGACCCAGAGGTGTGTGTGTGTTCTGTCCTCTCTGCTGGTCCCTTGTTGCTGCTGTTCCTTGGCATGCTTACAAAGGCACAACTTCAACTTCTGCCTCCATCATCTTACTACATTTCCTTGTATTTCTGCCCAAATTGCCTTCTCCTTGTAACTAGCCAGGCACATTTTTGTGATTTGGGTATTGGCCAGCACCCTGCCAAAAGGAGGCAGCATCCTGCTATTCATAAAAGTACTGCTCTCTCCCTATACAAGTGACTCTGGGTTGGGACTGGGGAGACAGCTTGGGGGTTAAGATCATGTGCTGATCTTGCAGAGGACTCAGGTTCAGTTCCCTGTACTCAGGTCAGCCAAATCACAACCATCAGGAACTCCTGCTCCAGGGGATCAAAGCCCTCACTGGCCTCCTCAGGCACTGTCCTCATGTGCACAATGCCATACTCACACACATACACATATGGGCAAAGAAAAAAATCTCCTTAAAAATCTTGGATTATTGATAAAATAATAGTCATTTTAAATTTGTAGCAGAAAATAATACCATAATGATACCACCTTATTTCAATTTCTTTTCTTTGGTTCAGATCAGGAAGTAGCCTTTCTATGTATCCATGACTAGGCCATGATATCTGATGTGTGTCTGGATCATCTTCCTTTGCCCCCTCACCAAGTTTTTTGTCCCTTGTATCTTAGAGAACCCACCATATTAATACCCATTCTGGATGGTGTTTTAAAGGCATAGCAGTATATGAATATGCATGGAGTGGGCCTAGAGGGGAGTGTACTTTCCAGGTGCTACTCATCCTTGATAGCTGAGAGTTGATCTAAGGGTTTTAGAGACTGGGTGGCTGATAAAAAAAAAAAAAGTGTTTGTGTGTGAAAATGCAACTACCTGTTCTGCAAGGAAGCTGAAATCTTTGGGTTACAGCATTCACTTGATTTTTTTTTTTTTTTTTTTTTTGTAATTTTCACACCTACAGAACCATATAAATCGATGGGTAAACAGAATCCCAAAGCTCATCTACTCCAAAAACTTGATGAAACAGATTGACACCCAGAAAATGTTGAATCTTGGAGGCCTGGGTTTAGCATAGCACAAAAGGAGGAGGAGGAGTAAGAGAAAGTAGGAGGAGGATGAGAAGAAGAGGGAAAAGGAGGAGAGGGAGTAGAAGGGTGGAAGAGGAGGGTGGAGGAAGAGAAGGGTGGAAGAGGAGAAGGTTGAGAAAAAATCTTCCAAAATGCATTGCAAGAAGAAGAAAGAAAGAAAGAAAGAAAGGAAGGAAGGAAGGAAGGAAGGAAGGAAGGAAGAAGGAAGGAAGGAAAGAAAGAAAGAAAGAAAGAAAGAAAGAAAGAAACCTTTTAATATCACATCAGAACTGGAGAGGTGGCTCATTATTAAAGAATGTACACTCTTCTCTAGGAGACAGAGGCAGGCTTATCACTGTGAATTCAAGGCCAGCCTGCTCTACAAAGTGAGTCCAGAATACCAAGGTTACAGAGAAACCGCTGTATAAAAAAAGCACATATCACTGTTAGAAATGAAGTGAGTTCAGTTCCCAGCACCCATGTGGAGGCTGGAGACCTAAGAACCATCCCAAATCCAGGGGATCTTCCAAGTACACCTAGACTCACACACACATACACTTATATATAATTAAAAATAAGAACATATCTTTTGTAAAATAAAATTAAATTACTAGAAGCACTAAGGTTATGTCTCAGTTGTTGGTGGACTTGCTCAGAACACTCAGGCCCTGGGTTCAACCCCCAGACCTTCATAAAACAAGCCATGTTAGCACACACCTGTAGAAACAGGAGGCTCAGAAGTTCAAGGTCAACTTCATCTACAGAAGAAGACGAGATCTAGGTCAGCCTTGTCCACGTGACACGTGTCTCTTTAAAATTGTGTAAGGGAGATGAGAGACAGTGTTGGGCGGGAGTAAATAAGATTAAGAAACAATACATTCATGAAATTTTCAAAGGGTAAGAATAAGTTTGTAGAAGACATATTTATCAGTAGGCACATCAGCTCTCACCCTGAAAGCCAACCTCCTTCCCATACCCAGGCATGGTAGACAGTGAAGATCTCTCAGGAAGAAAAGAATCCAATAAATACATTCTCCAAAAGGAGGAATGTGAGGGCCACCTGTCCCATACATTCAAACATTCTGCTTTGTGATATTTGGAAGAATATCCAGGCAGGTAAGAGGCCCTGGCTAGAATGAAATTCTTCTCCTCAGCTTCCTTCCTTCTATGGACTTGAGTGTCACTTTGCAGCCACCATTTTAAATGTGAATGATCTCTGGGGACAGCAAACATCAGAAGAGGTAGCCATTGTGTGCTGTCCTTGTCACCAGTGAGAGGTAGTAAGGACAAGGTGCAGGTTTCAGCTGTTCCTAACAGTCCCCAATTTCATAAGAGCTCTCCTTCCCCACTTCTGTCACTGCTGAACAAACTAACCCCAGAGGCCAGGTTCACCACTAACCACTTCTCTGTGACTGCCACAGACAGACATCAGCAGTCCAGCAGAGCCCTGCACCTTCCCATTGAAGTCCTGGGGTGCCTTCAGATCCTGGCCATCACCCATGGAAATGAGCTAATATCCTCTGTTCCTCACCAAGTCTTTGCTTTCCCAGCTCCTTCAACAATTAAGCTGAGACTCATTTTACCATTGATCCCTTAGTCCATGATGCTGATCGTGGCTGTCCTCAGACTGAAACTTCACAGGATGACGAGAGGCAGCAGGCCACCATGGTAGAGCTGTAGGACTGGACACTGGATCCCTTCCCAGACCATCTCATTCTCTCTCTCTCTCTCTCTCTCTCTCTCTCTCTCTCTCTCTCTCTCTCCTTTTACGAGACATGGTTTGTCTGTGTAGCCTTGGTGGTCCTGAACTTGCTTTTTTAGACCAGGCTGGCCTCAAACTCACAGAGATCTGCCTGACCTCCTTCAGTGCTAAGATAACAGGCATGAGTAATGGTGCCTGGCTTTTATTCTCTTTTTTGCAAAACCTTTGGAAGGAATTTCTGAACACTTAGGACCTCATGCTTTCACTTACCTTTGTGTAAATCTTGGACAGAACATTCAATATTCTCTGCACCACAGATGGTTTGCTCACTATCTTAGCTTGTAAGCTCTACCATGTTTGATTCTCTTGACCTCTGTACCAGGTCCAGTCAGGAAGGAGACTTCACATTAATAATGGAGACAGAGGATAATTAATGGAAGTTCTTACTTTTGCTGAAAAGTTCAAAATGACAAGAATGCACTACCACCTGCAGAAGCAGCCACCTTATTCCAGGTTAGGGAGCTAAAGAAATGAGAATGAATGAATGCTCAGACTAGAGCTCACCAAACCTCTGCTCTTGGATCCCTGAGGAAGGGGCTCAGCCCAGCACCAAGAGCAACCCTGTGCTTGGTTAGTACAGGGCTGGTGCTCAGAGAGCCCTCCAATGCCATTTTCACCTGATTTTTTTCCTCTAATGTTCTATTTACTCTTGAACAGACCTTGCCCTGCCTGGAACCTCATTTCCTCTTCTCAACAACCCAGCAACTTGAGTGTTCTAAGCAATTCCTCACACAACTAAGCCATAACCTTATAATAACCTTACTCCATCTAAGTGACCATTGCCCCTAATATGAAGTAGACACAGCTTCCCTGGCTGCATGTCTTTGGTGTTAATTTTGAAAGCCACTAATATATGTTCAATGGCATTTGTGTGTGTGGGGGGGAAGGTTCTCTTGTGGTCCCTTGGATAATTCTATATAGTGCTGGGGTGGGGAGGAAGAGCTGTACTTTGTGGCCTTGGACCTTGGATGTCCTCACACTCCTGATCCAAAAGACAAATGGGGCATTAATGAGGAATAATGGATGTGTCTATAAGGGTGTGTCTAGAGAGTCTCAACTGAGGAAGAAAGGTCCACCCTGACTATATGAGGCCCCACTCCATGGGCTGAGGTCCCTGACTGAAAATGAGGCGGCAGGTGGTGGGTGGCAAATGTCAGCACTCACCTCACACTACTTGTGGACTATGG
The DNA here is from genome assembly GCF_030254825.1 of Meriones unguiculatus. Classification (NCBI taxonomy): domain Eukaryota; kingdom Metazoa; phylum Chordata; class Mammalia; order Rodentia; family Muridae; genus Meriones; species Meriones unguiculatus. The sequence continues at coordinate 126,516,779 of NC_083352.1, read as the reverse complement.
ACACGGATTCACCAGCTGATTCACACTCTTGCCCGGGTCTTCCTCTCCATGACTAACTGCCTTTTCAGACTGGTGGCCAAAATAAATCCTTTCTTCCTTAAGCTACTTCTTGTCTATCACTTTGTCATGGCAACAAGGAAGAGTAACTAACACTGTGATGGATGAATGAATCCATCACTCAGTTGAGGTAATGCTTTCTCAGCACAGATGCCTGTCATTGTCATGTCATTCTGCCTATGTACTCATGGCTTTACATGATCATTAGGTACCATTAGTGCTCTAAAGGCATGTTAAGGAATGGGTGAGATCAAAAGCTTGCACTGCCCTTAATATGTAGTAGATCCAGCTTCTCTGGCTGCATGTACAGGCATTTATACACTATTTATATTTGCTTCCATTCCATCAGGTGTGACAAGTTACATAGACATGACCTGAAGTACATGAGGGATTTGGGTTTGCACTTTCCTGATGGCTAAAGATGTTGGTTATTTGTTGGTATAATGTTCTTGGGGGATGTATACAATTTACCCTTGTTCGTTCAAATGCTGATTTCTCTGCCCCACTATCTGGTTTCAATCCAGACACTGCAATGTGATGTTTATTCTAAGCAAGTCTCAAGTTTGTGTAAACATGCCACCATTTGTTCTCTGTATTTTCAATAAAACAACCAGCCATTGCGGTGCAATGGAGAAAACAGGGTGGGACAGGCTGGTCCAGAGGGGAGGAGAAAGAAGTGAGTGTGAGGAATCAGAGAGGAGAGAAGTGCAGGAGAGGACTTAGTACCATGAGGAGAGATGAACAGGACCTAAGATATGACTAAAAACAAGTATAATGTGGGAAAATCTGAATGGGAGGAAACTATGTGGGCTTTGCAGTTTAGGATGGAGTAACTGTTGCCCAGCATTGTGTTCTAGGTTAATTAAATAAATCCTAGTCTCTGTGTGGTGATTTGGGTATACAGCTGGTTTAGGAATAACCACTGTTTAACTAAAAGATAAATCAATAATAAATATTGATAATCTACAACAAATGGCAAAACAACATGGGGCAGAATTTATAGTAATCTGACAAGAACTTACATAGAATGTAAAACAATATAGTAGTTTTTTAGTTCTGTCCTTAAAAACCAAGCAAAGGAAGTTCCTAAACTAGGAGTCTACAGATTCTTGAATAGACAGACCCCCTGCTGAATAGCAAGGTCTCTAGCAGGCTGTAGAAAAACAAAAATTGATAATACACACTCCAGAGAATCAATTTCTTTTTTTTTTAATTCTTTATTAATTACACTTTATTCACTTTGTATCCCCCCTGTGGTTTCCTCCCTCCTCCACCCTCTGCATGCATGCCCCTTCCCAAGTCCACTGATAGGGGAGGTCTTTTTTTCCTTCCTTTTGATCCTAGTCAATTAGGTCTCATCAGGATTGGCTGCATTGTCTTCTTTTGTGGCCTGGTAATGCTGCTTCCCCCTCAGGGGGGAGATAATTAAAGAGCAGGCCAATCAGTTCATGTCAGAGACAGTCCCTGTTCCTATTACAATGGAACCCACTTGGACACTGAGCTGCCATGGGCTACATCTGTGCAGGGGTCTTAGGTTATCTCCATGCATGGTCCTTGGTTGGAGTATCAGTCTCAGGAAAGACCCCTGTGCTCATATTTTTTGGTTCTGTTGCTCTCCTTATGGAGTTCCTGTCCTCTCCAGATCTTACTGTTTCCCACTTCTTTCATAAGATTCCCTGCACTCTGCCCAAAGGTTGCCCATAAGTCTCAGAATCTGCATTGATAGTCTGCAGGGCAGAGCCTTTCAGAGGTCCTCTGTGTCAGGCTCCTGACTTGTTTCCTCTTTTCTCCTTCTGATGTCCATCCTCTTTGCCTTTCTGGATAGGAATTGAGCATTTTAGCAAGCGTTCTCCCTATTGATTAGTTTCTTTAGGTGTACAAATTTTAGTAGGTTTATCCTATATTATATGTCTATATGAGTGAGTATATACCATGTGTGTCTTTCTGCTCCTGGGATAGCTCATTCAGGATGATCTTTTCCAGATTCTACCATTTACCTGCAAATTTCATGATTTTTTTATTTTTTTATTGCTGAGTAATATTCCATTGTGTAGCTATACCACAATTTGTACATTCATTCCTCCACTGAGGGGCATCTGGGCTGTTTCCAGCTTCTGGCTATTACAAATAAGGCTACTACAAACATGGTTGAGCAAATGTCCTGATTGTGTACTTGAGACTCTTTTGGGTATATGCCTAGGAGTGATATAGCTGGATATTGAGGAAGCACTATTCCTAGTTGTCTGAGAAAGTGCCAGATTGCTTTCCAGAGTGGTTGTACAAGTTTACATTCCCACCAGCAGTGGAGGAGAGTTCCCCTTTCTCCACAACCTCTCCAGCATGTGTTGTCTCTTGAGTTTTTGATCTTAGCCATTCTGATGGGTGTAAGGTGAGAGGCAATTTCTTTAGGAAGAGAGAAAAAAAGTGACTCTTTGACAAGGAAACCTCTCATAGCCAGACTTTGCTAGCCAAGGCAGAAAGCAAAATCTCTTTGAGAAGGGGTTCTTGCTGGTCTGAGGAGCAAACATTTGTGGACCCATAACTTCCCAGAGTGAGGAAGGGGTCAGGATCCAGTGAGGGAGGCAGAAAAAATACCTCTTCCTGGAAGCAGGAGCCAGAGACAGACTGAGAAGCCTCAAGTATCTGAACTGGTAAGGTCTGAAAGGAAAGCTGAGTCTAAGGAACCTTTCCTTAGGGAAAAGTTTTGGGATAATTTTAAAAAGATAATTTTCAATGTTGAAAATGGAAGAAGACATAATGCTTCTAGGTACCATTTGAGTTTGTTTCTCTTTGCATACAAACAATTTTTTCACTGATTATTTCAGTTTTGTATATTCTCTTTGGGAGAGATCAGGGTAAGATGGACTTGGAGAAAGAAGAGACTGAGAAAATAGATGTTAAATTAAAGGCCATAGAACAGAGGTTGGGAGAATCTTTGAATCAAAATAGAGAGCCTTCAGAGCAATCCAATATGGTACTTATAATAACATCAAAAGAGGTGGTTCCAGATGAGAAAAGTCCAAAACGGTTTGAAGATATTGCAAGATGGCAGCCACTCAGATACTGGAGAGAAAGTGTTCAGCTATAGACCAACTTGGTCAGACTAGATGTTATATGTGTATTGTCAAGGTTCAAATACTGGATGAAGATCTATACACTAAAGTAGAAATGCAGATCCGGTGTAGTGTTGTCTTGGAACAAGGTCATACAGTGGCTAGAATGTTCCATTTTATAGCATTTGAAGAAGTGAAATACATGTACCATGCCATAGATTCATATTCAGAATTCCAGTGGGCTTTTGTCCTAAGCTCTGGAGAGCATGATCCTAAGGTTATTTGTTAGAGATGATGAATGTTTTGGAGATGCCATTGGAAATTGGGGCTGATGGTGCTTCAGCATGTATATCCATTGGAACTCAACAATATTTTAGACATATGACATGAAACCTGTTACAGATATAACTTATAATCCTAGAGGTCAAACAATTATGAAAATATTTAACAGTAATTTAAAAAATATATCGCTCCAAAATAGATTAAATAATGACTTATCAATTTTTAAATGTTTAAATGAGATAAGTAGCACACCTGCTAAGACACAATGGAATTTAGAAAGGACTGCTGAATTAGAAGAGAATATAAAGGCTCTAATTTCAAAATGGAGAACAGGGAATATGTTACACTGGGGAAGAGGTTTTACATATATTCACACAGGAGAAAAGAAATTATGGGTTCCATCAAAACTAATACCAATCAGATATGACAGAGAAAGACCACCTGAAGATCTTGGCTACACACAAGAAGAGAGAATTCAAGAAGACTAAACATCATAGGTAACATCAAGTGCTGACCCCTTTACATGGGAACGACTCTGATGTTGACTGAGACATAAGAATGTCTCCAGCTAGAACTTCAATAATACATGGCCAATGAATGCTTGGCCACAATATCCTCAAAATTTATTATGTAATTTTTAATGGCATAGATAAAATCAGTTTAGTTTGGTTTCATCCTGTACATTTCGTACATTTACAAGTTTAGGAATGTATAATGTTTGTGAGAAATTTTATGTTTGCAGAACAAGAGGAGCAGACACTGGAGATGCTGACCCAAACCTGACAGAATTCATCCTACACATCTGTTCCAGCGACTTGCATGTTCCAAGATTCTGCCTGTTCCTGCCTCAATTGTTTTAATTGATGTTTCTCATCAAAGCCTGCTCCCAAGAGAGCTTTGACGAAAGCTACTAATCTCAATTGGTCCAGCATTTTAGACTGTTACAAACAGGACTTCTATTATGCCTGTAATTTCTCAACATTCAAAGACTGAACCACAAACGTTAATGCTTGCTTAATTAACAATTTTTCCCAATTTTCTTTGGGCCCCCAACAGGATTTCTATGTGTCCAAAAACTCAGCTAGAAAAAAATTCATGAGAACAATGTCCAATTTCCTTTAAAGGGGGTTGGGTAGGTCTTTGGTTGTTTTCCATGGCTATGAATGTTTATTGTAATTGGGAGTGGTTCTAAATTATTAATGGTTTTATTCAGAGAGAAAACAAGGTTAAACTCAGGGATGTCTCTCTTTTCCTTTGTCTTTTATCTTTCTTAGATAAGGAGAAAAGGGATTTAAAAAGAAAAGGGAATACAGGAATATCTTATAGGAATAATAAGACATAAGGTAGATTATTGAATCTACTCAACTTAAGGTTTTATTTGTTATTCTCAATTAAGGTTATTTTAACTCTGGTATAGGATTTTGTATATTGATGAAAAAAATGTCTATTTTTAATCCATTGGTAAATTTTAGTATATTGATATAAATTCAAGGTTACTGCCAATGCTTTTCAACTACTATTACAAACTGTTTAGGGTATTAGGTAATGGAAGTTGATTGCTAGTTAATCAATTCATAGTCATGTCAGACACTAGTCTAATTTATCACAGGATTATACATCCTAGGTTTAACAGATAGATATGATTTTGTAGAGAGGTTGATTACATAAAGAAAGATAAGTCTTCAAAAATTTCAGAGACCCACAGAATATGCATTAAAAATGTCTTTATTATTTTAAAGATTCTTTGATGATTAGACAGATCATCTCCTGGAAGCACCCCACCTACCTCAAAGAAGATAATGAGCATCGAAGACTCTCCATATGGAGATGGCTTCAAATGTGGTGAACAAGCCATCCAGGCAAAAAGAAAATGCCCTTGTTTCATGACAGACAGAATTCTGCCAAAAATGGGCAAGCTTTAATGCAGGACATGTCGACTGCTGAACTCTGCCAAGAAAGGGTAAGCAAGTCCTAAATGATTTCTGCTTCATATATATGTCTGTCAAATATACTGAGCCAGAAGGCTGAAGATGATGCACCAACGTTATAATTTTGGGTGATTGTTCAGGAAGCAAACTGTCTCTGTCATTTTTTTATTTTTCGGAAGCTGTTAACATGCACTTCCTAATTACTCTAGTCACTAATTTTATTCCTTCTCAAGTCTAAGGTGGGGTTGAAGACCAAATAGTTAGAGTTCCACAATTAAGCTTAAGTTGTTTAGAATTTAGGAAAATGTTTTTATATAGGTAATACCAATACAGATAAAAGTGGTTTAGGTATAGACCTCTAAACTTGTCAAGATAGATAGGATAATCAGATACTTTCTCCTAAGTTGCCAAATACACATGGACTGAGCATTGCACATGTAAATCTTACCTAACAGCTTTCATAACTGTTTCATAATTATTATTGTATTAAAAGAAAAGGAACTTTTCATTGAATTTAAAAAGGGAAATGTTGGTATAATGTTCATTTGGAATGTATACAATTTACCCTTGTTCATTCAAATGCCGATTTCTCTACCCCACTATCTGGGTTCAATCCGCACATTACATTATGATGTTTATTCTAAGCATCACCTGTCTCAAGTTTGTGTAAACATGCCACCATTTGTTCTCTGTATTTTCAATAAAAGAACTAGCCATTTCAATGCAACAGAGAATAGGGTGGGACATCCTGGTTTGAGGGGAGGAGAAAGAATAAGTGTGAAGTTGGAGAGGAGAGAAGTGCAGGAGAGGACTTAGAACCACAAGAGGAATTAAACTGGACCTAAGATATGACTAAAAGCAAGTAAAATGTAGGAAATATGAATGGGAGAAAACTATGTGGGCTTGGCTGTTTTGGATGGAGTAACTATTGCAAAGCATTGTACTCTAGGTTAATTAAATAAATCCTAGTCTCTGTGTGGTGATTTGGGTATGCAGTTAGTTTAGGAATAAACACTATTTAACTAAAAGATAATTCAATAATAATTATAAATAATATACAACAGTCATTTTTATCATGTAATTTTTGCTCTGGTTGAGTTCTTATGTATTCTGGGTAGTAGTCCTCTGCCAGAGGAATTGCTTGTAGATATCTCCCCATACTATATTAAAACTAACAATCATTGAGAAAAAATAAGATCCTGGAGAGGGTCTGTTTCATGGGAAACAGAGCCCCTACATCCTGCTTCTGAGAATGTAAATTAGTGCATCCACCACAGAGATGACTATGGTAGTTCCCCCAAACAATTAAAACTAGAACTGCCACTACATAGCCATCCTAGTCCTGGGCACACACTGGCAGCAAGCTAAGGAGGCACGTGTTATGGCTACCTGCTTCTCAGTGATTATCACAGCGCTCCTCACAGCAGCCAACTTATGAAGACAGCCTGAGTGTCCACGAGTGTATGAACGGATGAACACAATGTGGGACGGTCAGGTGTGGTAACTCACACTGGTAACTGCTACACTCAGGAGGCTGGAGCAGGAGGAGAGTCACAAGTTCAAGGCCACTTGGATTCCATAGTGAGTTCCAGGGTGTCCTGAGCTATGGAGTGAGACCTTGTGTCAGAAACCAAATGTAAGAAAGTAGGAAAGAAGAAAATGTGGAATAAACAGACAATGAAGTCTACGTATTCAGTCATAGACAATTAAATCATTTGTTTTAAGGAAAATGAGCGGAAGTGGAGATTATCATGTAAGTGAAATAAGCCAGGGTCAGAAAAACAAACATCATGCTTTCTCTCATATGTGGAATTTAAAGAAGAAAATTAAAGAGACACAAATGTTGAAAAGGGGCTATTACAGAAGCTAAAGGGGGCTTTGTAAGAAAGCAATGAGGATGAACATGTTCAAAATATACTGTAGGCAAGATACAAATGTAACAATAAAATACACCTTACACAATCGTTATCCCCTAATAACATATGTTAGAAATAAAGCAACTGATGGGATGTGCACAGGTAACACACAAACAGTATCATACCTTATGTGAGTTCCAGGGTTTCCTGAGGTATGAAGTAAGACCTCGTGTCAGAAACCAAATGTAAGACAGTAGGAAGGAAGAAAATATGGAATAAATAGACAATGAAGTGTTATTCAACCATAGACAATGAAATCATTTATTTGAATGAGAATGGGCAGAAGTAGAGATTATTATGTAAGTGAAATAAGCCAGGGTCAGAAAAACAAACATCATGCTTTCTCTCAGATGAGGAATCTAAAGAAGAAAACTATAAGGACATGAACATTGAAAGGGGCTATTAGGGAAGCTACAGGGAGGTTGGGTGAAAGGGTAAGAACGTAATGGGGATGAACGTGATCAAAATATACTGTAGGCCGGATGAAAATGTCGCAATTAAATCTACTATCTTACACAATCAATATACCCTAATAACATATATAAGAGTAAAATAGTTGAGGTGGTCTCCAAAAGTTACACACAAACAGTATCATACCATATGTGAGAGAAATGGCAGAGACATATTTTAGAATTCCCAGGGATTGCAGAACCTAACTATATACTGACATCATGTCTAGATTACCTGTAATTCCTAATACAATGTAAATGCCATGTACATAGTTCTCAAATATGTTGTTTAAAAACAACTAAAAAAGTGGTCTGCACCACAAATTACATATTTGTTTCTAAACATGTTTGCCACATACTTGGTTAACTCCACTGATGAAGGAATCCTAGGTAAGGTGAACTGGTTACACCCTTATACCAAATGTTGGACTTTGTTTACCTATACAAAGAGGCAGACACACAAGTCAAAAAGATGCTTTAATGAAGTTCAGGAAACTGCTGAGGTGGGTAGGTCCCACCTCCATTTTCTCAGCCTTGGGCCTTCCAGTGCTAATTCAAATGCTGTGATGCACGTGTTGGATGATGCTCCATCACGCAACAGTGTTCAGGATGTGGGCACCAATCAGAATAGATCGCTTCATTCCAGAAGCATTCGTGACGGCAGACACCATGAGAATGGGAGCAGCCATCATGGTCCCCTATTCCAGAGCAAAAACAAGGACACCTGCATGAGTCCTGAGGTTCCAGGTAGAGGCCAGAAGCCCAGGCAAAAAAAAAAAAAAAAAAAAAAGAAAAGAAAATGGAGGCAGTGGAAGGAGAGCTCACCTCTAGAGGTTTGGAGACTCACATCATGTCACATCCTCTAAGAACACTCAGTACCAATCCCAACCCTTCAGAAATGCTTCCTCTTGGAAGTGCAGTGACTTACAAGGCTTAACAAGCATGGTGGGTTATGAGGTTAACAAATGAACCATCAGAAGCTATAGACCTGGATTTGAGCTCTATCTGTGTCCCAAGCCAGCTGGTAGACCTTGAGCTGGTGTCTTCCTTCCTAAGAATCTTTGTCCTCTTTGGACAAGACACAGATGTGTGAGAGAGCTCTGGGAATGAATAGCATAGAAGGTGTAGCTCAGTTGGTGTTTGCCTCGCATGTGTGAAGCCCTGAGTTCCATCCTTAGCATAGCATAGAGTGGGCATGTTGGCCCTTATTACTAATCTCTGCACTCCAGAGATAGGGGTAGGAGGATCAAGAGTTCAACACTACATGGTAAGTTTGAGAACACTTTACCAACATAAGAATCTTTCTCAAAAAAATGTAAATAATATTAGTCATTAATTGATTTGTATACACACACTAGTATTAAATAAATCCAGCTATGAAATGATAGAACCTCAGCAAAGTTTGAGCAGTTTGAGATATTTCGAAAGAAATATACACCCCTGAACTAAAAAAAAAAAAAATCATTAGCAAATAATGAAACCTAACAGCTTAAGAGAAATACAAAGATGAAAGCATATTTAAATAAAGAAGAGAAGACCCACAACTAATCAAAAGGCACACAAATTTTAACCATAGGGAGCCTGACCCAAGTACTATATCTACAAAAGAACCCATCCACTCAGGGAGCAGCACAAGAAGGAAAGAGAAAGATAATAGGAGACAGAGGACCAGGACACCAACTGCTAAGCATTGGCTTCTAGACGTGACTGAGATGCTATCTGTGCCCCTGAAGCCCTAACACTGTGGCTACATAAATGAGACCTACATGACCACACCAGTAGACACACCAGCCTGGATAGGAGAACTCTCACAGGGCCTCACTCCCTAGAGGAAGAGAAATAGGGAACCCATGGTGGTTGAGAGGGGAAGAAGCAGTTTTCTCCAGGGATCAGCTCCCTGATCAGCTACCCTAAGTGGTCAGCCTTAAACACACATACCTATGAGCATCACTGTATGAATGAATTCAGTAGACTACACACCCACAATAAACACACACACACACATGCACACATACATGCACACTGGCCGGCACCCACACACATGGACACAAGAGGTCCAGGCTGTACTAACACTTTCTGAAAATAATGCTTTTTGCCAGAATAGAGATTGGTGTCACGTATTCAAGCTACTCATGACTTTCAAGGACAAAGGACAAGAGACTGTTCATATCTGAAACTAGATACTGCCTCCTTGTGCACTCCTTAGGACTCTAACAGGGACAGAGCTTCAGAACAACTTGGACACAGAAATAACCGTTAAGTGTGCAGTATTTGTAGAACTCTATATGGCAAGTTAAAATCAGGCCACCAGAGCTCAGTGACAGAGTGGTGGTCTATCATGAACCATCAAAAATACAACAAAATTATTTTTTAAATCATTTTTAATTTTTTTTTAAATCAGTGGATACAAGTCCTGATAAAAGAGCCACACAGCAAAACATAAAGATGGAGTATCCCGAGAACACGTGCAGACATGTTCCAGGGCTTGAGACCAGTTACTGCAGAGGTATTTGCGGGAAGAGATGGTGAAAGGAGGAAGAAGTTTCTATCCCATCATTCCTAGCAGGCCTGCTGTGTGTCAGTGGGTGAGCATGTCCCTAAGGAAGTGGCTCATGCCACTTCCATGAGGCCCAGGGTTCTGTGCAAATCATGGCAAAAAGAGAAAGAAAGAAGGGAATATAGAAGTAGGTTGTGAATTTAAATCAGAAGCACCAATAATAACTCATGGGTGTTTATTTTTAAAAAGGTTTGTCCATGGATCTTGGGATTTCAAAGCTTAGAAACATTGGCCAGCCAATAAGAATCAGAAAACGTCATAGTGGAGAACATTTTCAGTCAAGAAACTACAAAACAAGCCTGAAGCATCCTATCACATAGAAGACTGAGGAAGCTCCTAAAGACAAGAAAGACAATATGATAAAGATCGACACCTCAGTTCTAAGGCTTTATTTAAATATCCTCTGCCTTGACTAGCAGTTTGTCCTGCAAGAGGGATGAGGGCAGCAATGGATTCAAAGTATGACTTGGAACAATTAGTCTAAAGTCTATGAGTTCAAAGCTAGCCTCTTCTACAAAGTGCATTCCAGGAGAGCCAGGACTGTTACACAGAGAAACCCTGTCTCAAAAAAACAAAGAAAACAAACAAACACAAACTCATTAGTCTAAAATGAATCATATTTAACTGAGTAATGCTGCATCCACTGTCTTCCCAATTCAGCTGGTATTGAGGGAAGAAGAAAGGGAGGATGAAGGTAGAAACCCTGGAGGCCTAACCCTTTCTCCAAGCCAGAACTGTATCTCAGATCATAAGAGGCTGAGGCAATTGGCTTCCAGATTTATATGCAATCCCTGCAGCTCTAACTCCCAGCTTTCATACCAACAGAATAGAAGGTTCTGGAACTCTAATTAATTACAGGAAACAAAGAAGCTGCCTTCATTGCACAATAATGTTCCCAGTCTTGACCTTTCTACCAAATTTTTTCTCACACAAAAATTAGAAATTAGAAAATTGAAACACAGAGAAATGAGTTGCTGGGCAGGTTTTATCCCAAGATGTGAGACTCTGCCCATTGTCCCAGACAAACAGCCTCAACCCATCCCACCATCCACCCAGACCCACTCTCCAACTCTGTCCCTCCTCTGAAGGGGGCTAGGTTACCTGGAATGACCTGGGACTGAAGCAGCAGCAGAGCCAAGGCCAACACCACAGTCTTCATGGCTTTAGGAAATCCAAGGTATAGACCTGTGTCTAGAAAAACACAAGGCACTGGGTGAGAGCTCTGGATGCCTGCTGCCTGTAATCAGCTGGGACACGTGTTCTCAGAGGTCCACAGGTACGCTCTGCCTCCCCAGTCCTAGGCCTCCACACCCACAGCACTGACCACACACTCCTAAGCTAACACTCCCTTATCCACTCAAGGAGCAGCAAGACTAACTCCTTCAATGGCTGGACTATACCACTGTAAGTATATGTCAGTCTTTATCAAAAGCCAACCCAGAATCCTCTACTTTGGATTTAAAGGAACTTACGAGCCCAACACTGAAACTGAAAAGCTGTTCACGTTTCATGATGACTGAGAGCCTGAGATTCAGTCTTGTTTTGTTTTGTTTTTTAAGAGTGTGGCCACTAGTACATTGTTTCTGCTCCTCTGAACAGCCCCACATCCATGAGGCTATGGGCTGCACAAAGTGTACGAGCTGAGATATTTTTAATAAGATGGGGCTGGAGAGACTGCACACTGGTTAAAATCACAGGCTTCTCTTATAAAAGAACCCACTTAGGTTCCCAGAAGCCACATGACAGCTCAGAACTGTCAGCAATTCCAGTTCCGGGGATCCAACACTTTCTATTGGCCTCTGTGGTCCAGGTGGTACACAGACACACATGCAGACAAAACACCCAAAGCTCCTCACCCCACACATACAGTATAATAAAAAAAAATTTAAGAAAGATAGACATGAGGTTAGGAGGTAGGTAGGGATGTTAGAGATGGTTCTGAGAGAAGTCAGATGAAGGAGTAGGGGCTGGATATGCTCAAAATAAATTGTACGTAGATATAATAAGGTCAAAGCTTTCATGAAAACATTGTATGTCAAGTGTTAATACATATAAACATCCTTCAAACTGCACGACTCATACCATGGTCTACAAAGTCCTACACTGACAGCTCATCCAGTAAAGCGCTTGCCACACAAGCATGAGGATCCAAGTATGATCCACAGAATCTATGTAAAAGAGGCAGAAGCACGGTGCAGTGGCCGAGATATTTAATCCTAGCAATCAGAAGGCAGAAGCAGGTGGACCTCTATGAGTTTGAGTCTAGTCTGGTCTACATTCAGAGTTCTAGGACAGCCAAGGCTACATAGCAACACAGCTGTCTCAAACAAACAAACAAAAAAAAAATTAGAGGTGTGTGCTGGGAAATCTATTTGCTGGGAAAATGGAGATAGGCACTCTGGAGCCCTGGGGCTCACTGGCCAGCCAGCCTAGCGGAATCAGCTTGTCTCAGGACAGAGAGACCCTGTCTCAAAACACAAGCTGTAGGCTAGTGAGTAATGACACCCAAGCTTGACCGCTGGCCTCCACACCTCAATTGCACATATCCAAAGAGAGATGTTATGATTGTAAGGTAGCTTAGATGAGCTACTTTAAAATTAAAAAAAAAAAAAACAGAATTTTGTTTTTAAGAAATGTAAACTGTTTTTAAAACTGTTGCTCTATAGTACAGCTTAAGATCAGGGATGGAGATACCTCAAGAAGATCTTTTATTGTAGAGGATTGTTTTAGCAATTCTGGGTTTCTTGTTATTCCATATGAAGTTGAGAATTTTTCTTTCCAGGTCTGTAAAGAATTGTGTTGGTAATTTGATGGGCATTGCATTGAATCTGTAGATTGCTTTTGGTAAGATGGCCATTTTTACTATGTTAATCTTGCCAAGCCATGAGCATGGGAGATCTTTCCATCTTCTCATATCTTCTTCTAATTCTTTCTTCAGAGATTTGAAATTTTTTTTCATACAAGTCTTTGACTTCCTTGGTTAGGGTTACTCCGAGGTACCTTATGTCATTTGTGGCTATTGTGAAGGGTGTTGTTTCCCTAATTTCTTTCTCAGCCCTTTTGTCTTTTGTATACAGGAGGGCTACTGATTTTTTTGAGTTAATTTTGTATCCGGCCACTTTGCTGAAGGTGTTTATCAGCTGTAGGAGTTCCCTGGTAGAGTTTTTGGGGTCACTCACGTATACTATCATATCATCTGCAAATAGTGATAATTTGACTTCTTCCTTTCCAATTTGTATCCCCTTGATCTCCTTCAACTGTCTTATTGCTCTAGCAAGGACTTCCAGCACTATTTTGAAGAGATATGGAGAGAGTGGGCAGCCTTGTCTTGTCCCTGATTTTAGTGGGATTGCTTTAAGTTTCTCTCCATTCAGTTTGATGTTGGCTATAGGCTTGCTGTATATCACCTTTGCATCTTCAACAAATGGTGCTGGTCCAACTGGATGTCTACATGTAGAAAAATGAAAATAGATCCATACTTATCACCCTGCACAAAACTGAAGTCCAAGTGGATCAAAGACCTCAACATAAAACCAGACACAATAAATCAGCTTGAAAAAAAAGTGGGAAATACCCTAGAACTCATTGGTACAGGAGAAAACTTCCTGAACAGAACACCAACAGCACAGGCTCTAAGAGCAACAATCAAAAAATGGGACCTCATGAAACTGAAAAGCTTCTGCAAAGCAAAGGACACTGTTATCAAAACAAAGCGACTGCCTACAGATTGGGAAAGAATCTTCACCAACCCTTTATCTGACAGAGGGCTAATATCCAGTATATATAAAGAACTAAAGAAGCTGAAAAGCAGCAAACCAAGTAATCCACTTAAAAAATGGGGAACAGAGTTAAACAGAGAATTCTCTGTAGAGGAATACCGAATGGCAGAGAAGCACTTAAAGAAATGCTCAACCTCACTAGCCATTAGGGAAATGCAAATCAAAACAACCCTGAGATTTCACCTTACACCCATGAGAATGGCCAAGATGAAAACCTCAAGTGACAACACATGATGGAGAGGTCGTGGAGAAAGGGGAACCCTCCTCCACTGCTAGTAGAAATGTAAACTGGTACAACCACTCTGGAAATCAATCTGGCGCTTTCTCAGACAACTAGGAATAGCGCTTCCTCAAGATCCAGCCATTCCACTCCTGGGCATATATCCAAAAGAGGCTCAAGTACACAAAAAGGACATTTGCTCAACCATGTTTGTAGCAGCTTTATTTGTAATAGCCATAAGCTGGAAACAGCCCAGATGCCCCTCAACTGAAGAATGGATGCAGAAATTGTGGTATATCTACACAATGGAATATTACTCAGCAATGAAAAATAAGGAAATCATGAAATTTGCAGGTAAATGGTGGGATCTGGAAAGGATCATCCTGAGTGAGTTGTCCCAGAAGCAAAAAGACACACATGGTATATACTCACTCATATAGACATACAACATAGGACAAACCCACTATAACCTGTGCATCTAAAGAAACTAAGCAAGAGAGAGGACCCTAACTAAAATGTCCAATCCCCATCCGGAAAGGCAAAGAGGATGGACATCAGAAGAAGAAGAAAACAGGAAACAACCTAGGAACCTACCACAGAAGGCCTCTGAAAGCCTCTGCCCTACAGACTATCAATGCAGATGCTAAGCCTGATGGGCAACTGTTGGGCAGAGTGAAGGGAATTTTATGTAAGAACTGGGAAATAGTAAGAGCTGGAGAGGACAGGGCCTCCACAAGGAGAGCAACAGAACCAGAAAATTTGAACACAGGGAACTTCCCAGAGACTCATACTCCAATCAAGGACTATTCATAGAGATAACCCAGAACCCCTGCACAGATGTAGCCCAGGGCAGTTCAGAGTCCAATTGGGTTACATAGTAATGTGAAGAGGGACTGCCTCTGACATAATCTGATTGGCCTGCTCTTTGATCACCTCCCTCTGGGGGGGAGCAGCCTTACCAGGCCATAGTAGAGGACAATGCAGCCACTTTTGATATGAACTGATGGACTAAGATCAGAAAGGAGAGGAGAACCTCCCCTATCAGTGGACTTGGGGAGTGGCATGCATGCAGAGGGAGGAGGGAGGGTGGGATCGGGAGGGGAGGAGGGAGGGGCTTATGGGGGGATGCAGAATGAATAAAGTGTAACTGATGAAAAATTAAAAAAAAAAAGAAATGTAAGCTGGACATTGTGGCATAGGCCTTTAATCTTCAAATTTGAGAGACAGGGACAGGTGAGTTTACACAGAAATTTCCAAGACTTCAGAGTGGGATCTTAAAACAACACATACACACACACACACACACACACACACACACACAAACTGTTTTCTTTTTAGTTACATGCATATGCGTTCCTGTGTGTGGGTATGTGCACACGAATGCAGTTGCCCTAAGAGGCATTAGATCCTCTGCAGCTGGAGTTACAGGCAGGTGTCAGGCACCATGGGTGCTGGGCACTGCATTCGGGTCCTCTGGAAGAGCAGGGCACACTCTGAACAGCCTTCGCTCCAGCCAGACAAGCTCCTTTCTCCAGGTGCTCTTCTCCATGGGAACTAAGAGAGGACACTGCCCACACTTTCAGCAGTGTGAGTTTATCAAGATTCTCTATCAAAGAAAAGCTCTCCCACTGCCTGAAATGCTGCTTTAGGAAGAATCTTGGCACTGAAGACAAGAAAGATAGAAGTTAGTCAGCTCACTGTCCCAGCTGAGCCCCCTTGTTCTGTGATCTTAGAGTGAATCCTGCTCTCTCTAGGATCAGTCTCAGCAGTGAGCAGATTGGAGCCCACAGAGTAAACAGTCCAACCCACTGTGCTTCCAGGTCATTCCAGGTACACAGAAGATGAAAGGCTACAGAAGTCTGAGGTTTTGACACTAACGTGGGCCCAACTACATGGGCTTACCTGTAGAGTCAGTCCCAGGGCCATGATCCCTAATCTTCAATTCTGTACAGTTTCTTTACCACAGCTGCCTCAGCAAGGTTACATGGAGATCCAGGTAAGGGGTCTCCAGGACCCTGCCTTGAATTCCTGCCTTGGCTTCAATCAATGATAGGCTGGATTCTTAAAGGCAAATAAAGACTTCCCCAGTTTCTTTTGGTCAGGGTTTTCATCATAGCAAGAGACAAGCTTAACTAGGACAAAGCACTCTTGAGTGTTCTCTCCTCTAGACCCCAGCCTTAGCTCTTGTGTCCCCAAAAGAGAAGTCAGACAGGACACAGCAGTACAGAGAGTATCCAGGGGTTTCCTTAACTCAGCCAGGTAAACCACGGTGCACACTTCACAACAGGAGCCAGCTGAGCCACGCAGAAATGGTGCGGATCCTGGCAGTCACAGGGCTCATGGCTCTCTTCTCTCTGTCACCCTCTCCCCAGTGCCTCCACAAGAGTGAAAACACCCAGGAAATGGGTGAGCTCTTCTTGTCATTCCATTTTACCCGTAAGTCAGTTTGTCTGTTATAAGTAAATATACACGATTTAATAATATACACAAGAGTCCCCTAAAATTGTAAACTTCACCAGGGGAAAGGTGACTGCTGTCTGGGCATGCGCTCCTGATGAGGCCGGCTGCCATGCTGGTTTGGACTGAACTAAACCGAGTCAGGCACCATTGATTTTCTTCAAATCTTTGGGGCCATCAGCTGGCCCAGCCGGTTACACCACCACCTCTCTTTAAAATCTGTTGTGTTGGCCACCACTACCTGGCTTTGGGTCAAACTGACGCACATAGGGTGAGAGTGGGGTTCTGTTAGTCTCTCCCGAAGCTAATCCCCTGCCGAACCAACACCCTCCCATCCTCGGTCCCTGAAATAATCGGGAAGGTGTAAATTTATCAAACCTTCGAAGTCTTAGTCCTTCCTGTTGGGCAGACTTGACTGTTTTTTTAAAGTAACTTACAAGGTTATTCTTTGTCTTTCGAATGCCTGAGAATGTCAGAATGTTTCATTCCAGCAAGCTCTGAGCGACACAATGGCTTCCAATGACCTTGGACAGTCAACTATGCCATGTGAAAAGGCAGGAAGGAGGGCAGTGCAGAGCTAAATATCTTCATTCATTAGTTCTGAGATTGTAGCTTGGGAAACAAATAGCACTGGCTTCCCTGAAGAACTTAGGGAGACAGCAAGTGGCTACATTCTCCTGCAGGGCCAAAGGAAGGAGGGGAAAGATTGCAGTGAAGCTGGCTGCAGGAGACTCACTGCTGAGTACAGGAAGGGCAGGCTGAGCCCACAGCTCTTAGCCTCTTTATTCTGTGCATGGATTCCCAGAAGAATGAGCTACCCCTGCCTGCAGCATGATTCCTCGGGAATGGGGGTAGATAAGAAACAGGAAATAGTCATTGCTTCCTGCACAGCAATCATCCCCTTCAGCAAGAAACAAGGCAAAATTCTAAGAGAACACTGGGTTTTAAAGGGCCACCTTCTGACATTTTAATATTTGTTGCCAAATGATCTTGATTTCACAATAAACCATGTTTTTCTTAATTTCACTTCCAATGGATTTTGAATCAGTTAAGCACATGATTCTTGTAAATTTCTGAAAACCCCTTTTGTTTTTATGAATATGGGTTTTGTGTCAGAATGTATGTCTGTGCACCGCATGAATGCAGTCTCCCAAAATGGGTGTCCAGGAGAGGGGTGTGCTCTTCTTTGCAGCCCATTTACCCAGAATTCACTCTGCTATAGATGTATTTATTAGAAGCCAGAATATATACAAGGGTTTAAGCACCCCTAAGATTGCAGAGTTTACTAGCTTAAGGGCAACTGTACTTTGGGGATGCTCCCCTGGTGAGGTGATCCCTGGTGCTGGTTTGAGCTGAACCAGACAGAGTCCAGCACCATTTTTTATGTCTGTTTTGGGGTGAGGGGTAAACCTGACCCAGCCAGACAGACTCACTACCTAGAGAAATGTATGTCCTGAGTTTTGTTTTCTGTTATTTTCCTTGTTTGTTTGTTTGGGGTGAATCTATTAGTCAGTTTCCTGATGATAACCAACTCCCTTCCCCCCCCCTTGTTCCTGCATTTTTTTTCTAATAACATTTTTTATTTATTACATTTCATTCACTTTATAACCCAGCTGTAGCCCCCTCCCTCAAGCCCTCCCAATCCCACCCTCACTCCCTCTTCTTCTACCCTAACTCTCCCCCAGGCCACTGATAGAGGAGGACCTCTTCCCTTTCACTCTAGCCTATCAGGTCTCATCAGGACTGGCTGCATTGTCTTCCTCTGTGGCCTGGAGTTCATGTCAGGCACATCCACTGTTTCCCTTACTAGAGAACCCACTTGGAGAATGAGCTGTCATGGGCTACATATATGCATGATTTC
Organism: Meriones unguiculatus; assembly: GCF_030254825.1. Classification (NCBI taxonomy): domain Eukaryota; kingdom Metazoa; phylum Chordata; class Mammalia; order Rodentia; family Muridae; genus Meriones; species Meriones unguiculatus. Next base: position 126,498,220 of record NC_083352.1, on the reverse strand, counting down.
TAGGTTATCTCCATGCTTGGACCTTAAATGCAGTATCACTCTCAGGAAAGTCCCCTGGGCCCAGATTTTTTGGTTCTGTTGCTCTTCTTGTGGAGCTCCTGTCCCCTCCAGGTCTTTCTACCTTCCCCTTCTTTCATTAGATTCCCTGCACTCTGCCCAAAGTTTGGCTATGAGTCTCAGCATCTGTTTTGATACCCTGTTGGGTAGAGTCTTTCAAAGGCTCTCTGTGGTAGGCTCCTGTACTGTTTCCTGTTTTCTAACTCTTCTGATTTCTGTCCTGTTTCCCTTTCTGAATGAGTATTGGTCAGATTACCCAGGGTCCTTCTTCTTCCTTAGCTTCTTTAGGTGTACAGATGTTAGTATGTTTATCCTGTATTATATGTCTAATATCCACTTATAAGTGAGTATATACCATGTGTGTCTTTCTGCTTCTGGAATACATCACTCAGGATGATCTTTTCTAGTTCCCACCATTTGCTCGCAAATTTCATTATTTCCTTGTTTTTAATTGCTGAGTAGTATTCCATTATGTAAATGTGCCATGGGGAATATATTCTACTTCCTTTTTCTCTGTGTGTGTCTCTGTCTCTGTATCTCTTTCTCTCTGCTTAACAAGGTCACATCTACAGCTACCACAATCCTTTCTTGAGTTGAGGGACATCTAGGTTGTTTCCAGCTTCTGCCTATTAAATATGAAGCTGCTATGAACATGATTGAGCCAATTTCCTTGTTGTGTACTCGAGCACATTTTGGATATATACCTAGGAGTGGTATAGCTGGATCTTGAGGTAGCACTATTCCTAATTGTCTAAGAAAGCACCACATTGATTTCTAAAGTGGTTGTACAAGTTTACATCCCCACCAGAAATGGAGTTGTGTTCCTCTTTCTCCACATCTTCTCCAGCATGTATTGTCACTTGAATTTTTGATCTTAGCCATTCTGATGGGTGTAAGCTAACCTCCGCCTTAATACTGGGTTGTTAGTGTTTGCGATGGGCTGGCTTTAAAGTCCTACTTAGCACGGGGTTGTTCATAGCCTGAAATATCACACATTACCAATAGATGACTCACATGCCAATATTTATTCTTGTTTTTTATTATGCAACAAAAAGCTATTTTTTAGCCATTTATTTATCTGGTGTTGGAGATGAAGGCCCCTGGGTTTGTGCAGCCAACACATAGTTATTGTGGTTGTTGTTCTTCTTCTTCAAAAGTATTCTTGGTGTTCAAAAACATGCAGGTGAATGCAGAGTGAATTTACCTCCCCACATGGTTTATACAATTGCTGACCCAAAAGAAAGAAAGAAGACCATTGCTATTCCACCGCACAATCTTCATGAGCAGCCAAAGGTACTATGTTATCTAGACTACACATATCTGTGACAAAATCCTGGAGAGGAACAGCTTAAAGGGAGACAATTCTTCTTTTGGCTCAAAGCTTCAGAAGTTTCAGTCATTGTTTCTGAGTCATGGTGAGATGGAGCGTCATGGCAAGGAACAATAGCAAAGCTGCTTACATTGTGGTGACCAGGAAGCAGAAAAAAAGAGAACACTAAGAAAGAAGACATTTCTCTTTGGTCCCAGGCCTATGGGATGGTGCTACCCATAGTCAGGGCAAGTCCACCTCCCATAATCCTCTCCGTGCATGCCCTCAACAGAGACACTCAGAGGTGTGCTCCACTAGTCTCCTAGACACTTCCCAATCCAGGCAAGCTGACAGGGAATGTAACCATCACAGATGCAGCATGGCCTTGTAATAACTTGAAATGATGGTCTGTTTGATTGCTAGGGCTGCCATTCAACACCACAATGGAGAAGTAAAAATGGACTTTTTCTCCACTATCCTGGATGCTACAAGTTTAAAATCAAAATGGTGACAATGGTGGCTCCTTCAGAGACCCAGAGGTGTGTGGGCTCTGTGCTTCTCTGCAGGTCCCTTGCTGCTGCTGACCCTTGGCGTGCTTACAAAGACACAGCTTCAACCTCTGCCTCCATCATCATGATAAATTTTCTTGTATTTAGGTCCAAACTGTCTTCTCCTTGTAAGGACACTAGCCAAGCACATTTTTGTGACTTGGGTATTGGCCAGCACCCTGCCAAAAGGAGGCAGCATCCTGCTGTTTATAATAAGATTACTGCTCTCTCCTATACAAGTGACTCTGTGTTGGGACTGGGGAGACAGCTTGGGGTTAAGAGCATGTGCTGATCTTGCAGAGGACTCAGGTTCAGTTCCCCGCACTCAGGTCACCAAATCACAACCATCAGGAACTCCTGCTACAGGGGATCAAAGCCCTCACTGGCCTCCTCAGGCACAAATAGACAGCAGGTGTCCAGCAGAGCCCTGCACCTTCCCATTGAAGTCCTGGGTGCCTTCAGATCCTGGCCCATCACCCATGGAAATGAGCTAATATCCTCTGTTCCTCACCAAGTCTTTGCTTTCCCAGCTCCTTCAACAATTAAGCTGAGACTCATTTTACCATTGATCCCTTATTCCATGAAGCTGATAGTGGCTGTCCCCAGACTGAAACTTCACGGGATGACGAGAGGCCGCAGGCCATCATGGTAGAGCTGTAGGACTGGACACTGGATCCCTTCCCAGACCATCTCATTTTCTCTCTCTCTCCTCTTTCTCTCTCTCTCCCTCCCTCTCTATTTTTATCTCTCTCTTTCTTTCTCTTTTTTGAGACATGGTTTGTCTGTGTAGCCTTGGCTGTCCTGGACTTGCTTTGTAGAGCAGGCTGGCTTCAAACTCACATAGATCTGCCTGACTCTAACCTCCCTGAGTGGTAAGAATACAGGAGTGCACCATGGTGCCTGGCTTTTATTCTCTTTCTTGTAAAACTTCTTGAAGGACCTCATGCTTTCATATGTCTTTGTGTAAATCTTAGGGAGCCCATTCAATACTCTCTGTCCCCACAGATGGTTTGGTCATTATCTTAGCTCGTAAGCTCTACCATGTTTGATTATCTTGACCTCTGTACCAGGAGGGTCTAGTCAGGAAGAAGACCTCACATAAATAATGGAGACAGAGCATAGTTAATGCAGGGAAGTTCTTACTTTTGCTGGAAAGTTGAAAAATGACAAGAATGCACTACCAGCTGCAGAAGCAGCCACCTCGCTCCTGCTAAGGGAGCTAAAGAAATGAGAATGAATGAATGTTCAGACCAGGGTTCAGGGAACCTGTTTTCTTGCATCCCTGAGGAAGGGGCTCAACCCAGCACCCAGAGCAACCCTGTGCTTGGTTAGTACAGGGCTGGTGCTCAGAGAGCCCTCGAATGCCATTGTCCTCCCAGTTCTTGTTCCTCTAATGTTGTACTTACTCTTGAACAGACCTTGTCCCTCTTTGAACCTCGTTTCCTCTTGGCTGCTAGTGCCTTTGGTGTTAATTCTGCAAGCCACTGGTATGTGCTCAAAGGCATTTCTGTGTGTGGCTCTTCCTTGTGGTCCCTTGGATGATGTGGTGAAGAGCTGGCGAAGAGGGCTGTACTTGGTAGCCTTGGACCTTGAATATCTTCACCTTCATCATCAAATGGGGCATTTATCAGGAATAATGGATGTGTCTATAAGGGTGTGTCTAGAGAGGCTCAACTGAGGAAGAGAGGCCCACCCTGACCATGTGAGGCCCCACTCCACGGGCTGAGGTCCCACACTGAAAATGAGGTGGCAGGTGGTGGGGTGGCAAATGTCAGCACTCACCTCACACTGCTTGTGGACTATGGACACAGATTCACCAGCTGCCTCACGCTCTTGCCCGTGTCTTCTTCCCCATGACTGGCTGTCTCTTCAAACTGGGAGCAAAAGTAAACCCTTCATTCCCTTAAGCTACGTCTTGTTAATCACTTTGTCATGGCAACAAGGAAGAGTAACTAACTCTGTGATGGATGAGATCATTCACTCAGTTGTGCTGATGCTTTCACAGCACATTGTCATTGCCATGTCGTAAGCCTATGTACCTGTGCCTTTACTTGATCATTAGGCCCCATTAATGCTCTAAAGACATGTTCAGGAATGGGTGATATCGAAAGCTTGCACTTCTCCAAATATGTAGTAAATCCAGCTTCCCTGGCTGCGTGCGTGGCTGCTCATTTATACACTATTTATAAATGCTTCCATTCCATCAGGTGTGACAAGTAACATAGACATGACCTGAAGTACATGAGGGAGTTGGGTTTGCACTTCCCTGATTCCTAAAGATACTGGTCATTTTTTCATGTAATTATTGATCATTTTTTATCTAGTTGAGCTTTTTATGTGTTCTGGGTACTAGTCCTATCAGATGAATAGCTTGTAGTTATCTCCCCATTCTATACTAAAACTAGCAATCATTGAGAAGATAAGATCCTGGAGAGGGTGAAAGGGAAACAGAGCTCCTACATCCTGCTTCTGAGAATGTAAATTAGTGCATCCACCACAGAGATGACTATGGTAGTTCCCCCAAACAATTAAAACTAGAACTGCCACTACATAGCCATCCTAGTCCTGGGCACACACTGGCAGCAAGCTAAGGAGGCACGTGTTATGGCTACCTGCTTCTCAGTGATTATCACAGCGCTCCTCACAGCAGCCAACTCATGAAGACAGCCTGAGTGTCCACCAGCTTATGAACGGATGAACACAACGTGGGACAGTCAGGTGTGGTAACTCATACTGGTAACTGCAACTCTCAGGAGGCTGGAGCAGGAGGAGAGTCACAAGTTCAAGGCCACTTGGATTCCATAGTGAGTTCGAGGGATTCCTGAGCTATGGAGTGAAACCTTGTGTCAGAAACTAAAAGTAAGACAGTAAGAAGGAAGAAAATATGGAATAAATAGACAATTAGTGTTATTTAATCATAGTCATTGAAATAATTTATTTTAAGGAAAATGGGCAGAAGTTGAGATTATCATGTGAGTGAAAAAAGCCAAGGTCAGAAAAAAAAATTATGCTTTCTCTCATATGTGGAATCTAAAGACAAAAATACAAAAGATAAAACATTGTAAAGTGGGACTATTAGGGAACTATTACAGAACTAATGAGGGTAGTTAGGAAAGTGATCTTCACCAACCCTATATCTGACAGACGGCTAATATCCAGAATATATAAAGAACTCAAGAAGTTAAACAGCAACAACTCAAGTAATCCAATTAAAAATGGGGTACAGAGGTAAACTGAGAATTCTCTTTAGAGGAATATCAAATGGCAGAGAAACACTTAAAAAATGATCAATGCCTTAGTCATCAGGGAACTGCAAATCAAAACAAACCTGAGATTTCACCTTATACCCATCAGAATATCTAGGATCAAAAACTCAAGTGACAACACATGCTGGAGAGGTTGTGGAGAAAGGGGAACCCTCCTCCATTGCTGGTGGGAATGTAAACTTGTACAACCACTTTGGAAATCAATCTGGCGCTTTCTCAGACAAATAGGAATAGCGCTTCCTCAAGACCCAGCTATACCACTCCTGGGCATATATCCAAAATGTGCGCAAGTACACAATAAGGACATCTGCTCACCCATGTTCATAGCAGCTTTATTTGTTTCAAGCCAGAAGCTGGAAACAACCCAGATGTCTCTCAGTTGAGGAATGGAAACAAAAACTGTGTTTCATTTATGCAGTGGTATTCTACCCAGCAATTAAAAACAAGGAAATCATGAAATTTGCAGACATATGGTGGGAACTAGAAAAGATCATCCTGAGTGAGGTGTCCCAGAAGCAGAAAGACACACGTGGTATATACTCAGTTGGAGTGGATATTAGACATATAATGTAGAATACACCTACTAATATCTGTACACCTAAAGAAGCTAAGCAAGAACTAGGACCCTGGGAAAAATGTTCAATCTTCATTCAGAAAGGCAAACGGGATGACTTCAGAAGAGGGAACAGACAGGAGCCTACCACAGAGGGCCTCTGAAAGACTCTACCCTGCAGAGTATCAAAGCAGATGCTGATACTCATAGCCAAATTTTGGGCAGAGTGCAGGAAATCTAATGAAAGAAGGGGGAGATAGAAAGACCTGGCAGGAAGAGGAACTCTACAAGGAGAGCAACAACTAAAAAATCTGGGCACAGGAGTATTTTCTGAGACTGATACTCCACTCAAGGACTATTATGGAGATAACCTAGAACCCCTGCACAAATGAAGCTCATGGCAGCTCAGTGTCCAAGAGGGCTCCCTAGTACTGGGAACAGGGACTGCCTCTGATGTGAACTCAGGGTCTAGCTCTTTGTTCACCTCCCCTTGAAGGGGGAGGGGGAGCAGCCTTACTAGGCCACAGAAGAAGACAATGCAGCCAGTCCTGATGAGACCTGATAGGCTAGAGTCAGAGGGAATAAGAGGAGGACCTCCCCTATTGGTGAACTGGGGCGGGGCATAGGAGAAGAAGAGAAATGTAGGGTGGGATTGTGGTCGGAGGAAAGACAAAGAAGTAATTAATAAAAAGTAAAAAAAAAAAGATAGTAATGGGGATGAACATGATCAAAATATACCATAGGCGAGATGAAAATGTCAAACTAAAATCTACTATCTTTCACAATCAATATGCACTAAGAAGATATAAGGGTAGGATGATCAGTCCTCATTCAGAAAGCCAAAGGGATGGAAATCAGGAGAGAGAGAAAACAGAGAACAGGACAGGAGTCTACCACAGAGGGTCTCTGAAAGATTCTTCCTTGCAGGGTATCTAAGCAGATGCTGAGACTCATAGCCAAACTTTGGGCAGAGTGCAGGGAATCTTACAGAAAAAAAAAGGGAGATAGAAATACCTGGAGGGGACAGTAGTCCACAAGGAGAGCAGCAACAGAGCCAAAAAATCTGGACACAGGTGTGTTTTCTGAGACTGATACTCCAACCAAGGATCATGCATGGAAATAACCTAGAACCCCTGCACAATGTAGCCCATGACAGTTCAGTGTCCAAGTGGGTTCCTTAGTACTGAGAACAGGGACTGTCTCTGACGTGAACTCAGTGGCTGGCTCTTTGATCACCTCCCCTTCAGGAGGTGCAGTCTCACCAGGCCACAGAGGAAGACAGTGTAGCCAGTCCTGATGAGACTTCCATCTGATGAAGGGGAGGAGGAACACCCCTATCAGTGGACTGGGGAAGGGGCACAGGTGGAGAAGCAGGGGTGGATTGGGAGGGGAAGAGGAAGGGAGCTTCACATGGGATACAAAGTCAATAAATTGTAATTAATAAAAAAGAAAAATAAAATATATCTTTAAAAAAAAAGAATAAAACAACTGAGGAGGTCTGGACAAGTTCCACACAGTATCACACCATAGCTGAGAGAACTGGGGTAGATCTATTTTAGCAATTTCAGGGACTGCAGAACATAATCATATACCGACATCATGACTAGATTACCTGTAATTCCTAATACAGTGTAAATGCCGTGTACATACTTCGAAAATGTATTGTTTAAAACAACCAGAAAATATAGTCTGCACCAGTAATTACATATTTGTATCTAAACATTTCACCATACTTGGTTAACTCCACTGATGCAGGAATCCCAGCTAAGGTGAACTAGATATACCCATGTAAGAAATGCCTAACGTTGGTCTTTGGTTACCCATACAAAGAGGCAGACACACAAGTCAAAAAGATGCTTTAATGAAGTTCAGGAAACTGCTGAGCTGGGTAGGTCCCACCTCCATTTTTTCGGCCTTGGACCTTCCAGTGCTAATTCAAATGATGTGATGCACGTGTTGGATGGTGCTCCAACACGCAGCAGTGTTCAGGATGTGGGCACCAATCAGAATAGACCACTTCATCCCAGTGGCATTCGTGACGGCAGATACCATGAGAATGCGAGCAGCCATCATGGTCCCCTGTTCCAGAGCAAAAACAAGGACACCTGCATCAGTCCTGAGGTTCCAGGCAGAGGTCAAAGGCCACGGCAAAAAAAAAGGGCAGCACTGGAAGGAGTGGTCACTTCTAGATGTTTGGGGACCTCGCATTATCTCACGTCCTCTAAAGACACTCATTATCAATCCCAGCCCTTCAGAAATGCTTCCTCTTGGAAGTGCAGTGACTTACAAGGCTTAACAAGCATGGTGGGTTATGAGGTTAACAAATGAACCATCAGAAGCTATAGACCTGGATTTGAACTCTATCTGTGTTCCAAGCCAGCTGGTAGGCCGTGAGCTGGTGACTTCCTTCCTAAGAATCTGTTTCCTCGTCTCTACAAGACACAGATGTCTCAGAGAGCTCTGGGAATGAATAGCATACCCAGTGTAGCTCAGTTGGTGCTTGCCTAGCAGGCTTGAAGCCCTGAGTTCCAGCTTCAGCATAGCACAGAGTGGGCATGTTGGCCCATACTACTCATCTCAGCACTCAAGAGATGGGGGCAGGAAGATTAAGAGTTCAAGGGCCTTGACAGCAATACATGGTGAGTTTGAGGCCAGATTCAGATACATGAGACCCTGTCTCAAAAAAAAAAAAAGGTGTACGATGTAAATACAATTAGTGATTAATTGATTTATATACAAAGAGTAGTATTAAATCTCTCCAGCTATGAAATGATAGAACCTCAGAAAAGATTGAGCAGTTTGAGGTATTTTAAAAGGAAAAAATATCTGAAATAGAAAAAAAAATCATTAGCAAATAATGAACCCTAATAGCTTAAGAGGAATACAGAGTTGAAAGCACATTTAAATAAAAAAGAGAAGACCCACAACTGATCAAATGCACACAATTAATAACCATAGGGAGCCTGACCCAAGTACTATGTCTACAATAGAACCCACCCACTCAGGGACAGCACAGGAGAGGAATGGAAAGACAATAGGAGACAGAGGACCAGGACACTCGCTGCTAAGCACTGTCTTCTAGACATGACTGGGATGCTATGCCCATGAAACCCTAACATTATGGCTACATAAAAAAACACCTAAGACCACACCAGTAGACACACCAACCTGGATAGGAGAACTCTCACAGGGCCTCACTCCCTAAAGGAAGACCTATAGGCAATCCATAATGGCTGAGAGGGAAAGAAGCAGTTTTCTCCATGGATCAACTACCCTAAGGAGTCAGCCCTAAACACACACACATATCAGCATCATGTATGAATAAATTCAGTAGACAACACACACAACCCAATACACACACACACACACATACACGCATGGACACAAGCACACAGGCAGGCACCCACAGACATGGACACAAGAGGTCCATGTTATATTAACACTTACTGAAAATAATGCTTCATGCCAAAACAAAATTGGTGTCATGCATTCAAGCTACTCACACCTTCAAAGAACAAAGGACAAGGGACTCTTTACTTCTGAAACTGGACAAATATTGCCTCCATGGGCCTTCCTAAGGACTCTAACAGGGACAGAGATTTAGACCTGCAAATTGGACAAAGAATTAACTGTTAAGTGCACAGTGACTTGTAGAACTCTAAATGACATGTTAAAATCGGGCCACCAGAGCTCAGTCACAGAGTGAACCATCAAAAATACAACTATCAGATGATTGTGTACAAGCTTCAGGGGCAACAGGTCCTGACAAAAATTGCTGCAAACCACAACATAAAGATGGGAGCATACTGAGAAAATGTGCAGACATGGTCCATGGCTTGAGACCAAATTACTGCAGAGGTATTTGTGGGAAGACAGTGAAAGGAGGAAGAAGGATCTATCCCATCATTCCTAGCAGGCCTGCTGTGTGACTCAATGGCAGGGCAATTCCCTAACATTCATGAGGCCCTGGGTTCCATGCAAACCACAGCAAAAAGAGAAAGAAAGAAGAGAATATAGAAGTAGGTTGTGAATTTAAATCAGAGGCACCAGTAGGAATTCATGGGTGCTTACTTTTAAAAAGGTTTATTCTATGACTCTGGTGACTACAAAGCTTAGAAACATTGGCCAGTCAATAGGAATTAGAAAACATAATTGTGGAGACCATTTTTGGTCAAGAAACTACAAAACAAGCCTGAAGCATTCTATCATATAGGAGGCTGAGAGAGCTACGAAAGACAAGACAATATTACAAAGATCAACACCTCAGGTCTAAGGCTATCCCTCTGCCTTGACTAGGAGTTTGTCCTGCAAGAGGAATGATGGTAGCAATAGATTCAAAGTGTGACTAAGAACAATTAGTCTAAAGTCTGTGAGTTCAAAGCCAGCCTAGTCTACAAAGTAAGTGCCAGGACAGCCAGGACTGTTACACAGAGAAACCCTGTCTCAAAAAACAAAGAAAACAAACACAAACTCATTAGTCTAAAATGAATCATATTTAACTCAGTAATGATATATGCACTGTCTCCCCAAGACAGCTATTATTGAGGGAAGAAGAAAGGGAAGGATGAAGGTAGAAACCCTGGAAGCCTAAGCCTTTCTCCAAGCCAGAACTGTATCTCAGATCATAAGAGGCTGAGGCAATTGGCTTCCAGATTTATATGCAATCCCTGCAGCTCTAACTCCCAACTTTCCTACCAACAGAATAGAAGGTTCTGGAACTCTCTGAAGAATTACAGAAAACAAAGAAGCTGCCTTCATTGTACAATAATGTTCCCAGTCTTGACCTTTCTACCGAATTTTTTCTCACACAAAAATTAGAAATTAGAAAATTGAAACACGGAGAAATGAGTTGCGCACCAGGTTGGATCCCAAGATCTTCCCACAGCCCCAGACAAACAACCTCATACCCATCCCACCATCCACCCAGACCCACTCACCAACTCTGTCCCTCCTCTGAAGGGGGCTAGGTTACCTGGAATGACCTGGAATTGAAGCAGCAGCAGAGCCAAGGCCAACACTGCAGTCTTCATGGCTTTAGGAAATCCAAGGTATAGACCTGTGTCTGGAAAAACACAAGGCACTGGGTGAGAGCTCTGGATGCCTGCTGCCTGTAATCAGCTGGGACACGTGTTCTCAGAGGTCCACAGGTATGCTCTGCCTCCCCACCCCAGGCCTTTACACCCACAGCACTGACCACACACTCCTAAGCTAACACCCTCTTAAACTGCTCAAGGACCAGCAAGACTAAGTCCTACAATGACCAGACTATACCACTGTAAAATATGTCAGGCTTTATCAAAAGCCAACCCAGAATCCTCTACTCTGAAGGCATAGGGGCTTATGAGTCCAAAGCTGAAAGTGAAGAGCTGTTCATATTTCAAGCGGCTGAGAGATGGAGATTCAGTTTTTTGTTTGGTTTTTTTTTTTAAGAGTGTGGTCCCTAGTATGTTTATTGTCTTTGATTCGTTGAACAGTCCCACATCTGTGAGTGTATGGGCAGCACAAACTGGACTAGGTAAGATTTTTTTAATTTCAATTTTATTTTTATTAATTACTGTTTATTCACTTTGTATCTCAGCTGTAGTCCTCTCCCCATCCCTTCCCAATCCCACCCTCCATTCCTCTTCTTGTCCTATGCCCCTCCCCCAGTCCAAAGATTGGGGAGGTCCTCCTCCCCTTCCATCTGACCCTAGTCAATCAGGTCCCATCAGGACTGGCTTCATTGTCTTCCTCTGTGTACTGGTAAGGCTGCTCCCCCCTCAGGTGGAGGTGATGAAAGATCTAGCCCATGAGTTCATGTCAAAGACAGCCCCTGTTCCTATTACTGAGAAACCTTCTTGGACAGTGAGTTGCTACATCTCTGCAGGAGTTCTAGGTAGCTCAGATATTTTTAAGAGGATTGGGCTGGAGAGACTGCTCATTCTAAAATCACAGACTGCTCTTCTAAAGAACCCCCCCCCTTAGGTTCCCAGAAGTCACATGACAGCTCAAACCTATCAGTAATTCCAGTTCCAGAGGATCCAACACCTTCTTTTGACCTCTGTGGTCCAGGTGGTACACAGACACACATGAACACAAAACACCGACAGCCCCCCCCACACACAAAATATAATAAACTTTTTGTTTGTTTGTTGTTTTACAAAGACAGACATAAAGTTGGGAGGAAGTTAGGGATTTTGGAGATGGATATGAGAGAAGTCAGAGGAAGGATTAGGGGCTGGATATGGTCAAAATAGATTGTGTGAAGATAGAAAATTTTCAAAGAATTCATGAAAATATTGTAGCTAAAGTGTTAATACTTATAAATATCCTCAACACTGCACGGCTCTTACCATGGTCTACAAAGTCCTACACTGACAGCTTGTCCAGTAAAGCTCTTGCCACACAAGCACGAGGTTCCAAGTATGAGCCACAGAGTTTATATAAAAGAGGCAGAAGCACAGTGCGGTGGCCCACACCCTTAATCCTAGCAATCAGGAGGCAGAAGCAGGTGGATATCTATGAGTTTGAGTCTAGCTTAGTCTACAGATTGAGTTAAAGGACAGACAATGCTACAAAGTGACACAGCTGTCTCAAAGACAAAGTTAAAGGTGGGCATGGAGGTACACACTTAAATTTCCTGTGCTGGGAAAATGGAGACAGGCACTCTGGAGCCCTGGAGCTCACTGGTCAGCCAGCCTAGCTGAATCAGGACAGAGACCCTGTCTCAAAACACAAGCTGTAGGCTGTCGAGTAATGACACCCTAGCTTGACCTCTGGCCTCCACACGTCAACTGCACATATCCAAACCCAGATGTCAGGATTCTAAGATAGCTTAGATGAGCTACTTTAAAATTAAAAAACAAAAAGAAAAGAAAAAATTTTTATTTTATTTTTTTATTTTATTAATTACACTTTATTCACTTTGTATACCCCCATAAGCCCCTCCCTCCCCCTTCCAGATCCCACCCTCCCTCCTCCTTCTTCACGCATGCCCCTCCCCAAGTCCACTAATAGGGGAGGTCCTTTTCTCCTTCCTTCTGTTCTTAGACTAGAAATGTTAGCTGAGTATGATGGCAAAGACCTTTAATCACCAAAATTGACAGGCATGGCAGGTGTATCTACAAAGCAAGTTCCAAGATAGCCAAGACTTTACAGAAGAACCTTGTCTCAAACAAGCACACAAACAAACTCACACACACAAAAAGACTGTTTTCTTTTTAGTTACATGCATATGCATTCCTGTGTGTGGGTATGTGCACACGAATGCAGTTGCCCTAAGAGGCATTAGATCCTCTGCAGCTGGAGTTACAGGCAGGTGTCAGGCACCATGGGTGCTGGGCACTGCACTTGGGTCCTCTGGAAGAGCAGGACACACTCTGAACAGCCTTCGCTCCAGCCAGACAAGCTCCTTTCTCCAGGTGCTCTTCTCCATGGGAACTAAGAGAGGACACTGCCCACACTTTCAGCAGAGTGAGTTTATCAAGATGCTCTCTATCAAAGAAAAGTGCTCCCACTGCCTGAAATGCTCTGTTTTAGGAAGAATTTCGGCATTGAAGCCAAGAAAGGTAGAAATTAGTCAGCTCACTGTCCCAGCTGTTCCACGTGCTTGTGTGACCTTAGAATGAATCCTTTTCTCTCTAGGATCAGCCTCAGCAGTGAGCAGATTGGAGCCCACAAAGTAAAATACACAGTCCAACCCTCTGTGCTTCCAGGTCACTCCAGATACACAGGAAATGAAAGGCTACAGAAGTCTGAGGTTTTGCCATCAACGTGGGCCCAACTGCATGTACTCACCTCTAGAGTCAGTCCCATGGCCATGATCCCTAATCTTTAATTCTGTTCAGTTTCTTTACCACAGCTGCCTCAGCAAGGTTACATGGAGATCCAGGTAAGGGGTCTATGAAATGCACCCCAGCCTGGATATCTTTCTGGACAAACTACAGACTCTTCTTGATTCCACTGCTGATGGCAGCCTTGGCTCTCTTGGAGCTGGCTTCACAGAATCTTAGTGCTGGCCCCACTCAGCCTTAGGAAGACTGGTACAAGGAGTGTGAGGGTGATCTTGGTTTTCAACTTGACACACTTGGGAAGAGAGAACATGTCAGCTAAGGATTGGCTCCATCAGACTGGCCTGTGGGCCTATGTGTCATGTTCTTGATTGTCATTTACCACAGGAGAGACCCAGCCGCTGTGGGCAATACCATGTTTAGCTGTAGATGTAAGCTTGGCAGGCAGAGAGACAGAGACACAGAGAGACACAGAGAGAGACAGAGTTAGTAGACTATATTCCCCATGGTCTCTGCTTCAGTTCCTGTCTCCAGGCTTTGACTTCCTGCCTTATCTTTGATCAATGATGGGCTATAATCTCAAAGCCAAATAAACACTACCGAAGTTTCTTTTGGTCAGGGATTTAATATTGAGAGAAAAGCTTAACTAAGACAGGCTGGTCTTGAGTTCTCTCCTCTAGACCCCAGAAGCAATCCCAGCTCTTATGTTCCCAAAACAGAAGAAGTCAGACAGGACAGAGCAGTACAGAAAGCAGCCAGGGGTTTCCTTAACTGAGCTGGGTAATCCAAGGTGCACACTTTACAGCAGGAGCCAGCTGAGCCAAGCAGAAATGGTGCTCATCCAGACAGGCACTTGTCTTAAGGCTCTCTTCTCTCTGTCACCCTCTCCCCTGTGCCTCCTCCAGGATGGAAACTCCCTGGACACGGGCAAGCTCCTCTTGTCAGCCCATTCTACCCATAAGTCAGTCTGTCTGCTATAAGTAAATATACACCATTCAATAATATACACAAGCGTTTAAGCGGCCTCTAAAACTACAAGCTTCACAAGGGGAAAAGGTAACCGCGGTCTGGGCATGCGCCCCTGGTGAGGCAGCCTCACCAGCTGGTCTGAACTGAAATAGACCGAATCCACCATCGATTTTCGTCAACTCTTCTTTGGGGCCATCAGCTGGCCCAGCCAGAGACACCACCACCTCTCTTTAAAATCTGTTGTGTTAGTCACCACTACCTGGCTTTTGGGTCCCACTCTGGTACTTGGGGTGAGAGTGGGGTTCTGTTAGTCTCTACCGAAGCTAATCCCCTGCCGAACCAGCACCCTCCTATTCTCGGTCCCTGAAATAATCGGGAAGAAGTTGTAAGTTTCTCAAACCTTCGCAGTCTTAGTCCTTCCTGTTGGGCCGACTTGACTGTTTTTTTTTTCTTTTTTTTTTAAGTTTCTTTTTAAGGTTATTCTTTGGCTTTCGAACGCCTGAGAATGTCAGAATGTTCCATTCCAGCAAGCTCTGAGCAACACAATGGCTTCCAATGACCTTGGACAGTCAACTATTCCATGAGAAAAGGCAGGAGGGTAGAGTAGAGTTAAACATCTTTATAAGTTAGTGCTGAGATTGTAGCTTGGGAAACAAATAGCATTGGCTCCCACGAAGAACTGGGGGAGACAGCAAGTGGCTACATTCTCCTGCAGGGCCAAGGGAAGGCGGGGAAAGATTGCAGTGAAGCCTCTGCACAGGAGACTCACTGCTGAGTACAGGAAGGGCAGGCTGAGCCCACAGCTCTTAGCCTCTTTATTCTGTGCACGGATTCCCGGAAGAATGAGCTACCCCTGCCTGCAGCATGATTCCTCGGGAATGGGGGTGGATAAGAAACGGGAAATAGTCCTTTCTGTCCTCACAGCAATCATCCCCTTCAGCAAGAAACAAGGCAAAATTCTAAGACACAGAATACTGGATTTTAAAGGGCCACCTTCTGACATTTTCTAATTTATGTTGTAAAATTAACTTTATTTCACAATAAACCATGTTTTTCTTAATTTCACTTGCTATGGATTTTGAATCAGTTAAGCACATGAGTCTGTAAATTTCTAAAAAACACTTTTTGTTTTTATGTCTATGGGTGTGGTGCTAGAATGTACACCCGTGAACCACATGAATGCAGTGTCCCAAAAGGGATGTCCAGGAGAGGGTTGTACTCTTCTTTGCAGACCATTTTACCCAGAATTCAATCTGCTACAGATATATTTATAAGATACAAAAATATATACAGGGGTTTAAGTAGCCCCTAAAATTGCAAATTTAACCAGTGAAAGGATATCTGTACTCTGGGGATGCTCCCCTGGTGAGGTGATTCCAGGAGCTGGTTTGAGATGAACCAGCCAGAGTCCAGCAGCATTTTTTATACCTGTTTTAGGGTGAGGGGTAAACTTGCCCAGGCAGAGAGACTATCACTACGTAGAGAAATTTATGTCCCAAGGTTTTTGTTTTCTTGTTGTTTGCTTGTGTGAGTATGTTTGTTTGTTTGGGGTGAGTTCTTTAGTTTGTATCTTGGCACAAACCTCTTTTATTTTGCCATTTTGCCTGATTTTTTTCCTAATAACATTTTTTTAAATTTATTACATTTCACTCACTATGCATCTCAGCTGTAGCCCCCTCCCTGCTCTCTTCCATATCCTAGCCCTTCTTCCCTCTTATTCTCCCCTAGCCCTCTACCAGTCCACTGATAGGGGTGGTCCTCCTCCCCTTTCATTTGACTCTAGCCTATCAGGTCTCATAAAGACTGGCTGCATTGTCTTCCTCTGTGATCTGTTAAGGCTGTGCACCCTTCAGAGGGAGGTAATCAAAGAGTCAGCCCCTGAGTTCATGTCACATCCACTGTTCCCCTTACTAGAGTACACACTTGGAAAATGAGCTGCCATAGGCTATATCTGTGCAGGGATTCTAGGTTATCTTCATGCTTGGTCCTTGGATGGAGTATCACTCTCAGAAAAGTACCCTGAGACCAGATTTTTTGGTTCTGTTGCTCTCCCCTCCAGCTCTTTCTATCTTCCCATTCTTTCATTAGATTCCCTGCACTCTGCCCAAAGTTTGGCTCTGATTCTTAGTATCTGCATCAATACCCTGCTGGGTAGAGTCTTTCAGAGGCCCTCTGTTGTAGGTTCCTGTCCTATTCCTTGTTTTCTCCCTCTTCAGATGTCTGTTCATTTGCCTTTCTGAATGAGTATTGAGCATCTTAACCAGGGGCTCCTTCTTGTTTAGCTTCTTTAGGTGTAGAGATTGTAGTATGTTTGTCCTATAGTATATGTCTAATATCCACTTATAAGTGAGTATGTAAGTATATACAATGTTTGTCTTTCTGCTTCTAGGATACCTCACTCAGGATGATCTTTTTTAGTTCCCACCATTTGCCTGCAAACTTCATGATCTCCTTGTTTTTAAATCCTTCGTAGCATTCCATTGTGTAAATGTACCACATTTTCTGTATCCTTTCCTCAGTTGAGAGCCATCTGGGTTATTTCCAGATTCTAGCTATTATGAATAACAGCTGCTACGAACATGGTTGAGCTAATGTCCTTGTTGTATACTTGAGCATATTTTGGGTGTATGCCTAGGAGTGGTATGACTAGATCTTGAGGTAGCAATATTCCTGATTTTCTAAGAAAACACCAGATTGATTTCCAAAGAGGTTGTACAAGTTTACATCCCCACCAGCAATGGAGGAGGATTTCCCTTTCTCTACATCTTCCCCATCATATGATGTCACTTGAGTTTTTGATCTTAGCCATTCTGATGGGTGTAAGCTAACCTCCTCCTTAACACTGGGTTGTTCAGGGGCCAACTTTAACCTCCTGCTTAGCAGGGGGTTGTTCAGAGCTTGCAAGAGGCTAATATCACACATTAGCAGTCGATGACTCTAACCCTAATATTTATCCTTGTTTTTTATGATGCCACACAAACACTCTTTTCTTTCTTTCTTTCTTTATTTTAAAATTTCTTTTTATTATTATCCTTTATTACAGTTTATTCACTTTTTTAAATTTTATTTTTCTCATTAGTTACATTTTGTTAATTCTGTATCCCAGCTGTATCCCTCATTCCCTCCCCAATCCCACCCTTCCTCCCTCATCTCCACCGTGCCCCTTTCCAAGTCCACTGATAGGGGAGAACCTCCTCCCCTTTCATATGACTCCGTTTTGTCAGGTTTTTTCAGGACTGGCTGTAAAGTTCTCCTCTGTGGCCTAACAGTACTGCTCCTCCCTTGTGGGGTGGGGAGGTCAAAGAGCCAGTCATTGAGTTCCTGTTAGAAATAGTCCTTGTTCCCCTTACTATGGGAAACCAATTGATTACTGAGCTATCACGGGTCACATCCGAGCAGAGGTTCTAGGTTTTATCCTCTCATGGTCTTTGGTTGAGTGTCCATCTCAGAAAAGACCCTGTGCCCAGATATGTTTGGTCCTTGTGGAGCTCCTATCCTTTCCATATCATACTAACTCCCCTTCTTTCATATGATTCCCTGCACTCTGACAAAGGTTTGGTTATGAGTCTTAGTAACAAACGCTCTTTTCTAGTTACTTATTTCTCTGGAGTTGGAGATGAAGGACCTTGGGTTGCCGCATCCAACACATAACTTTTTTGTTTTGTTTTGTATTCTCCGAAGGAATTCTTGGTGTTCAAAACTATGCAGGTGAACACGGAGACTTGGCTTATATAATTGCTTATTCAGAAAGATGGTTATTCCCACTGCAAAAACATCATGAGTTCCCAAAGATATTATGTTTTCTAGACTTCACATCCCTGTAGCAACATACTGGAGAAGAGAAGCTTAAAGGGAGAAGATAGATGCTTCTCCTGGTTCAAAACTTCAGAAGTTTCAGTCATTGTTTCTGAGTCATGGTGAGATGGAGGATCATGGCAAGGGACGATAGCAAAGATGGTTACATTGTGGTGGCCAGGAAGCAGAGAGAAAGAGAACATCAAGTGAGCAGACTTTGCCCTTTGGTCCCTGGCCTATGGGATGGTGCGACCCATATTCAGGGCAAGTCCACCTCCCATAATCCTCTCTGTGCATGCCCTCAACAGACACACTCAGAGGTGTGCTCCACTAGTCTCAGAGACACTTCCCAACCCAGGCAAGCTGACAGTGAATGTAACCATCACAGATGCAGCATGGCCTTGTAATAACTTGAGATGATGATCTATCTGATTGCTAGGGCTGCCATTCAACACCATAATGGAGCAGAAAAATTAGATTTTTTTTTCCACTATCCTGGACACTGCAAGTTCAGAATCAAAATGGTGACAATGCTGGTTCCTCCAGAGACCCAGAGGTGTGTGTGTTCTGTCCTCTCTGCTGGTCCCTTGCTTTTGCTGGCCCTTGGCATGCTTACAAAGGCACAGCTTCAACCTCTGCCTCCAATCATCATAATAAATTTTCTTGTATTTCTGTCCAAATTGCCTTCTCCTTGTAAGGACACTAGCCAAGCACATTTTTGTGACTTGGGTATTGGCCAGCACCCTGCCAAAAGGACGCAGCAGCCTGCTGTTTATGATAAGAGTACTGCTCTCTCCTATACAAGTGACTCTGGGTTGGGACTGGGGAGGCAGCTTGGGGGTTAAGAGCATGTGCTGATCTTGCAGAGGACTCAGGTTCAGTTCCCTGCACTCAGGTCACCAAATCACAACTTCAGGAACTCCTGCTACAGGGGATCAAAGCCCTCACTGGCCTCCTCAGGCACAAACAGACAACAAGAGTCCAGCAGAGCCCTGCACCTTCCCATTGAAGTCCTGGGGTACCTTCAGTTCCTGGCCCATCACCCATGGAAATGAGCTAATATCCTCTGTTCTTCACCAAGTTTTGCTTTCCCAGCTCCTTCAACAATTAAGCTGAGACTCATTTTACCATTGATCCCTTAGTCCATGATGCTGATCGTGGCTGTCCTCAGACTGAAACTTCATGGGATGACGAGAGGCAGCAGGCCACCATGGTAGAGCTGTAGGACTGGACACTGGACCCCTTCCCAGACCATCTCATTCTCTCTCACACACACACTCTCTATTTCTCACTCTTTCTCTTCCTTTTTTGAGACAGGGTTTGTCTGCATAGCCTTGGTGGTCCTGGATTTGCTTTGTAGACCAGGTTGGCTTCAAACTCACAGAGATCTGCCTGACTCTAACCTCAAGAATACAGCATGCACCAAGGTGCCTGGCCTTTATTCTCTTTTCTGTAAAACTTCTTCAAGGAATTACTGAAAACTTAGGACCCCTGCATCCATTTACCTTTGTGTAAATCTTGGGTAGGCCATTCAATATTCTCTGTCCTCACAAATGGTTTGGTCACTTTCTTGTCTTGTAAGAAATACCATGTTTGATCCTCTTGACCTCTATACCAGGAGGGCCCAGTCAGGAAGTAGACCTCACATAAATAATACAGACGGAGGATAATTAATGGAGGGAAGTTCTTACTTTTTCTGAAAAGTTGAAAAATGACAAGAATTCACTACCAGCTGCAGAAGCAGCCACCTCACTCCTGCTAAGGGAGCTGAAGAAATGAGAATGAATGATGTTCAGACCAGGGCTCAGGGAACCTCTTTTTTTGCACCCTTAAGGAAGGGGCTCAGCCCAGCAACAAGAGCAACCCTGTGCTTGGTTAGTACAAGACTGGTACTCAGAGAGCCCTTGAATGCCGTTTTCCTCACGGTTCTTGTTCCTCTAATGTACTTTCTCTTGAACACACCTTGCCCTGCCTGGAACCCCATTTCCTCTTGTCTGCCAGTGCCTTTGGTGTTAATTCCGCAAGCCAATGATGTGTGCTCAATGGCATTTGTTTTGTGGTGTCCCCTTGTGGTCCCTTGGATAATTCTATACAGTGTTGGTTGGGGGTTGGGAGAAAGACAGTACCTTGTAATTTGGACCTTGAATGTCTTCACCTTCATCATCCAAAAGCCAAATGGGGCATTAGTGAGGAATAACGGATGTGTGTAAAAGGGTGTGTCTAGAGAGGCTCAACTGAGGAAGAGAGGCCCACCCTGACCTTGTGAGGCCCCACTCCACGGGCTGAGGTCCCTGACTGAAAATGAGGCAGCAGGTGGTGGGGTGGCAAATGTCAGCACTCTCCTCACACTGCTTGTGGACTATGGACACAGATTCACCAGCTGCCTCACGCTCTTGCCCGTGTCTTCTTCCCCATGACTGGCTGTCTCTTCAAACTGTGAGCCAAAATAAACCCTTTCTCCCTTAAGCTCTTCTTGTCAATCACTTTATCAGGGCAATAAGGAAGAGTAACTCTGTGATGGATGGACGAGTTCATTCACTCAGTTGTGCTGACGCTTTCTCAGCACAGATGCCTGTCATCACACATGTCACACAGTACTCATGGCTTTACTTGATCATTAGGCCCCATTAATGCTCTAAAGACATGTTCAGGAATGGTGAGATCAAAGCTTGCATGGCCCCTAATATGTAATAGATCCAGCTTCCCTGGCAGTGTGTGCAGTCATTTACACACTGTTTATAAATGCTTCTATTCCATCAGGTGTGACAAGTGACCTTGACATGACCTGAAGTACATGAGGGATTTGGGTTTGCACATCCCTGATAGCTAAACATGTTGGTCATAACTTTATGTAATTAATGGTCATTTTTGCTCTGAGTTCTTTATGTATCCTGGGTACTAGTCCTGTCAGATGACTAGCTTGCAGGTATTTCCCCATTCTATATTAAAACTAGCAATCATTGAGAAGAAATAAGATCCTGGAGAGGGTGAAAGGGAAACAGAGCTCCTACATCCTGCTTCTGAGAATGTAAATTAGTGCATCCACCACAGAGATGACTATGGAAGTTCCCCCTAAACAATTAAAACTAGAACTGCCACTATATGGCCATCCTAGTCCTGGGCACACACTGGCAGCAAGCTAAGGAGGCATGTATTATGGCTACCTGCTTCTCAGTGATTATCACAGCGCTCCTCACAGCAGCCAACTCATGAAGACAGCCTGAGTGTCCACCAGCTTATGAACGGATGAACACAATGTGGGACAGTCAGGTGTGGTAACTCATACTGGTAACTGCAACTCTCAGGAGGCTGGAGCAGGAGGAGAGTCACAAGTTCAAGGCCACTTGGATTCCATAGTGAGTTCCAGAGTGTCCTGAGCTACGGAGTGAGACCTTGTGTCAGAAACCAAATGTAAGAAAGTAGAGAGAAAGAAAATATGGAATAAATAGTCAATGAAGTGTTATTTGATCATAGACAAAGAAATAATTTATTTTAGGGAAAATGGGCAGAAGTAGAGATTATCATTTAAGTGAAATAAGCCAGGGTCAGAAAAAAAACATCATGCTTTCTCTCAGATGTGGAATCTAAAGAAGAAAATTAAAAAGACACAAATATTGAAAGGGGCTATTAGGAAAGCTAAAGTGGGCAGGAGGAAGTCTAAGAAAATAATGAGGATGAACATGATCAAAATATACCATTGGTGAGATGCAAATGTCAACACAAAATCTACTATCTTACACAGTCAGTATCCCCTGATAACATATATGAGAAATAAAGCAACTGAGTGGGTGTGCACAGGTCACACACACAGTGTCACACCGTATGTGGGAGAGTCGGGTTTAAAATATTTTGGCATTTTCAGGTGTTGCAGAACATAACCATGTACCTACACCATGTCTAGATTGCCTGTAATTCCTAAAGCAGTGTACTGAGGACACAGTTCCCAACTGTATTTATTATCATTATTAATCACACTTTACTCACTTTGTATCCCCCCATAAGCCCCTCCCTCCTTCCCTCCCAGGCCCACCCTCCCTCCCCCTTCTTCACGCATGCCCCTCCCCAAGTCCACTGATAGGGGAGGTCCTCCTCTCCTTCCTTCTGATCTTAGTCTATCAGATCCCATCGAGAGTGGCTGAACTGTCATCTTCTGTGGCCTGGTAAGGCTGCTCCCCCCTCAGGGGGAGGTGATCAAAGAGCAGGCCAATCAGATTATGTCAGAGGCAGTCCCTCTTCCCATTACTATGTAACCCACTTGGACACTAAACTGTCATGTGCTACGTCTGTGCAGGGATGCTAGGTTATCTCCATGAACAGTCCTTGGTTGGAGTATGAGTTTCTGGGAAGTTCCCTGAGTTCAAATTTTCTGCTTCTGTTGCTCTCCTTGTGTGGCCAAATGTATTTTTAAAACAGTATTTAAACCTCTGAAAAGCTCTGCCCTGCAGATTATCAAAGCAGAAGCTGAGACTTATGGCCAACTGTTGGGCAGAGTGCATGGAATCTTATGGAAGAAGTGGAAAATAGTAAGATCTGGAGAGCAACAGAACCAGAAAATTTGAACACAGGGGTCTTCCCAGAGACTCATACTCTAACCAATTACCATGCATGATACCCTAGAACCCTTGCAAAGACGTAGCCCATGGCAGTTTAGTGTCCAAGTGGGTTCCATAGTAATGGGAAGAGGGACTGCCTCTGACATAATCTGATTGGCCTGCTCTTTGATCACCTCCCCCTGAGGGGAGAGCAGCCTTACAAGGCCACAGAAGATGACAAGGCAGCCACTCCTGATGTGATCTGATAGACTAGGATCAGAAGGAAGGAGAGGAGGACCTCCCCTATCAGTGGACTTAGGGAGGGGCATGCAGGGAGAAGGGGGAAGGAGGGTGGGACTGGGAGGGGAGGAGGGCGGGGCTTATGGGGAGATACAAAGTGAATAAAGTATAATTAATAAAATAAAATAAATAAAATGTATTTTAGAAACAGTAGTCTGTACCAGTAATTACATATTTTATTCTGAACATTTTAGCTATGTACTTCATTACCTCCACTGATGCAGGAATCCTAGGTAAGGTAAACTAAATATACCCATTTATGAAATGCCTAGTGTTGGTATTTGGTTACCTATACAAAGAGGCAAACACAGAAGTCAACCAAAGATGCTTTAATGAAGTTCAGGAAATTGCTGTGGTGAGTTCGTCCACCTCCATTTCTTAAGCCCTCGGCTTTACAGTGCTAATTCAAATGATGTGATGCACGTGTTGGATGGTGCTCCAACACGCAGCAGTGATCGGGATGCGGGCACCAATCAGAATAGACCACTTCATCCCAGTGGCATTCGTGACGGCAGATACCATGAACATGCGCGCAGTCATCACTGTGCCCTATTCCAGAGCAAGAACAAGGACACCTGCATCAGTCCTGAGGTTCCAGGCAGAGGCCAGAGGCCCAGGCGATAAAAGGGAGGCACTGGAAGGAGTGGTCACCTCTGGAGGTTTAGGGACCTCACATCATGTCACATCCTCTAAGGACACTCAGTACCAATCCCAGCCCTTCAGAAATGCTTCCTCTTGGAAGTGCAGTGACTTACATGGCTTAACAAGCATGGTGGGTTATGAGGTTGACAAAATGAACCATCAGACACTATGGACCTGGATTTGAACTCTATCTGTGTCCCAAGCCAGCTGGTAGACCTTAAGCTGGTGACTTCCTTCCTAAGAATCTGTTTCCTCGTCTCTACAAGACACAGATGTCTCAGAGAGCTGTAGTAAATGAATAGCATAGACAGTGCAGCTCAGTGGGTGCTTGCCTAGCAGGCCTGAAGCCCTGAGTTCCAGCCTTAGCGTAGCACAGAGTGGGCATGTTGGCCCTTATTACTAATCTCAGCACTCAAGAGATACTGGCAGGAAGATCAAGAGTTCAAGAGACTTTTGAGCAATACATGGTGAGTTTGAGACCAGCTTCAGCTACATGAGACCCTGTCTCAAAAAAAATTTTACAATGTAAATAAAATTAGTCATTAATTGGTTTGAATACAAACACTAGTATTAAATCTTTCCAGGTATGAAATGATAGAACCTCAGCAAAAGTTGAGCAGCTTGAGATGTTTTAAAAGGAAAAAAAAAATTCCCGAATTAAAAAAAAAAATCATTAGCAAATAATGAACCCTAATAGCTTAAGAGAAAATACAAAGTTGAAAGCATATTTAAATAAAGAAGAGAAGACCAACTACTGAGCAAAATGCACAAAATTAATAACCATAGGGGGCCTGACCCAAGTACTGTATCTGCAATAGAACCCACCCACTCAGGGAACAGCACAGGAGAGAAACAGAAAGACAATAGAAGACAGAGGACCAGGACACTCGCTGCTAAACACTGTCTTCTAAACATGACTGGGATGCTAAGCCCATGACACTCTAACACTGTGGCTACATAAAAAACTCCTACATGACCACACCAGCCTGGATAGGAAAACTCTCACAGGGCCTCACTCCCTAGAGGAAGAGAAATAGAAACCAATAGGCTGAGAGGGGAAGAAGCAGTTTTCTCCAGGGATCAGCTCCCTGATAAGCTACCCTAAGTGGTCAGCCCTAAACACACACACATATGAACAACATTGTATGAATGAATTCAGTAGACTACACACCCACAATAAACACACACACACACATGCACACATACATGCACACAGGCAGGCACTCACATATATGGACACAAGAGGTCCAGGTTATACTAATACTTATTGAAAATAATGACACATGCCAGAATAAAATTGATGTCATGTATTCAAGCTACTCATGCCTTCCAAGGACAAAGGACAATAAGAAACTTTTCACATCTTGAACTAGACAAATATTGCCTCCTTGGGCCTCTGTAAGGAATGTAACAGGGACAGAGCTTCAGACCAGCAAACTGGACAAGAATTAACTGTTAAGTGCACAGTGACTTGTAGAACTAAGTGACAAGTTAAAATCAGGCCATAAGAGCTCAGTGACAAACTGGCAGTTCATCATGAACCATTTAAAAAAGAAACATCAAATGATTGTGTAAGGGGCTCAGTGGCTACTCTTCATGACAAAAGAGCTAAACGGAACAATAAAAAGATGGGAGTATACTGAGAACATGTGCAGACATGTTCCATGGCTTGAGACCAAGTCACTGCAGAGCTATTTGTGGTAAGAGAGAGTGAAAGGAGGAAGGAACACAGAGAACTGTGCCCAGCAGGTTTTATCCCAAGATCTGAGACTCTTCCCACTGCTCCAGTCAAATGACCTCTACCCACCCCACCATCCACCCAGGCCCACTCTCTAACTCTGTCTCATCATTCCTAGCAGGCTTGGTGTGTGACTCAGTGTCAGAGCACTTCCCTAACATCCATGAGGTCAGGGGTTCTGTGCAAACCATGGCAAAAGAGAAAGAAATAAAGAAATAAAGAAAGAAGGAAGGAAGGAAGGAAGGAGGAAGGAAGGAAGGAAGGAAGGAAGGAAGGAAGGAAGGAAGGAAGGAAGGAAGGAAAAAAAGAAAGAAAGGAATATAGAAGTAGGTTGTGAATTTAAATCAGAAGCACCAGTAGGAATTCATGGGTGCTTGTTTTTTTCCATGACTCTGATGACTACAAAAGCTTAGAAACATTGGCCAGCCAATAGGAATTAGAAAGCATCATAATGGAGACCATTTTTGGTCAAAAAACTACAAAAAAATCCTGAAGCATTCTTTCATATAGAAGGCTGAGGAAGCTATTGAAGACAAGAAAGACAGTATTACAAAGATCAATACCTCAGGTCTAACGCTCTCCCTCTGCCTTGACTAGGAGTTTGTCCTGCAAGAGGAACGATGATAGCAATAGATTCAAAGTGTGGCTCAGAACAATTAGTCTAAAGTCTGTGAGTTCAAAGCCAGCCTCTTCTATAAAGTGCGTTCCAGGACAGCCAAGACTGTTACACAGAGAAACCTTGTCTCAAAAAACAAAGAAAACAAACAAATAAACACAAACTCATTAGTCTAAAATGAATCATATTTAACTGAGTAATGACGTATCCACTGTCTCCTGAATCCAGATGCTATTGAGGGAAGAAGAAAAGGGAGGATGAAGGTAGAAACCCTGGATGCCTAACTCTTTCTCCAAGCCAGAACTATATCTCAGATCATAGATGAAATTGGTCTCCAGATTTATATGCAATCCCAGTACCTCTAATTCACAACTTTCCTACCAACAGAATAGAAGGTTCTGGAACTCTCTGAAGAATTACAGGAAACAAAGAAGCTGCCTTTATTGCACACCAAAATTTCATTGTTCCCAGGCTTAACCTTTCTACCTAATTTTTTGTTACATAAAAAATTAGCAATTAGGAAATTGAAACAGAAAATTAGTTGCTGGGCAGGTTTTATCCCAAGATGTGACTCTGCCCATTGTCCCAGACAAACAACCTCATACCCATCCCACCATCCACCCAGACCCACCCTCCAACTCTGTCCCTCCTCTGAAAGGGGCTAGGTTACCTGGAATGACCTGGGACTGAAGCAGCAGCAGAGCCATGGCCAACACTGCAGTCTTCATGGCTTTAGGAAATCCAGGGTATTGACCTGTATCTAGAAAAACACAAGGCACTGGGTGAGAGCTCTGGATGCCTGCTGCCTGTAATCAGCTGGGACACGTGTTCTCAGAGGTCCACAGGTACGCTCTGCCTCCCCAGCCCTAGGCCTCCAACCCACAGCACTGACCACACACTCCTAAGCTAACACTCCCTTATCCACTCAAGGGCCAGCAAGACTAACTCCTACAATGGCTGGACTATACCACTATAAAATATGTCAGGCTTTATCAAAAGACAAGCCAGAATCATCTACTTTGGTGGTTAAGGAACTAATGAGCCCAGTTTGAAAGTGAAGAGCGGTTTCCATTTCATGGTGGCTGAGAGATGAAGATTCAGTTCTTTTTGTAGAGTGTGGCCACTAGTATATTGTCTATGCTCCCTTGATCGGGCCACATCCATGAGTTTATGTGCAGCAGAAATTGGACTAGCTGAGCTATTTTTAATAGGATGGGGCAAGAGAGACTGCTCATTTGTTAAAATCACAGACTGTTCCTCTAGAGGAACCAACCCACTTAGGTTCCCAGAAGTCACATGACAGCTCAAAACTCTCAGCAATTCCAGTTCCAACACCTTCTTTTGACCTCTGTGGTCCAGGTGGTACACAGACACACATGCAGATGCCCCTCACCACAGCCCCTCACCAACCCCAACACATACTATAGTAAAATATTTTTTAAACAAAGACAGACATGAGGTTCGGAGGAAGGTAGGGAGGTGGAAGATGGAGCTGACAGAATCAGGGGAAGGAGGAGGGGCTGGATATGCTCAAAATAGATTGTGCGTAGACACACAATTTTCAAAGAATGCATTAAACTATTATATGTCAACTGTTAGTACATATAAAGATTCTCAATACTACATGATGTTCATCATGATCTACAAAGTCCTACACTGACAGCTCGTCCACTAAAGCGCTTGCCACACAAGCACGAGGTTCCAGGTATGATCCACAGAATCTATGTAAAAGAGGCAGATGCCCACACCCTTAAACCAGACGCCCACACCCTTAATCCAGATAATCAGGAGGCAGAAGCAGGTGAATATCTATGAGTTTCAGTGTAGCCTGTTCTACATATGGAGTTCTAGGACAGCTGAGGCTACATAGTGACACAGCTGTCTCTAAATAAATAAATAAATAAATAAATAAATAAATAAATAAATAGAGATTCAGAGGTGGGCAGGGTTATATACACCGAAAATCTCTGTGCTAGGAAAATGGAGACAGGCACTCTGGAGCCCTGGAGCTCACTTGCCAGCCAGTCTAGCTTAGTCAGCTTATCCCAGGACAGAGAGACCCTGTCTCAAAACACAAGCTGACGGCTATTGAGAAATGATATCCAAGCTTGACCTCTGACCTCCACACATCAATTGCACATATCTAAACTCAGATGTCAGCATTCTAAGGTATCTTAGATGAGCTACTTTAAAATTAAAAAAAAAAAAGAAAGAAAACTTTTTTGTTGAAGAAATTTTGGCTGAGCATGATGGCAAAGACCTTTAATCACCAAAATTGTCAAGGCATTGTAGGTGGATCTACAAAGCAAGTTCCAAGACAGCCAAGACTTCACAGAGGGACCTAGTCTCAAACAACAAACAAACAAACAAACAAACTCACACACACACACAAAAAAAAAAACTGTTTTCTTTTTAGTTACATGCATATGCGTTCCTGTGTGTGGGTATGTGTACATGAATGCAGTTGCCCTAAGAGGCATTAGATCCTCTGCAGCTGGAGTTACAGGCAGGTGTCAGGCACCATGGGTGCTGGGCACTGCACTCGGGTCCTCTGGAAGAGCAGGACACACTCTGAACAGCCTTCGCTCCAGCCAGACAAGCTCCTTTCTCCAGGTGCTCTTCTCCATGGGAACTAAGAGAGGACACTGCCCACACTTTCAGCAGAGTGAGTTTATCAAGATGTTCTCTATCAAAGAAAAGCGCTCCCACTGCCTAAAATGCTCCGTTTTAGGAAGAATTTTGGCATTGAAGCCAAGAAAGGTAGAAATTAGTCAGCTCACTGTCCCAGCTGTTCCACGTGCTTGTATGACCTTAGAATGAATCCTTTTCTCTCTAGGATCAGCCTCAGCAGTGAGCAGATTGGAGTCCACAGAGTAAAATACACAGTCCAATCCTCTGTGCTTCCCAGGTCACTCCAGGTACACAGGAAATGAAAGGCTACAGAAGTCTGAGGTTTTGCCACCAGCGTGGGCCCAACTGCATGTACTCACCTCTAGAGTCAGTTCCAGGGCCATGATCCCTAATCTTTAATTCTGTACAGTTTCTTTACCTCAGCTGCCTCAGCAAGGTTACATGGAGATCCAGGCAAGGGGTCTAAGAAAGACACCCCAGCCTGGATCTTTCTGGACAAACTACAGACTCTTCTTGATTCCACTGCTGATGCCAGCCTTGGCTCTCTTGGAGCTGGCTTCACAGAATCTTAGTGCTGGCCCCACTCAGCCTTAGGAAGACTGGTACAAGGAGTGTGGGGGTGATCTTGGTTTTCAACTTGACACATTTGGGAAGAGAGAACCTCAGCTAAGGATTGGCTCCATCAGAAGGGCCTGTGGGCCTGTGTAATGTCATGTTGTTATTTAACACAGGGGAGCCCCAGCCACAGTGGGCAATACCATTTTTAGCTATAGATGTAAACTATGTAGGCAGAGAAAAATGGCGACAGATAAGAGAGAGACAGAATAAGAAGAATATATTCCCCATGGTCTCTGCTTCAGCTTCTGTCTCAAGGCCCCTGCCTTGTCTTCAAACAATGATGGGATATAATCTCAGCCGAGTAAACACTACCCAAGTTGCTTTTAGTCAGGATTTTCATCATAGCAAGAAAAAAGCTTAACTAGGACAAGGTGATCTTGAGTGTTCTCTCCTCTAGACCCCAGAAGCAGTCCTAGCTCTTGTGTTCCTAAAAGAGAAGAAGTCAGACGTAACAGAGCAGTACAGAAAGCAGCCAGGGGTTGCCTTAACCCAGCCGGGTACTCCAAGCTACACACTTCACAAGAGGAGCCAGCCGAGCCAAGCAGAAATGTTGCTGATCTGACAGACACCTCTCTTATGGGTCTCTTTGTCACCTTCTCCCCTGTGCCTCCTCCAGGATGGAAACTCCCTGGACACGGGCAAGCTCTTCTTGTCAGCCCATTTTACCCACAAGGCAGTCTGTCTGCTATAAGTAAATATACACCATTCAAGAATATACACAAGCGTTTAAATTTCTCCTAAAGTGGCAAACTTCACCAGGGGAGAGGGTGACTGCGGTCTGGGCATGCGCCCCAGGGGAGGCCCTCTCCCCAGCTGGTTTGAACTGAACTAGACCGAGTACACCACTATCGATTTTCGTCAACTCTTCTTTGGGGCCACCAGCCGGATACACCACCACCTCTCTTTGAAATCTGTTGTGTTGGCCACCACATCTGGCTTTTGGGTCCAACTCTGGTACTTGGGGTGAGAGTGGGGTTCTGTTAGTCTCTCCCGAAGCAAATCCCCTGCCGAACCAACACCCTCCCATCCTGGGTCCCTGAAACAATCGGGAAGAAGCTGTAAGTTTCTCAAACCTTCGAAGTCTTAGTCCTTCCTGTTAGACAGACTTGACTGATTTTTTTTAAGTTCCTTTACAAGGTTAAGCTTTGTCTTTCGAACGCCTGAGAATGGCAGAATGTTCCATTCCAGCAAGCTCTGAGCAACACAATGGCTTCCAATGACCTTGGACAGTCAACTATGTCATGAAAAAAGGCAGGAGGGCAGCGCAGAGATAAACATCTTTATAAGTTAGTGCTGAGGTTGTAGCTTGGGAAACAAATGGCATTGGCTCCCCTGAACAACTGTGGGAGACAGCAAGTGGCTACATTCTCCTGCAGAGTCAAAGGAAGGAGGGGAAAGATTGCAGCAATGCCTTCTGCACAGGAGACTCAGTGCTGAGTACAGGAAGGGCAGGCTGAGCCCACAGCTCTTAGCCTCTTTATTCTGTGCATGGATTCCCAGAAGAATGAGCTACCCCTGCCTGCAGCATGGTTCCTCGGGAATGGGGGTGGATAAGAAACAGGAAATAGTCCTTTCTGTCCTCACAGCAATCATCCCCTTCAGCAAGAAACAAAGGCAAAAATCTAAGACAGAGAACTCTGGGTTTTGATGGGCCACCTGCTGACATTTTCAAATTTTAAGTTG
Organism: Meriones unguiculatus; assembly: GCF_030254825.1. Taxonomy (NCBI): domain Eukaryota; kingdom Metazoa; phylum Chordata; class Mammalia; order Rodentia; family Muridae; genus Meriones; species Meriones unguiculatus. The sequence goes on along the minus strand of NC_083352.1, from coordinate 126,467,194 downwards.
TCAAATGATCTTTATTTCACAAGAAAACCTGCTTGTTCTTATTTTCACTTGCTATGGATTTTGAATCAGTTCAGCACATGGTTCCTGTAAGTTTCTAAAAGCCCCTTTTTTATGTATATGGGTTTTGTGCCAGATCGTATGTCTGTGCACTGCATGAATGCAGTGCCCCCAAATGGGTGTCCAGGAGAGGGTGTGCTCTTCTTTGCAGCCCATTTTACCCTGAAGTCAGTCTGCTATACATATATTAATAAGATGCAAGAATATATAAGGGGTTTAAGCATCCCCTAAGATTGCAGAGTTTACTAGGGTAAGGGGGGCTGTACTCTGGGGATGAGGGGATCCCTGGAGCTGGTTTGAGCTGAACCAGACAGAGTCCAGCATCATTTTTTATGCCTGTTTTGGGGTTAGGGGTATACCAGATCCAGCCAGAGAGATAATCACTACCTAAAGAAATTCATATCCTGAGTTGTTTTTCTTTTGTTTGGTTGGTTTTGGTTTTTTTTCTGGTTATTTCCTTGTTTGTGTGTTTCTTTGTTTGGGTGAGTCTATTAGTCAGTTTCCTGATGATAACCAGCTCCTTTTTCATTTTTCCCTTGTACTTGCATTTTTTTTCCTAAGAACATTTATTTATTACATTTCATTCACTTTTATCCCAGCTGTAGCCCCCTCTGTCAAGCCCTCCCACTCCTGCCCTACTTCCCTCTTCTTTCCTGCCCCTCCCCCAGGCCACTGATAGGGAAGGACTTTGGTTAGAATATCACTCTCTGTAAAATCCACAGGGACCAGATTTTTATTTTTATTTTTATTTTTTTGTTCTATTGCTCTCATTTTGGAGCTCCTGTCCCCTCCAGGTCTTTCTATCTCCCACTTCTTTGATAAGATTCCCTGCACTCTGCCCAAAGTTTGGCTATGAGTCTTAGTATCTGCTTCAATACCCTTGCTGTATAGAGTCTTTCAGAGGCCCTCTGTGGAAGACTCCTGTCCTATTCCTTTTCTCCCTCTTCCAAAGTATTTCCCTTTTGCCTTTCTAAATGAGTATTGAGCATCTTACCTAGGGTCCTCCTTCCTTAGCTTCTTTAGGTGTACAGATTTAGTATATTTATCCTATATTATATGTCTAATATCCACTTATAAGTACGTATATACCATGTGCTTCTAGGATACCTCTCTGAAGATGATCTTTTCTAGTTCCCACAATTTGCCTGCAAATTTCATGATATCCTTATTTTTTTTTTTCAATGCAGTTTATTCAGGAACATTGAACAATCCTCCTCAGACCCCGGGGAAAGCCAGCCCACAGCTTAAATAGCTTCTGGGTAGCCAACCCAGGCGTGCCACTGGGGCAATGCAGATAGGTCCACATACATGGAAGCAAGCCAGATCCTCGGCCTTAGTCAAATGTGGAGTTGTTCGTGACAGAGAGCACTCACCATCGGGAAGTTGGAAGGTGGAAACCAGCTCCATCTTTAAGGCATAGCATTCCACAGCTCTCTACAGTTCCCCCTTTTTGTTTTAGACGCATCAGGCAAGAGTAGAGGTCTGATCTCTGATATTAGAAATAAATTGGGACTTTGTACAGATGTGATATCCTTATTTTTAATCACTACGTAGTATTTCATTGTATAAATGTACCACAATTTCTGTATCCATTCCTCACTTGACGGACATCTGGGTTGCTCCAGATTCTAGCTATTATGAATAAAGCTGCTACAAACATGGTTGAGCCAATGTCCTTGTTGTATACTTGAGCATATTATGGATATATGCCTAGGAGTGGTATAGCTGGGCCTTCAGGTGGCACTATTCCTAATTTTCTGAGAAAACACCAGAATGATTTCCAAAGTATTTTTACAAGTTTACATTCCCACCAGCAATGGAGGAGGATTCCCCTCTCCCCACAACCTCTCCAGGATGTATTGTCACTTGAGTTTTTGGTCTCACCCATTTTAACGGGTATAAGCTAAGCTCCCCCTTAACACTGGGTTGCTCAGAGTTTGCAAGAGGCTAACATCACATATTAGCAGTCGATGACACTTATGACAATATTTATTCTTGGTTTTTTATGCAAAAAAAATGCTCTTTTCTAACCATTTATTTGCCTGGAGTTGGAGATGAAGGACCCTTGGTTGCCACAGCCAACACATAGCATTTTTTGTTTGTTTTGTTTTGTTTTGTTTTCTACAAGGTATACTTGGTGTTCAAAACCATGCAGGTGAACACAGGAAGAGTTTGCATCCCCAAATGACTTATACAATTGCTGATCCAGAAGTAAGTGGGCTATTCCCACTGCACAATCATCATGAGTAGCCAAAAATGCTATGTTATCTAGACTTCACATCCCTGTGACGAAATACTGAAGAGAAGCAGATTAAAGGGAGAAGATGCTTCTTTTGGCTCAAAGCTTCAGAAGTTTCAGTCACTGTTTCTGAGTCATGGTGAGATGGAGCATCATAGCAAGAGACAATAGCAAAGCTACCTACATTGTGGTTACCAAAAAGCAGAGAGAAAGAGAACACCAAGTGAGCTGACTTTTCTCTTTGGTCCCTGGCCTATGATTTGGTGTGACCCATATTCAGGGCAAATCCACCTTCCACATTCCTCTCTGTGCATGCCCTCAACAGACACGCTCAGAGGTGTGCTCCACTAGTCTCAGAGACATTTCCCAATCCAGGCAAGCTGACAGGGAATGTAACCATCACAGATGCAGCATGGCCTTGTAATAACTTAAAATGGTGGCCTAATTGATTGCTAGTTCTGCCATTTGACACCACAATGGAGCAGTAAAAACAGAGTTTTTTCTCCACTATCCTGGATGCTACAAGTTCAAAATCAACATGGTGACAATGCTGGCTCCTCCTGAGACCCAGAGGTGTGTGTGCTGTGTGCTCTCTGCTGGTCCCTTGCTGCTGCTGGCCCTTGGCGTGCTTACAACTGCACAGCTTCAAACTCTGCCTCTGTCATCATACAACATTTCCTGTATTTCTGTCCAAATTGTCTTCTCCTTGTAAGGACACTAGCCAAGCACATTTTTCTGATTTGGGTATTAACCAGCACCCTGCCAAGAGGAGGCAGCAGCCTGCTGTTTATACTAAGAGTACTGCTCTCTCCCTATACAAGTGACTCTGGGCTGAGACTGGGAAGACAGCTTGGGGGTTAAGAGCATGTGATGATCTTGCAGAGGACTCAGGTTTGGTTAACTGGACTCATGTCAGCCAAATCATAACTTTTAGAAACTCCAAATCCAGGTGATCAAAGCTCTCACTGCCCTCATGTGCACAAAGCCACACTCACACACATACACATATGGACAAAATATCTTTTTAACCTTCTCCGATTACTGCTAAAATAATAGTTCTTTTAAATTCAGAGCAGAATATTGTGCCACCCTGTCATTTCAAATCATTTTCTTTGGTTCATGATCAGGGTAGAAGGGGCCTTTCTACCTGTCCATGAACAGGCCATGATATCTGAGGTATGTCTGGAGGTGTTCACACAGCATCTTCCTCTGTCTCCTCACCAGGTCTTTTGTCCCTTGTAACTGAGAGAACCCACCATACTAATACCTATTCTGGGATGGTGTTTAAAGGCACAGTAGTACATGAATATGCATAGAGTGAGCCTAGGAGGGGAGTGTGGCTTTCCAGGTACCACCATGTACTTAGAAGTAGAGGGTTGAAAAGAAGCTCTATGAACTATGGATTTCAGAGACTAGGTGGCTGAGCCCAAAATTGTGTTAGAGAAAATGCAACTACCCTGACCTGTGTGGGAGCAGAAATATTTGGGCTACAGCATCCATTTGAATTCTGTGTAATTTCTACACCTACAGAACCATATAATCGATGAGCGAATTGAATCCCAAGGCTTACCTGCTCCAAATATTTGATGAAACAGATTGAAACTCAGAAAAATATGAATCTTGGAGCCTTGGGTTTAGCATACAAGAAAGAAAAGAACAAACAAGAAAGAAAAGAACAAAGAGTAAAAGGAGGAGATTGAAGAGGGAGAGGAAAAGGAGAAGAAGGAGAGGGAAAAGGACGACAACAACAAACATTTTCCAATATAACATCTGAAAGGAGGAGGAGAAGACAATCTTAATATCAAATCAGACCTGGAGAGGTGGCTCACTGTTCTCAGGGAGGCTGAGGCAGAATGAACACTGTGAGTTCAAGGACAGCCTGCTCTAAAAAGCAAGTTCAGAATAGCCAAAACTATATAGAGAAACCATGTATATATATAATAGATAGATAGATACTGCTCTTAGAAGGAAATGGAGTTAATTCAATTCCCAGTACTTATGTGGAGGCTGGAAGCATATGATCCATCCAAAACACAGAGGATCTTAAAGCTTCCAAGTACACCTACATTCACATATACACACACACACATACACACACACAGACAGACACACACACACATAGACACACACACCAACACAAACACTTTTACACAATTAGAAATAAAATCAAATATTTTTGTAAAATAAAAATTAAATTAGTAGGGGAGTTAAGGATATGGCTCAGTTGCTTGAGGAATAGTTCAGAACCCTTAAGGCCCGTGTTCAATCCCCAAACAGACCTTTGTAAAACAAACCATGATAGTACACACCTGTAGACCCAGGACCCTCAGAAGTTCAAGGTCACCTTCAGGTACATAAGAAGACCAGATCAAGGCCTGCCTTGGCTACATGTACACCTAGGACCTCATGCTTTCATTTACCATTCTGTAAGTCTTGAGGAGCCTATTCAATATACTCTGTCCCCACAAATCTTAGCTTGTAAGCTCTACCATGTTTGATTCTCTTGACCTCTATACCAGGAAGGTCCAGTCAGGAAGCAGACCTCACATAAATGATGGAGAGAGAGGATAATTAACGGAGGGAAGTTATTACTTTTGCTGTAAAGTTGAAAAATGACAAGAAAGCACTACCAGCTGCAGAAGCAGCCATCTCGCTGCTGCTAAGGGAGCTAAAGAAATGAGAATGAATGAATGTTCAGACCAGGGCTCAGGGAACCTCTCTTCTTGCATCCCTGAGGAAGGGGCTCAGCCCAGCACCGAGAGCAACCCTGTGCTTGGTTAGTATAGGGCTGGTGCTCAGAGAGCCCTCCAATGCCATTTTCCTCCCGGTTCTTGTTCCTCTAATGTTGTACTTTCTCTTGAACAGACCTTGTCCTGCCTGGAACCCCATTTCCTCTTCTCACCAACTCAGGGTCTTGAATGAATGAAGCAATTCTTCAAGTAACTGAGACATAACCTTACAATAACCTTACTCCATAGTATTGTCTATTGTCCCTAATATGGAGTAGACCCAGCTTACCTGGCTGTGTCTCTTTGATGTTAATTCTGCAAGCCACTGATGTGTGCTCAATGGCATTTGTGTGTATGGCGCTCCCTTGTGGTCCCTTCGATAATGTGGTGCAGAGCTGGTGGGGAAGGGATGTACTTTGTGGCTTTGGAATTTGGGTGTCCTCATCCTCCTGATCCAAAAGACAAATGGGACATTAATGAGGAATAATGGATGTGTCTATAAGGGTGTGTCTAGAGAGGCTCAACTGAGGAAGAGAGGCCCACCCTGACCTTGTGAGGCCCCACTCCACAGTCTGAGGTCCCACACTGAAAATGAGGCGGCAGGTGGTGGGGTGGCAAATGTCAGCACTCACCTCACACTGCTTGTGGACTATGGACACAGATTCACCAGCTGCCTCACGCTCTTGCCCATGTCTTCCTCTCCATGACTGAATGTCTCTTCAAACTGTGAGCCAAAATAAACCCTTTCTCCCTTAAGCTACTTCTTGTCAATCACTTTGTCATGGCAACAAGGAAGAGTAACTAACTCTGTGATGGATGGACGAGGTCATTCACTCAGTTGTGTTGATGCTTTCTCAGCACAGATGCCTGTCATCTCCACGTCACACAGCCTATGTACACATGGTTTTCCTTGATCATTAGGCCCCATTAATGCTCTAAAAACATGTTCAAGAATGGGTGAGAGCAAAAGCTTGCACTGCCCCAAATATGTAGGAGACCCAGCTTCCCTGGTTGCGTGTGCAGTCATTTATACACTATATATTGTGTCCATTCCATCAGATATGACATGTAACAGAGACATGACCTGAAGTACATGAGAGATTTGCTCTCTCCTGATGGCTAAAAATGTTGGTCATTTTTTCATGTAATTATTGGTCATTTTTTATCTGGTTGAGTTCTTGATGTATCCTGGGCACAGGTCCTCTGTCAGATGAATAGCTTGTAGATATCTTCCCATTCTATATTAACACTAACAATCGTTGAGAAAATAAGATCCTGGAGAGGGTGAAAGGGAAACAGAGCTCCTACATCCTGCTTTGAGAATGTAAATTAGTGCATCCACCACAGAGATGACTATGGAAGTTCCCCCTAAACAATTAAAACTAGAACTGCCACTACATAGCCATCCTGGTCCTGGGCACACACTGGCAGCAAGCTAAGGAGGCACGTGTTATGGCTACCTGCTTCTCAGTGATTATCACAGCGCTCCTCACAGCAGCCAACTCATGAAGACAGCCTGAGTGTCCACCAGCTTATGAATGGATGAACACAATGTGGGACAGTCAGGTGTGGTAACTCATTCTGGTAACTGCTACACTCAGGAGGCTGGAGCAGGAGGAGAGTCACAAGTTCAAGGCCACTTGGATTCCATAGTGAGTTCCAGGTTGTCCTGAGCTATGGAGTGAGACCTTGTGTCAGAAACCGAATGTAAAAAAGTAGGAAGGAGGCAAGATGGCGGCGCCGGGAGGACTCTCATTCTGAGCAGCAGCAGCAGGATCAGCACAGTGACCAGTAATCAGAACTCGCGGCCATAAAACACAGTCATTGTGTTTCCCAGAAAAAGTCTAGCAGACCAGTGGGGCTGAGGCGCCAACACTCAGCTGTGCTCCAGACACAGGCACAAACAGTTGCTGCATGCCTGATGTCCAACTGGGTCACAGCAGCTGATCATTAAATTTACAACAAGAAACCCAGAAACAGGGCAGCTGCCCTCAGGACTTCCCTGGGTGAGAGGAGAACCCTCTCGACTAACAAAGACCACAGTTACCACTCAGGTCTATATCCCTGAGGTGAGCAACTCCTGAAAAAACACCAGCCATCCAGGGACTATACCCAAAAAGCTGAGAAGACATCCTTCAGGAAAAACCAGCTTTCTGCAAAGGGGATTCTCTCCACCACAGGATCCCCAGGAACCACCAGAAAATAACCCCAAACACCTAAGATAGCACAATGGGTAGAGGCCAGCGTAAAAGCTCAAGCAACAAAAGACAGAGCAATATGGCATCTCCAGAACCCAGTTACCCAAGGGCAAGTAGCCCTGGACACCCCAGCATAAATGAAATCCAAGAAGATGACCTAACAACTATGCTCATGAAGATGATAACAGAGGAAACAAATAAGATACGTAAAGACATAGAGGAAGATAAACTCAAACAGAATATTGCCATCCGTAAAGAAATAGAGGAAGCTGCAGCCAGTTTATGGCCTTTAGAAAGGAAATGCTTAAAGCACTGAATGAAATAAAAGAAACAGAGTTGAAGGAACTAAAAGAAAAACAGGAAAGTACAATCAGACAGGTGAAGGAAGTAAACAAAACAACTCAAGACCTGAAGATAGAATTGGAAAAATTAAAGAAAACACAAATGGAAGAAATAATGGAAAGGAAGAATCTAGGGAAGAAAACAGGAACTACAGAGGTAAGCATAACCAACAGACTACAAGAGATGGAAGAAAGAATCTCAGGTGTAGAAGATACAATGGAAGAAATCGATGTATCTGTCAAAGAAAATGTTAAATCCGAAAAATTCCTGACACAGACCGTCCAAGAAATCCAAGACAATATGAAAAGACAAAACCTAAGAATAATAGGTATAGAGGAAAAAGAAGACTCCCTTCTCCAAGGCCCAGAAAATATTTTCAACAAAATCATTGAAGAAAATTTCCCCAAGCTAAAGGAGAGGCCAATTAGAATACATGAGGCCTACAGAACACCCAACAAATTTGACCAGAAAAGAAAATCCTCCCGCCACATAATAATCAAAACAGTAAGTATACAGAACAAAGAAAAAATACTAAAAGCTGCAAGGGGAAAAGGCCAAGTAACATATAATGGCAAACCCATTAGAATCACACCTGACTTTTCAACAGAGACTATGAAAGCCAGAAGGGCCTGGACGGATATCATGCAGACCCTAAGAGAACACAGATGTCAGCCCAGGCTACTATACCCCGCAAAACTCTCAGTCCTCATAGATGGAGAAAACAAGATATTCAATGACAAAAACAAATTTCAACAATACCTACAAACAAATCCAGCATTACAGAAGACACTAGAAGGGAAAATACAACCCAGGAAAACTAGCTACATTCAAGAAAACGCAGGAAATAAATAACTTCACTTCAGTAAAACAAAAAGCAACCAAGCACACAACCTGATGACCACAGCCAACATCAAAATCAAGGGATCTAACAGCCACTGGTCATTAATCTCTCTCAACGTCAATGGACTCAACTCACCAATAAAAAGACACAGATTAACAGACTGGATACGTAAACTAAACCCAGCAATCTGTTGCATACAAGAAACACACCTAAGACACAAAGATAGACATTACCTGAGGGTAAAGGGTTGGAAGACGACTTTCCAAGCAAACGGACCCAAGAAGCAAGCAGGAGTAACCATTCTAATATCTGATAAAATAGACTTTCAACCAAAATTAATAAAAAGAGATGGGGAAGGACACTTCATACTCATCAAGGGAAAATTCCACCAGGAAGACATCACAATCCTGAACATCTATGCCCAAATACAAGGGCACCCACATTTGTGAAAGAAACATTGATAAAATTTAAAGCACATATAGATCCCCACACATTAATAGTGGGAGACTTCAACACCCCACTCTCAACAAAGGACAGGTCAACAAAACAGAAATTAAACAAAGAAACAATGTCCCTGACAGAGGTCATGAATCAAATGGACCTAACAGACATTTACAGAACATTACACCCAAACACAAAAGAATTTACCTTCTTCTCAGCACCTCATGGAACCTTCTCCAAAATAGACCATATAGTGGGTCACAAAGCGAGCCTCAACAGATACAAGAATATTGAAATAATCCCTTGTATCTTGTCTGATCACCATGGAATAAAGCTGGACCTCAACAATAACAGAAATAGCAAAAAGCCTACACACACATGGAAACTGAACAACTTGTTACTAAATGACAGCTGGGTCAGGGAAGAAATAAAGAAAGAAATTAAAGTCTTTCTAGAAATCAATGAAAATGAAGACCCAACATACCCAAACTTGTGGGACACAATGAAAGCAGTGCTAAGAGGAAAGTTCATAGCACTAAGTGCCTTCAAGAAGAAATTCAAGACAGCTCATTCAAGCACCTTAATGGCTCACTTAAAAACCCTAGAAAAACAAGAAGCAGACACACCAAGAAGGAGTAGATGGCTGGAAATAATCAAACTCAGGGCTGAAATCAATCAATTGGAAACAAATAAAACAATTCAAAGAATCAATGAAACCAAGAGCTGGTTCTTTGAGAAAATCAACAAGATCGACAAACCCTTAGCCAAGTAACTAAAAGGCAGAGAGACACCACCTAAATCAACAAAATCAGAAATGAAAAGGGGGATATAACTACAGACACTGAGGAAATCCAAACAATCATTAGGACTTACTTCAAAAGTCTATATGCCACAAAATTTGAAAATCTAAATGAAATGGACAATTTTCTTGATCGATTTGACTTACCAAAGCTGAATCAGGACCAGGTAAATCAACTAAATAGTCCTATATCCCCCAAAGAAATAGAAGTGGTCATCAAAAGTCTCCCATCCAAAAAAGACCCAGGACCAGGTGGCTTCAGCGCAGAATTCTACCAGACCTTCAAAGAAGAGCTAACATCAATTCTCTTCAAACTATTCCACAAAATAGAAACAGAAGGAACATCACCAAACTCATTCTGTGAAGCCACAGTCACCTTGGTACCTAAACCTCACAAAGACTCAACAAAGAAAGAGAATTTCAGGCCAATCTCCCTTATGAACATTGATGCAAAAATACTTAATAAAATACTTGCAAACCAAATCCAAGAACACATCAAAGATATTATCCACTATGACCAAGTAGGCTTTATCCCAGGTATGCAGGGGTGGTTCAATATACGGAAATCCATCAATGTGATCCACCATGTTAAAAAACTGAAAGAAAAAAACCACATGATAATCTCCCTAGATGCTGAAAAAGCATTTGACAAAATCCAACATCCATTCATGTTTAAAGTATTGGAGAGATCAGGGATACAAGGCACATATCTAAACATAGTAAAGGCGATATACAGCAAGCCTATAGCCAACATCAAACTGAATGGAGAGAAACTTAAAGCAATCCCACTAAAATCAGGGACAAGACAAGGTTGCCCACTCTCTCCATATCTCTTCAACATAGTGCTGGAAGTCTTGCTAGAGCAATAAGACAGTTGAAGGAGATCAAGGGGATACAAATTGGAAAGGAAGAAATCAAATTATCACTATTTGCAGATAATATGATAGTATACGTGAGTGACCCCAAAAACTCTACCAGGGAACTCCTACAGCTGATAAACACCTTCAGCAAAGTGGCCGGATACAAAATTCACTCAAAAAAATCAGTAGCCCTCCTGTATACAAAAGACAAAAGGGCTGAGAAAGAAATTAGGGAAACAACACCCTTCACAATAGCCACAAATGACATAAGGTACCTCGGAGTAACCCTAACCAAGGAAGTCAAAGACTTGTATGAAAAAAATTTCAAATCTCTGAAGAAAGAATTAGAAGAAGATATGAGAAGATGGAAAGATCTCCCATGCTCATGGCTTGGCAAGATTAACATAGTAAAAATGGCCATCTTACCAAAAGCAATCTACAGATTCAATGCAATGCCCATCAAATTACCAACACAATTCTTTACAGACCTGGAAAGAAAAATTCTCAACTTCATATGGAATAACAAGAAACCCAGAATTGCTAAAACAATCCTCTACAATAAAAGATCTTCCGGAGGTATCTCGATCCCTGATCTTAAGTTGTACTATAGAGCAACAGTTTTAAAAACTGCATGGTACTGGCATAGAAACAGACTGTTGGATCAATGGAACAGAATAGAAGACCCAGAAATAAACCCACACACTTATGGACTCTTGATCTTTGACAAAGATGCCAAAACCATACAATGGAAAAAAGATAGCATCTTCAACAAATGGTGCTGGTCCAACTGGATGTCTACATGTAGAAAAATGAAAATAGATCCATACTTATCACCCTGCACAAAACTGAAGTCCAAGTGGATCAAAGACCTCAACATAAAACCAGACACATTAAATCGGCTTGAAAAAAAAGTGGGAAATACCCTAGAACTCATTGGTACAGGAGAAAACTTCCTGAACAGAACACCAACAGCACAGGCTCTAAGAGCAACAATCAATAAATGGGACCTCATGAAACTGAAAAGCTTCTGCAAAGCAAAGGACACCGTCATCAAAACAAAGCGACCACCTACAGATTGGGAAAGAATCTTCACCAACCCTTTATCTGACAGAGGGCTAATATCCAGTATATATAAAGAACTAAAGAAGCTGAAAAGCAGCAAACCAAGTAATCCAATTAAAAAATGTGGAACAGAGCTAAACAGAGAATTCTCTGTAGAGGAATACCGAATGGCAGAGAAGCACTTAAAGAAATGCTCAACCTCACTAGCCATTAGGGAAATGCAAATCAAAACAACCCTGAGATTTCACCTTACACCCATGAGAATGGCCAAGATGAAAACCTCAAGTGACAACACATGATGGAGAGGTTGTGGAGAAAGGGGAACCCTTCTCCACTGCTGGTGGGAATGTAAACTTGTACAACCACTCTGGAAATCAATCTGGCGCCTTCTCAGACAACTAGGAATAGCGCTTCCTCAAGATCCAGCCATACCACTCCTGGACATATATCCAAAAGAGGCTCAAGTAACAAAAAGGACATTTGCTCAACCATGTTTGTAGCAGCTTTATTTGTAATAGCCAGAAGCTGGAAACAGCCCAGATGCCCCTCAACTGAAGAATGGATGCAGAAATTGTGGTATATCTACACAATGAAATATTACTCAGCAATGAAAAATAAGGAAATCATGAAATTTGCAGGTAAATGGTGGGATCTGGAAAGGATCATCCTGAGTGACTTGTCCCAGAAGCAAAAAGACACACATGATATATACTCACTCATATAGACATACAACATAGGACAAACCCACTATAACCTGTGCATCTAAAGAAACTAAGCAAGAGAGAGGACCCTAACTAAAATGTCCAATCCCCATCCAAAAAGGCAAAGAGGATGGACATCAGAAGAAGAAGAAAACAGGAAACAACCTAGGAACCTACCACAGAGGGCCTCTGAAAGCCTCTGCCCTACAGACTATCAAAGCAGATGCTAAGCCTGATGGGCAACTGTTGGGCAGAGTGAATGGAATTTTATGTAAGAACTGGGAAATAGTAAGAGCTGGAGAGGACAGGGTCTCTACAAGGAGAGCAACAGAACAAGAAAATTTGAACACAGGGAACTTCCCAGAGACTCATACTCCAACCAAGGACTATTCATAGAGATAACCCAGAACCCCTGCACAGATGTAGCCCAGGGCAGTTCAGAGTCCAATTGGGTTACATAGTAATGTGAAGAGGGACTACCTCTGACATGAACTGACTGGCCTGCTCTTTGATCACCTCCCCCTGGGGGGGGAGCAGCCTTACCAGGCCATAGTAGAGGACAATGCAGCCACTTTTGATGTGAACTGATAGACTAAGATCAGAAAGGAGAGGAGAACCTCCCCTATCAGTGGACTTGGGGAGTGGCATGCATGCAGAGGGAGGAGGGAGGGTGGGATCGGGAGGGGAGGAGGGAAGGGTTTATGGGGGGATGCAGAATGAATAAAGTGTATTTGATGAAAAATTAAAAAAAAATAAAAAAAGAAATACTGCCATGTACTGACCTTCCTAATGATTGCCAATACTCATAAAAATTATTTCACATCTGAAAAAAAAGTAGGAAGGAAGAAAATGTGGAATAAATGGACAATAAAGTGTTATTCAATCATAAACAATGAAATAATTTATTTGAAGGAAAACGGATAGAATTAGAGATTACTATGTAAGTGAAATAAGCCAGGGTCAGAAAACAAACATCATGCTTTCTCTCAAATGTGGAATCTAAAGAAGAAAATTAAAAAGACACAAATATTGATAGGGGACTATTAGGAAAGCTAAAGAGGGCAGGGGAGAAAGTGTAAGATAGTAATGGGGATGAATATGATCAAAATATACTGTAGGCCAAGTGAAAATGTCACAACAAAATCTACTAACTTACACAAACAATATCCCCTAATAACATATATGAGAAATAAAGCAATTGAGGGGTATGCACAAGTTACATACAAACAGTGTCACACAGCATGTGAGAGAATTTGGATACACATATTTTGGCATTTCCGGGGACTGCAGGCCCTAACCATATACCTACATCATGTCTAGATCACCTGTAATTCCTAACACAGTGTAAACGCCATGATCATAGTTCTCAAATGTATTGTTTAAGAACAACTACAAAACGTAGTCTGCATCAGTACTTACATATTTTTTCTGAGCATTTTTGCCATGTACTTGGTTAACTCCACTGAGGCACAACTCCTAGGGTAAGGTGAACTGGATACATCCTTTTACCAAATGCCTAACGTTGGCCTTTGGTTACCCATACAAAGAGGCAGACACACAAGTCAAAAAGATGCTTTAATGAAGTTCAGGAAACTGCTGAGGTGGGTAGGTCCACCTCCATTTTTTCGGCCTTGGGCCTTGCAGTGTTAATTCAAATGCTGTGATGCACGTGTTGGATGGTGCTCCAACACACAGCAGTGTTCGGGATGCGGGCACCAATCAGAATAGATCACTTCATCCCAGTGGCATTCGTGACGGCAGATACCATGAGAATGCGAGCAGCCATCATGGTCCCCTATTCCAGAGCAAAAACAAGGACACCTGCATCAGTCCTAAGGTTCCAGGCAGAGGCCAGAAGCCCGGGAAAGAAAAAGAAAAGAAAAGAGAAGAGAAGAGAAGAGAAGAGAAGAGAAGAGAAGAGAAGAGAAGAGAAGAGAAGAGAAGAGAAGAGAAGAGAAGAGAAGAGAAGAGAAGAGAAGAGAAGAGAAAATGGAGGCAGTGGAAGGAGTGGTCACCTCTAGAGGTTTGGGGACCTTGTATCATTTCACATCCTCTAAGGACACTCAGTACCAATCCCAGCCCTTCAGAAATGCTTCCTCTTGGAAGTGCAGTGACTTGCAAGGCTTAACAAGCATGGTGGGTTATGAGGTTAACAAAATGAACCATCAGAAGCTATAGACCTGGATTTGAACTCTGTGTCCTAAGCCAGCTGGTAGACCTTGAGCTGGTGTCGTCCTTCCTAAGAATCTGTTTCCTTGTCTCTACAAGACACAGGTGTCTCAGAGAGCTGTGGTATGGTACAGCATAGACAGTGTAGCTCAGTGGGTGTTTGCCTAACATGCTTGAAACTTTGAGTTCCATAGTATAGCCAAGACTGGGCATGTTGGCCCATATTACTAATTTCAGCACTCAAGAGATAGGGGCACAAGGATCAAGATTTCAAGGGCCTTGTCAGCAATAGATGGTAAGTTTGAGACCCTGTGTCAAATAAAATGCACAATATAAATAAAATTAGTTATTAACTGATTTGTATATAAGCACTAGTATTACATGAATCCAGCTATCGTGTGTTAGAACCTCAGCAAAGATTGAGCAATTTGAGATATTTTTAAAGAAAAAAAAATCCCTGAACTAGAAAAAAAAATCATTAGCAAATAATGAAAAATTAAGAGAAATACAAAACTGAAAGCATATTTAAATAAAAAGAGAGACCCACAACTGATCAAAATGCACACAATTTTTAACCATAGGGAGCCTGACCCAAGTACTATGTCTACAATAGAACCCATTCACTCAGGGAACAGAACAGGAGAGAAACAGAAAGACAACAGGAGAGAGAGAACAAGGGCACCAGCTGCTAAACACTGTCTTCTAGACATGCCTCGGATGCTATGCCCATGAAACCCTACCACTATGACGACATAAGAAACACTTGCATGACCACACCACTAGGCACACAAGTGTAGAGAAGAGAACTCTCACAGGGCCTCACTCCCTAGAGGAAGACCTATAGGCTGAGAGAGGAAGAAGCAGTTTCCTCCAGAAACCAGCTCCCTGAGAAGCTACAGGCTGTGGTCAGCCCAAAACACACAGAAATATAAGCATCACTGTGTGAATGAATTCAGTAGACTACACATACAGACACATACACGTGCATACACACACAGGCAGGCACCCATATATATGGACAGAAGAGGTCCAGTTTATACTAACACTTACTGAAAATAATGCTTCATGCCAGAATAAAGATGCTTGTCACATATTCAAGCTACTCACGCCTTCCAAGGACAAAGGACAACAAGGCTGTTTACATCTGAAACTGGACGAATGCTGCCTCCATGTCCTTCCTAAGGACTCTAACAGGGACAGAGCTTCAGACTACACATTGGACACAGAATTAACTGTTAAGTGCACAGTGACTTGCAGAACTCTAACTAAATGACAAGTTAAAATCAGGCCACCAGAGCTCAGTGACAAAGTGTTGGTTTATCACGAGCCATCAAAAGTACAAACATAAAATGATTGTGTAAAAGACTCAGTGACTAAACGTCCTCACATAAGAGCCACCCAGCACTGTGTAAAGATGGGAGTATACATGTATAAAGACATGTTCCATGGCTTGAGACCAAGTTGCTGCAGAGCTATTTGTGGTAAGAGACAGTAAAAAGAGGAAGAAGGGTCTATCCCATCATTCCTAGCTGCCTGGTGTGTGACTCAGTGGCAGAGCACTTCCCTGACATCCATGAGTCCTGTGTAAACCACGGCCCAAAGAGAAAGGAGGGAATAGAGAAGTAGGTTGTGGATTTAAATCCGAAGCACCGGTAGGAATTCACGGGTGCTTGTTTTTAAAAAGGTTTTGCCATTTCTCTCGTGACTACAAAGCTTAGAAACATTGGCTATTTGATAGCATTTAGAAAGTGTAATTGTAGAGAATATTTTTGGACATGAAACTAACAAAACAAACATGAAGCATCCAATCACACAAAAGACTGATGAAGCTACAAAAGGAAAAGAAAGACAATATTACAAAGATCAACACCTCAGCTCTAATGCTCTCCCTCTGCCTTGACTAGGAATTTGTCCTGCAAAAGGGATGATGATAGCAATAGATTCAAAGTGTGGCTTAGAACAATTAATCTAAAGTCTGTGAGTTCAAAGCCAGCCGAGTCTACAAAGTGCATTCCAGGAGGGCAGGACTGTTACACAGAGAAACCCTGTCTCAAAAAGACAAAGGAAAAAAACAAACACAAACCCATTGGTCTAAAATAAAACATTTTACTGAGTAATAATATATCTACAGTCTCCTGAATCCAGCTGATTTTGAAGTAAAAAGAAAGGGGAGAATGAAGGTAGAAACCCTGGATACCTATCCCATTCGCCAAGCCAGAACTGTACTCAGACCATAAGAGACTGATGCTATTAGCTTCCAGATTTATGTGTAATCCCCATACCTCAAATTCCCAACTTTACTACAAACATAATAGGAGGTTCTGGTACTTTTTGAAGAATTACAGAAAACAAAGAAGCTGCCTTCATTGCACAATAATGTTCCCAGCCTTGACTTTTCTACCTGATTTTTTGTTACACAAAATTAGAAATTAGGAAATTGAAACAGAGAAATCAGTTGCACAGCATGTTTTATTCCACGATGTGAGGCTCTTCCCACTGCCCCAGACAAATAACCTCAAATCCATCCCACCATCCACCCAGACCCACTCTCTGACTCTGTCCCTCCTCTGAAGGGCTCTAGGTTACCTGGAATGACCTGGAATTGAAGCAGCAGCAGAGCCAAGGCCAACACCACGGTCTTCATGGCCTTAGAAAATCCAAGGTATAGACCTGTGTCTAGAAAAACACAAGGCACTGGGTGAGAGCTCTGGATGCCTACTGCCTGTAATCAGCTGGGACACGTGTTCTCAGAGGTCCACAGGTACACTCTGCCTCCCCAGCCCTAGGCCTCCACACCCACAGCACTGACCACACACTCCTAAGCTAACACTCTCTTATCTGCTCAAGGACCAGCAAGACTAAGTCCTACAATGACCAGACTATACCACTGTAAAATATGTCAGGCTTTATCAAAAGCCAACCCAGAATCCTCTACTCTGAAGGCAAAGGGGCTTATGAGTCCAAAGCTGAAAGTGAAGAGCTGTTCACATTCCATGGCAGCTGAGAGACAGATTCAGTTTGGGTTTGTTTGTTTTTAAGAATGTGGACCCTAGTATATTGTCTATGTTCCACTGAACAGCCCCACATCCATGAGGCTATGGGCTGCACAAATTCAACTAGCTGAGACATTTTTAATAAGATGGGGATGGAGAGGCTGCACACTGGTTAAAATCACAGGCTGCTCTTACAGAGTAACCCACTTAGATTCCCAGAAGCCACATGACAGCTCACAACTGTCAGCAATTCCAGTTCCAGGGGATCCAACACTTTCTATTGGCCTCTGTGGTCCAGGTGGTACACAGACACACATGCAGACAAAACACCCATAGCCCATCAACCCTTCCTCTCTGACACACACTATAAAAAAAAATTTTCTTTAAACAAAGACATGAGATTGGGAGGAATGTAGGGATTTGGGAGATGTAGCTCAGAGAAGTCAGGGGTAGAAGTAGGGGCTGGATATGCTCAAAATAGATTGTGTGTAGACATAAAATTTCCTAAGATATCAGTAGAATATTATATGTAATGTGTTAATACATATAAATATCCTCAGCACTGCACATCTCTTACCATGGTCTACAAAGTCCTACACTAACAGCTCATCCAGTAATGCTCTTGTCACAAAAGCATGAGGTTCTAAGTATGATGCACAGAATCCACATAAAAGAGCCAGAAGCATAGTGCAGTAGCTACACCTTTAATCCTAGGAATCAGAGGCAGAATCAGGTGGAGCTCCTTGAGTGTGAGTCTGGCCATGTCTACATACAGGGTTCTAGGACAGCCAAGGCTACATACACACTGTTTCAAAATCAAAATTAGAGGTGGGCATGGTAGTACACACTTAAAATTGGTGAGCTTGGAAAATGGAGACAGGCACTCTGGAGCCCTGGGGCTCACTGACCAGCCAGCCTAGCTGAGTCAACTTGTCCCAGGACAGTGAGAGATCCTGTCTCAAAACAAAAACAGATAGCTCTAGAGAATGATGCCAAAGCTTGACCTCATGCCTCCATACATCAATTGAACATATCCAAACACAGATGTCATGATTCTAAGGTAGCTTAGATGAGCTACCTTAAAATTTTAAGTATTTTAATTTTTATTTTTTTAATTAAAAAAGAAAACTATTTTTAAAAAGAATTATTAGCTGGGCATGGTGGCACAGGCCTTTCTTTAATCTGCAAATTTGAAAGGCAGAAGCAGGTGGATTTACACAGCAAGTTTCAAGACAGCCAAGACTTTACAGAAGAACCTTGTCTCAAACAACAAACAAACAAACACAAAAAGACTGTTTTCTTTTTAGTTACATGCATATGCGTTCCTGTGTGTGGGTATGTGCACACGAATGCAGTTGCCCTAAGAGGCATTAGATCCTCTGCAGCTGGAGCTACAGGCAGGTGTCAGGCACCATGGGTGCTGGGCACTGCACTCGGGTCCTCTGGAAGAGCAGGGCACACTCTGAACAGCCTTCGCTCCAGCCAGACAAGCTCCTTTCTCCAGGTGCTCTTCTCCATGGGAACTAAGAGAGGACACTGCCCACACTTTCAGCAGAGTGAGTTTATCAAGATGCTCTCTATCAAAGAAAAGCGCTCCCACTGCCTAAAATGCTCAGTTTTAGGAAGAATCTTGGCACTGAAGCCAAGAAAGGTAGAGATTGCCACACTGTGCCAGCTGAGCCCGCTTGTTCTGTGATCTTAGAGTGAATCCTGCTCTCTCTTTACAAACAGTCTGAGCAGACTGGAATCCTACAGGGGCCAAAACACCCAGGCCAACCCACTGTGGTTCCCAGGTCACTCCAGATACACAGAAAATGAAATCTACAGAAGTCTAAAGTTTTGCAACAATTGTGGGCCCAACTACAAGGGCTTATGTCTAGAGTCAGTCCCAGGGCCATGATCCCTAATCTTCAATTCTGTACAATTTCTTCGCCTCAGCTGCCTCAGCAAGGTTACATGGAGATCCAGGTAAGGGGTCTATGAAATGCACCCCAGCCTGGATATCTTTCTGGACAAACTACAGACTGTCCTTGATTCCCACTGCTGATGGCAGCCTTGGCTCTCTTCTTGGAGCTGGCTTCACAGGATCTTAGTGCTGGCCCCACTCAGCCTTAGGAAGACTGGTTACAAGGAGTGTGGGGGTGATCTTGGTTTTCAACTTGACACACTTGGGAAGAGAGAACCTCAGCTAAGGATTGGCTCCATCAGACTGGCCTGTGGGCCTATTGTCATATTGTTGATTGCTATTTCACATAGGAGAGTCCAGCCACCGTGGGCAATACCATTTTTATCTATAGATGTAATCTTGGTAGGAACAGAGAAAAATAGAGACAGAGAGAGACACAGAAAGAGACAGAGAGACAAAGCAAGTAGAATATATTCCCCATGGTCTCTGCTTCAGTTCCTGTCTCCAGGCTCCTGCCTTGAATTCCTGCCTTGTCTTCTATCAATGATAGGCTGGATTCTTAAAGGCAAATAAAGACATCCGAAGTTGCTTTTGGTCAGGGTTTTCATCATTGCAAGAGAAAAGCTTAACTAGGACAAGGTGGTCTTGAGTGTTCCCTCCCCTAGACCGAAGAATCAATCCTAGCCCTTGTGTTCCCAAAAGAGAAGAAGCCAGACAGGACACAGTAGTACAGAGAAGCCAGGGGTTTCCTTAACTCAGCCAGGTAAACCAAGGTGCACACTTTACAGCAGGAGCCAGCTGAGCCAAGCAGAAATGGTGCTGATTCTGGCAGTCACAGGGCTCATGGCTCTCTTCTCTCTGTCACCCTCTCTCTGGTTCCTCCTCCAGGGTGGAAGCACCCAGGAAACAGGTGAACTCTTTTTGTCAGCCCATTTTACCTGCAATTCAGTCTGTCTGTCTGTTATAAGTCAATATACATGATTTCAGTGTATATACAGCATTTAAGTGGCGCCCAAAATTGCAAACTTCACCAGAGGAAAGGGTGACTGCGGTCTGAGCATGCGCCCCTGGTGAGGCAGTCGCTGGAACTGCTTTGAACTGAACTAGACCGAGTCCACCACCATCGATTTTTGTCAACTCTTCTTTGGGGCCATCAGCTGGCCCAGCCGGATACACCACCACCTCTCTTTGAAATCTGTTGTGTTAGCCACCACTACCTGGCTTTTGGGTCCCACTCTGGTACTTGGGCTGAGAGTGGGGTTCTGTTAGTCTCTCCCGAAGCTAATCCCCTGCCGAACCAACACCCTCCCATCCTGGGTCCCTGAAATAATCGGGAAAAAGTTGTAAGTTTCTCAAACCTTCGAAGTCTTAGTCCTTCCTGTTGGGCAGACTTAACTGATTTTTTTAAGTTCCTTTACAAGGTTAAGCTTTGTCTTTCGAACGCCTGAGAATGTCAGAATGTTCCATTCCGGCAAGCTCTGAGCGACACAATGGCCTTGGACAGTCAACTACGTCATGAGAAAATGCAACAGGGCAGAGCAAAGCTAAACATCTTTATACATTAGTCCTGAGACTGTAGCTTGGGAAACAGATAGGATTGGCTCCCCCAGAGAAGTTGGGGAGACAGGAATTGGCTACATTCTCCTGCAGGGCCAAGGGAAGGCGGGGAAAGATTGCAGTGATGCCTTCTGCACAGGAGACTCACTGCTGAGTACAGGAGGGGCAGGCTGAGCCCACAGCTCTTAGCCTCTTTATTCTGTGCATGGATTCCCAGAAGAATGAGCTACCCCTGCCTGCAGCATGATTCCTCGGGAATGGGGGTGGATAAGAAACAGGAAATAGTCCTTGCTTGCCACACAGCAATCATCCCCTTCAGCAAGAAATTAGGGAATAATTCTAAGAGAGAGAACACTGGCTTTTCAGGGGCCTCCTTCTGATATCTGAAATTTTAAGTTGTCGTATTATCTTTCACAATAAACCAGGTTGTTCTTATTTTTACTTGCTATGGATTTTGAATCAGTTAAGCACATGGTTCCTGTAAATTTCTAAAAGCCCCTTTTGTTTTTATTTATCTGGGTGTTGTGACGGAATGTATGTCTGTGCACACCACTCTAATGCAGTTTGCAGGAGGTTTGTCAAGATGAGGGGTGTGCAGTCCAATTTACCCAGAAGTCAGTCTGCCATAGATATATTTATAAGTTACAAGAATGTATTCAGGGGTTTATGCATCCCATAAAATTGGAAAATCTACTAGGGTAAGGGGAACTGTACTCTGGGGATGCTCCCCTGGTGAGGGGATCCCTGGAGCTGGTTTGAGCTGAACCAGACAGAGTCCAAGCACCATCTTTTATACCTGTTTTTGGGATCAGGGGTATACCAGACCCATACAGACAGACTACGTAGGGAAATTTATGCCCTGAGTTTTTTATTTCTTCTTGTTGTTTGCTTATTTTTTAGTTTATTTTGGGGGGTTATGTCCCTTAGTCATTTTCCTGTTGTTAACCTTCTCCTTAACACTAGGTTCTTTATAGTTTATAAGCAGCTAGCTTTAACCTCCTGCCTAACACTGGATTGCCCAAAGCATTCAAGGGCTAATATCACACATTAGCCACTTATGACACTTATGCCAATGTTTATTCAAGAATTTTATGACGCAAGAGAAATGTTCTTTTTAAGCCATTTATTTGTCTGGAATTGGAGGTGAAGGTCCCTGGATTAACACAGCCAAACACAGCTTTTTGGGGTTTTTGTTTTCTTCAAAGGTATTCTTGTTGTTCAAAAGCATGCAGGTGAATGCAGAGAGAGTTTGCTTCCCCAAACAGCTTATAAAATTGCTGACCCAGAAGAAAGAAAGAAGACCATGGCTATTCCCACTGCACAATCATCATGAGCAGCTTAAGATGCTATGTTATCTAGACTTCACATCCCTGTGACAAAATACTGGAAAAAAGCAGCTTAAAGGGAGAAGATGCTTCTTTTGGCTCAAAGCTTCAGAAGTTTCTGAGTCATGGAGAGATGGAGCATCATGGCAAGAGATGATAGCAAAGCTGCCTATATTGTGGTGACCAGGAAGCAGCTCACCAAGTGAGCATACTTTGCCCTTTGGTCTCTGGCCTATGGGATGGTGTAACCCATATTCAGGGCAAGTCCACCTCCCATAATCCTCTCTGTGCATGCCCTCAACAGACACACTCAGAGGTGTGCTCCACTAGTCTCTGAGATGCTTACCAATCCAGGCAAGCTGACAAGGAATGTAACCATCACAGACGCAGCATGGCCTTGTAATAACTTGAAATGATGGTCTATTGATTCCTATGGATGTCATTCAACACCACAATGGAGAAGTAAAAACAGAATTTTTTTCTCCACTATCCTGGATGCTACAAGTTCAAAATCAAAATGGTGACAATGCTGGCTCCTCCAGAGACCCAGAGGTGTGTGTGCTCTGTGCTTCTCTTCTGTCTCTTGCTGCTGCTGACCCTTGGCATGCTTGCAAAGGCACAGCTTCAACCTCCTCCTGCTTCATCATGCAACATTTTCATGTATTTCTGTGCAAATTGCCTTTTCCTTGTAAGGACACTAGCCAAGCACATTTTTGTGACTTGGGTGTTGGCCAGCACCCTGCCAAAAGGACGCAGCATCCTGCTGTTTATACTAAGAGAACTGCTCTCTCCTATACAAGTGACTCTGGGTTGGGACTGGGGAGACAGCTTGGGGATTAAGAGCATGTGCTGATCTTGCAGAGGACTCAGGTTCAGTTCCCTGCACTCAAATCACCAAATCTCAACCTTCAGATACTCCAACTCCAGGGGATCAAAGCCCTCACTGGCCTCATCGGGCACTGCCCTCACGTGCACAAAGCCACACTCACACACATACACATATGGACAAAGAAAATATTTTTAAATGTCTGAGATTATTGATAAAGTAATAATCTTTTTAAATTTGTAGAAGAAGGTTATACCACCCTGTCATTTCAATTTGTTTTCTTTGGTTTGTGATCAGGGTGAAAGTGGCCTTTCTATGTGTCCATGAACAGGCCATGGTATCTGAGGTGTGTCTGGAAGTGTTCACACAGCATCTTCCTCTGTCCCCTCACCAGGTCACTTGTCCCTTGTAACTGAGAGAACCCACCATACTAATACCTACTCTGGGATGGTGTTTTAAAGGCACAGTAGTACATGAATATGCATAGAGTGGGCCTAGGAGGGGAGTGTGGCTTTCCAGGTGCCACCATGTACTTAGCAGTTGAGGGTTGAAAGGAAGCTCCATGACCTAAAGATTTCAGAGACTGGGTGGCTGAGCCCAAAAATGTGTGAGAGAAAATGCAACTACCCTGTCCTGTGAGGTAACTGAAATCTTTTTGTTATTGAATGCATTTGATTTCTGTGTCATTTAGACAACTACAGAACCATATAAAATGATGGGTAAACAGAATCCCATGTGCTCTAAATGCTTGTTGAAAACAATTGAAATTCAGAAAAAGTTGAATCATGGAGCCCAGGGTTTAGCATAGCAAAGAATAATGAAAAGGAGAAGGTAAGAGAAAAAGTGATAAAGAAGGAAGAGGGGGAGGAGGAAAAAGAGGACAAGGAGAGGGGAGGAAGAAGATGATGACAAAAACTTCCAATATTGAATAGGAAAGAAGAGCAAGAATGCATAGAAGGTGAAGAAGGGGGAAGAAGTGGAGAAAAAGAAAACAACAGGAAGAAGAAAAGAATAAGAAGAGGAATAACAGGAGAAGGAGGAAGTAGAGGAAGAGGAAAGAGGGAAAGAGTAGGATGAGGAGAAAAAGGAGAAGAAAAAGAGAGAAAGAAAGAAAGAAAAAAGTAAGAAAGAAAGAAAGAAGAAAGAGAGAGAGGAAGAAAGAAAGAAAGAAAGAAAGAAAGAAAGAAAGAAAGAAAGAAAGAAAGAAAGAAAGAAAGAAAGAAAAAGAAAGGAAGGAAGGAAGGAAGGAACGAAGGAACGAAGGAAGAAAGAAAGAAAGAAAGAAAGAAAGAAAGAATCTTAAGAGCACATCAGAATTAGAGTGGTGGCTCAGCAATAAAGAATGCATACTGATCTCAGGGAGACAGAGGCAGGCTGATAGCTGAGAGTTCAAGGCCAACCTGCTCTACAAAGTGAGCCTAGAATAGCCAAGACTATATAGAGAAACCATGTATAAAGAAAAAAAAAATACATACCGTTGTAGAAGGGATGGTGTTCAGTTTCCAGCACCCATGTGGAGGCTGGGGGCCCGAGATCCATCCCAAACCCAAGGGATCTGCAGAATTCCGAATACACCTACACTCACTCACACACACATACATATACACATACACTTTTACATAATTAAAATTAAAAACAAACATTTTTGTAAAATAAAAATTAAATTAGTAAGAACACTAAGGATATAGCTCATTAGCTTAGAGAATGACTCCGAACACCCAAAGCCCAGGGTTCAATCCCCAATCAGACCTTGAAAAAAAAAAGCCATGATAGCACATGCCTATAGAAGCAGGAGGCTCAGAAGTTTAAGGTCACCTTTACCTACATAAGGAGATGAGATCAAGGCCAGCCTTGGCTATATGTACACCTAGGACCTCATGCTTTCACTTACCTCTGTGTAAATCTTGGACAGAACATTCAATATTCTCTGCCCCGCAGATGGTTTGGTCACTATCTTAGCTTGTAAGCTCTACCATGTTTGATTCTCTTGACCTCTATACCAGGAGGGCCCAGTCAGGAAGTAGACCTCACATAAATAATGGAGACAGAGCATAGTTAATGCAGGGAAGTTATTACTTTTGCTGGAAAGTTGAAAAATGACAAGAAAGCACTACCAGCTGCAGAAGCAGCCACCTCGCTCCTGCTAAGGGAGCTAAAAAAATGAGAATGAATGAATGTTCAGACCAGGGCTCAGGGAACCTGTTTTCTTGCATCACTGAGGAAGGGGCTCAGCCCAACACCCAGGGCAACCCTGTACTTGATTAGTACAGGGCTGGTGCTCAGAGAGCCCTCGATGCCATTGTCCTCCCAGTTCTTGTGCCTCTAATGTTGTACTTACTCTTGAACAGACCTTGTCCTTTTCTCAAGAACTCAGGGCCTTGAGTGTTCGAAGCAATTCCTCAAGTAACTGAGCCATAAGCTAACAAAAACCTTACTCCATCTTAGTGTCCATTGCTGCTAATACAGAATAGTTTCAGCATCCCTAGCTGCATATCTTTGGAGTTAATTGTGCAAGACTCTGAGGTGTGCTCAATGGCATTTGTGTGTGGCGCCCCCCTTGTGGTCCCTTCGATAATTCAGTGAAGAGCTGGTGGGGAAGGGATGTACTTTGTGGCCTTGGAACTTGAATGTCCTCATCCTCCTGATCCAAAAGCCAAATGGGGCATTAATGAGGAATAATGGATGTGTCTATAAGGGTGTGTCTAGAGAGGTTCAACTGAGGAAGAAAGGTCCACCCTGACCATGTGAGACCCCACGCCACGGGCTGAGGTCCCACACTGAAAATGAAGCGGCAGATGATGGGGTGGTAAATGTCAGCACTCACCTCACACTGCTTGTGGATTATGAACACAGATTCACCAGCTGCCTCATGCTCTTGTCCATGTCTTCCTCCCCATGACTGACTGTCTCTTCAAACTGAGAGCAAAAATAAACCCTTTTTCCCTTAAGATACTTTTTGGCAATCACTTTGTCATGGCAACAGGAAGAGTAACTAACTCTGTGATGGATGGATGAGTTCATGCACTCAGTTATGCTAACGCTTTCTCAGCATAGATGCCTGTCATCGCCATGTCATACAGCCTATGTATTCATGGCTTTACTTGATCATTAGGCCCTGTTAATGCTCTAAAGACATGTTCAGGAATGGGTGAGAGCAAAAGCTTGCACTGCCCCTAATATGTAGGAGACCCAGCTTCCCTGGCTGCATGTACAGTGATTTACACACTATGTACATAATCTTCCATTTCATCAGGCATGACAAGTAACATAGATATAGCATGAAATACATGAGGGATTTGGGTTTGCACTTCCCTGATGGCTATAGATTTTTGTCATTTGGTCATTTGTAATTATTGGTAATTTTTGCTCTGTTTGAGTTCTTTATTTATTCTGGGTACTAGTCCTCTATCAGATGAATAGCTTGTAGATATCTCTCCATTCTATATTAAAACTTGGAGAGATCAGGGATACAAGGCACATATCTAAACATAGTAAAGGCAATATACAACAAGCCTATAGCCAACATCAAACTGAACGAAGAGAAACTTAAAGCAATCCCACTGAAGTCAGGGACAAGACAAGGCTGCCCACTTTCTCCATATCTCTTCAACATAGTTCTGGAAGTCCTTGCTAGAGCAATAAGACAATTCAAGAAGATCAACGCGATACAAATCAGAAAGGAAGAAGTCAAATTATCATTATTTGTAGATGATATGATAGTATAACTGACTGACCCCAAAAATTCTACCAGGGAACTCCTACAGCTGATAAACACATTCAGCAAAGTGGCCGGATACAAAATTAACTCAAAAAAAGCAGTAGCCCTCCTGTATACAAAAGACAAAAGGGCTGAGAAAGAAATTAGGGAAACAACACCCTTCACAATAGCCACAAATGACATAAAGTACCTTGGTGTAACCCTAACCAAGCAAGTCAAAGACTTGTATGAGAAAAATTTCAAGTCTCTGAAGAAAGAATTAGAAGATATCAGAAGATGGAAAGATCTACCATGCTCATGGCTTGGCAGGATTAACATAGTAAAAATGGCCATCTTACCAAAAGCAATCTACAGATTCAATGCAATTCTCATCAAATTACCAACACAATCCTTTACAGACCTGGAAAGAAAAATTCTCAACTTCATATGGAATAACAAGAAACCCAGAATTGCTAAAACAATCCTCTACAATAAAAGATCTTCTGGAGGTATCTCCACCCCTGATCTTAAGCTGTACTATAGAGCAACAGTAATAAAAACTGCATGGCACTGGCATAGAAACAGACTGGTGGATCAATGGAACAGAATAGAAAGACCCAAAAATAAACCCACACACTTATGGACTCTTGATCTTTGACAAAGATGCCAAAACCATACAATGGAAAAAAAGACAGCATCTTCAACAAATGGTGCTGGTCTAACTGGATGTCTACATATAGAAAAATGTGAATAGATCCATATTTATCACTCTGCACAAAACTAAAGTCCAAGTGGATCAAAGACCTCAACATAAAACCAGACACATTAAATCGGTTAGAAGAAAAAGTGGGGAACAGCCTAGAATTCACTGGGACAGGAGACAACTTCCTGAACAGAACACCAAGAGCACAGGCTCTAAGAGCAACAATCAATAAATGGGACCTCATGAAACTGAAAAGCTTCTGTAAAGCAAAGGACACAGTCCTCAAAACAAAACAACTGCCTATAGATTGGAAAAGAATCTTCACCAACCCTCTATCTGTCAGAGGACTAATATCCAGTATATATAAAGAACTAAAGAAGTTGAAAAGCAACAAATCAAGTAATCCAATTAAAAAATGGGGAACAGAGCTAAACAGAGAATTCTCGATACAGGAATATCAAATGGCAGAGAAACACTTAAAGAAATGCTCAACCTCATTAGCCATCAGGGAAATGTAAATCAAAATGACCCTGAGATTTCACCTTACACTCATCAGAATGGCCAAGACCAAAACCTCAAGTGACAACACATGATGGAGAGGTTGTGGAGAAAGGGGAACCCTCCTCCACTGCTAGTGGAAATGTAAACTGGTACAACCACTCTGGAAATCAATCTGGCACTTTCTCAGACAACAAGGAATAGCGCTTCCTCAAGATCCAGCTATTCCACTCCTAGGCATATATCCAAAAGATGCTCAAGTACACAATAAGGACAACCGTGTTTGTGGCAGCTTTGTTTGTAATAGCCAGAAGCTGGAAACAACCCAGATGCCCCTCAACTGAAGAATGGATACAGAAATTGTGGAACATCTACACAATGGAATATTACTCAGCAATGGGGAAAAAAAAAAGGAAATCATGAAATTTGCAGGTAAATGGTAGAATCTAGAAAGGATTATCCTGAGTGAGCTATCCCAGAAGCAGAAAGACACACATGGTATATACTCACTCATATAGACATATAATATAGGATAAACTTACTAAAATCTGTACACCTAAAGAAACTAATCAAGAGGGAGGATTCTGGCTAAAATGCTCAATTCCCACCCTGAAAGGCAAAGAGGATGGACACCAGAAGAAGAAGAAAATAGGAAACAAGTTAGGAGCCTCCCACAAAGGGCCTCTGAAAGGCTCTGCCCTTCAGACTATCAAAGCAGATGTTGACACCTATGGCCAAACTTTGGGCAAAATGCAGGGAATCTTATGAAAGAAGTGGGAAATAATAGTAAGAGCTGGAGAGGACAGGAGGTCCACAAGGGGAGCAACAGAACCAAAAAATTTGAGCACAGGGTTTTTTCCTGAGACTCATACTCCAACCAAGGACCATGCATGGAGATAACCTAGAATCCCTGCACAGATGTAACCCATGGCAGTTCAGTGTCCAAGTGGGTTCCATAGTAATGGGAACAGGGACTGTCCCTGACATGACCTGATTGGTCTGCTCTTTGATCACCTCCCGCTGAGGAGGGAAGAGTCTTACCAGGCCACAGAGGAAGACAATGCAGCCACTCCTGATGAGACCTAACAAACTAGGATCAGAAGGAAGAAAAAAAACCCTCCCCTACCAGTGGACTTGGGGAGGAGAGTGTGTGGAGAAGGGGAAGGGAGGGAGGGATTGGGAGGGAAGGAGGGAGGAAACTAGAAGGGGGGGATACAAAGTAAATAAAGTATAATTAAAATTAAAAAAAAAACTAGCAATCATTGAGAAGATCCTGGAGAGGGTGAAAGGGAAACAGAGCTCCTACATCCTGCTTCTGAGAATGTAAATTAGTGCATCCACCACAGAGATGACTATGGAAGTTCCCCCTAAACAATTAAAGCTAGAACTGCCACTACATAGCCATCCTGGTCCTGGGCACACACTGGCAGCAAGCTAAGGAGGCACGTGTTATGGCTACCTGCTTCTCAGTGATTATCACAGCGCTCCTCACAGCAGCCAACTCATGAAGACAGCCTGAGTGTCCATCAATGTATGAACAGATGAACACAACGTGGGACGGCCAGGTCATACTGGTAACTGCTACACTCAGGAGGCTGGAGCAGGAGGAGAATCACAAGTTCAAGGCCACTTGGATTCCATAGCGAGTTTCAGGGTGTCCTGAGCTGTGGAGTAAGACCTTGTGTCAGAAATCTAATGTAAGAAAGAAGAAAATATGGAATAAATGGACAATGAGGTGCTATTCAAATGTAGAAAATGTAATCTTTTTTTTTTTAAGGAAAATGGGCAGAAATAGAGATTATCTTGTAAGTGAAATAAGCCAGGGTCAGAAAAGGAAACATCATGCTTTCTCTCTGATGTGGAATCTAAAGGAGAAAATTTAAAAAAACACAAATATTGAAAGGGGACTATTACAAATCTAAAAGGGGCTTTGTAAAAGAGTAATGGAGGTGAACATGATAAAAATATACCGTAGGCAAGATGAAAATGTCACAATAAAATCCATCTTACACAATCAATATACCCTAATAACATAAATAAGAAATAAAGCAACTGAGGGGGCATACATAGGTTACACACAGTAAGTATCATGCTGTATGTGCAAGTATCGGGGTTCACATATTTTAGCAGAACCTATATTCTTAATACAGTGTAAGTGCCATGTACATAGTTCTCAAAAGTGCAGTTAAGATCAGGAGGAAGAAGAGGAAGACCTTCCCTACCAGCAGACCTGGGGAGGGGCATGCATGGAGAAGGGGGAGGGAAGGTGAGATTAGGAGGAGAGGGGGGCTTATGGGGTGGATACAAAGTGAATAAAGTATAATTAATGTAAATTAATTTAATTAATTTATTAAAATTAATTTATAAATTAATTAAATTAATTTGGTAGAAATTAATTAAATTAATAGAAATTGATTAAATTAATTTAATATAAATTAATTACATTAATAGAAATTAATTAAATTAATTTAATAGAAATTAATTAAATTATATTAATTTACTATAAATATAAATTAATTGGTATAATTAATGAAAATTAAAATAAAAATGCTACAAAAAAAAAGAACTAGAAAAAGTAGTCTTCACCAGCATTTACAAATTTATTTTCTGAGCATTTTTGCCATGTACTTGGTTAACTCCACTGAGGCACAACTCCTAGGTAAGGTGAACTGGTTACACCCTTTTACCAAACGCCTAACGTTGGCCTTTGGTTACCCATACAAAGAGGCAGACACACAAGTCAAAAAGATGCTTTAATGAAGTTCAGGAAACTGCTGAGGTGGGTAGGTCCCACCTCCATTTTTTCGGCCTTGGGCCTTCCAGTGCTAATTCAAATGCTGTGATGCACGTGTTGGATGATGCTCCATCACACAACAGTGTTCAGGATGTGGGCACCAATCAGAATACATCACTTCATTCCAGAAGCATTCGTGACGGCAGACACCATGAGAATGCAAGCAGCCATCATGGTCCCCTATTCCAGAGGAAAAAAACAAGGACACCTGCATCAGTCCTGAGGTTCCAGGTAGAGGCCAGAGGCCCAGGTGATAAAAGGGAGGCACTGGAAGGAGTGGTCACCTCTAGAGGTTTGGGGACCTCGCATTATCTCACATCCTCTCCTTAGAGAGTACCAATCCCAGCCCTTCATAAATGCTTCCTCTTGGAAGTGCAGTGACTCACAAGACCTAACAAGCATGGTAGGTTATGAGGTTAACAAAATGAACCATCAGAACCTATCGACCTGGATTTGAACTGTATCTGTGTCCCAAGCCAGCTGGTACACCTTGAGCTGGTGGCTTCCTCCCTAAGAATCTGTTTCCTCTTTTCTAGAGATGTAGATGTCTCAGAGAGCTGTGGGGATGAACAGCATAGACAGTGTAGCTCAGTGGGTGTTTGCCTAGCATGCGTGAAGCCCTGAGTCCCAGCCTTAGCATAGCAAAGACTGGGCATGTTGGCTCATATTTATAATCTCAGCACTCAAGTGATAGGTGCAGGAGGATCAAGAGTTCAAGGGTCTTTTCAGCAATACATGGTGAATTTCGAGATCCGCTTCAGCTACCTGAGACCCTGTCTCTAAAAACAAGTAAAATGCAAATAAAATTAGTCATTAATTGATTTGTATAAAAACACTAGTATTAAATAAATCCACCTGAAAGTATAGAACCTCAGCAAAGACTGAGCAGTTTAAGATGTTATAAAATGAAAAAAAAAAATCACTGAACTAGAAAAAAATAGCAAATAATGAAACCTAATGGCTTAAGAGGAATACAAAGTTGAAAGCATATTTAAAGAAGAAAAGACCCACACCTGAGCAAAATGCACATAATTAATAACCATAGGGAGCCTGACCCAAGTACTATGTCTACAATAGAACCCATCTGCTCAGGGACAGCACAGGAGAGGAATGGAAAGACAATAGGAGACAGAGGACCAGGACACTTGCTGCTAAGCACTGTCTTCTAGACATGACTGGGATGCTAAGCCCATGACACCCTAACACTGTGGTTATATTCTAAGACCTTCATGACCACACCAATGGACACACTAACTTGGATTGAAGAACTCTCACAGGGCCTCACTCCCTAGAGGAAGAGCTATATGCAATCCATGGTGGCTGAGAGGGGAAGAAACAATTATCTCTAGGGATCAGCTCCCTGATAAATTATGCTAGGTGGTCATCCCTAAACACACACATATATGAGCATCACTGTATGAATAAATTCAGTAGACTACACACTACCTAGTACACACACACACACACGCACACACACACACACACACACGCAGGCACCCACATCCAGGACACACGAGGTCCATGTTTTACTAACACTTATTGAAAATAATGTTTTATGGCAGAATAAATATTGCTGTTGTGTATTCAAGCTACTCATGCCTTCCAAGGACAAAGGACAAGGGACTGTTCATATCTGACATTACAAATATTACCTCGTTGGGCCTTCCTAAGGACCATAACTGGGACAGAGCCTCAGAACAGCAAATTGGACACAAATTAACTGTTAAGTCCACAATACTTGTAGAACTCTAACTAAATGACAAGGTAAAACCGGGCTGCCAGAGCTCAGTGACAGAGTGTTGGTCTATCATGAACCACAAAAATACAAACATAGAATGACTGTGTAAAAGACTCAGTGGCTAAACGTCCCGACAACAGAGCCACACAGCACTATGTAAAGATGGAAGTATACTGAGAACATGTGCAGATATGGTCCATGGCCTTAGACCAAGTTACTGCAGAGGTATTTGTGGGAAGACAGTGAAAGGAGGAAGAAGGGTCTATCCCATCATTCCTAGCTGCCTGGTGTGTGACTCAGTGGCAGAGTACTTCCCTGACATCCATTAGGCCCTGGGTTCTTTACAAACCATGGAAAAAGAGAAGGAAAGAAGGGAATATAAAAATAGGTTATGAAATTAAATCTGAAGCACGAGGAGGAATTCATGGGTGTTTATTTTCCATGGCTCTGATGACTGCAAAGCTTAGGGACATTGGCCAACTGATAAGAACTAGAAAGCATAATTATGGAAAACATTTCCTAAAGCATCCTATCACACAAGAGACTGAGGACGCTACAAAAGACAAGAAAGACAATATTACAAAGATCAACATCTCAGATCTAAGGCTCTCCCACTGCCTGCAAGAGGGATGATGGTAGCAATACATTCACCATTGGCTTAGAACAAATAGCTAATCTCTGTGAGTTCAAAGGCAGCCTAGTCTACAAAGTGAGTTCCAGGACAGTCAGGGCTGTTATAAAGAGAAAAAAACATAAAACCATTACTCTAAAAAACAAATTTAACTGAGTAATAAAGTATCCACTCTCTCCTGAGTCCAGCTGGTATTGAGGGAAGAAGAAAAGGGAGGATGAAGGTAGAAACCTTGGAGACCTAGTCCTTTCTCCAAGCAGAACTGTATCTCAGATCATAAGAGGCTGATGCAATTAGCTACAGATTTATATGCAATCCCTGCAGCTCCAACTCCCAACTTTCCTACCAACAGAATATAAGGTTCTGGTACTCTCTGATGAATTATAGGAAACAAAGAAGCTGCCTTTATTGCACACCAAAATTTCATTGTTCCCAGGCTTGACCTTTCTACCTAATTTTTTGTTACATAAAAAATTAGCAATTAGGAAATTGAAACAGAAAATTAGTTGCTGGGCAGGTTTTATCCCAAGATGTGACTCTGCCCATTGTCCCAGACAAACAACCTCATACCCATCCCACCATCCACCCAGACTCTGTCCCTCCTCTGAAGGGGGCTAGGTTACCTGGAATGACCTGGAATTGAAGCAGCAGCAGAGCCAAGGCCAACACTGCAGTCTTCATGGCCTTAGGAAATGCAGGGTGTTGACCTGTGTCTAGAAAAACACAAGGCACTGGGTGAGAGCTCTGGATGCCTGCTGCCTGTAATCAGCTGGGACACGTGTTCTCAGAGGAACAGAGGTACACTCTGCCTCCCCAGCCCTAGGCCTCCACACCCACAGCACTGACCACACACTCCTAAGCTAACACTCCCTTATCCACTCGAGGACCAGCAAGACTCACTCCTTCAATGGCCAGACTATACCACTGTAAAATATATCAGGCTTTATCAAAAGCCAACCCAGAATCCTCTAACTCTAGAGGTAAAGGAACTTATGGGTCCAAGCCTTAAGTGAGAAGCTGTTCACAGTTCATGGCTGCTGGGAGAAGGAGATTTTTGTTTTAGAGTGTGGTCTCTAGTATATTGTCTATGCTCCATTGAATGGCCCCATCCATGAGTGTATGTGCAGTGCAAATTGGACTAGCTGAGATATTTTAATAGGGTGGAGCTAGAAAGACCACTCAGTGGTTAAAATCACAGCCTGCTCTTTAGTGGAACCCACATGACAGCTCACACTGTCAGCAATTCCAGTTCCAGGGGATCCAACACCTTCTTTTGGCTTCTGTGATGCAGGTGGTAAACAGACATAGATGCAGACAAAGCACCCACAACCCCTGAACCACTCCCCACACACTATAATATATTTTTAACAAAGACAGACATGCAGCTGGGAGGAAGGTAAGGAGATGGGAGATGGATCTGAGGAAAATCAGAGGAAGGAGTAGGGGTTACAAGCTCAAAATAGAGTGTGTGTGGATATATAATTTTCTAGGAATTCTAGAAAATATTCTATGTCAAGTGTTAATACTTATAAATATCCTCAACACTGCAAGACTCTTACCATGGTCTACAAAGTCCTACACTGATAGCTCATCCAGTAAAGCACTTGCCACACAAGCACGAGGTTCCAAGTATGAGCCACAGATCTACATAAAAGAAGCAGAAGCACGGTGCAGTGGCCGAGATATTTAATCCTACAAATCGGGAGGCAGAAGCAGGTGGACCTTTATGAGTTTGAGTCTAGCCTGGTCTATATGCAAAGTTCTAGGACACCAAGGCTACATAGTGACACAGCTGTCTCAAATAAATAAATAAATAAATAAATAAATAAATAAATAAATAACTTAGATGTGGGCATGGTGATTCACACTTAAAGTCCCTGTGCTGAGAACATGGAGACAGGCACTCTGGAGCCCTGGGGAATCACTGGCCAGCCAGCCTAGCTGAATCAGCTTATCACAGGACAAAGAGACCCTGTCTCAAAACACAAGCTGACGGCTCTTAAAAATGACACCCAAGCTTGACTTTTGGCCTCCTCACCTCAAATGACCATATCCAATCACAGATGTCATGATTCTGAGGTAGTTTAGATGATATCCTTTAAAATTAAAAAAACAAAAAACAAAAAAACAAAAAAACTTTTTATAAAGAAATGTTATCTGGGCATGGTGGCACAAGCCTTTAATCCCCAAAATTGATGGGCAGAGGCAGGTGAATCTACTCAGCAAGTTCCAAGACAGCCCAGACTTCAGAGAAGAACTTTGTCTCAAACAAACACACAAACACACACACAAAGAACTCTTTTATTTTTAGTACATGTGTTCCTGTGTGTGGGTATGTGCACACGAATGCAGTTGCCCTAAGAGGCATTAGATCCTCTGCAGCTGGAGTTACAGGCAGGTGTCAGGCACCATGGGTGCTGGACACTGCACTCGGGTCCTCTGGAAGAGCAGGGCACACTCTGAACAGCCTTCGCTCCAGCCAGACAAGTCCTTTCTCCAGGTGCTCTTCTCCATGGGAACTAAGAGAGGACACTGCCCACACTTTCAGCAGAGTGAGCTTATCAAGATGTTCTCTATCAAAGAAAAGCGCTCCCACTGCCTAAAATACCAAGTTTTAGGAAGCCCTTTGACACTGTAGCCAAGAAAGGTAGAAATTAGCTGGCTAATTGTCCTAGCTGAGACCCCTGTTTGTATGATCCTATTCTCTCACAAGGATCAGCCTCAGCAATGAGGAGATTGGAGCCCACAGAGTAAACACGCAGTCCAACCCACTGTGGTTCCCAGGTCACTCCAGATACACAGAAGATGAAAGGCCACAGAAGCCTAAGTTTTTGCCACCAATGTTGGCCCCACTACTTGGTCTTACATCTAGAGTCAGTCCCATTTCCATGACCCCTAATCTTTAATTCTGTTCAGTTTCTTTACCTCAGCTGCCTCAGCAAGGTTACATGGAGATCCAGGTAAGGGGTCTATGAAAGGCACCCCAGCCTGGATATCTTTCTGGACAAACTACAGACTGTCCTTGATTCCCACTGCTGATGGCAGCCTTGGCTCTCTTCTTGGAGTTGGCTTCACAGAATCTTAGTGCTGGCCCCACTCAGCCTTAGGAAGACTGGTTACAAGGAGTGTGGGGGTGATCTTGGTTTTCAACTTGACACATTTGGGAAGACAGAACCTCATCTAAGGATTGGCTCCATCAGACTGGTTTGTGGGTCGGTCTATGTGTCATGTTCTTGACTGTTATTTAACACAGGAGAAGAGCAGCCGCTGTGGGCAATAACATTTTTAGCTACAGATGTAAGCTTCGAACACAGAGAGAAAGAGAGACAGAGAGAGATAGAGCGACAGAGAGACTGAATAAGTGGAACATATTCCCCATAGTCTCTGCTTCAGTTCCTGTCTCCAGGCCCCTGCCTTGAATTCTTGCTTTGTCTTCTATCAATGATGGGCTATAATCTCAAAGCCAAATAAA
The DNA here is from genome assembly GCF_030254825.1 of Meriones unguiculatus. Taxonomy (NCBI): domain Eukaryota; kingdom Metazoa; phylum Chordata; class Mammalia; order Rodentia; family Muridae; genus Meriones; species Meriones unguiculatus. The sequence goes on along the minus strand of NC_083352.1, from coordinate 126,430,616 downwards.
CATTACCCAAGTTGCTTTTGGTCAGGGTTTTCATCATAGCAAGAGTAAAGCTTAAGTGGGAAAAGCGAGTCTTAAGTGTTCTCTCCTCTAGACCCCAGAAGCAGACCTAGCACCTGTGTTCCCAAAAGAGAAGTCAGACAGGACACAGCAGTACAGAAAGCAGCCAGTGGATTTCTTAACTCAGCCAGGTAAACCACGGTGCACACTTCACAACAGGAGCCAGCTGAGCCAAGCAGAAATGGTGCTGATCCTGGCAGTCACAGGGCTCATGGCTCCCTTCTCTCTGTCACCCTCTCCCCTGTGCCTCCTCCAGGGTGGAAACACCCAGGAAACAGGTGAACTCTTTTTGTCAGCCCATTTACACATAAGTCAGTCTGTAAGTTTATGAGTAAATATACATGATTCATGAATATATACAAGCATTTACATAACCTCTAAAGTTGCAAACTTCACCAGAGGAAAAGGTAACTGCCGTCTGGGCATGCGCCCCTGGTGAAGCTGTCTCGCGAGCTTGTTTGAACTGAACTAGACCGAGTCCACCATCATCGATTTTCGTCAACTCTTCTTTGGGGCCATCAGCTGGCCCAGCCAGAGACACCACCACCTCTCTTTAAAATCTGTTGTGTTAGCCACCACTACCTGGCTTTGGGGTCCAACTGAGGTACCTGGGTGAGAGTGGGGTTCTGTTAGTCTCTCCCGAAGCTAATTCCCTGCCGAACCAACATCCTCCTATCCTCGGTCCCTGAAATAATCCGGAAGAAGTTGTAAATTTCTCAAACCTTCAAAGTCTTAGTCCTTCCTGTTGGACAGACTTGACTGATTTTTTTAAGTAACTTTACAAGGTTAATCTTTGTCTCTCGAACGCCTGAGAATTGCAGAATGTTCCATTCCAGCAAGCTCTGAGCGACACAATGCCTTCCAATGACCTTGGACAGTCAGCTATGTCATGAGAAAAGGCAGGAGGGCAGCGCAGAGCTAAACATCTTTATACATTAGTCCTGAGATTGTAGCTTGGGAAACAAATGGCATTGGCTTCCCCGAAGAACTGGGGGAGACAGCAAGTGGCTACATTCTCCTGCAGGGCCAAGGGAAGGAAGGGAAAGATTGCAGTGATGCCTCTGCACAGGAGACTCACTGCTGAGTTCAGGAAGGGCAGGCTGAGCCCACAGCTCTTAGCCTCTTTATTCTGTGCATGGATTCCCAGAAGAATGAGCTACCCCTGCCTGTAGCATGATTCCTCGGGAATGGGGGTGGATAAGAAACGGGAAATAGTCCTTGCTTCCCGCACAGCAATCATCCCCTTCAGCAAGAAACAAGGCAAAATTCTAAGAGAACTCTGGGTTTTGATGGGCCACCTGCTGACATTTTCAAATTTTAAGTTGTCAAATGATCTTTATTTCACAATAAAACCTGCTTGTTCTTAATTTCACTACCTATGGATTTTGAATCAATTAAGCACATGGTTCCTGTAAATTTCTAAAAAAAAAAAAAAAAAAAAAAAAAAAAAAAAACTTTTATTTTTATGTTAGGGCTATCGTCCCGGAATGGATGTCTGTGCACCACATGAATGCAGTGCCCCCAAATGGGTGTCCAGGAGAGGGGTGTGCTCTTCTTTGCAGCCCATTTTACCCTGAAGCCAGTCTTCTATAGATATATTCATAAGATGCAAGAATATATAAGGGGTTTAAGCATCCCTAAGATTGCAGAGTTTACTAGGGAAAGGGCAACTGTACTCTGGGGATGCTCCCCTGGTGAGGGGATCCCTGGAGCTGGTTTGAGCTGAGCCAGACAGAGTCCAGCACCATCTTTTCTGCCTGTTTTTGTGAGAGGGGTAAACTTGACCCAGCCAGACAGACTATCACTGCCTGCAGAACTCTTTGTCTGAGGTTTTTGTTGTTGTTTGCTTGTTTTCTGTTTGTTTGTATGTGGTGAATCCCTTAGTTTCCTGGCACTAAACTCCTCAGTTTTTTCCCCCCTTGTGCTTGCTTTCTTTTTTTCTAATAAAATTTTTATTACAATTCATTCACTTGATATCCAGGCTGTAACCCCCTCCCTAGTCCCTTGACAACCCTGCCCTCCCTCCTCTTCTCCCCTGTCCCTCCCCAAGTCTACTGATAGGGGAGGACCTCCTCCCCCTCCAAATGACCCTAACCTATAAAGTCTCATCAGGACTGTCTGCATTGTCTTCCTCTGTGGCCTGGTAAAGCTGCATCCTACTGGGGGAGATGATCAAAGAGCCAGCCACTGAGTTCATGTCAGAGACAGCCCTTGTTCCCCTTACTGGAAAATGCACTTGGAGAATGAGCTGCCATTGGCTACATCTGTGCAGGGGTTCTAGGTTATCTCCATGAATGGTCCTTTGATGGAGTATCAGTCTCAGAAAAGACCCATAGGCCCAGATTTTTTTTGTTCTGTTGCTGTCCTTGTGGAGCTCCTTTCCCCTCCAGGTCTTTCTATCTCCCCCTTCTTTCATAAGATTCCCTGCACTCTGCCCAAAGTTTGGCTATATGTCTCAGCATCTCTATCTACTCTTCTGGGAAAAGTCTTTCAGAGGCCCTCTGTGGTAGGCTCCTGTCCTGTTCCCCGTTTTCTCCCTCTTCCAATGTCTATACAGTTTGCCTTTCTGAATGAGGATTGATCATCTTACCCAGGGTCCTCATTCTTGATTAGCTTCTTTAGGTGTACAGATTTTAGTATGTTTATCCTATATTGTATGTCTAATATCCACTTATAAGTGAGTATATGCTATCTGTGTCTTTCTGCTTCTGGGATACCTCATTCAGTATGATCTTTTCTAGATCCCACCATTTGCCTGCAAATTTCATGATTTCCTAGTTTTTAATTGCTGTGTAGTTCTATTTTCTAAATGTACCACAAATTCTGTATATATTCCTCAACTGAGGGACACCTAGCTTGTTTCCACATTCTAGCTATTATGAATAAAATTGCTATGATCATGGTTAAGCAAATGTCCTTGTTGTATACTTGGGAATATTTTGGATATATGCCTAGGAGTGGCATAACTGGATCATGAGGTAGCACTATTCTTAACTGTCTGTGTAAGCACCAGATTTATTTCCAAAGTGGTTGTACAAATTTACATCCCCACCAGCAATGGAGGAAGGTTCCCCATCCTCTCTAGGATGTGTTGTCACTTGAGTTTTTGATCTTAGCCATTCTGATGGCTGTAGGCTAAGCTCCTCCTTAACACTGGGTTTTTCAGACTTTGTAAGAGGCTAATATCACATATTGGCATCAAAGACTCATTTGCCAATATTTATTCTTGTTTTTTATTATGAAACAGAAATGTTCTTTTCTAGATTTTTATTTGTCTAGAGTTGGAGGCAAAGGCCCTGGGTTGGCACAGCCAACACACAGCTTTTTGTTTGTTTTATTTTCTTCAAAGGTATACTTGCTGTTCAAAACCATGCAGGAGAAGGCAGAGAGAGTTTGCTTTCCTAAATGGCTTATACAATTGCTTACCCAGACGGAAGAAAGAAGACCATGGCAATTCCCACTGCACAACTCATCATGGGTAGCCAAAAATACAAAGTTATCTAGACTTCACATCCCTGTGAAAGTATACTAGAGAGAAGCAGCTTAAAGGGAGAAGATGCTTCTTTTGGCTCAAAGCTTCAGAAGTTTCAATCATTTTGTCTGAGTCATTGGTGAGATGGAGCATCATGGCAAGAGACAATAGCAAAGCTGCTTACATTGTGGTGGCCAGGAAGCAGAGAGAAAGAAAACACCAAGTGAGCTGACTTTTCTCTTTGGTCCCAGGCCTATGGGATGGTGCGACCCATAGTCAGGGCAAGTCCACCTTCCATATTCCTCTCCGTGCATGCCCTCAACAGACACGCTCAGAGGTGTGCTCTGCTAGTCTCAGAGACACTCCCCAATCCAGGCAAGCTGACAGTGAGTGTAACCATCACAGATGCAGCATGGCCCTGTAATAACTTGAAATGATGGTCTATTGATTTCTATGGATGCCATTCAACACCACAATGGAGAAGTAAAAGCAGAATTTTTTTTTCTCCACTATCCTGGATGCTACAAGTTCAAAATCAAAATGGTAACAATGCTGGTTCCTCACACAGCAAGAGGTGTGTGTGCTCTGAGCTTCTTTGCCAGTCCCCTGCTGCTGCTGACCCTTGGCATGCTTACAAAGGCACAGCTTCAACCTCCTCCTCCTTCATCATACAACATTTTCATGTATTTCTGTGCAAATTACCTTCTCCTTGTAAGGACACTAGCCAAGCACATTTTTGACTTGGGTATTGGCCAGCACCCTGCCAAAAGGACGCAGCATCCTGCAGTTTATAATAAGAGTACTGCTCTCTCCCTATACAAGTGACTCTGGGTTGGGACTGGGGAGAAAGCTTGGGGGTTAAGAGCATGTGCTGATCTTGCAGAGGACTCAGGTTCAGTTCCCTGCACTCAGGTCGGCCAAATCACAACCTTCAGGAACTCCAGCTCCAGGGGATCAAAGCCTTCACTGGCCTCATCGGGCACTGCCCTCATGTGCACAAAGTCACACTCACACAAACACACATATGGACAAAGAAAATCTTTTTAAATTTCTGAGATTACTGATAAAATAATAATCCCATTAAATTTGTAGCAGAAAATGATACCACCTTGTCATTTCAATATGTTTTCTTTGGTTCATGATTAGGGTGAAAGTGGCCTTTCTACCTGTCCACGAACAGGCTATATCTGAGGTGTGCCTGGTGGTGTTCACACAGCATCTTCCTCTGTCTCCTCACCAGGTCCTTTTTGTCCCCTGTAACTGAGAGAACCCACCATACTAATACCTATTTTGGGATGGTGTTAAAAGAAACAGTAGTACATGAATATGCATAGAGTGAGCCTAGGAGGGGAGTGTGGCTTTCCAGGTGCCACCATGTACTTAGAAGTTGAGGGTTGACACTATGGAAATCAATCTGGCACTTTCTCATACAATTAAGAATAGTGCTTCCCCAAGATCCAGCTATACCACTCTAGGCATATATCCAAAAGATGCTTAAGTATACAACAAGGACATCTGCTCAACCATGTTCATAGCACCTTTATTCATAATAGCCAGATCCTGGAAAGAACCCAGATGTCCCTCAATGGAAGAATGGATACAGAAATTGTGGTACTTTTACACAATGGAATACTACTCAGCAATTAAAAACAAGGAAATCATGAAATTTGCAGGCAAATGGTGGGATCTAGAAAAGATCATCCTGAGTGAGGTATCACAGAAGCAGAAAGACACACATGGTGTATACTCACTTATAAGTGGATACTAGACCTGTAAGATAGGCTAAACATACTAAAATCTGTGCACCTAAAGAAGGTAAACAAGAAAGAAGACCCGGGGTAAGATGATCAATCTTCACTTAGAAAGACAAATGGGATAGACATTGGAAGTAGGGGAAAACAAATAACATGACAGGAGCCTACCACAGAGGGCCCCTGAAAGACTCTACCTAGCAGTGTATCCAAGCAGATGCTGAAACTCATAATCAAACCTTGGGCAGAGTACAGGGAATCATATGAAAGAAGGGGGAGTTAGTATGACCTGAAGAGGACAGGAGCGCCACAGGGACCAAATATATCTGGGCACAGGGGTCTTTTCTGAGACTGTTTCTCCAACCAAGGACCATGCATGGATATAAGCTAGATCTGCTAGGATATAACCTACATCTGCTCAGATGTAGCCCATGGCAGCTCAGTATCCAAGTGGGTTCCCTAGTTAGGGGAACAGGGACTGTCTCTGACATGAACTCAATGGCTGACTCTTTGACCACCCCACCCCAAGGGAGGAGCAGCCTTGCTAGGCCACAGAGGAAGACATTGCAGCCAGTCCTGAAGAGACCTGCTCCAAATACTTGAAGAAACAGATTGAAACTCAGAAAAAGTTTAATCTTCCACCCTGGGTAGCATAGCAAAAAAGAAGAAAAAGAACAAGGAAGAAGTGGAGGATATGGAGGAGGAAAAAGAGGAAGAGGAAAAAGAGAGGAAGGAAAGGGCAGAGGAAAAGGGGGGGAGGAGGACTACAAACATCCTCCAATATAACATAAGAAAGAAAGAAATAGAGGAGGAGGACAAAGAGGAGGAGATGGAGGAGGAGGGGGAGGGGAAAAAGAAGAAGAGAAGAAGGGGGAGAAGGAATCTTAATATCACATCCACACTGGAGAGGTGGTTCAGCAGTAAAGAATGCATGCTATTCTCAGGAAGGCAGAGGCATGTTGAGTTCAAGGCCAGCCTGTTCTACAAAGCAGGTCCAGAAGAGCAAAAACTATATAGAGAAACGATGTATTAAAAAAATAATACATACCGCTGTTAGAAGGGAATGGAGTTCAGTTCCCAGCACCCATGTGGAGGCTGGAGGCATAGATCCATCCAAATCCCAGAGGATCTTTAGGCTTCCAAGTACACTTCACAGAGAGAGAGAGAGAGAGAGAGACTTTTACACAATTAAAAATAAAAACAAATATTTTTTGAATAAAAGTTAAATTCATAGAAGGGTTAAGGATACAGATCATTTGCTTGCGGAATACTTCAGAACATCTAAGGCCCTCGGTACAATCCCCAACTAGACATTTTTTAAACAAGCCATGATAGCACACACCTGTAGAAGCAGGAGGCTCAGAAGTTCAAGGTCACCTTCAGGTACATAAGGAGACCAAATCAAGGCCAGCCTTGGCTACATGTACACCTAGGACCTCATGCTTTCACTTACCTTTGTGTAAATCTTGGACAGAACATTCAATATTCTCTGCCCCACAGATGGTTTGGTCACTTAGCTTATAAGCTCTACCATGTTTGATCCTCTTGACCTTTATACCAGGAGAGTCCAGTCAGGAAGGAGACCTCACATAAATAATGGAGACAGAGGATAGTTAATGCAGGGAAGTTCTTTATTTTGCTGGAAAGTTCAAAAATGACAAGAATGCACTACCAGCTGCAGAAGCAGCCACCTTGCTTCTGCTAAGGGAGCTGAAGAAATGAGAATGAGTGTTCAGACCAGGGCTCAGGGAACCTCTCTTCTCACATTCCTGAGGAAGGGGCTCAACCCAGCACCGAGAGCAACCCTGTGCTTGGTTAGTACAGGGCTGGTGCTCAGAGAGCACTCCAATGTCATTTTCCTCCTTGTTCATGTTCCTCTAATGTTGTACTTACTCTTTTTTTTTAACTTTTATTAATTACTTTTTATTCACTTTGTATCCCCCCATAAACCCTTCCCTCCTCCCCTCTAATCCCACCTTACCCCCCCCTTTCTTCACACATACCCCTCCCCAAGTCCACTGATAGGGGAGGTCCTCTCCTCTCCTTCCTTCTGATCCTAGTCTATCAGATATCATCAGGAGTGGATTCATTGTCATCTTCTGTGGCCTGGTAAGGCTGTTCCCCCCTCAGGGGGAGGTGATCAAAGAGCAGGCCAATCAGTTTATGTCAGAGGTAGTCCCTCTTCCCATTACTATAGAGATGGCTCAGAGGTTAAGAGCACTGGCTGCTCTTCCAGAGGTCCTGAGTTAAATTTCCAGCAACCACATGGTGGCTCACAACCATCTATAGTGAGATCTGGTGCCCTCTTCAGGCCTGCATACATGTAGGCAAGATGCCTTATAATAAATAAATAAATCTTAAATATATATGTACTTACTCTTGAACAGACCTTGCCCTGCCTGGAAGCTTGTAGACCCAGCTTCCCTGGCTGTGTGTGTGGTCATTTATACACTATCTATGCTTCCATATATAAATACCATCAGGTATAACAAGTGACATAGACATGACGTGAAGTACATGACGGTTTTGGGTTTGTACTTCCCTGATGGCTAAAGATGTTGGTCATTTTTTCATGTAATTATTGGTCAGTGTTGCTCTGTTTGAGTTCTTTATCTGTTCTGGGTACTAGTCCTCTGTCAGCTTATAAAAATCTCCCCGTTCTATATTAAAACTAGCAATTATTGAGAAGAAATAAGATCCTGGAGAGGGTGAAAGGGAAACATCCTGCTTCTGACAATGTAAATTAGTGCATCCACCACAGAGATGACTAGGGAAGTTCCCCCTAAACAATTAAAACTAGAACTGCCACTACATAGCCATCCTGGTCCTGGGCACACACTGGCAGCAAGCTAAGGAGGCACGTGTTATGGCTACCTGCTTCTCAGTGATTATCACAGCGCTCCTCACAGCAGCCAACTCATGAAGACAGCCTGAGTGTCCACCAGCTTATGAATGGATGAACACAATGTGGGACAATCAGGTGTGGTAACTCATACTGGTAACTGCTACACTCAGGAGGCTGGAGCAGGAGGAGAGTCACAAGTTCAAGGCCACTTGGATTCCATAGTGAGTTCCAGGGTGTCCTGAGCTGTGGAGTGAGACCTTGTGTCAGAAACTAAATGTAAGAAAGTAGAAAGGAAGAAAATGTGGAATAAATGGACAATGAAGTCTTATTTAGCCTTAGACAATAAAATTGTTTATTTGAAGGAAAGTGATCAGAGATAGAGATTATCTTGTAAGTGAAATAAGTCAGGGTGAGAAAAAAAAAAACATCATGCTTTCTTTCAGATGAGGAATCTAAAGAAGAAAATTAAAAATGCAAATAGGGGCTGGAGAGATGGCTTAAGGGCTTGGTCTTCCAGAGGTCCTTAGTTCAATTCCCTGCAGCCACGTGGTGGCTCATAAAAATGAATAATGAGATCTGGTGCCCTCTTGTGGCATACAAATGTGCATGCAGGTGAAACATTGTATACGTAATAAAATAAATAAGTCTTAAAAAAATAACAGAAAAAGAAAACCACACTTAAATTTTAAAAAAAGACAAGGTGATTTAAAAAAAAAAAAAAAACACACAAAAATTGAAAGTGGGCTATCACAGAAACTAAAGGAGGCTTTGTAAGAAAGTAATGGAGATGAACATGATCAAAATATACCATTTGTCAGTTGAAAATGGAACAATAAAATCTACTATCTAACAATAAAATCTACCATATACGATCAATATACCCTAATAACATATATAATAAATTGAGGGGTGTGCACAGGTTAACATAAACTATCATACCATATGTGAGAGAATTTGGGTTCACAGATTTTGGCATTTCCAGGGACTGCAGACCCTAACCGTATACCTACATCATGTCTAGATCACCTGTAATTCCTAACACAGTGTAAATGCTGCGTACATAGTTCTCAAATGTACTGTTTAAAACAACTGGAAAAGGTAGCCTGCACCAGTAATGACACATTTATTTTCTGAACATTTTTGCTAAGCAGTTGGTAAACAGTTCTGCAATGATGCAGAAGTCCTAGGTAAGGTGAACTGGATACACCCTTTTACCAAATGCCTCATGTTGGCCTTTGGTTACCTATACAAAGAGGCAGACACACAAGTCAAAAAGATGCTTTAATGAAGGTCAGGAAACTGCTGAGGTGGGTAGGTCCCACCTCCATTTTTTCGGCCTTGGGCCTTCCAGTGCTAATTCAAATGATGTGATGCACGTGTTGGATGGTGCTCCAACACGCAGCAGTGTTCAGGATGTGGGCACCAATCAGAATAGACCACTTCATCCCAGTGGCATTCGTGACGGCAGATACCATGAGAATGCGAGCAGCCATCATGGTCCCCTGTTCCAGAGCAAAAACAAGGACACCTGCATCAGTCCTGAGGTTCCAGGCAGAGGCCAGAGGCCCAGGCAATAAAATGGAGGCACTAGAAGGAGAGCTCACCTCTAGAGGTTTGGGGACCTTGTATCATGTCACATCCTCTAAGGACACTCAGTACCAATCCCAGCCCTTCATAAAGGCTTCCTCTTGGAAGTACAGTGACTTACAAGGCTTAACAAGCATGGTGGGTTATGAGGTTAACAAATGAACCATCAGAACCTATCGACCTGGATTTGAACTGTATCTGTGTCCCAAGCCAGCTGGTACACCTTGAGCTGGTGGCTTCCTCCCTAAGAATCTGTTTCCTCTTTTCTAGAAATGTAGATGTCTCAAAGAGCTGTGGGAATGAACAGCATAGACAGTGTAGCTCAGCTGGTCTTTGCGTAGCATGTGTGAAGCTCTGAGTTCCAGCCTTAGCATAGCAAAGATTGAGCATGTTGGCTCATATTTATAATCTCATCACAAAAGAGATAGGGGCAGGAGGATCAAGAGTTCAAGGGACATTTCAGCAATACATGGTGAGTTTGAGACAAGCTTCAGCTACCTGAGACCCTGTCTCAAAAATATGTACACTATAACAAAAATAGTTATTAATTGATTTGTATACAAACACTCATATTAAATAAATCCAGCTATGAAATGACAAAAGCTCAGCAAAGTTTGAGCAGTTTAAGATATTTTGAATGGAAAAAATCCCTGAACTAGAAAAAAATCATTCGCAAATACTGAAATTTAATAGCTTAAATGAAATACAAAGTTTAAAGCATTTTTAAAAGAATAAAAGCCCACAAGTAATCAAAATGAACACAAGCACTAAACACAGGGATCCTGACCCAAATAGAGGGTCCATATAGAACCCATCCACTCAGGGACAGCACAGGAGAGGAATGGGAAGACAATAGGAGACAGAGGATCAGGACACCAGCTGCTAAGCACTGTCTTGTAGATGTGCCTGGGATGCTATGCCCATGAAACCCTAACACTGTGGCTACATAACTAAGACCTACATGACCTCACCAGCAGACACACCAGCCTGGATAGGAGAACTCTCACAGGGCCTCACTCCCTAGAGGAAGAGCAATAGGCAATCCATAGTGGCTGAGAGGGGAAGAAGCAGTTTTCTCCAGGGATCAGCTTCCTGGCCAGGTACCCCAGTGGTCAGCCCTAAATACACATACATATGAGCATCACCATATGAAAGAATTCAGTAGACTACACAACACACACACACATGTACACGGGTGGGAACCTATACACATGGACACAAGAGCCCCAGATTATACTAACACTTACTCAAAATAATGCCTTATGCAAGAATAAAGATTGGTGTCATGTATTCAAGCTTCTCAAGCCTTCTAAGGACAAAGAACAACAAGGGACTCTTCACATCTGAAACTGGAAAACTGTTGCCTTCATGTTCTTCCTAAGGACTCTAACAAGGACAGAGCTTCAGAACAGCACATTTGACACAGAATTAACAGTTAAGGGCACAGTGGCTTGTAGAACTCTAACTAAATGACAAGTTAAAATCAGGCCACCAGAGCTCAGTGACAGAGTGGCAGTCCATCACGAACCATCAAAAATGCAAACATCAAATGATTGTGTAAAAGACTCAGTAGCTACAGGTCCTGAAAAAAAGAGCCACACAGCACTATGTAAAGATGGAGCATACTGAGAACATGTGAAGACATGGTCCATGGCCTGAGACCAAGTTACTGCAGAGCTATGTGTGGTAAGAAATAGCAAAAGGAGGAGAAGGGCCTATCCCATCATTCCTAGCAGCTGAGGTATGTGACTTGGGGGCAGAGAATTTCACTAGCATCCATGAGGCCATGGGTTCCATGCAAACCATGGCAAAAAGAGAAAGAAAGAAGGGAATATAGAAGTAGGTTGTGAATTTAAATCAGAAGCACCAGTAGGAATTCATGGGTGCTTATTTTTAAAAAGGTTTTTGTCATAGATGTGGTGACTGCAGAGCTTAGAAACATTGGCAAGCCAATAGGAATTAGAAAGTGTAATTGTGAAGACCATTCTTGGTCAAGAAACTACAAAACAGACCTGAAGCATCCTATCACACAAGAGACTGAGAAGCTATGAAAGACAATAATACAAAGATCAACGCCTCAGGTCTAACGCTCTTCCTCAGCCTTGACTAGGAGTTTGTCCTGCAAGAGGGATGATGATATCAATATATTCAATTAAATTCAATTAGTCTAAAGTCTGTGAATTCAAAGGCAGCCTAGTCTACAAAGTGAGTTCCAGGAAAGCCAGGGCTGTTACACAGAAAAACCCTGTCTCAAAAAAAATCAAAGTAAACAAATAAACACAAACCCATTAGTCTAAAATAAAACATATTTAACTGAGTAATGATGTGTCCACTGTCTACTGAATCCAGATGCTATTGAGGGAAGAACAAAGGGGAGGATGAAGGTAGAAACCCTGGAGGCCTAACCCTTTCACCAAGCCAGAACCGTATCACAGATCATAAGAGGCTGAGGCAATGGGCTTCCAGATTTATATGCAATCCCTGCACCTCTAACTCCCAGCTTTCCTACAGAATAGAAGGTTCTGGCACTCTCTGAGGAATTACAGGAAACAAAGAAGCTGCCTAAATTGCATACCAAAATTTTAGTGTTCCCAGTCCTGACCTTTTTACCTAAATTTTTGTTACATGAAATTAGAAATTAGAGAATTGAAACACAGAGAAATGAGTGGCCAAGCAGGTTTTATCCCAAGATCTGAGGTTCTTCCCACAGACCCAGACAAACAGCCTCAACCCATCCCACCATCCACCCAGACCCACTCTCCGACTCTGTCCCTCCTCTGAAGGGGGCTAGGTTACCTGGAATGACCTGGAATTGAAGCAGCAGCAGAGCCAAGGCCAACACTGCAGTCTTCATGGCTTTAGGAAATCCAGGGTATTGACCTGTGTCTAGAAAAACACAAGGCACTGGGTGAGAGCTCTGGATGCCTGCTGCCTGTAATCAGCTGGGACACGTGTTCTCAGAGGTCCACAGGTACACTCTGCCTCCCCACCCCAGGCCTTTACACCCACAGCACTGACCACACACTCCTAAGCTAACACTCCCTTATCCACTCAAGGGCCAGCAAGACTAACTCCTACAATGGCTGGACTATACCACTGTAAGTATATGTCAGTCTTTATAAAAAACCAACCCAGAATCCTCTACTCTGGAGGTAAAGGAACTAACTGAAGAGCTGTTCACATTTCAAGGTGGCTGAGAGAGGGAGATTCGGGTGTTTTGTTTTGTTTTGTTTTGTTTTGTTTTGTTTTTTTAAGAGTGGGCCCTAATATATTATCTATGTGCCATTGAACAGCCCACATCTGTGAGTGTATGTACAGCACAAAGTGTACCAGCTGAGATAGTTTTTAAAGGGGTGGGGCTGGAGAGACTGCACGCTAGTTAAAATCGCAAACTGCTCTACTAAAGGAACCCACTGAGGTTCCCAGAAGCCACATGACAGCTCACAACTGTCAGCAATTCCAGTTCCAGGAGATCCAACACCGTCTTTTGGTCTCTGTGGTGCAAGTGGTAAACAGACACACATGCAGACAAAACACCCACAGCTCCACACACACACACACACACACACACACACACACACACTATAATAAAATATTTCTTTAACAAAGACAAACATGAAGTTGTGAGGAAGGTCGGGATTTTGGAGATTGACCTGATAGAAGTCAGGGGAAGGAGGAGGGGCTGGATATGCTCAAAATAGATTGTGTGTAGACACACAATTTTCAAAGAATCCATTAAACTATTATATATCAAGTGTTAATACATAAGAAAATCCTCAACACTGCACGACTCTTACCATGGTCTACAAAGTCCTACACTGACAGCTCGTCCACTAAAGCGCTTGCCACACAAGCACGAGGATCCAAGTATGAGCCACAGAATCTATGTAAAAGAGGCAGAAGCACGGTGCAGTGGCCCACACCCTTAATCCTAGCAATCAGGAGGCAGAAGCAGGTGGACATCTATTTGTTTTGAGTCTAACCTGGTCTACATAAGAAGTTTTAGGACAGCCAAGACTACATAGTGACACAGCTGTCTCATAAAAAAAATTAGAGGTGTGCATGGTGGTACACACTTAAAATCCCTGTGCTGGGAAATTGGAGACAGATATTCTGGAGCCCTATCGCTCACTGGCCAGCCAGCCTAGCTGAATCAGCTTGTCCCAGGAGAGTGAGAGAACCTATCTCAAAACACAAGCTGACGGCTCTTGAGAAATGACACCCTCACTGGACCTCTGGCCTCCACACCTCAATTGCAAATATCCAAACACAGATGTCACGGTTGTGAGGAGGCTTTGATGGGCTACTTTAAAATAAAGAAAAGAAACTGGATTTGCTGTTGTTGTTGTTGTTGTTGTTTTAAGAAATGTTAGCTGGGCATGGTAGCACAGGCCTTTAAGTCTCAAAATTGATGAGCATGGCAGGTGGATCTACACAACAAGTTCCAGGACAGCCAAGACTTCAGAGTGGGACCTCGTCCATAATAAACAACAACAACACAGAAAAAAAGGACTGCTTTAATTTTAGTTACATGCATATGCGTTCCTGTGTGTGGGTATGTGCACACGAATGCAGTTGCCCTAAGAGGCATTAGATCCTCTGCAGCTGGAGTTACAGGCAGGTGTCAGGCACCATGGGTGCTGGACACTGCACTCGGGTCCTCTGGAAGAGCAGGACACACTCTGAACAGCCTTCGCTCCAGCCAGACAAGCTCCTTTCTCCAGGTGCTCTTCTCCATGGGAACTAAGAGAGGACACTGCCCACACTTTCAGCAGAGTGAGTTTATCAAGATATTCTCAAAAAAAAAAAAAAAAAGATATTCTCTATCAAAGAAAAGTGCTCCCAAAGCATAAAATGCTCTGTTTTAGGAAGCCTTTCGGCATTGAAGACAAGAAAAGTAGAAGTTAGTCAGCTAATTGTCCCAGCTGAGACCCCTGTTTGTGTGATCTTAGAGTGAATCCTATTCTCTCTAGGATCAGTCTCAGCAGTGAGCAGATTGCAGCCCACAGAGTAAACACTCAGTCCAACCCACTGTACTCCCAGGTCACTCCAGATACACAGAAGATGAAAGGCTACAGAAGTCTGAGGTTTTGCAGCAATTGTGGGCACAACTAACTGCACTCACCTCTAGAGTCAGTCCCAGGGCCATGACCCCTAATCTTCAATTCTGTACAATTTCTTTTCCTCAGCTGCCTCAGCAAGATTACATGGAGATCCAGGTAAGGGGTCTATGAAATGCACCCCAGCCTGGATATCTTTCTGGACAAACTACAGACTTCTTGATTCCACTGCTGATGGCAGCCTTGGCTCTCTTCTTGGAGCTGGCTTCACAGAATCTTAGTGCTGGCCCCACTCAGCCTTAGGAAGACTGGTTACAAGGAATGTGGGGGTGATCTTGGTTTTCAACTTGACACGCTTGGGAAGAGAGAACCTCAGCTAAGGATTGCCTCCATCTGAATGGCCTGTGGGCCTGTCTATGTGTCATGTTCTTGACTGTCATTTAACACAGGAGAACCCCAGCCGCTGTGGGCAATACCATTTTTAGCTATACATGTAAGCTTGGTAGGCAGAGACAGAGACAGAGAGAGACAGAGAGACAGAGTAAGTAAAATATATTCCCCATGGTCTCTGCTTCAGCTCCTGTCTCTAGTCCCTGCCTTGAATTCCTGCCTTGTCTTTAACCAATGATGGGATATAATCTCAGCCAAATAAACACTTCCCAAGTTGCTTTTGGTCAGGATTTTCATCATAGCAAGAGAAAAGTTTAACCAGAACAAGGTGGTCTTGTGTGTTCTCTCCTCTAGACCCCACAAGAAATACTAGCTCTTGTGTTCCCAAAGGAGAAGTCAGACAGGACACAGCAGTACAGAACGCAGCCAGGGGTTTTCTTAACTCAGCCAGGTAAACCACGGTGCACACTTCACAACAAGAGCCAGCTGAGCCAAGCAGAAATGGTGCTGATCCTGGCAGGCACAGGGCTTAGGGCTCCCTTCTCTCTGTCACCCTCTCCCCTGTCCCCCCTCCAGGGTGGAAACTCCGTCGACACTGGCGAGCCCTTCTGGTCAGACCATTTACCCATAAGTCGGTCTGTCTGTTATAAGTACATATGCATTATTTAAGAATATATACAAGCGTTTAAGTGGCCCCTAAAATTGCAAACGTCGCCAGGGGAAAGGTAACTGCTGTCTGGGCATGCGCCCCTGGTGAGGCAGTCGCCGGAACTGCTTTGAACTGAACTAGACCGAGTCCACCACCATCGATTTTCGTCAACTCTTCTTTGGGGCCATCAGCTGACCCAGCCAGAGACACCACCACCTCTCTTTGAAATCTGTTGCGTTAGTCACCACTACCTGGCTTTTGGGTCCAACTGAGACACCTGGGTGAGAGTGGGGTTCTGTTAGTCTCTCCCGAAGCTAATCCCCTGCCGAACCAACACCCTCCCATCCTCGGTCCCTGAAATAATCCGGAAGAAGTTGTAAATTTATCAAACCTTCGAAGTCTTAGTCTTTCCTGTTGGGCAGACTTGACTGATTTTTTTTAAGTAACTTACAAGTTTAAGCTTTGTCTTTCGAACGCCTGAGAATGTCAGAATGTTTCATTCCAGCAAGCTCTGAGCGACACAATGGCTTCCAATGACCTTGGACAGTCAACTATGCCATGAGAAAAGGCAGGAGGGCAACACAGAGCTAAACATCTTTTATACATTAGTCCTGAGATTGTAGCTTGGGAAACAAATGGCATTGGCTCCCCCAAAGAACTGGGGAAGACAGGAAGTGGCTACATTCTCCTGCAGGGCCAAGGGAAGGAGGGGAAAGATTGCAGTGATGCCTCTGCACAGGAGACTCACTGCTGAGTACAGGAAGGGCAGGCTGAGCCCACAGCTCTTAGCCTCTTTATTCTGTGCATGGATTCCCGGAAGAATGAGCTACCCCTGCCTGCAGCATGATTCCTCGGGAATGGGGGCGGATAAGAAACAGGAAATAGTTCTTTCTGTCCTCACAGCAATCATCCCCTTCAGCAAGAAACAAGGGAAAATTCTAAGACAGAGAACTCTGGGTTTTGATGGGCCACCTGCTGACATTTTCAAATTTTAAGTTGTCAAATGATCTTTATTTCACAAGAAAACCTGCTTGTTCTTATTTTCACTTGCTATGGATTTTGAATCAGTTCAGCACATGGTTCCTGTAAGTTTCTAAAAGCCCCTTTTTTATGTATATGGGTTTTGTGCCAGATCGTATGTCTGTGCACCACATGAATGCAGTGCCCCCAAATGGGTGTCCAGGAGAGGGGTGTGCTCTTCTTTGCAGCCCATTTTTCCCAGAAATCAGTGCTATAGATATATTTATAAGATGCAAGAATATATAGAGGGGTTTAATCATCCCCTAAGATTGCAAAGTTTATTAGGGTAAGGGGGACTGTACTCTGGGATGCTCCCCTGGTGAGGGGATCTCAGAAGCTGGTTTGAGCTGAACCAGAAAGAGTCCCATATGATCATTTATGCCTGTTTTGGGGTGAGGGGTAAACCTGACCCAGACAGACAGACTATCACTGCCTGTGCTCTCTGTCTGAGGTTTTATTTTCTGGTTGTTTGTTTCTTGTTTGTTTGTTTGGGTTGAGTCTGTTAGTCAGTATCCTGGCGCTAACCTCCTCCTTTTTTCCCCCTTGTGCTTGCTTTTCTTTTTCTAATACTTTTTTTTATTTATTACAATGCATCACTTTGTATCCCAGCTGTAGCCCCCGCCCTCATCCCTGGCTAATCCTGCCCTCTCTCTTCTTCCCTGCCCTTCTCCCAGTCCCACTGATAGGGGAGGAAAGCTTTGCCTTTCATCTGACCCTAGCCTATCAGGTCTCTTCAGGACAGGCTGTATTGTCTTCCTCTGTGGCCTGTTAAGTCTGCCTACCACTGAGGGGAAGATAATCAAAGAGCCAGCCACTGAGTTCATGTCAGAGACAGCCCCTGTCCCCTGAGCTACCATGGGCTATACCTGTGTAGGGGTTCTAGGTTATCTCCATGCATAGTCCTTGGATGGAGGAGCACTCTCAGAAAAGTTCTCTGTGCCCAGATTTTTTTGTTTTATTGCTCTCCTTGTGGAGCTCCTGTCTCCTCCAGGTCTTTCTATCCCCCCTCCCACCACCACCACATCTTTCATGAGATTCCCTGCACTTTGCCCAAAGTTTGGCTATGAGTCTCAGCATTTGCTTCAATACCCTGCTGAGTAGAATCTTTCAGAGCCTCTGTGATAGGCTCCTGTCCTATTCCCTGTTTTTTCCCTCTTCCAATGTCTATACTGTTTGCCTTTCTGAATGAGGACTGATCATCTTGTCTTACCCAGGGTCTTCCTTCTTGATTAGCTTCCTTAGGTGAACAGATTTTAGTATGTTTATCCTATATTATATGTCTAATACCCACTTATAAGTGATCATATATGTGTGTGTCTTTCTGCTTCTGGGATACCTCACTCAGGATGCTCTTTTCTAGTTCCCACCATTCGCTTACAAATTTCATGATTCCCTTGTTTTTTAAATTTTTATTAATTACACTTTTATTCACTTTGTATCCCCTCTGTAGCTCCTTCCCTCCCTCCTCCCCTCCCAATTCCACCCTTTCTAACTCTTCTCCACCCATGCCTCTCCCCAAGTCCACTGATACGGGAGGTCTTCCTCTCCTTCCTTCTGATCCTAGTCTATAAGGTCTCATCAGGAGTGGCTGTATTGTCGTCTTTCTCTGTGACCTGGTAAGGCTGCTCCCCCCCCACCGAGGGGGAGGTAATCAAAGAACAGGCCAGTCAGTTCATGTCAGAAACAGTCCCTGTTCCTGTTACTATGGAACCCACTTGGATACTGAAATGCCATGGGCTACATCTGTGCAGGGGTTGTAAGTTATCTCCATGAATGGTCCTTAGTTGGAATATCAGTCTCAGAAAAGACCCCTGGGCCCAGATTTTTTTGGTTCTGTTGTTCTCCTTGTGGACCTCCTGTCCTCTCCAGGTCTTACTATCTCCCCCTTCTTTCATAAGATTCCCTGCACTCTGCCCAAAGTTTGGCTATAAGTCTCAGTATCTGCCTTGATACCCTGCAGGGTAGAGCCTTTCAGAGTCCCTCTGCGGTAGGCTCCTGTCCTGTTCGCTGTTTTCTCCCTCTTCTGATGTCCATTCTCTTTGCCTTTCTGAATGGGAATTGAGCATCTTAGCCAGAGTCCTCCTTCTTGCTTAGTTTCTTCAGGTGTACAGATTTTAGTGTGTTCATCCTATATTATATGTATAATATCCACTTGTGAGTGAGTATATACAGTGTGTGTGTCTTTCTGTTTCTGGGATACCTCACTCAGGATGATCATTTCCAGTTCCTACCATTTGTCTGAAAATTTCATGATTTCCTTGTTTTTAATTGCTGAATAGTAGTCCATTGTGTAAATGTACCACAATTTCTGTAACCATTCCTCAGTTGAGGGACATCTGGGTTGTTTCCAGGTTCTGCCTATTATGATTAAAGCTGCTATGAGCATGGTTGAGCAAATGTCTTTGTTGTATACTTGAGCAAAATTTTGATATATGCCTAGGAGTGGTATAGCTGGATCTTGAGGAAGCACTATTCCTAATCGTCTGAAAAAGTGCCAGATTGATTTCCAAAGTAGTTGTACAAGCTTACATTCCCACCAGCAATGGAGAAAGGTTCCCTTTCTCCACATCCTCTCCAGCAAGTGTTGTCACTTGAGTTTTTGATCTTAGCCATTCTAACGGGTGTAAGCTAACCTCCTCCTTAACACTGAGCTATTCAGTCTTTGCAATGAGCTAGCTTCCACCTCCTGCTTAGCACTGGGTTGTTCAGACCTTGCAAGAGGCTAATATCACACATTAGCAGTCAATAACTCATGCCAATATATATTCTTGTTTTTTGTAATGCAACAGGAATGTTCTTTCCTAGACATTTATTTGTCTGAAGTTGGAGGTGAAGGCCTTGGGTTGGCACAGCCAACACATAGCTTTTCTGGTTTTTTGTTTTGTTTTCTTCAAAGGTATACTTGGTGTTCAAAAGCATGCAGAGAGAGTTTGCTTCCCCAAATGGCTTAAACAATGATTTACCCAGAAAGAAGAAAGAAGACCAAGGCTATTCTCACTGCACAATCATCATGAGCAACCAAAGATACTATGTTATTTAGACTTCACATTCCTGTGAAAAAATATTGGAGAGAGGCATATTAAAGGGAGAAAGCGCTTCTTTTGCCACAAAGCATTAGAAGTTTCTTTTTTAAATTTTATTTTATTAATTACACTTTATTCACTTTGTATCCCCCCATAAGCCCCTCAGAAGTTTCAATCATTGTGTCTGAGTCACAGTGAGATGGAGGATCATTACAAGGGACACTAGCAAATCTGCTTACATTATGGTGACCAGGAAACAGAGAGAAGGAGAACACCAAGCAAGCTGACTTTTCACTTTGGCCCCTGGCTTATAGGATGGTGCAATCCATATTGAGGGCAAGTCCACCTTCCACATTCCTCTCTGTGCATGCCCTCAAAAGACACGCTCAGAGGTGTTTATTACTAGTCTCAGAGACACTTCCCAACCCAGGCAAGCTGACAGGGAATGTAACCATCACAGATGTAGCATGGCCTTGTAATAACTTGAAATGATGATCTATCTGATCCCTAGGGCTGCCATTCAACACCACAATGGACAAGTGAAAACAGAATATTTTCTCCACTATCCTGGATGCTACAAGTTCAAAATCAAAATGGTGACAATGCTGGCTCCTCCAGAGACCCAGAGGTATGTGTGCTGTGTCCTCTCTGCTGGTCCCTTGCTGCTGCTGACCCTTGGCATGCTTACAAAGATACAGCTTTAACCTCTGCCTCCATCATCCTACTACATTTTCTTGTATTTCTGTGCAAATTGCCTTCTCCTTGTAAGGACTCTAGCCAAGCACATTTTTGTGATTTGGGTGTTGGCCAGTGCCCTGCCAAAAGGACAAAGCATCCTGCTGTTTATACTAAGAGAACTGCTCTCTCCCTATACAAGTGACTCTGGGTTGGGGCTGGGGAGACAGCTCAGTGGTTAAGAGCATGTGCTGGCTCCTGACTTGTTCCCTGTTTTCTCCTTCTTCTGATGTCCATCCTCTTTGCCTTTCTGGATAGGGATTGAGCATTTTAGCAAGAGTCCTCCCTCTTGATTAGATTCTTTAGGTGTATAGATTTTAGTAGGTTTATCCTAAATTTTATGTCTATATGAGTGAGTATATACCATGTGTGTCTTTCTGCTTCTGGTATATCTCACTCAGGATGATCCTTTCCAGATCCCACCATATACCTGCAAATTTCATGATTTCCTTGTTTTTTATTGCTGAGTAATATTCCATTGTGTAGATTATCACAATTTCTGTATCCATTCCTCCACTGAGGGGCATCTGGGCTGTTTCCAGCTTCTGTCTATTACAAATAAAGCTGCCCTGTAGACTATCAAAGCACATGCTGAGACTTATGGCCAACCTTCAGGCAGAATGTAGGGAACCTTATGAAAGAAGTGGGAAACAGTAAGATCAGAAGAGGACAGGAACTTCACAAGGAGAGCAACAGAACCAAAAAAATCTGAGCACAGGGGTCTTTCCTGAGACTGATACTCCAACCAAGGACCATGCATGGAGATAACCTAAAACCCCTTCACAGATGTAGCCCATGGCAGTTCAGTGTCCAAGTGGGTTCCATAGTAATAGGAACAGGGACTGTCTCTGCCATGAACTGATTGGTCTGCTCTTTAATTACCTCCCCCTGAGGGGGGGGAGCAGCATTACCAGGCCACAGAAGAAGACAATGCAGCCACTCCTGATGAGACCTAATTGACTAGGATCAGAAGGAAGGAAAAGAAGACCTCCCTTATCAGTGGACTTGGGGAGGGGCATGCATGCAGAGGGGGGAGGAAGGGAGGGTTTGGGATAGGAGGAGGGAGGGAACCACAGGGGGATACAAAGTGAATAAAGTGTAATTTAAAAAAAAAGAGCATGTGCTGATCTTGCAGAGGACTCAGGTTCAGTTCCCCACACTCAAGTCACCAAATCACAACCTTCAGGTACTCCAGCTCCAGGGGATCAGGGCCTCACTGGCCTCCTCAGGCACTGCCCTCATGTGTACAAAGCCACACTCACACACATACATATATGGACAAAAAACCTTTTTTAACTTCCAGGATTATGATAAAACCTTGTCTTTCAATTTGTTTTCTTTGGTTCATGATCAGGGTAGAAGTGGCCTTTCTATGTGTCTATGAACAGGCCATGATATCTGAGGTGTGTCTAGAGGTGTTCACACAGCATCTTCCTCTGTCCTCTCACCAAGGCATTTGTCCCCTGTAACTGAGAGAACCCACCACACTAATACCTATTCTGGAATGGTGTTTTAAAGGCACAGTAGTACATGAATATGCTTAGAGTGAACCTAGGAGGGGAGTGTGGCTTTGCCGGTGCCACCATGTACTTACAAGTTGAGGGTTGAGAGGAAGCTCCATGACCTACGGATTTCAGAGACTGGGTGGCTGAATTCAAAAATGTGTTAGAGAAAATGTAACTACCCTGACCTGCTTGGGAACTGAAATCTTTGGGTTACAGCATCCATTTGATTTCTGTGTCATTTCCAAACCTACAGAACCATATTAGTCGATGGGTGAATGGAATCCCAAGGCTCATCTGCGCCAAATACTTGAAGAAACAGATTGAAACTCAGAAAAAGTTGAGTCTTGGAGCCGTTGGTTTAGCATAGCAAAGAAAAAGGAAAAGAACAAGGAGCAAAAAGAGGAGATGAAGGAGGAGCAGGAGGAGGACCAAAAAGAGAAGGAAAGGGAACAGGAGAACGATGACAAACATCTTCCAATATAACATAAGAAAGAAGAAAAATGAGGAGGAAAATGAGGAGGAGGAGAAAGAAGAAGATACGGAAGAGGAGGAGAAGAAAGAAAGAATCTTTTTTTTTTCCTCAATGCAGTTTATTCAGGAACCTTGAACAATCTTCTGACCCTGGGGAAAGCCAGCCCACAGCTTAAATAGCCTCTGGGTAGCCAACCCCAGTGTGCCACATGGGCAATGCAGATAGGTCCACATACACGGAAGCAAGCCAGATCCTCAGCCTTAGCCAAATATGGAGTTGTTTGTGACAGAGAGCACTTAATATCCATTCAGAACCAGAGAGGAGGCTCACTGTTCTCAGGGAGACAGAGGCAGGCTGATCGCTGTGAGTTCAAGGCCAGCTTGCTCTACAAAGAGAGTCCAGAATAGCCAAAACTGTTTGGAGAAACCATGTATTAAAAAAACAAAAATAATGCTGTTAGAAGGGAATGGAGTTCAGTTCCCAGCACTGATGAGGAGGCTGGAAGCATAAGATCCATCCAAATCCCAGGGGATCTTAAGGCTTCCAAGTACGCCTACACTCACATACATACACACACACACACACACACACACACACACACACACACACACAAATACTTTTACATAATTAAAAATAAAGTCAAATATTTTTTAAATAAAAGTTAAATTCATAGAAGGGTTAAGGATACGGATCATTTGCTTGCGGAATAATTCAGAACATCTAAGGCCCTCGGTACAATCCCCAATCAGACCTTTATTAAACAAGCCATGATAGCACACACCTGTAGAAGCAGGAGGCTCAGAAGTTCAAGGTCACCTTCAAGTACATAAGGAGACCAAATCAAGGCCAGCCTTGGCTACATGTACACCTAGGACCTCATGCTTTCACTTACCTTTGTGTAAATCATGGGCAGAACATTCAATATTCTCTGCCCCACAGATGGTTTGCTCACTATCTTAGCTTATAAGCTCTACCATGTTGATTCTCTTGATCTCTATACCAGGAGGGTCCAGTCAGGAAGGAGACCTCACATAAATAATGGAGACAGAGGATAGTTAATGGAGGGAAGTTCTTACTTTTGCTGGAAAGTTGAAAAATAAGAAGCATGCACTACCAACTGCAGAAGCAGTCACCTCACTCATGCTAAGGGAGCTGAAGAAATGAGAATGAATTTCAGACCAGGGCTCAGGGAACCTCTGTTCTTGCATCCCTGAGAAAGGAGCTCAGCCCAGCACCAAGAGCAACCCTGTGCTTAATTAGTACAGGGCTGGTGCTCAGAGAGCCCTCGAATGCCATTTTCCTCCCGGTTCTTGTTTGTCTAATGTTGTACTTACTCTTGAACAGACCTTACCCTGCCTGGAACCCCATTTCCTCTTCTCAGAAACACCAGGCCTTAGGCATTCTAAGCAATTCCTCAAGCAACTGAACCACAAACTTAGTGTCCATTGCACCTAATATGGAGTAGGTCCAGCTTTCTAGCTGCATGCCTTTGGTGTTAATTCTGCAAGCCAATGATATGTAATGAGATTGTAGCTTGAGAAGCAAATGGCATTGGTTCCCATGAAGAAATGACTACATTCTCCTGCAGGGCCAAGGGAAGCGGGGGAAAGATTGCAGTGATGCCTTCTGCACAGGAGACTCACTGCTGAGTACAGGAAGGGCAGGCTGAGCCCACAGCTCTTAGCCTCTTTATTCTGTGCATGGATTCCCAGAAGAATGAGCTACCCCTGCCTGCAGCATGATTCCTCGGGAATGGGGGTGGATAAGAAACAGGAAATAGAGTGGCATGCATGCAGAGGGAGGAGGGAGGGTGGGATTGGGAGGGGAGGAGGGAGGGGGTTATAGGGGGATGCAGAATGAATAAAGTGTAATTGAGGAAAAATTAAAAAAAGGGGGGGGAAATAATTTAAGAACCTTAAATGACTTTCAAAAGTGGAGCAAAAGAATGGAGTTAGTCAATTTACATGGAGCATGTCTTGCCCCTGGGGGCAATGGTCTCCTGAACCTACTCAGACCTCGGACACCACCACTGCTAGTTCTAGAACTGATGCAGGATGTTCCAACGAGGGGTTAAGGCTTCTCATAATATTTCCTATAAGCCCACACCTGTTTGTTTATATCCCCCATTTTTATTCATTATTAGCCAGATAGAGCCAAGTAATTGTGGTGATGATACTTGCTTTTTTGCCCAATGCTGGAATGCTAGTGAATTTAGGTATGCCCTGGTTACTCGCATGCCTCGATGGGTACCTGTGCCCATTGATGCCCCTCACGCTATGACTCTCTTCAGACAGAAAAGGGATCTTGGAACTACAGCTGCCACTGTTACTGCCATCTCATTGGCGGCTGTTGGAGCTACCACTGTGGCATTAGCCATGAGTCATACTGTGCAGACTGCTCAGACCCTGAACAATCATTTAGCCAATGTAGCTCATGCCTTAGTTGTACATAAAGGAATTAATGCTCAACTAAAAGGAGGCTTGATGGTGTTCAATCAGAGGATTGACCTCCTGCAGGAGCAAATTGATACCCTATGGCAAATGGCTCAACCGGGCTGTCAATGAAAGTATGCTGGACTTTGTGTCACTAGCATACAACATGAGAATTTTTCCTGTGCTGAAAATCTGTCTAAACAATTGTCTAGCTATATTTTAGGTAATTGGACTGGAGAATTCGATACTACGATGGAGCAGCTGAGAGTGGCCATTATCACAGTAAATTCTACCAGAGTGGACGCAGGACTAGCCACAGGATTATCACCATGGATTGCTGCAGCCATGAATCATCTGAAGGAATGGGCGGGCATGGGAGCGTTAGCAGGCCTTCTGGTGTTGGTCTCCTTGGTTTGCCTGTGGTGTATATGCAAGATTAGAGTCTCACAACAGCGTAATGCAGCCATGACCATTCAGGCCTTTACAGCCATTGAAGCAGGACAGTCTCCCCAAGCATGGTTGGCTACCATAAAAAGCTAAAATGTTATGCTCAGGATGCGAGGCTAAGCACTGCACTCAGGGTCAGTCGCTTTCGACCCAGAGAAGAACATGTCTGATTGCATGCGGGTTGATGCCCCAGGTCCCGCCTCTGAGAAAAAGGTATCGGACGGGTCTGATGCTCTTTGGGTGGATGACACCTAAATGAACATCAGTACAAAGTCCCAATTTATTTCTAATATCAGAGATCAGACCTCTACTCTTTCCTGATGTGTCTAAAACAAAAAGGGGGAACTGTAGAGAGCTGCGTAATGCCGCACCTTAAAGATGGAGCTGGTTTCCGCCTTCCACCTTCCCGATGGTGAGTGCTCTCTGTCACAAACAACTCCACATTTGGCTAAGGCTGAGGTTCTGGCTTGCTTCCATGTATGTGGACCTATCTGCATCGCCCACATGGCACGCTGGGGTTGGCTACCCAGAGGCTATTTAAGCTGTGGGCTGGCTTTCCCCAGGGTCCAATGATTGTTCAAGGTTCCTGAATAAACTGCATTGAAAAAAAAAAAAAAAAGAAACAGGAAATAGTCCTTGCTTCCCTCACAGCAACCATCCCCTTCAGCAAGAAACAAGGGAAAATTCTAAGAGAACAGTGGGTTTTGCTGGGCCACTGTTGTGGGTTATTAATATTTATTACTGATTTATCTTTTTGTTAAGCAGTGGTTATTCCTAAACCAGCTGTACACCCAAATAACCACACAGAGACTAGGAGGTATTTAGTTAACCTAGAGCACAATGCTGGGCAATGATTACTCCATCCTAAACCTCCAAGCCCGCATAGTTTCCTACCATGCAGATTTCACCCATTATACTTGCTTTTAGTCATATCTTAGGTCAGGTTCATCTCTCCATGTGATTCTAAGTCCTCTCCTGCCAACCTCTGCTACTATTCCTTGCTTCCTTCTCTTCCCCTCCGGACCAGGATGTCCCACCCTATTCTCTCCATTGCACAGCACTGGCTGAATGTTTAATTGACAATATAGAGAACAAATGGTGGCGTGTTTACTCAAACTTAAGACAGGTGATGGTTAGAATAAGCATCACAATTCAATGTCTGGATCGAAACCAGATAGTGGAGTAGAGAAATCAGTACTTGAATGAACAAGGTTACGTTCCACAAGAATATTATACCAACATTTCCCCCTTTAAGTCTAATAAAAGGCTCCTTTTCTCTCAATACAATAATAATTATAAAAGTTATGAAAACTATTAGGTAAGATTTATATATGCAATGTCCAGTCTATGTGTATTTAGTAACTTAGGAGAAAGTATTTGATTATCTATCTTATCTTGACAAGTTTAAAGTTCTATACCTAAATTAACTTTTATCCTTATTGGTATTACTTACATGAAAACATTTCTTTTTAATTCTAAACAACTTAAGCTTAATTGTGGAATTGTAACTATTTGGTCTTTAACCCCACCAGAGACTTGAGAAGGAATAAAATTAGTTACTGGAGTAAATAGGAAGTACATGTTAGCAGCTTTCAAAAATTAAAAAATTGACAGAGACAGTTTTCTGCTTAAACAATCACCCATAACTCTCTATAATGTTGGAGCATCATCTTCAGCCTTCTGGCTCAGAATATTTGACAGACATATACGTGAAGCAGGAACTATTTAGGACTTGCTTACCCTGTCTTGGCAGAGTTTGGCAGTTGACTTGTCCTGCATTTAAGCTTGCCCATTTTTGGCAGAATTCTGTCTGTCATGAAACGAGGGCATTTTTTTTTTTTGCCTGGGTGACTCATTTGCCACATTTGAAGCCATCTCCATATGGAGGTTCTTCGATGCTCATTATCTTCTTTGAGGTAGGTAGGATGCTGCCAGGAGATGACCTGTTTCATTGTCAAAGAATCTTCAAAATAATAAAGACATTTTTAAATGACATATTCTGTAGGTCTCTGATATTTTTGAAGACTACCTATCCTTATGTAATCAATCCATCTACAAAATCATGTCTGTCTGTTAAACCTAGGATGTATGTTTCTGTGATAAATTAGACTAGTGTCTGATAATGACTATGAGTTGATTAACTAGCAATTAACTTGCATTACCTAATATCCTAAAGAGTTTGTAATAGCAGTTTAAAAGTATTGGCAGTAACGTTGAATTTGAATCAATATACTAAAATTTACCAGTGTATTAAAAATAGACTTATTTTTGCATCAATATACAAGATCCTATACCAGAATTAGAAATAACCTTATTTTAGAACAACAAATAAAACCTTAAGTTGAGTAG
This sequence comes from Meriones unguiculatus, assembly GCF_030254825.1. Lineage (NCBI taxonomy): Eukaryota > Metazoa > Chordata > Mammalia > Rodentia > Muridae > Meriones > Meriones unguiculatus. Next base: position 126,402,822 of record NC_083352.1, on the reverse strand, counting down.
ATTCAATAATCTTTTATCTTATTATTCCTATAAGATATCCCTAGATTCCCTTTTTTTCTCTTTAACCCCTTTTCTCCTTATCTAAGAAAGAAAGATGGAGAAAAGAAAAAGGAAAAAAGAGACATCCCTGAGTTTAGCCTTGTTTTTTCTCTAAATAAGACCATTAATAATTTACAACCATCTCCCAGTTACAATAAACATTCATAGCCACGGAAAACAACCAAAAACCTACCCAACCTCCCTTTAAAGGAAATTGGACGTTGTTCTCATGAATTTCTACTAGTTGGCATTCTGGACACACAGAAATCCTGTTAGGGGGACCAAAGGAAATTGGGAAAAATTGTTAATTAAGCAAGCATTAACATTTGTGGTTCGGTCTTTGCAGGTTGAGAAATTTCAGACTTAATAGAGATCCTGTTTGGAACAGTCTAAAATGCTGGACCAATTGGCATTAATAGCTTTCTTCAAAGCTCTTTTTGGAGCAGGCTTTAATGAGAAACAGTAATGAAGCAGTTGAGGCAGGAACAAGCAGAATGCTGGAACATGCAAGATTCTTGAACAGATACGTCAATGTCTCAGCATGCTGGAAGGAGGATTTCTGTCTGTTTTGATCCAGCATCTCTAGTATCTGGTCCTTTTGTTCTACAAACATATAATTTCTCACAAGCACTATACAGTTCTAAAATTATAAATGTATGAGATGTTCAGAATGAAACTAAACTGTAAACCAATTTTATCTATGCCAATTAAAAGAATGGCATAATACATTTTGAGGATATTATAGCCAAGGATTTATTGGCCATGTATTGTTGGAGTTCTGGCTAGAGACATTTTTTATGTCTCAGTCAGTTTTAGAGTTGTTCCCATGTGAAGGGATTATCAACTTATGTTACCTGTCCTGTTTGGTTTTCTTGATTTCTCTCTTCTTGTGTGTGGCCAAGGTCTTCAGGTGGTCTTCTTCTGTCATACCTTATTTTTATTACTTTTGATGGAACCTATAATTTCTCTTCTCCTGTATGACCATATGTAAAACCTCTTCCCCAGCGTAACACATTCCCTGCTCTCTATTGTAAAATATATAGGCTGAAATAATTCCGCATTTTTTTCTATAACCCAGTGTCTCTCTGCAGCTGTTGTTTGTTGTTCATTAACATTTAAGAAATTTAAAGTCAATGAAGCATTATGTAGTCTATCTCTGGGGGTCTTTGATACCCCTCTCTGTTAAGCATGTCCCTTAAAGTATGATTGGATCTCTCAATGACTGCTTGACCAGTAGGATTGTGTGGTATGCCTGTTACATGTTTTATCTTATAATATGTAAAAAAAAAAATCTTTCCATTTTATTAGAGACATATGCCATAGCATTGTCAGTCTTAATTTGTTTAGGAATACCCATAACTGCCATCACTTCTAATAAATGCTTAATAACTGAATCACCCTTTTCAGAACTTAAGGTTGTTGCCCACTGAAACCCTGAATATGTGTCTAGGGTATGGTGCACATATTTCAGTTTACCAAACTCTGTAAAATAAAGCACGTCCATTTGCCAAATTCCATGTCTTTGGTTACTTCCTGCAGGTAGTGGAGTTTGGTTATATAAAGAACAAGTGGGGCATTTTCTCACAATTTCTTTGGCTTGTTGCTAAGTGATAGAAAACTCTTTTTTTAAACCGTTGCTGTATTTTTTATGTAATTCTGAGGCCCCTAACACACTTCTTATCAGTAGCTGATCAATTTCATCATTGCCTTGTGCTAGAGGGCCTGGTAGACCTGTATGAGATCTGGTATGTGTTATATACAATGGATTATTTCTATGTCTGATTACTTGTTGTAATTGAAGAAACAGTGAAGTTAAGTCCAAATTATCCTGAATTAGATCAGCAGTTTCAATATGCAGAACAACTCTTTCTGCATATTGAGAGTCAGTGACTATATTAAGAGATTCTTGAAAATCCGATAGTACCAAGAGAATTGCATATAATTCTGATTTTTGAACTGAATCATAAGGACTCTCCACCACTTTACTCACATTTTCTGACTTATAACCTGCCCTTTTTGATTTATTGGCATCGTATAAAATGTAGGAGTTACAGAAATTGGAATTCCTTTTACTACATGAGGGAGAATCCAATTGGTTCTTTTTATAAACTGAAATCACTTGCTTTTTGGGTATCTGTTGTTGATTTTTCCCAAAAAAAAATCACAGCAAGCTCTTTGCCAATATTCATTAACTGCCCATTATGATGTAATCTCAGCATTGTTGGGCACCATAATTTCAGCTGGATCTATTCCAGCTAATTGACAAAGTCTCATTTTTTTTTCTTTTAGGATCAATTTAGAAAGCTTTTCTATATAGGTTTTTAATTTTTTATTTTGTGCGCCAAAAATATCCATCCGAAGACACAGTCCTCCCTCTGCATAAGAATTCCTGTGGGAGAATGAATAGAGGGCAAGATAACCAAAATACAGGCCATCTTTGGATCAATAAGTCTATATATGCATCTTGTAATTTCCTTTCTACCAGAGCCAATTCCTTTTCAGCTTCAACTGATAACGCTCTTGGACTACTTAAGCCCTTATCACCTTGTAAGGTTTGAAATAAGTTACTTAGCTCTTGAGTAGCTAAACCAATGGTAGGCCGTAGCCAGTTAATATCTCCCACAATTTTGAAAATCATTAAGAGTTCTTAATTGGTTTCTTCTAATTTGTACTTTTTGTGGTCAAATTTTCTGTAGACCAATTTGGTATCCTAGGTAATTAATAGAATTTCCTCTTTGTATTTTTTTCAGGAGCAATCTGTAATCCCCAAGAAGGCAAAGTTCTATTTATTTCATCAAAAAAATTTTTTTCTAATGTTTTCTTATCTGAATCAGCCAATAAGATATCATCCATATAGTGGTAAATTATGGGCTGAGGAAATTGCTTATGAGTTGTCTCCAACAACTGTTTTATTGTATAAAATAATGGCGCAAAGTGGGACTGTTGAACATCCCCTGTGGTAAGACCCCCCAGTGATATCCCTTTATTGGACAGCTTCTATTCAAAGTAGATACTGAGGAAGCAAACCTTCCCTATCATGTTCATGTAAAGGAATTCTTAAAAAGCAACCTTTAAATCAATCACTATAATAGGCCATTCCTTAGGTAACAAGGAAGGCAATGGGATTCCGGATTGTAATGATCATATTTTGTTAACTGCTCTCTGAGATCTGTTAACGTCCTCCATTTGCCAGATTTCTTTTTGATGACAAATACAGAAGAATCCCAAGAGCTGTTGGACTCCTCTATATGTTGAGCCTCCAGCTGTTCCAGGACTATCTTTTTTTTTTTTACTCATAGACCATTGTTCAATCCAAATAGGTTGGTCAGCCAGCTACCATAGTGGTAAGGCTGTGACGGTTTTATTGGCAGGGACTTTCCAACATGATGTTGAAAAGACAGCCTCTGCTGTATTTTGTTTATGGACAGGCTAGACAGCCTGTAACAGTTTTTGATGGCATTTTTTTAATAATTTTAACTTCCTTATCCGGAGCATTTCCTGTTTTTTGGTTTGCCTCTGAAACTGAGGGGATGTTAATCTGGGTTTTCCATTGTTGTAATAGATCTCTTCCCCATAAGTGGCTATCTCAGCCATGTATGGCCTTAATTTTCCTATTTGATCTTTTGGTCCTCTTCATTTAAGCCATCTGACATTTTGTTTCACTATAGATAAAGTTCCAACTCCTTGAAATTGGATATCCACCTCTTGAAGAGGCCAATTTGGGGGACAGGATTTAGGAGTGATAATTGTGACATCAGCCCCAGTATCTACCATGCCTTCAATTTCAATATTATTTAAAATTATATTTTAAATTATTTTTATTTGTATTAATTACAGTTTATTCACTTTGTGTCCCCCCTGCACCTCCCTCCCTCCTCACCTCCCAATCCCACCCTCCCTCTTCCCCACCCGTGTCCCTCTCCCAGTCCACTGATAAGGGAAGTTCTCCTCCTCTTCCTTCTGATCCTAGTCTATCAGGTCTCATCAGGAGTGGCTGCACTGTCTTCTTCTGTGGCCTGGTAAGGCTTCTCCCTGCTCAGGGGGAGGTGATCAAAGAGCAGGCCAATCAGTTCATGTCAGAGACACTCCCTGTTCCCATTACTATGGAGGCCACTTGGACACTGAACTGCCATAGGCTACCTCCGTGCAGGGGTTCCAGGCCATCTCCATGAGTGGTCCTTGACTGGAGTATCAGTTTCAGAAAAGACCCCTGGGCCCAGACTTTTTGGATCTGTTGCTGTTCTTGTGGAGCTCCTGTCCTTTCCAGGTCTTACTGTCTCCCATTTCTTTCATAAGATTCCCTGCACTCTGCCCAAAGTTTGGCTATGAATCTCAGTATCTGCCTTGATACCCTGCAGGGTAGAGCCTTTCAGAGGCCCTCTGTGGTAGGCTCCTGTCCTGTTCCCTGTTTTCTCCCTCTTTTGATGTCCATCCTGTTGCCTTTATGAATGGAGATTGAGCATCTTAGCCAGAGTCCTCCTTCCTGATTAGCTTCCTTAGGTGTACAGATTTTAGTATGTTTATCCTATATTATATGTCTAATATCCACTTATGAATGAGTATATACCTGTGTGTCTTTCTGCTTCTGGGATACCTCATTCAGGATGATCTTTTCCAGTTCCCACCACTTCCCTTTTGGCTAAGATCAAGTGTAGTATCTGTTCTTATCAGTTTAAAATTATCTTTAACTTTGGCCTTTGATCATTTGTAGAGATTTGCCAATATATTTGGCTTTTGTTCCCTTCCTGGTTTTTTGATTTATCTATAGAACTTGCTCTGGCCTCTCTGTCTAATTTGTAGGTGTTTGTTCCCAGAGCAGTGGTGTTTAATTTTCTTGTGAAGGAGCATCCCTGTCCTGTCTTTTGATAAGGGATTACCCCATTTGTCTGTGACTGTCTGCATTCACTAAGCCAAGGTTGACCTTGCCACGTCTTCTGCATGTTCTAGGAAGCACAGGCTCCCTGTTGAAATTATTTTGGTTTACCGTGCAACTCCCTTTGTAGCGACCTTGCGCATCACAATTAAGACATTTCCCACGGTTTTTAGAGGTAGCTTCTCCTATCAAAGTCAAGTTGGGTGAATGAGGTCTGATGTTCTCTGTGTTGTTGCGGTATCTTTTCTAAAGCCTCTACCTTTGAGAAGACACAAAAGGCTAATCCAATGATTAACATTAAATTGAGGACTATGAATGTAACCATAGTCATAATTTCTAAACTTTCCTTTAATTCTGTCTTAAAACCTTGGAAGAGATTATCAGCCAAGCTTCAAGAAGTCTCTTTTATTGTCTCTCCCATCCTCTTAGACTGTAGCAGCAGCCAGTTGTGTGAAGTCTCGGGTCTGCCCATAGCAGGCTGCCTTTTGCTCCTGGGCCTACTTACGAGTCTCTCTTAAAGAGACAGTAATTGACCTGGGAGTTTTTAGGTTTTAAGTTTGGGTTGTATCACTGGGAGCTCATTCCCCCCACCACCAAATTATGTTTAAGTATGATTTAAAAGATATGGACACTTAGATTAGTTGGGCACCATTTGTTGTGGTTATTAATATTTATTATCTTTTTGTTAAGCAGCGGTTATTCCTAAACCAGCTGTATACCCAAATCACCATACAGAGACTGGGAGGTATTCAGCTAACCTAGAGCACAATGCTGGGCAATGATTACTCCATCCGAGCCCGCATAGTTTCCTACCATGCAGATTTCACCCATTATACTTGCTTTTAGTCATATCTTAGGTCCAGTTCATCTCTCCATGTGGTTCTAAATCCTCTCCTGCCGACCTCTGCTACTATTCCTTGCTTCCTTCTCTTCCCCTCCGGACCAGGATGTCCCACCCTATTCTCTCCATTGCACAGCACTGGCTAAATGTTTAATTGACGAAATAGAGAACAAATGGTGGCGTGTTTACTGAAACTTGAGACAGGTGATGCTTAGAATAAACGTCAAAATGCAATGTCTGGATTGAAACCAGATAGTGGAGTAGAGAAATCAGCTCTTGAATGAACAAGGGTAAGGTGTATACATTCCACAAGAACATTATACCAGCAGGCCACCTTCTGACATTTTGAAAGTTTAAGTTGTCAAATGATCTTTATTTTACAAAAATCCAGGTTGTTCTTAATTTCACTTCCCATAGACTTTGAATCAGTTAAGCACATGGTTCTTGTAAATTTCTAAACCCCTTTTGTTTTTATGTTTATGGCTGTAGTACGGAATGTGTGTCTGTGCACCACATGAATGCTGTGCCCGGGAGGGGTGTCCATCAGAGGGGTGTGCCCTTCTTGGCAGCTCAGTTTACCCTGAAGTCAGTCTGCTATAGATATATTTATTAGATGCCAGAATATATTAGGGGTTTAAGCATCCTTAAGATTGCAGAGTTTACTAGGGAAAGGGCGACCGTACTCTGGGGATGCTCCCCTGGTGAGGGGATTCCAGGAGCTGTTTGAGCTGAACCAGAGTCCAGCACCATCTTTTATAACTGTTTGGAGGTGAGAGGATGACCTGCCCCAACCAGAAAGACTATCACTACCTACAGTACTTTATATCCTGAGATGTTTACTCTTATTTTTGTTGTTGTCTGTTCATTTGTTTTTTGAGGATGGGTCTGTTAGTCATTTTTTCTGGCAAAAACCTCCTCCTTAACACTGGGATTTTGAGAGCTTGCAAGGGGCTAATATCACACATTAACAGTCTAAGACTCATACGCCAGTATTTATTAAAGATTTTTATAATGCAACAGAAATACTCATTTCTAGCCATTTTTTTTGTCTGTAGTTGGAGATGAAGGCCCCTGGGTTGTCACAGGCAACACATAGCTTTTGTTTTCTTCAAAGGTGTTCTTGGTGTTCAAAAGCATGCAGGTGAACGCATAAAGAGTTTGTTTCCCCAAAGGCTTATACAATTGCTTACTCAGAAGGAAGAAAGAAGAAGATCATGTCTGTTCCCACAGCACAATGATCATGAGCAACCAAAGATGCTATGTTATCTAGACTTCACATCCCTGTAGCAAAATACTGGAGAGAAGCAGGTTAAAGGGAGAAGATGCTTCTTTTGGCTCAAAACTTCAGAAGTTTCAATCATTGTTTCTGAGTCATGGCAAGATGGAGCATCATGGCAAGAAACAATAGTATAGCTGATCATATGATGGTGACCAGGAAGCAGAGAGAAAGAAAACACTAATATAGCTGACATATCTCTTTGAGCCCTGGCCTATGGGATGATGCTACCTATATTCAGGGCAAATCCACCTCCCATAATCCTCTCCGTGCATGCCCTCAACAGACATGCTCAGAGTTGTGCTCCACTAGTCTCAGAGACACTTCCCAACCCAGGCAAGCTGACAGGGAATGTAACCATCACAGATGCAGCATGGCCTTGTAATAACTTGAAATGATGGTCTATTGATTCCTATGGATGCCATTCAACACCACAATGGACAAGTGAAAACAGAATTTTTTCTCCACTATCCTGGATGCTACAAGTTCAAAATCAAAATGGTAACAATGCTGGCTCCTCCAGAGACCCAGAGGTGTGTGTGCTCTGTGCTTCTCTTCTGTCTCTTGCTGCTGCTGACCTTTGGCATGCTTACAAAGGCACAGCTTCAACCTCTGCCTCCATCATCCTACATTTTCTTGTATTTCTGTGCAAATTGCCTTCTCCTTCTAAGGACACTAGCCAAGCACATTTTTGTGAGTTGGGTGTTGGCCAGCACCCTGCCAAAAGGGCGCAGCATCCTGCTGTTTATACTAAGAGAACTGCTCTCTCCCTATACAAGTGACTCTGTTGGGACTGGGGAGACAGCTTGAGGGTTAAGAGCATGTGATGATCTTGCAGAGGACTCAGGTTCAGTTCCCTGCACTCAAGTCAGCCAAATCACAACCTTCAGGATCCAGCTCCAGGGGATCAAAGCCCTCACTGGCCTCCTCAGGCACTGCCCTCGTGTGCACAGAGTCATACTCACACAAACACACATATGGACAAAACTAATCTTCTTAAACTTCTGGGATTGTTGATAAAATAATAATCCTGTTAAATCCATAGCAGAAAATGATACCACCTTGTCATTTCAATTTTTTTTTCCTTTGGTTCCTAATTGGGATGAAAGTGGCCATGAACAGGCCATGATATCTGAGGTGTGTCTGGAGGTGTTCACACAGCATCTTCCTCTGTCCCCTCACCAGGTCCCTTGTCCTTGTAACTGAGAGAACCCACAATACTAATACCAATTCTGGGATGATGTTTTAAAGGCACAGTAGTACATGGATGTGCACAGAGTGAGCCCAGGAGGGGAGTGTGGCTTTCCAGGTGCCACCATGTACTTGGGAGTTGAGGGTTGAAAGGAAGCTCCGTGATCCAAGGGTTTCAGAGCCTTGGTGTCTGACCCCAAGAATATGTCAGTAAAAATGCAATTGCTGTGCCCTACAAGGAAACTGAAATCTTTTTCTTACTCAATCCATTTGATTGATTTCTGTGTCATTTCTACACCTATAGTACAATATAAATTGATGGGTATTTGGGCCACCATCGGTCATCTGCTCCAAATACTTAATGAAACAGATTGTAACCTAAGAAAAGTAGAATCTTGGAGCCCTGGGATTAGCATAGCAAAGAAGAAGGAAGAGGACAAGATGGAAAAGTTAGGACTAGGAAAAAGAGGTGGAGGAAAAGGAGGAAAGGGAGATGGGGAGGGGGGACAATGAAAGGAATCTTCCAATATTGAATAGCAAGAAGGAGAATAAGAGGAGGAGGAGAAGGAGGAGGGGAAAGAGAAAACAAAAAAGAAGATAGAATCTTCAAATATCACATCAGAACTGGAGATGTGGCTCAGCAGTAAAGAATACGTACTATTAAGAGGGAGGTAGAGGCAGACATATCACCGTGAGTTCAAGGTCAGCCTGTTCTACAGAGCAAGGACAGAATAGCCAGGCTACACAGAGAAACCCTGTATTAAAAAAAATACATACCTCTATTAGAAGGGAACTGATTGGGGTTAGCAGCACCCATGTGGAGGCTGGAGGTATGAGAATGATCCCAAACCCAGAGAATCCTCAGGCTTCCAAGTACACCTACACACACACACACACACACACACACACACACACGAATGTCTAATTACAAATGAAAACAAATCTTTTGTAAAATAAAAATTAAATTACTATGAGCTCTAAGGATATGGCTCAGTTACTCAGAACAGTCAAGGCCCTGAGTTCAACCACCAATCAGACCTTCATAAAACAAGCCATGATAGCTCATGCCTATAGAAGCAGGAGGTTCAGAAGTTCAAGGTCACCTTGAGGAACATAAGGAGATGAGAGCAAGGCCAACCTCAGCTACATGATACCTGTCCTTTTGAAAGGGTATAAACAAGCTGAGAGATGGTAAAGGGGCTAGTATATAAGATTGAGGCAACATATTCATGAAATTTTCAAAGGGTAAGTTTTACAATACTTTCCAAGATTAAGCATAAATTTGTAGAGTAGGTATTTCTTACTAGGCCCTGAGTACATCAGCTCTCACCCTGAAAGCCAACCTCCTTCCCAAACCCAGGCATGGTAGGCAGTGACGATCTCTCAGGAAGAAAAGAATCCAATAAATACATTCTCCAAAAGGAGGAGTGTGAGGGCCACCTGTCCCACACATTCAAACATTCTGCTTTGTGACATTTTGAAGAATATCCAGGCAGGTAAGAGGCCCTGGCTAGAACGAAATTCTTCTCCTCAGCTTCCTTCCCTCTATGGACTTGAGTGTCACTTTGCAGCCACCATTTTAAATGTGAATGATCTCTGGGGACAGCAAACATTAGAGGAGTTAGCCATTGTGTGCTGTCCTTGTCACCAATGAGAGGTGGTAAGGACAAGGTGCAGGTTTCAGCTGTTCCTCACAGTCCCCGATTTCATAACAGCTCTCCTTCCCCACTTCTGTCATTGCTGAACAAACTAACCCCAGAGGCCATTTCACTACTAACCACTTCTCCATGAAATTGTTATCGACAAACAGATATCAGTAGTCCGGCGGAGCCCTGTACCTTCCCATTGAAGTCCTGGGGTGCCTTCAGATCCTGGCCATCACCCATGGAAATGAGATACTATCCTCTGTTCCTCACCAAGTCTTTACTTTTCCAGCTCCATGAACAATTAAGCTGAGACTCATTTTACCATTGCTTCCTTAGTCCCTGATGCTGGTGGTGTCTGTCCTCAGACTGAAATTTCACAGGATGACGAGAGGCAGCAGGCCACCATGGTAGAGTTGTAAGACTGTAAAATAGATTCCTTCTCAGACTAGCTCATTCTCTCTATCTATCTATCTATCTATCTATCTATCTATCTATCTATCTATCTCTAGCTCCTCTATCTATCCCTCTCAATTAATCTATCTCCCTTTTGGTTTTACAAGAAAAAGTTTCGCAGTGTAGCCTTGGCTGCTCTGGACTTGCTTTTAACACCTTGCTGCCCTCAAACTAACAGAGATCTGACTGACTCTACATTCCTGAGGGCTAAAATGAAAGGTGTGCCCCATGGTGCCAGTCTTTTATTCTCTTGTAAACTTCGTGAAAGAATTACTAAACACCCGGACCTCACGCTTTGATTTACCATTGCATAAAGCTTGTTCAGCCCATTCAGTATTCTCTGTCCCCACAAATGGTTTGGTCACCAGCTTAACTTGTAAGCTCTACCATGTTTGGTTCTCAGGACCTTTATACCAGGAGGGTCCAGTCAGGAAGGAGACCTCACATAAATAATGGAGACAGAGCATAATTAATGCAGGGAAGTTCTTACTTTTGCTGAAAAGTTAAAAAAAAAATAACAAGAATACACTACCAGCTGCAGAAGCAGCCACCTCGCTCCTGCTAAGGGGGCTGAAAACTTAGAATGAATGATGTTCAGACCAGGGCTCAGGGAACCTCTGTTCTTGCATCCCTGAGGAAGGGCTCAGCCCAGCACCAAGAGCAACCCTGTGCTTGGTTAGTGCAGGGCTGGTGCTCAGAGAGCCCTCCAATGCCATTGTCCTCCCAGTTCTTGTTCCTCTAAATGTTGTACTTACTCTTGAACAGTCTTACCCTGCCTGGAACACCATTTCCTCTTCTCAACAACCAAGTACCTTTAGTGTTCAAAGCAATTCCCCAAGCAACTGAGCCAAGACCTTACAATAACCTTACTCCATAGTAATTTCCTTTACCCCTAATATGGAGTAGACCCAGCTTCCCTAGCTGCATGGTTTTGCTGTTAATTTGCAAGACACTGATGTGTGCTCAATGGCATTTGTGTGTGTGGGCATTAATGAGGAACAATGGCTGTGTCTATAAGGGTGTGTCTAGAGAGACTGAGGAAGAAAGGCTCACACTGACCATGTGAGGCCCCACTCCACCGGCTGAGGTCCCACACTGAAAATGAGGCGGCAGGTGGGGGGGTGGCAAATGTCAGCATTCACCTCACACTGCTTGTGGACTATGGAGACAGATTCACCAGCTGCCTCATGCTCTTGCCCATGTCTTCCTCTCCATTACTGGCTGTCTCTTCAAACTGTGAGCCAAAAGAAACCCTTTCTCCCTTAAGCTACTTCTTGTCAATCACTTTGTCATGGCAACAAGGAAGAGTAACTAACTCTGTGATGGATGGACGAGTTCATTCACTCAGTTGTGCTGACGCTTTCTCAGCACAGATGCCTGTCATCGCCACGTCACACAGCCTATGTACACATGGTTTTCCTTGATCATTAGGCCCCATTAATGCTCTAAAGACAGGTTTAGGAATGGGGGAGATCAAAGCTTGCACTGCCCCTAATATATAGTAAATCCAGCTTCCCTGGCTGTGTGTGCAGTCATTTATACACTATTTATAAATGCTTCCATTCCATGAGGTATGACAAGTGATCTAGACATGACCTGGAGTACATGAGGGAGTTGGGTTTGCACTTTCCTGATCGCTAAAAATGTTGGTCATTTTTTCATGTAAATATTGCTCAATTTTACTCTGAGTTTTTATGTGTTCTAGGTATTAGTCCTTTGCCAAATGAATAGCTTGTAGATATCTCCCCATTCTATATTAAAACTAGCAATCATTGAGAAGAAATAAGGTCCTGGAGAGGGTGAAAGGGAAACAGAGCTCCTACATCCTGCTTTGAGAATGTAAATTAGTGCATCCACCACAGAGATGACTATGGAAGTTCCCCCTAAACAATTAAAGCTAGAACTGCCACTACATGGCCATCCTAGTCCTGGACACACACTGGCAGCAAGCTAAGGAGGCACGTGTTATGGCTACCTGCTTCTCAGTGATTATCACAGCGCTCCTCACAGCAGCCAACTCATGAAGACAGCCTGAGTGTCCACCAGCTTATGAACGGATGAACACAATGTGGGACAGTCAGGTGTGGTAACTCACACTGGTAACTGCAACCCTCAGGAGGCTGGAGCAGGAGGAGAGTCACAAGTTCAAGGCCACTTGGATTCCATAGCGAGTTTCAGGGTGTCCTGAACTGTGGAGTAAGACCTTGTGTCAGAAATCTAATGTAAGAAAGAAGAAAATATGGAATAAATGAACAATGAGGTACTATTCAAATGTAGACAATGTAATCTTTTTTTTTTTAAGGAAAATGGGCAGAAGTAGAGATTATCTTGTAAGTGAAATAAGCCAGGGTCAGAAAAGGAAACATCATGCTTTCTCTCTGATGTAGAATCTAATGAAGAAAATTTAAAAGACACAAATATTAAAAGGGGGCTATTAGGGAAGATGAAGGGGCAGGGGGGAAAGTGTAAGGAAGTAATGAGGACAAACATGATCAAAATATACCATAGGCCAGGTGAAAATGTCACAATAAAATCTACTATCTTTCACAATCACTGTCCCCTAATAACATATATAATAAAGCAACTGAGGAGTGCGCACATGTCACACACAAACAGTATCATACCGTAGGTGGGATAATTTGGGTACACATATTTTGGCATTTTCAGGTATTACAGAACCTAACCATATACCGGCATCATGTCTAGATTATCTATAATTCTTACAACAGTGTAAATGCCATGACATAGTTCTCAAATGTATTTTTCAAGAGCAACTACAAAATATATTCTGCACCAGTAATTACATATTTTTTCTGAGCATTTTTGCCATGTACTTGGTTAACTCCACTGAGGCACAACTCCTAGGTAAGGTGAACTGGATACACCCTTTTACCAAATGCCTAACGTTGGCCTGTGGCTACCCATACAAAGAGGCAGACACTGAAGTCAACCAAAGATGCTTTAATGAAGCTCAGGAAACTGCAGAGGTGGGCACATTCACCTTCATGTTTTTCGGCCTTGGCCTTGCAGTGTTAATTCAAATTCTGTGAAGTATGTGTTGTATGGTGGTCCAACACGCAGCAGTGCTCGTGATGCGGGCACCAGTCGGAATAGATCACTTCATCCCAGTGGCATTCGTGACGGCAGATACCATGAGAATGCGAGCAGCTATCATGTTCCCCTATTCCAGAGCAAAAACAAGGACACCTGCATCAGTCCTGAGGTTCCAGGTAGAGGCCAGAGGCCCAAGCAATAGAAGGGAGGCAGTGGAAGGAGTGGTCACCTCTAGAGGTTTAGGGACCTCCCTCACATCATGTCACATCCTCTAAGGACACTCAGTACCAATCCCAGCCCTTCAGAAATGTTTCCTCTTGGAAGTGCAGTGACTTACATGGCTTAAAAACAACAATGGGTTATGAGGTTAACAAAATGAACCATCAGAACCTATCAACCCGGATTTGAACTCTTATCTGTGTCCAAAGCCAGCTGGTAGACCTTGAGCTGGTGGCTTCCTTCCTAAGAATCTGTTTCCTCTTTTCTACAGATGTGAATGTCTCAGAAAGCTCAGTTGGTGCTTGCCTAGCATGTGTGAAGCCCTGAGTTCCAGCCTTAGCATAACATAGACTGGGCATGTTGGCCCATATTACTAGTCTCATCACTCAAAAGATAGAGGTAGGAGGATCAAGAATTCAAGGGCCTCTTCAGCAATACATGATAAGTTCGAGAGACCAGCTTCAGCTACATGAGACCCTGTCTCAAAAAAAAAAAAGTCAAATGTAAATAAAATTAATCAGTTATTGATTGGTATAAAAACACTAGTATTAAATATATCCACCTGTGAAATTATAGGACCTCAGCAAAGATTAAGCACTTTAAGATATTTTACAAGGAAAAATAAAAACAAAACCAAGAACTAGAAAAAGATCATTAGCAAATATTGAAGAATAATGGCTAAAGAAAAATACATGGTTGAAAGCATATTTAAATGAAGAAGAAAAGACCCACACCTAAGCAAAATGCACACAATTAATAACCATAGGGAGCCTGACCCAAGTACTATATCTACCATAGAACCCATCCGCTCAGGGAACATCACAGAAGAGGAATGGAAAGACAATAGGAGACAGAGGACCAGGACACTCGCTGCTAAGCACCATCTTCTAGACATGACTGGGATGCTAAGCCCATGATACCCTAACACTATGGCTACATAAATGAGCCCTACATGACCACACAAGTAGACATACTACCACTGATCAGAGAACTCTCACAGGGCCTCACTCCCTAGAGGAAGAGAAATCGGCAATCCATGGTGGCTGAGGGGGGAAGAAGCAGTTTTCTCCAGGGACCAGCTCCCTGATCAGCTACCTTAAGTGGTCAGCACTAAACACACATACATATCAGTATCACTGTATGAATGAATTCAGTAGATTACACACACACACGAACGCACGCAGGCAGAGAGGCACTCACACACGTGGACACAAGAGGTTCAGGTTATACTAAACTTATTGAAAATAATGCTTTATGCAAGAATAAAGACTGATGTCATGTATTCAAGCTAGTCACGCCTTCCAAAGACAAAGGACAACAAGGGACTCTTCACATCTGAAACTGGAAAACTGTTGGCTCCATGTCCTTCCTAAGGAATCTAACAGGGACAGAGCTTCAGACCAGCAAATTGAACACAGAATTAACTGTTAAGTGCACAGTGACTTGTAGAACTCTCACTAAATGACAAGTTAAAATCAGGCCGCCAGTACTCAGTGACAGAATGGTGGTCTATCATGAACCACAAAAATACAAATACAAAATGACGGTGTAAAAGACTCCGCGGCTAAACGTCCTGACGAAGAGCCACCCAGCACTGTGCAAAGATGTGGTACACTGAGAACATGTGCGGACATGGTCCAGGGCCTGAGACCAAGTTGCCGCAGAGGTATTTGTGGGAAGAGACAGTGAAAGGAGGAAGAAGGGTCTATCCCACCATTGCTAGCTGCCCGCTGTGTGACTCAGTGGCAGAGAATTTCCCTAACATCCATGAGTCCCTTGGTTCCATGCAAACCATGGCAAAAAGAGAAAGAAAGAAGGGAATATAGAAGTAGGTTATGAATTTAAATCAGAAGCACCAATAGGAATTCATGGGTTCTTATTTTTAAAAAGTTTTTTTCCCCACCACTCTGGTGACTGCAAAGCTTAGAAACATTAGCCAGCCAATAGGAATTAGAAAGCATAATTGTGAAGAGCATTTTTGGTCAAGAGACCACAAAAGAAGTCTGAAGCATCCTATCACACAACAGACTGAGAAAGCTATGAAAGACAAGAAAGACAATATTACGAAGATCAACACCTCAGATCCAAGGCTCTCCCTCTGCCTTGACTAGGAGTTTGTCCTGCAGGAGGAATGATGGGAGCAATAAATTCGACATGTGACTCAGAACAATTAGTCTGAAGTCTGTGGGTTGAAAGCCAGACGAGTCAACAAAGTGAGCTCCAGGACAGCCAGGGCTGTTACACAGAGAAACCCTGTCTCAAAAATACAGGAGAAATAAACACAAACCCATTAGTTTAAAACAAGTCAATTTAACTGAGTAATGCTGCATCCACTGTCTCCTGAATCCAGCAGTTATTGAGGGAAGAAGAAAGGGAAGGATGAAAGTAGAAACCCTGGAGGCCTAACCCTTTCTCCAAGCCAGAACTGTATCTCAGATCATGGGAAACTGATGAAATTGGCTTCCAGGTTTATATGCAATCCCTGCAGCTCCACCTCCCAACTTTCCTACCAACAGAATAAAAGGTTCTGGAACTCTTCTGATGAATTACAGGAAACAAAGAAGCTGCCTAAATTGCATACCAAGATTACACTATTCTCAGTCTTGATCTTTCTACCTAATTTTTTGTTATATAAATGTTAGAAATTAGAAAATGGAAACACAGAGAAATCAGTTGCCCAGCAGGTTTTATCCCAAGATCTGAGGCTCTTCCCACTGCCCCAGACAAACAGCCTCAACCCATCCCACCATCCACCCAGACCCACTCTCCAACTCTGTCCCTCCTCTGAAGGGGGCTAGGTTACCTGGAATGACCTGGGACTGAAGCAGCAGCAGAGCCATGGCCAACACCACGGTCTTCATGGCCTTAGGAAATCCAAGGAAAAGACCTGTGTCTAGAAAAACACAAGGCACTGGGTGAGAGCTCTAGATGCCTGCTGCCTGTAATCAGCTGGGACACGTGTTCTCAGAGGTCCACAGGTACACTCTGCCTCCCCACCCCAGGCCTTTACACCCACAGCACTGACCACACACTCCTAAGCTAACACTCCCTTATCCACTCAAGGACCAGCAAGATTAACTCCTACAATGGCTGGACTATACCACTGTAAGTATATGTCAGTCTTTACCAAAAGCCAACCCAGAATCCTCTACTCTGGAGGTAAAGGAGCTTATGAGTCCAACGATGTAACTGAGAAGCTATTCACATTTCATGGAGGCTGAGGGATGGAGATAGAGTTTTTATAAAGTGTGCCCCTAGTACATTGTCTATGCTCCATGAACAGCCCCACATCCATGAGTCTATGGGCAGCACAACCTGGAGTAGCTGAGATAGTTTTAATAGGGTGAGGCTGGAGAGACCATTCAGTGGTTCAAATCATAGGCTGCTCTTCTAGGAAAACTCACTTAGGTCCCAGAAACCACATGACAGCTCACAACTGTCGGCAATTCCAGTTCCAGAGGATCCAACACCTTCTTTTGGAATCTATGGTCCAGGTGGTGCACAGACACACATGCAGACAAACACCCACAACCCCCCCCCCACACACACACACTATAATAAAATATTTTTTAAGCAAAGACAGACATGCAGTTGGGCGGAAGGTAGGGAGGTGGGAGATGGAGCTGAGGGAAGTCAGAGGAAGGAGTAGTGGGGATATGCTCAAAATGGATTTTCTGTGCATATAAGATTTTGTAAGAATTCATGAAAATATTATATGTAAAGTGTTAATACATATAAAGATCCTCAGCACTGCATGTTTCTAACCACGGTCTATAAAGTCCTACACTGACAGCTCATCCAGTAAAATGCTTGCCACACAAGCATGAGATCTAAGTATGATCCACAAAATTTATATTAAAAAAGCAAAATCACAGTGCAGTGGTCTACACCTTTAATCCTAGCAATCAGGAGGCAGAAGCAGATGGACTTCTATGAGCTTAGATCTAGCCTGGTCTACATATGGAGTTCTAGGACAGCCAAGACTACAAAGTGACAACGCTATCTCCAAAAAATAAAAAATTAGATGTAGGCATGGTGGTAGACACTTAAAATCCCTGTGCTGGGAAAATGGAGACAGGCACTCTAGAGCCCTGGGGCTCACTGGTCAGCCAGCCTAGCTGAATCAGCTTGTCCCAGGACAGTGAGAGACCTTGTCTCAAAACACAAGCTGACGGCTCTTGAGAAATGACAGCCAAGCTTGACCTCTGGCCTCCACACATCAACTGCACATATCCAAACCCAGATGTCATGGTTCTAAGGTAGCTTAGATGAGCCACTTTTAAATTAAAAACAACAACAACAACACACTTTTTAAAAAGAAATGTTACCTGGGCATGGTGGCACAAGCCTTTAATCCCCATATTTGAGAGGCAGGAGCAGGTAGATCTACACAGCAAGTTCCAAGACTACAATGAGGGACCTTGTATCAAATAAACAAGCTAAACAACATAAAACAAGCTAAACAAACATAAAAGAACTGTTTTCTTTTTAGTTACAAGCATATGCATTCCTGTGTGTGGGTATGTGCACACGAATGCAGTTGCCCTAAGAGGCATTAGATCCTCTGCAGCTGGAGTTACAGGCAGGTGTCAGGCACCATGGGTGCTGGACACTGCACTCGGGTCCTCTGGAAGAGCAGGACACACTCTGAACAGCCTTCGCTCCAGCCAGACAAGCTCCTTTCTCCAGGTGCTCTTCTCCATGGGAACTAAGAGAAGACACTGCCCACACTTTCAGCAGAGTGAGTTTATCAAGATGCTCTCTATCAAAGAAAAGCGCTCCCACTGCCTGAAATGCTCAGTTTTAGGAAGAATTTTGGCACTGAAGCCAAGAAAGGTAGAAATTAGTCAGCTAATTTTCCCAGCTGAGCCCCCTTGTTCTGTGATCTTAGAGTAAATACTGTTTTCTCTTTACAAACAGTCTGAACAGTGAGCAGACTGGAATCCTACAGGGGCCAAAACACTCAGGCCAACCCACTGTGGTTCCCAGGTAGCTCCAGATACACAGAAAATGAAATCTACAGAAGTCTAAAGTTTTGTAACAATTGTGGGCCCAACTACAAGGGCTTATGTCTAAAGTCAGTCCCAGGGCCATGATCCCTAATCTTCAATTCTGTACAATTTCTTTCCCTCAGCTGCCTCAGCAAGGTTACATGGAGATCCAGGTAAGGGGTCTAAGAAATGCACCCCAGCCTGGATATCTTTCTTGACAAACTACAGACTATCCTTGATTCCACTGCTGATGGCAGCCTTGGCTCTCTTCTTGGAGCTGGCTTCACAGAATCTTAGTGCTGGCCCCACCCAGCCTTAGGAAGACTGGTTACAAGGAGTGTGGGGGTGATCTTGGTTTTCAACTTGACACACTTGGGAAGAGAGAACCTCAGTTAAGGATTTGCTCCATCAGACCGGCCTGTGGGCCTGTCTATGTGTCATGTTCTTGACTGTCATTTAACACAGGAGAGACCCAGCCCCTGTGGGCAATACCGTTTTTAGCTATGTAAGGTAGTTAGGCAGACAGAAACAGAGACAGAGAAAGAGAGAGACAGGAAGACAGAATAAGTAGAATATATTCCCAATTGTCTCCATTTCAGCTCCTGTCTCTGGGCTCCTGCCTTGAATCAATGATGGGCTATAATCTCAAAGCCAAATAAACACTACTCAAGTTGCTTTTAGTCAGGGTTTTCATCATAGCAAGAGATGAGCTTAACTACGATAAGGTGGTCTAGAGTGTTCTCTCCTCTAGACCCCAGAAGCAGTCCTAGCCCTTGTGTTCCCCAAAGAGAAGTCAGACAGGACACAGCAGTACAGAAAGCAGCCAGGGGTTTCCTTAACTCAGCAGGGTAAACCACGGTGCACACTTTACAGCAGGAGCCAGCTGAGCCAAGCAGAAATGGTGCTGATCCTGGCAATCACCGGGCTTATGGCTCCCTTCTCTCTGTCACCCTCTCTCTCCCCTGTGCCTCCTCCCAGGTGCAAACTCCCAGGAAACAGATGAGCTCTTCTTGTCAGCCCATTTTACCCACAAGGCAGTCTGTCTGTTAAAAGTAAATATACGCCATTCAAGAATATATACAAGCGTTTAAATTGCCCCTAAAATGGCAAACTTCACCAGGGGAAAGGGTAACTGAGGTCTGGGCATGCGCCCCAGGGGAGGCCGTCTCCCGAGCTGGTTTGAACTTAATTAGACCAAGTCCAACACCATCGAATTTCGTCAACTCTTCTTTGGGGCCATCAGCTGGCCCAGCCAGAGACACCACCACCTCTCTTTAAAATCTGTTGTGTTAGCCACCAACCCTGGCTTTTGGGTCCAACTGAGACACCTGGGGTGAGAGTGGGGTTCTGTTAGTCTCTCCCGAAGCTAATCCCCTGCCGAAACAACACTCTCCCATCCTGGGTCCCTGAAATAATCGGGAAGAAGGTAAAATGTTCTCAAACCTTCGAAGTCTTAGTCCTTCCTGTTGGGCAGACTGACTGATATATTTAAATTCCTTTACAAGGTTGTTCTTTGTCTTTCGAACGCCTGAGAACTGTAGAATGTTCCATTCCAGCAAGCTCTGAGCGACACAATGGCTTCCAATGACCTTGGACAGTCAGCTACGTCATGAGAAAAGGCAGGAGGGCAGCGCAGAGATAGACAGCTTTATAAGTTAGTCCTGAGGTTGTAGCTTGGGAAACAAATGGCATTGGCTCCCACGAAGAAATGGGGGAGACAGCAAGTGGCTACATTCTCCTGCAGGGCCAAGGGAAGGAAGGGAAAGATGGCAGTGATGCCTCTGCACAGGAGACTCAGTGCTGAGTACAGGAAGGGCAGGCTGAGCCCACAGCTCTTAGCCTCTTTATTCTGTGCACGGATTCCCAGAAGAATGAGCTACCCCTGCCTGCAGCATGATTCCTCGGGAATGGGGGTGGATAAGAAACAGGAAATAGTTCTTTCTTCCCACACAGCAATCATCCCCTTCAGCAAGAAACACGGGAAAATTCTAAGACAGAGAACTCTGGGTTTTGAAGGGCCGCCTGCTGACATTTTCAAATTTTAAGTTGTCTAGTGATCTTTATTTCACAATAAACTGGGTTGTTCTTAATTTCACTTCCTATGGATTTGAATCAGTTAAGCACATGGTTCCTGTAAATTTCTAAAAATCCCTTTTTCTTTTTATGTCTATGGGTTCTGTGCCAGAATGTGTGTCTGTGTGCCACGTGGGTGCCGTGCCCAGGACGGGTGTCCAGGAGAGGGTGTGCTCTCCTTGGCAGCCCATGTTCCCCGGAAGTCAGTCTGCTATGATATATTTATTAGATGCCAGAATATATAAAGGGGTTTGAGTACCCATTAAAATACAAAATTTTTAGGGAAAAGGGTATCTGTACTCTGGGGATGCTCCGCTAGTGAAGTATTTCCTGGAGCTGGTTTGAGCTGAACCAGAGTCCAGCACCATCTTTTATACCTGTTTGTGGGTGAGGGATAAACCTGACCCAGACAGGCAGACTATTACTACCTATAGAACTTTATGTCCTGAGTTGTTTTCTCTTGTTTGTTTGTTTGTTTGTTTGTTTGGGGGTGATGAGTCTGTTAGTCAGTTTCCTGAGACTAACCTCCTGCTCATTGCCAGGTTGTTCAGGGTTTTATAAGGGGCTACTATCACACATGAGCAGTCGATGACGCATATGCCAATATTTATTCAAGATGCAACAGAAATGCTCTTTTCTAGCCATTTATTTGTCTGGACTTGGAGATGAAGGTCCCTGGAATGGGGCAACAAACACATAGCTTTTTTTTTTCTTTTTGTTATCTTCAAAGACATTCGTGGTGTTCAAAAGCATTCAGGTGAACGCAGAGAAAGTTTGCTTCCCCAACTGGCTTATATAATAATTGCTCACCCAGAAAGAGAAAGATGATCATGTCTATTTCCACTGCACAATCATCATGAACAGTCAAAGATACTATATTATCTAGACTTCACAACCCTGTGAAAAAATACCAAAGAGA
Organism: Meriones unguiculatus; assembly: GCF_030254825.1. Classification (NCBI taxonomy): domain Eukaryota; kingdom Metazoa; phylum Chordata; class Mammalia; order Rodentia; family Muridae; genus Meriones; species Meriones unguiculatus. The sequence continues at coordinate 126,381,247 of NC_083352.1, read as the reverse complement.
AGCAGCTTAAAGAAAGAAGATGCTTCTTTTGGCTCAAAGCTTCAGAAGTTTCAGTCATTGTTTCTGAGTCATGGTGAGATGGAGCATCATGGCAAGGAACAATAGCAAAGCTGCTTATATTGTGTTGACCAGGAAGCAGAGAGAAAGAGAACACGAAGAAAAAAGACATTTTTCTTTGGTCCCTGGCGTATAGGATGATGCTACCCATATTCAGGGCAAGTCATCTTCCACATTCCTCTCTGTGCATGCCCTCAACAGAGACACTCAAAGGTATGCTCCACTAGTCTCAGAGACACTTCCCAACCCAGGCAAGCTGACAGGGACTATAACATCACAGATGCAGTATGGCTGTGTAATAACTTGAAATGATGGTCTAGGGCTGCCATGCATCACCATAACTGACAAGTAAGAACAGCATTTTTCTCCACTATCATGGATCCTACAAGTTCAAAATCAAAATGGTGACAATGGTGGCTCCTCCAGAGACCCAGAGGTGTGTGTGCTCTGTGCTTCTCTGCTGGCCTCTTGCTGTTGCTGACCCTTGGCATGTTTGCAAAGGCACAGCTTCAAACTCTGCCTCCATCATCCTACTATGTTTTTTGTATTTCTGTCCAAATTGCGTTCTCCTTGTAAGGACAATTGCTCAGAACACTCAAGACCCTGGGTTCAACCCCAAATCAGACTTTTATAAAACTAGCCATGATAACACACACCTGTAGAAGCAGGAGACTCAGAAGTTCAAGGTCACCTTCAGCTACATAAGGAGACAAAATCAAGGTCAACCTTGGCTACATGAGACATGTCTCTTTAAAACAGTGTAAGGGCACTGAGAGATGGTGACCAAGGAGTAAATAAGATCAAGAGAAAATATATTCATGAAATTTTCAAAGGGTAAGTTTTACAATACTTTCCAAAATCAAGAATTAGTTTGTAGAAGATGGATTTATTAGTAGACACTGAATACATCAGCTCTCACTCTGAAAGCCAACCTCCTTCCCATACCCAGGCATGGTAGACAGTGAAGATCTCTCAGGAAGAAAAGAATCCAATAAATACATTCTCCAAAAGAAGGAGTGTGAGGGCCACCTGTCCCACACATTCAAACATTCTGCTTTGTGATATTTTGAAGAATATCCAGGCAGGTAAGAGGCCCTGGCTAGAACGAAATTCTTCTCCTCAGCTTCCTTCCCTCTATGGACTTGAGTGTCAGTTTGCAGCCACCATTTTAAATGTGAATGATCTCTGGAGACAGCAAACATCAGAAGAGGTAGCCATTGTGTGCTGTCCTTGTCACCAGTGAGAGGTGGTAAGGACAAGGTCCCCAATTTCATAACAGTTCTCCTTCCCCACTTCTGTCATTGCTGACCAAACTAACCCCAGAGGCCAGGTTCACCACTAACCACTTCTCTGTGAATGCCAAAAATAGACATCGGTAGTCGGGCAGAGCCCTGCACCTTCCCATTGAAGTCCTGGGGTGCCTTCACATCCTGGCCATCACCCATGGAAATGTGCTAATATCCTCTGTTCCTCACCAAATCTTTGCTTTCCCAGCTCCTTCAACAATCACATTGAGACTCATTTTACCATTGCTTACTTAGTCCATGATGCTGATAGTGGCTGTCCTCAGACTGAAACTTCACAGGATGACGAGAGGCAGCAGGCCACCATGGTAGAGTTGTAGGACTGGAAAATAGATCCCTTCCAAGACCATCTCATCCTCTCTCTCTCTCTCTCTCTCTCTCTCTCTCTCTCTCTCTCTCTCTCTCCTTGTTTTACGAGACTGGGTGAGGATGTGGAGAAAGTGGAACGCTCCTCCATTATTGGTGGTAATGTAAACTTGTACAACCACTAAGGAAATCAATCTGGTGCTTTCTCAGACAATTAGGAATAGTGCTACCTCAAGATGCAGCTATACCACTCCGAAGCATGTATACAAAAGATGCTCAAGTACACAATAAAGACATTTGCTCAACCATGTTAGTAGCAGCTTTATTCATAATAGCCATAAGCTAGAAACAACCCAGATGTTCCATAAATGAGGAATGAATACAAAAAAAGTGGTACATCCACACAACGGACTACTAGTAACTCAGCAATTAAAAACAAGGAAATGATGAAATTTGCAGGCAAATGGTGGGAACTGGAAACAATCATCCTGAGTGAGGTATCCCAGAAGCAGAAAGATGAACATGGTATATACTCACTAATAAGTGGATATTATACATACAATATAGGATAATCATACTAAAATCTGCACACCTAAAGAAGCTAATCAAGGAGGAGGACCCTGGTCAGATGCTTAATCTTCATTCAGAAAGGCAAACGGGATGGACATTGGAAGAGGGATTAAACAGAGAACAGGACAGGAGCCTACCACAGAGGGCCTCTGAAAGACCAGAGGGTATTGAAGCACATGCTGAGACTCATAGCCAAACTTTGGGCAGAGTGCAGGGAATCTTATGAAAGAAGTGGGAGGTAGAAAGACCTAGAGAGGAGAGGAGCTCCACAAGGAGAGTAACAGAACCAAAAAATATGGTTCCAGGGGTCTTTTCTGAGACCAATACTCCAACCAAGGACCATACATGAAATAACCTAGAAGGCCTGCACAGATATTGTCTATGGCAGCTCATTCTCCAAGTGGGTTCTCTAGTATGGGGAGCAGGGGCTGTCTCTGATGTGGACTCAGTGTCTGGCTCTTTGATCACCTCCCCAGAGCGGGGAGGGGCATGCAGCCTGACCAGACCACAGAAGAAGGCAATGCAACCAGTCCTGATGAGACCTGATAGGCTAGGGTCAGATGGAAAGGGAGGAGGACCTCCCCATCAGTGGACAGGGGGAAGGGCATGGAAGAAGAGAGAGAAGAGAGAATTAGGAGGGGACAAAGGAGGGGGCTACAGCTGGGAAACAAAGTGAATAAATTGTAATAAAAAAATAAATTAAAAGAAAAAGAGATTGGGTTTGTCTGTGCAGCATTGGTAATCCTTGACTCACTTTTTAGACCAGGCTGTCCTCGAACTCATAGAGATCAGCCTGACTCTATCTCCCTAAGTGCTAAGAATACAGGAGCATGCCACAAAGCCTGACTTTTATTCTCATTTTCAAACTTGTTGAAAGAATTGCTGAATGCTTAGGACCTCATGCTTACATATGTCTTTGTGTAAATCTTGGGCAGAACATTCAATATTCTCTGTCCCACAGATGGTTTGCTCACTATCTTAGCTTATAAGCTCTACCATGTTGATTCTCTTGACCTCTGTACCAGGAGGGTCCAGTCAGGAAGGAGACCTCACATAAATAATGGAGACAGAGGATAGTTAATGGAGGGAAGTTCTTACTTTTGCTGGAAAGTTGAAAAATGACAAGAATGCACTACCAGCTGCAGAAGAAGCCACCTCGCTCCTGCTAAGGGAGCTGAAGAAATGAGAATGATGTTCAGACCAGGGCTCAGGGAACTTGTTTTCTTGCACCCTTAAGGAAGGGGCTCAGCCCAGCACCGAGAGCAACCCTGTGCTTGGTTAGTACAGGGCTGGTGCTCAGAGAGCCCTCCAATGCCATTTTCCTCCCGGTTCTTGTTCCTCTGATGTTGTACTTTCTCTTGAACAGACCTTGCCCTGCCTGGAACCCCATTTCCTCTTCTCACCAACCCAGGGCCTTGAGTGTTCAAGGCAATTTCTCAAGCAACTGAGCCATAACCTTTAAAAAACCTTACTCCATCTTAGTGACCATTGCCAATAATATGGAGTAAACCCAGCTCCCTTACCTGCACATCTTTGATGTTAATTCTGCAAGCCACTAATGTGTGCTCAATGGCATTTGTGTGTGTGGCACCCCTTTGTGGTCCCTTGGATAATTCAGTGCAGAGCTGGGTGAGGAAGGTTGTACTTTGTGGCCTTGGACCTGGGATGTCCTCACACACCTGATCCAGAAGACAAGTGAGACATTAATGAGGAATAATGGATGTGTCTATAAGGATGTGTCTAGAGAGGCTCAACTGAAGAACAAAGGTCCATCCTGACCATGTGAGGCCCCACTCCACCGGCTGAGGTCCCACACTGAAAATGAGGCGGCAGGTGGGGGGGTGGCAAATGTCAGCACTCACCTCATGCTGCTTGTGGACTATGGACACGGATTCACCAGCTGCCTCATGCTCTTGCCCATGTCTTCCTCTCCATGACTGGCTGTCTCTACAAACTGTGAGCCAAAAGAAACCCTTTCTCCCTTAAGCTACTTCTTGTCAATCACTTTGTCATGGCAACAAGGAAGAGTAACTAACTCTGTGATGGATGAGTTCATTCACTCAGTTGTGCTGATGCTTTCTCAGCACAGATGCCTGTCATCGCCACGTCACACAGCCTATGTACACATGGCTTTACTTGATCATTAGGCCCCATCTAAAGACATGTTCAGGAATGGGTGAGAGCAAAAGCTTGCACTGCCTCTAATATATAGTAAATCCAGCTTCCCTGGCAGTGTGTGCAGTCATTTACACACTATTTATAAATGCTTCCATTCCATCAGGTGTGACAAGTGACCTTGACATGACCTGAAGTACATGAGGGAGTTGGGTTTGCACGTCCCTGATCGCTAAAGATGTTGGTCATTTTTTCATGTAATTATTGCTCAATTTTACTCTGAGTTTTTATGTATTCTGGGTTTTAGTCCTCTGTCAGATGAATAGCTTGTAGATATCTCCCCATTCTATACTAAAACTAGCAATCATTGAGAAGAAACAAGATCCTGGAGAGGGTGAAAGGGAAACAGAGCTCCTACATCCTGCTTCTGAGAATGTAAATTAGTGCATCCACCACAGAGATGACTGTGGTAGTTCTCCTAAACAATTAAAACTAGAACTGCCACTACATGGCCATCCTAGTCCTGTGCACACACTGGCAGCAAGCTAAGGAGGCACGTGTTATGGCTACCTGCTTCTCAGTGCTTATCACAGTGCTCCTCACAGCAGCCAACTCATGAAGACAGCCTGAGTGTCCACCAGCTTATGAACGGATGAACACAATGTGGGACAGTCAGGTGTGGTAACTCATACTGGTAACTGCAACCCTCAGGAGGCTGGAGCAGGAGGAGAGTCACAAGTTCAAGGCCACTTGGATTCCATAGTGAGTTTCAGGGTGTCCTGAGCTATGGAGTGAGAAGTTGTGTCAGAAACCAAAAGTAAGAAATCGGGAAGGAAGTAAATATGGAATAAACAGACAATGAAGTGTTATTCAATCAAGAAAATGAAATCGTTTATTTTAAGGAAAATGAGCAGAAGTAGATTATTATCTTGAAATAAGCCAGGGTCAGAAAACAAACATCATGCTTTCTCTCATATGTGGAATCTAAAGAAGAAAATTAAAAAGACACAAATACTGAATGGGGCTATTAAGGAAGCTAAAGAGGGCAGGGGAGAAAAGCATAAGAAAGTAATGGGGATGAACATGATCAAAATATACCGTAGGGCAGATGACAATTTCACAATAAAATCTATTATCTTACATAATCAATATATCCTAATAACATATATAAGAAATATAGCAATTGAGAAGGTATGCACAGTTTACACACAAACAGTATCATACCGTAGGTGAGATATTTTGGATATACATATTTTGGCATTTCCAGGGACTGCAAACCCTAAACATATACCTACATCATGTCTAGATTACCTGCAATTCCTAATACAGTGTAAATGCCACGTTCATAGTTCTCAAATGTATTGTTTTAAAACAACTGGAAAATGCAGTCTGCACCAGTAATCACCTTTTCTCTGAACATTTTTGCCATGAGTTGGACAACTACGCTGATGCAGAACTCTTGGGTAAAGTGAACTAGATACACCCTTCTGTTGGCCTTTGGTTACCTATACAATGAGGCAGACACAGAAGTCGGCCAAAGATGCTTTAATGAAGTTCAGGAAACCGCTGCGGTGAGTAGGTCCACATCCATTTTTTTTTTCGGCCTTGGGCTTTAGAGTGCTAATTCAAATTCTGTGATATACTTGTTGGGTAGTATATGTCCATCACGCAGCAGTGCTCGGGGTGCGGGCACCAATTGGTATAGATCACTTCATTCCAGAGGCATTTGTGACGGCAGATACCATGAGAATGCAAGCAGCTTTCAGTGTTCCCTATTCCAGAGCAAAAAAACAAAGACACCTGTATCAGTCCTGAGGTTCCAGGTAGAGGCCTGAGGCCCAGGTGATAAAAGGGAGGCACTGGAAGGAGTGGTCACTTCTAGAGGTTTGGGGACCTTGTATCATGTCACATCCTCTAAGGACACTCAGTACCAATCCCAGCCCTTCAGAAATGCTTCCTCTTGGAAGTGCAGTGACTTACAAGGCTTAACAAGCATGGTGGGTTATGAGGTTAACAAAATGAACCATCAGAAGCTATAGACCTGGATTTGAACTCTATCTGTGTCCCAAGCCAGCTGGTAGGCCTTGAGCTGGTGACTTTTTTCCTAAGAATCTGTTTCCTCTTTGTACAAGACACAGATGATTCAGAGAGCTCTGGGAATGATTATAATAGAAAGTGTAGCTTAGTTGGCGCTTGCCTAGCATGTGTGAAGGCCTGAGTCCCAGCCTTAGCATAGCATTGACTGGGCATGTGGGCTCATATTTATAATCTCATCACTCAAGAGATAGGGGCAGGAAGATCAAGAGTTCAAGGGCCTTGTCAGCAATACATGATGAGTTTGAGACAAGCTTCAGCTACATCAGACCCTGTCTCAAAAAAAATGTACAATGTAAATAAATTTATTCATTAATTTGTGTACAAACACTTTTATTAAATAAATCCAGCTATGAAATGATAGAACCTCAGCAAAGATGGAGTTTAAGATATTTTGAAAGAAAAAAAAACCTGAATTAGAAAAAAAAATCATTAGCAAATACTTAAATCTAATAGTTTAAGAGATATACAAAGTTCAAACCATATTTAAATAAAGCAGAGAAGACCCACTACTCATCATAATGCACACAATTAATAACCATAGGGAGCCTGACCCAAGTACTGTATCTACAATAGAACCCACCTACTCAGGGACAGCACAGGAGAGAATGGAAAGACAACAGGAGACAGATGACCAGGACACCAGATGGTTAACACTGTCTTCTAGACATGACTGCGATGCTATGCCCATGACACCCTAACACTATGGCTGCATGAATAAGACCTACATGACCACACCCGTAGACACACCAGCCTGGATAGAAGAACTCTCACAGGGCCTCACTCCCTAGAGGAAGAGCAACAGGAAATCCATGGTGGCTGAGAGGGGAAAAAGCAGTTTTCTCCAGGGATCAGCAACCTGATAAGTTGCCCTAAGTGGTCAGCCCTAAATACACATATATATGAACAGCACTGTATGAATGAATTCAGTAGACTACACAAACACACGTACACATACACACATACATACATGCATACAATCAGACACACACACAGGCACCCACACACGTAGATACAAGAAGTCCAGGTTATACTAAAAGTTATCGAAAATAATGCTTAATGACAGCATAAAGACTGATGTCATGTATTCAAGCTCCTCAAGCCTTCTGAGGACAAAGAACAAAAAGGGATTTTTCAGATTTGAAACTGGAAAACTATTGGCTCCATGTTCTTCCTAAGGACTCAAACAGGGACAGAACTTCAGACCCGCAAATTGAACACAGAATTAACTGTTAAGTGCACAGTGACTTGTAGGACTCTAACTAAATGACAAGTTAAAATCAGGCCACCAGAGCTCAGTAACAGAGTGCCTGTCCATCAGGAACCACAAAAATACAAACATGAAATGACGGTGTAAAAGACTCCGTGGCTAAACGTCCTGACGAAGAGCCACCCAGCACTGTGCAAAGATGTGGTACACTGAGAACATGTGCGGACATGGTCCAGGGCCTGAGACCAAGTTGCTGCAGAGGTATTTGTGGGAAGACAGTGAAAGGAGGAAGAGGGTCTATCCCACCATTGCTAGCAGGCCCGCTGTGTGACTCAGTGGCAGAGCACTTCACTAATATCCCTGAGGCCCTGAGTTCCATGCAAACCATGGCAAAAAGAGAAAGAAAGAAGGGAATATAGAAGTAGGTTGTGAATTTAAATCAGAAGCACCGGTAGGAATTCGTGGGTGCTTTTTTATTTTAATTTTTACCTTTTTTCACAATTTATTCATTAAATATCCCAATTGAAGCCCCCTCCCTCAACTCCCCCCAGTCCCACTCTCCTTCCCTCTTCCCCTCATCCTCTCCCCTTAGTCCATTGAAAGGAGGAGTTGTCTACTATTGCTCTTTGCCCATAGCTTGTTAAGTCTCATCAGGACTGCCTGGATCCTCTTCCTCCGTGGCCTCGCAAGACTGCATCATCAGGGGGGAGATATCAGAGACCAGTCAACTGAGTTCATGACAGAGGCAGCATCTGCTCCCCTCACTCAGAGATCCACATGGAGACTGAGCTGCCAATCGGCCACAACTGAGCAGGGGATCTAGGTCCTCTCCATGCATGGTCCTCCATTGGGTGCATCAGTCTCTGCAGGACCCTCCACTTTGTTTGGTCTCCTTAAAGATCTTCACCAACCCTATATCCAATAAAGGAATAATATCCAGAATATATAAAGAACTCAAGAAACTAGAAACCAACAAACCAAATAATCCAATTTAAAAGGGGGTACAGAGCTAAGCAGAGAATCCTCAACAGAGGAATATTGAACGGCAGAGAAACACTTATAGAAATTCTCAACATCGTTACTCATCAAGGAAATGAAAATCAAAACAACTCTGAGATTACATCTTAAACCTATCTGAATGGCTAAGTTCAAAAACTCAAGTGACAACACATGCTGGAGAGGATGTGGAGAAATGGGTGCTATTTTTAAAAGGATAGCTCTGGCAACTGCAAAGCTTAAAAACTTGGCCAGCTGATAGGAATAAGAAATTCTGATTGTAGAAACCATTTTTGGTCAAGAAACTGCAAAACAGACCTGAAGATTACTATCACACAAGAGACTGAGGAAGCAACGTAAGACAAGAAACACAGTACTACAAAGATCAACACCTCAGATCTAACGCTCTCCTCTGCCTTGACCAGGAGCTTGTCCTGCAAGAGGGATGAGGGCAGCAATAGATTCACCACATGGCTTAGAACAATTAGTCTAAAGTCTGTGAGTTCAAAGGCAGCCTAGTCTACAAAGTGAGTTCCAGGACAGCCAGGGCTGTTACACAGAGAAACCCTGTCTCAAAAAAAACAAAAAAAAACAAAAAAAAAAAAAAAAAAAACAGAAGAAACAAACAAACACAAACCGATTAGTCTAAAATGAATCATATTTAACTGTCTCCTGGATCCAGCTGTCTCCACTGTCTCCTGAATCCAGCTGTTATTGAGGGAAGAAGAAAGGGGAGGATGAAGTTAGAAACCCTGGAGGCCTAACCCTTTCTCCAAGCCAGAACTGTATCTCAGATCATAACAGGCTGAGGCAATTGGCTTCCAGATTTATATGCAGTCCCTGCAGCTCTAACTCCCAACTTTCCTACCAACAGAATAGAAGGTTCTGGTACTCTCTGATGAATTACAGGAAACAAAGAAGCTGCCTTCATTGTGCACCAAAATTTCAGTGTTCCCAATCTGATCTTTCTACCTAAATTTGTTACATAAAAATTAGAAATTAGAAAATTGAAACAGAGAAATCAGTGGCCCAGCAGATTGGATCCCAAGATGTGAGGCTCTTCCCACAGCCCCAGACAAACAACCTCAACCCATCCCACCATCCACCCAGACCCACTCTCCGACTCTGTCCCTCCTCTGAAGGGGGCTAGGTTACCTGGAATGACCTGGAATTGAAGCAGCAGCAGAGTCAAGGCCAACACTGCAGTCTTCATGGCTTTAGGAAATCCAGGGTGTTGACCTGTGTCTAGAAAAACACAAGGGTGAGAGCTCTGGATGCCTGCTGCCTGTAATCAGCTGGGACACGTGTTCTCAGAGGTCCACAGGTACACTCTGCCTCCCCAGCCCTAGGCCTCCACACCTACAGCACTGACCACACACTCCTAAGCTAACACTCCCTTATCCACTCGAGGACCAGCAAGACTCACTCCTTCAATGGCCAGACTATACCACTGTAAAATATGTCAGTCAGTCTTTATCAAAAGCCAACCCAGAATCCTCTACTCTGGAGGTAAAGGGACTTAAGGAGTCCAAAACCATAACTAAGAAGCTGTTCACATTTCATGGTGGCTGAGAGAGGGAGATTCTTTTTTTTCTTCTTTTTTTAAGAGTGTGGCTCCTAGTATATTGTTTAAACTCCACTTGACAGCCCTGCATCCGTGAGTCTGCAGGCAGCACACATTTGACTACCTGCATTATTTTTAAAAGAAGGGGCTGGAGAGAATGCTCAGTGGTTAAAATCACGGGCTGCTCTTCTTGAGGAACCCACATGACAGCTCACAACTGTCGGCAATTCCAGTTCCAGAGGATCCAACACCTTCTTTTGGGCTCTGTAGTGCAGGGGATACACAGACACACATGCAGACAAAAGACCCACAGCTCCCCAAAACACACATACACACTATGATAAAATTTTTTATTATTATCATTTATTACAGTTTATTCAATTTGTATGCTGGCTAAGGTCCCCTCCCTCCTCTCTGCCCAATCCTACCTGCTGTCCCTTTTCTTCCCCTCTGCTCCTCCCCTAGTCCAGAGGGCCTCCTCCCCCTTCTATCTGACCCTAGCCTATCATGACTCATCAGGACTGGTTACACTGTCTTCCTCTCAGTGGCAGGCTCTCTGATCACCTCCCTTTGGGGAAGGCACCCTTGCCAGGCCTAAGAGGAAAACAATAAAATATTTTTTTTTTTTTAACAAAGACAGGCAAGAAGTTGGGAGGAAGGTAGGGAGATGGGAGATGGATCTCAGAGAAAGCGGGAAAAGGAGTAGGGGCTGTATATAGTCAAAATAGATTTCATGAAAATATTATATATATAGTGTTAATACAGAGAAAGACTCTTACCATGGTCTACAAAGTCCTACACTGACAGCTCGTCCACTAAAGTGCTTGCCACAAAAGCACAAGGTTCCAAGTATGATCCACAGAATCTATATAAAAGAGGCAGAAGCACAGTGCAGTGGCCCACACCCTTAATCCTAGCAATCAGGAGGCAGAAGCAGGTGGACCTCTATGAGTTTGAGTCTAGCCTGGTCTACAGATGGAATTCTAGGACACCCAAAGCTACATAGTGACAGAGCTGTCAAGAAAGAAAGAAAGAAAGAAAGAAAGAAAGAAAGAAAGAAAGAAAGAAAGAAAGAAAGAAAGAAAGAAAGAAAGAAAGAAAGAAAGAAAAGAAAGAAAGAAGAAAAACTTAGAGGTGGGCATTGAGGTACACAATTAAAATCCCTCTAATGGGAAAATGGAGACAGGCACTCTGGAGCCCTGGGGCTCACTGGCCAGCCAGCCTAGCTGAATCAGCTTGTTCCAGGACAGTGAGACCCTGTCTCAAAACACAAGCTGACGGCTCTTGAGAAATGACACACAAGCTTGACCTCTGGCCTTCATACATCAGTTGCACATATCCAAATGCAGATGTCATGGCTCTAAGATAGCGTAGATGAGCTACTTTAAAATAAAAAAAGATAAATTAAAAAAAAACACTTTTTATGAAGAGATGTTATCTGGATATGGTGGCACAGACCTTTAACATCCAAATTTGATGGGCAGAGGCAGGTGGATGAACACAGCAAGTTCCAAGACTTCACAGAGGGACCTTGTCTCAAACAAGCAAACACACACACACAAAAAGGACTGTTTAAATTTTAGTTACATGCATATGTGTTCCTGTGTGTGGGTATGTGCACACGAATGCAGTTGCCCTAAGAGGCAATAGACCCTCGGGAGCTGGAATTTCAGGAAGTTGTCAGGTGCCCTGGGTGTGCTGGTAACCGCACTCAGGTTCTTCAGCCAGACAAGCTCCTTTCTCCAGGTGCTCTTGTCAAGTTTGGAAACTGAGAGGACACTGCCCACACTTTCAGCAGTGTTTATCAAGCTATTCTCTATCAAAGAAAAGAGCCCCCACTGCATAAAATGCTCAGTTTTGGGGGGGAAATGGGGCAGAGTGCAGGGAATCTTATGAAAGAAGGGGGAGATAGAAAGACTTGAAAGGATCTGGAGCTCTACAAGGAGAGCAAAAGAACCAAAAAAATCTGGGCCTACGGGTCTTTTCTGAGACTGATGCTCAAATCAAAGACCATTCATGGAGATAACCTAGAACCCCTGCTCAGATGTAGCCCATGGCAGCCAGTCTCCAAATAGGCTCCATAATAAGGGGAGCAGGGGTTGTCTCTGACATGAACTCAGTGGCTGGCTCTTTGATCACTTCCCCCGTAAGGGGGTGGGGGGTAGGGTGGAGCAGTCTTACCAGGCCACAGAGGAAGACAATGTAGCCACTCCTGCTGAGACCTGATAGGCTAGGGTTAGATGAAAGGAGAGGAGGTCCTCCACTATCACTAGACTGGAGAAGGGGCATGGGAGATGATGAGGGAAGGAGGGAAGGTGGGATTGGGAAGGGATGAGTGTGGGGCTACAGCTAGGATACAAAGTGAATAAACTGTAATAAATAAAAAATTTTATTTAAAAAAATTGGCATTGACACCAAGAAATGTAGAAATTAGTCAGCGAGCTGTCCCAGCTGTGACACTTAGTTCTGTGATGTTAGAATGAATCTCATTCTTTCTCTAGGGTTCAGTCTGTCCAGTGAGGAGATTGGAACCCGGGGACTAAATAATTCCATCCAAACCACTGTGTTTACCAGGTGACTCAAGACACTCAGAAAATGAAAGGCTACAGAAGTCTAAGGATTTGTCACCAATGTGGGCACAACTAACTGTGCTCACCTCTAGAGTCAGTCCCAGGGCCATGATCCCTAATCTTCAATTCTGTACAATTTCTTCACCTCAGCTGCCTCAGCAAGGCTACATGGAGATCCAGGTAAGGGGTCTATGAAAAGCACCCCAGCCTCGATATCTTTCTGGACAAACTACAGACTCTTCTTGATTCCACTGCTGATGGCAGCCTTGGCTCTCTTCTTGGAGCTGGCTTCACAGAATCTTAGTGCTGGCCCCACTCAGCCTTAGGAAGACTGGTTACAAGGAGTGTGGGGGTGATCTTGGTTTTCAACTTGACACACTTGTAAAGAGAGAACCTCAGCTAAGGATTGCTCCATCAGACTGGCCTGTGGGCCTATTGTCATGTTGTTGATTGTTATTTAACACAGGAGAGCCCCAGCCTCTGTGGGTAATACCATATTTAGCTATAGATGTGAGCTACCAAGATAGAGAGAAGCAGAAACACAGAGAAAGAGACAGAGACACAGAGAGAGACAGAGTAAGTAGAATAAATTCCCCATGGTCTCTGCTTCAGTTTCTGTCCCCAGGACTCTGCTTTTAATTCCTGCCTTGTCTTTGATCAATGATGGGCTGGAATCTCAAACCCAAATAAAGACTTCCCCAAGTTGCTTTTGGTCAGGGTTTTCATCATAGCAAGAGAAAAGCTTAACAAGGACAAGGTGGTCTTGAGTGTTCTCTCCTCTAGACCCCAGAAGCAGTCCTAGCCCTTGTGTTCCCAAAAGAGAAGAAGTCAGACAGGACACAGCAGTACAGAGAACAGCCAGGGGTTCCCTTAACTCAGCAGGGTAAACCAAGGTGCACACTTTACAGCAGGAGCCAGCTGAGCCAAGCAGAAATGGTGCGGATCCTGGCAGTCACAGGGCTTAGGGCTCCCTTCTCTCTGTCACCCTCTCTCCCCTGTGCCTCCTCCCAGGTGCAAACTCCCTGGACACGGGCAAGCTCTTCGTGTCAGTCCATTTACCCACAAGGCAGTCTGTCTGTTAAAAGTAAATATACACCATTCAAGAATATATACAAGCGTTTAAATTGCCCCTAAAATTGCAAACGTCGCCAGGAGAAAGTGACTGTGGTCTGAGCATGCGCCCTAGTGAGGCCGTCTCCCCAGCCGATTTGAACTGAACTAGACCAAGTCCAACACCATCGATTTTCGTCAACTCTTCTTTGGGGCCATCAGCTGACCCAGCCGGATACACCACCACCTCTCTTTAAAATCTGTTGTGTTGTCCACCACTACCTGGCTTTTGGGTCCAACTGAGGCACCTGGGGTGAGAGTGGGGTTCTGTTAGTCTCTCCTGAAGCTAATCCCCTGCCGAAACAACACCCTCCCATCCTGGGTCCCTGAAATAATCGGGAAGAATTTATAAGGTTCTCAAACCTTCGAAGTCTTAGTCCTTCCTGTTGGGCAGACTTGACTGATTTTTTTTAAGTAACTTACAAGGTTATTCTTTGTCTCTCGAACGCCTGAGAATGGCAGAATGTTCCATTCCTGCAAGCTCTGAGCGACACAATGGCTTCCAATGACCTTGGACAGTCAACTATGCCATGAGAAAAGGCAGGAAGGAAGCGCAGAGATAAACATCTTTATAAGTTAGTGCTGAGATTGTAGCTTGGGAAACAAATGGCATTGGCTCCCCTGAACAACTGTGGGAGACAGCAAGTGGCTACATTCTCCTGCAGGGCCAAGGGAAGGAGGGGAAAGATTGCAGTGAAGCCTCTGCACAGGAGACTCAGTGCTGAGTACAGGAAGGGCAGGCTGAGCCCACAGCTCTTAGCCTCTTTATTCTGTGCATGGATTCCCAGAAGAATGAGCTACCCCTGCCTGCAGCATGGTTCCTCGGGAATGGGGGTGGATAAGAAACGGGAAATAGTCCTTTCTGTCCTCACAGCAATCATCCCCTTCAGCAAGAAACAAGGGAAAATTCTAAGACACAGAATACTGGGTTTTGAAGGGCCACCCTCTGACATTTTCAAATTTAAGTTGTCTAGTGATCTTTATTTCACAATAAACAAAGTTGTTCTTAATTTTACTTTCTGTGGCTTTTGAATGAGTTAAGCACACGGTTCCTGTAACTTTCTAAAAACCCTCTTTTTCTTTTTATGTCTATGGGTTTTGTGCCAGAATGTGTGTCTGTGCGCCACGTGGATGCCACGCCCAGGACGGGTGTCCAGGAGAGGGTGTGCTCTCCTTGGCAGCCCATGTTCCCCGGAAGTCAGTCTGCTATGATATATTTATTAGATGCCAGAATATATACAGGGGTTTGAGTAGCTCCTAAAAATGCAAAAAGTATTAGGGAAAAGGGTATCTGTACTCTGGGGATGCTCCGCTAGTGAAGGATTTCCTGGAGCTGGTTTGAGCTGAACCAGAGTCCAGCACCATTTTTTTTTATACCTGTTTTGGGGTAAGAGGTAAACCTGACCCAGACAGACAGACTATGGCTACCTACAGGACTTCCAGTCCTGAAATGTTTTTTCTTGTTTTTGTTGTTTGTTTGTTTGTTGAGGTTCAGTCTGTTAGTCAGTTTTCTTGAACTAACCTTCTCCTTAACACTGGGTTGTTCAGAGTTTGCGAAGGTAGTTTTAACCTCCTGCTTAGCACTGGGTTGATTAATAGTTGATGGTTATATGCTAATATATAATCAAGATTTTTATGATGCAATAGAAATGCTCTTTTCTAGCCATTTATTTCCCTGGAGTTGGAAACGAGGTCCCTGGGTTGACACAGCCAACACATGGCTGTTGTTTTTCTTCAAATGTATTCTTGGTGTTCAAAAGCATGCAGGTGAATGCAGAGAGAGTTTGCTTCCCCAAATGGCTTACTCAGAAGGAAGAAGGATGATCATGGCTATTCCCATGACACAATCATCATGAACTATGTTATCTAGACTTCACATCCCTGTAGCAAAATCCTGGAGAGAAGCAGCTTAAAGGGAGAAGATGCTTCTTTTGCCTCAAAACTTCAGAAGTTTCAATCATTGTTTCTGAGTCATGGTGAGATGGAGCATCATGGCAAGGAACAATAGTATAGCTGCTTACCTTGTGGTGGCCAGGAAGCAGAGAGAAAGAGAACACAAAGCAAGCTGACTTCACTTTGGCCTCTGGCCTATGGGATGATGCTACCCATAGTCAGGGCAAGCCCATCTTCCATAATCCTCTCCGTGCATGCCCTCAACAGACATGCTCAGAGGTGTGCTCCACTAGTCTCAGAGACATTTCCCAATCCAGGCAAGCTGACAGGGAATGTAACCATCACAGATGCAGCATGGCCTTGTAATAACTTGAAATGATGGTCTATTGATTCCTATGGATGCCATTCAACACCACAATGGAGAAGTAAAAACAGAATTTTTCTCCACTATCCTGGATGCCACAAGTTCAAAATCAAAATGGTGACAATGGTGGCTCCTCCAGAGACCCAGAGGTGTGTGTGCTCTGCACTTCTCTTCTGTCTCTTGCTGCTGCTGACCCTTGGCATGCTTACAAAGACACAGCTTCAACCTCTGCCTCCATCATCCTACTACAGTTTCTTGTATTTCTGTGCAAATTGCCTTCTCCTTCTAAGGACACTAGCCAAGCACATTTTTGTGATTTGGGTGTTGGCCAGCATCCTGCCAAAAGGACGCAGCATCCTGCTGTTTATACTAAGAGTACTGCTCTCTCCCTATATAAGTGACTCTGTTGGGACTGGGGAGACAGCTTGGGGGTTAAGAGCATGTGCTGATCTTACAGAGGACTCAGGTTCAATTCCCTGCACTCAGGTCAGCCAAATCATAACCTTCAGGAACTCCAGCTCCAGGGGATCAAAGCTCTCACTGGCCTCCTCAGGCACTGCCCTCACGTGCACAAAGTCACACTCACACACATACACATATAGACAAAAAAATCTTCTTAAACTTCTGGGATTGTTGACAAAATAACAGTCCTGTTTAATTCATAGGAGAAAATGATACCACCTTGTCATTTCAATTTGTTTTCTGTGGTTCCTAATCAGGGTGAAAGTGGCCTTTCTGCCTGTCCATGAACAGGCTATGATATCTGAGGTGTGCCTGGAGGTGTTTACACAGCTTCTTCCTCTGTCCCCTCACCAGGTCCCTTGTCCCTTGTAACTGAGAGAACCCACCACACTAATACCTATTCTGGGATGGTGTTTCAAAAGCACAGGAATGTCCATGGAGTGGGCCTAAGAGAGGTGTGTGGTTTTTCAAGTGCCACCATGTCCTTGGGAGTGGAGGGTTGACAGTAAGCTCTAAGCGTTTCACAGCCTGGGTGGCTGCATCCAAGAATATGTGAGTGAAAACACAACTGCCTGTGAGGGAGCTGAAATCTTTGGGTTACAGCATCCATTTGATTTCTGCGTCATTTCCACACCTACAGAGTCATATAAATTGATGGGTGAAAAAAAAATTGATGGGTGAATGGACCCCCATGGCTCATCTGTCCAAATACTTGATGAAACAGATTGTAACCCAGGAAAAGTAGAATTGTGGATCCCTGGGATTAGCATAGCAAAGAAGAAGGAAGAGGAGGAGATGGAAAAGTAGGACTAGGAGGATGAAGAGGAGGAAAAGGAAGAAAAGGAGATGGGAGGAGGACGACGATGAAAAGAAATCTTCCAATATTACATAACAAAAAAGAACAAGAAAAAGAAGAAGATAAGGAGGAAGAGGAGAAGGAAGAAGAAGAGAAAGAACCTTCCAAGGTCACATCAGAGCTGGAGAGGTGGCTCAGCAGTAAAGAATGCATGCTGTTCTGAGGGAGGCAGAGGCAGACCGATTGCTGTGAGTTCAAGGCCAGCCTGCTCCACAAATCGTCCAGAATAGCCAAGACTTCACAAAGAAACCCTATATAAAGGATAGATAGATAGATAGACAGACAGATGGGGTCCAAGATGGCGGGGACCAACTCTCACCGTATCTGAGGGGCACAGGATCTGAAACTCAGAAATCGAGTTTCTGAGTGGAGGGGCAGCTGAAGCCAGAACATCCACATGGAGGCTTGCTGGGCAAGAGGGGGTAACCCGTGAGCTGGGACAGTTTGGATCCAGATCACCTGTGGACATCTCCAGGGACTGAGAGGGGTGAGTATTCAACCCTCCTGCACTTCCCCTTTCCCCAAGCACTGGCCTCCCTGCTTGGCTGAGACTGCAGTGAATGCCCCCAAGCACAAGCCTCCATGCGCAAAGACTGAAAAGGCATAGGCGGGCCTCGGGGTGCGGGGGGCCGCCTAGTCCAAGTACAAACCTTCTCGCTCCGTGACTGAAACAGCACAGGCAGCCCTCCCAGAGCTGCTGCTGGGGTAGGGCAGCGGCTACTCTGTGCAGTAGCCTCTGTGCTCCGAGACTGAGGCTACAGAGTCATACTTGCCCTGCGGTCAAAAGGTGGACACCACTGAGCTGATGAACCTCCTACACTCTCATTTGCCCCTTCAGGATGAAATCTGAGAGTAGAAAACATGGGGGATCCCCTGTGCTTTCCAATTAGGCCTGTGATCCAGTGAGTGCACCTTTAAGTGAGTGCTTGCAGAGCCCCAGATCCAGGGTCTCTCTATGTTAGCAGCCAGACACCAGATCCCTCCCACCCATATCCCCACTGTGGGCAACATAGGGATCCTTGGGACAGCATTCTCAACATTGAAGCCCGTGTTCTGTGGATCTACTAGTGGAGTCCAGGCAAACAATACCTGGAGCCCAGACAGATCTGAATACCAGGAGGACAGTACGACAGGCCTGTAGACCACTGAGGTATTCAGGGCCCTTGCACATGTGCATTGCACCCTTGAACAGAGCCATCCCCTGCACCTCCCCCTACACTCCCTTCCCAGCACACTTAAGTGCCACCCTTCAGGCATCTACATGCTCTAGCACCCTCTCCCTCAAGGCACACTGCCACGCACATGCCATGCTTGCTTGCCCACACTTGCTCACCCGCACTTATGCACCTGTGCCTGGGACCCTTAGCTACACCTGAAACACCATCATCCACTCTCAAACCAGTGGACCTCTCTCATCTTCCTGAACAATACTCCAGAAACCAGAGACAGACAGACCCAGTCAGAACTACAGACTCCAGGAACAAACAGCGAAGGTTACTGATAAGCAGATGGCTAGAGGTCAGCATAAGAACACATCCATCAAAAATCAGGACATCATGGCTTCACCAGAAACCTCAAAAATCAGTGAATATGTTAATTCATCGGAAACACAGGAAAATTATTTTAAATCTATTCTTATCCAGTTGTTAGAGGTGCATAAAGAAGAAATGAATGAAGTTCTCAAAGAAATACAGGCAAATACAGCCAAACAAATAAAGGCATGGGTAGAGGGACAAGTAGAGGCACAATTAGTGGCATATAGAGAGGAAATGAACAAAAAAATAGAGGCCATCATGGAAAGACAGGAATCCACATTCAAACAGATGAAGGAAGTGGTGCAAGACATGAAAACAGAATTAAAATCAACAAAGAAAACACAAACAGAGAAAACCCTGGAGCTGGAGAACTTAGAGAAAAGGTCAGGAACCACAAAGGTAAGCATCACCAACAGTATACAAGAGATAGAAGAGAGAATCTCAGGCACTGAAGATACAATGGCAGAAATTTATACATCTCTCAAAGTAAAATCAGAAAAGTTACAAACACAAAACATGCAAGAAATCAAGGACACCATGGAAAGACCAAATCTAAGAATATTAGGAATAGATGAATAAAGAAGATTCCAGGCTCCAACGTCCAGAAAATATTTTCAATAAAACCATAGAAGAAAATTTTCCCAACTTAAAGAAATAGATCTCCAAAAACATACAAGAGGCTGACAGAACACCAAAGAGACTAGACCAGAAAAGAAACTCCTCATACCACATAATAGTCAAAACACTAAATCTACAGAACAAAGAAAAAATATTAAAAGCAACAAGGGAAAAAGGCCAAGTAACATATAAAGGTAGACCTATCAGAATAACACCAGACTTCTTAACAAAAACTATGAAAGCCAGAGGGCCTAGGCAGATGTCATGCAGACTCTAAGAGACCACATATGCCAAATCAGACTATTATACCCAGCGAAATTTTCAATCAACATAATGGAGAAAACAAAATATTCCGTGACAAAACTTAACTTAAACAATATCCACATAGCAACCTAGCCTTCCAGAAGATACTAGAAGGAAAACTCCAATCCAACAAAATCAACTACACCCAAGAAAACACAGGATATAGATAACGTCACAACAAAGAATTAAAAGAAAAAAGCATTGAAACACAATAACACCATCAACTCCACAATAAAAGGAACTAACATTCATTGGTCATTATTATCTATTAACATCAACAGACTCAACTCTCCAATAAAAAGACACAGACTATCAGAATGGTTGCGGAAACAGGATCCAACATTCTGCTGCATCCAAGAAACACACCTCTGCAACAACGATAAACACTAACTCAGAGTAAAGGGTTAGAAAATGTTTTTCAAGCAAACTGACCCAGAAGACAAGCTGAGGTAGCTATCCTAATATTTAATTAAATAGACCTTCAACCAAAATTAATCGAAACAGATGAGGGGCACTTCATTCTCATCAAAGGAAAAATCCACCAGGAGGACATCACAGTCCTGAATATCTATGTCCCAAATACAAGAGTACCTGCATTTGTAAATGAAACATTATTAAAGCTTAAATCACACATCCATCCCAACACCTTAATAGTGGGAGACTTCAACACTCCACTCTTAACCAAGGGACAAATCATCTAGACAGAGGCTAAATAGGGAAATAATCACATTTACATAAGATCCTAAATCATACGGACCTAATAGATGTCTACAGAACTTTTCACCCCAACTTAAAAGAGTATATCTTCTTTTCAGCTCCTCATGGAACCTGCTCAAAAATTGACCATATAGTTAGGCACAAAGCAAGCTTCAGCAGATACAAGAAGATTGAAATAATCCCTTCGATCCTAACAGACTACAATGAACTAAAACTAGACCTCAACAACAACAGAAATAACCAAAAGCCCTCATACACATG
This sequence comes from Meriones unguiculatus, assembly GCF_030254825.1. Lineage (NCBI taxonomy): Eukaryota > Metazoa > Chordata > Mammalia > Rodentia > Muridae > Meriones > Meriones unguiculatus. Next base: position 126,360,342 of record NC_083352.1, on the reverse strand, counting down.
GAAACTAAACAACTCGCTACTCAATGACAGCTTGGTCAGGGAAGAAATGAAAAAAGAAATTAGAGAATTCCTAAAATTCAATGAAAATGAAGACACAACTTACCCAAACCTATGGGACACAATGAAAAGCTAAGAGGAAAGTTCATATTCATAGCACTAAGTGCCCCAAGAAAGAAGTTCGAGACATCTCATACAAGCAATTTAATGGCTCAGAAAGAAAGAAAGAAAGAAAGAAAGAAAGAAAGAAAGAAAGAAAGAAAGAAAGAAAGAAAGTAGACACACCCAAGAGGAGTAAATGGCTAGAAATAATCAAACTCAGAGCCTAAATAAATGACTTAGAAACAAAGAAAACAATTCAAAGACTCAATGAGACCAAGAGCTGGTTTTTTGAGAAAATCAACAAGACAGACAACTCTTAGGCAAACTAACTAAAAGGCAGACAGATACTATCCAAATCAGCAAAATCAGAAATAAAAAGGGAGACATAATGACAGACACTGAGGAAATCCAAAAAATTATTAGGTGGTACTACAAAAGCCTATATGCCACAAAATTTGAAAATCTAAATGAAATGGACAATTTTCTTGATAGATTCCATCTACCAAAACTGAATCAAGATGAGGTAAATAGACTAAATAGTACTATATGCCCCAAGGAAATAGAAGCAGTCATCAAAAGTCTCCCATCAAAAAAAAAAAAAAAAAAAAAAAACCCAGGGCCAAATGGTTTCAGTGAAGACTTCTATAAGACCTTCAAAGATAGAGCTAACTTCCAATTCTTTTCAAACTATTCCACAAAATAGAAACAGAAGGAACATTACCAAAATCATTCTATGAAGCCACAGTCACCTTGATACCTAAACACAAAGACCCAACCAAAAAAAAAGAGAACTTCAGATCTATCTCTCTTATGAACATTGATGCAAAAATACTCAATACTTGCAAACCAAATCCAAGAACACATAAAAGATATCATCCACCATGACCAAGTAGGCTTCATCCCAGGCATGCAAGGGTGGCTCAATATAGAGAAAACCATCAATGTAATCCACCATATAAACAAACTGAAGGAGAAAAACCACATGATCATCTCCTTAGATGCCGAAAAAGCACTTGACAAGATTCAACACCCATTCATGTTTAAAGTCTTGGAGAAATTAGAAATATAAGGCATATACCTAAACATAGTAAAGACAATATACAGCAAGCCTATCAAACTAAACCAAGAGAACATCAAACTAAACCAAGAGAAACTTAAATCAATCCCACTGCACTCGGGGACAAGGTAAGGCTGCCCACTCTCTCTGTATGTCCTCAACATAGTAGTTCTTGAAGTCCTAGGTAGAGCAATAAGACAACTAAAGGAGATCAAGGGAATAGAAATCAGAAAGAAAGAAGTCAAACTATTATTATTTGCAGATGATATAATAGTATACATAAGCAACCCCAAAAATTCAACCAGAGAACTCCTTCAGGTGATAAACACTTTCAACAAAGTGACTGGATACAAAATTAACTCAAAAAAAAAAAAAAATCAGTAGCCTCCTGTATACGAAAGACAAAAGGACCAAGAAAGAAATTAGGGAAACAACACCCTTCACAATAGCCACTAATAACATAAAGTACCTTGATATGACTTTAACCAAGCATGTGAAAGACCTGCTTGAAAAAAACGTAAAGCCTTTGAAGAGAGAAAATGAAGAAGATATCAGAAGATGGAAAGATCTCCCATGCTTGTGGATCGGTAGCATTAACATAGTAAAAATGGCCATCCTGCCAAAAGCAATCTACAGATTCAGTGCAATTCTCATCAAAATACCAACACAATTCTATACAGATCTTGAAAAAACAATTCTTAATTTCATATGTTAAAAAAAAAAAACAAATTTCAACAATACCTACAAACAAATCCAGCATTACATAAGACACTGGAAGGGAAAATACAACCCAAGAAAGCTAGCTACATACAAGAAAACACGGGAAATAAATAACCTCACTTCAGTAAAACAAAAAGCAACCAAGCACACAACCTGATGACCACAGCCAACATCAAAATCAAGAGATCTAACAGCCACTGGTCATTAATCTCTCTCAACATCAATGGACTCAACTCTCCAATAAAAAGACACAGATTAACAGAATGGATACGTAAACAAAACCCAGCAATCTGTTGCATACAAGAAACACACCTAAGACACAAAGATAGACATTACCTGAGGGTAAAGGGTTGGAAGACGACTTTCCAAGCAAACGGACCCAAGAAGCAAGCAGGAGTAGCCATTCTAATATCTGATAAAATAGACTTTCAACCAAAATTAATCAAAAGAGATGGGGAAGGACACTTCATACTCATCAAGGGACAATTCCACCAGGAAGACATCACAATCCTGAACATCTATGCCCCAAATACAAGGGCACCCACATTTGTGAAAGAAACACTGATAAAATTTAAAGCACATATAGATCCCCACACATTAATAGTGGGAGACTTCAACACCCCACTCTCAACAAAGGACAGGTCAACAAAACAGAAATTAAACAAAGAAACAATGTCTCTGACAGAGGTCATGAATCAAATGGACCTAACAGACATTTACAGAACATTACACCCAAACACAAAAGAATTTACCTTCTTCTCAGCACCTCATGGAACCTTCTCCAAAATAGACCATATAGTGGGTCACAAAGCAAGCCTCAACAGATACAGGAAGATTGAAATAATCCCATGTATCTTGTCTGATCACCATGGAATAAAGCTGGACCTCAACAATAACAGAAATAACAAAAAGCCTACACACACATGGAAACTGAACAACTTGTTACTAAATGACAGCTGGGTCAGGGAAGAAATAAAGAAAGAAATTAAAGTCTTTCTAGAAATCAATGAAAATGAAGACACAACATACCCAAACTTGTGGGACACAATGAAAGCAGTGCTAAGAGGAAAGTTCATAGCACTAAGTGCCTTCAAGAAGAAATTCGAGACAGCTCATTCAAGCACCCTAATGGCTCACTTAAAAACCCTAGAAAAAGAAGAAGCAGACACACCAAGAAGGAGTAGATGGCTGGAAATAATCAAACTCAGGGCTGAAATCAATCAATTGGAAACAAATAAAACAATTCAAAGAATCGATGAAACCAAGAGCTGGTTCTTTGAGAAAATCAACAAGATCGACAAACCCTTAGCCAGGCTAACTAAAAGGCAGAGAGACACCACCCAAATCAACAAAATCAGAAATGAAAAGGGGGATATAACTACAGACACTGAGGAAATCCAATCATTAGGACTTACTTCAAAAGTCTATATGCCACAAAATTTGAAAATCTAAATGAAATGGACAATTTTCTTGATCGATTTGACTTACCAAAGCTGAATCAGGACCAGGTAAATCAACTAAATAGTCCTATATCCCCCAAAGAAATAGAAGCGGTCATCAAAAGTCTCCCATCCAAAAAAAGCCCAGGACCAAATGCAGAACCAAATGCAGGACCAAATTCAGCGCAGAATTCTACCAGATCTTCAAAGAGCTAACACCAATTCTCTTCAAACTATTCCACAAAATAGAAACAGAAGGAATATTACCAAATTCATTCTATGAAGCCACAGTCACCTTGGTACCTAAACCTCACAAAGACTCAACAAAGAAAGAGAATTTCCGGCCAATCTCCCTTATGAACATTGATGCAAAAATACTTAATAAAATACTTGCAAACCGAATCCAAGAACACATCAAAGATATTATCCACTATGACCAAGTAGGCTTCATCCCAGGTATGCAGGGGTGGTTCAATATACGGAAATCCATCAATGTGATCCACCATATTAACAAACTGAAAGAAAAAAAACACATGAAAATCTGCCTAGATGCTGAAAAAGCCTTTGACAAAATCCAACATCCATTCATGTTCAAAGTATTGGAGAGATCAGGGATACAAGGCACATATCTAAACATAGTAAAGGCGATATACAGCAAGCCTATAGCCAACATCAAACTGAATGGAGAGAAACTTAAAACAATCCCACTGAAATCAGGGACAAGACAAGGCTGCCCACTCTCTCCATATCTCTTCAACATAGTGCTGGAAGTCCTTGCTAGAGCAATAAGACAGTTGAAGGAGATCAAGGGGATACAAATTGGAAAGGAAGAAGTCAAATTATCACTATTTGCAGATGATATGATAGTATACGTGAGTGACCCCAAAAACTCTACCAGGGAACTCCTATAGCTGATAAACACCTTCAGCAAAGTGGCCGGATACAAAATTAACTCAAAAAAATCAGTAGCCCTCCTGTATACAAAAGACAAAAGGGCTGAGAAAGAAATTAGGGAAACAACACCCTTCACAATAGCCACAAATGACATAAGGTACCTCGGAGTAACCCTAACCAAGGAAGTCAAAGACTTGTATGAAAAAAAATTTCAAATCTCTGAAGAAAGAATTAGAAGAAGATATGAGAAGATGGAAAGATCTCCCATGCTCATGGCTTGGCAAGATTAACATAATAAAAATGGCCATCTTACCAAAAGCAATCTACAGATTCAATGCAATGCCCATCAAATTACCAACACAATTCTTTACAGACCTGGAAAGAAAAATTCTCAACTTCATCTGGAATAACAAGAAACCCAGAATTGCTAAAACAATCCTCTACAATAAAAGATCTTCCGGAGGTATCTCCATCCCTGATCTTAAGTTGTACTATAGAGCAACAGTTTTAAAAACTGCATGGTACTGGCATAGAAACAGAATGGTGGATCAATGGAACCGAACAGAGGACCCAGAAATAAACCCACACACTTATGGACACCTGATCTTTGACAAAGACGCCAAAACCATACAATGGAAAAAAGATAGCATCTTCAACAAATGGTGCTGGTCTAACTGGATGTCTACATGTAGAAAAATGAAAATAGATCCATATTTGTCACCCTGCACAAAACTGAAGTCCAAGTGGATCAAAGACCTCAACATAAAACCAGACACATTAAATCGGCTTGAAAAAATAGTGGGAAATACCCTAGAACTCATTGGTACAGGGGAAAACTTCCTGAACAGAACACCAACAGCACAGGCTCTAAGAGCAACAGTCAATAAATGGGACCTCATGAAACTGAAAAGCTTCTGTAAAGCAAAGGACACCGTCATCAAAACAAAGCGACCACCTACAGATTGGGAAAGAATCTTCACCAACCCTTTATCTGACAGAGGACTCATATCCAGTATATATAAAGAACTAAAGAAGCTGAAAAGCAGCAAACCAAGTAATCCACTTAAAAAATGGGGAACAGAGCTAAACAGAGAATTCTCTGTAGAGGAATACCGAATGGCAGAGAAGCACTTAAAGAAATGCTCAACCTCACTAGCCATTAGGGAAATGCAAATCAAAACAACCCTGAGATTTCACCTTACACCCATGAGAACGGCCAAGATCAAAAACTCAAGTGACAACACATGCTGGAGAGGTTGTGGAGAAAGGGGAACCCTTCTCCACTGCTGGTGGGAATGTAAACTTGTACAACCACTCTGGAAATCAATCTGGTGCTTTCTCAGACAACTAGGAATAGCGCTTCCTCAAGATCCAGCCATACCACTACTGGGCATATATCCAAAAGAGGCTCAAGTACACAAAAAGGACATTTGCTCAACTATGTTTGTAGCAGCTTTATTTGTACTAGCCAGAAGCTGGAAACAGCCCAGATGCCGCTCAACTGAAGAATGGATGCAGAAATTGTGGTACATCTACACAATGGAATATTACTCAGCAATCAAAAATAAGGAAATCATGAAATTTGCAGGTAAATGGTGGGATCTGGAAAGGATCATCCTGAGTGAGTTGTCCCAGAAGCAAAAAGACACACATGGTATATACTCACTCATATAGACATACAACATAGGACAAACCCACTAAAACCTGTGCATCTAAAGAAACTAAGCAAGAGAGAAGACCCTAACTAAAATGTCCAATCCCCATCCGGAAAGGCAAAGAGGATGGACATCAGAAGAAGAAGAAAACAGGAAACAACCTAGGAACCTACCACAGAGGGCCTCTGAAAGCCTCTGCCCTTCAGACTATCAAAGCAGATGCTGAGCCTGATGGGCAACTGTTGGGCAGAGTGAATGGAATTTTAGGTAAGAACTGGGAAATAGTAAGAGCTGGAGAGGACAGGGTCTCCACAAGGAGAGCAACAGAACAAGAAAATTTGAACACAGGGAACTTCCCAGAGACTCATACTCCAACCAAGGACTATTCATGGAGATAACCCAGAACCCCTGCACAGATGTAGCCCAGGGCAGTTCAGAGTCCAAGTGGGTTACATAGTAATGTGAAGAGGGACTGCCTCTGACATAGTCTGATTGGCCTGCTCTTTGATCACCTCCCTCTGGGGGGGAGCAGCCTTACCAGGCCATAGTAGAGGGCAATGCAGCCACTTTTGATGTGAACTGACAGACTAAGATCAGAAAGGAGAGGAGAACCTCCCCTATTAGTGGACTTGGGGAGTGGCATGCAAGCAGAAGGAGGAGGGAGGGTGGGATTGGGAGGGGAAGAGGGGGGGCTTATGGGGGGATGCAGAATAAATAAAGTGTAATTGATGAAAAATTAAAAAAAAAAAAAGAAAAAAAAAACAATCCTGTACAACAACAGATCTTCTGGAGCTATCTCCATGCCTGCTCTCAAATCTTACTACAAAGCAATAGTAATAAAAACTGCATGGTACTGGCGTAGAAACAGAATGGAGGATCAATGGAATTGAATAGAAGAGCCAGAAATAAACCCCCACACCTACAAATACTTGACTTTTGACAAAGAAGCCAAAACCATACAATGGAAAAAAGATGGTGCTGACTAACTGGATGTCCACATGTAGAAAAATGTAAATAGATCCATATTTATCACGCTGCACAAAATTTAGTCCAAGTGGATCAACATAAAACCAGACACACTAAACCTCTTAGAAGAAAAGGTGGGGAAGGGCCTTGTACTCATTGGCACAGGAGACAACTTCCTGAACAGAACACCAACAGCACAGGCTCTAAGATCAACAATCAATAAAAAGGACCTCATGAAACTGAAAAGCTTCTGTAAAGCAAAGGACACTGTCATCAGAACAAACGACAGCCTACAGATTGGGAAAGGAATGCAAACCTGTACAGCCACTTTGGAAATCAATCTGGCGCTTTCTCAGACAAATAGGAATAATGATTTCTCAAGATCCAACTATACCACTCCTAGGCATATATCCAAAAGATGCTCAAGTACACAACAAGGACATTTGCTCAACCATTTTTATAGCAGCTTTATTCGTAATAGCCAGAACCTGGAAACAACCCAGATGTCCCTCAGTTGAGGAATGGATACAGAAATTGTGGTACTTTTACACAATGGAATACTACTCCGCAATTAAAAACAAGGAAATCATGAAATTTTCAGGCATATGGTGGGACTTAGAAACGGTCATCTTGGGTGAGGTATCCCAAAAGCAGAAAGACACACATGGTATATACTCACTTATATAGACCTAAAAGATAGAATAAATATACTGAAATCTATACACCTAAAGAAGAGAAACAAGAAAGAGGACTTGCGGTAAGATGACCAATCCTCACTGTGAAAGACAAATGGGATGGACATTGGATATAGGAGAAAACAAGTAACAGGACAAGAGCCTACCACAGATGGCCTCTGAAAAACTCTACCTAGTAGTGTACCAAAGCAGATATTAAGACTTATAACCAAACCATCGGCAGAGTGCAGGGAATCATATGAAAGAAGGGGGAGTTAGTAAGACCTGGAGAGTACAGGAGTGCCACAAGGACCAAATATATCAGGGCACAGAGGTCTTTCATGAGACTGTTTCTCCAACCAAGGACCATGTATGGATATAATCTAGAACCCCTATTCGGAAATAGCCCATGGTAGCTCAGTGTCCAAATGAGTTCTCTAATGAGGGGAACAGGGACATTTTCTGACATGAACTCAATGGCGAGCTCTTCCATACACGCACACCCCACGAGGGAGGAGCAGCCTTGCTAGGCCACAGAAGTGGTCATTGCAGCCAGTCCTGAAGAGACTTGATAAGACTTGGAAAGGGGCAGGGAGAAGATCAAGGAGGGAGGGTGGGATTGGGAGGGCATGAGGGAGGGGGCTACAGCTGGGATACAAAGTAAATAACCTGTGATTAATATAAAAATAAATTAATTAAAATAAATAAATAAATAAGATTGGGAAAGGATAAAGAACTCAAGAAGTTAAACAGCAAAAAAAAAATCAAGTAATCCAATTAAAATGGGGTACAGAACTAAACAGAGAATTCTCAATAGAGGAATATTGAATGGCAGAAAAACACTTAAAGAAATGGTCAAAGTCCTTAGTCATCAGGGGAATGCAAATCAAACCAACCCTGAGGTTTCACCTGACACCTACCAGAATGGCTAAGATCAAAAACTCAAGTGACAACACATGCTGGAGAGGATGTGGAGAAAGGGGAACCCTCCTCCATTGCTGGTGGGAATGTAAATTTGTACTACCACTTTGGAAATCAATCTGATGCTTTCTCAGACAATTAGGAATAGTATTTTCTCAAGATCCATCTATAGCACTTCTAGGCATATACAAAACTTGCTCAAGTATACAACAAGGACATTTGTTCACCCATGTTCATAGCAGCTTTATTTGTAATAGCCAGAATCTGGAAACAACCCACATGTCCCTCAACTGTGAAATGGATACAGAAATTGTGGTGCATTTACACAATGGAATACTACTCAGCAATTAAAAACAAGAAAAGCATAAAATTTGCAGGCAAATGGTGGGAACTAGAAAAGATCATCCTGAGTGAGGTATCCCAGAAGCAGAAAGACACACACGGTATATGCTCACTTATAAGTGGGTATTAGACATAGAATATAGGATAGGCATACTAAAATCTGTACACCTAGAGAAGCTAAGCAAGAAGGAGGACCCTGGGTAAGATGATCAATCCTTACTCAGAAAAGCAAACAAGATGGAAAACAGGCAACAGGACAGGAGCGTACCACAGAGGGCCATTGAAAGACTCTACCCAGCAAAGTATCAAAGGAGATGCTGAGACTCATAGCCAAACTTTGGGCAGAGTGCAGGGAATCTTATGAAAGAAGGGGGAGATAGAAAGGTCTAGAGGGGACAGGAGCTGCACAAGGAGAGCGACAGAACCAAGAAATCTGGGCCCAGGAGTCTTTTCTGAGACTGATACTCCATCCAAGGACCATGCATGGAGATAACCTAGGATCCCTGCTCAGATGTAGCCCATGGCAGATAAGTGTCCAAGATGGTTCCTAGTAATGGGAACAGGGATTGTCTCTGACGTAAACTCAGTGTCTGGCTCTTTGATCACCTCCCCCTGAGTTGGGGGAAGCCTTACCAGGCCACAGAGGAAGACAACGAAGCCAGTCCTGATGAGTCCTGATTATTGTAGGGTCAGATGAAAGGGAAGGAGGACCTCCCCTATCAGCGAACATGGAGAAGGGCATGGGAGAAGATGAGGGAGGAAGGGTGTGGTTGGGAGGGAATGAGGGATGGCTACAAGCCAGATGTCCCAGATACAAAGTGAATACACTGTCATTTATAAAAACTAAATAAATGTTTTAAAAGAAAAAACTACAGACCACTATTAGAAGTGAAGTGAATTCAGTTCCCAGCACCCACGTGGAGGCCGGAAGCCTAAGAACCATCCCAAACCCAGAGAGTCTTCAGGATTCCAAGTACAACAACAACAACACACACACAATTACAAATAAAAACAAATTGTTTGAAAAATAAAAATAATTAGTGAGAGCACTGAGGATATATCTCAGTTCCTTAAAGAATTACTCAGAACACTCAAGGACCTGGGTTCAACCCCCAATCAGACCTTCATAAAACAAGTTATAATAGCACACACCTAGAAGCAGGAGGTTCAGAAGTTCAAGGTCACCTTGATGTACGTAAGCAGATGAGATCAAGGCCAGCCTTGGCTACGTGACACCTTTTAAAGGGTATAAACGAGTTGAGAGATGGTGAAAGAGCTAGTATATAAGATCAAGACAACATATTCATGAAATTTTCAAAGGGTAAATTATACAATACTTTCCAAAATCAAGAATTAGTTTGTAGAAGACGTATTTATCAGTAGGCACTGAGTACATCAGCTCTCACCCTGAAAGCCAACCTCCTTCCCAAACCCAGACATGGTAGGCAGTGAAGATCTCTCAGGAAGAAAAGAATCCAATAAATACATTCTCCAAAAGGAGGAGTGTGAGGGCCACCTGTCCCACACATTCAAACATTCTGCTTTGTGACATTTTGAAGAATATCCAGTCAGGTAAGAGGCCCTGGCTAGAATGAATTTCTTCTCCTCAGCTTTCTTCCCTCTATGGACTTGAGTGTCACTTTGCAGCCACCATTTTAAATGTGAATGATCTCTGGGGACAGCAAACATCAGAAGAGGTAGCCATTGTGTGCTGTCCTTGTCACCAGTGAAAGGTGGTAAGGACAAGGTGCAGGTTTCAGCTGTTCCTCACAGTCCCCAATTTCATAACAGCTCTCCTTCCCCACTTCTGTCATTGCTGAACAAACTAACCCCAGAGGCCAGGTTCACCACTAACCACTTCTCTGTGACTGCCACAGACAGATATCAGGAGTCCAGCAGAGTCCTGCACCTTCCCATTGAAGTCCTGGGGTGCCTTCAGATCCTGGCCATCACCCTTGGAAATGAGCTAATATCCTCTGTTCCTCAACAAGTCTTTACTTTTCCAACTCCTTCAACAATTAAGCCGAAACTTATTTTACCATTAATCCCTTCTTCCATGATGCTGATCGTGGCTGTCCTCAGACCGAAACTTCACAGGATGACAAGAGGCAGCAGGCCACTGTGGTAGAGCTGTAGGACTGGACACTGGATCCCTTCACAGACCATCTCATTCTCTCTCTCTCTCTCTCTCTCTCTCTCTCTCTCTCTCTCTCTCCTATCTATCTATCTATATCTCTACTTCTTCTCTCTCTCCCTCTCAATTTATCTCTCTATTGATTTTTCAAGAAAAGGTTTCTCTGTGTAGCATTGGCTGCTCTGGACTTGCTTTAACCCCAGGCTGGACAAAAGAGAGACCTGACTGACTCTAGCCTCCTGAGTTTAATATTGTAGATGTGCACCATAGCATCTGTTTTCTAATCTCTTGCAAAACTTCTTGAAGGAGGACCTCATCCTTCCATTTACCTCTGTGTAAATCTTGGGCAGAACATTCAATATTCTCTGCCCCCACAGATGGTTTGCTCACTATCTTAGCTTATAAGCTCTACCATGTTGATTCTCTTGACCTCTGTACCAGGAGGGTCCAGTCAGGAAGGAGACCTCACATAAATAATGGAGACAGAGGATAGTTAATGGAGGGAAGTTCTTACTTTTGCTGGAAAGTTGAAAAATGACAAGAAAGCACTACCAGCTGCAGAAGCAGCCACCTCACTCCTGCTAAGGGAGCTAAAGAAATGAGAATGAATGAATATTTAGACCAGGGTTCAGGGAACCTCTGCTCTTGCATCCCTGAAGAAGGGCTCAGCCAACTACCAAGAGCAACCCTGTGCTTGGTTAGTACAGGGCTGGTGCTCAGAGAGCCTTCGAATGCCTTTTTCCTCCCGGTTCTTGTTCCTCTAATGTTGTACTTACTCTTAGACAGACCTTTCCCTGCTGGGAACCCATTTCCTCTTCTCAAAAATCCAGGGCAGTGAGTGTTCAAAGCAATTCCTCAAGCAACTGGTCCATGACCTTACAATAACCTTACTCCATCTTAGTGTCCATTGCAGCTATATGGAGCACACCCAGCTTCCCGGGCTGCATGACTTTGGTGTTAATTCTGCAAGCTCAATGGCATATCTGTGAGTGGCACCCCCTTGTGGTCCCTTGGATAATTCTATACAGTGCTGGGGTGTGGAGGAAGAGCTGTACTTTGTGGCCTTGGACCTTGGATGTTCTCACCCTCCTGATCCAAAAGACAAATGGGACATTAATGAGGAATAATGGATGTGTCTATAAGGGTGTGTCTAGAGAGGCTCAACTGAGGAAGATCCACCCTGACCATGTGAGGCCCCACTCCACGGGATAAGGTCCCACACTGAAAAGGAGGCAGCACGTGATGGGGTGGCAAATGTCAGCACTCACCTCACACTGCTTGTGGACTATGGACACATTTGAGCAACTACCTTACGCTCTTGCCCATGTCTTCCTCTCCATGACTGGCTGTATCTTCAAACTGTGAGCCAAAAGAAACCCTTTCTCCCTTAAGCTACTTCTTGTCAGTCACGGTGTCATGGCAACAAGGAAGAGTAACTAACTCTGTGATGAATGGACAAGTTCATTCACTCAGTTGTGCTGATGCTTTCTCAGCACAGATGTCTCTCATTACCACGTCATACAGCCTATGTACACATGGTTTTCCTTGATCATTAGGCCCCATTAATGCTCTAAAGACAGGTTCAGGAATGGGTGAGATCGAAAGCTTGCACTGCCCCTAAAATGTAGTAGACCCAGCTTCCCTGGCTGTGTGTGCAGTCATTTATACACTATTTATAAATGCTTCCATTCCAACAGGAATGACCAGTGACCTAGACATGACTTGAAATACATGAGGGGTTTGTGTTTGCACGTCCCTGATGACTAACTTCATGTAATTATTGGTCATTTTTGCTGTTTGAGGTCTTTATGTGTTCTGGGTACTAGTCCTCTGTCAGATGAATAGCTTGTAGATATCTCCCCAATCATTGAGAAGAAATAAGATCCTGGAGAGGGTGAAAGAGCTCCTACATCCTGCTTTGAGAATGTAAATTAGTGCATCCACCACAGAGATGACTATGGAAGCTCCCAGCAAACAATTAAAACTAGAACTGCCACTACATAGCCATCCTAGTCCTGGGCACACACTGGCAGCAAGCTAAGGAGGCACGTGTTATGGCTACCTGCTTCTCAGTGATTATCACAGCGCTCCTCACAGCAGCCAACTCATGAAAACAGCCTGAGTGTCCACCAGCTTATGAATGGATGAACACAATGTGGGACAGTCAGGTGTGGTAACTCACACTGGTAACTGCAACCCTCAGGAGGCTGGAGCAGGAGGAGAGTCACAAGTTCAAGGCCACTTGGATTCCATAGTGAATTCCAGGTTGTCCTGAGCTATGGAGTGAGACCTTGTGTCAGAAACCAGCTGAAAGAAAGTAGAAAGGAAGAAAATGTGGAATAAATGGACAATAAAGTCTATGTATTCAGTCATAGACAATGAAATCGCTTTTTTTAAGGAAAATGAGCAGAAGTGGAGATTATATAAGTGAAATAAGCCAGGGTCAGAAAAACAAACATAGTTGTTTCTCTCAGATGTGGAATCTAAAGAAGAAAATTAAAGAGACACAAATGTTGAAAGAGGGCTATTAGTGAAGCTAAAGAGGGCAGGGGAGAGAGTGTAAGAAAGTAATAGGTATAAACGTGATCAAAATTTACGATAGGCCAGATGAAAATGTCACATATCCCCTAACGACATAAATAATAAAGCAACTGAGGGTGTGTACACAGGTTACACACAAACAGTATCATACAGTATGTGAGAGAATGGGAGTACATATATTTTAGAATTTCCAGGGACGGCAGACCCTAACATATACCTACATCATGTCTAGATTGCCTGTAATTCCTAACACAGTGTAAATATCATGTACACAGTTCTCAAATAAATTGTTTAAAACAACTAGAAAAAGTAGTCTTCACCAGTAATAACATATAATTTTCTGAACATTTTTGCCATGTAGTTAGAAAACTCCGCTGATGCAGAACTCCTAGGTAAGACAAACTAGATAGACTCTTACCAAACTCATGGCCTTTGTTGACCTATACAAAGAAGCAAACACAGAAGTCCACCAAAGATGTTTTAATGAAGTTCAGGAAACCAGTGAGGTGAGTGCGTCCACTTCATTTTTCCGACCTTGGTTTTTACAGTGCTAAGTCAAATGCTGGGACATATGTGTTGTACGGTGGTCAATCACACAGCACTGTTCATTGTTCGAGCAATAATCAGCATAGACCGCTTCATTCCAGTGGCATTCACGACGGCAGAGACCATGAAAATGCGAGCACATTTCACTGTTCCCTATTCCAGAGCAAGAACAAGGACACCTGCGTCAGTCCTGAGGTTCCAGGCAGAGGCCCGAGGCCCAGGCGATAAAAGGGAGGCACTGAAAGGAGTGGTCACCTCTAGAGGTCTGGGGACCTTGTATCATGTCACATCCTCTAAGGACACTCAGTACCAATTCCAGCCCTTCATAAAGGCTTCCTCTTGGAAGTGCAGTGACTTACAAGGCTTAACAAGCATGGTGGGTTATGAGGTTAACAAATGAACCATCAGAAGCTATAGACCTGGATTTGAACTCTATCTGTGTCCTAAGCCAGCTGGTAGACCGTGAGCTGGTGACTTTTTTCCTAAGAATCTGTTTGCTCTTTGTTCAAGACACAGATGATTCAGAGAGCTCTGGGAATGATTATAATAGAAAGTGTAGCTTAGTTGGTGCTTGCCTAGCATGTGTGAAGGCCTGAGTCCCAGCCTTAGCATCGCATTGACTGGGCATGTGGGCTCATATTTATAATCTCATCACTCAAGAGATAGGGGCAGGAAGATCAAGAGTTCAAGGGCCTTGTCAGCAATACATGATGAGTTCAAGACCAGCTTCAGCTACATGAGACTCTGTCTCAAAAAAAAAAAAAAAAAAAAAAAAAGCATGGAGATAACCTAGAACCCCTGCACAGATGTAGCCCATGGCAGTTCAGTGTCCAAGTGGGTTCTATAGTAATGGAAACAGGGACTGCTTCTGACATGAACTGATTGACCTGCTCTTTGATCACCTCCCCATGAGGGGGGAGCAGCCTTACCAGGCCACAGAGAAGACAATGCAGCCACTCATGATGTAATCTGATAGACTAGGATCAGAGGAAGAAAAAGAAACCCTCCCCTACCAGTGGACTTGGGGAGGGGCAAGCTTGGAGAAGAGGGAGGAAGAGAGGGATTGGGAGAGGAGGAGGGAGGGAACTAGAGAGGGATACAAAGTAAATAAAGTGTAATTAAAAATAAAATTAAATAAAAATTAAAAAAATGTAAAAAAACATGTAAAATATAAATATTATTCATTGATTGATTTGTATAAAAACACTAGTATTAAATAAATTCAGCAATGAAATGATAAAACCTCAGCAAAGATAGAGCAGTTTAAGATATTTTACAAGGAAAAAAAAAACCTGAACTAGAAAAAAATTTATTAGCAAATAATGAAGACGAATGGCTAAAGAAAAATACAAGGTCGAAAGCATATTTAAATGAGAAAAGAAGACCCACAACTGATCAAAAGGCACACAATTAATAACCATAGGGAGCCTGACCCAAATACCACATCAATAGAACCCACCCACTCAGGGACAGCACAGGAGAGGAATGACAGGACAATAGGAGACAGAGGACCAGGACACCAGCTACTAAGCACTGTCTTCTAGACATGACTGGGATGCTATGCCCATGATACCTAACACTATGACTACATAAAAAACACCTACATGACCTCAGCAGTAGACACACCAGCCTGGATAGGAGAACTCTCACAGAGCCTCACTCCCTAGAGGAAGAGCAACAGGCAATCCATGGTGGCTGAGAGGGGAAGAAGCAGTTTTCTCCAGGGACCAGCTCCCTGAAGTAGTCAGCCCTAAACACATACATATCAGCAACATGTATGAATAAATTCAGTAGACAACACACACCCCCAATACACACACACCCACGGACGAAACCACATAGGCAGGCACCCAAACACAAGGATACCAGAGGTCCAGATTATACTAAAACTTATCGAAAATATTGTTTTATCCCAACATAAATATTGATGTCATGCATTCAAGCTACTCATGCCTTCCAAAGACAAAGCACAACAAGGGACTCTTCACATCTGAAACTGGACAAATGTCGCCTCCATGTCCTTCCTAAGGACTAACAGAGACAGAGCCTCAGACCAGCACATTGGACACAGAATTAACTGTTAAGGGCACAGTGACTTGTAGAACTCTAACTAAATGACAACTTAAAATCAGGCCACCAGAGCTCAATGACAAAGTGTTGGTCTATCATGAACCATCAAAAAATGCAAACATGAAATGACTGTGTAAAAGACTCAGTGGCTAAACTTCCTGACAAAGGAGCCACCCAGCACTATGTAAAGATGGGAGTACACTGAGAATAGGGCCTGAGACCAAGTTACTGCAGAGGTAGTTGTGGTAAGAGACAGTGAAGGGTCTATTCCATCACTGCTAACAGGCCTGGTGTGTGACTCAGTGGCATTGCAAATCCCTAATATCCCTGAGGCCCTGGGTTCCATGCAAACCATAGTAAGAAGAGAAAGAAAGAAGGGAATATAGAAGTAGGTTGTGAATTTAAACCAGAGCCACTAGTAGGAATTCATGGGTGCTTATTTTAAAAAGATTTTTTTTCCCATAGCTCTCATGACTGCAAACCTTAGAAACACTGGCTGGGCAATAGGAAGTAGAAAGTGTAATTGTGGAAACCATTTTTGGTCAAAAACTACAAAACAAGCCTGAAGCATCCTATCACACAAGAACCTGGGGAAGCTATGAAAGACAAGAAAGATAACATTATAAAGATCAACAACTCAGATCTAAGGCTCTCCCTCTGCCTCGGCTGGGAGTTTGTCCTCCAAGAGAATGATGGTAGCAATAGATTCAACATGTGACTAAGAACAATTAGTCTAAAGTCTGAGTTCACAGGCAGCCAAGTCTTCAAAGGGAGGACCAGGAGAGCCAGGGCTGTTACACAGAAAAACCCTGTCTCAAAAATAAGAGAAACAAACAAACACAAACTCATTAGTCTAAAATAAATCATATTTAACTGAGTAATGCTGCATCCACTGTCTCCTGAATCCAGCAGTTATTGAGGGAAGAAAAGGAGGATGAAGGTAGAAACCCTGGAGACCTAACCCTTTCTCCAAGCCAGAACTGTATCTCAGATCATAGGAAACTGATGAAACTGGCTTCCAGATTTATATGCCATCCCTTCACATCTAACTTACAACATTCCTAACAACAGCATAAAAGGTTCTGGTACTCTGATGAATTACAGGAAACAAAGAAGCTGCCTTCATTGCACACTAATGCTCCCAGCCTTGACTTTTTACCTAAGTTTTTTTTTGTTACATAAAAATTAGAAATTAGGAAATTGAAACACAGAGAAATGAGTTCAACGGAAGGTTTTTTTCCCCAAGATCTGAAGCTCTTTTAACTGCCCCAGACAGCCTCATACCCATCCCACCATCCACCCAGACTCTGTCCCTCCTCTGAAGGGGGTTAGGTTACCTGGAATGACCTGGGATTGAAGCAGCAGCAGAGCCAAGGCCAACACTGCAGTCTTCATGGCCTTAGGAAATGCAGGGTGTTGACCTGTGTCTAGAAAAACACAAGGCACTGGGTGAGAGCTCTGGATGCCTGCTGCCTGTAATCAGCTGGGACACGTGTTCTCAGAGGTCCACAGGTACACTCTGCCTCCCCATCCCTAGGCCTCCACACCCACAGCACTGACCACACATTCCTAAGCTAACACTCCCTTATCCACTCAAGGACCAGCAAGACTAACTCCTACAATGGCCAGAGTTTAGAACTGTCAAATATGTCAGGCTTTATCAACAGCCAACCCAGAATCCTCTACTCTGGAGGTAAAGGAGCTTATGAGCCCAAAGCTGTAACAGAGAAGCTGTTAAGATTATATGGATGCTGAGAGAAGGAGATCCAGTTGTTTTTTTAAGAGTGTAGCTCCCAGAGGAAGACTATGAAAGACAATCCTGATGAGACCTGATAGACTGGGGTCAGATGGAAGGGGAGAAAGTCCTCCCCTATCAGTGAACTGGGGACTGGGAATGGGAGAAGATGAGGGAAGGAGGGCATGATTAAGAGGGGACCAGCATGGGGCTACAGCTGAAATATACAAAGTGAATAAAGTGTAATAATTAATTAGATTTTAAAAAAGAGTGTGGCCCTCAGTGTATTGTCTATGCACCTTTGAATGAGCCATGAGTTTATTGGCAGCAGAAATTATATTAGCTGAGATATTTTTAATAGGGTGGGGCTGGAGAGCCTCTTCAGGGGTTAAAATCACAGGCTAATCTTCTAGAGGAACCAACTTAGGTTCCCAAAAGCCACATGACAGCTCACAACTGTAGGCAATTCCACTTCCAGAGGATCCAACACCTTCTTTTGAAAGCTGTGGTGTAGTTGGTACACAAACACACATGCAGAAAAACACCGAAAGCCCCCCCAACACACACACACACACACACACACACACACACACTATAATATTTTTTAAGCAAACACAGACATGCAGCTGGGAGGAAGGTAAGGAGGTGGGAGATGGATTTGAGGGAAATCAGAGGAAGGAGTAGGGGTTACAAGCTCAAAATAGAGTGTGTGTGGAAATACAATTTTCTAGAAATTCCCGAAAATATTATGTCAAGTGTTAATACTTATAAATATCCTCAACACTGCAAGACTCTTACCATGGTCTACAAAGTCCTACACTGACAGCTCATCCAGTAAAGCGCTTGCCACACAAGCACGAGGTTCCAAGTATGATTCACAGATCTACATAAAAGAAGCAGAAGCACGGTGCAGTGGCCGAGATATTTAATCCTAGCAATCAGAAGGCAGAAGCAGGTGGACATGAGTTTGAGTCTAGCCTGGTCTACATACAGAGTTCTAGGACATCCAAGGCTACATAGTGACACAGCTGTCTCAAAAAAACTTAGATGTGGTCATGGTGATACACATTTAAAGTCCCTGTGCTGGGAAGATGGAGACAGGCATTCTGGAGCCCTGGGGCTCACTAGCCAGCCAGCCTAGCTGAATCAGCTTGTCACAGGACAGAGAGACCCTGTCTCAAAACACAAGCTGACGGCTCTTGAGAAATGACACCCAAGCTTGACCTCTGGCCTCCTCACCTCAAATGACCATATCCAATCACAGATGTCATGATTCTGAGGTAGTTTAGATGATATCCTTTAAAATTAAAAAACAAAAAAACTTTTTATAAAGAAATGTTATCTGGACATGGTGGCACAAGCCTTTAATCCCCAGAATTGATGGACAGAGGCAGGTGAATCTACACAGCAAGTTCCAAGACAGCCCAGATTTCAGAGAAGAACCTTGTCTCAAACAAACACACAAACACACACAAACAAAGAACTCTTTTATTTTTAGTACATGTGTTCCTGTGTGTGGGTATGTGCACACGAATGCAGTTGCCCTAAGAAGCATTAGATCCTCTGCAGCTGGAGTTACAGGCAGGTGTCAGGCACCATGGGTGCTGGACACTGAACTCAAGTCCTCTGGAAGAGCAGGGCACACTCTGAACAGCCTTCGCTCCAGCCAGACAAGCTCCTTTCTCCAGGTGCTCTTCTCCATGGGAACTAAGAGAGGACACTGCCCACACTTTCAGCAGAGTGAGTTTATCAAGATGTTCTCTATCAAAGAAAAGCACTCCCACTGCATAAAATGCTCTTTTAGGAAGCCTTTTGGCATTGAAGACAAGAAAAGTAGAAATTAGTCAGCACACTGTCCCAGCTGTTCCACCTGCCTGTGTGACCTTAGGATGAATCCTTTTGAGCTGTTCCACCTGCCTGTGTGACCTTAGAATGAATCCTTTTCTCTCTAGGATCAGTCTCAGCAGTGAGCAGATTGGCGTCCGGGGGCTAAATAAATCCATCCAAACCACTATGGGTCCCAGGTCTCTCCAGACACACAGGAAATGAAAGGCTACAGAAGTCTAAGTTTTGCCACCAATGTGGGGTACAACTAATTTCCCTCACCTTTAGAGTCAGTCCCAGGAACATGACCCCTAATCTTTAATTCTGTACAATTTCTTTTCTTCAGCTGCCTCAGCAAGGTTACATGGAGATCCAGGTAAGGGGTCTATGAAATGCACCCCAGCCTGGATATCTTTCTGGACAAACTACAGACTCTTCTTGATTCCACTGCTGATGGCAGCCTTGGCTCTCTTCTTGGAGCTGGCTTCACAGAATCTTAGTGCTGGCCCCACTCAGCCTTAGGAAGACTGGTTACAAGGTGTGTGGGGGTGATCTTGGTTTTCAACTTGACACACTTGGGAAGACAGAACCTCAGCTAAGGATTGGCTCCATCAGACTGGCCTGTGGGCCTGTCTGTTGTCATGTTGTTTGTTATTTAACACAGGAGAGCCCAGCCACTGTGGGCAATACCATTTTTAGCTGTAGATGTAATCTTGTTATGCAGTGAGAAAGAGAGAGAGACAGACAGACAAACAGTAAGTAGAATATATTCCCCATGGTCTCTGCTTCAGCTCCTGTCTCTAGGCCCCTGCCTTGAATTTCTGCCTTGCCTTTGATCAATGATGAGCTGGAATCTCAAACCCAAATAAACACTACCCAAGTTGCTTTTGGTCAGGGTTTTCATCATAGCAAGAGAAAAGCTTAACAAGTACAAGGTAGTCTTGAGTGTTCTCTCCTCTAGACCCAGAAGCACTCCTAGCTCTTATGTCCCCAAAAGAGAAGAAGGCAGACAGGACACAGCAGTACAGAGAACAGCCAGGAGTTTCCGTAACTCAGCAGGGTAAACCAAGGTACACACTTTACAGCAGGAGCCAGCTGAGCCAAGCAGAAATGGTGCGGATCCTGGCAATCACTGGGCTTATGGCTCCCTTCTCTCTGTCACCCTCTCTCCCCTGTGCCTCCTCCAGGGTGGAAACTCCCGGGAAACTGGCGAGCTCTTCTTGTCAGCCCATTTTACCCTCAAGGCAGTCTGTCTGCTATAAGTATATATACTCGATTCAAGATTACATACAAGAGGTTAAGTAGCCCTTAAATTGCAATCACCAGGGAAAAGGTGACTGCAGTCTGGGCATGCTCCCCAGTGAGGCCGTCTCCCGCGCTGGTTTGGACTAACTAGACCGAGCCCACCACCATCGATTTTCTTTAAATCTTCTTTGGGGCCGTCAGCTGGCCCAGCCAGGTACACCACCACCTCTCTTTATAATCTGACCTGTCTTTTGGGTCCAACTGAGGCACCTGGGGTGACAGTGGGGTACTGTTAGTCTCTCCCGAAGCTAATCCCCTGCCGAACCAACACCCTCCCATCCTGGGTCCCTGAAATAATCGGGAAGAAGTTGCAAGGTTCTCAAACCTTCGAAGTCTTAGTCTTTCCTGTTGGGCAGACTGACTGATATTATTTAAATTCCTTAACAAGGTTATTCTTTAGAACTCCTGAGAATTGCAGAATGTTTCATTCCATCAAGCTCTGAGCGACACAATGCCTTCCAATGACCTTGGACAGTCAACTACGTCATGAGAAAAGGCAGGAGGGCAGCGCAGAGCTAAACTTATTTATACATTAGTCCTGAGACTGTAGCTTGGGAAACAAATGGCATTGACTCCTCCAAACAACTGTGGGAGACAGCAAGTGGCTACATTCTCCTGCAGGGCCAAGGGAAGGGGGGGAAAGATTGCAGTGATGCCTCTGCACAGGAGACTCACTGCTGAGTACAGGAAGGGCAGGCTGAGCCCACAGCTCTTAGCCTCTTTTGGATAAGAAACAGGAAATAGTCCTTGCTTCCCGCACAGCAATTGTCTCCTTCAGCAAGAAACAGGGAAAATTCTGAGAGAACACTGGGTTTTAATGGGCCACTTCCTAACATTTTCAAATTTTAAGTTGTCAAATTATTTTTATTTCACAATAAACTAGGTTGTTCTTAATTTCACTTCTTATGGATTTTAAATCAGTTAAGCACATGGTTTTTGTATATTTCTGAAAACCCCTTTTGGTTTGGTTTGGTTTAATTTTTTTTCTTCATAATTTATTCATTATATTTCCCATTTGACGCCCCCTCCCTTCCTTTCCCCTCATTCCCTTCCCCTAGTCCACTGAAAGGGAGAGTTCTCCACTATTGCCCTTTGCCCATAGCTTGTTAAGTCTCATCAGGACTGCCTGGATCCTCTTCCTCCGTGGCCTGGCAAGGCTGCATCATCAGGGGCGAGTGGTCAGAGAGCAGTCAGCTGAGGTTCATGATAGAGGCAGCCCCTACTCCCCTCCCTCAGAGATCCACATGGAGACTGAGCTGCCAATCACTCACCTCTGAGCAGGGGTCTAAGTCCTCTCTATGCATGTTCCACCATTGGTGCATCAGTCTCTGCAGGACCCTTGGGCTTTGCCCAAAGTTTGGCCCTGAGTCTCAGTGTCTGCTTGGAGCCCCTGTTAGGTGGAGCCTTTCAGATGACTGTCTATAGCAGGCTCCCATCCTGTTTTTTCTCTTCCACCACTTTGGGTGTCTATCCTGTTTGCTATTCTGAATGAGCTTTAAGCATCCTCCCTAGGCTCCTCCTTAGTGTTTAGCTTCCTTAGGTCTGTAAATGGCTGTCCTCTATTATACAGCTAATATCCACATATTAGTGAATATTTACCATGTGTGTCTTTCTGTTTCTGGGTTACCTCACTCACGATGATCTTTTCTAGTTCCATCCATTTGCCTGCAAATTTCTTGATTTCCTTCTTTTTGATAGCTGAGTAGTATTCCATTGTGTAGATGTACAACACTTTCTGTAGCCTTTCCTCAACTGAGGGACATGTGAATTGTTTCCAGATTCTGGCTATTATGTATATGGATGTTGTGCCAGAATGGATGTCTGTGCACCACATGAATGCAGTGCCCCAAAACGGGTGTCCAGGAGAGGGGTGTGCTCTTCTTTGCAGCCCATTTTTCCCAGAAGTCAGTCTGCTACAGATATATTTATAAGATGCCAGAGTTTATACAGGGGTTTAAGCACCCCTAAGATTGCAAAGTTTACTAGCTTAAGGGTAACTGTACTATGGGGATGCTCCCTTGAGGTGATCCCTGGAGCTGATTTGAGCTGAACCAGACAGAGTCAAGCACCATCTTTTATGCCTGTTTTGGGGTGAGGGGTAAACCTGACCCAGCCAGACTATCACTACCTAAAGGACATTATTTCCTGAGTTGTTTTCTCTTGTTGTTTGTTTATTTGCTTTCTTGTTTGGGGGTGATGAGTCTGTTAGTCAGTTTCCTGGGACTGACCTCCTGCTCATTGCCAGGTGGTTCGGGGTTTACACGAGGCTCATATCACACATTAGCAGTCGATGACTCATGTGCCAATATTTATTCAAGATTTTTATGATTCAGCAGAAATACTCTTTTCTAGCCATTTATTTGTCTGGAGTTGGAGACAAAGGTTCATGGGATGGTGCAGCCAACACATAGCTCTTTCTTTCTTTCTTTCTTTCTTTTTTTCTTTCTTTCTTTCTTTCAAAACCATGCAGGTGAACGCAGAGAGACTTTGCTTCCCCAAATGGCTTACAATTTCTTACCTGGAAGGAAGAAAAGAGACAATCAAGGCTATTCTTAACACACAATGATCATGAGCAGCTAAAGATGCTATGTTATCTAGACTTCACATCCCTGTAGCAAAATCCTGGAGAGAAGCAGCTTAAAGGGAGAAGATGCTTCTTTTGGCTCAAAACTTCAGAAGTTTCAATCATTGTTTCTGAGTCATGGTGAAATGGAGGATCATGACAAAGGACCACAGCAAATCTGCTAACGTTATGGTTGCCAGGAAGCAGAGAGAAAGAGAACACAAAGCAAGCTGATTTTTTTTCCTTTGACCCCTGGCCTATGGGATGATGCTACCCATAGTCAGGGCAAGTCCACCTTCCATAATCATCTCTGTGCATGCCCGCAAAAGACAGTCTCAGAGGTGTGGTCCACTAGTCTCTGAGACACTTCCCAATCACAGATACAGCATGGCCTTGTAATAACTTGAAATGAGGGTCTATTCATTCCTAGGGCTGCCATTCAACACCACAATGGAGTAGTATAAACAGAATTTTTTTCTCCACTATCCTGGACGCTACAAGTTCAAAATCAAAATGGTGACAATGCTGACTCTTCCTGAGACCCAGAGGTGTGTGTGCTCTGTCTATTCTTCTGTCCCTAGCTGCTGCTGGCCCTTGGCATGCTTACAACTGCACAGCTTCAACCTCTGCCTCCATCATCCTACTACATTTTCTTGTATTTCTGTGCAAATTGCTTTCTCCTTGTAAGGACTCTAGCCAAGCACATTTTTGTGACTTGGGTGTTGGCCAGCACCCTGCCAAAAGGACGCAGCAGCAGTTTATACTAAGAGAACTGCTCTCTCCTATACAAGTGACTCTGGGTTGGGACTGGGGAGACAGCTTAGGGGTTAAGAGCATGTGCTGATCTTGCAGAGGACTCAGGTTCAGTTCCCCACACTCAAGTCAGCTAAATCACAACCTTCAGATACTCCAACTCCAGGGGATCAAAGCCCTCACTGGCCTCCTCAGGTACTGCCCTCATGTGCACAAAGCCACACTCACACTCATACACATATAGACAAAAAAAAATCTCCTTAAACTTCTGGGATTATTGATAAAACAATAGTCCTATTAAATTTGAAGCAGAAAATGATACCACCTTGTCATTTCAATTTGTTTTCTGTGGTTCCTAATCAGGGTGAAAGTGGCCTTTCTACCTGTCCATGAACAGGCCATGATATCTGAGGTGTGTCTGGAGGTGTTCACACAGCCTCTTCCTCTGTCCCTTCACCAGGTCCCTTGTCTTGCACTTGAGAGAACCCACCATACTAACACCTACTCTAGGATGGTTTTTAAAGACACAGTAGTACATGAATATGCATGGAGTAGGCCTAGGAGGGGAGTGTGGCTTTCTAGGTGCTACCATGTACTTGAGAGTTGAGGGCTGAAAGTAAGCTCCTTGGTCAAAAGGTTTCAGAGCCTGAGTGGATGAGCACAGAAATATGTGAGGTAAAAGGCAACTCTACTGCCCTGTGAAGGAGCTGAAATCTTTGGGTTACTGCATCCATTTGATTTCTGTGTCATTTCCACACCTACAGAACCATATAAATTGATGGGTGAATGGACCCCCATGGCTCATCTGCTTCAAATACTTGAAGAAACATATTGAAACACAGAAAAAGTTGAATCTTGAAGCCCTGGGTTTAGCATAGCAAAAGCAGAAGGATAAGGAAGAAAAGTAGGAAAAGGAGGAGGAGGAGGAGAAGTGGGAGGACAAAGAATCTTAAAATATTGAATACAAAAGAAGAATAAAAGAAGAGAAGAAAAAGAGGAGGAGGAGGAGAAACTTTCAAATATCACATCAGAACCGGAGAGGTGGCTCAGCAGTAGAGAATGCATGCTGTTCTTAGAAAGGCAGAGGCAGATCGACCACTGTGAGTTCAAGGTCAGCCTGCTCTAAAAAGAGAGTCCAGAATAGCCAAGACTACATAGAAAAGCCCTTTTAAAAAAGGAATATATATTCCTTCTGCAAAGGAACTGAGTACAGTTCCCAGCACCCATGTGGAGGGAGGAGGCATAAGAACCATCCTGAACCAGACATCCAAGTACACCAGCACTCACACACACACAGACACACATACACATACACTTATACATAATTTTAAAAAATTTTGTAAAATAAAAACTAAGGTAGTAGGAGTGCTAAGGATATGGCTCAGTTGCATGAAGAATTGCTCAGAACAGTGAAGGAACTGGATTCAGCTTTCTTTTTTTTTTTTTCTTTTTTTTTTTAATTTTTCATCAATTACACTTTATTCATTCTGCATCCCCCCATAAGCCCCTCCCTCCTCCCATCCCAATCCCACCTTCCCTCCTCCCTCTGCTTGCATGCCACTCCCCAAGTCCACTAATAGGGGAGGTTCTCCTCTCCTTTCTGATCTTAGTCTGTCAGTTCACATCAAAAGTGGCTGTATTGTCCTCTACTGTGGCCTGGTAAGGCTGCTCCCCCCCCTCCAGAGGGAGGTGATCAAAGAGCAGGCCAATCAGATTATGTCAGAGGCAGTCCCTCTTCACATTACTATGTAACCCAATTGGACTCTGAACTGCCCTGGGCTACATCTGTGCAGGGGTTCTAGGTTATCTCCATGAATAGTCCTTGGTTGGAGTATGAGTCTCTGGGAAGTTCCCTATGTTCAAATTTTCTTGTTCTTTTGCTCTCCTTGTGGAGACCCTGTCCTCTCCAGCTCTTACTATTTCCCAGTTCTTAATGATAGGTATAGAGGAAAAAGAAGACTCCCTTCTCCAAGGCCCAGAAAATATTTTCAACAAAATCATTGAAGAAAATTTCCCCAAGCTAAAGGAGAGGCCAATTAGAATACATGAGGCCTACAGAACACCCAGCAAATTTGACCAGAAAAGAAAATCCTCCCGCCACATAATAATCAAAACAGTAAGTATACAGAACAAAGAAAAAATACTAAAAGCTGCAAGGGAAAAAGGCCAAGTAACATATAATGGCAAACCCGTTAGAATCACACCTGACTTTTCAACAGAGACTATGAAAGCCAGAAGGGCCTGGACAGATATCATGCAGACCCTAAGAGAACACAGATGTCAGCCCAGGCTACTATACCCAGCAAAACTCTCAGTCCTCATAGATGGAGAAAACAAGATATTCAATGACAAAAACAAATTTCAACAATACCTACAAACAAATCCAGCATTACAGAAGACACTGGAAGGGAAAATACAACCCAAGAAAGCTAGCTACATTCAAGAAAACACAGGAAATAAATAACCTCACTTCAGTAAAACAAAAAGCAACCAAGCACACAACCTGATGACCACAGCCAACACCAAAATCAAGAGATCTAACAGCCACTGGTCATTAATCTCTCTCAACATCAATGGACTCAACTCTCCAATAAAAAGACACAGATTAACAGAATGGATACGTAAACAAAACCCAGCAATCTGTTGGATTCAGCTTTCAATGACACCTTCACTAAACAAGCCATGATTGCATACACCTGTAGGAGGAGGAGGCTCAGAAGTTCAAGGTCACCTTCAGCTACATAAACACATGAAATCAAGGCCAGCCTTGGCTACATAACACGTCTCTGTTTAAAATAGTGTAAGGTAGCTGAAAGTTGGTGATGGAGAAATAAATGAGATCAAGAGACAATGTGGCCATGAAATTTTCAAAGGGTAAGTTTTACAATACTTTCAAAGATTAAGCATAAGTTTGTAGAGTAGGTATTTCTTACTAGGCCCTGAGTACATCAGCTCTCACCCTGAAAGCCAACCTCCTTCCCAAACTCAGGCATGGTAGGCAGTGAAGATCTCTCAGGAAGAAAAGAATCCAATAAATACATTCTCCAAAAGGAGGAGTGTGAGGGCCACCTGTCCCACACATTCAAACATTCTGCTTTGTGATATTTTGAAGAATATCCAGGCAGGTAAGAGGCCCTGGCTAGAATGAAATTCTTCTCCTCAGCTTCCTTCCCTCTATGGACTTGAGTGTCACTTTGCAGCCACCATTTTAAATGTGAATGATCTCTGGGGACAGCAAACATCAGAAGAGGTAGGCATTGTGTGCTGTCCTTGTCACCAATGAAAGTTGGTAAGGACAAGGTGCAAGTTTCAGCTGTTCCTCAAAGTTCCAGACTTCATACCAGTTCTCCTTCACCATTTCTGTCATTGCTGAACAAACTAACCCCAGAGGCCAGGTTCACCACTAACCACTTCTCTGTGACTGCCACAGACAGACATCAGGAGTCCAGCAGAGTCCTGCACCTTCCCATTGAAGTCCTGGGGTGCCTTCACATCCTGGCCATCACCCATGGAAATGAGCTAATATCCTCTGTTCCTCACCAAGTCTTTGCTTTCCCAGCTCCTTCAACAATCACATTGAGACTCATTTTACCATTGCTTCCTTAGTCCATGATGCTGATCGTGGCTGTCCTCAGACTGAAACTTCACAGGATGACGAGAGGCAGCAGGCCACCACGGTAGTTGTAGAAGTGGAAACTGGATCCCTTCCCAGACCATCTCATTCTCTCTCTCTTCTCTCTCTCTCTCTCTCTCTCTCTCTCTCTCTCTCTCTCTCTCTGTCAAAATAGGATTTCTCTGTATAGCCAAGGCTGTCCTGCACTCACTTTTTAGACCAGACTAACTTCAAACTCATAGAGATCTGACTGACTACACCTACCTGAGTGCTAAGATTTCAGGCACGATGGCTTTTATTCTCTTTCTTGTAAAACTTCTTGAAGGAATTACTGAACACCTAGGACCTCGTCCTTTCATGTACCTCTGTGTAAATCTTGGGCAGAACATTCAATATTCTCTGTCCCCACAGATGGTTTGGTCATTTAGCTTGTAGGCTCTACCATATTTGATTCTCTTGACCTCTATACCAGGAGGATCCAGTCAGGAAGTAGACCTCACATAAATGATGGAGACAAAGGATAGTTAATGGAGGGAAGATCTTACTTTTGCTGGAAAGTTGAAAAATGACAAGAATGCACTACCAGCTGCAGAAGCAGCCACCTCGCTCCTGCTAAGGGAGCTGAAGAAATGAGAATGAATGAATGAATGAATGTTCAGACCAGGGCTCAGGGAACCTGTTTTCTTGCATCACTGAGAAAGGGGCTCAGCCCAGCACCAAGAGCAACCCTGTGCTTGGTTAGTACAGGGCTGGTGCTCAGAGAGCCCTCCAATGCCATTTTCCTCCCGGTTCTTGTTCCTCTAATGTTATACTTTCTCTTGAACAGACCTTATCCTGCCTAGAACACCATTTCCTCTTCTCAACAACCCAAGGCCTTAAGTGTTCAAGGCAATTCCTCAAGCAACTGAGCCATAACCTTACAATAACCTGTGTAATTGTAAGTGTCCATTGCCACTAAGATGGAGTAAACCCAACTACCTGAGCTGCTCATCTTTGGTGTTAATGCTGCAAGCCACTGATGTGTGCTCAATGGCATTTGTGTGTGTGGCATCCCTTTGTGGTCCCTTGGATAATGTGGTGCAGAGCTGGTGGGGAAGGGGTGTATGTATTTGTGGACTTGGACCTTGGATGTCCTCACACACCTGATCCAGAAGACAAATGGGGCATTTATTAGGAATAATGTATGTGTCTATAAGGGTGTGTCTAGAGAGGCTCAACTGAGGAAGAAAGTCCCACCCTGGCCATGTGAGGCCCCACTCCATGGGCTGAGGTCCCACACTGAAAATGAGGCGGCAGGTGGTGGGTGGCAAATGTCAGCACTCACCTCACACTGCTTGTGGACTATGGACACAGATTCACCAGCTGCCTCACGCTCTTGCCCATGTCTTCCTCTCAATGATGGGCTGTCTCTTCAAACTGTGAGCCAAAATAAACCGTTTCTCTCTTAAGCTCTTCTTGTCAATCACTTTATCAGGGCAATAAGGAAGAGTAACTCTGTGATGGATGGATGAGTTCATGCACTCAGTTGTGCTGACGCTTTCTCAGCACAGATGCCTGTCATCACCATGTCACACAGCCTATGTACACATGGCTTTACTTGATCATTAGGCCCCATTAATGCTCTAAAGACAGGTTCAGGAATGGGTGAGATCAAAAGCTTGCACTGCCTCTAATATGTTGTAGACCCAGCTTCCCTGGCTGTGTGGCCATTCATTTATACACTATATTTACTTCCATTCCATCAGGTGTGACAAGTAACATAGACATGACCTGAAGTACATGAGGGATTTGGGTTTGCACTTCCCTGATAGCTAAAGATGTTGGACATTTTTGCTTGTAGTTATTGGCCATTTTTGCTCTGAGTTCTTTATGTATTCTGGGTTTTAGTCCTCTGTCAGATGAATAGCTTGTAGATATCTCCCCATTCTATATTAAAACTAGCAATCATTGAGAAGAAACAAGATCCTGGAGAGGGTGAAAGGGAAACAGAGCTCCTACATCCTGCTTCTGAGAATGTAAATTAGTGCATCCACCACAGAGATGACTATGGAAGTTCCCCTAAACAATTAAAACTAGAACTGCCACTACATAGCCATCCTGGTCCTGGGCACACACTGGCAGCAAGCTAAGGAGGCATGTGTTATGGCTACCTGCTTCTCAGTGATTATCACAGCGCTCCTCACAGCAGCCAACTCATGAAGACAGCCTGAGTGTCCCCCAGCTTATGAACGGATGAACACAATGTGGGACAGTCAGGTGTGGTAACTCATACTGGTAACTGCTACACTCAGGAGGCTGGAGCAGGAGGAGAGTCACAAGTTCAAGGCCACTTGGATTCCATAGTGAGTTCCAGGTTGTCCTGAGCTATGGAGTGAGAGGTTGTGTCAGAAACCAAATGTAAGAAAGTAGGAAGGAAGAAATATGGGACAGACAATGAAGTGTTAATCAATCATAGAAAATGAAATAATATATTTGAAGGAAAACAGGCAGAAGTAGAGATTATCATGTAAGTGAAATAAGCCAGGGTCCGAAAAAGAAATATCATGCTTTCTCTGAGATATGGAATCTAAAGAAGAAAACTAAAGAGACAAAAATATTGAAAGTGGGCTATTAAGGGAGATAAAGGCGGCTTTTGTTGGGGGGAGTATAAGAAAGTAATGGGGATGAACATGATCAAAATATACCGTAGGCCAGATGAAAATGTCACAATAAAGTCTACTATATTACATAATCAATATATCCTAATAACATATATAAGAAATAAAGCAACTGAGGTGGTATACACAGGTTACACACAGTATCATATCATATGTGAGAGAATTGGGGTACACACATTTAGGCACTTCCAGAGATTAGAGAACCTACCCACGTACCTACATCAGGTCTAGATTACCTAAAATTCCTAATAGAATATAAATGTCATGTACATAGTTCTCAAATGTATTGTATAATCAAATAGAAACAGTAGTTGGCACCAGAAATTACATTTTTTCCAGAGCATTTTTGCCAAGCAGTTGGTTAATTTCACTGATTCAGGAATCCTAGGTAAGGCAAACTGGATACACCCTTTTACCAACTGTGTAATGTTGGCCTTTGGTTACCTATACAAAGAGGCAGACACAGAGGTCAACCAAAGATGCTTTAATGAAGTTCAGGAAACTGCTGACGTGGGTAGGTCCCACCTTCATATTTTTAGCCTTGGGCCTTCCGGTGCTAATTCAAATGATGTGATGCACGTGTTGGATGGTGCTCCATCACGCAGCAGTGATCGGGATGCGGGCACCAATGGTGATGGATCACTTCATTCCAGAGGCATTCGTGACGGCAGATACCATGATAATGCCAGCACATTTCACTGTTCCCTATTCCAGAGCAAGAACAAGGACACCTGCATCAGTCCTGAGGTTCCAGGCAGAGGCCAGAGGCCCAGGCGATAAAAGGGAGGCAGTGGAAGGAATGGTCACCTCTAGAGGTTTGGGGAACTTGTATCATGTCACGTCCTCTAAGGACGCTCAGTACCAATCCCAGACCTTCAGAAATGCTTCCTCTTGGAAGTGCAGTGACTTGCAAGGCTTAACAAGAAGGATGGGTAATGAGGTTAACAAATGAACCATCAGAACCTATCGACCTGGATTTGAACTCTATCTGTGTCCCAAGCCAGCTGGTAGACCTTGAGCTGGTGGCTTCCTCCCTAAGAATCTGTTTCCTCTTTTCTAGAGATGTAGATGTCTCAGAGAGCTGTGGGAATGAACAGCATAGACAGTGTAGCTCAGTGGGTGTTTGCCTAGCATGCGTGAAGCCCTGAGTTCCAGCCTTAGCATAGCAAAGACTGGGCATATTGGCCCATATTTATAATCTCAGCACTCAAAATATAGGGGCAGGAAGATCAGGAGTTTAAGGGTCTTTTCAGCAATGCATGGTGAATTTGAGACCAGCTCCAGCTACATAAGACCCTGTCTCAAAAAAAAAAGAAAAGAAAATATAAATAAATTTATTCATTAATTGATTTATATAAAATCACTAACAATAAATAAATCCAGCTATGAAATTATAAAACTTCAGCAAAGATGGAGCAGTTAACATATTTTTCATGGAAATAAAAAAAACCTGAACTAGAAAAAAAATCATTAGCAAATAATGAAGCCTAATTTCTAAGAGAAAAACAAAGTTGAAAGCATATTTAAATAAAGAAGACCCACACCTGAGCAAAATGCACACAATTAATAGAGAGTCTGACCCAAGCACTGTATCTACAGTAGAACCCATCCACTCAGGGACAGCACAGGAGAGGAATGCAAAGACAACAGGAGACAGACGACCAGGACACCAGATGGTTAACACTGTCTTCTAGACATGGCTGGGATGCTAAGCCCATGAAACCCTAACACTGTGGCTACATGACTAAGACCTACATGTCCACACCAGTAGACACACCAGCCTGGATAGAAGAACTCTCACAGGGCCTCACTCCCTAGAGGAAGAGCAATATGCAATCCATGGTGGCTGAGTGGGGAAGAAGCAGTTTTCTCCAGGGATCAGCTCCCTGGTCAGCTACCCTAGTGGTCAGCACTAAACACACATACATATGAGCATCACTGTATGAATGAATTCAGTAGACTACACAGACACACACATAAACACACACACACACATGAACAAACACATACATGCACACACACAGGCAAGTACCCACACACATGGACTCAAGAGGTCCAGGTTACATTAAAACCTATTGAAAATATTGCTTCATGCCAGAATAAAGATTGGTGTCGTGTATTCAAGCTACTCACGCCTTCCAAGGACAAACGACAACAAGGGACTCTTCGCATCTGAAACTGGACAAATGTCGCCTCCATGTCCTTCCTAAGGACCATAACAGGGACAGAGCCTCAGAACAGCAAATTGAACACAGAAATAACCATTAAGTGCACAGTGACTTGTAGAACTCTAACTAAATGACAGCTTAAAATTGGGCTGCCAGAGCTCAGTGGCAGAGTGCCTGTCCATCATGAACCACAAAAAATGCAAACACAGAATGACTGTGCGAAAGTCTCAGTGGCTAAACGTCCTGACAAAGAGCCACACAGCACTGTGTAAAGATGGAGCATACTGAGAACATGTGCAGACATGTTCCATGGCCTGAGACCAAGTTACTGCAGAGGTATTTGTGGGAAGAGACAGTGAAAGGAAGAGGAAGCATCTATCCCATCATTCCTAGCAATTTTTGTGTGTGGCAGAGAACTTCATCAACATCCATGAGAACCTGGGTTCCATTCAAACTAAGGCAAAAAGAGAAAGAAAGAAGGGAATATAGAAGTAGGTTGTGAATTTAAATCAGAAGCACCAGTAGGAATTCATGGGTGCTTATTATTAAAAAGATTTTTTCCATGGCTGTGGTGACTGCAAAGCTTAGAAATATTGGCCAGCTGATCGTAATTAGAAATTCTAATGGTGGAAACTATTTTTGTCAAGAAACAACAAAACAAGACTGAAGCATCCTATCACACAGAAACTAAGGAAGCTATGAAAGACAAGAAACACAATATTACAAGATCAACACCTCAGGTCTAACGCTCTCCCTCTGCCTTGACTAGGAGTTTGTCCTAAAAGAGGGATGATGGTAGCAATAAATTCAACTTGTGGCTCAGAACAATTAGTCTGAAACCTATGAGTTCAAAGGCAGCAAAGTCTACAAAGTACGTTCCAAGACAGCCAGGGCTGTTACACAGAGAAACCCTGTCTCAAAAAAACAAAGGAAACAAACAAACACAAACTTATATTAGTCTAAAATAAATCATATTTAACTGAGTGATGATGTATCCACTGTCTCCCGAATCCAGCTGTTATTGAGGGAAGAAAGGGGAGGATGAAGGTAGAAACCCTGGAGGCCTAACCCTTTCTCCAAGCAGAACTGTATCTCAGATCATAAGAGGCTGATGTAATTGACTTCAGATTTATATGCAATCCCTGCAGATCTATCTCCCAACTTTCCTACCAACAGAATAGAAGGTTCTGGTACTCTCTGATGAATTACAGTAAACAAAGAAGCTGCCTTCATTGCACACCAAAATTTCAGTGTTCCCAGTCTTGATCTTTCTACCTAGATTTTTTTATTATATAAAAATTAGAAATCATGCTGCTTCTGAATTTTGGGGCCAGATTTCTGTGGCCTGCTGGGAGCAGGACTTCCAAGCAGCAACATGTCAGAAGGCTGTGGTGCAAGGGCATTTTTGCTGGCTACAAGCATGGTCTCTGGAAACAAAGAAGGCATAAAGCTCTTCTTAAAATGAAGGTATTTATGCCCAAGATGAAACTGAATTCTGCTTAGGCAAGAAATGTGCTTATGTGCATAAAGCAAAAAACGATACAGAGACTCCTGGAGGCAAACCAAAGAAAACCAGAGTGATCTGGGGAAAAGTAACTCGGGCCCATGGGAACAGTGGCATGGCTCGTGCCAAATTCCAAAGCAACCTTCCTGAGAAGGCCACTGGACACAGAATCCATGTGATACTGTATCCTTCCCAGATTTAAACTAATGAAAAATAAATAAAATTGAATAAAGGAAATTGAAACACAGAGAAATCAGTTGCCCAGCAGCTTTTATCCCAAGGTCTGAGGCTCTTCCCACTACTACAAACAAACATACCCATCCCACCATCGACCCAGACCCACTCTCCAACTCTGTCCCTCCTCTGAAGGGGCTAGGTTACCTGGAATGACCTGGAATTGAAGCAGCAGCAGAGTTATGGCCAACACTGCAGTCTTCATGGCTTTAGGAAATCCAGGGTGTTGACCTGTGTCTAGCAAAACACAAGGGTGAGAGCTCTGGATGCCTGCTGCCTGTAATTTTCTGGGACACGTATTCTCAGAGGTCCACAGGTACACTCTGCCTCCCCACCCCAGGCCTCCACACCCACAGCACTAACCACACACTCCTAAGCTAACACTCCCTTATCTGCTCAAGGACCAGCAAGACTCACTCCTACAATGGCCAGAATATACCACTGTAAGCATATGTCAGTCTTTATCAACAGCCAACCCAGAATCCTCTACTCTTGAGGTAAAAGAGATTATGAGTCCAAAGCTGAATCTAAAGAGCTGTTCACATTTCATGGAGGCTGAGAGGGTAAGATTCTTTTTTTTTTTTAAGAGTGTGGTGCCTAGTATATTTATAGTCTGTGCTCCACTGAACAGCCCCGCATCCGTGAGTCTATGGGCAGCACAAACTGGAGAGGCTGACATATTTCAATAGGGTGGGGCTAGAGAGGCCGCTCAGTGTCAAAAATCACATGGAACCCACATGACATCTCCCACTGTCAGAATTCCAGTTCCAGAGGATCCAACACCGTCTTTTGGTCTCTGTGATGCAGGTGGTATAAAATATTCAAATAATTCATAAAAATATTATACATAAGTATTAATAAAGATCTTCAACATGACACAATTCTTTCCATGATCTACAAAGTCCTACACTGACAGCTCATCCAGGAAAGCGTTGCCGCACAAGCATGAGGTTCCAGGTATGATCCACAGAATCTATATAAAAGAGGCAGAAGCACAGTGCAGGGGCCCACATCTTTCATCCTAGCAAGCAGGAGGCAGAAGCAGGTGGATATCTATGAGTTTGAGTCTAGCCTGGCCTGCATACAGAGTTCTAGGACATCCAAGGCTACCTAGTGACACGGCTGTCTCAAATAAATTTTAAAAAAAAGAAAAATTTAGAGGTGTGCATGGTGATACACACTTAATATCTGTGTGTTGAAAATTGGAGACAGGCACTCTGGAGCCCTGGGGCTCACTGGCCAGCCAGCCTAGCTGAATCAGCTTGTTCCAGGACAGTGAGAGACCCTGTCTCAAAACACAAGCTGACGGCTCTTGAGAAATGACACCCAAGCTTGACCTCTGGCCTCCACACCTCAATTACACATATCCAAACCCACATGTCATGATTCTAAGGTAGCTTAGATGAGCTACTTTAAAAAAATAAAAAAAATAAAACTGTTTTTTGGTTTGTTTTTTTGTTTTGTTTTGTTTTTTTGTTTTCAAGACATGTAGCTGGGCATGGTGGCTCAGGCCTTTAATCCCCAATTTGAGAGGCAGAAGAAGGTAGATTTACACAACAAGTGCCAAGACAGCCAAGACTTCACAGAGGGACCTTGTCTCACATAAACAAGCAAACAAACACACAAAAACAGACTGTTTTCTTTTTAGTTACATGCATGTGTATTCCTGTGTGTGGGTATGTGTACATGAATGCAGTTGCCCTAAGAGGCATTAGATCCTCTGCAGCTGGAGTTACAGGCAGGTGTCAGGCACCATGGGTGCTGGGCACTGCACTCGGGTCCTCTGGAAGAGCAGGACACACTCTGACAGCCTTTGCTCCAGCCAGACAAGTCCTTTCTCCAGGTGCTCTTCTCCATGGGAACTAAGAGAGGACACTGCCCACACTTTCAGCAGAGTGAGCTTATCAAGATAATTCTCTATCAAAGAAAAGCCCTCCCACTGCATAAAAGGCTCAGTTTTAGGAAGCCTTTTGGCATTGAAGACAAGAAAGGTAGAAATTAGTCAGCACACTGTCCCAGCTGTTCCACCTGCTTGTGTGACCTTAGAATGAATCCTTTTCTCTCTAGGATCAGTCTCAGCAGTGAGCAGATTGGGGTCCGGGGGCTAAATAAATCCATCCAAACCACTATGGGTCCCAGGTCTCTCCAGATACACAGGAAGTGAAAGGCTACAGAAGTCTAAGTTTTGCCACCAATGTGGGTACAACTAATTTCCCTCACCTTTAGAGTCAGTCCCAGGAACATGACCCCTAATCTTTAATTCTGTACAATTTCTTTTCTTCAGCTGCCTCAGCAAGGTTACATGGAGATCCAGGTAAGGGGTCTATGAAATGCACCCCAGCCTGGATATCTTTCTGGACAAACTACAGACTCTTCTTGATCCCCACTGCTGTTGGCAGCCTTGGCTCTCTTCTTGGAGCTGGCTTCACAGAATCTTAGTGCTGGCCCCACCCAGCCTTAGGAAGACTGGTTACAAGGAGTGTGGGGGTGATCTTGGTTTTCAACTTGACACACTTGGGAAAAGAGAACCTCAGTTAAGGATTGGCTCCATCAGAGGCCCGTGGGCCTGTCTATTGTCATGTTGTTGATTGTTATTTAACACAGGAGAACCCAGCCACTGTGGGCAATACCATTTTTAGCTGTAGAAGTAAAATTATTAGGCAGAGAGGAACAGAGACAAAGAAACACAAACAGAGAGAGACACAGAGAGAGACAGACAGACAGAGTAAGTAGAATATATTCCCCATGGTCTGTCTCTGCTTCAGTTCCTGTCTCCAGGCTCCTGCCTTGAATTCCTGCCTTGGCTTCAATCAATGATAGGCTGGATTCTTAAAGGCAAATAAAAACTTCCCCAGTTTCTTTTGGTCAGGGTTTTCATCATAGCAAGAGACAAGCTTAACTAGGACAAAGCAGTCTTGAGTGTTCTCTCCTCTAGACCCCAGAAGCAGCCCTAGCCCTTGTGTTCCCCAAAGAGAAGATCTCAGACAGGACACAGCAGTACAGAAAGCAGCCAGGAGTTTCCTTAACTCAGCAGGGTAAACCAAGGTGCACACTTTACAGCAGGAGCCAGCTGAGCCAAGCAGAAATGGTGCTGATCCTGGCAGTCACAGGGCTTACGGCTCCCTTCTCTCTGTCACCCTCTCCCCTGTGCCTCCTGCAGAGTGGAGACTCCCAGGAATCGGGTGAGCTCCTGTGTTGTAAGTAAATACACACGATTCAACATGTATACATGAGTTTACGCGGCCCCTAAAATGACAAACTTCACCAGGGGAGAGGGTGACTGCCGTCTGAGCATGCGCCCCAGTGAGGCCGTCTCCCCAGCTGGTTTGGACTAACTAGACCGAGTCCACAACCATCGATTTTCTTCAAATCTTCTTTGGGGCCATCAGCTGGCCCAGCCAGATACACCACCACCTCTCTTTAAAATCTGTTGTGTTAGCCACCACTACCTGGCTTTTGGGTCCAACTGTGGCACTTGCAGTGGGGTTCTGTTAGTCTCTCCCGAAGCTAATCCCCTGCCAAACCAACACCCTCCCATCCTGGGTCCCTGAAATAATGGGGAAGAATTTATAAGGTTCTCAAACCTTCGAAGTCTTAGTCCTTCCTGTTGGGCAGACTTGACTGATTTTAAGTAACTTTACAAGGTTATTCTTTGTCTCTCGAACGCCTGAGAATTGCAGAATGTTCCATTCCAGCAAGCTCTGAGCGACACAATGGCTTCCAATGACCTTGGACAGTCAACCATGCCATGAGAAAAGGCAGGAGGGCAGAGTAGAGTTAAACATCTTTATAAGTTAGTCCTGGGGTTGTAGCATGGGAAACAAATGGCATTGGCTCCCACGAAGAAATGGGGGAGACAGCAAGTGGCTACATTCTCCTGCAGGGCCAAGGGAAGGAGGGGAAAGATTGCAGTGATGCCTCTGCGCAGGAGACTCACTGCTGAGTACAGGAAGGGCAGGCTGAGCCCACAGCTCTTAGCCTCTTTATTCTGTGCACGATTCCCGGAAGAATGAGCTACCCCTGCCTGCAGCATGATTCCTCGGGAATGGCAGTGGATAAGAAACAGGAAATAGTCCTTGCTTCCCACACAGCAAATCATCCCCTTCAGCAAGAAACAAAGGAAAATTCTGAGAGAGAACCCTGGGTTTTAATGGGCCACCTTCTGACATTTTCATATTTAAGTTGTCTAGTGATCTTTATTTCACAATAAAAGCAGGTTCTTCTTAATTTCACTTCCGAAGGATTTTTAATCAGTTAAGCACACGTTCCTGTAAATTTCTAAAACCCTTGCCTCAATGTATGTCTGTGTACCACATGGATGCCTTTCCCAGTAGGTGTTTCCAGCAGAGGGGTGTGCTCTCCTTGGCAGCCCATTTTACCCAGTCTGCTATAGATATATTCATAAGATGCAATATAGATACAGGGGTTTAAGCACCCCTAAGATTGCAGAGTTTACTAGGGAAAGGGCAACTGTTCTCCGGGGATGCTCCCCTGGTGAGGGGATCCCTGGAGCTGGTTTGAGCTGAACCAGACAGAGTCCCCGCATGTTCTTCTATATACCTGTTTGGGGGTTTGGTGCTGACCTGCCTCAGCCAGACAGACAATCACTACCTATATGACTTTATGTCCTGAGGTTTTTGTTGTTGTTGTTGTTTGTTTGTTTGCTGTAAGGAGAGACGGTTAGGTAATTTCCTGGCACTAAGCTCCTCCTTAACACTGGGTTGTTCAGAGTTTGCAAGGGGCTAAAATCACACATTAGTAGCTGATGACTTGTTTCTCAATATTTATTCTAGATGTTTATGACACAACAGATCTTTTCTAACCATTTATTTGTCTGGAGTTGGAGATGACGGTCCCTGAAATGGGACATTCAAAACATAATTTTTTTTTCTTTTTGTTGTCTTCAAAGGTATTCTTCATGTTCAAAAGCATACAGATGAACACAGAGAGTTTGTTTCCCTAAATGGCTTATCCAATTGCTTACCCAGAAAGAAGAAAAAGAAAGACCATGGCTATTCCCACTGCACAATCATCATGAGCAGCTAAAGATACTATGTTATCTAGACTTCACATCCCTCTGACAAAATACTCAGCAAAGCAGCTTAAAAGGAGAAAATGCTTCTTTTGCCTCAAAGCTTCTTCTGAAGTTTCAATTATTTCTGAGTCATGGTGAGATGGAGCATCATGCCAAGAGATGATAGCAAAGCTGCCTACATTGTGGTAGGAAGGAAGCAGAGAGAAAGAGAACACAAAGCAAGCTGACTTCACTTTGGCCTCTGGCCTATGGGATGGTTTACCATCCCATAGGCAAGCCCACTTCCATATTCCTCTCTGTGCATGCCCCCAACAGACACGCTCAGAGGTGTGCTCCACTAGTCTCAGATATGCTTCCCAACCCAGGCAAGTGACAGGGAATGTAACCATCACAGATGCAGCATGGCCTTGTAATAACTTGAAATGATGATCTATTGTATTGCTAGGGCTGCCATTCAACACTACAATGGAGCAGTAAAAACGGAGTTTTTCTCCACTATCCTGAATACTACAAGTTCAAATCAAAATGGTAACAATGCTTAGCTCCTCCAGAGACCCAGAGGTGTGTGTGCTCTGTCCTCTCTGCTGGTCCCTTGCTGCTGCTCACTCTCGGAATGCTTACAAAGGCACAGCTTCAACCTCTGCCTCCATCATCCTACTACATTTTCTTGTATTTCTGTGCAAATTGCCTTCTCCTTGTAAGGACTCTAGCCAAGCACATTTTTGTGACTTGGGTATTGGCCAGCACACTGCCAAAAGGATGCGGCAGCCTGCTGTTTATACTAAGAGTACTGCTCTCTCCCTATACAAGTGACTCTGGGTTGGGGCTGGGAAGACAGCTTAGGGGTTAAGAGCATGTGCTGAACTTGCAAGGACTCAGGTTCAGTTCCCTGCCTTCAGGTCAGCCAAATTACAAATCAGGATCCAGCTCCAGGGGATCAAAGCCCTCACTGGCCTCCTCAGGCACTGCCCTCACGTGCACAAAGCCACACTCACACTTATACACATATGGACAAAAAAATCTTCTTAAACTTCTGGGATTATTGGTAAAATAATAGTCCTGTTAAATTTGTAGCAGAAAAAGATACCACCTTGTCATTTCAATTTTTTTCCTTTGGTTACTAATCAGGATGAACAGGCCTGTTCATCCTGTTCATCTACCTGTCCATGAACAGGCCATGATATCTGAGGTGTGCCTGGAGGTGTTCACACAGCAACTTCCTCTGTCCCCTCACCAGGTCCCTTGTCCCTTGTAACTGAGAGAACCTACCACACTAATACCTATTCTGGGATGGTGTTTTAAAAGCACAGTAGTACATGAATATGCATGGAGTGGGCCCAGGAGGGGAGTGTGACTTTCCAGGTGCCACCATGTCTTCGGGAGTTAAGGGTTGAAAGGAAGCTCCGTGGTCGAAGGGTTTCACAGCCTGGGTGGCTGCGTCCAAGAATGTGTGAGTGAAAACACAAATACCCTGAGATTAAATCTCTGGGTTACTGCATCCATTTGATTTCTGAGTCATTTCCACACCTACAGAACCATATAAATTGATGGGTGAATGGACCCCCACGGCTCATTTGCTTCAAATACTTGAAACATATTGAAACCCAGGAAAAGTTGAATCTTGAAGCCCTGGGTTTAGCAAAGCAAATGAAGGATAAGGAAGAAGAGTAGGAAAAGGAGGAGCAGGAGAAGGAGGGAAAGGAGGAATGGGAGGACAAAGAATCTTGAAATATTGAATATACATGAAGAAGAACAAAAGAATAGAAGAAGAAGAGAAGAAGAATAGGAGGAGGAGCAAGAGGAGGAGAAGGAGAAGAAATTTTCAAATATCACATCAGAACTGGAGAGGTGGCTCAGCAGTAGAGAATGCATGCTGTTCTCAGAAAGGCAAAGGCAGATCGACCACTGTGAGTTCAAGGTCAGCCTGCTCTAAAACGTGAGTCCAGAATAGCCAAGACTACATAGAAAAACCCTTTTAAAAAAGGAATATATATTCCTTCTGCAAAGGAACTGAGTACAGTTCCCAGCACCCATGTGGAGGGAGGAGGCATAAGAACCATCCTGAACCAGACATCCAAGTACACCAGCACTCACACACACACAGACACACATACACATACACTTATACATAATTAAAAATAAATATTTTTGTAAAATAAAAACTAAGGTAGTAGGAGTGCTAAGGATATGGCTCTAAGAAGAATTGCTCAGAACAGTGAAGGAACTGGATTCAGCTTTCAATGACACCTTCACTAAACAAGCCATGATTGCATACACCTGTAGGAGGAGGAGGCTCAGAAGTTCAAGCTACATAAACACATAAATCAAGGCCAGCCTTGGCTACATAACATGTGTCTCTTTAAAAAGCTGTAGGAGAGCTGAGAGACTCAGGGGGGAGTAAATAAGATCAAAGACAATGTAGCCATGAAAGTTTCAAAGGGTAAGTTTTACAATACTTTCAAAGATTAAGCATAAGTTTGTAGAGTATATCAGCTCTCACCCTGAAAGTTAACCTCCTTCCCAAACTCAGGCATGGTAGGCAGTGACGATCTCTCAGGAAGAAAAGAATCCAATAAATACATTCTCCAAAAGGAGGAGTGTGAGGGCCACCTGTCCCACACATTCAAACATTCTGCTTTGTGATATTTTGAAGAATATCCAGGCAGGTAAGAGGCCCTGGCTAGAATGAAATTCTTCTCCTCAGCTTCCTTCCCTCTATGGACTTGAGTGTCACTTTGCAGCCACCATTTTAAATGTGAATGATCTCTGGGGCCAGCAAACATCAGAGAAGGTAGCCATTGTGTGCTGTCCTTGTCACCAGTGAGAGGTGGTAAGGACAAGATGCAGGTTTCAGCTGTTCCTCACAGTCCCCAATTTCATAACAGCTCTCCTTCCCCACTTCTGTCATTGCTGAACAAACTAACCCCAGAGGCCAGGTTCACCACTAACCACTTCTCTGTGACTGCCACAGACAGACATCAGGAGTCCAGCAGAACCCTGCACCTTCCCATTGAAGTCCTGGGGTGCCTTCAGATCCTGGCCATCACCCGTGGAAATGAGCTAATATCCTCTGTTCCTCACCAAGTCTTTGCTTTTCCAGCTCCTTCAACAATTAAGCTGAGACTCATTTTACCATTGCTTCCTTAGTCCATGGTGCTGATCGTGGCTGTCCTCAGACTGAAACTTCACAGGATGACGAGAGGCAGCAGGCCACCATGGTAGAGCTGTAGGACTGGACACTGGATCCCTTCCCAGACAATCTCATTCTCTCTCTCTCTCTCTCTCTCTCTCTCTCTCTCTCTCTCTCTCTCTCTGCCTTGGTTTTAAGACACTGGGTTTGTCTGTGTAGCATTGGCAGTCCTGGACTCGCTTTTTGGGCTGGTCTCAAACTCACAGAGATCTGCCTGACTATATCTCCCTGAACGCTGAGGTTACAGACTTGCAGCAGGGCACATGACTTCTATGCTCTTTCTTGTAAAACTTCTTGAAGGAATTTCTGAACACCTAGGACCTCATCTTTCCACTTACCTCTGTGTAAATCTTGGACAGAACATTCAATATTCTCTGTCCCCACAGATGGTTTGGTCATTATATTAGCTTGTAAGCTCTACCACATTTGGTTTTCTTGACCTCTATACCAGGAGGGCCCAGTCAGGAAGGAGACCTCAATAAATAATGGAGACAGAGGATAATTAATGCAGGGAAATTCTTTTGCTGGAAAGTTGAAAAATGACAAGAATGCACTACCAGCTGCAAAAGCAGCCACCTCGCTCCTGCTAAGGGAGCTGAAGAAATGAGAATGAATGAATGTTCAGACCAGGGCTCAGAGAACCTCTGCTCTTGCATCCCTGAGGAAGGGGCTCAACCCAGCACCAAGAGCAACCCTGTGCTTGGATAGTACAGGGCTGGTGCTCAGAGAGCCCTCGAATTCCATTTTCCTCCTGGTTCTTGTTCCTCTTGAATGGACCTTGAACAGCCCTTGAACAGATCTTGCCCTGACTGGAACCCCATATCTTCTTCTCTTCCAGAGTCTGGTGTTAATTCCTCAAGCCAATGATGTGTGCTCAATGGCATTTGTGTTGTGGCGCCCCCTTGTGGTCCCTTGGATAATTCTATACAGTGCTGGTGTGGGGAGGAAGAGCTGTACTTTGTGGCCTTGGACCTTGGATGTTCTCACCCTCCTGATCCAAAAGACAAATGGGGCATTTATCAGGAATAATGGATGTGTCTATAAGGGTGTGTCTAGAGAGGCTCAACTGAGGAAGATCCACCCTGACCATGTGAGGCCCCACTCCACGGGCTGAGGTCCCTGACTGAAAATGAGGCAGCAGGTGGTGGGGTGGCAAATGTCAGCACTCACCTCACACTGCTTGTGGACTATGGAGACAAATTCACCAGCTGATTCACGCTCTTGCCCATGTCTTCTTCCCCATGAGGAGCCATCTTTTACAAATTGGAAGCCAAAAGAAAACCTTTATCCCTTAAACAATTTCTGGTCAATTACTTTTTCATGGCAACAAGGAAGAGTAACTAACTCTGTGA
Organism: Meriones unguiculatus; assembly: GCF_030254825.1. Classification (NCBI taxonomy): domain Eukaryota; kingdom Metazoa; phylum Chordata; class Mammalia; order Rodentia; family Muridae; genus Meriones; species Meriones unguiculatus. The sequence continues at coordinate 126,316,351 of NC_083352.1, read as the reverse complement.
TGGATGGATGAGTTCATTCACTTAGTTGTGCTGATGCTTTCTCAGCACAGATGCCTGTCATCGCCATGTCATACAGCCTATGTACACATGGTTTTCCTTGATCATTAGGCCCCATTAATGCTCTAAAGACATGTTCAGGAATGGGTGAGATCGAAAGCTTGCACTGCCCCTAATATGTAATAGATCCAGCTTCCCTGGCTGCCTGTGCAGTCATTTACATACTATTTATAAATGCTTCCATTCCATCAGGCATGACAAGTGACCTTGACATGACCTGAAGTACATGAGGGATTTGGGTTTGCACTTCCCTGATAGCTAAAGATGTTGGTCATAACTTTATGTAATTATTGGTCATTTTTGCTGTTTTGAGTTCTTTATGTATTCTAGGTACTAGTTCTGTCAGAAGAATAGCTTGTAGATATCTCCCCATTCTATATTAAAACTAACAATCATTGAGAAGAAACAAGATCCTGGAGCGGGTGAAAGGGAAACAGAGCTCCTACATCCTGCTTCTGAGAATGTAAATTAGTGCATCCACCACAGAGATGACTATGGTAGTTCCCCTAAACAATTAAAACTAGAACTGCCACTACATGGCCATCCTAGTCCTGGACACACACTGGCAGCAAGCTAAGGAGGCACGTGTTATGGCTACCTGCTTATCAGGGATTATCACAGCGCTCCTCACAGCAGCCAACTCATGAAGACAGCCTGAGTGTCCCCCAGCTTATGAACAGATGAACACAATGTTGGACAGTCAGATGTGGTAACTCACACTGGTAACTGCTACACTCAGGAGGCTGGAGCAGGAGGAGAGTCACAAGTTCAAGGCCACTTGGATTCCACAGTGAGTTCCAGAGTGTCCTGAGCTACGGAGTGAGACCTTGTGTCAGAAACCAAATGTAAGAAAGTAGAAAGGAAGAAAATATGGAATAAATGGACAATGAAGTCTATGTATTCAGTCATAGACAATGAAATCGTTTGTTTTAAGGAAAATGAGCAGAAGTGGAGATTATATAAGTGAAATAAGCCCGGGTCAGAAAAACAAACATCGTTGTTTCTCTCAGATGTAGAATCTAAAGAAGAAAATTAAAAAGACACCAATATTGAAAGAGGGCTATTAGGGAAGCTAAAGAGGATAGGGGAGAAAGTGTAAGAAAGTAATGGGTATAAACATGATCAAAACATACCTTAGGCCAAATGAAAATGTCAAAATAAAATCTACTATCTTCCACAATCAATATAGCCTAATAACATATATAAAAAATAAAGCAACTGAGGGGGTTGAACAGTTACACACAAACAGTGTCACACAGTATGTGAGAGAATTTGGGTACACATATTTTGGCATTTCCAGGGACTGCAGACCCTAACCATATACCGACATCATGTCTAGATCACCTGTAATTCCTAACACAGTGTAAACGTCGCGTACATAGCTCTCAAATGTATTGTTTAAAACAATTAGAAAAGGTAGCCTGCACCAGTAATGACACATTTTTTTCTGAACATTTTTGCCAAGCAGTTGGTTAACTGCAATGATGCAGAAGTCCTAGGTAAGGTGAACTGGTTACACCCTTTTACCAAATGCCTAACGTTGGCCTTTGGTTCGCATACAAAGAGTCAAACACAGAAGTCGAACAAAAATGCTTTAATGAAGCTCAGGAAACCACTGAATTCGGTAGGTCCACCTTCATTTTTGTACCCCTTGGATTTAGAGTGCTAATTCAAATTCTATGAAACACGGGGTTCCCATCCTGTAGCCAAACAGCACAGTTTGCGGCTTGGGCACCACGTGAAATGGACCCTTTCATCTTGGAGGCATTTGTGACGACAGGTACCATGTAAACGTTTGCACTTTTTACTGTTCCCTATTCCAAAACAAAAACAAGGACACCTGTATCAGTCCTGAGAATCCTGGTAGAGGCCAGAGGCCCAGGAAATAAAATGAAGGCAGTGGAAGGAGAGCTCACCTTCCTCCGAGGCTTCCGGACTTTTTACCATGTCACATCCTCTAAGGACACTCAGTACCAGTCCCAGACCTTCATAAATGCTTCCTCTTGGAAGTGCAGTGACTTGCAAGGATAAAAAGCACAGTGGGTTATGAGGCTAACAAAATAAACCATCAGACCTGGACTTGAACTCTATCTGTATCCCAAGCCAGCTGGTAGAACGTTGAGCGAGTGGCTTCCTTCCTAAGGCTCTGTTTCCTCTTTAATACAGACATAGACGTCTCAGAGGGCTGTGGTAATGACTAGCAGAGACAGCTGGTGCTTGCCTCACATGCTTGTAACCCTGAGTTCCAGCCTTAGCGTAGCATAGACTGGGCATGTTGGCCCATATTTATAATCTCAGCACTCAGGAGATAGGGGCAGGAGAATCAAGAGTTCAAGAGCCTTATGAGCAATACAGGGTGAGTGAGTGGCTTCAGCAATATGAAAACCTGTCTCAAAAGAAATAAAAGGAAAACGTAAATAAATTAATTATTAATTGATATGTATAAAACACTAGAATTAAATAAATCTCCAATGCAATAACAATATCTCAGCAAAGATTGAGCAGTTTAAGATATTTTACAAGAAAAAAAACCCTAATCATTAGCAAATAATGAAACCTAATGGCTTGAGAAAAATACAAAGTTGAAAGCATATTTAAATAAAAAAGAATAGATGCACAACTGAACAAAAGGCATACAATTAATAACCATAGGGAGCCTGACCTAAGCACTGTATCTACAAAAGAACCCACCCACTCAGGGAACACCACAGGAGAAGAATGGAAAGACAACAGGAGACAGACGACCAGGACACCAGCTGCTAAGCCCTGTCTTCTAGACGTGACTGGGATGCTATGCCCATGAAACCCTAACATTATGGCTGCATGAATAAGACCTACATGACCACACCAGTAGACACACCAGCCTGGATAGGAGAACTCTCACAGAGCCTCACTCCCTAGAGGAAGAGCAACAGGCAATCCATGGTGGCTGAGAGGAGAAAAAGCACTTTTCTCCAGGGATCAGCTCCCTGGTCAGCTACCCTAGTGGTCAGCACTAAACAAACATACATACAAGCATCACTGTAGGAATGAATTCAGAAGACTAAACACACACATAAACACACACACACACACAAGAAGTCCAGCTTATAATAAAACTTATTGAAAATATTGCTTTATGAAAGAATAAAGATTCTTGTCATGTATTCGAGCTACTCACGCCTTCCAAGGACAAAGGACAACAAGGGACTCGTCACATCTGAAACTGGACAAATATTGCCTCCATGTCCTTCCTAAGGACTCTAACAGACACAGAGCTTCAAAAGAGCAAATTGGACACAAAATTAACTGTTAAGTGCATGATACTTGTAGAACTTTAACTAAATGACAACTAAAAATCAGACCACCAGAGCTCAGTGACAGAGTGTTGGTCTATCATGAACCACAAAAATACAAATACAAAATGACGGTGTAAAAGACTCCGCGGCTAAACGTCCTGACGAAGAGCCACCCAGCACTGTGCAAAGATGTGGTACACTGAGAACATGTGCGGACATGGTCCAGGGCCTGAGACCAAGTTGCTGCAGAGGTATTTGTGGGAAGACAGCGAAAGGAGGAAGAAGGGTCTATCCCACCATTGCTAGCTGCCCGCTGTGTGACTCAGTGGCAGAGCACTTCCGTAAGATCCATGAGGACCTGGGTTCCATGCAAACAACGACAAAAAGAAAAAGAAAGAAGGGAATATAGAAGTAGGTTGTGAATTTAAATCAGAAGCACCAGTAGGAATTCATGCGTGCTTATTTTTAAAAAGTTTTCCCCCATGGCTGTGGTGACTGCAAAGCTTAGAAACATTGGCCAGTCAATAAGAATTAGAAAGTGCCATGGGCAGGGGTTCTAGGCTATCTCCATGAATGATACTTGGTTGGAGCATGAGTCTCTGGGAAGAGCCCTGTGTTCAGATTTTCTGGTTCTGTTGCACTCACAGTTTAGTGTCCAAGTGGGTTACATAGTAACGGGAACAGGGACTGCCTCTGACATAATCTGATTGGCCTGCTCTTTGATCACCTCCCCCTGAGGGGGAGCAGCCTTACCAGGCCACAGAAGATGACAATGCCGCCACTCCTGATGAGATCTGATAAATTAAGATCAGAAGGAAGGAGAGGGGGACCTCCCCTATCAGTGGACTTGGGGAGGGGCATGCATGAAGAAGGGGGAGGGAGGGTGGAATCGGGAGGGGAAGAGGGAGGGGCTTATGGGGGGATACAAAGTGAATAAAGTGTAATTAGACTGACATTCAACCAAGGACCATGTATGGATATAACCTAGAACCTCCACTCAGATGTAGCCTGTGGTAGCTCAGTAACCAATTGGTTTCCCAAAGTGAGGGGAACAAGGACTATTTCTAACAGGAACTCAATGACTGGCTCTTTGGCCTCCCCACCCCCCAAGGGAGGAGCAGTCCTGTTAGGCCACAGAGGAGGGCTTTGCAGCCAGTCCTGAAGATACCTGATAAAACAGGATCAAATGAATGGGGAGGAGGTCCCCCCTATCAGTGGACTTGGAAAGGGGCACGGTGGAGATGAGGGAGGGAGGGAGGGACTGGGAGGGAATGAGGGATCGGAACACGGCTGGGATACAGAGTTAATAAAATGTAACTGATAAAAAAAAATAATAATAAAATAAAAAAATAAAAATAAAAAAAAAGTTAAAAATTTTCAAAAAAAAAGCTGCAGTTGAACTGAGAGTATATAGTATTGCTACTGAGCAGATTAAAAAAAAGAATTAGAAAGTGTAATTGTGGAGACCATTTTTGGTCAAAAAACTACAAAACAAGCCTGAAGCATCCTATCACACAAGAGACTGAGGAAGCTATGAAAGACAAGAAACACAATATTACAAATATCAGTGCCTCAGATGTAAGGCTCTCCCTCTGCCTTGACTAGGAGTTTGTCCTGCAAGAGGGATGATGGTAGCAATAGATTCAATGTGTGGCTCAAAACAATTAGTCTAAAGTCTGTGAGTTCAAAGCCAGCGAAGTATACAAAGTGCGTTCCAGGACAGCCAAGACTGTTATAAAGAGAAACCCTGTCTCAAAAAACAAAAAAAAAAACAAACAAACACAAACTCATTGGTCTAAAATAAATCATACCTAACTGAGTAATGCTGAATCCACTGTCTCCTGAATCCAGCTGTTATTGAGGGAAGAAGAAAGGGAGGGTGAAGGTAGAAACCCTGGAGGCCTAACCCTTTCTCCAAGCCAGAACTGTATCTCAGACCATAAGAGGCTGATGCTATTGGCTTCCAGGTTTATATGCAATCCCTGCAGCTCTAACTCCCAACTTTCCTACCAACAGAATAGAAGGTTCTGGAACTCTCTGAAGAATTACAGGAAACAAAGAAGCTGCCTTCATTACACACTAATGTTCCCAGTCTTGACCTTTCTACCGAATTTTTTTGTCACACAAAAATTAGAAATTAGAAAATTGAAGCACAGAGAAATGAGATGCCGGGCAGGTTTTATCTCAAGATCTGAGGCTCTTCCCACTGCCCCAGAAAAACAGCCTCAACCCATCCCACCATCCACCCAGACCCACTCACCAACTCTGTCCCTCCTCTGAAGGGGCTAGGTTACCTGGAATGACCTGGGACTGAAGCAGCAGCAGAGTCATGGCCAACACTGCAGTCTTCATGGCCTTAGGAAATGCAGGGTGTTGACCTGTGTCTAGAAAAACACAAGGCACTGGGTGAGAGCTCTGGATGCCTGCTGCCTGTAATTTTCTGGGACATATGTTCTCAGAGGTCCACAGGTATACTCTGCCTCCCCAGCCCAGGCCTCCACACCCACAGCACTGACCACACTCCTAAGCTAACACTCCCTTATCCACTCGAGGACCAGCAAGACCAACTCCTACAATGGCCAGACTATACCACTGTAAAATATGTCAGGCTTTATCAAAAGCCACTCTACTCTACTCTAGTGGTAATGAAGCTTATGAGCCCAAAGCCATAACTGAGAAGGTGTTGACATTTCATGGCAGCTGAGAGAGGGAGAGTCAGTTGTTTATTTTTACGTGTGGCCCCTAGTAGATTGTCTATGCTCTATTGAATGTCCCCACATCCATGAAACTATCAACAGCACAATTGGACTAGCTGAGATATTTTTAATAGGGTAGGGCTGGAGAGACTGCTCACTGGTTAAAATCACGGGCTGATCTTTAGTGAAACCCACATGACAGCTCACAACTGTCAGCAATTCCAGTTCCAGAGGATCCAATACCTTCTTTTGGCCTCTATGGTGCAGGCGGTACACAGACACACATGCAGACAAACACCCACAGCCCCTCACCCCCCCACACACACACTATAATAAATGTTTTTTTACAAAGATAGACATGAGGTTGGGAGGAAAGTAGGGAGGTGGAGATGGATCTGAGAAAAGGCAGGGGAAGGAGGAGGGGCTGAATATAGTCAAAATAGATTGTATGTAGATATAAAATTTTCAAAGAATTCATTAAACTATTATATGAAAAATGTTAACACATATAAAGATCCTCAACACTGCACAACTCTTGCCATGGTCTACAAAGTCCTACACTGACAGCTCGTCCACTAAAGCGCTTACCACACAAGCACGAGGTTCCAGGTATGATCCACAGAATCTATATAAAAGAGGCAGAAGCATGGTTCGGTGGCCCACACCCTTAATCCTAGCAATCAGGAGGCAGAAGCAGGTGGACCTCTATGAGTTTGAGTCTAGCCAGGTCTAAATATGGAGTTCGAGGACAGCCAAGGTGACATAGTGACAAAGCTGCCTCAAAAAAAAAAAAAAAAAAAAAGATTCTGTTGCTGTCCTTGTGGAGCTCCTGTCCCCTCCAGGTCTTTCTCTCTCCCCCTTCTTTCATAAGATTCCCTGCACTCTACCCAAAGTTTGGCTATGAGTCTTAGCATCTGTTTCTATACCCTGCTGGGTACAGTCTTTCAGAGACCCTCTGAGGTAGACTCCTGTCCTGTTCCCTGTTTTCTCCCTCTTCCAGATCTATTCCATTTACCTTTCTGAATGAGGATTGAGCATCTTACCCAGAGTCCTCCTTCTTGATTAGCTTCTTTAGGTGTACAGATTGTAGTATGTTTATCCTATATTATAGGTCTAGTATCCACTTATAAGTGAGTATATACCATGTGTGTCTTTCTTCTGGGATACCTCACTCAGGATGATCTTTTCTAGTTCCCACTTTTTGCCTGCAAATTTCATGATTTCCTTGCTTTTAATTGCTGAGTAGCATTAAAAAGACACAAATATTAAAAGTGATCTAAATAGGGCTGGAGGGAAGTTTAAGAATGTAATGGGGATGAACATGATGAAAATATACTGTACGCCATATAACAATATCACTATAAAACCTTCCACTTACACAATCAATATGCCCAAATAACATGCATAAGATGTAAAGCAACTGCGGGAGGGAAAGCAGGTCACACACAAACAGTGTCACACCGTATGTGAGAGAATCGGGGTACATATATTTCAGCATTTCCAAGGATTGCAAAACCTAACCATATACCTACAGCATGTCTAGATTACCTATAATTCCTAATACAGTGTAAATGCCATGTAAATACTTCTCAAATGTACTGTTTAAAAACAACGAGGAAAGGTAGTCTGCACCAATAATGACACATTTTTTTTCTGAACAGTTTTGTCATGTGCTTGGTTAAGTCCACTGATGCAGAAGTCCTAGGTAAGATGAACTAGATACACCCTTTTACCAAATACCTAATGCCTGATGTTGGCCTTTGGTTGTGTATACAAAGAGGCAAACACAAAAGGCGGCCAAAGATGCTTTAATGAAGCTCCGGAAACCACTGAGGTGAGTAGGTCCACCTCCATTTTTCCAGCCTTAGCCTTTAGACTACTAATTCAAATTCTGTGCAATCTGCGACAGAGGGTTGTACTTCACACAGCACCATTTGTGTTTCGGGCACCGATCGGTATAGACCACTTCCTTCTTGAAGCATCTGAGACGGCAGGTACCAAGAAAATCCCAGCACAATTCACTTTTCCCTATTTCAGAGCAAAACAAAAGACACCTGCATCAGTCCTGAGGATCCAGGTAAAGGGCAGAGGCCCAGGCAATAAAATGGAGGCAGGGGAAGGAGTGGTCACCTCTAGAGGTTTGGGGACCTTGTATCATCACACATCCTCTAAGGACACTTAGTACCAATCCCAGCCCTTCATAAAGACTTCCTCTTGGAAGTGCAGTGACTTGCAAGGCTTAACAAGCATGGTGGGTTATGAGGTTAACAAATGAACCATCAGAACCTATCGACCTGGATTTGAACTCTGTGTCCCAAGCCAGCTAGTAGGTAAGCCTTGAGCTGGTGGCTTCCTTCCTAAGAATCTGTTTCCTCTTTTCTACAGATGTAGATGTCTCAGAGAGCTGTGGGGATGAATAGCACAGACTGTGTGGCTCAGTTGGTGCTTGCCAAGCATTCTCGAAGCCCTGAGTTCCAGTCTTAGCATAGCAAAGACTGGGCATGTTGGCCCTTATTTATAATCTCAGCACTCAGGAGATGGGGCAGAGGATCAAGAGTTCAAGGTGCATTCGAGACCAGCTTCAGCTACATGAGACCCTGTCTCAAAATAAATTGTAAAATGTAAATAAAATTAATCATTAATTGATTTGCATAAAAACACTAGTATTAACTAAATCCAGCTATGAAATGATAAAACCTCAGCAAAGATTGAGCAGTTTAAGATATTTTACAAGAAAAAAAAACCCTAATCATTAGCAAATAATGAAACCTAATGGCTTGAGAAAAATACAAAGTTGAAAGCATATTTAAATAAAAAGGAATAGATGCACAACTGAGCAAAAGGCACACAATTAATAACCATAGGGAGCCTGACCCAAGTACTGTATCTACAAAAGAACCCACCCACTCAGGGAACACCACAGGAGAAGAATGGAAAGACAACAGGAGACAGAGGACCAGGACACCAGCTGCTAAGCCCTGTCTTCTAGACGTGACTGGGATGCTAAGCCCATGAAACCCTAACATTATGGCTGCATGAATAAGACCTACATGACCTCACCAGCAGACACACCAGCCTGGATAGGAGAACTCTCACAGGGCCTCACTCCCTAGAGGAAGAGCAACAGGCAATCCACGGTGGCTGAGAGGGGAAAAAAGCAGCTTTCTCCAGGGACCAGCTCCCTGGCCAGCTACCCCAGTGGTCAGCACTAAAAACACATACATATGAGTATCTCTGTATGAATGAATTCAGTAGACTACACAGACACACACACACACACGAAAGCATGTGCACACACACACACACACAGAGATATGAAAGCACACATACACACACACATGCACGCACACACAAACACATGCACACATGCAGGCACCCACCCAAATGAACACAAAATACTGCTTCTTCATGTCAGCATAAAGATTGGTATCGTGTATACAAGCTACTCACGCCTTCCGAAGACAAAGGATAACAAAGGACTCTTCACATCTGAAACTGGACAATGTTGCCTCCATGTCCTTCCTAAGGACTCTAACAGGTACAGAGCTTCAGACCAGCAAACTGAAGCAAACTGAAGCAAACAGAAATAACTGTTAAGTGCACAGTGACTTATAGAACTCTAACTAAATGACAAGTTAAAATCAGACCACCAGAGCTCAGTGACAGAGTGTTGGTCTATCATGAACCACAAAAATGCAAACATGAAATGACGGTGTAAAAGACTCCGCGGCTAAACGTCCTGACGAAGAGCCACCCAGCACTGTGCAAAGATGTGGTACACTGAGAACATGTGCGGACATGGTCCAGGGCCTGAGGCCAAGTTGCCGCAGAGGTATTTGTGGGAAGACAGCGAAAGGAGGAAGAAGGGTCTATCCCACCATTGCTAGCTGCCCGCTGTGTGACTCAGTGGCAGAGCACTTCCGTAAGATCCATGAGGACCTGGGTTCCATGCAAACAACAACAAAAAGAAAAAGAAAGAAGGGAATATAGAAGTAGGTTGTGAATCAGAAGCACCAGTAGGAATTCATGGGTGCTTATTCTTAAAAATATTTTTTCCATGACTGTGGTGACTGCAAAGCTTAGAAACATTGGCCAGTCGATAAGAATTAGAAAGTGTAATTGTGGAGACCATTTTTGGTCAAAAAACTACAAAACAAGCCTGAAGCATCCTATCACACAAGAGACTGAGGAAGCTATGAAAGACAAGAAACACAATATTGTAAAGATCAACACCTCAGCTCTAATGCTCTCCCTCTGCCTTGACTAGGAGTTTGTCCTAAAAGAGGGATGATGGTAGCAACAGATTCAATGTGTGGCTCAAAACAATTAGTCTAAAGTCTGTGAGTTCAAAGCCAGCGAAGTATACAAAGTGCGTTCCAGGACAGCCAAGACTGTTATAAAGAGAAACCCTGTCTCAAAAAACAAAAGAAACAAACAAACACAAACTCATTGGTCTAAAATAAGTCATACCTAACTGAGTAATGATGTATCCACTGTCTCCTTAATCCAGCTGTTACTGAGGGAAGAAGAAAGGGAAGGATGAAGGTAGAAACCCTGGAGGCCTAACCCTTTCTCCAAGCCAGAACTGTATCTCAGACCATAAGAGGCTGATGCAATTGGCTACAGATTTATATGCAATCCCTGCAGCTCTAACTCCCAACTTTCCTACCAACAGAACAGAAGGTTCTGGAACTCTCTGAAGAATTACAGAAAACAAAGAAGCTGCCTTCATTGCACAATAATGTTCCCAGTCTTGACCTTTCTACATAAATTTTTGCTACATAAAAATTAGAAATTAAAGAAATTGAAACACAGAAAAATGAGTGTCCCAGGAGGTTTTATCCCAAGATGTGAGGCTCTTCCCACTGCTACAAACAAACATACCCATCCCAACATCCACCCAGACCCACTCTACAATTTGTCCCTCCTCTGAAGGGGGCTAGGTTACCTGAAATGACCTGGGAATTAAGCAGCAGCAGAGCCATAGCCAACATTGCAGTCTTCATGGCTTTAGGAAATCCAGGGAATTGACCTGTGTCTAGCAAAACACAAGGCACTGGGTGAGAGCTCTGGATGCCTGCTGCCTGTAATCAGCTGGGACACGTGTTCTCAGAGGAACAGAGGTACAGTGTGCGTCTCCATCCCTAGGCCTCCACACCCACAGCACTGACCACACACTCCTAAGCTAAGACTCCCTATCCCCTTATCCAGACCAGAAAGACTAATTCCTAATTAATGGCCGAATTAAACCACTGTAAGTATATGCCAGGCTTTATCAAAAGCCAGCCCAGAATCCTCTACTCTGGTGGTAAAGAAACTTATGAGCCCAAAGCCGTAACTGAGAAGCTGTTTATATTTCGTGGCTGCTGGGAGACTGAGATTTTTTTTTCTTAGGAGTGTGGCCCCTAGCATATTTATTGTCTATGCTCCACTGAACAGCCCCACATCCATGAGTCTATGGGCAGCACAACCTGGAGTAACTGAGACATTTTAACAGGGTGGAGCTGGAGAGACTGCTCAGTGGCTAAAATGACAGGCTACTCTTCTAGAGGGCCCCACTTAGGTTCCCATAACCCACTTGACAGCTCACAACTGTCAGCAATTCCAGTTTCATAGAATCCAACACCATCATTTGGCTTCTATGGTCCAGGTGGTACACAGACACACATGCAGACCAAACACCCACAACCCCCCACACACACTATAATAAAATATTTATTTAACAAAAACAAACATGAAGTTGGGGGGAAGGTAGGGAGGTGGGGATGGATCTTAGAGAATGGGAATGTAAACTTATACAACCACTTTGGAAATCAATCTGACACTTTCTCAGACAATTAGGAGTAGTGCTACCTCAAGATCCAGTTATACCCCTCCTAGGCATTTATCTAAAATATTCTCAAGTATACAACAAGGACATTTGTTTCACCATGTTCACAGCATCTCTATTTGTGATAGCCAGAAGCTGGAAGCAACCTAGATGTCCCTCAACTGAGGAATGGATACAGAAATTGTGGTACATTTACACAATGGAATACTACTCAGCTATTAAAAACAAGGAAATCATGAAATGTGCAGGCAAATGGTGGGAACTAGAAAAGAGCATCTTGAGTGAAGTAACCCAGAAGCAGAAAGACACACACGGTATACACTCACTCATAACTGGATACTAGCCATATAATATAGGATAAACATACTAAAATCTGTATACCTAAAGAAGCTAAGCAAGAAGAAGGACCCTAAGGAAGATGTTCGATCCTCATTCAGAAGGACAAAGCAATAGACATCAGAAGACAAGGAACAGGACAGGAGCCTACCACAGACAGTCTCTGAAAGATTCTACTGATTAAGGTATCAAAGCAGAGGCTAAGCCACATAGCCAAACTTTGGGCAGACTGCAGGGAATCTTATGAAAGAAGGGGGAGAGAGAAAGACCTGGAGGGGACAGGAGCTCCAAAAGAAGACCAACAGAGCCACAAAAACTGAGCCCTGGGGGCCCTGCAGAGACTGATACCTCAACCAAGGACCATGCATTGAGAGGACCTAAAACTCCAACTAAGATATAACCCATTGACCCAGCCTCCAAGTGAGGTCCCTAGTATGGAAGCAGGGTTTCTCTGGCATGAACTAGTGACAGGCTCTCTGATCATCTCCTTCTGGGGTTTGCAGCCTGACCAGGTCACAAAGAAAGACAATACAACCATCCACTGATGAGACCTGCTAGGCTAGAGTCAAATAGAAGACAGGAGAAAGACCTCCCCTATCAGTAGACTAGGGGAGGAGGATAGAGGGAAAAAGGGGAGGAAGGGTGAGATTGGGAGGAGATGAGAAAGGGGGCCACAGCCAGGATACAAATTGAATACATTGTAATAAATGATAATAATTTTAAAAAGAAGAATATTTACAAAAATGGAAAAAAAACTACTCACACACTTTTCATAAAGAAATTATTGCTGGGCATGATGGCACAGGTGCTTAATCCCCAAATTTGAGAGGCAGAGGGAGGTAGATTTACACAGCAAGTTCCAAGACAGCCAAGACTTCATAGAGGGACCTTGTCTCAAACAAACACACAAACATACATATGCAAAAGACTGTTTTAATTTTAGCATATATATATGGAGCTGGAGCTGGAGTTACAGGCAGTTGCCAAGCACCACATGGGTGCTGGACGCTGAACTCAGGTCCTCTGGAAGAGCAGGGCACACTCTGAACAGCCTTCGCTCCAGCCAGACAAGCTCCTTTCTCCAGGTGCTCTTTCCCATGGGAACTAAGAGAGGACACTGCCCACACTTCTAGCAGAGTGAGTTTATCAAGCTATTCTCTATCAAAGAAAAACTCTCCTACTGCATAAAATGCTCTGTTTTAGGAAGAATTTCGGCACTGAAGCCAAGAAAGATAGAAGTTAGTCAGCTCACTGTCCCAGCTGAGCCCGCTTTTTGTGTGATCTTAGAGTGAATCCTATTCTCTCTAGGATCAGTCTCAGCAGTGAGCAGATTGGAGCCCACAGAGTAAAACACTCAGGCCAACCCACTGTACTCCCAGGTCACTCCAGATACACAGAAAATGAAAGGTTACAGAAGTCTGAGGTTTTGCCACCAGCGTGGGCCCAACTACAAGGGCTTACCTCTAGAGTCAGTCCCAGGGCCATGATTCCTAATCTTTAATTCTGTACAGTTTCTTTACCACAGCTGCCTCAGCAAGGTTACATGGAGATCCAGGTAAGGGGTCTATGAAAAGCACCCCAGCCTGGATATCTTTCTGGACAAACTACAGACTCTTCTTGATTCCACTGCTGATGGCAGCCTTGGCTCTCTTCTTGGAGCTGGCTTCACAGAATCTTAGTGCTGGCCCCACTCAGCCTTAGGAAGACTGGTTACAAGGAGTGTGGGGGTGATCTTGGTTTTCAACTTGACACACTTGGGAAGACAGAACCTCAGCTAAGGATTGGCTCCATCAGACTGGCCTGTGGGTCTGTCAATGTGTCATGTTGTTGACTGTTATTTAACATGAGAGAGCCCCAGCCACTGTGGGCAATAACATTTTTAGCTATAGATGTAAGCTAATTATGCAGAGAGATAGAAAGAGACAGAGAGAGAAGGAGACACAGAGAGAGAGACAGAGAGACAGAGTTAGTAGAATATATTCCCCATGGTCTCTGCTTCAGTTCCTGTCTCCAGGCTCCTGCCTTGAATTCCTGCCTTGGCTTCAACCAATGATGGGCTGGATTCTTAAAGGCAACTAAAGGCTTCCCAAGTTTCTTTTGGTCAGGATTTTCATCGTAGCAAGAGAAAAGCTTAACAAGGACAAGGTGGTCTAGAGTGTTCTCTCCTCTAGACCCCAGAAGCACTCCTAGCTCTTGTGTTCCCCAAAGAGAACTCAGACAGGACACAGCAGTACAGAGAGCAGCCAGGGGTTTCCTTAACTCAGCAGGGTAAACCAAGGTGCACACTTTACAGCAGGAGCCAGCTGAGCCAAGCAGAAATGGTGCGGATCCTGGCAGTCACTGGGCTTATGGCTCTCTTTTCTCTGTCACCCTCTCTCCCCTGTGCCTCCTCCAGGGTGGAAACTCCCAGGAAACTGGCGAGCTCTTCTTGTCAGCCCATTTTACCCACAATGCAGTCTGTCTGTTATAAGTTAAATATACACGATTCAAGAATACATACAAGAGGTTAAGTGGCCCCTAAAATTGCAATCACCAGGGGAAAGGGTGACTGCGGTCTGGGCATGCGCCCCAGTGAGGCCGTCTCCCGAGCTGGTTTGAACTGAACTAGACCGAGTCCACAACCATCGATTTTCTTTAAATCTTCTTTGGGGCCATCAGCTGGCCCAGCCAGATACACCACCACCTCTCTTTAAAATCTGTTGTGTTAGCCACCACTACCTGGCTTTTGGGTCCAACTGAGGCACTTGCGGTGACAGTGGGGTTCTGTTAGTCTCTCCCGAAGCTAATCCCCTGCCGAACCAACACCCTCCCATCCTGGGTCCCTGAAATAATCGGGAAGAATTTATAAGGTTCTCAAACCTTTGAAGTCTTAGTCCTTCCTGTTGGGCAGACTTGACTGATTTTTTTTAAGTAACTTTACAAGGTTATTCTTTGTCTTTCGAACGCCTGAGAATTGCAGAATGTTTCATTCCAGCAAGCTCTGAGCGACACAATGCCTTCCAATGACCTTGAACAGTCAGCTATGTCATGAGAAAAGGCAGGAGGGCAGCGCAGAGATAAACATCTTTATAAGTTAGTGCTGAGGTTGTAGCTTGGGAAACAAATGGCATTGGCTCCCACGAAGAAATGGGGGAGACAGCAAGTGGCTACATTCTCCTGCAGGGCCAAGGGAAGGAGGGGAAAGATTGCAGTGATGCCTTCTGCACAGGAGACTCACTGCTGAGTACAGGAGGGGCAGGCTGAGCCCACAGCTCTTAGCCTCTTTATTCTGTGCACGGATTCCCAGAAGAATGAGCTACCCCTGCCTGCAGCATGATTCCTCGGGAATGGGGGTGGATAAGAAACAGGAAATAGTCTTTTCTTCCTTCACAGCACTCATCCCCTTCAGCAAGAAACAAGGCAAAATTCTAAGACACAGAACACTGGGTTATGAAGAGCCACCCTCTGACATTTTCAATTTTTATGCTGTCAAATGATATTGATTTCACAATAAACCGGGTTGTTTTTAAATTCACTTCCTATGGATTTTGACTCAGCTAAGCACATGGTTCCTGTAAATTTCTAAAAGACCCTTTTGTTTTTATGTATATGGGTTTGGTGCAATAATATATGTCTGTGTGCCACGTGAATGCTGTGCCCAGGACGGGTGTCCAGGAGAGGGTGTGCTCTCCTTGGCAGCCCATTTTCCCCAGAAGTCAGTCTGCTATAGATGTATTCATAAGATGCAAGGATAGATACAGGGGTTTAAGCATCCCTAAGATTGCAGAGTTTACTGGGCAACTGTACTCTGGGGATGCTCCCTGGTGAGGGGATCCCTGGAACTGGTTTGAGCTGAGCCAGACAGAGTCCGGCACCATCTTTTATACCTGTTTGGAGGTGAGAGGATGACCTGACCCAGACAGACAGACAATCACTACCTAAAGGACTTTATGTCCTGAGTTGTTTTTTCTTGTTGTTTTGTTTTGCTTTGTTTTGTTTGGTTTGGTTTGGTTTGGTGGTGGGGCATTGAGTCTGTTAGTGAGTCCTCTGGCACTTACCTCCTCCTTAACACTAGGTTGTTCAGAGTTTGCAAGGGGCTAATATCACACATTATGCCAATATTTAGTCAAGATGTTTAAGATGCAACAGAAATGCTCTTTCCTAGCCATTTATTTTTCTGGAATTAGAAACCAAAGTCCCTGTGGTGGTGCAGTCAACACATAACTGGTTTTGTTTTTTTGTTTGTTTGTTTGTTTGGTTGGTTGGTTGGTTGGTTGGGGGGTTGTTTTGTTTTGTTTTGTTTTGGCTTATTTTCTTCAAAGGTATTCTTGGTGTTCAAAACCATGCAGGTGAATGCAGAGAGAGTTTGCTTCCCCAACTGGCTTATACAATTGCTTACCTGGAAGGAAGAAAGATCATGGTTATTCCCACTGCTCTATCATCACAAGCAGCCAAAGATACTATGTTATCTAGACTTCACATCCCTGTGACGAAATACTGGAGAAAAGCAGTTTAAAGGGAGAAGATGCTTCTTTGGGCTCAAAGCTTCTTCTGAAGTTTCAATCATTTTGTCTGAGTCATGGTGAGATGAAGGATCATGGCAAGAGACAGTAGCAAAGCTGCCTACATTGTGGTGGCCAGGAAGCAGAGAGAAAGAAAACACCAATCGAGCTGACTTTTCCCTTTGGTCTCTGGCCTATGGGATGGTGTTACTCATATTAAGTGCAAGTCCACCTTCCATATTTCTCTCTGTTCATGCCTCAACAGATACAGCCAGAGGTCTCAGAGACACTTCCCAAACCAGGCAAGCTGACAGGGAATGTAACCATCACAGCAGCAGCATAGTCGTGTTTTAACTTGAAATGATGGTCTATTTGATTGCTAGAGCTGTCATTCAACACCACAATGGAGAAATAAAAACAGATTTTTTTTTCTCCACTATCCTGGACGCTACAAATTCAAAATCAAAATGGTGACAATGCTGGCTCCTCCAGAGACCCAGAGGTGTGTGTGCTCTGTCCTCTCTGCTGGTCCCTTGCTGCTGCTGGCCCTTGTCATTCCTCAGCTTAGAAAGGCACAGCTTCAACCTCTGCCTCCCTCATCATAGAACATTTCCTGTATTTCTGTCCAAATTGCCTTCTCCTTGTAAGGACTCTAGCCAAGCACATTTTTGTGACTTGGGTGTTGGCCAGCACCCTGCCAAAAGGACACGGCATCCTGCTGTTTATACTAAGAGTACTGCTCTCTCCCTATACAAGTGACTCTGTGTTGGGACTGGGGAGACAGCTTGGGGGTTAAGAGCATGTGCTGATCTTGCAGAGGACTCAGGTTCAGTTCCCCACACTCAAGTCACCAAATCACAACCTTCAGAAACTCCAGCTCCAGGGGATCAAAGCTCTCACTGGCCTCATCGGGCACTGCCCTCA
The DNA here is from genome assembly GCF_030254825.1 of Meriones unguiculatus. Lineage (NCBI taxonomy): Eukaryota > Metazoa > Chordata > Mammalia > Rodentia > Muridae > Meriones > Meriones unguiculatus. Next base: position 126,298,749 of record NC_083352.1, on the reverse strand, counting down.
TGTGCACAAAGCCACACTCACACTCATACACATATAGACAAAAAAAAAATCATCTTAAACTTCTGGATTATTGATAAAATAATAGTCCCATTAATTTTGTAGCAGAAAATGATACCACCTTGACATTTCAATTTTTTTCCTTTGGTTACTAATCAAGATGAAAGTGGCCTTTCTACCCATGAACAGGCCATGATATCTGAGGTGTGCCTGGAGGTGTTCACACAGCATCTTCCTCTGTCTCCTCACCAGGTCCTTTTTGTCCCCTGTAACTGAGAGAACCCACCACACTAATACCTATTCTGGGATGGTGTTTAAAGGTGCAGTAGTACATGAATATGCATAGAGTGGGCCCAGGAGGGGAGTGTGGCTTTGCCGGTGCCACCATGTACTTGGGAGTGGAGGGTTGAGAGGAAGCTCCGTGGTCGAAGGGTGGATGAGCCCAAGAATATGTGAGTGAAAATGCCACCTCCCTGCCATGTGAGGGAGCTGAAATCCTTGGTATGCCGCATCCATTTTCTTTCTGTGTCATTTCTACACCTACAGAACCATATAAATTGATGGGTGAATGGACCCCCATAGCTCATCTGCTCCAAATACTTGATGAAACAAATTGAAACCCAGAAAAAGGTGAATCTTGAAGCCTTGGGTTTTGCATATTGAACTAAAGGAAGAAGAACAGGCAGAACAAGAACAAGAACAAGAAGAACAAGAAAAGGAGGAAGAAGAATCGAAGGAGGAGGAGGAAGAGAAGAAGAAATAATCTCCCAGTATCATGTAAGAACTAGAAAGGTGTCTCAGCATTAAAGAATGCATACTGTTCTCATGGAGACAGAGGCTGGCCTGGTCTACAAAGCTAGTCTAGGATAGCCAAGACTACACAGAAAAATCCTGTTAAAAAAAAAGAAAAAAAAAAAAAAAAGAAAAGAATGCACACTCCTTTTGCAAGGGAACTGATTTCAGCATCATGTGGTGGGTGGATCCATTACAACCATCAAAAGTCCAGGGGGTCTTCAGCCTTCCAAGTGCACCTGCACATACACACATACAGACACCCACACACATACACATATGCACATACATTTATACATAATGAAAAATAAAAACAAATCTGTTTAAATAAAAATTAAATTAGTGGAAAGGCTAACAACATGGCTCAGCTGCCTGAGGAATTGTTCAGAACCCTCAAGGCCCTGGATTCAGCCCTTAATCAGCCCTTTAATAAAACAGCCATGATAACACCCGCCTGTAGAAGCAGGAGGCTCAGAAGTTCATGGTCACCTTCAGCTACATCAACACATGAAATCAAGGCCAGCCTTGGCTACATAACACATGTCTCTTTAAAAAGGTGTAGGAGAGCTAAGAGACTCAGGGGGGAGTAAATAAGATCAAGAGACAATATTCAAAGGGTAAGTTTTACAATACTTTCCAAGATTAAGCATAAGTTTGTAGAGTAGGTATTTCCTACTAAGCCCTGAGTACATCAGTTCTCACCCTGAAAGCCAACCTCCTTCCCATACCCAAGCATGGTAGACAGTGAAGATCTCTCAGGAAGAAAAGAATCCAATAAATACATTCTCCAAAAGGAGGAGTGTGAGGGCCACCTGTCCCACACATTCAAACATTCTGCTTTGTGACATTTTGAAGAATATCCAGGCAGGTAAGAGGCCCTGGCTAGAATGAAATTCTTCTCCTCAGCTTTCTTCCCTCTGTGGACTTGAGTGTCACTTTGCAGCCACCATTTTAAATGTGAATGATCTCTGGAGACAACGGCCACCAGAGTGTGGAGCAGTTCCGAGAACTAACAAGGCTGATGCTGCTTTCCTCCTGCAGCTCCTGTTGCTATTGATGCAGTAAGACAAGAAGTTGGAGATCTGAAACAAGGACTGGACTGCCTCCAAAGAACCGAAAGACCCTAACCAGCAGGAAGCAGCTAAGAGAACTGCACCCCCTCTCCCACAAAGCTACTGTCTCCTACCTGGCATTGGGGTATTGGGAAGGATTGGGGTGGAGTAGGAAGAGATATAAGAAATGTAAATAAAAGAGTTTTTAATAAGTACACCAATAGGCTGTTTCTCACAGTTTCTGATTTCATAACAGCTCTCCTTCCCCACTTCCGTCACTGCTGACCAAACTAACCCCACAGGCCAGGTTCACCACTAACCACTTCTCTGTGACTGCCATCAACAGACATCAGGAGTCCAGCAGAGCCCTGCACCTTCCCATGGAAGTCCTGGGGTGCCTTCAGATCCTGGCCATCACCCGTGGAAATGAGCTAATATCCTCTGTTCCTCACCAAGTCTTTGCTTTTGCAGCAACTTCAACAATTAAGCTGAGACTCATTTTACCATTGCTTCCTTAGTTCATGATGCTGATCGTGGCTGTCCTCAGACTGAAACTTCACAGGATGATGAGAGGCAGCAGGCCACCACGGTAGAGCTGTAGGATTGGATACTGGATCCCTTCCCAGACCATTTCTTCCTCTCTCTCTCTCTCTCTCTCTCTCTCTCTCTCTCTTTCTCTCCCTTTCTCTCTCTCTCTTTCTCTCCCTTTCTCTCTCTCTCTTTCTCTCCCTTTCTCTCTCTCTCTCTTCCTCTCCCACTCTCTGTTTTCCTCTCCTTCTCCCCACCCCTCAGCTTTTTGAGACAAGGTTTCTCTATGTAGCCTTGGCTGTCCTGGACTTACTTTATAGACCAGGCTGGCCTCAAACTCCCAGAGATCTGCCTGACTCTGCCTTCCTGAGTGCTGGGATTACAGGCATGGGTCACAATGCCAGGCTTTTATCTTTTCCTTGTAAAGCTTCTTGAAGGAATTACTGAAAGACTAGGACCTCATCCTTCCATTTACCTCTGTGTAAATCTTGGGCAGAACATTCAATATTCTCTGTTCCCACAGATGGTTTGCTCACTGTCTTAGCTCATAAGCTCTACCATGTTTGATCCTCTTGACCTTTATACCAGGAGGGTCCAGTCAGGAAGGAGACCTCACATAAATAATGGAGACAAAGGATAGTTAATGCAGGGAAGTTCTTACTTTTGCTGGAAAGTTGAAAAATGACAAGAAAGCACTACCAGCTGCAGAAGCAGCCACCTCGCTCCTGCTAAGGGAGCTGAAGAAATGAGAATGAATGAATGTTCAGACCAGGGTTCAGGGAACCTCTGTTCTTGCATCCCTGAGGAAGGGGCTCAGCCCAGCACCGAGAGCAACCCTGTGCTTGGTTAGTACAGGGCTGGTGCTCAGAGAGCCCTCCAATGCCATTTTCCTCCCGGTTCTTGTTCCTCTAATGTACTTACTCTTGAACAGACCTTGCCCTGCCTGGAACCCCATATTTTCCTCTCTTCCAGAGCCTGTTGTTAATTCTGCAAGCCAAAGATGTGTGCTCAATGGCATTTGTACTGCGCCCCCTTGTGGTCCCGGCTCTAATTTGGCACAGAGCTGGTGGGGAAAAGTTGTACTTTGTGGCCTTGGACATTGGCTGTCCTCACCCTCCCTATCCAAAAGATAAAGGGATCCTGTGGACTCGGCTGGTGTGGCTCCACACTGTATCCATCCGGATAAGGGCTGTTCCCGTGGGATGTCCCCGGAGATCCAAGGAACTTCTGCTAGAGAGGCCGGCCTCCCCTGCTAGCCACTATCTTTGCCGCAGGTTTGGACTCCAAGCCTCACCTTGGGCCTTCTCCCACCATGAAGCTCCTGCTACTGGCTTTGGCCGCACTACTGCTCTTGTCCCAGCTCACTCCAGGTAATGTAGATCTCCTCATGGAAAGGGTCAGGTAGAGACTCCCTGCCCCTGTCAGTGAAGCCTTAGAGGCCAGGAGCCACCATTCGCAACCCCATGAAGGCGGCGTCTTGCTGGGTGCTGAATCTTAGTTACCAGCAACAACATCCGGAATGGCTTAACCACCACCGGCTCCATGCTCGGCTCTACCAAGTTGTGCAAAGGGCCAGTGTGGTGGTAGGAGCAGCCAGCAAGGAGAAGGCAACAGCAGCTCTCTTGCAGAATAGGCCCCAAATAGTCTAGGCTTAGTAAGAGCCACAGCCACCTTAATGGAAGAGAGAAGCTCGTGTTTACCACTCCTCTCTCTGTACCGTACTCAGTGGTAGAGCTAGGACTATGGAGGCAAATGGCGTGGCCCTTGGGCACAGCTGAAAAACATTCTACCCAAAGCTGTGGCAAAGCGAAGTGGGTACACGTGAGTAGGGCCAGCTAATCTGAGGGGCGGCAGAGTCCCGAGGAGTGACTGAAAGTTAGGCATCAGAGGGGAAGAGGTGGACAGGGAAGGGTGTTCCAGGGAGAATAAACATACAAAAAGCACCCTATTCCAGGGAGAGCGTGCTACCTGAGGGGACCCAACCCACAATGGAGGGGTGGGTGGCTGATGGGAGCCACGGGTGAGGAAGCATGTGGGCCAGAGGAGGACCATGGGAGAACCTAGCCGGAGAAGGTCAGCCTATCCTTCCCAGCAACCCTACCTGCATTCTTCGACTCACCTGGTATAGCTTCTGTCCACCCAAGACTGTCAAACTTTCCAGAATCAGAACATGCTATGTTCCTAGCCAAGCTGTTCCCTCCTGGGGCCCTGAAACATCCTTCATCTAAGGGAGGAAGAAAAGCCAAGAGCCCAAGTTGGCAACTGGCTCACCATTATCTGACCCCCGACCCACCCCGACCGCCTTCACCACTGTTCAGAGGATCAGTTTCTCATTTATCCAGTTTCTGTGTGTAGTATGTGTGTTTCGTGTGTGTAGTAATAGCAGGTTGAGGGAACAACAGAGAAAGCACACACATTTGGGCTGCAGCCCAGTTGATACAGTGCTCACCCAGCACAGAGGAAGCCCTGGCTTTGATTCCTTGCACCACGGAAATTAGGTGTGGTCGTGCAGGATTGGAATCCCAGGACTGGGAGGTGGAGGCTGAAGGATCTGAATTCAGCGGCTACTTACCGCTGTTTAAGGTCAGTCTGGGATAAACAAGGCCCTGTCTGAAAGAGGGGGTGAGCAGTTAGTTTCACGTGGACTGTGACATTCAGGTGAACCTTCTCAGCAACCGCCATTCTGGAAGAGGTGGCAACCTTGCTTTCACCTGGAAGACCCAGGAGTTAAATGTCTAGGGTTGAACACAGCGACGACCAGGAAATGGGTCGCTGTGGCCCTGGGGGAGCTAAAGATGGTGCTGTTTACAATTCTGTCCACCACACCAGGGAATGTGGGTGCCTCCTGGACTGGCGTTATGCTACCTGCTGCTGAGCACAGTAGGAAGAGCTTCTGCTGCTTCCCTGTGCTGCCTCCCAGCTCTCTGAGGGTTGGATGAGGTGCAGAAGCTAAGCCTTTCCCAAAGGTCCTAGCTGACACCCGCCTGAGGTGCCGACACTGCTTCAGAACCATTCTGGGTGTTGCTAGCAAACTGTCCCTCCTGCAGCGCTAGCTCAGCTTCTCTGCATTTCCCTAACGTTCAGGTTAGCCAGCATCCACCCCTAGCATGTTGATGACGTCAGGCTGACAGGGATAGGGGAGTTTTTCAGGCAGCTCGTGCTGCTGCTGATGATGATGATGATGATGACGATGATGATGTTGATGGTGATGGAGGTGAATATAAACTCCTCAATTCTCAGGAAGCTCTTGGAAGAGTTTCTCTTCCACTTCCTGTAAGAGGGGTTGAGTGGAAGCCATCAATCCTTTGGCCATCGCCTTCATCTCTGACAGCCTGCAGTGAGTTGGTTCTGTCTGAACCCACCAGGCTTTAGCCAGGCCTTTACTTTCTTCAGTAAATTTTGATTGCTGAAATGACGGTCTTGCTATGACCAACTCTTATCTCACTTAAGCTAAATTATGACTGTCATCCTAACTGTTCCACCTTTGGACAGTCAAAGGGTCTCAGGATGAAAGGGGGCCAAAATGTACAGCCCTTAAAAATCTTTAGAATGACAGTGGGTAAACACACTTGCCGCCAAGCCTGACAGCCTGAACTTGATTGAGCACTAAGACCCTCTCGTTATGAGCAGACTGGCTCCGTTCCGTTAAATTGTCCTTGGCTGTGCAGACAATACAGGAATGAATAAGTGTAAGTATAAAATGCTCAGGGTTGGAGGGACGCTTTAGTGGGTAAGAACATTTCCTGTGCAAGCAAAAGAGACCTGAGTTCGGACCCTCAGCACTCACATAAAATGCCAGATGTGCCTGCTCATAATCCGTGTTGGAAGGTGGCAACAGACAGATCCAGGAACCCGCTATCAAGCTGGGCTAACCAGATTGGTGAATTTTCAGCTCAGCGAGAGACCCTGTCTCGATGAACACCAGATGCTCTTTCCTGCCCTCTGTTCATGCAACACACACAGTGGGTCATTTTGACATTCTTGAGTTAAAACTGACATCTCACAGCAGCTGACAGCCATCTGCAACTCCAGGTCCCAAGGACTAACACCCTCATCTGGCCTGTGCACACACAGACAAAAAAACACCTACATCTAAAATAGAAATAAATAAATCTTCAAAACATGAGATCTCATTAAGTGGCTGTTTCTTTCTTAGCTTTGCTACAAAGTAAGGCAGAATCACAGCCACGGAAACAAACTCACTGCTTGGCAAAGGTGACCAAGTATAGCTCCCCTTAACACCACACAGCTCAGGCAGCTGCCCTCCACTAAGCCCCTCCCCCGGCATCCCTACCAGCATTCTCTCCCTCCCCCAAAGTGTCCTGACTTGTAGAGTGACTGATATTTTTTTATGTCTTCACGAAATACTCATTGCCAAGGTTACATCCCTAAACATCTTTTGTTTGTGTTTTATTTCTGAGACAGGATCTCACGGTGTAGCCCTGACTGGCAAACATCCTGTTTTTAAAAATATGCCTTTTAATATTTCTCTGATCTTCATCCCTCTGTCTTTACAAGTTGTCTTGAAATAACTGGTCACTGACCTGGATTCTCCCGCAATTTAGGATTTTGCCAGTTGCATGCTCAGAATAGAACTCACAGTATCCTCTGGTGTGTGGGCCTGGATTTCGGGAAACTCACTATTTAGACCAAGCTGCCCTCAAACTCACAGAGACCCACCTGCCTCTGCCTGCTGAGGGCTACCACACCTGGCTACTCTTAGTGAACTCAAATTGTCCCATCCTTGATGAGGAGGGTCTGCTTGATGCACAAGCTTTACTTTGAAAAACCTAGTACCTGTGTTAGTGTTCTTGTGCAATGCCCATCCATCTTTATAAAGACTAGCAGCACCGTGCTGCAGCCTCGCCACCTCAAACACGACACCCTGCTACACAGGACACTGCACAGCCAAAGGTCTGTGAGGGCTGGCAACAGTTTACCCAACAAAGAAACAGCTTTAGACCCAGCTGTTCTCAGCTGTGAGCCCAGACCCCTTTGGGTGTCTTTATCAGATGTTTACATTATGATTCATAGCGGCAGCAAAATTTCAGTTATGAAGTTGCAACAGAATAAGTTTATGGTTGGAGGAAACCACAAAATGAGGAACTGGATTAAGGGGCTGCAGCATTAGGAAGGTTGAGAGCCACTGAATCTAGAGGGAAAAGGAAGGCATGGAGGTTAACTGCAGCATGTATGCTTTCGAGAGTCACAAGCAAGGTGGGGCCCCAAGGCAGGCGTAAAAGGCTGACATCTGGCCCAGGCTGAGAACAAACTGAAGGCCGAATTTCTGAGGAAAGCCCAAAGTAAAGAGGAAGGAGGAAGCTAGGCATAGCGGCACAAACTGGGGATCCCAGGACTTGAGAAAAGTTCAAGGTCATTCTCAGCTACAGAATGACACACACCCCCAAAAGAGAGAGAGAGAAAGAAAAACAGAGAGTGGGAGGAGGGGGTAGAGAGCAAGAGTGACAGTTTTGTATGAAACATCCTATCTGCTCCTCACGCCTCATGGAAATCAATGCTGCATTTGTTTTGGGAAACCAGATTCCTTGTGGGGAGAATGGGACACTGCATCCCTACAAGGGGACAGGATTTCAGATACAAAGTATCCACCACTGCTGTTTGAGAAACTCAGGCTCCTCCGTCTTCTGCTCGTGAACAAATCGGTCAGAGGAGTTCAAACTGGGGTGGCAGGAAGTTGTAGACCAAAGTAAGGATTCTACCCAGGTCTAGCAATTTACTGAGCGTGAGTGAGGGGTTATACACAGGGGCAACAGGTAACCCCAAAACAGGTGCACCAGTGTCTCGTGGCAGCATGGAAAATGGTGTTCCTGTAGTTGATAGATGGAGTCCCCTTCCTCAGTTACCCTTCCTGCTCAATCCTCCAGTGGCTCCTGAGAGAACATGCAGCTGGGCGAGAATGACAACAGCTGAGAGAGGGTGCAAGAGGAAGTGAGAGTCTAACGGCCTCTCCAACCCCTCTGTCTATGAGGGACCTTCCACAGGCCCAGGCTGGAGGGTCTCTTGCAGGTAGTCCCAGCTGCTCTGATTAAGATGTTAATGGCGGGACAGGAGAACTCGCTGCTCTCCTGAAGGCCCTGGGCTGGGTTCCAGTACCCACACTCAACCTGTTGTTACTCCGGTCCAGAGGATTCTGTGCCCTCTTCTGGCTTCTTTGGGTACCACACATGTGTGGTTCACATGCATACATACATACAAAACTCTCAAACACGCAGAATAAAATGAGTAAGTCCTCTCTATGGTGATGGCATAGGTTCACAGGGACGGCCACTCACACACACCTGAATTCATGACATCAGTCGCTGGGAAGGCCCGGGGCTCGGACTGTTGGATGGGACACTGTGATTGGCAGGCTTGTCATGTGCTGGTCCTTGCTGTGGGGTGATGGGTCCGAGACCTGAAGAGACCCAGAGACACATCCTAGAAAAAGAAAAAGCCAAGGGTCCTCTATACCAGAGGGGGGCAGGTGGGTTTTGGACATGGCTCTCTTCAGTACTGACACTACTGGAACATTGCACCCCAAAGATTTAAAATTTTCTCAGTAATCCCTTGTGCAGAAGCCCTGGGGTCACCATGGGAACTTGCCTCCCTGGAAGAGATTCCAGGACAGCATACACACACCCGTTCATATGTGTGTGTGTGTGTGTGTGTGTGTGTGTACACATACATATGTATATATGTATATGTGTGTGTATCCTTGTTCTTTTATTCTTGCTGGTTGTCTCCCTGGAAGAGATCCCACAGCGTTCTGACTGCTCATCTCAGGACACGTGGGGATGCCTGGACCATTGTTGCATCTTTCCTATGAAATTGTAACATCAATACAAGAAAGGGAGAAAGGAGGCCCATCTTTGTTGCCCCATTTCAGCCAAACCATAAATAAATCTATTTTCCTTACGAAAGGCTGTTATTCTCAAAGAGAAGCAGTCCAGAGCGTGTATGCACACACACTCACCCATACAGACACACACACTCTCATACACACACGGCACACACCACACACAGACACACACACTCATATACACACGCTCTCACCACACACGAGCACACGCCCACATACACCTATCTACCACTCCTGCTGGCCTCCCTCCTACTCTCCAAACACCTCCCCTTCAGCTTCCGTATCTACATGCATGTACCATGGCAGGTATGTGCACATGGGTATGCCTGAGCACAGCTTTTCCGGAGTTGTGTTAGGAAACAGGTTTCTGGCTGCTCGGAATCTTGTCGCACTTGAGATTTTCCAGGTGCCGTTTCTTTGCCCCCTCTGGTCATCTCTGCCCCCTCTCTCCTTTGGCACCTCCGCTGCTGACGTGTTGATCTAGCAGCGTTCGGTCCCCGCCGCTTCGTTCTTCCTCTGAACTTCATTTTGAGTAGTTTCTGTTTTGTGTCTCCAAGTTCATTCATCTTTTTGGAGAGACTTTTTAACTTTGTTTATTTTTTTTTACTTATTTAGTCTCGTGTGACTCAGGCTGACTTTGAACTCACTATATAGACTGGCACTTGCCTCCAGTCTTCCTGCCTCCACTTCCTGGGTGCTGGAATTATACCTGTGTGCTCACTGACTGGCCGAGTTTCTTAAAGAGGTATTTGTTTTCTTTTTATGTGCCTGTTGCCCGTATGTAGGTCTGGGCACCGTATGCATGCCTGGTGTCTGCAGCGACCGGAGAGGGTTGTCAGGTCCCTTGGAACTGAAGTTTCGGCTTGTTGTGAGCTGCTGTGTGGGTGCTGGAAACTAAGCCAGACAGAGCAGCAAGTGCTCTTTGCCTCTGAGCCATCCTTCTGGCCCCCCGAAAGCTATAGGTTTTCTAAAGCCTTTCTGCTCTGGCGGAAGAGCACACACATATTCCCAGTCCTGAGGACAGCTCTGCCTAGCTCTCTCGTGACCCTTCCCAGACTTTGGTAATTACCTCACAGGTGTGTTCAGAAAAGTGTTCAAAGATGAGAGGGGTTCCCTTTGGAGACTGCCATGGTGTGGACATGTTTCTCTCTCTCCCTCTCTCTCTCTCTCCTCTCTGCCCCATCTGAAATTTTTAATGCTGATTTAAGTAGCTGCTATTTTTCAGCTAGCCGACAACGGGTCTCATGGTGACACTTCCATGCACATGTATCATATATTTTGTGTCTCGTTTACACCCGCCTTCCCCTCTGCCCCCTGGCTGGTCCCCTTCCTACTTTTGCTTTCATGTCTGTACATTCCACAACCCTTTCTTGTTCCCTCTTCTCATCTCAAGACAACTTCTCCTCTCACGGTTCCTGTCCTACTTCCATGGCATTCCTATGTGTCTATATATGTTTAAATCTCGATTCCATACACAAAAAAGGCAAGGTTTGTCTTAGTCCTATATAACATAATAATCCCCAGCTGCATCCGTTTTGCTGCAAATGTCATGATTTCATTCCTGCTACAGCTGTGTATACGGACTTCATTAGCTTTATTCATGTGTCGATGGACCTCTAGACTGATTCCATATCTTGGCTGTCGTGAACGGTACATCAACAGACACAGAGGTGCAAGCACAGAGGTGCAGTCTCTGATAGCACAGACTGCCGTAAAGGCCCTCGGTATATTTGGGGATGGTACACATGGGTTCTACGGTCATTCTAGTTTCAGTCAGCTGAGGGACCTCTGCACTGATTGCCATGATGGCCGTGCAGGTGCGCTCCACCAGCAGCGAACAAGGCCTCCTCTTTCCTCACATCGTGGAGAGCATTTGTTGTCATTTCTTTCCTTGGTGACAGATGGAATGTCATTCCCCTTCTGTGAGGGAACGCCCAGACAGGGCAAGGCCGGTGCTGATGTGTAGAAGCTGGAATTCTATGCCTCTTCTTCCAAGGCTTCCCTTGCCCTTCTCCACCCCTTGCTCCATGTCTGGGCCTCTGTTTGAACTGTCAAAAGGAAACCTGTGACTCAGCTAGAGCTTAAAGACTTTGTTCATCTGAGGGACACCAAGGCATCTGCAAGCTGAGGCAGGACTGGTGCCGCACGGAGAAGTGGGCATGGGCCTTCGCTTTGTCTTGGGCAGCCACTGCTGTCCCTCCTGCACAGCCCCAGGGGGAACGGCATTCCTAGCTGGTCCCCTGTTGTTTCTCTCTTGGTTTGGGTTTTTGTTTTGTTTTGTTTTGTTTTTTTAAGACAAGTTTTATGTAACCCAGGCTGTCTACAACAGCCCTTTCAAGGCAGATTTCCAACGTTCCATCATTTAGTCTAAATTTGCGGTCAAAGAAAGGCTGGGCAAAAAAATGAGGTCAGGAAAAACATCAGTAGGTGGAAGGGGTCGAAGGGAAGGAAGTGAACTTCTCACTCGTGTGCCAGCTCCTCCAGACCAGAGCCACCCTCTTCTTGGGACTGACGTGATCTCCTCTCTCTCTCTCTCTCTCTCTCTCTCTCCTTTGTATCAGGTGACACTCAGAAATGCTGGAATCTCCATGGCAAGTGCCGCCACCGGTGCTCCCGGAAGGAGAGCGTCTATGTCTACTGCACAAACGGGAAGATGTGCTGCGTGAAACCCAAGTTCCAGCCGAAGCCAAAGCCCTGGATGTTCTAAGCGGGGATGTCGCCCTTGGCAAAGCCGTCCTAGGCTGACCCCGTGGATCCTTGAGCTCAGTCAATAAATGCACCTGCCCAACCTCTGTGTTGCTTGCTCATCTATGCTAGCAGTTTTCAAGTTTGGGAAAGCAAAAGTATCATCATCATCATCATCATATGACGTCTCTGTCCCTCATAGGTGAACAGTGGGATTTTCTTGAATCCATGAAGCATATGATGACATTAACTGCTGGGCAGCCAGCAGAGGTGTGCTTATGTACACGTGTGTTCTAGAACTGCTTAGGTTGGAGGCTTGAGGTATAATCACTTGCAGAGGTTGACTTGATCAGTCCTCAGTAACCCCACTGCCCTCGTCCAATGATCGTTGATATTATTAATCTCTGTAACCTCAAAATCATTATTTTTTAATCCTTAAACCCTCCTTGCACAAGACATAAGTGTACTCAATTGGCTCAGTTTGCAGAAGTGGATTAACAAGCGCGTGCAACAGCCTAATAGAAGAAACTCTGCTGTCCCTAAAGGGAAGGTGATATTCCTGTCTATACAGTATTTTAGATTGTCTTGGGGTTTCTGTTGCTGCAATGAATCACTATGAACCAAAAAGCAAGTTGGGGAGAAAGGGTTTATTCGGCTTAGGCTTCACTTCCACACCACAGTTCATCATCAAAGGACGTCAGGAACTTAAACATGGCAGGAACCTGGAGGCACGAGCTGAGGCAGAGGCCACAGAGAGGTGCTGCTTACTGGCTTGCTCCTCATGGCTTGGTCAGTCTGCTCTCTTACAGAACCCAGAATCACTAGCACAGGGATGGCCCCATCCACAAAGGGCCAGGCCCTCCCCATCAATCACTAATTAAGAAAATGACTTATAGGCTTGTCAATCTACTGAGTGAGCTGGCAGTCCAGTGATCTGAAAAGCAGTGAAAACCAAACACAAGAATCATAGTGAAACACAAGCTTCAGAGCTTGTCTCAACTACAGACAGCTCCTGAGAACTGACACCAGAGGGTGACCTCTGACCTCCACATACATAGGCATTCTTGCACCTGCACACACACACACACACACACACACACACACACACACACGTGTTCTCACACACATCCACAAACACAGAAAGTGAAAATCAAGGTAGCAATCAATTCCCATGGAGCTTGGTCCTGGAAGCCTGACTGGAGTGTGAAGAAAATGAAGAAAGGACAGGCAGACACATAGACACACATACAGAAAATCTGGAGTCGGGCAAGGCATGTGCTCTCATGGGGCTGCAACTACTGCCAGCCTTTCTGGTGTGTCCAGCACAGCATGGAGGGTCTTGCCAATCTCCTAGGAGGTCTCTGCAGGCCAGAAGTCTTGGGTTACAAACGCCCAGCAGGAGGAAGCCATAGTTGCTAGTTTTTTTGCACACCGATCAATTGTAAACACTTGTGCTTGGACCAGAGGAAGGAGGCTTTGCCAGTTCTGAGCCGTGCCCCTTGTCATGGCGGTACCCGTGCCAACAACACTCAGCATTTCATTCACTCGGGGCTTCCTGGGATCCCTATGAGCAACAGCAAGAGAAATTGGTCTACGCATGGGAATTGAACAATGCACTCTTAAGTGGTCAGTCGGTCATTGAAGAAATCAAGGAAGAAAAAAATTTAAGCTTTGTAAGACAGCTAAGGTGGTTCTGGGAGAGATGTTCATCACTGTGAGAGCCTACATCTAAGGATCAGAGTGGTTTCCCATAAACAACTTAATGATGTGCCTCAAGGTCATAAAAGCACAAGAATAGGCCAAACTCAAAATTGGTGGATGGAAAACTAATGAAGAAGCTAAAAGAACGAGACAAAGACATAATCAGACAGAGCTGGTTCACTGAAAAGATAAGCTGGGGGCTGGGGGGTGGCAGGGGGTGAGGAAGGTGGCTCATTTGCTACACAAGTGTGAGAACCTGAGTTCACATCCCTGGAACCCGTGCAAATGCTGGATGCAGAGCAAGAGCCTCTGTGACCCCAGCACTCTACAGAGAGATGGGAGGCAGACAGGGAGGGTCCCAGGGCACATGGACCACCTTGCCCAGCACATGCAGCACAAAAATAACAAAGAGCCTGTCACAGACAACGTGAAGGGGGAGGACCCACACACAAAGTCCTCCTCTGACCTCTACACATATACCATGGGATTTACAGACACGAACATGCGCACAAATAATTCTACTAATAATAAGCAAGGTTGATACACTGAAAAGCAGAAGGCTCTGATTAGAGAGCCACTGAGATGGCTCTGCGGGTGGCCGTACCTGCCACAGAGGCACGGTGACCTGAGATCAATAAGAACCCACCTAAAGGTTGGAGCAGAAGAACGACTCCACAGCATCGTCCTGTGACCTCCACAAGCACGCCCATGGCTCACAGGCATCTCGAACACACAATGATGAGTAGTTTTTTAAGTTAAAAATACAAATGGAGATTAAAACGGAGACATTATAGCAGAAATCTAGAGGGTCATAAAGAAATTATTTGGTGCAGAACATGGTAGTGCACAAGTTTGATCCCAGCACTCGGGAGGCAGAGGCAGGCAGATCTCTCTGAGTTTAAGACCAGCCCTGTCTACAAAAGTGTCCAGGATACCTAGGGCTCTGTTACATAGAGAACGGAGAAACCCTGTCTTACGAAAACCAAAAGACGAGGAGAAGGAAGAGGAGAAGAAGGGCGGGGGAAGAAGGAGAGGGAACAGAGGGAGAGGGAAAGGGGGGAGGGGAGAAGGAGGAGCAAGAAAGGGAGGAGGGGGAGAGGAAGAGAAAAGAAATTGTTAGAGGGCCCAGGGAGACAGCTCAGCAGCTAAGGGCACTTGTTGCCAAGCTTGATGACCGGAGTTCAATCTACAGGCCCTACCTGGTGACAGAAAGAGAACCAGCTCCCTCTAGTTATCTGGCTCCACAGATGTGTCATGGTACACATGCTGAGCATGTGTACACACGTGCATCGGGTGGGGGCAGGGCAAGGGTGTAAACCTTAATAATTTTGAAAATTTATATACCAGAGAATTTTAGAGCTGAGATAAAATTAATACATTTCTAGGTGTGTGTTATTTGTAAAAAAAAAAAAAAAAAAAAAAATCAAGTCAAGAGTACGTGGACAGCTAAAATGATCTACAAGCAGCAATGAAGGGCTAGAAAGTGGCTCAGTGTCCAACACTGGTCCGACATGTACATAGCACTGGCTCTGACCCCCAGGGCCACGGGAAAGAAAAGGGGAAAAAAGGAAAAAGAAGGGTAGGAAGGGGAAGCAGCAGGAGGAGCAGAGAGAGCCAGAGAGATGGCTAGGTGGCTCTTGCTGTTCGTACGGAGGACCTGGGTGCAGTTCCCAGCACCCACATGGTGGCTCATACCTGCCTGTAACTCCAGCTCCAGGCGTCTGATACCCTCTTCCAACCTCTGCAGGAACCAGGTACAGATGTGGAGAAAACATCTGCAGACATCAAATAAAAATAAGTGACTATTTTTCAAGCAGTGAATAGTAGAAATAAGGAATCTCCCAGTGGCTAGAGAGATGAGTCCGTGATCAAGAGTGTTTGCTGCTCTTGCAAAGGACTGAGTTGGGGTCCTAGCACCCACATGGCAGCTCACAGATGGCCTGTAACTCCAGTTCATGGAATCCAAAGCTGTTCTTCTGGAGTCGTTGGGTGCCTACACTCACGTGGTGCACAGACATTCATGCAAGCAATGACTCAAACATTTAAATAATAAAAATTAATAAATATTTGTAAAAGGGTCTCCCAGAACAAAGTAACGATCCTGTGATTTGCACAGTATTTTTGTGATCTGCACAGGAAAATTCAGTTGACAAGAAATACTTGCATCTGGATTTCTCACGTACAAGTGTTGGAAATAGGGGAAATTTCATTTCCCTGGACAGTCACACACATTACATGCCAGTAGGGAATCAACCATCAAAGAAGAGTTGCCTAGTAGATTCCCCAAATAACCACGA
Organism: Meriones unguiculatus; assembly: GCF_030254825.1. NCBI lineage: Eukaryota > Metazoa > Chordata > Mammalia > Rodentia > Muridae > Meriones > Meriones unguiculatus. The sequence continues at coordinate 126,282,838 of NC_083352.1, read as the reverse complement.
GGTGGCAGTATCTGCCTGTGAGACTCATAGAGCTGGCCCTTGACGGAAGTCTAAAGGAAAAGGTCAGATGGATTGTCTCAAATAGAGCTGCCCAGGCTGGCCTGGAACTCATGAAGCTCCCACTTCAGCCATCCGGGTGCTGAAATTACAGGTGCATGCTGTAATGCGCTCAAAGTATCTTCAACATAAGACTGGAATTATAAAAAGTGAAAATTTTTATAGTAACTTTCGGGAGATATTTTAGGTCTGAATATCTTTTCTTCAAAAAAAAAAAAATGCTGGGCATGGGGCACACATTGAATCCCAGCATTTGAGAGGCAGAGACAAGTTGATATCTGAGATAAAGTTCCACCAAGACAGCCAGGACTACATAGAGACCCTGTCTGAAACAGAGAGAGAGAGAGAGAGAGAGAGAGAGAGAGAGAGAGCGAGAATGTAAGCATGCCCAGAAATGTTCTGCAGTGGCAAAGACACAAGGTCATAAAGTATCCACAGCTTGACTCCATTTTGTTTTTAAACCACATTTTACACATTTGTATTTGCTTTGCTGCACAATAAACATAGTTTTTGTTCTCTCATTTGTACTTTTCTCAGTGAGCACGTTCTGTTTTGCAATTAGGGGAAAGGTTTTTAAGGCACGGTGGTGAGCTGGAGAGATGGCACACTGCTCTGGAAGAAGACCAGGGTTCAGTCCCCAGCGCCCACATCAGAGAGCTCACACCACATGCAATTCCAGCTCCAGAGAATCCAGTGTCTCTGACCTCCAAGGGCTCTCACACATTGCTGTGCATAACCACATATGCACACTCACACACACCACGTGTGTGTGTGCGTGCGTGTGTGTGTGTGTGTGTGTGTGTGTGTGTGTAATTTTAAATTAAACATTTTAAAAGGTTTTGAAAACTATATGATCTGTCTGCCGTGGCTTCAGTCATTGGAAGACCCCTGGCTTTCTCTGATATGACCCGTTAAGAGAGACACACTTACGTTCCATCACTCCTGGAACATTCTGGCCAAATGTGGCGTCTAACCCAGTCATAAGTAAAACCAGCAGCTCAAGCCGAGGGGCATGCCATAAGGCAAACTGCTGGATGGGCGACAAATGTCAGTGACTCGCAAGCACAATAAGCTCCCTCTTCTCGTGTACCCCAGGCTGGCTCTGGACTTTCTGTGTAGTTGATCCTGCTCTTCTAACTCCTCCTTGCATGTGCCATGTTCAGCATGGTGCCGGTGATCAAGCCCAGGGCTTCATCCAGGAAGCCCTCTGTCCACCTAGCTGCATAGCTAGCCCTGCCATCGCCAGTCTCAGGTCAAGGAGGTCAAACAAAGGCTACAACTGAGAGCTGGTGTTTTCTATCTAGGTAAGCTCTGAAGATTAAACAATGAGATTCCCTTCCCCACCCCCCACCCTCTGCTGTCAACAGCTGGTTTCAATCACATTCTGTGTCGGCCACATAAAAAGGTACCTTTGTCTTAGAAAAACAAAGAAGTGAAATAAATAAATAGATAAATAAATAAACCACTACACCTGAAATTTACGTGCAAATAGCTCTCAAAAGATGCACACTAAGGGCAGGCTGGAGAGATGGCTCAGAGGTTGAGAGCACTGGCTGATGTTCCAGAGGTCCTGAGTTCAATTCCCAGCTACCACATGGTGGCTCACAACCATCTATAGTGAGATCTGGTGGCCTCTTCCGGTGTGCAGGTGTATGTGCTGGCAGAACACCGTATACATAATAAACAGATCTTTATACCTAATAAACAAATCTTTAAAAAAAATTAAAAATATGCACACTGAGACTATAAAGGTGGAAAAATGGAAACATTGTCTGAACTAAGGTTCCCTCCACAATGACTTTAACTTGTTTCAGGTTGACAGAAAACTATTTAATACAACTGATCCTTTGTCAGCTTGACACACAAATCACTGTTAAGCCACACCTTTGCATCTTGGTTCATCCCCAAGGTCACACACTAATATTGACATCACAATATAAAACCATTTTCAAACTTAAAAATCCCATAGTCTTACAACTTCAAACACTTTAAAACTCTCTCTCTCTCTCTGTCTCTTTAATTATTTTTTTTCTCTCTCTCTCTTTAATCCAAAGAATCTTTTAAAATCTAAAGCCTCTCAACTGTGGACTTCAATAAAATAAAGTAAAACACAATATTTTCTTACTGTAAAAAGGAAGAGCCAAAGGAATCATCGTAATCTGAGCAAAGCAGAACCAAACTCCAGCTGTATAAATAATTCAATATCTAATATCTGGAATCAACTCACAATCTTCTAGGCTCCTCCAAAAGGCTCGGGTCACTTCTCTGGCTCCACTGTCTGCAGCAGACACAGCTTGCCTTCCAGGCCCCAGCCGGCTCTGCCCCACCGCTGCTACTGTTCCTGCTGGTTATCATATGGTACTGGCGTCTCCAAAACGCTGGGGTCTCTTGCTGCAACTGGGCTGCGCCTTCACCTTCTCCTGGGCTCTCCTCAGGTACTCCACCAACAGTGTCAAGCCTTAGCTGCCCTCCATGACCCTTTCATGCCTTCAAAACCAGTACCACCTTCTCAGGAGATTTCACCTTAGTGATGCTTAATCACAGCTTCATCACAGCTGATTCTTTAGTCCCAGCTAACCAGAGCCACAGATTCTTCCTACAGAAGGCCTGGTAGAGTCTTTGCTTCCCTCTGAAACTCCACAAGCCAGGCTTCCATCCTGTTCTCAACACTAATCTCAGTGTTCTTACCCTCCATGTTCCCACAGAACAGCCGACTGAGCTTTCAACACTCAATGGCTTTTCTAGCCCAAAGTTCCAAAGTCCTTCCACAGTTCTCCTCAAAACATGGTCAGGACTTCACAGCAACACCCCACTCCTGGTAACAACTTGTCTTAGTTAGAATTTCTATTGCTGCAGTGATACACCATGACCAGAAGCAAGTTGTGGAGGAAAAGGCTTAGTTGGCTTAAACTGCCACATTGTAGCCCATCACTAAAGGAAGCCAGGACAGGAACTCAGACTGAGCAGAAACCTAGATACAGGAGCTGACACAACGGCCATGGAGAAGTGCTGCTTACTGGCTTGCTCCTTATGGCTTATTTAGTCTGCTTTATTGTAAAACCCAAGACCACCAGCCCAGGTACCACCCAGAAGAGGGCTGAGCCCTCCAGCGTCAAGCACTTATTTTAAAAATGCCCTACAGGCTCACTGGCATTCTGCTCTTACGGAGGCATTTTCTCAATCCCGCCTCTCAGATGACTCTAGCTTATGTCAAGTTGACATAAAACTATTCAACACAGTCAATACCTAAAGAAACCATGGAAACTCTTAGTACTGTTTCTTGTGAGAGAACTATTGGGGGAAGGTGGCCAGGTGCCTTTTGCTCAGCAGCAGTGACAGATCGCAGTGGCTTGTATTACTGGGCACTTTCAAGGCGCTGAGCCACCTTCTCTGACCCCTGAACCAGCCATCCCATTGTAGGCTGCGGTGATTTCCACTTGACAGCAAAGAAACCTGGCGATAAGGCTCAGGAGTGACTGGGTCCCACAACCTGCAGCACAGCTAGGGTGAAAGCATCTGTCTGTCTGACCCCGGCTCTCAGAGGTCATCACCAACTTTACGGCAGAATCTCAAAGCCACACATGTGACATCTAAGGCTGTGCATGAAGTACTGGGGGAATGAGGTCAGGGCAAGGGGCTAAAGTTAGGTCTAGCCTGGCTATTGGCTTAAGCCTGGGATTAAACATGTATTCTGGCATCATTTTTGCTGGGAATCAGATGAGGGAAGGAAGGGTTTATGTGGCTTACAGTTCCAGACTACGGGCTATCACTGAGAGGCTGAGGCAGGAACTCAAGCAGGTGGTGACATCATAGCCACAGTCAAGGGCAGAGACGAGCGCAACCATGCCACCTGCTTACTTGCTGCAACTCCTCAACCAGCTTTCTTCACTCGTACATAGTTCAGGGTCCAGGCCGTAAAATGAGGCCAGTCTACATTCATGGGGGACCTCCTAACTCAGTTAACCGTCAAGACAATCCTGCACAGACACGGCCACAAGCCAGCCTGGTCTAGGTAATTCATCATTGAGAATCTCTTTCCATATGATTCTCCTAAACTATCAAAGTGTCCCTTTGGGGTTTCCAAAATCCAGAGGTTTGACCTGAATGAGAACTCAGTCATCCAGGGTCCTGCTTGTTGTCGTAATTTTTTTAAATGAGTGTAGGGTTATAGATTATTATTCTTAGCACTGTAATTATGTTGGCAGTATTATCTAACTGGATATCACAAATAGTAAGACACAGACACCTGTTAGATTTTATAATTGCCTTATTACCTCGGGCCGGGCAGATATTTCTACCTATGCTGTCTCAATAACCTCACCACCCATCTCCCAGCCCCCATCCAATGCCATATGCCTTAATCTTTCCTATCTGGGCTACCTTCCATCCATAACGCCAAGATATTTGCTTGTATTCTTCATCTTGGCCTTTCCATGCCATTATTGGAGTCCTTCCTCCTGGCCCACATGGTTTCTTCTCCACGCTAACCCATCTTGGCCATCCTCCTTCCACCTCTCTTCCTGTCCGTCTGTTTTTTGTGATTCTCCTGTCCTCTAAAGCCTGGAAACCTTAGCCATGGCTAACCCATTTTTCCCTGCCCAGGTACAGGCCTTTAATCAGCCAATCAGGTATAAGGTCTTAGGAAGGTTTACAAAACAAGGATGGGTGTACCTATGTGCAGTGAGCAGATCCTGAGGGCCAGTAATGAGCATCAGAATAACCTCCAACACCTACTCTTCTCACCCAGCTCCGCCCGTGTGCAACAGAAAATGGGAAAGACTGGTGCTGGCTGGGGTCCACTGAGGAGGGGATGGCTGTGGTCACCGCCGAGGACAGCCTGGTGTGGTCTCCCTCTGGCTCTTCACGGCTGTCCTAAGCTAATGTCACCTCGCACTCACTCCTGTGGCTCAGCTGGCCTCCTGGAACCCTCAGCACTCCTGTTCCTAAGCTCTTGCACCTTGGCTCCACCATGGGGTGCTGCGCTTGAACAGCTGGCTAGCCCTCAGTTCCCCACACGGACCACACAGGAACAGAGCAGGAACCAGGGCACCGGCATTTGACCTCTCCTCTGTTCACTTCGTGATGGAAATCGTTCAGCACTGAAGCGTTGTTCCTGAGCTCCGTGGGCATGTCTGTCTCTTTTCCTCTCCAGTCACCTTGGCACATCTGCAAGTACCAAGGGGGCAAAAAAAATAAAGGTTTCACACTCAGTGTTATGCCAGGTTCATGGGACCCTCAGAGACCACCAGGAGACGACTCGAGGCAATTGCAAGAGAGCTTTATTACGAGAGCGATCGAACTCGGGACCCAAGTCTCACTGGTGCAGCAGTAGAGAAGTGAGACCCCGAGCTCTGAGTGAGCAGGATTTTTAAAGAGAAAGTCTGTGAGCAGGGGGTTTCCATGACAGCAAGCAGGGGGCACAAGCCTTGGCGTTACAGAATTGGGTGAGGTTTAGCAGGGCTGGGTGACCTTTTCTGAGGCACATAATCACCATGGCTAAGGCATATAATCACAATGGCTATTTTTCTAAACCACATCTGAAACATTGGGGAGAATTTTCCCACCCAATTCTCAACCGATTCCCATTGATTATTGCCAGGGAGTTTGTCTCTATTTTCTATGAAGCATTTATTCTGTTATATGTCCTGGAGGCTGCTGCTAGGAGAGTTAACTTTTTTCCTGCCAGGTGTACATTCTGTGATATTTCCTGGTACCTGAATTCAGGTCCCAGTCAAGATCTTTATTTCAAAATGGAGTTATATCCTGGCTAACTTAAACTCTTCATCAGCAGGACAGGTGTCCTCTGACTGCCCCTCTGTCACACCAGCACCCTTCACTGGCACAAATTCTGAAGTCTCAGGAACACAGGACAGGAGCCTCTGCTCTTGACAACGTTATTGTACACTAGGTTATTCTGGGGGCTCAATCCCAGAGAGAAGGTGGCAGAAAGAGGAGCTCCTGACCCCCTTTCTCGTAAGCTCAGGTCTCCTCAGGAACTGAAGAGCAGAATTCTCCTTTTCCAGGCGTCTTAAGCAGGAAACAGCCACGAGACTGTGAGATGGTACACCAGACACAAACAGAAGTCAGCCAAGAAGGTTCCAGGGAAAGTATTACGTTGCCAGTGTTATTGTCGGGGCTATGTTAGTGTTGAGAGCTGTGACTGTCATTGGTTCTGATTACCAAGCACTGCCCTCCAGCTGTTCCCCCACATTCTCTAAAGAGGACACGGGGCCTCAAGTCTTCTCAGTGGTCATATGGTCAGTGGCCCAAGAAAATGGGATCATAGAAATGGTGTGTGTGTGTGTGTGTGTGTGTGTGTGTGTGTGTGTGTTGCACGTACACTACGGAAGCTCTCCACCACAAAACCACATCCCTACACCTCCAGATTTTTTTTTTTTTTTTGTAGTGAGGAGGGATCCCTGCAAAGTGAACTTCCTGTTTTTCCATCCAAACACAAACAGGCAGAGAGGAATTGAACCCCGTGCATCTCCAGGTACCTGTGTGATTCTGCTGGGGTTGCCTCCTCCACCTTCCGGCATCACTGATCCTCATCCCAGAAGGGATGGACCGCCCTCTGTTCATGTGAAGACCACTTAATGTGGTTCTTAGGGCCACTTACTTGGGCAGCTTCACGAAGTACTGAGTAGGAGATGAAGAAGGAGGAAGCCTTTCCCCTCCCAGCCAAGTTGCCTTGCCTTTTAAGCCAAACTCACCATCTCCTGCTGGATGGCACACAGGTGTTGTCGATCATGGTATCCTTAACCCTTGTTAATTTATCGTGAGCTCTACCTTGCTTTTGGTATTCTGCAAAGTCCCAACCAACCAATATCATTATCCCCACATTGCAGGTGAGGATCCTGAGGAAGAGGTCAGGAGGATGGATTATTTTTTCCGGAGTTAATCAAGCCCGGAACATTTAGAATGGTCATTAACGCCCACTCTCCCCAGCACCTCCTCCGGCAACCATCCCCCCCCCCCACCGCCCGCACACAAGCATCCTCTTCATCTCCTTCCCTGTGGGGAAATGAACTCAGTCATGCAAGCAGAACACGGAGAGAGCTGGCAGCATGGATTTTATTGGCCAGCAAGGATGCCAGCCCCAGAGCGAGCTACTCGTCTCCAGGCTTGGTGCCTGGTGGACGCTGGAGCGAGTAGGCAAGGCAGCACAGGGAAGCATCTGGACACAGGTGCATGAAGGATTCCTGCCTCGTGCAGTACGTCCGGCAGGCCCCCTGGCCGTTCCAGCACCGTTTGAACTCAGTGCCTCCTGGGTGGAAGAAGACCACAGATCACAGAACAGCCTGTGGGCCACTGGTTAGGCCACACTGGTAACAGATCAGCGCTCCGGTCATTTGTTAGGCCACAAGTCATAAGTGAGAGCACTGAGTTATAATGCGAGGTTAGACTACGGGTTAAGAGAATGATTTATTGTCCAAGTAAAGCCACCCACCAGCTACACGCTGAACACCTCTCTAACAGCTAATGACTGCAGTTGGTCTTATTGCAATCCCTCTTATACAGGTGGAGAGGAGGTTAAAAATCTTAATTAAATCATCATAGTCTCTCTCTCTCTCTCTCTCTCTCTCTCACACACACACACACACACACACACACACACACGCACACACAGATGATTGATTACCTGGTGGCACATGACCCAGGACCAGAAGAGCCACAGTGAGCAGAACCCACGGTGCCATGGCCGCTGAGCTCCTGGGGAGGCCACTGGGAAGAAGTCAGGAGAGGAACCCAGCATACAGTCTTGCTGCCTGCCCAGCTTTTATGGTCTGCAGAGCCATGGGCAGCAAGTCCAGGTGGGAGGATGAGGCCACGTGATCCCAAGGTTGTTTAACTCCCTTATGGCTAGCTCTACGTGTAATAGCCAGCAACATCCTCCTAAGGCTGTGCAAGGACTTGAGGTCTGAGAAAGAGGGAGAGAGAGAGAGACAAATGAATCTTCCCAGCCTATGAGAGTAAGAAAATACTTGAGAAAGGCCTGCTTCTGTCCAGCATCTTCCCATGTGATTGCCAATACTGATTGTCAACTTGACAGCATCTCTGATCACCTAAGAAGGCCAACATTTAGGTATGTCTATAATTTCTAGGTTGGCTTAACGGAGATAGGGAGACACACCCTAAATGTAGGCAACCTCTCCATGGGCCAGGATCATCCTGGACTGGACAGAAAAGAGAAAATGAGCTGAGCACCAGTATTTTCTCTCTCTCTCTCTCTCTCTCTCTCTCTCTCTCTCTCTCTCTCTCTCTCTCCCTCCCTCTCCACCCTCACAAAGATACACAAAGATACAACAAGACCATCTGCTTCCTGATGCCCACACTGATGGATGGTCCCCTCAAACCATAAGCCAGATAAACCCTTCCTCCTTTAAGTTGATTTTGTCATAACAATGACAGAAGTCACCAACCCACTCCCTATTCACTGTAAGAGCTTAAACAAGTCACCAAACTGCGAAGAGGCCCAGTGTATCACCTACAAAATTATGGCAGCTGTCCTTTTCTCCCTTTGAATTAATTACTTATTTTTATTGGGTTTATTTATTTTGTTTTATGGGGCTTTCTTTTTCTGCATGTGTGTGTGTGCACCAGGTGTGTGCATTGTGCTTACAGAGGTCAGAAGGCGATCAGATCTCCTGGAACTGGAGTTAGGGATGGTTGTGAACCACCATGGGGGCACTGAGACCTGCACTGGGTCCTCTGCAAGAGCAGCAAGTGCTCTTAACCACTGAGCCATCTCTCCAGTCCCTAGGTCTACTCTGAAAATGGAAGAACACTTTCCCGGTAGAAAGCAATAACCACCTTCGGAGCATTGAATGAAACAAGGTTCTCAGAGTGTGGTCCCTGGAGCAGCAAACCCCTACTCCTCCCTGAGAGACATGCGTACTCCCCAGCCCTACCCCAAATTTCTGAATCAAAGAGCCATGGAAGTCCTCCAGGCCTTTCTAAAAATACCACTACAGACAGAGCCACCAAGATAACACATGCGCAGAGCTTAGCTTGGCATCCGGTACATAAGCGTCTAGGTTACATCAGGAAAGATGAGCAGGGAAAGGGTATCCCCGACAAAGGGAGCAGAATGGACCTGAAAGGGCAGGTCACAGCATCAAGGCCTCCTTAGAAGAGGCTAAAATGACTACTGGCCATGATGTCTTAAATGCCAAGTTAGCACTTCTATGTCATAGAGAAAAATGTGTCTATTTGTTTGTATATTTTAGGGAGGTTAGCTCCAGTTACTTTTTCCTTGGGTGTTAAGACAGGGCCATGCTGTGCAGCGAGGCTGACCCAGAATTTACTATGTAGCCCAGGCTGGCCTGGAACCCAAAATCCTCCTGCCTCAACCCTCGAGTGCTGGAATTCATAAGTACACCCCACCACATCCATCCAGCAGATTACAATTTTAAATCAAGAAACTGAACCCCAAGCTGGGGAGTTGACTACGATCACTCAGTGACTGAGTCACAGAACGAGGGCTGGAAACCAGGTCACCACTCCCAGGCACAGCTCAGCTCATCCTGCAGGGAGACTGGGGCAGCCAAGCCACATGGTAGAAGCATGATCACATTTGTGTCTTTCCCCAGTGCCAGAATTTATTGAAAGACAATGAAGCCACAAGCTATGTCTATTTCACTAGCTGCAATTTATCAGGCAGTCCTGGCTTAATAATTGGTCCTTGGCAATCTCAGAGCCTTTTATTCCGATCTTAATTATTAATATTACACTTCACACAGTTTTATGCATGTATCTGTCTATATAGGTGTATGTCTGTGTGTGTGTGTGTCTGTGTGTCTGTGTGTGCACGTGTATACACACGCTATAGTATAGCTACAACAAGGGGTTAAAGCAGCCAAGGAGTTCAAAGAGTCCCACTGGAGGCAGAAGGCAGATAGGACCAGAGAAGTCACCACCAGTGGTAAGACAAGATATTAACAACATAAGTAGACAGCTTCTGGAGGCTCACAGAGCCCAGACACAGGGTTGAGCCACGAGCCAGAGAGGTCAGCAGGACCAGTCTAGCCGGATAGTGGATGGACAGCGGTTGAATGAATGGTAATTCAAGCAGGCCATGTCAAATAGTGGAGACTGCTGAGCTGAAGCCCTGGATAACTGGGAGATCTTTTTGTCTCTTGACACGTGGGGCAGGTGGTCACATGACAGGTCTGTGGGGATGTTGCCATGGCTGCATCACTTGGCCTTTCTATGGGGTCCAGGTGAGGGTGCCGTGCCCTTTACAAATCTGGTGTTCTGTAAGTCCACCTGTCTGTTTTTCTACTGCAGTTCTCATACACCGATGAGTCTCCATGGGCCGGTCTGCTTTGATAAGCTGACAGAGGCTGCACTTTCCCTGGTAGGACTAAGTTGACTGTGGCTCTCTGCCTCCTGGGTGGTGCTCACGGGAGGTAGCATCCCGCTCTGCATGGGCAGTCAAAACGAAGCCAGCTGCCACTCTGTAAGGTGGGGTCACCCAAGGCGAGGCACAACCCGGAAGCCGCCTTCTGCAGGGTGCTGAAACTCGGAGCTGAGCACAGCCTGATCTCCAGGCTGCAGAAGAAAGTCAGACCAGAGGGAAGTTGCTCTCGCCCCAAGCCCTGCGGGGGCTGAGCCAGCCTACCCTGCTTCATCCATCTGTTCCAAACCTGGAGCCCCTCAGCCGTGACCGGGAGCCTCACCACAGGTACAGCCTGGCCTCCTGCCCCTCCGCCACCACCACACGAAGGTGGCTCCCGGCTCACAGAGCTTGATTCCTGGCCTTGCAGCCAGCTCCTTCACCAAGATCAGTGTCTTTCCTGATTCGACTTGCCTACGACAGTTTCAGTGGGTAACTAACCGTGGATAGACTGGGCCATGAGATGGCTCAGCAGGTAAAGGCGCCTGCTGCCAGCTCTCACAACGTGAGTTCAAGGAGAGAACCATCTCCTGCAAGTTGTCTTCTGTCACCTAAACAGATTCCATGACAAGCTCTCCCCGCTCCCTGCCCCCAGCAAATAAATGTTTTTAAGTATTAATTTTTTAAAGGGGACAGTAAACTGAAGGACAGGTGCCTTAGTCCCTACTTATCATGAGCAAACGGATGGCGAGTGAATCAATGATAGCAGAATCAGACATTCCGAACTCTTTACTACAGCCGACATAGACTCTCTCTTCTTCCAATCCCTTTTCCAAAATTACCCCTCCACCCAGGGCTTTCTCAAAGTGTGTTCTGTGAGTTATCTGCGTCGCTTGGGCATTTGTTTAAAACGCAGACTCCTTAGCCCAAAGCCCACTCCTGCAGAATCGCCTCCCTTGCAAGAAGGAACCTGGGACCCTGAACACCATGTTCCCCGTAGAGGCTTCCGTCCAGGGCTGAAGTCGGTGTGCCCCGGTAGGTAAGGGGAGCGAAGGTGGACACAGAGGGACATCTAGAGCAAGAAATAAACTCAGTCTCCAGCACCCCATTCCTACACGGCCACCCCCACCTCAGGCGGAGGATTGGAGGAGGTCTACAGGGCGGGGACCCGGGCTGCCTTGACAAGGCGGGGCCGCACGGGGCGGGGTGGCGCTGGACCGGGCGGGACCGGCTGGGGGCTGCGCGCTGAGGCCGGGGGACAGCAGAGTACCCAACAGCTGGGGCGGTGGGGACTTGGAGCCACCGTGCATCAAGGTAAACTTGCCTGTCCGGACGGAGTTCTCCCGACCCCTGTACGCAGTGTGAGGACTGGGAGTTCCAAGGGGTGCGGGGGAGTGGGGGACAGGATGGGAGAGCCTGGCACAAGGGACACCGCCACCACCCCCGCGCGCCCCAGGACTCGGAACTCACATCCAGGACCGCGAGTCGGGAAAGTTCCAACCCGGACTCCCCGAAAGGGCTCTTGAGTCCCGAGCCTTGTGGGCTCCCCTCCCGGTTCCCCTCCTGCACCCTGTTCTGTCACCAAACCTGTTGCCGAATCCCTCGCAGCCTCCCACCCTCCCCAACAACAGCTGGGGGCCATGGCGCCAGCGGCTTCTGAATTTTTCACGCAGGGGCGGGCCGGGCACGCCGTTCCCATGGCACCAGGGCACTCGGGTTACAGCCAGAGAGATCCCCCGGGAGCCCCTTGCCCTTGTGGGGCACCAACGCACCGTGCCCTTCCTCTTCGGGCAGCAGGAATAAAACTTCCCAGAGGCCTCAGCTCTCCTCGGTGTCCCCCAACTCTAAACAAGTGAAGGAGACGGGCGGGGGGGGGGGAGGGTTCCGATGCTTTCTGTAGGGAGGGACACCCTCCCTGGTCTGGGTAGGCAGGATGTGTGCGCTGTAGATGCTCTAGGTCTCCCAACTCGCTGCAGCCCTGTCTGTGTCTGTGTCATGGGGGAAAGGGGTCATCCTCGGATCCCGGTAATCTGCGTCTGGGTGTGCGCATCTGTGAGTGTTCACAGCCTGTGCCCTCGCCCCTTCTAGGCGGACCCGGTGGATTCTAGGCCTGAAACCAGCAACGGCCCCAATCCCACGGAACTGAAAAGTCTCTTCCCAGTTGAACCAGAGAGGACTCTGGAAGAAAACATTTCCGAAAGTTCATCAGGACCCAGAGAAGAAGAGACTCCGGGCTTCGGACTTACTGCCCAGCCCCTTCTTTGGAAAGGAAGGAAGGAGCCAGGGAAGCTAGAGATCTCCTCACTGAGGATGACTCTTAACACCCAGCAAGAAGCAAAGACCACCCTGCGCCGTAGAGCCAGCACTCCACTGCCCCTGTCGGCCAGGGGCCACCAGCCTGGCCGCCTGTGCACAGCGCCCCCTCCTCAATCCCAGCATCCCCGACTGGGCCAGTCAGCCTCCCTCAACCCACCCGTTCGGAAACCCTCCGCTATCCAGGATGGGTGGTCCTCTGAATCCAGTGACTCTGAAGGCTCTTGGGAGGCCCTCTACAGGGTGGTGCTGCTTGGAGACTCTGGTGTTGGGAAGACCAGCCTGGCCAGCCTCTTTGCAGGGAAACAAGATCGGGAGCTTCATGAACAGCTGGGAGGTAGGAGCCCTGTGGGACAAGCCATGCTGTGATCATAGGACTGAAAAGTCAGTGACCAGGGGCACAGATTGCAGGTCACCCACACTGTCCAACTCAAAAAGGGCATCATTCCCACATGCTAGGAAGTAAATGATGCTCACCTAGGACTGTGCAGGACACAGCCTGGACTGGGCTAGAGGAGGGACATTGGATGAAAGGTACATGATTTGTCTCCATGTCTTCAGGGGAGAAAATCTGAAGCTATGGGTGGGCTTTCACCCAGCTTGGAATTTCCCAGCCCCAAAACCTCCTGACTCTCAGACTCCCTCCCCTCCCATCTGTAAGTCGCCAAGACCTAAAAGAAAACTAACATTCTTCCCAAATGGAGGGTTTCGGAGCTCCAGTTCTGAGCTCTGGATTGCTTTACACCCCAAAATGCATTGAGCACGTGGGGTCAGGTGCTGCAGGGCCATAGGCCCCAAGACAAGCAGATACACAGGAGGAGGATAGACGACGTGAAGATAGGCCCCTGCAGGACTGGCTGTGAGGACACAGGGTATGTAGGCAAGGAGTGGCTAAACATGGAGAGAAAATGGAGACCATCTAGCCAGGCCCGTTCTCCAGTAATGATTTCCCTGGGAGTAGTGTACACATGCAGACCTGTGCGTAAGAGATGGGGACACTGAAGCCGGAGATAACATGACCTGCCTCAGCGCACACTGAGCTAGAGTGGAGAGGGGTTTCCCAGGCTACCCCGCCAGCCCACACTCATTCAACTGACACCACCAGCCTCTCACAAGTGCCTGCCATGTGCCAAGTACACAGCTGTGTGACACGTGGACAGGATCCCCAAGGAAGTGTGAAGGAGTGACTGACAAGAAAGGGGAGGTAAGGGAGCCCTGTAGCTCCAAGGGCCTGCTCCACCCTCAGACTCCGCCCTCCCCCTTGATTGCAGATGTGTACGAGAGAACCCTCTCAGTGGACGGAGAGGACGCCACAGTGGTGGTCATGGACACCCGGGAGGCCGAGAAACTGGTACGACACTGTAAGCATGCCTAGGGTGAGGGATGCCGAAATGCATAATAGTAGACACCTGTCCAATACAGGTGGGGTGTACAGGGCAGGGATTAGCGTGGAGACAGCCTCAGCCCCCTCCCCCAAGCCTATCGCTTTTCCAAAGGCAGAAGGACCTCACAGCGCTGACCTCTGTCCTCTCTGTGCCCTCCCAGCAGACATCCCAGAATGCACTTCTCCCTTTGCATGCCTCCTCATCTTTATGCCCATGCCCACATTTGGAGGAAAAAAAAAAAAAAGGAAAAAAGAAAACCACAAACAAAACCACCAAGTTGTGTCATCTTTCCCCTAAACCTAAGCCTCCTAAAGGAAGTTTAGGGCACAGTGTTGGGCCAGGCCTGGTGGCGCACATCTTCAGTCCTCGTACTTGGGAGGCAGAGGGCAGAGGCAGGCGCATCTCCGAGTTGGAAGCCAGCCTGGGCTACATAGTGAGCCAGGACAAATAGGCCTGTGTAGAGAGACCCTGTTTCAAAAAGAACTAAGTGGGCAGTGTTCAGTGGCTGACAGAGCTGCTGACAGAACCAAAGAAGAGAGCAAGGGGGTTGTGTGGGCAGCTCCTGTTCACTCTTTTAGATAGGGCCTCATGATTCCGCCATTTTTTTTTTTTTTTTTTTAGATTTATATTGTATGGGGGGGTACAAACACAGGTAGAAGTCAGAAGACAATCTGCTGAAATCAGCTCTCTCCTTCTATCCTGTGGGTCTGGGGATCGAACTTGGATCCTCCAGCATGGTAGCAGGCACCTTCACCTGGCCATCAAATGCTTGATTCCTCCTGCCTCAGCCTCCCCAGGGCTGCAATTACATCATGCATGCATCCTCATGTCTGGCTTGGACAATTCCTTTCAACAAGTATAAAATGATGTCCAGGTGGGAGTGAGCCTAAGGATACTCTTAAAAGAACGACTGGGGTTTATGGTGCTCCTTCCCCCCCCCCCATGCTGGAAAATGATGGACAAATGCTATGATGTGCATATAAAGCTGTGAAGCCACTTGTCTACTTCCCTTTCTGTCAACAAGCACGCTCAGAGAGGCTGTGTCCACAGCTCTTGAGTGCCGGCAGATCAGGCCCACAACTCCACAGCTAATCCTGGGACTCTCCCCATCTGCCCCGGGAGCAGCCCTTTCTGAACCTTCAGCTTAAGCCTCACTTTGGTGTTCTTCATTACTCAGGTGGCTCAGAGACAGAGAGCCACCACACCCTGTGTCACAGCTTCCACAGCAGCAGGGTGGAACTGTCTCTGAGGACTGAACTCTGAACTACCTTCCAGAAGCCTCTTTACTGTTACAGGGAAGGCAGTTTGGGCCAGTCAATTTCCGAGTACCAAAGCCTCTTCTCGATCTAGGGGTTGTTTTAAAGGAACCATCACCTAAGCAGTTCTCAGCCATACAAGACATCCTGGTTTGCCAGGTATGTCCTCGAAGCTAAGTTACAAAAAGGCTCTGAGAATCCTTCTGGAAAAGCAACTCCATAAACCTCAGATAACAGTCACTGACTCTTTACAGAAGGGTACGTCAAAGCCTAGGTGCCAGAATTCACGCCAGGTACAATGGCTCTCTCTGGTAAACTCCCCGCTACAGTCTCACTTCTCGCTCATTCATTCATTAGAAACGCTTGCTGGGGTATCTGTAGTGAGCCCGAATGCTGAAGACCCTCGAGTAAATAAGTCAGACAAGGTGCTAGCTTCATGGAGCTCATCAAGAAAGAACTGCTTTCTGAATAGGAATCTGTGGGGTGGTCAGTGAGTTAGGGAGACCAGTCAAGGGCCAGGCATGGGGGCCTGCAAGATGGCTAAGCCTAGCAAGGGGGCCTGTTGCCAAGCCTGACAAGCAGAGATTTACACACACCCCAAAAGTGGAAGGGAGAAATCTGCTCCTGAAAGTTGTCTTCTGACCTCGACATTGCACTTAGGTTTGGGGGTTGTTTTGTTTTTTTGTTGTTTGTTTGTTTGTTTGTTTGTTTGTTTTTTGTAACGTGTGCTCTGGGAATCAATTTCAGTCAAACTCTGGTCCTCACGTGTGCGCGCACGCCACCCAGGGAGCTATCCTCCAGGCCCTGACATTCTACATCTGTCTGATTCTACTCGAATGTTATTTGGCCTGAGGGATGAGCAATATAGCTGTTGAGCATGCATCTGCCCCCCACCCCCACCCCCACCGCCACCCCCATCCCCACCAAGGACCTGATTCATCTCTGCTCATCTGTCCTGCTCTCCAGCATCTTCCTCCCTTTCTACACACCGAGCCTTTCCCACTGCGGCTGGTAAGACTGGCCCTTTCCTTCCCCTGAACTGCCTTCTCCCCTGCTTTCAGACCCTGCTCCCCAGAGGCTCCCCTGGCTCACTGGGGAGCTTCCCACACTCTTCAGGCTTTACCTGACACCCGGCCCCTGCTCTTGCCCCTCCTCCACCTCTGTTGCAGTCCCTCCTGATGGTCCTCCTTGCAGGGTGCCTCCCCATCCCCTAACCCGCCTTCCAGAACCTGAGCCTCCAGGACAGGAACCAGACCTCATTAAAGGCCTGAAATCTACACTCAAGGAGCTCTGCCTCTGTTATTCTGGTTCTTTCCTTTCCTTGGTCAAACCACTAGAAAAGAGCTCTGCTTCTTAAGTGTCCCTTTCCACTCCCATCCCTTTCTGTCCTCACCCCCACATATAGGGGACCTTTCAGCTCTCTCCAAAACTGTGCTGAGAAAGGCCTCCCCTGAATTTAGCCTTCTGTTCTCTCTCTGTCTCTCTCTCTGTCTCTCTCTCTCTCATACACACACACACACACACAAAATTTTATTACCAGGTTCGTGGCTTTGTGTGAGTGTGAGTGTGTGTGTGTGTGTGTGTGTGTGTGTGTGTGGTGATGTGAGTGTGTAAATGAGTACAGGTACAGGCTCCCCGAGAGCAGGTGTGAGGTCAGAGGGCAACCTGTGCAGTCGGCTCTCTCCTTCCTCGGTGGGATCCAAGAACCAGACTCCGGCTTTCACTGCCAGACTTTTACCCACTGAGGCTTCTCTTCCTTTTTTATCTTAATTCTGGACTGCAGAAACACTCAAGAAATGTGTCCCAAACTCTCCTCACAGACTAGATAGAGCTAAATGAATCGGGCACACATAATACAGTCCCTGCACTCCAGGAGCTGAGCGGGAGAATCGCTTCAAGATCAGAACCACTCTGGGCTTCAGTGTTCGACCTTGTCAAAGAGGAAAAGGAGGAAGAGGAAGGGAGGGAAAAAAAAGGAGAGAAGACGGAACAAGCAAAGCTAGACCCTTCTTTTGCAGGAAAGAGACCCCACTCCATTTCCGTCCGAAATCCCCAGCATGAAGCAGTCAATGGGAGAGGGAAGGAAACATCAGTTTTTCGAGAAAAGAAACCGAGGCTCAGAGAATCAGTGGTTTTTCCCCAGGTGACACGGGGCGTTATGATAGAATTTGTCCCCTCCAAAACTACCCAGAGTAGAACCTCTACCTGCTCCACCCTTTAGACCAACAAAGCCTCTTTCTCAGCCAGGGCTAGGCACCCTCTGAGGATGAGCCTGGGGTCCCTCCCCCGCAGGGTGAAAGCCGGAGCCAGGAGTGCCTGCGGGCGGGCAGCGCCTACGTCATCGTGTACTCCATCGCCGATCGCAGCAGCTTCGAGAGCGCCTCCGAGCTCCGCATCCAGCTGAGGCGTGCGCACCAGGCCGACCATGTGCCCATCATTCTGGTGGGCAACAAGGCAGACCTGGCCCGCTGCCGGGAAGTCTCGGTGGAAGGTGAGCCCTTTACCCTGCCCCACCCTCTCTCCTTCCGACCGCCTGCCCCTCCTCCGGTGCTCACCTCCGAAAAGGTCTGTTCCCTACAGCCTCGCCCATTCCTGCAACTACCAACCTGGCTGGCCTCTCTCACCTCCCCAGTCGGCACCCAAGTCCTACAGGCACCCTCCTCTTCGCCCACACCCCAAGCCTCTGCCCCGTCCTGGCATCCCTGCTTTGTCCAGGCCAGTCCCTATGTTTCTCTGACTCTATTCAATCATTCCCCAACAGCTGACAGAGATTTCCAGAACCGCATCTTACCTTGTGACCTTCGCTTTAAATACGCCCCCCTCGTAACTCCTCACTCTACCCACACCTAATTTCTACCAGCTTCTCTCAAAGGCTAAAAATGGCCATTGATGGCTCCAGTTATAAATAAGGGAGATTATAAATTCAAGCTCTGTATGAAACACTTAGTGTGTTGGCCAGGAACTACAAACCAAAACTTTTAAAGTTAGGTGTAAATTATATTTACAGTGGCATAGGAATATTTTAATAAGGTTCATATATCTAGTGGGTTCTACAAAGATCTTTAAAATGGCCTTGCTCACAAGGTGGAATCTTCCCAGCCTTGTTCTTGCTGGGTTTCAACCCCTAGACTGAGCTGCTGTCGCAAAGCTTGGTGTGACCTGCCCCTGGGTCCCCTGACACCTGCATTAAGCAGGCCCCTGGGAAATTGCTCCCTGAGGGTCTGAACAGACCCCTTTCAACCCTTATCTCTGCCTTCTGGCTGTCTCCGCCCCCCGCCCCCCCCCCCCCCCCGCAGAGGGCCGTGCCTGCGCAGTGGTGTTCGACTGCAAGTTCATCGAGACCTCAGCCGCTCTGCAGCACAACGTGACAGAGCTCTTCGAGGGCGTGGTGCGCCAACTGCGCCTGCGCCGCCACGACAGCGTGGCCCCGGAGCCACCTTCCCCGCGACGACGGGCCAGCTTGGGCCAGCGTGCCCGCCGCTTCCTGTCACGCCTGACGGCACGCAGTGCAGGACGCCGGGCACTCAAGGCTCGCTCCAAGTCCTGCCACAACCTGGCTGTGCTCTAAGACCAGCGCCTCTCTGGGGTGATGGGACGCAGAGGTACCACCGAGGGGCAATGGTGCATCTCCTGGAGTCCCCATGGTGGACCTTACCGGTTGCCAAGATGGCCAGAGCATTATCAGGAGTCAGAGCATCGCCAGGAGCCAGGGCTGTGAGGACCCTGCCTGCTTGAGGAAGTGATGACTAGGCTATAACGCTGTAAACCTAAGCTGGGCACAAGCGGGGTCTTTTGATTTGGGGGTTTTCAGTTTTTACAGGGTGGGTGTCTTTTTGTTAAAAAAAAAAAAAAAGTTTTTGTCCCTGGGCTGTGTCCAGTTCTCAGAATGCTCCACCCTCAACCAGTCCAGGATGTCCTGTCTGACGCGTGGGACCTCCTTCCCTGGACTCCTCCAGGCATCTCCACCTCCTCTCAAAACATCTAACGTGACTGTAGACTGGTTTGACCTGCTGGCCCAGATGCCTTGGACAATCAATAAAGTCGGTGAATTAATTATCCGCTCAGGCTCTCCTCCCAACGGCTGGGTTCAGTTTCCACCCCAGGCCTTTGAGACAGATACACTGTGGGCCACGTGCATGGCGCGATTCTGAGTGACCTGCTGTCTCCGCCTTAGTTCATTTCCTAGATTCTAGACCCACAAAGTGTTGTCTGTCTGGATGCACCCTGGCACTGACTGTGCCAAGCTGTCAGCCTGTCACACATGCTAGGAAACACACACCCACCCCGGTGCGTTTGTGTGCGTGTGTGTGTGTGTGTGTGTGTGTGTGTGTGTGTTCACACGTGCATGCATGTGTGTATGTGTGCGTGTGGCCACTTAAGAAAGGAGGTTCAGAGAGTGAAGGCAGGAGCCCATAATCACACAGATGCTAAGAGAGGCTGCTGAGATCCCAAGTCCTGCGAGACCCTTGCCACAGTCCTCTTCAGGAGGGGGCTGGCGAATAGCCCAGTGATGAAGAGCTAAGGACAGGTCCCCAGGTCCATCCCTAGAACTCGGGCAAAGAGCCAGCCTGGTGCGACATCTCCTAGGTGTAAGTCCAGCACCTAGGAGACAGGGACCAATGGATCCCTGGAACTCACAGGCTGGCCAGCCTGCTTTATTGCTGAGCTCCAGGCCAGTCAGGGGTTTGGTCTCTGGGGAAAAAAAAAAAAAAGTGGGCAGATGACTTCCGGTCTACCCACATAGAGTTATAGGAGGTAGAGGTGTGACTGAGGGGTAGGGCTTCCTAACATGTGTGAGGTCATAGGTTTGATTCTGGCACTGCACAGAAAAGGGGTGCAGAGGGTTAAAGTTCTATGGGGGAGGTGGGAATAGTGGCACATGCCCATGACCCTAGACCTCAGGAGGTTGAGGCAGAAGAATCTAGCGTTCCAGGCTAATCTAGCCTATCAGGAAAGGGAGGTCGAAGTTAGGTACATAGCCATAATCCTAACATTCTAACGTTCAGGAAAGGCAGAGGCAGGAGGAGCCACTGAAACTTCAAAGCCAGCCTGATCTACATAGCAAGGTCCAGGCCAGCGAGGTCTGCTTAGCCAGATGCTCCCAAAACAACGAGAGGACACAAATTTTCTAACACAATTGTTCATATAATTTAAGGGCGGGAATGAATTCCATGGAACTCAGTCCATTAATCCCAGGATAGACACTAATTTAGTCCAGTGCATTCATTTTCCAAATGTGGAAAGTAAAGCCCTGAGAGGAACAGAGAGCAAGCCAGGGTCACCAAGCAGTGAGCTCCAGGGCCCCCAGGCCCCAGCCCCCTCCTCCAACCTCCCTTGGTTGTGAGGGATGGAGGACATTGTGAGGCTTCCCGCCTGGCTGGGGACCCAGCTGGGTGTAGGGTCAGGTCAGGAGTTTCCATTGGGGAGGATGGGGGAGGAAGGACTGTCACCACTTTGAGAAGAGAACAAGATGCAAACTGTTTGGACCATCCTGTCTCAGAAGCCTGACATCCCTGCCTCCAACCAACTGCTCCCCCCCAAGACTGCTGGACCCCACACGGAAATCACCCGTGACCCAGTCCAGAGGATGAAGTGCCCAAAAAAGTGCCCTGGTGTACCCGGTTCCCCTCGGCTCACCATCTCACTGGTCACCAGCCATGCCCAGGAAGTGGAGGAGGGTCTCCCGCCCAAAGTTGTCTCCGGCCTGTGGTGGAGAACGGGGGTGGGAGGCTGTAACTGTGGAAAGTTGGCAGAGGCCGCCGGCAGCAGCCGGGAGAGTGGAAAAAATGATATCAAACCCGGAAAAATGCAGGCCGGATGGAGGGCTGGGTGCGAGGGTGGGAGGAGGGGAAGACAGCTGCTGGACTGAGAAGGGAGAGAGAAAGCCGGCCAGCGTTTCCCAGCAGGCATCGAGAACCATGGACAAGTGCTGTCCTGTCTCTCCATTCTTGCACCATGCTTTTTATTGAGGGTCTACTACGTGCCAAGGCAGGGAGCTGGCCCTGGAGAGACACTGCTGGCTGCCTGGAGCTCACCCCGGATGGTAGGAAGGTACACTAGAGAACCAAGTGGATAAAGGAGTCACAGGGAGAAGAGGCTATCGGGAGGGCTCCTCAATTCACCCACGAGGAAAGTGAAGCCAGAAAGAGGAGAGGCCTTCCCCCAGACCACCCAGAAAAGAAAGGAAGCCAGGGTGGGGAAAGGGTATGTGGATGGCTGCGAGCCTCCCTCCCTCCCTCTCTGTGTGCCTCATCGCCCCCCCCCCCACTATCAAATAAGACGCATGACAATTCCCCGCCCCAGACTTGATACAAGCATGAAATGTTTTGAGATGTATAAAATGGGGATGGGAGGTGGCCCAGCGCTGCACAGGCTCAAAGACCCAAGTTTCAACAGAACCCATGCAAAAAGCCAGGCACCCTGGCACAGACTTGTGACCTCAACACTGAGGAGACAGAGATGAGCAGGCCCCGGGCCCTCGCTGGATCCTCGTCCTAGCTCACTTTGTGAGCTGTCGGTCGCACTGAGAGACCCTGTCTCAAAACTACAAGGTGAGTGGAGGTGGCGCACACTTTAGGCCCAGCACTTAGGGAGGCAGAGCAGGTGGATCTCGGTTTGAGGCCAGCGTGGTTACGGGACAGGGACTACACAGAGAAACCCTGTCTTGAAAAACAAAACAAAAACAAAAAGCCAGGCGAGGCGGCACCTGCCGATAAAAGGTGGCATGGATGTCTGCTGAGACACAGTACCTGAGGCTGACCTTAACCTCCTCACGCGTATGCTATCGCACCTTGAGACCTTGGCTCGGTCCAGTGTTGAGGGTAAGCAGGCCTAAACAGTGAGGATTTGCCTGGAGGTTTTGGATATGCCACAAGAGGACTTTAGGAAGTTTTCCTTAGGCCTCCGATTCTCCGTCTGCAAAAGGAAAGGGTTGAGTCTGAGCCTGTGTTGTGTTTCTGTGCTCCCATGTTTGCTTGTCTGTCGTCCCCAGCCCAAGACGTGGAGGCTCACAAGGGTGAGTTTACACGCCGTTCTGGCTCCAGCACCAGTGGCTGTAACAGCGGCTGGCTTCTACAGATGCTCAGTGAGTGTGGACAGCATCACTTCACCGACGACCTATAAAGTGCCCTTCCAGTCCAGACGGCAGGTTGGGACAGCACATGAGAAAAGCACAGCCGACCCTCTTAGGCAGGCCTCCCCCACCAAAACAAACAAGGTGGCTAACTGTCAAGTCTTTCCGAGTGAAAGGGTCAAGCCCTGTGCCTTGGTACCTGTTTCCTCTTGTCACCACTGTCCCCACCCCCTTCTCAGGAGCAGCATTTACATATGAACACGATGAAGCTAAAAGAATGTAAGAAATGGGAACAAGTCCGGGTCACCTCAGCCACTGTCAAGAGGTATCCCCTCTCCCCATCGCCCAACTTCATGCTCTTTCTCTCTCTTGAAGAAAGGGGGTGGGGGAGCTGGAGAGATGGCTCAGTGGTTAAGAGCGCTTGTTGCTCTTGCAGAGGACCCAAGATCTGTTCCTCACACCCACGAGGTGACTCACAGCCATCAGTAATTCCAGTCCCAGGGGATCCAGTGTCCTCTTCCGGGCATGCATGGGGTGTACATACAGTAATCCTCTTAGTTATATGGCTGGAGAAACTAAAGACAGAGAGAGGAGAGGGTCCAAGTTCAAGGCAGTGTGATATAACAGCAAGCATCATTTTGTTGTGAGCAAGGTACGACTGTTCCAGGTGCTTTCCACAGGAGCCTTACTAAGTCCTCGAGACTGGTGGTGTGGTCACCATGCCAGCTTTAAGGTGGAGAAATCGTAACACAGGGAAGTTCGGGACCCAGCCGGGGTTGCACAGTTAGCAAACAGCACCAAAATCCAAACTAGCGCAGTCTTGTCCCGGAGTGGCTGGGGCTCACCTACATCCCACCTTTGGCTGGCACTGCAAGCCAAGAAAAGACCGTCATGGAAATAGGGAAGTCTATTGCCCTGTACCTAATTGCCTGTAATGGGAATAGGGCTCGGAACAAAAACACACTGAAAGCCCTCCGCCTCCAGCTGGCCCACTGATCCTCAAAGGGAGAGTACTGTTATGGAAAAAAAGTGATAAAGGCTGGGAAGATGAATGTCTCCCCAGGGGCTCCGACGCTCCTCAGAGTCCCCCTCTTGCTGTGGAGGAAGGTCATGCTCTGTGCTGGCCTTGTCCCGAAGAGATGAAGGCCACCTGGCCCCTGAGCCGACCCAGCTGCTGTTCAGAGGACAGAGGCTCCCTGTTGGTAGAACGCTTGCGTTTCTCAGCTTGGATCATGAGGCTTCTGCCTGGAGCCCCCAAAAGGATCAAGTTCCAGCCATGGCTTCCTGGCCTTGGGTGGTGGGAAATACGTGGTCTCACAGGACCCAGCTTGCTCCTCCTTCATCTGTGCTGTGCAGGAAGGCCAGGGGCACAGAGGGCATCTCTGGCAAACATGGAAATGTGCAATTGCCTGGCTCGGGAGGGGAAAGGAAAGAGAGATGTAGGAAAAAAAAAACAAAAAACAACTCCTGTGTGTCTCCTTCAGAGTGATTAAGTGTCTCTAGACTCAGGCCACTCAGACGACCTTAGACAAATCAAAATACACTGAAGGAGGAGATTATGGTGGAATTTGTTGTGTGGTGGATTCTGTCTCAAAAACTACTTGAGCATTCAATTTTAACAGCTTGGAAAAATATACAAGTTCCATCTCAATTTAAGCACTGTCCCTTGCAGTTCAGAGTTCAGTTAAAAATAGCACTAATGATGGGATGGAAGGTTTGGGTTCACCAAAGTTGTGTGGTTTTCCCCGTTTCCATCTGACCCAAGTTCAAGGCAAGGGGTATTGTGTGTGTGTGTGTGTGTGTGTGTGTGTGTGTGTGTGTGTGTGAAAGAGAGAGAGAGAGAGAGAGAGAGAGAGAGAGAGACATTCCCACACTTCATAGTGAGACCAGTTGGTAAAGCTTTAGAACTAGACAAAAATCAATATTTGATCCCATTTAGGAAGCTTGGTTTCTGTTCACCCTGAGGCCTCACTCAACCTGTCTCCCTTTGGAAGTGATAATTACAGTTCACAAAATCAGATGGGGTGCTGGTGTGATGGTACCAGCACTCAGGAATCAGAGGCAGGAGGATCTCTGTGAGTTTGAGACCAGTATGGGCTACCTAGTGAGTTCCAGGACAGCCAGGACTGCAGAAAGAGACCCTGTCTCAAAAAATAAAAATGAAAAAGTGAAATGAGCTTTAAGTGTTTGGAACCACTGGGTAATTTCCTTGTCTCTCAGAACTGTTTTCTCATCAGGAAAATGTGGGTACTGGCCTCCCTTCTCCCTCCCTTCTTTTGGGGGGAGGTGAAGAGGCTTATTCAATTTCATGGATAACAAAGACATCTTGCTGGTTAGATTTTCGTCAATTTGATACAAACTAAAGTCATTTGGGAAGAGGAACCCTTGGATGAGGATTTGCCTCATCAGGTTGGCCTGTAGGTGTGTCTGTGGGGCATTTTCTTTTTTGTTTGGTTGGTTGGTTTGGTTTTTTGTTTTTATTTTATTTTATTTTATTTTTTAGAATTTCATGCAATACATTTTTATTATATTTTTCCCCTTATGTCAGCTCCTCCCAGATCCCCTCTCCCCATCTACCCAACTTCATGCTCAATCTCTCTCTTGAAGAAAGGGGTTGGGGGAGATGGAGAGATGGCTCAGTGGTTAAGAACACTTGTTGCTCTTGCAGAAGATCCATTCCTCACACCACAAGGTGACTCACGGCCATCAGTAATTCCAGTCCCAGGGGATCCAATGTCCTCTTCCAGGCATGCATGTGATGCGAAGACATACCTGCAGGCAAAACCCTCAACACACATAAGATAATAAAATAAATAAGTCGAGTTGTTTTTCTAACACACACACAACCGTGGAGTGTGACTGTGTCGGCTGACTGAGCATGGAGCCTTCCTTGGAGCATGGTGACCCCAGGGCCACTCTAGTGAGGATAGCTGCGACTTCCTCTTCTAGCAGCTCTTGACTACAAATAGTTTCTGACTAGGGGTGGGGCTTCGTGCGCTTCTCCTCCTCCACGATGGGCTTTTGTGTGACATGAGCTTGTGCAGGTTGTGTGCATGCTGTCATAGTCTGGGGGCGCACATGCCCATCAGCCCTGTTATGTCTGCAAATCTTTCCTTGAAGCCACCCACCACCTCTGGCTCACCCTTCCCTCACTTACGGTCAGTGTGAGAGCTCAGATTACTGTTTCTTAACAGGATGCTTCTCACACACAGTGAGTGGGCACTCTGTGATCTAGAGTTATATTTTTGTTCAGTTCGTTTTCCCTTTCCCATGTATATGCTCTCTGAAGCTTTTAGACCACCCAGCTGTTTTATATATATATATATATATATATATATATATATATATATATATCATATATATATATGATTCAGCTTTACTTTTCATGCCCAATGTTGTGTTTATGAGATTCATTCATTTGGATTGATAATTAACTATAGTTCATAATTTTTTTTGAAACAGGATTTCTCTGTGTAGCCTTGGCTGTCCTGACTCGCTTTGTAGACCAGGCTGGCTCAAACTCACAAGAGATCTGCCTGCCTCTGCCTTCCTGAGTGCTGGGATGAAAGGCATGCGCCACTGTGCCCAGCTCTAGATCATACTTTTTAGTGCTGTATAGTATTCTACTGTGTGGCTTATAAACGTGCAAGTTTTGTTTTGTTTTTTTTTTTTTTTTTCATCTTTCTTCCCATTGAACTTTTTCTGATACTGCAAACAGGGCTGCTGTGAACACTGAGCACAGGTGTCCGAATTTTTTTTTTATTCCCAACTTTCCTCTCTACCATCTTCTGAGTCCCAGCTTACCTGGGTTCACTACCTCTGAGATGCCAATATGGCCACCCCAGCTTCAAATATCAAATATGAACAGGATAATATCCAGGGGAAGTGAGGAAGCTGCTGCTTCCTGGGCACATGACTTTCATCAACCAGGTGTCACCCAGCATCTTTTAGCAATCTAGGTTTCCCATTGGACCAGATATAGCCACGTGGCCACCTTCAAACCAATCATCCGCTTGGCTTAACCAGGGTTTCTCCCTGAGCAGAGCTGCAGAGTCTGGCGGAAATGGCTCTGCCTGTAAAGACACTTGCCACTGAACCTCAAGATAATGCGTTTAATCCTCGGGACCCGCACGGTGGAAGAAGAGAACCATACCCACGCTAAATAAACAAACCGATCCTGTAGGAAAAGAATCAACAGAAGCTACCAACAGGGAAAGCTATGTCTGAGACAACAAAAGGAGGGGAGGTGGGGCGCTGTCAGGTGGGTCGTTAGTGCCCACCCTGGGCTGCCTTAACGAGGCCCGAAGTGCCGCCGCCTAGAAGCCGCCATTTCTCCTACCCAGAAACTACGAGGCAGGAGCCCACATCTCTCCAGTTCCTGGAGAGATGGCTCAGAAGTTAAGAGCACTGGCTGTACTTCCAGTGGTCCTGAGTTCAAGTCGCTAGTGGCTCACAACCATCTATAACGGGATCTGGTGTCCTCTTCTGGTGTGCTGGCATACATGCAGGAGGAACATTATATACGAAATAAATCTTTAAAAAAAAAAAAAGTGGATCTGAGGTAGGACAGAGAATAGGGAGATGATGGGAGCATGGGAAGGAAAAGAACCCCCCTCTCTGGGCCCTTCTTGCCAGCTGACAGTCAAGGCTTCCAGCACAATTAGCACTGGCCAGAGCAGAGAGACAATACTCACTTTCCATAAAGATTAACCCATTTAAAAAGTTAAAAATAGCAGTGAACCATGCACACAAGTGTGACCTGACTGTCTGGATATTTTGCAAGACTCTCACAAGTAAAGCTATTAGTGTTTGCTTTCAGTAAAGCTGTCCTGTTTCTGTTCCCAGCTGCAACCCTGTCCTGGTGCACCTCGGGAATCACCTGCCACCTTATTTAAACTCCTTGACAAGCCTTTGAAGATGATAACCTCAAGAGTCACCAAAATCATATGTGTTCTGTAAAGGAGATAATGCAGTGTGATGGACCTATAAGAAGCCCACATCCATGCTCTTGGGTGTCTCCTATTCCTTTTCTGCACGTATCTCTTTCTATTAACCCCTGAACTTAAGTCTATTTTTTTAAATCTTGGGGCTGGAGAGAGGGCTTCTGCACAGAACCTGGGTTCAGTTCCCAGTGCCTACACAGTGGCTCGCACTCATCCAGAATTTCCATTTTAGGGGGACCTAACACCTCCTTCACCTCTGAAGGCACTGCACACACGTGATGTATGTACATACATGAAGGCAAAAACGCCGATACACATAAAAATAATAATGAAATATGTAAATATATTTTTAATAAGCTCCCGCTCTGCCTCATACTGCCAGGGTCCGGAACTGAAAGAACGACCCAGACGGGAGCAGCACGCAAGCGACAAAGGGCGTTCATTCTGCAGAAGTCCAGCATGCTGGGGCCACCACCTTCACAACAGGTCGGCAGCCCCCAGGGGAGCTCAAAGGCCCCTTTTAAAGCCAGAGAGGGGGAATTCTGACTATGGCTACATGAGCTCGACTGGGATTGGCTGCTGCCATGGCGGCTACGTGACTCAGGTCAGGATTTGGGTGCTTTTCAAACCCATAGTTAAGCAACCTTACCTTCCCTGGGCCAGATGTCTTGGCTGTTTCTGATTAATTGCCCTTTTTCTGTGGTTTTTCTTCTCTTAGGCCTGTTCTCTCTAGCAAGAAAATGAAGCCTGTCATGGAGCTGGTCAGGCTTTTTTAGCCAGGCTCTCTCCATACAGGTTCATCCTGGAATTCCTTTCTGTGGTGAAGTCAAGGATCTCACTTTATCTGAGGAAAGGTCTCTGGTAAGAACTCCCAACTGCTGTCAGAGCAGTGCCGTGCCTCCAGCCCTCACCCTGCCTCCACAAACAGATCCAGCTGTTTCTGGAGCCTCTGCTGAGACTACGGTGCCTGGGAAGTAGGGCCCTGGGTGAACAGGAGGTGATGTCACATGTCAGGGGTGCCACACGCAGTAAGCAGGGGTCTCATCTACACGAAGCCTCTCCGAGTGGGTCAGAGTTTCTGTTCCTTATTGCTTCTACGACGAATACCCTTCAGCTCAGTGGCTCTCAATAGCACCCGTTCATTATTTTACAATTTGGCAAAATTGGGGCACAGGTCTGGCCAGACTGAATACGAAGCATTTCGGCATCAGTACCCTCAGGACTGAAGGCGGTTCTTCCTTTTCAGCTCCCAGAGGGTAAACCGCTTTCCTTGGCTCACAGCTCCCTCGTCACATCAGTACCAGCAATGTCAAGCCAAGCACATGCACCATCTCTCCACCCCCCTTTTGCTTTTCTTTCCATCCTGAGACTACACTGGACCCACACAGGTCACCTGGTGTGTGTGCTGATATACAAATACATACCCATACAGGTACATAGGCCTGTATATGAATATGTCAGACAGCTGAAGATTTTTTTTTTTTTTTTGAGCACTTAGGAGGCAGAGGCAAGAGGATTTCTGTTGAGTTTGAGGTCAGCCAGGTCTCCAAAGCCAGTTTCATGACTGCACAGTGAGACCCAGTCTTAGTCTCAAAATAAAATGAAACAGACCTAGGATATGACTAAAAACCAAGTATACTGTGAGAAATCTGAATGGGAGGAAGCTATACTAGCTTATAGGTTTAGGATGGAGTAATTATTGCACAGTATTGTGTTCTAGGCTAATTAAATAAATCCTAGGCTCTCTGTGTGGTTATCCGGGTATGTAGGGGGTTAGGGAGTAACTACTGCTTTACTAAAATATAAATCAATATTAAATATTGATAATCTTTCAACACAGGCAGTTGTAAATCACCCAGTATGTGTGCTGGGAACAAAACTCAGGACCTCTGCAAGAGCAGCAGGTGCTCTTAACTATCCAGACGGATGCCAGGTATCTTCCTCTGTGCCTCTTCATTTCTTTAATTTTAAGATAGAGCCTCCCACAGAGCCTGGCCCTTGCTGCTTCCAGCTGGCCAGCAGCTTCTCAGGACCTGCTTTTAGTGAGAATCACAGATGTACAACACCATACCTAGCTGCTACATGGGTGCTGGAGATACAAACTCGGGTCCTCACACTTTGCCCACAGCCATGTCCCCAGCCACCAAGTTCTCTGTATAAAAGTCATCTATCTTGTTAGTGAGTGTAATGTAACACATCTTCATCATGTCATGTAACAGACACCAGAGATTTAGACTGGGCATTGTGGAGAGCAAGTTACCTCCCCACCATAGTGGGCTAGAGAAAAGACTGCAGGGAAGTGATGGATGGGCTTTCATTCGTTCACCCCTTCACCCTAGCCATGTTTCAAGGGCCATGAAGAGAACACCTGGGCACACTGGATATGGGTCATTGTCCCCAGAAGCTGATCTCGCCTCTCTTTCTGGAGCCCATGCCTTTGTCCAGAAGCATGCTTAGAGTTAGAGTCTGAACTTTTCCCCCCAGACTCATGGACCTGAAGGCTATGGTGCTGTTTTAAGAGGCCTAGGGAATCTTTGGGACATAGGGTCTAGCTGATGGAAGAGGCCACTAGGGAGATCCCTAAGAATTATAACCTAGCTAGGCTTCCTGGTCCATGTCATGTGAGAAGCCAGCACTGCAAGCTCCCCTCACCTCAGAGTCAGCTGCTCCTGCCACCATGTCTTCATGGTAGACTGTGTCCCCTGAAACTATGAGCCAAACTAAACTTCTCCTACTTTAAGTTGCTTCTGACAACTTATTTGGTCACTAATGTACCTGCACTGAGCAAACCTCTCCCTCTTCATCTTTTAGAAAATCCTACTCCATACCCACAGAAGTAGAACTTGTCTCCCAATCATCCTCCTCCATCAACATGACATCTTCCACAGTCTGAGCTACCGGGTAGGTTAACACCCCACAACTTGAGCAGGACAGTGAAGGGCACTCCTTGCTCATGGCTGTTCTAGGCTTATACAAGAGTCCAAACACGCAAACACATACACAAACCAGCAGTCACTAACTGAAGTGTTCACAGAGTTAGGTCACATAAATCATGGAGGCCACAGGTAGACTTCAGAGAACAACAAGGTTCAGAACAACCTCTCCCACGTTCAGGCATTTGAACACTTAGTCCCTCGTTGGTGGAGCTGTTTAGGAGATGTAGGAGGAAATATGTCACTGAGGCATGCTTTGAGAGTATATAACCTGCCTCATTTGTAGTTCACTCTCTCTACTTCAGCTTGAGTTCAACAGATGAGCTCTCTGCTTCCTGCTCCAGCAACTATGTCTGCTGCCTGACATAATGGACTCTTATTCACCAGTAAGCCTGGAACTCACTGTGTAGTCCAGGCTAGACTTGAACTCATCAGAATCTTCCTGCCTCTGACTTCTAAATGCTGGGATTAAAGCTGTGTGACACCATGCTTTTGTGGGCACCAGGCACATACATGGTGCACAGACATACATTCAGGCAAAACACCCATACACATAAATTTAAATTTGAAAGAACTGGACGTGTCTAGCAGTTATACACAGCCTTCATCTAAAGTCTAACCAGAGGCTAGCATTTTATGACCTTTGATGAAAACCCAAAAAGAGATGAGAAATGGATTCCCAGCTGCCGCCCAGTCTGCAAGGCCGCTCCTCAGAGTTAGGACAAGGTTACAAGGAACAGAGTGTTCCTTTTATTCACTCCTCACTGGCGCTCTCTCTCCACCAGTACCTCTTCCTGCCACTTGGAATACCAAGGATGCCCTAGGACAGGAGGTGTATATTTCAAACTGAACTTGGAATTACAGCAATAATACATTTTCATTCAAAGGATAAATCAAAACAACAGAGAATATATGGCATGAAATTTCAAAGATGCCTTTATCTATAAAGCTGCTTGTAGCTATGCATGATGGGAATCCTGTGAAGAACATTTCCTACCTTCATGTCCTGAGGTGGGCAATTTGGGGTTGATTCATCAGCCCTAAAAGGTGAGGACCCTGGTCTGCAACTCTGTAACTCTGTCAGTCTTTTCTCGTGGCTGTAATATGACTACCTCAATTCCAAGCATTCCATCTTTATACTGGTATCCCAAACAACTAGTGAGAAAGAACAATGTCAGAGCGCTCTCTCTCTCTCTCTCTCCCTCTTTTTCTCCCCTCCTCTTCCTCCTCCTCCTTCCTTTCTCCTTTCTTTTAATCAAGGGGGAAATTGTTTGCCAAGAGACTTTTGTTTATAGCTCACTGGCAAGTGAATCTTACTACCTCTAGCTGCAAGGGAAGCTGGAAATGCCACTATAGGGCAGAAGAAAACGGGAATGAGGTTGCCATATCTGCTTTGGGCCAATCCTGCTTCATCCTCTCTGTTCCAGACAAGTTGGTTTCTGTAAGGAAATGAGGGCCATTGGACAGAACTATGTTATCTGTCACAGGACTCCTTCCATGCCCCCTCCCTCCTCGCTGGAGGTATCTCCCACTAACACCCACCTCCGTATATCCTGTAAAAATGTTTGGCCTTTTTTTTTTTTCATTTCTTCCACATTGCCAGAACTGCAGTGTTGTTCTCTGATGTGGAATCAAGAAGGAATTCTGATCTCATTTAGCTAGAGGACCCGTGTCCGGCAGCCTGCAACTCCCCTGTAACATCTCCCAGGGATCCAGTGCCTCTGGACTCTGTAGGCAGCTGTGCTTGCACGTACACACCCATGCCCCACACACATATTAAACATAATAACAAGTAAGTATGTTCAAAGTAGAGGAGAGAACTGACTCCACACAGTTGTTTTCTGGTCTCCACACAGGCACTGTGCCACACTGGTCAAGCCTTCCATGTACCTGATAATTACGTACCTTCTTTTAACATTCATGCTGAGGAGCATTGAAATCTCCAACAATTGCCACTGGTTGTTTTTCTATTTCTCTTTTCTGTTTGTCAGTATTTTTCTTTACCGTGTTCTTTTTCATGACTGAGAAATATTTCACAGTATGGACACACAGTAACATACATTGTCCACTGACAGACTTCTGGGCTGGTTGAAAACGTGTTGCCTGGCTGTGAATATTTTAACATGAAAGAGGGATTACCAGATCAAGCTTGGGATCCATCCAATGCATGTACATTTTATTAGTCCAACAGACACTGCTAAATTGTCCTCCAAAAGAGCTGTACCTGATACCACACCACCACCCACCTTACAGCACCAAGCCTTTTTATGGGGGACGGGTTGCTTTGTTTGCTTCCATTCTGTTAGAGAACGGGATGAAAGGCAGCTGGTAGGAAAGTGCCCCATTGCTTACATGACATTTCCCACATTGCAATAATTGGGCAATATTCCTCTCCGTGGTTGTGCTCCCCGGCTGCTAAAAGCTGGCTTGCACTATGTTTTTGTCTTTTGTTGGGGGGGGATTGGGTTTGCTGTTTTGTTTTGTTTTTTGAGACAGGGTTTGGCTGTCCTGGACTCAATTTGTAGACCAGGCTGGCCTCAGACTCACAGTGATCCGCCTGTCTCTGCCTCCCTGAATGCTGGGATCAAAGGTGTGCACCCCCTTACCTGGCTCTGGCTTGTATTTTACTGTGGACTGCTGCACTCTGTTCTCTGCCTAGCCAGAGAAGTGCTCTGCTACTGAAGAGAGCCTCGGCCAGAACAGCAAGCCTGCAGTCACCTAGCTCGGCCTGTGAGGGCCTTGTACTTAGCCAAGTGCCAGGCAAGAGATTAGAGGAGACACTTGGCCTCTGAAATGTGGGATCTGCTCAGTTTTACAAAGGAACGGAAGCGGTGTGTGCCACATACCTGTTCCTTGTACTTGTGTGGCAGGTACTTTACCAACTAAGCCATGTGGTTTGTGTGAGTGTGAGTGTGTGTGTGTGTGTGAGAGAGAGAGAGAGAGAGAGAGAGAGAGAGAGTGTGTGTGTGTTGCTGTTGTTTAGTTGGATTTGATGGTTTCTTTATTTTTTATTTATCTTTATTTTTCTTGTGCCCATGCATGTACCTGCTAATCTAAAACTCAATTTTAATTAATTAGTTAAACATTAAAAAGAGTTGGAATAGAAGTGGGGTGTGGTGGTGCACGCCATTAATCCCAGCACTCAGGAGACAGAGGCAGGTGGATCTTTGTGAGTTTGAGGACAGCCTGGTCTACAAAGCAAGTTCCAGGACAGCCAGGACAGTTACACAGAGAAACCTTGTATGAAAGAGAGAAGGAGAGAAAGGGAATGGAGAAATGGCTCAGTGGTAAAGAGCATTTGCTGTTCTTGTGGAAGGCTTGGGTTCAGTTTGCAGCACCCACGTGACAGCTCACAAGCATCCTTAACTCCAGTTCCAGAAGATCCCGGTACCTTCTTCCAACTTCCAGGGGTACCAGGTACACAGGTTGTGACACACATGCATGCAGGCAAAACACTAGTACACACCAATTAAAATAATAAGCAAACCTTTTAAAAATAAAATGGCCAGACATGATGCCACATGCCTGAAATCCAGCACTGAGATAGGAAGATGGAGAGTTTGAAGCCAGCCTAGGCTACGTAGAAAGTTCCAGCTCATTTAAGCTCTGTAGTGAGAGCCCGTCTCAAACATAGAGCTAAAAGTGCTGGCACGTATCTGTAACCCCATCACCCAGGAGGCAAAAGGATCCTGAGTTTGAAGACTAGCTTCGTTCCACAGTAAGACTCTGTCTCACAGAAGCTGATGTCACTGAGCCCTGAGAAGTAGTACAGCTACTTCATCAACGCCTTCAGCAGTAAGAGATGTGAATCTGACAGAGGAGCAGAGTGAAGACTCCAACCTTGGGCAAAGTCACAGGCAACATATAATATGAAATACAGAAAGAAATGTCTGAGATCTTGCGGGTGTGGTGGCGCACGCCTCTTCTCCCAGCACTCAGGAGGCAGAAGCAGTTGGATTTCTGAGGGTTTGAGTTTGAGGCCAGCCTGGTCTACACAGTGAGTTCCAGGACAGCCAAGCCTACAGAAAGAAACCCTCTCTCAATACTGCCCGCCCCCCAAAAATTTCTGAGTTCTAACTAAGCCTCTTTCCCAAGTAGCTCATTCTGTGTGTGTGTTTGTGTGTGTGTGTGTGTGTGTGGCTGTACATGTGTGCACAGGTATGTGATACCAAGGTCAACATGAGGTGTCCTTCCTCTGTCACTCTTCACTTTGTTTGTTTGTTTGTTTGTTTGTTTGTTTGAGACAGGGTCTCTCTACATGGCCCTATCTGTCCTGGAACTCACTCTGTAGCCCAGGCTGGCCTCGAACTCAGAGATCTGCCTGTCTCTGCCTCCCGAGTGGTGGGATTAAAGGTGTGTGCCACTACACCTGGCTTCACCTTTACTTTTTGACACAGGGTCTCTCCTGAACCTTATATTTTTGGCTAAGTTGGCCAGCCAATGAGCTTCAGGGTCTGTTCATCCCTGTCCCTACCCCAAGGCTATGGGCTATAGTCCTGTGCCTTTGTACCCAGCTTTTCATGCAGACCCTAGAGATCTGAACTCAGTTCAGATCCTTGTATGTGTGTGCCAGGTACTTTACCAACTAAGCCATGTGGTTTGTGTGTGTGAGTGTGTGTGTATGTTGCTGTTGATTGATTGCTTGGTTGGATTTGATGGTTTCTTTATTTTTCTTGTGTCCATGCATGTACCTGCTCACATATGTGGGGTGAGGTATATGTGTGCTGGGGTACATGTGCACATGAGTTTGTGAGGGCCAGAAGTTGACGTCACTTGTCTTCTGCAATCTCTCTCCACCTTATGTATTAAGGCAGGGTCCTGTCTGTCTCCATCTCCCTGAGTGCTGGAGTCCCGGTGTGCTGGCATGACTACCCACCAATGATGAAGGTCCAAATCTGGTCCTGGTACTTGCACAGCAAGCACTCCTCCCAGACTCGGGCTAGCCTCAACTTGCTCTCCCTCTGTATCCTTCTCTCAAGTGCTGGGACTACAGCCTGCAGCCACCACACGCAAGCTGAGTAGCTTATTCGTAGATTAGAACACTGAGACCCAGGGAGCAAAATGACTTCAAACCAAGTGGTGGATGAATAACAGCAGGTTGACCAAACAGCACCCCCTCTTTCTGGGTGTGGGTCACTCGAGGGAGAGGAGGCTGGAGAGCGCCAGCACAGCCAGAGGAGTCAAGAGCATGGAAAATGTCTCTTTCAGCCAATTTTCCTGAGGAAGCCTGGCGGAGGCTCAGTCTGAGAATGGAAAGTGTGCAGGGAGGAGGCGCGCCGTGTCCAGTGTCCATCCGGGAGACTGTTTTCAAAGTCCTGCTATGAAAAGCAAGGGGCAGGGACTGTTGGGCTTGCAGGGGGAAGGGCAGATCCTGGAGGCTACAGTTCTGGCATCTGCCCAGGGAGAAGCATCCAAGCTCCTGGCTTCCTCCTTGAGTTCCTGGGCCCTGCCTTTTCATGCTGTGCTCTGCCTGTTTTTCAAAATGCCAGCCATCCCTGGAACCCAGGCTGGCAAACCCAGGGAAGGTGGGACCAGAAAGAAGGAGGGTGCTTATGCTGACATCGCTACCAAGGCTGGGCCGGATGCAGCCTGATCTCTCTGACATCAGGAAGTGCAGTGCCCACGAACTCCACCACAACAGACACAGCCAGGCTGTTAGCCTAGCACTAGGATGCAAGCATGGGATCATTCTGCAGATTGGGGCCAAGCGTAGGCTGATAGAGTGCTCACCTCTGTCTAGCATTCATGAAGCCCTGACTTCGATTCCCAGCACCGTACAAACCGGATGTGGTGACATACACCAGGACTGAGCAGGCTAAAGCAGGAGGGTCATAAGTTAGAGGCCAGCCATATGTAGATAAGCAGAGGCTAGCTGAAAGAAAATGTATATGCAGTCCTGATGATTATTAATGGCTCTCTCTAGAGGGCCTAGTGCCGCTCACCTGAAACGCAATGAACACTCCTAACTCTTTGCAAGGAAGCCATACCCAGACCTCCTCACAGCCACAGAGAGGGCCTTTCCTGACATGTGAGTGCCATCAGGGCAGAAAGGATCATCAGTAAGGGTCCTTGATGCTTGTCTCACTACTTTTTTAACAACCCTTTGGTCTCCAGTTTGTTTCCCAAGCTCAATTTACAACTGGAGGGAGCTTGTACAGTCCTTAAAATATCCAGATAGGGAAACTAAAAGCACAGACAAAAAAAAAAAGCAGAGATTTCCCTCACTGCACAGAACGTCGCCCTATGCCCAGGCACTCGTACACCAGGTCCCTGTGCCTGACACCTCCTTAGGCATCACTGTACCTGCCCCCACACACACAAAACACAGTGCACTTTAGCAGTTGGTAGCAGGAAGAGGAGGGGAGGAAGAATCTGTCTCAAGGTGGAACTGATAGCCAATCATTTGTCTCTTATACCTGACAGCCATAGTCATGGCAACGGTCTCCTTGGTCGTTACAGCACAGACATGGTTGCTGTGGTAACCACCACCCAGAGCTGGCAAGTTCCTAACATGCAAGATCATAATAAAAACCCAGAAGCCAGTCAGCACCATAGCACTGACCTAAAGCCAGTTGGCGGTAAAGCCGGGCTCCCTACATCCTCACCCCAGGCTCTCTCAGCCGCCAGACTAACACACCCTCCCTGCTGTTCTGCCTGCCTGGTGCTTCCCACGTTCCTCAGGCCCCCAGTCAGGATCTCCTTCCCACGGCATCTCGCCCTTGGCTGCTAGTCAGCGGCTCATCCTCCTGGGAACAGGCTGACGTGGGCTTATCAGAGGGTGCATCGAAGGAGTTTTCAACATGAGCTGGGGCTCCCTGAAGACCAAGAGGCCTTCAATTCCCTTTGCCCTCCAAAGGAAATGGCCTCCAATGCTGGAACTCCAAGCACTGTGCTCAGAACCAGGAAGTTATCTGGGGTAGTCAGTCCCCCATATACTGTGGTTGGTGCCTGGCAGATCCTCTGGCTAGTTATAGAAAGAACGGTGGGCTGGGAGGCCAAGGCTGAGAGCCTACCCCTCTCTGAGTCTGATTCTCCTGTTTGGCTTTTAACCAAGTCCCTTCTGTCTGGGGCTCTGCTGCCTCTCCAGCAGAGAGCTAGGGATGAGGACAGAAGGACAGTGTGGTCCCCTGGGACTTCAGTATTATCAAAGGAGCTGGCAGCGGCTCAAAGAGCTGGCCTGCCATCCTGGGTTCTTTTAGAGTAATGAAACTAGGCCCGGTGGCATACGTCAGCCATCTCAGCATTGAGGATGTAGAAGGATCATGAGTTTGGCTACATAGCAAGCTTGAGCTACACAGCAAGACCCTGTCTTTAAAATTAAAAATAATGAGTGAATAGGGCTGGAGAGATAACTCAGCCTTTACGAGCACTGCCTGCTCTTTCAGAGGACCTGAGTTTGGCTCCTAGCACCCATGTCACATGGCTCACAGCCACCTGTAACTCTAGCTCCAGGGGATCTGATACCCTCTTCTGGCCTCTCCAGGCAATTGCATGCATGTGGTACACAAATATGTCCACAGGCACACGCACACAGGTAAATTAAAAACAAACAAACAAACAAAAACCCACAGTTCGCAGAATCAACTAAGCAGGGCTCAGAGGGGCTCAGAGGGGCTCACAGAAACTGGAGCAACAGTCCCGGAACCTGCATGGGACTGTGCTAGGTCCTCTGCATAGGTGCCATGGTTGTGTAGCTTGATCTTCTTGTCAGATTCCTAACAGTGGGAATGGGGATGTGTCTCTGACTCTTTTGAGACCCTGGCTTTTGAGACCCTTTTCCTCCTACTGGGTGGCCGCCTCCAGCCTTGATTACGAGGTTTGTGCCTAGCCTTATTGTAGTGTGTTATGCCGTGTTCAGTGGCTCTCCCTGGGAGGCCTGCCATTTTCTGAAGGGAAAAGGAGGAGCAGTGAATCTTGGGGGGGAGGAAGGCTGGAAAGAGTGAAGAGGGAAAACTGCGGTCAGGATGTAATGTGCGAGAGAAGAGCAAATAAAAATCAATTAATTCGTTGTAGAAAATCTTTCCAGGCAAAGAGGCACACCATTTTTAATCCTGGCACTCAAGAGGCTGAGACAAGTGGATCTGGGTGGTTTTGAGTTTGAGCCAGTCTGGTCCATACATCAAGTTCCAAGACAACCAGGCCAACACAGATAGATTCTGCCTCAAAAAGACAACAGAAAGAAAATGTGATGCTGGTGTTCAGAGCTGGAAAGATGGCTCAGCAATTAAGAGCTCTTCCAGAAGACCCAGCACCCACATAATGGATCACAGCTGTTCGTAACTCCAGTTCCAGGGCATGTAACACCTGACTTCCTCATGTGCCACACATACATACTCAAAGGCAAAACATTCATACACATAGAATAAAATAAATACATCTTTAAAATAAAATTAAACATTGAAAAAAATAAGTAAATAAATAAATAAACAACTTGTGAGAAAAACACAGTGAGATGGCTCAACGGCCAAAGCTGCTTGCCACGTAGGTATAGATACCAAAGTTCAGTCTCCAAAACCCATGTGTGTTAGTCAGGGTTCTTTAGAGGAACAGAACTTACAGAATGAATTTATAGAGGGAGGAAAAGGGGAGTTATTAGAATGGCTTACAGGCTGTGGCCCAGCTAGCCCAACAATGGCTGTCTAACAACAGAAGGTCCAAGAATCCAGGGTTTATTCAGTCCACAAGACTGGATGTGTCAGCTGGTCTTCAGAATCTACCAGAATCCTGAAGGAGTGGGCTCTCGGGCCAGTGAAGGAATGGACTTGCCAGCAAGAGCTGCCAGCAGGAGGTGTGGCCCAGATTAAAGGTGGCTCCTACAGCCTCAAAAGATCAGGATTTAAAACGGCTCTTCCGACTGCTAATGCTTTAATTAGGAAAAAGAAAATCTCTCACAGGTGTACTGGTACTTGGGTTTTAGTTAATTCCAGAGGTAGTAACGTTGACAGCCAAGAATAAGGTCACCCCATGTAGAGGTGAAAAGAGAAAACTGACTCCAAAGACTTCTCCTGTGGCCTCCACAGATGCACCATGATACCCATGACCCACACACAAAGATAGATAGATAGATAGATAGATAGATAGATAGATAGATAGATAGATAGATGATAGATTTCGTGGACTAGGGAGTTTTTACATTAGCATGTAAAAACATGTAGCTTTTGTAAAAGCTACAGCTGAGTAGTTTTTGCAAGCTTAAAGTCTGGGAACAGGAGAGATCAGGCAAACCACAGGTGACATAAAAGGATCAGTTACCAGCCCAAAGAGTGAGGACACTGTCCTGTGGACCTCAGAGACTCACCAAAAGTCTCTGGCCACCTTTAACCTGTGTGATTCTGTACCCTGAGACAGAGCTATGTAGGATGAAGAATGGAGGGCAGGATACCGAGACCACTCTGGGAAATCACCCATTTGTCATTTTAGTTAATAATTATTTAGAGCTAGAGAGATAGTTCCATGGTTAAAAACACCTGGTGCTCTTACAGAGAACCTGGATTCAGTTCCCAGCACCCCCACAGCAGCTCACAACCACCCGTAAGTGCAGTTCAAGGGGTTTTGATACCCTTTGATCTCGGGCAGCTGGCCCGAACATACATGCAAAGCAGGGTCACAATTGCTAGGTCTTTCAGATTCTCAGAGAAGCTACATGTTCCCGTTTTCACCCAGATCTAGCTGAACAAACAAAACAGCACATGAAGGTAATGGTGATGGCACAGCCATCTTGCAGGCATACAGAATCGCTGAAGATTTCTAACAGCACGCCCCACATGCTGGGAAGGAACTCTAGGAATGAGGAAGCTGTTGAAATACTCCAGCAGAGGTTGTGTGGCTTGGATTTCCCAGCAGTACTGGGCTTGACCAGGCCCAGATTTCTCTGGCTAGACTCAACCTAGAGTCAAAGGATGAACCTGGGTCTTAGAGCTGGATTGTGACTTCTCCATAGCCAAGTGTGGCCTTCCCTAGAATCCTCCTGGCAAACAACCACCCCTCCAGGGCCAAATCTGTTAACTAGCTTAGACTGCCCTCTGCTGGCAGGAGTGGACACTAACCAAGGGGAGCATGTGCCTCCAAGAGAAAGAGCTCCAGAGAGACAGACATTTCGAAGGACTTCCCACCTCACTCAGAGCTAGTTCACTGTCCCATACATCATGTCTGAAGCCCAGAGTCCAGGCAGGTAAGATGGCATGCACCTGCAATTCCAAAACTCAAGAGGCTGAAGCAAGAGATCAAGGGTTCAGGGCTAGCCAGAGCGACACAGCAAGACCCTGGAGGATGAGGAGAGTCTGTGACACATTCTGTTCTCACTCACGCTTCCTTGGGGGACTCATTTCATCCGAGTTTACTTCTTTTTTTACTTTTATGTTTTAAATATTTATATTTTTATTTTGTGTAGAGGAGTGCTTTGCCTGCGCGTATGTATGTGCCCAGCATGGATACCAGTGCCCAGAAAAGCCAGAAAAAGTCAGATCTCTGGAACTGGAGCTGCAGAAAGTTTTAAGCCATCATGTGAGTGCAGGGAATTGAACCCAACTCTTGCAGGTCCTCTGCAAGAGCTGAAAGCATCCTTAGTGCTCTTCTGTCTCACCAGCCCTGAGATTCTTCATTTAGGTGTACGTGTGTGCGTGCCTGCGTCTGTGTGTGTGTGTGTGTGTGTGTGTGTGTTCCTGCCTGAGTTTTGAGCACCACATGTGTGCAGATGCCTGCAGAGGCCAAAAGAGGGCATCAGGTTCCCTAGAATTGAAGTTACAGGCGGCTGTGGGCCAGCGCGCAAGTGCTAGCCGCCAATCCTGGGTAAGCAGCAATACTCTTAACTGCTGAGCCATATCTCCGGCCCTGCTCTACTTTCTAAGTAGAATTCTAGCAGGAAATTTCACCTTCATTTTTTTCCTACCTGTATCTTGCGTCCATTATGCCTTATATCTGGCCCTGCCACCATATCTTTCATTTGTTTTTTATTTTTTCATTTATTCATTCATTCACTCTCACGACGATCCTGGCCAATGCATTTCCCATGGGGCAGAACACACATAGTTCCCTCTCATCCCAAAATCCCTTCTCCTCTGTGTCTAGCTCCTCATACCACTTAAAGAAAGGAAGCACTGTGGTGCTCAGGCACCTTCCACCAGGAAACTAGGTATGTGGGGAAAACTGTAGGAAGTCTTAGAATCAAGGTGTCATGAACAAGGCATCCCTACACACACACACACACACACACACACACACACCAGGGAATGCCCCCACTCTTGGTGGAGCCTGCCTCAGGGCATCTCACTGATTCCTCTCTGCCTAAGTAGCTCAGTCTTTTCTCCCCTCCACTCCCCCCTCTCCACAAATTCCTGTTCACTTCTCCTATAAGACAGTTGCCATGTCGGCCCTGCCAGCCAGGGCACTCAGGGTCTCCCCTCCCTCCAGCAAGTTGCCAAAGAATCTTCCCATACACAGTTCCCTCCCCAGGAAAAGCACCAGCGCCAGGAGAATGTCTGCAACCGGGTGTGTAGGAGGCTAACAGAACATGACTAACACATCGTCATTCTGAGGCAGGCTAGAGAGATGGGGAAATTAAGGGAACAGAGGAAGGAAAAAGATCTCCTCCCTCCAGAGGCTGAGGAAGCCTCTCACCAGCTGAGAAGCAAGAATTCTCAAGCAATTTGCATTTTCCGGGAAGGCTGACAGCACAGAGACAATATCCCTTTCCTAGAGAGATGTTTCAAATGAAAATGGTAAAATAAAGAGCATTCCTTGAATCCCAGCACTCAGGAGGCCGAAGCAGGATCTCTGTGAGTTCAAGGCCATCCTGGTCTACACAGATAGTACTAGACTGCTCAGGGCTACATATTAAAACTCTGACTCAAAAGAAACAAAAAGAATTTTTTTTTAAGTTAAAATAGCAAAGGACCATGCTTAAGGCCTAAGCATATATGACCAAGTATGGTCATTCTCTTTTCCTAGCTACAAACCTGAAGCCTTGGAACCTGACAAGAAAAACTATGAATTCCACTCACAGTAAAAGACATACTTTAACTCCTTTTCAAACTGCATGATTTGTGGTTTTGAGGCAGGATGGAAAGGCAATGAATGGGGAAGCAAAGGGGCCCTCCATCCCCTGCTCTGATTTGCCTTTCCTGATGACAGTCAGGAGACTCCAGACACCACTAAGAAAGCCAACTGCCAGCAGAAATTATGCTTTCCTTATGTCTTCCTAAAGACAGACACCTTGACCAAAATGCCCAAGACAACAGACTGTGTTACCTGGGATCAGAAGGATGTACAACACCCCCCCCCAATCTAAACAACAGCCCTATGCATCGCCTTAAAACTGTGTTTACAAAAAGAAAGCCTCTGGCCTTTGACTCTTGTTGAAAATTAGTAGAACCTAAAAGCACCTGCACACCCATCACACCCACAGTGACAAACCGCCGGCTCCTTCCTCACACTTGGGTAATCGTTGTCTAACCCTCCTGCCTGGAATCGATGCTGTCACCTCTTCTAATAAACTCCAACTCTGTCTCACACTGGCTTGTTCTGAAATCCTTTGTCTGCAGTGAGTGTGGGCAGGAATCCACTTTCCATCAGCAGAGGTCTCTGAAAAGAACTGTTGAGGCTGCTGCCAGGGCCACCAAGGAGCTGTGTCTCCCTACCCACCACTGCTAAGATCATTCACCACATCAGCTGCTTGTAATCTGATGCAGTGCAGCTCAGAAACTTCCCCCTGAACTCATTACCAAAAAGATTAATTTTTTAATTAAAATTTTATTTTATTATTTAATTTTGCTTCTGTGGTGGGAGTATGTGTATGTAGGTGCAGATGCCAGAGGCGTCCAGAAGAGGGCAGATCCCATGAACCTGACTACAGGTCCCTTCGAGGAAGAGACTGTGGGTCCTCTGCAAGATGTGCTCTCAACCACTGATCCATCTCTCCCGATGCTAAAGAGGAAAAGGATTTTCATAGGGTTCCTTAGAGAACCTTTGAGCAATGCAACTTCAGAAGCCACCAAAATTATCTATATTGCTGCTGAGACAGTAAGCAAGACTCTCTAGAAGCTCTTGCCCACACCTGGTATAGCATCTCTTCCTCTTAACTCCCATACTTAAATCTATGTCTAAAATCTCCCTTAAAAAACTCAAGTTCTGTTTTCACTGACTCTTCCTGAAATGCTTTTCTGTATCGAATCAAGAATTCCAATAAAAGAATGCCCGCAGCTGCTGCTGCTCTGGCTGACACCTCCTCTGCAGCTGACAATTCCAGCCTCTTACGTTGGACCTGAGATGGCTGAGATCCTCCCCAACCTCAGACTCAGCCCTGTTAGACTTGCCCGTCCCAAAGGACTTCCAACTGGGCACCCTGGAAATTCCCCTGACCCTCAACTCAAAGCACAGTGTCTGACGAGTTTTTAGTAGAGGAGAATGCATACAGTAGGTGGACAAAAGCGGACAAGGGATGCAGACAGAAAGGATCCTGGCTTCATGGACACCCTGGCACCTGGGAGTTCCTGAGGCCCATCTCCAGCCCTGGCCGGTCTGTGTAAGCATTTGATTCTTCACATTCTTTTGGGAATTTAAGTGCTCCTGCATCTCTCCTCTGCTAAAATGTTTCAGTCTTGGCTTCTAGCCCTCTCAAACCAAAGCCCCAGCTCCCCACTTGCCATCCCTAGCCTCTCAGAGAACAGTGTGTTGGTTAGCTT
The DNA here is from genome assembly GCF_030254825.1 of Meriones unguiculatus. Classification (NCBI taxonomy): domain Eukaryota; kingdom Metazoa; phylum Chordata; class Mammalia; order Rodentia; family Muridae; genus Meriones; species Meriones unguiculatus. The sequence continues at coordinate 126,238,861 of NC_083352.1, read as the reverse complement.
TCATCGTGGGTTTGCCTGGATTTAGAATCACCATGAAAACGCCCCTCCGGAAAAGTCCACGAGGTCAACTCCGGAAGGTTTCAGTGGGAAGGGAAGACGCACCCTGTATGTGGGTGGCGCCATCTCATGGCCAAACCCAGACTAACTAAAAAGCAGAAAGTGGGCGGAGCCCTTCCTCACTTGCCTCTCTCTTGGAGATCAGCGATCTGCACTCCGGCCGCCATGCCTTCCCACCAGGATGGACTGTATCTGTGAGAGAGAGAAAAAAAAGCAATATAAAAGGGAACTCTAAAATGACAACTTTCTTTTTAAGTCCTCAAACATCTTTTATTTTCTTTTCTGAATTTCAGGAACAGAGAGATGAGTCTATGTTTCTTTCCTTTTTGAGACAAGGCCTCATTGTGTAGCCCTGGCTGGCCTGTAACTTACTGTATGTAATCCAGGCTGGCCTCAAACTCAGAGATGACCTGTCTCTGCAGGGAGCCGTCTGCAGGACATAAACAGCAGGGGAAGAAAACTACAGTGGACATTTTCCGCACACACTTGAACAGTCAGGCCCGTGGAAGGCTTTGCCATCTCTCTGTGCCTCCTTTGAGAAAGGCCTTTCCACTCCCACGGGGCTGAGCACTGGGCCCGAGCCATGGCCGCACCCGCATATTCACTTAGGGCTCCACTCGCTCTCCACACAGGATGCACGTATGACACTCTCAAAGGATCAAAACAAACATGGTGATTCTTTTTAAAACTCGGGGCTAGGGATATAGCTCAGTTACCATAGTGTTCACCTAGCGTGTACAAAGCCCTGGATTCAGTGCTCGGCCCTGAATTAAACTGGATCTGGTGGTCCGTGATTCAGCAGTCTGGAGGTGGGATCAGAAGCTCAGGGTCCCCCTCAGCCCAGGTGACATTAGATTATATCAAAAAAACAAAGCAAGCAAACAAAAAATCCTTCCTGGGTACATCTGTACACAAACCCAGAACAAATACGAGATGCTCCGAGGGGCAGGGAAATGTGTTGTTGTTGTTTTATTTTGCTTTGCTTTGCTTTGCTTTAGTTGTTTTGTTTTGTTTTGTTTTGTTTTGTTTTGTTTTTGAGACAGGGTCTTACTGTGTAGCTCTGGGTGTCTTGGAACTCATTATGTAGGCTGGCCTGGCCTCAAACTCAGAGAACTGCTAGCCTCTGCCTCCCAAGTACTAGAATTAAAGACATATGCCACCACTCCAAGTTTCAGAAGGTTTTACTGTTTCTTTTACATTCCAGTGACAATGCTGGCTCCACTCTGCTAGGAGTGTGCAAGGCTGTGGAACTGAAAATCAAGTCACTACGAGGAAAAACAGATCCATCCATTTCTATACAAATAGTTGCTACACGCCTTTATAGGTCCTACAGGATTGGCAGATGCAACAGCAGATACTTGTGTAGAAACTTACAGGCAGCTAGCCTGGTCTCACAGGATCAAAGCTACCAGGTTGGCTGAAGGATGGCTCTGCCTGAAAGACTAATTCCTGACCAAGTAAACCATCCTTGAGAACATAAGGACAGAGCAGGCTGCCTACAGACAGGGAGCGCTCTTCTCTCTTCATGGGAGCCGCCTGAAGGCGGCTCTCCTGGAGACAGAACACCTGGAAACAGTAGCCTGGTATAGCCCATTTCTCAGGCTCCAGAGTGAAACCTGAATCCAGTTCAGTTCAGCTGGGGACCCCACTGTGAACCCCAGGGCCCTAACAACAGCTTTATCACACAGGAGAGTGCACCTTAATGCAGAAGTGCTATTTCTAATTCCTGTAACCCATGACTAATTCTTTTATTTTACCTCTCTTTGAGAGTCGCATCGTCTTAAAACTCTAATTCCAAGGTATCTGACACCTTCTTCTGGCTCATAGGACACCCAAATACACGTAGCATACAGATACATACATCTACCCATAGATAGAAATTTTAATCAAAATTTTAATTTAACTATTAAAAAGATCCATCAAACTTTACTCAACATTCTATCTTTGCACCATTCTCTGAGAAATGAAAGAGATTGGCTTTAATCAGACTGAATCTCATATTTGCTGGTTTGAGACAGAGTCTTTCTATGTAGTCCTTGTTAGCCTGGAACCCTCCAAGTAAACCAGGCTAGCCTCAGACGTACAGAGATTTTGCTGCTTAGAATGCTGGCGTTACAGGCACAAGTCACAAACCTAGCTAAGACTGAAATTATTTTAGATTTATTTATTTTAGGTGTACCACTGACTGCCTGCATGTATGTATTGAACCACATTCATGCCTGTTGCCTGAGGAGGTGAGATGTGGGCATCAGTACCCCTGGAACTAGCCTTATGAATGGTTAGAAGCCACTAATGTTGGTGCTAAGAACCACACTCCTGCCCTCTATGAAAACAAAGTGCTCTTAGTTCATAGCATCACAAGATGGATTTTTTTTTTTTTATGAGGGAGAGGAGCTGGGTCGCTGTCGTTCTGTGGTTGGTTTTTGTTTTTGTTTCTGGGACAAGGTCTCATTATATAGCCGTCGCTGGCCTCAAACTCACAGAGAGGCAGCTGCCTCTGCCTCTCTGCCTCTCTGTGCTACAATTAAAGTCATGTACGACCAAGCCTGGTTTCCAAGACTGAATTACTTAACGTGCATGAACTAACTGCTCTTTAAGGCAAACAAAGAATGACAACATGGCACCATTCTAGCAATCAAATAACCATAAAAATGGCATCAGTTCAAAGATGTACATCTCTAGACAGCAGATGAGTAATTAGAACACGATGTGATGATATTTTAGCAAGAACAAGACACTTAATCGGTAAAAGCAGCAGCATAGTAATTGTATTGAATATTAAAGTGTGTAGCCATAATTTCATAAGCTCTCCAAATTTATATAACGAGTTGCTTTTGAAATACTAAATTTTTGTTTGTTTGTTTCAGATAAGTGCCTAGTCAATGAGCCAACTGAAGACAACCTGAAGAATCATCCAGTTTATTTTCCTTTTTCCTTCCTTCCTTCCTTCCTTCCTTCCTTCCTTCCTTCCTTCCCTCCTTCCTTTCTCTTTCTTTCTTCCCTTCTTTCTTTCTTTTTCTGTTGGGAATTGGATACACACAAACTGGATTCCCTCTTACATATTTATTTTCAGTTTTCCTTGACAAAAACGACAGAGAATCCCTGACAGAGCTAGAGGAACTGACCCTGACCCTGGGGACTGGAGAGGCCACATTTCTGTAAGTGGCTGGGGACACTGTGTTGGCGTGCACCATAGACTGCAAAAGGCACTGCCATCCCAGCCAAGGGTGTCTCACCTGATTACAAACCTTGCCTTAAGGCCAGGTCTCAAGTTCAAGGCTGCCCTTGAACTCCTGACTCTCCGGCCACCTCTCAAGTGCTAAGATTACAGATGTGCGTCATAACCCCCAACCTTCGATTTCCCTTCTTTTTAGTCTCTCCCATCTACAATAATCTCCACTATTTCTCGTTTGAGGATGAATGTGTTGTGTAGAATATGTCTTACAGGTTCTGAATTGTTTCCACTTTGTCAGCTCTCTCCCCATAAGCAGATGCAGGCAGAACATGTGTGGCTCGTTTGGCACTACCTAGATGATATGCCCACACTTTACTGCATCTTGTCACTTTGTTCCTGTATAGGTGGTAGGCTGGATGGTTTCGTGGGGACCACGCTGCTGGAAGGACATGTTTGTCTTTGTAATTGCTTAGTAGTAAGTCATCTGTAGGGTGACATGGTAAGGCTCTGTGAGTATGCTGTTCCTCAACTATCTGCCCCCCAAATGTGTTTATGAGCAATGATGATCCTTGCTAGCTATTATATGAAATAAAAGTACATTTAAAAGGGCTGGAGAGATGGCTCAGAGGTTGAGAGCACTGGCTGCTCTTCCAGAGGTCCTGAGTTCAATTCCCAGTAAACCACATGATGGCTCACAACCATCTATAATGAGATCTGGTGCGCTATTCTGGCATTCAGGTGTACATGCACACAGAACAATGTATACACAATAAAATACATAAATCTACTTTTTTTTTAAGTACATTTAAATACATTGAACAGGGCATGAAAGAATCTGTGTATATGTAGGTAAACATGTATAAGGAACAAAGAGATCTGTTCTTCAGAGAGGAATGAGGTGTGGTTAGAAAATTCTTTGAAATAAATGTCTGGTAATTTAACCACCCAAGACTTTAAACTCTTGACCTCAACCACATGTCTCCTAAGGAAGTAATCCCACATAGGAGCACTCTCCCTCTGACTTCCTCTCCACTGTCTCTAAAGAACAGCAAGACAGCATCTCCAAGCCAGGAACCGAACCCCCCAGCACAAGCCTCAACAGTGGCCTTCTGAACCTGGTTCAGTCTTGGGCTTTCTGGCTTGGCTCACAACTTCCTATCCAGAAGGGTGATGGGAGAGGCCTCACTGAATCCAGGGTTTAGCCCAACAGGAATCAAAACTGTCTTAGTCTGCTGTATAACAGAGACAAGCAGATCTGTATGAGTTCCAGGCAAGCTGCACAGTAAGACCCTGTCTCAATAAGCAAAAGGAAAAAGTAAAAGTAGAACTCTCTCTAATTTCCATTCCTGAGCTCTCAGATGAAGAGTCTCCAAAACACTATGCCTGACTCCAGCTCAACAGTGTGTGATGAAATTATCGATACCTGGGCTCACAAAAGCTCATTAGCCTTCTGGGTAGCTTGGCTGTGGAAGCTTTGAAGGCCTACAGACCTAAAACCAAGGCCCCACTCTTCCATGTTCAACTTTGTGACCTGGATGAGCAGCTTTGTCTCTCTGAAACTCCGTTTTCTCAACTGTCAAATAGGACAAATCACTCCATGCTGATATTACTGTGATAAAACACACACACACACACACACACACACACACACACAAAATCCAGTACCTAGTATGAATTACCTTCTAAACCTGAAGTAGGCTGTGTGATTTTTTTTTCCGTCCATACTTTCTGTCAAGATACTAAATCTCCATTTCAAATTCACATTTTTGCCTACTCTGCCCATGGAGTTGAGCTTTGTAAATGTCTCTTTTTCGTCAGCCATTGTGTATTAAGCCTCTTTGGTAGCATTTACTAGATTCATACTGAACGACAGGAGATCTTCCAAGTTTCAGGCTGACTTCAATGAGGTCCGCACTGTCTCCAACGCTAGGCTCCTGAAAGACATGACTTTCTCTTTTGCTCTCACCGCCTGCCTTGACTAAGGCCACTCAGCATCACCAGGAGCCACAAGAGATGTTCTATTTGTGTGAAAGAAGCATCTTAAAACTCAAATGAGATAATCATTGCCTTATTCATTGAGTAGAGTCAGGTAAAGTGGCACATGACTGCAGTGCCAGCATTTAGAAGCCTGAGGCAAAAGAGCCACATTTTCGAGGTCAGCCTGGAGTCTCCAGAACGCCGCTCCTGACACATACACACCATGTTACACACTATCCCAGGTGCTTAAAACTCAGCAGCGGATATTAGTGACCTTGTTTCTGCTTTTATACGCTGTACCATTTAGCAGAGAAAATAGATATTAACAGGATACATATATGTACATATACATAACACCCTAAACTATCCTCTACCTGGAATTCTTAGCCTTGCTCTGTCACCCCATTTTCTTTCAACATCAGGCTTCCTCCTTGCCGTGGGTTCCCTCCTTTCACTCACTGCCTAGCCCTGTATATGTTTCATTTCTAGCAACTAGAATCCCACAACTGGGCAGAACACCACTTCCATGTTAGATGTGTAATTTGTGATTTGTTTCATGAATTGGTAAATCAATATATGTGTTTATAAACTCAAGAAAAGGTCTAGAATGATCCTCAAGGGGCCTAAAGTTATAGCTCAGCTGGTAGGGTGCATGCCTAGCACGAAGGAGGGCTTAGGTTCAATCCTCAACATTGCACATTCAAAGAATAGTGGTGCACACCTATAATCCTAGAGCTGGGGAGTTTGACAGAAGAAGGTCAGAAGTTGAAGGTCATCCTCAACTACTTACAAAGTTTGGGGACAGCCTGGGCTACATGAAATTATGTTTTAAAAAATGATGCACAAGACACTATTAAGATTGGCTGCCTTGGGGTGTGGGGGCTGGCTCTGACATGGACTGCTTTTTTATCACTTCTCCCTACTAAGGCTGCCTCACCAGGCCACAGGGGAAGAGGATTCAATCAGTCCTGATTCGACTTGGTTGGGGGGAGCTCCCCTTTTCTGAGGAGTAGGGGAGGGGGAGGAGGAAGAGGGACAGAGGATAGGACCAGGAGGAAAGAAGGAAGGGGGCTAGAATGGGGGTGCGAAGGGAATACGTACGTACATACATACATACATCAATGACTTTATTTTAAAAATAAAAAGATTGGCTACCTTGAGGTTGGACAGATGGCCCAGCAGTGAAAAGCACTGTCTGCACTTCCAGGACCCCCATGAAGGCTCACAACTGTATGTTACTCCAGTGCCAGAGGATCTGACTTCCTCTTCTGGCCTCTACAATCACCAGGCACCAGGAATGAAAATGGTACACAGATAAACAAAAACAAAATCCATATAAATAAAATAAAAACTAAGAGTGGCTACCTTTAAGAAAGAATCTTGCTTTCAAATCCCCTGTTGTAGTGTTGGATTATTGTCATGTGCATTTATAAAGCTTCCTGTTTTTAAAAACATACTAAAAGTAGCCTAAATAGTTCTTTCCAGTTATGATTAAGAGCCACAGAGTTTATAAACTGCATGGGGTTATGGAATGGTAGGTTTATTATTGACTGGCACATAATAAGCATTTGCAAACCTTTTACACACCCTCCCTCTTTTGCTTTATTTATCTTATCTGCATTAGCATGGTTTATAACTCATACCTATGTACAGACATCTTTACATTTTAAAGCTATTCTAAAAGATATAGTTTAGACTTTATAATTTATTTTGTTCATTTTACTCTCTTTCTGCCTTCTCCCTCTCAACTCCCACACTACAATGTGAGCTTCGTGAGTGCGAGGACAAACCTTGGCTTGTTCACCTCAGTGTCCTTAGATCCTAGGAGAGTGACAAAAAAAAAAAAAATTAAGGCACAAATGAACACCTGAGCATTGCGTACATGACTTCTTGGATGAAGGATGAGGACTTGTGGAGAGCTGGAGAGCCTGGCACTGAAGAAATCGCCTAAGGAATGGATCATCAAATCTCAGGATGGATTACACCCGCAGTGGTCCAGAGCCCCTTTATGGGTCGGCCGCGGGTTACTTAGCAACAAGCCGCCCCTCCCTCAGCGCCGCTAGAGGGCGAGCCGGCGCAGGGTAGCATGAACGCGCGCGCGTTCGCGGCGCGGCGCGGCGCGGAAAGGCGGGGGAGGCACGTCACTTCCTGTTTCTTTAGGGGAACGTGGCTTTCCCCGCAGTGCCTCTCCTTCCATCTGCCTTCGTGCTGCGGCGGCCGGAGCTGGAGTAGGAGCCTGAGCACAGCCTCGCCATGGATTCGGCCCTCAGCGACCCGCACAACGGCAGCGCCGAGGCAGGCAGCACGACCAACGGCACGACGCGGCCGCCCTCTACGCCCGAAGGCATCGCGCTGGCCTATGGCAGTCTCCTGCTCATGGCGCTGCTGCCCATCTTCTTCGGTGCCCTGCGCTCAGTGCGCTGCGCCCGCGGCAAGGTAGGGTCGGGGCGAGAGCGGGCTCCTTCCACTTCCATCCCGGCCACGGCCCCCAGGGACTGTCCACTCAGACCTGCCCTCCGGAGTCACTCACCCGGGCATCGAGCACCATTCCCTCCTCCAGCGTTCACATCAGTGGCCAGCCTTTGGTGTTCCAGGATCTGGCCACTCCCAGAAACGGGAATTAGCATTTTCCTCCGATAGCGACCCTCAGACACACCCTACCACATCCCCTCCCTCAGGCCCCCTACTTCTTGTCACAGCTGAGAAAACTGTCTGCCGGATCCCAGACACAAAGGCAGGCGCTGACTCCTCTGAGCCTTCTGGGCCCAGCCCCACCTGATGCTATGGCTAATCAGCCTCCAGGTGTTTAAACCTCACTAGGGGCAGTCACCCCATGAAATGGCTTGGGTCCTATGAAACACAGCCAGAGTGTTCTTAAAGGTATGGCACTGAACGGCACCATCTTTTGTCATCCTGCTAGGAGCCATGCCTGGTCACACCCACAGTTAATTGTAGCATCCAGGTCCATCCCTAGGCCCTGATTTCTGCCTTCCTGGAATCACAGCTCCGTGTGTACCCATCAGGAACTCCTAGATGAGACCCTTCTCCCTGCTTTAAAAGCAAAACCCAGGGGCGGGGAGGTTAAAGCGCAGCTGTTAAAGGCCCTTGCCACCAAGCCTGATGACTTTAGTTAAATTCCAGAGATGCAGATGGTGGAAGGAGAAACCCCAACTACTGCATGATATTTTCTGACCTCGCCATGATCACGCTAAATAAGTAAATGTAAAAAGAATTTTTTAAAATAAAATGGAAGCCCAGCACTCAGGGAGCCGAAGCAGGAGAATGAAAAATTCTAGGGCAGCTAGGGTACAGAGAGAGACCCCGTTGCCCAGGGGGAAGAGGGGTGTGCTGTAGGGTTGGGGGGATAGAGCACCAGTTAGACTTGTCTTTTGTTCAATATTTGGAACCAGTTCCGGCCATCCAGCTTTTTGAAATGTGGTACCTTGGTTCTCCCAGGGTTAGACTTCTTTGGTTGATTTCTTCTCCCTACTTCACACCCAGCCTTGGATCTACCCAAGCTAAAGCCCAGATACTGACTACATCAAAGTAACCTTTCTCCCCAAGCCCCGTTAAGACAAGTCCCTTTGCAAATTGAGCCTATTTGCTGAATAATAGCCACTGTTGAACTCACAGTTAATGTGACTGGGGCTTAGCCTATCCTTGGCCTTTCCTGACACCTGTCTCTGGATATCCAGGGGAACTCCAGGACCTTCCACCCCCTCTTCAAATCTCTCCTGCCCTGTATTAAGCCTCTGTAACCCATAGAAACTAACAGCTCCCTTCCTGGCTCCTCTCTCCAACAGCCTCACAATGTTCAGCTCCTCGCTGCTCCTCCCCCACCACACCTGAAGGTGGCCCGGAGAGGAAGCTGCCTTACCCAGAGAGGGCAGCTGGCACTTTTGAAACTGCTTCAGTACAGATTCTCAAAACACCGCAAGTGGCTGAGGGCACACCACCTCCTGTCTGAGAACAGGAAACCTACTGCTGGCTCTTTCTGGGCAGATAGAGAGTACCCAGTCTGGACTCCCGCTGAAAGCCTAGGTGGGACCCATTTTCTGTGTTCCTCTGCCTCTTCTAAGCAGATTTCGAGTGTCCTTAGCCTCCCCTGGTCTGGTCAGGCAGATACTTGGTGCCAAGGCAAGTTTCCGAAACACAGAATAGGACAAAAGAGATGCAGGAGAGCATAGTCTGGGACTGAGCAGCCCCTAGCCTGAGATTCTCCTTGGTGCCTTCTGCACATGGACTACTCTTTGCAGAAAATACCTTCCGTGCGGCAGTGCTTCTTGGAGTCAAGCTGTTATTGGGTGTGAGGGATGCCACATAGATGAGCAGGTCAGAACCCTGTTACTGTGTAGTTCAGGAAGATAGGTAAGGCAAGCTTATAATGAGGTGTGTGTGACATACAGCAGGTGCCACAGTGGGCTGTGGAGACAGGCAGAGCAGGGAGGCACCTGCCTGGGTGAGATGGAGTACTACAGCCAGGAGAGGGCATTCTTAAGCTTTGGAAAGCAAGACAGGTACCAAAGCAAGAAGGAAAGAGGCACTTCAGGAAATAGCAGGTGACTTGGTGTAGCTAGAGCAGAGGGTATGTATGGATAGGAAAAAAGGGAGCCAAAAAAAAAGCTGGAGAGATGGCTCAGGGATTAAGAGCATTGGCTTACCTTCCAGAGGTCCTGAGTTCAATTCCCAGCAACTACATGACTCAACAGCCATCTATAATGAGATCTGGTGCTTTCTTCTGGTGCTCTGCAGGCAGAACACTGTATACATAATAAATAAAATTTAAAAAAAGAAAAAAAAAGGGAGCCATAATGTCTGTTATCTGTTCCAAGCATCGCCCACAAGAAGGCATTCTTAGAAGATTGAGACTATGAAGGACCTGCCCATTTGTTTCTGGCTTCCTGTCCCAGTAGCCAGGGTGCTCTAAGCTTATGGAACTTTACCTGCCTTGACACTCAATCAGCAGATAGAGCCAGTTTACTGTATCTTTTAGGAAAAAGAACTGACGGTCTAACCACAGTGAGAGAAGGCATCAGGTGGGCCCAGTTCTCAACCAGGCCACCATCCTGGGTGCAGATGCCTCCGAATACACACAAGGAGTGTTTGGGCCTGAGATATGAGCCAAGTGACTCCTTTGTCCACCTTGCTTGTTTAGCAAGAGAGAAGAGGTAGAGTGAGGACCCAGGAGCTTGGCACTCCCAACTGGTATTCGACACCAAGGCCTGCTGAGAGAGCACTCGAGGACAGTTCCCCTGGGGTCAACAGTGTCCATAAAAAGCAGAGCATATTGTAAAATCCTAGGCAAAAGACTGTGAAATGTGTAGAGTGTTAGGAAAAAGTCACCCTGTAGGAGTATCAGAAACCTGTGTCCCCCAGAGGGTAAATTCCAGCCAAGCAAGAGCTGACTTGGATAGTTGACAGGGCTTTCACTTACAGCAAAGAAGGATCTCTTAGCCAGCAGGCCTGGGCATCTGTGGTTAGGTCCTAGACAAGGTGCCAGGGCTGCTGGGATAAGACACAGAATGTACCATGAGCCAAATGAGTGAATTCTGCTGCGTCTCCTTTAAGAGGCAACAAGTATCTTTGCACACATGAATGAGAATTCTGCAGGCTGAGGCTAGGGGACAGTGCAAAGTATAGTGGTAGCCCAGGAGAGGGACTTGGGTGCTGTGACAAGATACGCAGGGACCCTACAGCCTTTCTGAGGAAAAGACTCCTGAAGGTAATGTAACATTTAAAATGAGTAATTAGAAAATACTGCTCATGGGTAGCAATCAAGCAGTTACTGAAACGTAAAGGAAAGCCACCTTGGAAGGGATACACACAACACCCAGCTTCTTGTGGCACTCCTGATCTAACATAGGGCCTCACACATGCTAAGTATATACTCTGCCACCAATTTATATCCGCAGCCTGCCTTCTAGGACATTTTCTATATATATATACAAATACATACCTGCTTTTGTATATACACAGTTAGGTCTGTTACTATAAAGGGGTTGTTCAGTACCTGCTGCTCTGCAGCCTGTTCTCCTTCAACAGTGTGAATTAGTCATTTTCTGGGTTACAGCTACCTTGGCCTTTTTGTAGTGAGATAGCTCCCTAGTGCACAATGCAAAAGGCCCATGGTTATATATAATATCTCCCTCCCGCCTCAGCAGCCCCTGCCAGCAGTCCCTGTAGCCTGGACCTTATTTTTCCATCCATAGAAATTGTGTTCCTTCAGACACTCAGCTGTGTCGGTACATCTGGAACGGTCTTTTGTGGGGAGGGGTTTGGGTCTTGGGTTTGTTTTTCTGAGGCTAGACCCTGCCATGTTGCTCTGGCTGGCTTGGTGCTCAGTAGCCAGCCCACTGTGGCCTCTAACTCAGCTCTCTTTCTGCCTCACCTTCCCAGGTGCTGGAACTGGAGGTGTGAGCATATGCCCACTGTACCCATATTTTGTTCAGGTCACCAGTTCTGAAAGGGCAGTACTTCCACTCTCGGGAAATGTAGATTCAGAATCAGAAATTCGGGGTGGGCCCTGAAGAATGTTTAGCTGGCCCTCCTACTAGAGATTTTGGTACACACTCAATATTTGAGAGCCACTAATTTAGAGATCTCCACAGTTTTAGTCTTTAGCCACCACAAACCATGCTGAAATCAGTATCCTTACACAATTATTATTTCATAATTTGTGTATAGGGCAAGTTTCTTGAAATCTGCTTATTGAGACAAACACTGCCTGAATCTCTCACCTTAGCTTCTATAAAATGACCTGCCTTAGAGGTTTTAGTCATTTGCTCAACTACAGGCCAGTGCGGGCTTTAGCGGGGAGGACCCTGTCATTTGATACAAGACACAAAATGGCCAGTGCAGTTGCTGAAGCCAGCTTGGGGCAGGACAACAAAGATGGGGGAAGGAGAGCTCAGGGCATTGGCCCGGAGGCAGAACAGTTGCAAAGGGTCAGTGTGGGCTAAGTGCAGGCAGGAGGTCGGGGCCTCAGTCTGGGTAGACAGTAATAAAGTGGCCCAGGAATTCCAGGATATCTTGGGGGTGTGGTCAGGAAGCAGTGTTTCCAGGGCTCTGGCTGTGCCAGTGGCTTGGAGCTGGGCATCAGGCTCCCTCTGTTGCTTTGGCTTCCATCCTGGTATCTGAATGCCCAGGATGCTGAGAGCTAAGTTTCTTCCAGCTATTTGTAAAGCTTTTCCCCTCTTCTTTTCAGTGTGCTTAGCTTAAAAATCCAAATCAAAGGTAGCAAATCCTAAAAAGTTGTAGTATTTTTGTAAATACAAATTTTTCAACCTGGTGGTGCACGCCTTTAATCCCAGCACTCAGGAAGCAGAAGCAGGTGGATCTCTGAGTTTGAGGCCAGCTTTGTCTCCAGAGGGAGTTCTAAGTTATACAGTGCTACATAGAGAAACCTTGTCTCAAAAAAAAAAAAAAAAAAAAAAAAAGGAACTGTTCAAGCTGGGCATGGTGGCACATGCCTGTAAGCCCAGCACTCAGAGAGGCAGAGGCAGGTGGATCTCTGTGAGTTCAAGGCCAGACTTCTCTACAAATTGAGTCCAGGACAGCCAAGGCTACACAGAGAAACCCTGTTTCAAAAAAAGAAAAACTGTTCAACTATTCTTTACTTCAGGATTCTGAGTCTTGGGAAGGCCACGGGCCTCCTTAGCATCATCAGTTTTCCAACAGAACTCTCCAGAAAGGAAAGTGGCTAGTAAGACGAAATGAGGCTGCCTGGGTTTGATCCCTGGTTTAGCCACTCTGTTACACCAAGCAAGATACTTGCATCTTTAAGCTCATATCCTCATGTTTAAAAGTGCCTGCTGAGGTGGGGCCTACGTACAGATCTCCAGGGACCCTGCCTGACACACAGAAAGGGCTCAGTTTCTCCTTCTGTTGTTAGATCAGATGGCAAGGCCCCCGCTCTGACTCAGCACTGCAGCGTGAGTTATTAATAAGCAGCACCCGCAGAGGAGACCAGATTCCTGTTTGGTGAAGCATCTGTCCAACCTCGGTTTCTCGTCAGATAACATGAATCCTCTTCCTGCTCTGGGTCTAGGCAGAACCGAAAAGAATTTGTGGAAATGAGCTACCGCGCTGGTTTGTAGGGAAGCCACGAACTCCTGAGTATGCTTTCGAGCTGCAAGCCTCTCAGCAGGCTGCCGGAGAACTCCTCTGTGTACATAGAGCAAACGCCTCCACACAGTTGGCCTTTATTGGGCCTCTGCTGCATTCCAGACCCTGTGTCTGGCTGTCGAGGCTTTAAATGGCATCTGCTCTAGCCACCTGTGGCACTTCCCTGCAGAAATAGTGTTGGCTTACCCGTGATTCCGTCTACACAGTGATAGAAATAGCACATAGGCTTGAGTAATGACTCGAAGCTCTATGCTGAGTACTTTCCTCTGCAGGCACTGGAGTCCTGGTTTTACAGTCAAGGGAAGTGAAGGCTCTGAGAGAGAAAGTCACTGTCCCCAAATGCAGGCAGGATGCTGGGCAGCCCCTCAGTCCTACAGGGTGGAGGTGGGGCACATGTTAAGGGCCTTCCCATCCACAGTTTGCCCTTTTTTTTTTTTTCATACCCCATATGTGTCCTCATCTCCAATCATCCTCCTCTTAGCATACAGGTGTACACGCATGCATACACACACACATACACACATACACACCATTTTTAGGTAAGTAAAGCCAAAAATTGTCACCCTTTTTGACAGAACAGTAAACTGAGACTCAGAGTGACAAATATCTGGAAGGGGAGATTTTCAGCAATTCTTGGAATTGCTTGGGCAAATGGTATGTACGGTAAGGTTTTGGTGTATATCACCAATTATCTCCGTGGGAAAACCTGTTGGCCTTCACTTACCCCATTTCTCGTCAGCTTGGTAGCTTACAAAGTGTGGATTCTTGTCATTCTGATAGATCAAAAATAGAATGATATACTGTTAATTTGAGCTTCTCGTAGAATGACAGGCTGGAGATCACTTGCCAAGCTGTGTGTGAGAGGCTCTGGATTCATTCCCCAGAGCCACAAAAAGAATTTCAAAAAGTAAAGGTAGGAGCTACAGAAGTGGTTGAGTGCGAAAAGCGCTTATCCCACATGAGTGAGACCAGCGTTCAGATCCCCACCCCTGGGGTAAATGCTGGTGGGTGTGGCAGTCCACCTGCAACCGTAGCTGTCCACCCCGACTACCCAAAGCGAGGTGAGAGGGGTTCAAGTGAGAGGGCCTGTCTCTTCATGAAAGGGGTACACGCATGCAGCCACGAACACGGAAATACATGCACACCACAGCATGTGCTCCTTGTGTCACTGGATATATGGAAACTTACTTTATGCATCCCAGCAAAGGCTGCCTGGGTCTGTGCATATCTGTCCTATACATTTCCCCTCCTGAATTCGCAGGCTTGCTCCCTGGCCGTTGTCTCCTTGTCCTCTCACAGCTCTTGACCTTTTGGGGCACAAGAGCTTCTCAGATTCACAGTCTTCAAGATAGCTGCTCTCTTGGCATGCTTTTTCCTAATGATTTTGATAAGCTGAACTATTCATGAGACTCCACAGCTGCTTGAGGTCCTTTCACGGAGGAATTCAGGTGCCTCATTCACAGGATGGATGTGGTGACGGTGACTGTCTGGTGAGGAGACTCTGGCTACCGTGGGGAGGTTTTCCTTTGGCATGAGCAGGTGTCTCATCTGGCCGTACTAGGACTTCAGGTAGCTGTGGTATAAAGTAGGAGAGCCACGCTCTGTGGTGCACACCTGTAAGCCCAGCCAAGCGGGAGGCCGAGGAGGCCGGGTGACAGGTTCATTCCATGAGTGTTCATCTCAGATTGAAGAAAAGGGTTAGGAGTATGGCTGTCTCAGAAGTCTGAAGGGCTTCCCAACACGGGTGCTGCCTCTGTCCCTAACGACAACTAGGATTTGGGCTGTTGTTTTGCTCTGGTTTTTGAGACAAGTTCTCACTATGTAGACCAGACTGGCCTCGAAATCACAGATAGCCACCTGCCTCTGCCTCCTGAGTGCTGGCCTTAGAGGTGTACCACCAACCCCATGTTGAAAGTTTTTTAGTACAAATATAAACTAGGATTGTCCTGCCACTAGACTTTGACTTAAATTGTATAAAACTGATTTAATCTTTATGCTACACTATTTCTCCATTTTCATTTACTTACAATACTGAAATGCCTTTGTTTTACATTCAGCTCTTTTGTATAAATATTTGTCTTTCGTCATCTTCTTACCCATGCCATATTTTTGCTAATTATAATATCTGTAGTTATAAACCTCTGTGGTAGAGGGAATAACATTAGCAAAAGCCTTGAGACAGAGACTGTAGTCTCCGAGACACCAAAGTGGACCAGCATGAAGGGAGAAAGAGCTGTGTGCTGGAACCTGGTGTTCCAGCAGCACGCAGTCATGGTGGCTCAGCTTGCACCCTTCTCTCTCTAGAGCTCTTCGGACATGCCAGAAACCATCACCAGCCGAGACGCCGCCCGCTTCCCGATCATCGCCAGCTGCACTCTCTTGGGACTCTACCTCTTTTTCAAAGTAAGTCCTTTGCTGCCTAGATAATTTTGTCTATGCATAGTCATTTATAGAAAATAACAGAATGGGTAATCCAGACCCAAGTCCCCACCAGAGTTGGTGTTTGCTTCCTTTCCCCACCAGACAGCCCTTTTTCTCCGTGTAGCTTGTGTTCTTGTTCCACCATTTGTTTTCTTGTATTGTTTCTGCTGGTCTGGAGTTTAGTTTTTGTTGCAGACATACCTTTACCATAATAATTGCTTTTTTTTTTTTGAGGTCCTATTGTATTAATTTTAAAAATTGAATGTTGGGCTATATAATGTTTATTATTAGCCCTATGATTATCACAGCAGTATTATCTAACCTGCTATCACAAATAATAAGACACAGACACTTTAGATTTTATAATTGCCTTATTTTCCTTGGACCGGACAGGTATTTCTATACTGGCTGTCTCAGTAACTTCACCTTCACCTCCCAGGCCCTATCCAATGCCATCTACCTTAATCATCCTCATCTGGTGTATCTTTGATCCATAATCCCAAGATTCTTGCTTGTATTCTTCATCTGAGCCTTTTTACGCCATTATTGGTGTCCTTCATGGTTCTTCTCCACCGTAAGCCATCTTCCTTCTGTCTTCATGATTCTCCCAAGCCTGGTAACCATAGCCACGCCTACCCCATTATGCCTTGCCCAGGTGTAGGCCTTTAATCAACCAATCAAGTTATGTCTCAGGCAGGTTTACAAAACAAGGATAGATGTAACCAGATCTTGAGGGCCAGTAACACACTTCAGATCAACTTCCAAACGAGGTTCGGTTCCCAAAGTTAAACAGGCTCAGTGTTGAAAACTTGGAAAACACAGAAAAGTAAAAAGGGAGAAACAACAGCCATCCAAAACCCAACTTCCAGATGCACTCCAGTTCTTCAGAGGTGTGTCTTCCCCGGTCTTCCCCAGGCATGCTCTCCATAGCTGTGGTCACACAGGATAACCACCTGTAGTGTCCACTTCCCGTCGAAATGTTGTGAATGTTTTCTCATGTAGCTAAATGCTCCTTCAACCTGTTCTGCTTCATACACATGTGCTGCTTTCTGAGTGTGAAAGTAAAGTACATTAGCCATGTAACGTTACACAGAAGAGTCTGTTGAGAGAGAAGCAGATCCCAGGACAGGGTAGTCATTGTCACCATTTAGAGGGGCACCCTTTAGTTCTTTAAGCATGCCTTCATATCAGAAGGACAGTGTTAAACTCTTGCTATATCACAAGTTCTTTCTTACTATTTGTTGAAAATTAGTCAAGAAAAGCTTTAGTTTGCAATCGCAAAGTACCTTTAAATGATTTTTTTTTTCCCAAGGCTGGTTGTGTGGCTCAGTCATAAAATTCTTACCTAGCAAGTACAAGGCCTTGGATTCCATTATTAACACAGTAACAGTGTGTGTACTTGTGTGTGTGTGTGTGTGTGTGTGTGTGTGTGTGTTCTTCAATCCAAGAAAAGCTACAAACAAGCTGGACCTTCTGTAGTTTCTTGAGAATCTGGAATGCTCGACCTCTTGCCTCCAGGTCCCACTCACATTTTTAATAATTTAGTTTAATTCTTTAATTAATGTTTAACTGAACAGTTGCCCCTCAAAATTTTTTTAAAGTTTACTATTTTTATTTATTTAACTTTATTTTATGTGCATTATTATGAAGGTGTCACATCCCTTGGAATTAGCATTACAGACAATTGTAAGCTGCCATGTGGGTGCTGGGAATTGAACCAGGTCCTTTGGAAGAGCAGACAGTGTTCTTAAGCACTGAGCCATCTCTCCAGCCCAAGAAAAAAAAAAAGAATTTCTGACAACAAAGGATATGAACTTTGTCTAAGGTTTTGCTGAAACTGTAGCCAGATGGTTCTGTGGTTTGTGTAACAAGAAAAGGCCACTTTGGTGGCACTTACTCAGCCCTCTCCTTCCTTCCTGCTTTGTAGCTACCTGTCCTCAGACAGGATCTAAGCAGCCCAGGTGGCCGGGTGCCACCAGTGCAGTGAGACTGCTCCTGGTCATGGCTTCCTTCTCCTGTGCCCTCATAACCGTGAGATAAGCGATAAAATCCCTTCAGTCTTCGTTTGTGTATCCCGTTCTGATTCCGGTGTGGCCATGTGCTCCCCATGGGTCCACCTTGTTTCCTCTCCCTGGAGGACCCATGAGTAGAAGTCCTTTCTTCTCCCCTTTCTGGGCAACTTCCCATCTTTTTTGGCCACCAGCCATGTTGTGAATGGGGAAGTGAGTTCCCATTATGTGACATTGGTTTGCTGGCTGTTCAGTCATTCTGAATTTAGGCCTGGTGCTGGTCCCTGTGCAGGAGCATCTTTTGAGATGGATACATGCACCGGTCACACAGATTAAATGGAAAGCGTGGAACTAGCCCATTGTAAGCGCCTCCTGATGGAGCCCATACCTCACACACCGCCACCTGCTCAGCCAGGAACAGCGGGAGTTCCTTTGCCTCTGGCCTGAGTAGCCAGCCCCTCTGTACATCCGCTGGTCCAGAACGACTGGATTCTGCTTCTCCTCCGTCGCCATGCCTCTTGTCCAGGGCACAACACACTCTGCTGGCTTGGGCAGTCTGCATCCACTCTTGATCTGTATGCAGCAGTAGGACCCTCTCAGGCCCTCCAGTGATGACACAGCCCTGTCTGCAACCCTCCAGTTGTGCTTGGTGAATCTGAGCTCTGTCCTGGTACTACAGAGCCTGGCATTCCTTGGCCCCCAGTGTCCTTTGAGATTCTTCTCTTCCTATCAGCATGTGAATTCTAAAGTTACTTTATTCCTCACTGTATGGCTAGTATTTGGTACAGTGCCCTGCACACAGTAGACACTCAGGAAATGCAGCCAAATTGTTGGCCAGGGGCCAGTTATCTGCGTAAAGGTTCTCAGTGCTGAGAGCTGAGGAAGAGTTGTGGTGGCTTAGGTAAGGGGGACAGAGAGACATCGCAGCAGCCCAAGAGCACACACCCAGGCTGCCTGGGAATGGGAGTGAGTAAGGCTGCCATGTGTGAAACACAGGCAGTGTTGAGCAGGACAGAGTGGTTGACAGCCTCCATCAGGAGGGCCTACAAGGCCTTCCCACTCACGGGAACAGCACCCAAACAAAGGGAAACACTGGCAAGGCTTGAAGTGTGAGAGTGATATGCTCAGACTAACATTTCAACAGATAATTCTCAGAGTCTTACTCAAGTAGTGTGATTCCTACACACACCAGGAAAGCACATCCCTGCTTCCCACTTAAGAGAGCAGCACAGTGACCAGTGTAGCAGAAGCTGCAGCAGGCACAATCAATTCAACACAGCCTTCCCAGGTTCCAGAAAGAATATGACAACTAGCTTTAGAGACAGAACTAGCTTTTGTGACAGAATATTTCCCCTGGAGATGATAAGACAAGCCAGGGCCTCGTGTCCCAGGTTTTGGCTGTCAATCACAGGCATGGGGAGACAGTACCAGAAGAGTTGATGTAAAAAGTGAAGCACAGAATATAAAAGTAACTTTATTCTCCTGCTTGTTGTCTCTGAGGCTTACTGCCTCCTCCTGCTCACCTAGGCCTAGTCCAGGAAGCTTCTAGCCTCCATACAGTCTAACTAGACCTAGAACGTTTTCAGCCTCCAAGACTTACTACTGAATAAGCTCACTCTTTCTTGTTCTTACTGAGCTCTGTGCTAGCTGATTTCAGCTCAGCTATTCTAGCTCAGACTTCTTTCCCAGCGGACATACTCAGTCTGGCTTTTCTCTTGGCCTCTGAATTGTACTCTTTGGCCTCATACTAATTCCAGCAATCTTTTCCAATCTTCTTGATTCTTCTCATTCTCTGGCTCATTTGGCCTTCACCTGAGTTCTCTCTCATTCAGCATCTCCCTGTAAAACTCTCCCAGGAGAACTGTATCCTCCTTCCTCCCTCCCTCTCTGCATTCTTCCCTCCCCTTCTCTCCCTCTTTCTTTCCCTCCCCCTCTCCTTCCCCTTCCTCCTCCCCCGGCACCGTTCCACCCACCCCCCATTGCCCCTTAAGTAGCTTCCCCTTTCCTCTCTCTTCTCCTGAGAGATAGACATATACTATTTTGTCAGCTCTTTCTCTGATTCATCACTGTTTCTGCCACTCAGTCAGATATCACTTTTAAACATGGGTACTTCCTTCTACAAACTATCTTTACCTTCATTGTTTGAGATTAAAGGGATGTGCCACCAAGCCAGCACCTAAGTTTTTCTTTACCTGAAACTTGTTCTCTACCAGGCTGGCCTTGAACTCAGATCTGCTTGTCTCTGTCTTCTGGATTAAAGTCATGTTATATTCCAGCCAGATCACACAGACCTAGAAGAGAAGGTCTCTGGATGTGATCTCTTACCAGAACAGCCATGTCCTGAATTAACATTCCTCTACAACAGAGTACTTAGCTATCTTGGAACTAGTATGCTTGAGGGCCTTGTGTCCCTCTGAAGGGGCTCACGGAGTTTTAAGGGGGGGGGGGGTGGGAAGCAAATTCTATGGTTCTGACACTGCTCTTGGGTTTGGACTCCTCCCCTATTCCCCTGGGTTGCCATCTAACACCCTGGGCACACAAAGTAATTGCCCTTCTCCAAATGGTGAGATCACATATGTAAGCTTCTAGACACCATTGCAGGTAGAGTCCATCTGGGTGGAACCTGAGGCACTGCCCTTCCCCATAGCTGCAAAAATGGAAGTTCTGCAGTCTGAGATTCTCCCTGATTGCCCCCAACTGCAGAGGGGTAGAATAAGACCAACCTTCAGGATGTTCCTCATGGTTTCTTGCAACCCTGACTTGTTTCTTCTTGTATTTCCTCCTCCTCAGATCTTCTCCCAGGAGTACATCAATCTCTTGCTGTCCATGTATTTCTTCGTGCTGGGGATCCTGGCCCTGTCCCACACCATCAGGTCAGAAGGCATCTCTCATCTGAAAGGCAGCCTTTGAAACTACTTTCTCAGGAGCCAATGCAGGGTCTTGGATGGGAGCGCGATCTTTTGTGCCATTCAGAGCCAGGTTTAAATCCTGGCTGTAAAATCCAAGGGAATCTTGCCCTTGTGTCACACTGTACATGACCAAGGATGGAACCTGAACCTCTCTGGGCCACAGTCTCATAGGGAGTTACAAGGCTAGCCAGTTATGGTGGCTGTCAGCACTCAAAAGGCTGAGGTAAGTTCCAGGCCAACCTGGGCTACCGCAAAAGACCCAGACTTAGAACCCAGTGTGTCAAAGAGTGTTAGAGTCATTACAGTGCCCTCTGCCAAGCAGTGCTCAGCTCCTCTCAGAACATGTCCTAACATCAGAGGGTTGGGAATGCAGCTCTAAATTTGACCACCTGGCCTTATGTCCAGCCTCTAGACTCTTAAGTTAATCTCTCTGACTCCAGTCTCCTTATGGATGTGTTTAAAAAAAAAAAAGAAAGAAAGAAAGAAAGAAAAGAAAAAGAAAAAAAAAAGTAGTACCCTTTGTGCAGAAAACATCTCACAGTCAACAGATGCACTGTTACCTTTGTTAGGACTGCTATGATCACCTGCGTTAACTTGTTAGACACCCTGGACTTGCCAGCTCTTGTTGGTCCTGGGTTACAGACAGAGAAGCTGAAGTTAGTGAGATTAAGACATTCAGTAGGATCTCACAGCTGGTAAACAGCAAAACCAGGATGGAAGTCCAGGTCTGTGGATACAGGCCACTGTGCTCAGACCCAGTCACTCACATCAGAGCATGAGACATAAATGATTTTGGACAGTGTCATGGGAACAAGGGGCCATTGGCCACCTTCATGCTGCCTTGCCTGCACACTAGAATCTCTTGGCATCCTTTTACATTCACCAAATGAGAGTCTTATCCCCAGTGTGGACAACAAAGATAGCACAGCATACTCCTGTCCACCTGTTTGAATAGTCCACAGATAGACTGAGGATTGGCCAGGAAAAGTTGCCCAAAGAAAGTAAGTAGTTCAGCCTGAACTTGAATTTGAAAGGTAGGAAGCCTGGAAGAGGTGTGAGGAGAAACGTACCAGGCTAGGAGCTGGATGGTCTCTGCATATCAAGAGATCAATGTCAGGCTCTTTCTAGAGTAGTCAGAGCTAGACAGAGCAGAATCTGCACCAAGGAACAGTGTGGCTTATTCTTCTAGGCACACTGTGGATGGAGGCAGTTACAGTGTGCTCTCAGAAGGTAGCCTTGACTCCTCTTGATCCCTGTCCTCCACTCCATAGACAGAGAGCGTATACAGCCAGGAAGCATCAAATGGGCTGCTGTCTGCAACATGCCTTGAACCTTGCCAGGCACACAGCTCAGGACTGGCCCAGCGTTAACTAGCTGGGACCTGAGGTATGCCCTTTCTACTAAATCCAGCACCATCTTCACATGTAAAATCTTGTTCTAGCTGCATTGGAAGTACTGTGGCACTTCTCAGAGAATCTGGATGACTTGGATTTAGCAAGCAAGAATAGCAGGTCCAGCACTCAGGAAGACCCAAGGAAAGGATAGGAGCCTTCACTTTGAAACTTGGGGTCTGAAACTTCCGGTCTCCTTCTTTTCCATGCTGATGAGGACTACTCCAAGTCTAGCCAGTCCCATCCCAGTGTCTGCAGGTTGGAGACCTAGCTCTTCTCCCAGCCTAGCCTCACCACACAGTAAGAACGAACTCTAAAAGCACCACTTGGAGAATTGGTTTTTTCACAGTATCCCAGGAGCCCTGCACCAACTGCCCACAAACAGCTATGCTTCACATGTCTCAAGTTAACCAGTTGTCTCTCTACCCTCCAACCAATTCATGAATGTTGGTGGTAGATACTATCAGCAGAAAATGAACCCTGGAAGATTAATGGTAGACCACTTGGCCTGTGCTTGATCCTAGCACTACAAACAAAAGTTAACAGTTAACTACATGGGAAGCCAGGTGGCACCACACACTTTTATTTATTTTTTTAAGATTTATTTATTTATTATGTGTATAATTTTCTGTCTGCATGTACACTGGCATGCCAGAAGAGGGCACCAGACCTCATTGTAGATGGTTGTGAGCCACCATGTGGTTTCTGGAAATTGAACTCAGGACTTCTCGAAGAGTAAACAGAGCTCTTAACCCCTGAGCCGTCTCTCCAGCCCAGCACCACACATCTTCAAACCCAGCACTCAGGAGGCAGAGATAGGCAAGTTTCTGAGTTCAAGGTCAGCCTGTTCTACACAGTTCAATACCAAGGCTACACTGTGAGAGAGACGCTATTTCAAAAAGAAAGAAAGAGAGAGAGAGAGAGAGAGAGAGAGAGAGAGAGAGAGAGAGAGAGAAAGAAAGAAAGAAAGAAAGAAAGAAAGAAAGAAAGAAAGAAAGAAAGGAAAGAAAGGGCACATGGAAGCTTACTGTGTTGGCTCAGGCTTCTGATCCTAGGATTTGGGATACAGAGGCAGGAGGAGCTGGCTGGAGCTCACGGTTACACAGCTTACACAGCTAGTTAAAACTCAATTGAGTTATAGGAGATAGTCTCAAAACAAGTAAATGGTACATAGTAAAACTTGCTAGATAGAAACTGGTTTTTTGTTTTTCTGTGTTGGGTGTTGAAGTCAGGGCCTTGTAAATTCCTAGCACGTCTCTTCTACCTAGCTACAGCCTGGCCCTGAGTTTTGTTTTTTGTTTTTTTGGGTTTTTTGTTGTTGTTGTTTTTCTTTTGGTGTTAGGAATTGAACCAAGGATCTCCCATATGCTAGTCATATGTTCTAGCATTGAGCCACATCCCCAGCCACGAATCATTTTAATAAAATCCAGAGCATTCGTAATCTGCCATGGCACCCATGTAGAGGGCCCAGGAACTTGGGAGGCTGAGGCATCAAAAAACCAACAAAAGCAATTTTATTGCAGGGGGGTATAATTTAAAAAAAAAAAAAAAATTTTTTTTTAAAGAATGTTGATCCAAAAATTAAACTCTTACTAGAGTTGTGTTTTCTCAGATCTTTTGGTTATGAAAGCTACAGTGTTAAGAGTTTCCGTGAGCTGTTTATAGCCACAAGTCAGACCTTCCTCTGGCTTTGCACCATAAGGTCTGAAGGTTGAAACAGGGAAGTTGAGGTTCAAAAGAGTCATTATGGCTAGCAGCGTTCACAGCTGATAAAAGCAGTGGGACTTGATCCCAGGTCTGTCTGCCCCCAGTGCTAGAATTTTTTGTTGCTTTGGCAGAAGTTAAGAGGAAGGGAGAATTTGGAGGGAACAGACTCACCTCTCCACAGCTCTCTCTGAAATACCTGCTAAAGACTTGTTAGAGCCATATTCCAGGCTGTGCTGGCCCAGGCTGCACTTCTCTAACTACCTCTGCTGCTTCCCACTGCCTATCTCAGACCTCTCAGAACAGACCACAGCTCATAGTATTGCAGGTGGGAGGAGGGGCTGTCACATCCCTCCTTTACCCAGTACAATCACCAGAACTACAACCCAGCCAGAAACACATTCTGCCAATGCAGCCTTGGCCTGTTTTTATCACCTGTGGCTCAGCTCCTGCCCCCCTCAAGTGGCCCACAGAAAGAAGGCCCTAGACTTCCCCCTCAGGAGAACAAGAGCATATCGCCAGTTTCATTAACCCTCACCATCTACCCCAAAGGAGAAGGGGACCACTAGAATGTTTCTCAGCAGGAAGCAGTGAACTGGAAGTCTCTTAGGAACCGTGGAGGGTCAGAAAAGCGCTCTGCCCACAGTAGAGTGCATTCAAAGAGTTGGCTAGCAAAATACACCACTATGCCTGGCATGGGGCGATGAGGATGAGACAGGGCCCGCCCCTCAAGTTCACAGACTCAGACCAGTTGCATCACATGAGTCATCTTTTGTGGTGAGGAAAAGCAGATCCTTTTTCTCAATGCTTGCCTGTCATCCCAAATGTTAGGGATGAGACAGGAAGAGCAAAAACTGGAGGCCAGCCTAGGTAGCCTAGTGAGACTCTGGCTCCGAAGGATGTGTATGTATAGTTCATTGGTACAGCACATGTGCAGAAATCAGTCCAGACATTGCGCACTTGAAGTGGAATCTGCAGTTGAACTCATGGGATACCAAACATTAGTTTAATTCTCTTAGTAATCCTTGAGAGTATCAGACTTGGATTGTTCTATAATTCCAGCACTTGGGAGACAAAGCAGGAGGATCATTGCAAGTTTGAGGCTGACCTGAGCTATAGAGTGAGACCCCATCTTAAACAATAAACTTTTGAGAAAAGTATGATAATGTTCAGATTTAGAAAGAGTTACACGGAGCAGTTGAGTAACTTCCCCAAGGTCATACCTCTAAGAAGAGGTAGAGATAGGACTTGAACCTAGAAAGCATGTCTCCAGTCTACTTGGTTAAGAGGCTAGGCAGGGTATGTGCTTCAGCTTCTCAAGTCACTTTCTGCCTCTGCCTGTATCTGCACATCACTGCAGGCTCACCCTCACCCAAAAGAGAATCATCGAACTGAGCCCCCAGCTGCTTCTGCCTTCCATTTCGTCAGAGCCCTTCTGTGGATGCCCACTCCATAGTCCAGCCATGTGCCTGCCACTTCTCTGCCTATGATGCCATTCATCATCAGTCACTTCACACAGCCTGAGGCTGCAAGGGATTGGTTGCTTGATAAGTGGAAAACTTGCCCAGAGATAGCTCTGAAATTTCATATTCTCTAAGCCACCAGATTTGAAAAAAAAAAAAAAAGACCTCTCTATCCATGCCATTGTGACCTAGATGTTTCCAGGCCTACCTTGGTTTACTTTTTAGTTGGGAAGCCAATCTGGGTTGTCTTCTATGACACACATTCACAGTTCTTAAACATCCTGCTACGGGCCAGCCCTGAGCTGGGCATCTTTCCTGCTTTATTTCATCCTCACACACCTCTTTGAGACAGGCACTAAGCTTAGCCTCACACTCAGGTAAGGAGACCAAAGCGCGGAGAGACTACCTTTAATGAGGCCCCCACAGGACTGCAGTACGGTCATACCCACAACCAAGAGGCCTTGGTTTGCCAGTCTTGCTCTAATGTAATCTGTGAAAGAACATCTTTGTTCCCAGCCTGGCCAGAATATGGGGCATGCTCGGGAACAATGTTTTTAAAGTTTAGCTAGCCCTGAACCATGGAAACCTCATAGTAGGCGTGAAAATGAGGCTGTTCCTACCCTAGGGGCTGCGATTCATCTGGCTGGTGGATTTCAACTACATTCGTAAAAGCCCAGTTCTGTCATCAGATCAGTAGCATATGACTTGATAGATCAAGTCTGAGGACATTTCTTGACCAGAAGCTGACTAACAGAAGGCACGTGGGCCAGACTTGGAAATTCTGACTCTTCCCCCAAATTTTTCATACCAGATCTTCTTGTGTCCACTTTGCCAATAAGTAAATGAAATTACTAGGAGTTCGGAAACCTCAGTTTGTAACTCAGCTCAGATCCTGGCTTCATGTGCAACCCTGGCAAAGTCATCCTCTTGGTAGACTGCAGATCTGTAGTTAGGGAACAGGAACACGTACCTATGAGGGTACTTTAAAAGGTGTCCAGGGTAACAGCCACAGATAGGTATCAGTGGGGACTATTAGAGCTGTTATGTTTGTGGGCTCTGTTTGCCGACCTGCTTTGTCTTTCTTTCCAGCCCCTTCATGAATAAGTTTTTTCCAGCCAACTTCCCAAATCGCCAGTATCAGCTGCTCTTCACACAGGGCTCTGGGGAAAACAAGGAAGGTCAGTGCTGCCTGCTTCCTCCGGGGGTGTGTTTCCCCTCTTCTCTTATTTATCCAATACTGGGTTCTGCAAAGAAACAAATGATAAAGGAGAAACGCAAGTCTCTTTGCCCTGGTTCATATTCCAGCTCTGCCACTACCCAGACTTAAGAATCAGAGTAATTTCATTATTTCTGAGTACTGGGTGTTTTTTATGGAGGTTTGTTACCCATCTGTAAAAATTAAAAAAAAAAACAAAAAAATCTGATACCTTCTCCAGTTAAGGAGTAAGCAGAAAGCATTCATCACAGTGCCTGCCTCAGTAAAATCTGTGGCAGCTGTTAAGTGATTGTTTGAAAAGGAAAACTATGAAGATGTGTTAGTTATCATATAGAGACAAACATGGTGACGAGTTAAAACTATGGCTTGGACCAAATGGAACATAATTCTCACACATGAAATGAATAGCCTGTGGAATGTATTCTGTCCTCTCCTGGTTGCCAAGTACATTCTGGCTTGTCCCCGGAAAAGGTGATGTGATGATTCGTCTCTACGTCAAGTACATCTGCCAAATAAATGATTATTGGATTTTTTTTTTAAGGCTAAGCCTGTTTTTTGTTTGTTTGTTTTTGTTTTTGTTTTATCGACCCTTTGGGGTTTGAAGCCTCATCTACCTCAAGCTCCACTCAGGGGACCCTGGAGGGAGGTCTGCTGCGGCAACTAGTGGTCGAGAGCGGCAACCACTGTGTAGCCGGAGGGAGGACAGGAACATTCCTATTGGCCAGTTCCGCGGCGCAGTGCGCATGTCCAGTCCAAACCCGAGTGACTGTCCATTCCTAGATACCGATACACTGACGCATCTTCCGCCTGAGCCCCGCCCTTTCTGCCATCCTAAGCCAGAGAAGAGCTGGTGGGGCAACCACGTGGGCGTCAGGGAAGCGGAAGTAATCGAATTTTGCGCAGCCGTAAAGCACAATCTGTCGGACCACCTTCCGGTTAGCGACAACGGCCGGCTAGGACGCCAGTGCGATCTTTCCTGTATACCACAGCTCGGTGGGACCCTCGGTTTTCCGCGCTTCGCCTCAGCTCTTCCTGTCGGCGCCCCTTCACCAAGATCATGTTCAAGAAATTTGACGAGAAGGAGAGCGTTTCCAACTGCATCCAACTGAAAACTTCCGTTATTAAGGGTATTAAGAGCCAACTGACTGAACAGTTTCCAGGTATGGAACCATGGCTTAATCAAATCATGCCAAAGAAAGATCCCGTCAAAATAGTGAGATGCCATGAACACATGGAAATTCTTACAGTCAACGGAGAACTGCTGTTTTTCAGGCAGAGAAAAGGACCTTTTTATCCAACGCTAAGATTACTTCACAAATACCCGTTTATCCTGCCACACCAGCAGGTCGACAAAGGAGCCATCAAATTTGTGCTTAGTGGTGCAAATATCATGTGTCCGGGTTTGACGTCTCCTGGAGCGAAGCTCTACGAAGCTGCAGTAGATACAATAGTGGCTGTCATGGCAGAAGGGAAAGAGCATGCCTTGTGTGTCGGAGTCATGAAGATGGCTGCTGCAGACATTGAGAAGGTCAACAAGGGGATTGGCATTGAAAATATCCATTACCTAAATGACGGGCTGTGGCACATGAAGACATATAAGTGAGCCTTAGACGCAATACACTTGAGCTAAATATAAATATTGTGTTGTATCTGTGTTTGTGTCCGCATGTGATGTCATGAAGGCAATGCCTCTGTGGTTATGAATAAATTCAACAGATACCTTTAAAAAACAAAAATGGGGTGTTGTAACCACAGGAGAGAGCAGAAAGTGGCTAACAAGCAACCGCTTGCTGCACTTTGGAATCTGACAGAAGTGGCCGCTCGATGTGGCCTGGGGAAGGCTCCACCACCTCTCTGGGCTTCCTTATTAGGAAATTTGGAAGCCTACAGAGCAGGCCTGACATCAGGGTCTCTACCAAGGTACTCGCAACTAGAGCAGCCTTGGAGATTCCCTCTTGCCTCTTTCCACATCTCTGTCTTTCCTTCTCCCTTGCTTGTGAAGGGTCACCAGCAGTCCCCTTGATTTCCTAAAATTTTGAACTTGCTAGGAGTAGCGTTAATTGGGAACCCACTGTGATCTGGGCACTGTGATGAGGGCATTGTAAGAACAGACTTACTCCTCACAGCAGCCCCCTGAGGAAGGTGCTGTTGACCATTTACAGATAAGGAAACAAACTCTAAGAGGGGCTACCTCCCCACGATCACCCAGCGTCAGGTGGCAGAGCTTATGTCTCCAACACCCTGCATTTTATCTGGGCCTATGCCCCCACCCCCTTTAGAAAATTAAGAGGGTTGGAGATGGCTCCAGTGATCTCTCTCCAGCCTAATACCCCTGCCAGTCTGATTGAGCCGAGGCTGAGCCCATGGCCTGTGTGGCCATGCCGGCAGCCATGCCCTTTCCCATCCAGGGGCTGACAGGTTGGGGGGACAGTCTCACTCTGGGGAGTGGACTTACCTGGCCTCTTTGCCCAGAGATCATCAACTATGAGTTTGACACCAAGGACCTGGTGTGCCTGGGCCTAAGCAGCATCGTTGGTGTCTGGTACCTGCTGAGGAAGGTAAGTAGTCAGGGCCTGAGCAGAAGGGGAGGTTGGGGTGACGGGGCAGGATGGGGCACAGCGAGCTAGTCTCACTCCCAACTTTCTTCAGCACTGGATTGCCAACAACCTGTTTGGCCTGGCCTTCTCCCTTAATGGGGTAGAGCTTCTGCACCTGAACAACGTGAGCACTGGCTGCATCCTGCTTGGCGGACTCTTCATCTATGACATCTTCTGGGTGAGTCAGGCAGGGATGTGATGCCCAGCTCTGAGGCTCCTCCTCAGCCTCCCAGCTTCTCTGCATCTCTGGTCCACGTGGCAGTCTAATGGAAGTTGGTACCCCAGAGCAGGTCTGTTTTTGGTCCATCTATAAATCCAGAGGACCAAATCTCCTACCAAAGCCCAGTGTACCCATTGCCTTCAGATACCTTCAGGTGGTCCTTACAGGGGTACTGCTTAATCCTGTGTGTCTAGGGAAAATCAGCTGAGACCTGGGGACATTTGGACAGGAGTGTTGGCTGCTGGTGAATGGCCCGGCAAGGAGGACCGAGGTTAGCTGTGCTCTGGCTGCAGGCTCACTTTCTAAGGCACTGCTAAGGGATCTAAGAGTTGCCTGCATTGAACATCCTTTCCCTGGCTCCAGAAGACCTGTCTTTGAAGAAAGGCTGCCTAGGGACTCTGTCTGCCTGCCCTTCCCCTCTCTGGTTTTTCAAGACAGTGTTTCCCTTTGTAGCCCTGGCTGACTTAGATCTTGCTCTGTAGACCACACTGACCTCGAACTCAGGGTTCTTCCCTCTGCCTCACGAGTGCTAGAATTAAAGGCACATGCCACCACTGCCCAGTGGGGTCTTTGTCTCTTAAGGGGGATAGAAGCTTGAATAACAGGCTGCCTGGCTTGGGCCAGTTAGGGTCTTTCTCAGACACCATCACATTTTCTTTTCCTGGAACCACATGAGTGACCACCTCAACTCAATGTCAGGTCAGCTCTCCCAGTTCCCTGTTCGGCTTTCTTACACCTCAGACAACACTGCATCTAGAAGCCTAGGGACAGCCTTTTCTTACCCACCCACCTCCCTTTAGACTCCTGTCTTCTCCTTCCAGGTATTCGGCACCAACGTGATGGTGACTGTGGCCAAGTCCTTTGAGGCACCAATAAAATGTAAGTGATCACCTCCCACAGCCCTGCATCCTCTCTACCCTGTCATCTCTGGTGTCACATCATTGGTGTCAGGACTTCTCTTTATTTCCTCATCATTGAGTCATCTGTCTATGTTCTTGATCTCAGCCTTCCTCACAGACCCTGGCCTCGGTCCACTTAGTCGTGATTTGGTGTGGCATGAAATGTATAGGAATGAGATTAAACCTAGAGGAGAGGTGCTTAACAGTCCATTATAGGGCTTGCAGCGGCTTTCCAGGGGTAGGGACGGCCATGTTGACTAGGACCCCGTTGTTACCTGACTACCAGGTTCTCTGGGTGCTCTCCACTACCAATTCTCACCACACCTTGGTTTTGTTTTTTAGAATAACCATTGTTTATGAAAGTATTAGAAAATCCAGCTGTGGGAGGCAGGGCACGCCTTTAATCCTAGCACTTGGGAAGCAGAGACAGGCAGATCTGTTGAGTTCAAGGCCAGCCTGTTATACAGAGTGAAGTTTCCTGGACAGCCAGGGCTACACAGAGAAACCCTATCTCAACCCCTCCCACCCACCCACCCACCCAAAAACAAAAACTCAAATACCAGTGTCTTTCAAGGACAGTTGAGTTATTGTCTGTTTGTTTGCTTGCTTGCTTGCTTGTTTGTTTGTTTGGGTGTCGGTTGAGATAGATTTCGGGTAGCCAAAGTCATCCTGGAACTCACTGTATAGCGAAAGGTGGCTTTGAGCCTTTGGTCCTTCTGCTTCTACCTCCAAAGTGCTGGGATTGCAGGGCCTGAATAAACAAGAAGAAAATTGTTACCTCAGACTACAGTAAGCCTGGGTAGAACAGTTCGGGATGGGTTAATGCTATTCAGTGGAATCACCGAAACCAAGGTTATTTCTGCCCTCCCAACCCACCACTCTAAACATATTTGTTACCTGTCCTTTAGCTCACCTTTCCAAGGTCCCTGGAGAGGAGCCACAGCTCTAGCACTGACTACTCATCCAGACATGTCCAGAAGGGACCAGTATTTCTCTTTCCTCACGGAGTGCTCCCTCCCCTCTGCCTCCAAATCCACCTTGAAGCTTCCTTGCTTTTTCCTTGGCCAGGTCCTGCGGCTGTAGGTGTAGCCAGTAGTGAAGTCACCTACCATGCATGAGGACCTGGATTCAATCTCCAGTGCCCCAAAAAGATAGAAAAATAAAAACACTGGGATTTTTGGCCGAGCATGGTGCCACACATGTAATCCTGGTACTTGAGAGGAGTGAAAACTCAAGACCAAACCCAACTCAGTGGTGCACACCTTTAATTCCAGCACTCAGGGAGACAGAGGCAGGTGCACCACTCTGAGTTGGAGGCCAGCTTGGTCTACAAAGCAATTCTAGGACAGCCAAGGCTACACAGAGAAACCCTGTCTCAAAAACAACTACCATGCTTCAGCATGGTAGATGAGGAATGCAGGTTACCATAGAGTCTCAGCCCTAGAGTAACCTGAGATTGCCAGGCTCAAGGACCAAACTGGGTATGGTGGGTGAGAGTGGGTGACCTTGAGAGATGCTTGATGGTCTCTAGAATCATTGCAGCACTGGCTTGTGGCAGAAAGCTGTTGGGGTGAAGTCAGCTTAGGGCTTCTTCCTCATAGCAATGCAGAAGAAATAATGGTGAGTGAAACCTTTAACTAGATGATCCTAGAGTCCTCCTTGCTGTTAGAGCTGCCATTTCATCCTGTGGGCACCCTGTCATCCCCCTGTACACTCGAAACAAATGTGTGTGAGCTCTCCTTCGCGGGGATGGAGGCTGGCAGCCAGAGTAAACAGGGCTCGCTCTGGCCTTCCCATCTCACCCCTGCCTCTCCCTGCAGTGGTGTTCCCCCAGGATCTGCTGGAGAAGGGCCTTGAAGCTGACAACTTTGCCATGCTGGGACTTGGAGACATTGTCATTCCAGGTGATTGCTAGGAGAGGGTTGTGGTGGAGGGGTGGAGAAGGTGGCTGGGTTAGGGGGTTACGATGAGGCGGGCAGCTAGCCTTACCTATTAGGAATGGGCAAGGCCAGGAGGATTCTGCAGACTTTCCCATGTTTGGTGGCAGGGGACAGGTGGCTTTCCCATACGTTTGGACTTAAAGAGGAGGCCATAAGCAGCTTCCGGTGAGTATGCTCAGAATGGCCTTGAACACAGCTGGCCAACCAAGACTGGTTGGCCGGAAGGGGGAACCCTGCTGCTGGGAAAAAAAGCCTGCCAGGCCTTTTTCTCAGATCAGGGGGGTGAGGAAGCTGGAAGTGTGCATCTTTATCCCTGACCCCATCTTCCTGTCTGCGTGTCAGGGATCTGTCTAGCTCTTAGTTCTTTCAAAGGACTGATAGAAATCCACACCGTTCCCATCAGTGGGGCTGTCTGGCGGAACAAGAGGACAGGAACGTGGCTCAGTGGGATAGCTTAAGAGTACAGGGCCCTGGGTTCATCTGCAGACCACACACACATACAGGCCTTCACTGTAAGAACTGTTTCTAGGACAGTAGCAACAGGAGAAAGACGGTGACAGCACCTGCCACTCGCCAAGCACTGTAGTGGGTGGGTGTTGTGTCTTTATTGCTGCTCCCATCAACTCCAGGGGACAGAGGGAACTTCTGCAGTCCAGGTTAAGGAAACAGGTTCAGAGAAATGGAGCAACTTGTCCGAGAGATTGGCTTGGCATGCCCCACCCACTCCAAGTATCCCATGGTGTACAACACCAAAGTCAGCAGGGACTTGCTTCCCAGGTAACATAGGAGAGATATGAACCCTGTAGTAGGACATGATGTTACATGCCTATAACTTCAGTAACCCCAGACACAGACAGCAGGGTTTTTTAAGAAAATGATGGAATCCCAGCTCCAAAATGCCTTATGGCAGCGGTTCTCAACTTTCCTAGTGCTGCTACCCTTTAATACAATTCCTCATTTTGTGGTGACCCCCAACCATAAAATTATTTTCATTGCTACTTTGTAACTGTAATGTTGCTACTGTTATGGATCATAAATATCTGTATTTTTTCTGATGGTCTTAGGTGACCCGTTAAAATGGTCATTTGACTTGAAAAGGGTCACAACACATAGGTTGAAAACCACTGCCTTACAGAAACCCAGTGTCTAGCTTCCCCAGTCTCCTTGGTATGTGGCTCTGGGGTTTAGGAGTGCACACAGTCCTTTTTGTATTAGTCCTTCCCAGATTCATATGAGGCTCCAAATCTTCCAGCAGTCACCCAGCCCAGAGGGATGAAACCCCCTCAGCTACCAGGTAATTAATTCAGTTCACTAGCAGAACCCCTGCCCCTGCTTTAGTTGGAGAGCTATTACAGGTGTTAGTCACCAGGGGGCGCTGAACTCCAAACACTAGAAAAGGCAGCTCTGGTCAGCTTTCTCCACCCATTTCTCCTCTCATAGTCCTCCACCACTAAGGAGGACTCATTTCCGTTTTTAGTGACACAGGGTAAGGAGGTAAGGAGTGTGACTCAGGGAACACAGAATGCTTCAGCTCTTGAGAGGCCAACCTCAGGGAGAATTTTGTCTGTGTCCTCTGTGAGCCTGGAGGCCAGTGACGGAAGAGGTTTCTAAAGGATGTGGTGTGTGAGGCATGCGGAACTTGGGGTGGCTGCCTGTGTCTCAGGGACTCGGGATTCTGGGGCATCTCCTAGTGCTCTGCTCCTTGCTCCACCTCCAACCAGGCAGCAGCCGTGGGGCTCTTTCTAGACCTGTTCAGGTGGTCCCGCCCAGAACTCTTCCAGAGTGTTGTGTTCCTCAGAATGTAGACCTTGGCTGGCCCCATGGCCATTCTGTGCCATGTCTCCTCCTGCTCCTCTCTAGCCTCACTAGCTCCTCAGAACATTCTTTCACTCTCCCTGGCCAGGGTCACTCTGAAGAAGCCCCCTTCAGACCAGTCCCACCCCATTCCACCTTTTACAAGAAGTCCATGTTTCAATTAGAACAGGCCCGGGTTTGGTGCCCTGTTGGAATTTGTCACAGCTGGTGTCATTCTCCCTACCTTCTTGCCCCCTCGGCTGAGCTCTGAGAGCTGTAGCTTCACTTGATCTACACTGCACCTGGTCAGTGGACAATCAGCAGAAGGCCCATTGTGATACGGTGTGGTGCTGGAGGTGTGGGACCAGGCTAGTCTCCCGACCCCAATGCCAACCCAGGCCTTCTAACCCTGCCTTTTCCTCTTCAGGGATCTTCATTGCCTTGCTGCTTCGTTTTGACATCAGGTAAGCAAGGTAGGGTGTGGCCTGTCCTGTCCTGGGGCTCTCCCAGCATTTTCCAGCCCAGAGAAGGAACCTCCATCCATATGTAGCCTGCAAAATTCTCATTTAACCTGCATTTTAAAGTTTTGAGGCACTCTCTCACCTTGTCCCCAAAAGATCCTTTTAATTGAGATTGGTGCTTGTAGCTCTGCCCTTGGCAGCCAGTCTGATTTTGTGAGCCTCAATCTCATATCCATATAGAGACTGTGCCAGGTTGGGGAGAGTGCTGAACACAGGCTGACCTCTGTGGCTTTGGGGAAAGCCAGCTGCAGCCATCGTTTGTCAGGCAGCACTCAAGTCACTGTGTTCAGCTCTAGCTGTTCTCTGTGCTCTCCCTTCTCAGGTTTCTTCACGGCTGTTATAGAAACTAAGCATAAGTCTAGACTGGAGTTTAGAGGAACACTTGCTAAGCATGCGCAGGGCCAGACTCAGTCCCCAGCAGACTCCTGGGCCTTGCCCCAAACTTACATTCTGTGGGGATAACCTAGAACATGGCTTTTTTTTTTCCCCCAAGAGATTCTATGCTGGCTAAAAATCTTACAGCCAGTTCTATATCATGACGTTTGTTATTTGCCAATGGGCTTAGAGCTTTCACAGTTTTCAAAGATATAAATTGGGCATGAAAGAAGAAAGGTAACTTACCAAAAGAGTCATAGCTCAGGGAAGGTCAGGTACGTGTCCCTCCAGGCTTCCAGCAGGGACCCTCTCCACATACATAGCAGCTGCAGTCTTCCCAGAAAGACTACTCCTGTTCTAATCTCTTCTTCCACCTTCCCTGCAGCTTGAAGAAGAACACCCACACCTACTTCTACACCAGCTTCACTGCCTACATCTTTGGCCTGGGCCTCACTATCTTCATCATGCACATCTTCAAACATGCCCAGGTAAGCAGAACAGTTCCCGGGTGTCCAGAGCACTTCCCTGAAGGTATAGAACTTACTAAGAGGTGCTCTGGCTCGTGTGCAATCGGCCCAGAGGTCAGCACCCTGCCGTGGCACCAAAACAGTCATGTTTTTTGTTGCCTTTGACTGGTGGTGGCATTATGGCAGCTGCTGCTCCAGGCTGTAGCTGCACGTTTTCAGCACACCACTGTCTTCATCAGGAAAGCAGACATTTTGCCAGAGCTCTCCTACCTGGCTTCTCCCTGTAGCCCATAAGCACATAGTACGTCACATGGCCATGCCAGCTGTGGGCGAAGAGGCTGGGAAGGAGAAGATGGTTTTCCAGGCAAGCTAGCATAGGTGAACAAAGAGCAGGGTTGAGTTAGAATTGAGTGCTTCAGCCAGGTGAAAACCAGCTAAGCCCACCCCAGCAAAACCAAGGCTCTGCTGCCCCCTCCCTCCACGGTGGGCACCAGATACTGAGCCACCACAGTGGACAGCAGCATGTATGAAGGCTGGGCTCTCAGTGGTCTAGAGAGAGGTAGGGAATGAGCAGGCAGGATTGCCTCTTTTGTCCAACAAACACAATGACATGCCAAGCTCTGTGCACCTGAGAGTTCTAGAGAGCTCACGAGGAAGCTGGTGCTTCGGCACCACCCGCCCTCACCCATCCACACCCACACCCAGTGAGAGGATAGTAGAGCTAGGGGTTGGCCTGGGACAGTGTAAAAATCAGACCCATTGCCAGGCAATAGTGACACACCTTTAATCCTAGCACTCAGAAGGCAGAGGTAGGTGTATCTCTGTGAGCTCGAGAATAGCCAGGGCTATTACACAGAGAAACCCCGTCGTGAGAGTGAGGGTGGGGGGAAGGCCCATTACACATTTAAGCTGGGCGGTATTGACGCACTTCTTAAATCTCAGCACCCAGGAGGCAGAGGTCTTGAGTTCAAGGCCAGCCTGGTCTACAAAGTGAGTTCCAGGACAGCTAAGGCTACACAGAGAAACTGTCTCAAAAAGCCCAGGCTGCAGGGACAGCATGAGGTGCAGAGGCTGAGGAAGCCTCAATGGGAATCCCCCAGACTCCTCTCTGGGACACAGGTCAAGTTACCAGTTACAGAAGTCACATGCTCCAGTTTCCTCATTCATTAATAAAAGTAAAAAAAAAAAAAAAGGGGGGGGCATGGCTTGAGGATGGGATAGATCAATGGAAGTGCTCAGAAGTACCCCAGATAACCTACCCTCAGCACGGTGTTGCTTTCTGTGAGTTCAGTTGCCTGAAGCCCAGAAACATTGAGTGGAAAACTCCATGTTTTAAGTGCCATGCATTCTGAATACCGAAATGAACTCTTGCTGCCTCAAGAACCATTCCTTGATCCAGCGTGTCACACACTACACACTGCTTACCATTAGAAGCCAAGGCACACACTCACAACATGCCAGACTCTACAGTTTTTGAGGACCTAAGGATAAGGGGAGGCTGCTGTATTGTAGCTTTTCACCCCTCCCCTCATCAGAGTTCCATCACCTGGGAGCTGCCTTTGAATTCAGCCCAAGATCAGATTGTTGAACATCATGCCTGTGCTAAACCTTCACAAAGGTCTAAGGGTGTGGCTCACAAGCAGGGAAGCTCAGAGTGCTCGCATGGCCCTCATTCGTTTATTTATGTTTCTCACAGCCTCTGCTGTGGCATCGGAGCATGATGTCACAGCGTCATGGTGAAGAGATTGTAGAGTGCCAGGTCAGGAACAAGCTTACAGGCCTTTTCAAGGCCTGTACTACAGCTCCCTTCCCTATGTTGGAGTAGGCCAGGGCCATTCCCCCCAGCAGCCACCAGGTGGCAGGCTTGCCTTCACTGGAGAGACTCTTGCTCTCATGCAGGTTACAGGGCCCAGAGTTGTGTGTGGGCCTAGAAGGCCAGACTTAACCAGGTAATCCAGCTAGCCAGGCTGAGCCTGGGCCTATGCTGTTCCTGACCTTCATCCAGATGGCCATCTTCCTGAAAGCCCTTGAAGAGGGCATCCAGAATCTAGGAAGAGCTGTTGAATGGGGTCCCCTCCTCCGAGAGGACACAGTCCCATGCCAGCATTGCGCTAGGTAGAAGTCCCCCTATGTGCCCTTCAGTTCACTTAGCCTTTTTTTTTTTTAACAGACTTAATTCACTTTATTTTTCTTGTATAAAAAAACCCTCGTGTGGTAGCCACAGCTGGCGCCTGTGTCCTCTGAACAGAGAGACTGGTGTGGATTTTCACAAAATGATCAGTGAATTCCTGATAAGGAAACTTGTTGAACACCGTCTGTTTCTAGAGGTTGGGGGTCAGGGAGCCGTAGGCCTTGGTGGTGGCATCAAAGGTGGCCTTGACAAAGTTGCCCTGGGTGGCAGTGCAGCCCCTGGCTGGTGTGTAGCAGTCATCAGTACCAGCCATCATCAGTAGCGTCTTGGGCACAGGGGCAGAGACCATGCCAGTGCCTCTGGGAGCAGGGATAAGACGCACCAAAACAGAGGGGCCACAACAGCCTGTCACCTTGCATGGATCAGTGTGGGCTTGCCAATCTAGTGTCCCAGTAGCCTTTCTGCATCAGATTGATGGAAAGCTTGGCCACGATGATGGCTCCTCATATGGCAGTGGCTGCCTCCTTGGAGCACTTAACACCAAGACCAACATGACCATTGTAGTTCCCAACAGCGACAAAAGCCTTGAACCTGGTCCGCTGGCCAGCCGTGTCTGCTTCTGCACTGGCATGGTCTTTAGAACCTTGTACTTTAGGGATGCACCCAGGAAAGAGTCAGTAACCTCGGGTTCCTTAACGGGCAGGGAGAGCAGGTAGTAGACCGCCTCCTCTCTATCTTCATTTTCTTAATTTCTTTTTATTTTATTTGCATTGGTGTTTTGCCTGCATGTATGTCTGTGTGAGGGTGTCAAAGCTTGAAGTTACAGACAGTTGTGAACTGCCGTGTGGGTGCTGGGAATTAAACCTGGGTCCTTTGGAAGAGAACTCAGTGCTCTTAACCATTGAGCCATCTCTCCAGCCCCCACTTTTAGCTTTTAAAAAAAAATAACAAAAACAAAAAAACTTCCCAGCCAGGCATGGTGGTACATTCCTATGATCCCAGCACGTAGGCGGTAGAAGCAGGAGGAACAGGAGTTCAAAGTCGTTCTCAGCTACACAACTAATTCAGGTGAACCTGGGTTACATATATGAAAAGCTGCCTCAAAAATCCCTGGCGGCTAGCTCACTGCCCTGAACGGTACATCTCTCTTTCTCTTTCACACTCTCATTGAAGAGTTCCCCAGATGCATTGAGCAGAAAGAAAAGAAGGCAGGCTTGTATCCCTCTGATAATAGCAAAGTTGCTCTCTCTTTAAGGAACCTTTCACATGCACCTGAGGCCACAGGGAAAGAGTAAAGTCTACATCCTCTCCAAGTCCAAGTCCTACATTCTGTCCAAGACTGTCTTGGGCAAGAGAATGCACTGGGTTATAGAAGGCCCTAGCTCTGAGTCCTTACCAGCCCTTTCTGCGTCTTCAGGTCTCCAGTTTGCTCATCTACTTGTTTTTAGTTTATTACTATGAAAGTGTTGGGTTTGTATACATGATAGTAGGTGCCTGCAGAAGCCAGCAGAGGGTGTCAGATTCCCTAGAGCTGGAGTTACAGGCTGTTGTGAGCCAACAGAACCGAACTTGGGTCTTCTGCGAGAGGAGTGTGCATTCTCCCCGCTCCCACAAGCCACCCAACACACACACAAATTAAATTTTAATGTTTGAGTTTGATCTTCCATTCCTGCTTCTTCTCATGTTATTTTCTGTTTATAGGGGCCTATGTGGTTTGGTTGGGTTTGGTTGGTGGTGGTTTGAGACAGGGTCTCATTGTATTTCCCTGACTAGCCTGGAACTCTCTGTGTAAGAGTAGCCCATCATTCATGAGGTCTGCCCACCTCTGCTTCCCAAATGCTTGGATTAAAGGTGTCCACCACCACAGCCAGCCTGGTTTTAAGTGTGTGTTTGATTGGTTGTTTTTTGTTTTGTGGCAAGTTCTCCTGTAGACTTGGACTTTCTTTCTAGATTCAGGGCACTTTATTCTTTCTCTAGCCTCCCCACCCACCCCACCTGCTACAGTGCTGGGAATCCAGCCCCAGCATTGCCTAACTTAGCTGAGCGCTCTGCCACTGAGTTGGACCCCTGCCCATGTTCCTGGTTTTGTGACCTGAAAGCTTATGGCATTTCTTGTGTCTTGTTTCTCATGAGTTCTTTTAGGGCTTAGCGTACCTCTAGCTGCTTCTCATACTTGGGTCCACAGCAAGGACCCAGTGCCAGTGAAAGAAGCCCAGCTCTTCAGGTCCCATCCCATCTTGGCCTCACACACCCTGTGTGACCTTGGAAAAGTCATTCCCCTTCTCTGAGCCTCAGGAACACCATCTTTAGAGCTGCTCAGGTCTTATGCTAGATTGTAGACTGATCAATATAAAGTCTTGTGGTTCACTGCCCACCCAGACCAGGGCCAAGAAATGGTCCCTTGAAGCTTATCCTCAGATGCAGGGGAGAGACTTGTGCTTGGCTTTATACTGAGAATGATGTCCCTTTACTCTTAATCCCATTCATCTCTAAGACCTCTCAACTAAATGAGCATGGCTAAGAAGCCACTAGTACATCCATCCCCCCAGGCCTTCTGGATGCCAGGCACACAGACTAAACAGACGCAGACACTTGCTCCTTCCAAGTCAACAACCCAACAGATGATAGAGATTCCATTCTGCCTAGGACGGTTACTTCCACACTGCCAGGGACCTGATGCCATGCAAGTGGAGGCTTCTCCACAGAGATAAGGTCTGGGAGGAGGAACTAGGCAGAGGGAGGAAGAGCAACCGAGGCAGCTCAAAGGACACATGCCAAGGTACTGGCTGGGGCTGTGGCCACAGCAAAGTAGGTCAGGTGAAGACTGGAGGAGGTGACAAGGGTTACATCTCATGGGGCCTTCAGGCCAATGGCATCTCTGGGAGCTTTGGAGTATCCAGCAGCAGTGGTGTGACATCCACCTTTCAGAGGAAATAGGCCAGGAATGACTCCATCCTGGAGTCAACTCTTAGACCTGAGACCTGGGCTGGTTCCTCTAGAATATTAGCTTTCTCTGTCCCCAAAGAGGGTGATAACAGCCATGGAGGTAGGCTGGAACACCAGCAAAAACCTCGTGCCTTGAAGATTCTTCCTTTTCTCTCCAGCCCAGGAGCCTTAGCAGACTTGGGAGTCGGAGAAGGGGTGGGCAGAGCATGAGTATGAAAACCAGTGAGCAGGAGTCTGTA
Source organism: Meriones unguiculatus (assembly GCF_030254825.1). Classification (NCBI taxonomy): domain Eukaryota; kingdom Metazoa; phylum Chordata; class Mammalia; order Rodentia; family Muridae; genus Meriones; species Meriones unguiculatus. The sequence goes on along the minus strand of NC_083352.1, from coordinate 126,198,286 downwards.
TTAACACTGGCTGCAGCCACGTATGCAGTGTCTCCCAGATGCCCCAGCCTAGGCTGCAGGCTTCGGGCTCATAGGAAGAAAGCCAGCCTGAGAAGTAGCAGCATTGGACTGGTGTCTGGGATTCAGACGCTGCCAGGCAGGTTTCTGGAGAGCCTTGGAGCAATACGTCCAATTTCTTACAGTGTATGCTTTCTCTCCCAGGGAGAAGCAGCCCTGGTCTGCGACTCTAGCCCCGTGTTTAGGCTCGGCCACTGACTCACTCTGAAAACCTGGGTCTGAGCTATCCCTCAGTCCAGTCCAGAAGAGGGTTAGGGTGCTGGGTGTGGTCCTGAGTTGGTGCCTTGCCTTACCAGCTTCTGTCTTCTTCTAGCCGGCTCTCTTGTACTTGGTCCCTGCATGTATCGGCTTTCCTGTCCTGGTGGCACTGGCCAAGGGAGAAGTGGCAGAAATGTTCAGGTAAGACGGGGTGGAGCAGACGTTAAGAAGGGCCCTAGCACACCTGCACACAGCCTGCCAGATCACATGAGCATTGTCTCCAAGGGAGCATTCCCACCATCTGCCCATGACGAGGTGTCTGGCCTGTGGTCACCAATGGGACCTTCCCAGGAGCCAGGGGAGGTCTAGTGCAGGACAGCTACATGCCTCCTGTGTCTTAAAGGAATGGCTGGTGGGGGTTCTCTCCAGGCTGCCCACTGTCCAGGGCCGTGGGTCACTGGCTAGCTCTGCCGCCCGGTGACTTGATGTCTTCCCCCACCTCCAGCATCAGTTTGCCTGTAATAGGATGAGGCTGCACCCTCAGCAAGAAACCATATGTCCATTCCTGCCTAGCTGCCTCTGAAGCCGTAACCTACAGCCTGCTCTTTTCTCATACACACCCCCTCTTCCCCACAGCCACTGCCCTATCTGCCACACCTTGGCACAGCCCAACCCCCACGCCAGGGCCTGCATGACTCCCAGCAGGTGTCTGCTCCCAGGCACCACCAACCCTGTCTGCCAGAGACCTAGAAATAGCTGCCAGCTACTATTAAAGCTGCCCACTCGGGGGCCTTCACCCAACTCCACCCGCTTGGCCTCAAGTTGTCCCCCAGGTGCCTGCCAGGGCCTCCTGTGCACCTGGCTGCCTCAGGGCAACAGATGACTCACCCTTCCCCACGTCTGTGCTGCCTGGAATCCCCAGCTCCTGGCTTGGCCTGCCCATTGGAAGCCCGCCCAGCCCCGTCTTCTGGCATGGCAGCTGATCCTTGAGGTCAGCACCTCCCATGCCTCCCTCTGTGCACCCATGCTTGGAGAGACTTCCAGACCAGTCCCCTGTATCCTCAGCGGTTTGAGTTCTCAGCACCCAGCCAGGGCAGAGGAGCCTCCTTCCCCTCACGGAGACCTGGTTTCCCTTAGTGCTCTTCTGTGTAAGCCCCATGATACCCAGAAGGACCTTAGGGAAAAGCAAGAAAGCAAACAGTCTTTCTTCTGTCCTCAATCCCATTTTCAACCTGATCTTTTGCTTTGTTTTCTTTCCCTGCCACTCCCCTTTGGAAAAACTAATTCGCTGCTTCATTCTTGAATAGTGTACATTTACATGGTTCTAAATTCCATTCTGGTGCTAGAGCATTGCCTCCCCAGTTAAGAGTGTCTGCTTTCTCTGGGAGGACTCTAATTTGGTTCCCAGCACCCACGCTGGGCAGCTCACACCGTCCCTAGATGGGACCTGAAACCTCCATGGGCACTCGTACTCAGTGCCTACACACACACTGCTGTGCTCGCCAAATCCCCTAAGTTATCTTCTGACCTCGAAAGCATCATCACACACACACACACACACACACACACACACACACACACGAATAAATACGTATTTGACTTAGTCACGAGCCTATTGCTATGAAGAGACACCATCACCAAGGCAATTTTTAGGAAAGAAAGCATTTAATTGGGGGCTTGCTTGCTTTCAGAGGCTTAGTCCATCTTCATCATGGCAGGGAGCATGGTGCCAGAGCAGGCGCTGAGAGCTACATCCTGGTCTGCAGGCTGAGTTCGAGAGACAGTGGGCGGGCATGGACTTTTGAACTGCATCGTCTACCTCCTGTGACACACTCCCTCCAACAGGACTACACCTAATTCTTTCCAAACAGTGCCACTCCCTGAAAACTACGCATTCAAATATATAAGCCTGTGGGGGCCATTCTTCATCAAACCACCACAGTATTTTTTGAAAGCAGACTAGGAAGAGAACTCAGTCAGTAAAATGCCTGCTGTGAAGAATGAAGAGAGAATGTTTGGATACTCTGCACACAGCTGGGTATAAAAATGAATTATTTTGCTGAGCAGTAGCAGCATACACCCTTAATCCCAGCACTCAGGAGGCAGGGGCAGGTGGATCTCTGAGGCCGGCCTAGTCACAGAGTCAATGGCAGGACAGCCAGTGCTACAAAGTGAAGCCCTGTCTCAAAAACAGAACAACAAAAAACTTATTTTTTTAATATTCGGAGCTGAGCCTGTGCCTCGTGGTAGGTACCTCATGCCCTAATACTTGTACTTGGAAGACTAAGGCAGAAGGATCACTGATTTCAAGACCAGCCTGCACTGTGCGAGCTTCGGGCTAGCAGCTTGAGTGGCAAAATAAAACCTTGTTTCAGCCAGGCAAGGTGGCACATGCCTGTAGTCCCAGCTGCTTGAGAGGCTGAGACAGGAGGATTGCTTTTGCTTGAGTCCAGGAGTTCTGGACTGTACTGGGCTATGCTAATCGGCCATCAATATGGTGACCTGCCGGGAGCTGGGGACCACCAGGTTGCCTGAGAAGGGCTGAACTGGCCCAGGTCACCAGATCAGAAATAGAACAAGTCAAACTTTGTTAAAAGAAAACAAAACAAAACACCGTGGTATATGACCTTAATCCCAGCATGGTTGTGCATGCCCTTGATCCTAGCATTATCTGTGAGTTCCAGCCCAGCCAGAGTTACATAGTAAGATCCTATCTCAAAATTAATAAATAAAAATTGAACAGTTAAATATTTTTCCAAAAGCTGAGCATGGTGGCACATGCCTGTAATCCCAGTACTCAGACAGAGGCAGGCAGATCTCTTGAGTTCAAGGCCAGCCTGGTCTACAAAGGGAGTCCAGGAGAGCAGGGCTCTGTTACACTGTTACAAGGCTCTGAAACCCTGTCTCAGAAAACCAATAATAATAATAATAATAATAATAATGTTTCAAAAGAGACCAGGGAGATGGCTCAGCAGTCGAGAGTACTTGTCCTTCTAGGATCTGGCTTTGGTTCTATCCACATGGCCGCTCACAACCATCTAAACTCCAGGGGATCCACCACACTATTCTTTCTAATGCAGGCACCAGGTACACATATATAAAGGCAGGCAAAACACTCACATAAAAAGAAATTAAGGTTAATTTTTTAAAAAAAGATAATGGGCTGGAGAGATGGCTCAGTGGTTAAGAGCACTATCTGCTTTTTCAAAGGAGCCGGGTTTAATTCCCAGCGCCCACATGGCAGCTCACAACTGTCTGTAATGCCAATTCCAAGGGATCTGACACCTTCACACTAATGCATATAAAATAAAGTTAAATTTAAAAAAAAAAAAAAAAAGGATAAGTGAGGAGCTGGACAGATGGCCCAGCAGTTAAGAACACTGGCTGCTTTTCCAGAGGACCCAGGTTCGCTTCCAGCACCCACATCACAGATCACAGCAGTCTGTAATTCTAGAGGAGTCCACACTCTCATTCAGGCAAAACACCAATGCATGTGAATAGAAATACTGTTTTTCAAGTGGCTAAGTAAGGTGGCTCACAGGGTGGCGTTGCTTGCTGCCAAACCTAAAACCTAAGCTTAATCCCCAAAATCTACACGGTAGAACAGGAGCATCAGCCTCCACAAGTCGTCCTCTGACCTCCTCACAAGCACCATGGCTCGCACAAATAGATTTTTTTAAAAACAAACTAAGGAGATGGCTCAGTTATGAAAGTGCCTGCAGCACAAGCATGAAACCGGATACCCAGCACCCTGGGGGGGGGCGGTGGTAGAGTGGCTTTAACCCTGGCTTTGGGTAAGGACAGACATACAGATCTTGGAGTTCACTGGACAGCCGATCTAGCTGGTGAGCTGTGGCTTCAATAAAAGACCCTGTCTCAGAACTTGAGGTGTAGAGTTACAGAGGAAGACAGGATCAACCTCTGACCTTTACATTCACATGCATACACTGAGAGCGTGCGCACACACACACACACACACACACACACACACCTGTGAGAAGGGAGGCTGTCATCCTGGCCTACTGGAGAGACCAGTTCTTACAGACCTTCAGAGACATGGACACTGACAGGTGTCATTCTCCAGCATCTTCTCTGTACTTCAGTGCTTTTCCTGTGTGGCACTGTGCTAGAGGCCAAGGTTCAAACCCAGGGCCTCCCTTAGGCTAAGCACATGCTCTCCTGCCGAGCTACACCCTGACACTTGGTGTGTTGCAGAACAGCATATGTTAAAGACACTGGTTTGGCAGCACGCTCAACCCAGCGTACCACACCCTCCTCTGTTGTCTGCGTGGTGCACTTTGCAGCAGCGCGTCTTCCCTCAAAACAATGCAGGCTGCTTCACACACAGCAGAGTGTAAGTGCAGGCCGGGTAACCAAGACAGTGGTGCTGCCTACGCTTTGGGAAGGACGTCTCTGTCCTTCCCTGATCTGCTCCTCTCTATCTCCTTGTTCTATCTTCTCTGTCTGTCTCTTACACAGCTACGAGTCCTCGGCCGTAATCCTGCCTCATACACCGAGGCTCACTCACTTTCCCACAGTCTCGGGCTCCCCTGCCAGCCTGGCCGACTCCATGCAGCAGAAGCTAGCTGGCCCTCGTCGCCGGCGCCCACAGAATCCCAGCGCTATGTAATGCCCAGCGGGTGCCTACCTGCCCACTCCCCCACTGTTCTGGGCCTAAGGTAGGGCAGACATTCCAGCCCTAGTGTAAAGTCAGCACGTGTCACTGGGGCTGGTGGCAGGAGGTCGCTCTTCACAGCCATCAGCACTTGATGCCCGGCCCTAAGGCAAGCAGATAGCTCATAACCTTGGGGCACCCCCCTGCAATGGCGAGTCATGTGAGATGGGCACGAGCAGCCCTGTCAGACTGTAGCTGATGCCTAGACTGCTTGCTTATGTGTGTGACTCTAGACACACCACCTTCTCCTCTGTGCTCCTTTATTCGTCAAGCAGGCACCTGCTGCCAGCCTAACCAGCCAGGAACTATGCATTGTGCTTGAATGGGCACATTGCTCAGTAAGCAGAACCCCTGATAAGAGCTAGCATGTCCACCCTAAAGAGTGGCACTGTGCTGCGCACCAGAACAGTCCCCGCACAGGGCAGAGCTGGGAACTCTGCCATGTGCCCCCAGGAGACAGCTTGTCTCCCAGAGTTTCATCCCCACCACTCCCTTCTGCTGTCCAGCAGAAGGTTCAAAAAGCTTAAAGTTGATCCACCCAAGTCCAAGCCAGCCTTTCCCGTTCACCGCTGCCCCTGAAGCCCCTTGGCAGCATGGGGCATAGGAGAAGCCAAGCAGGGTGCCCATGAGGACACACAGAGGGTTGGGGCGAGATACTGGCAGAGGCTAGGCCTGAGACACAGTGATCCTGTCATTCCCTGGAACTGCAAGGAGAGGGGACAGCAAAGACTCTGCCCTCAGCGTCCTCCAAGTGTGCTCCTTTGTTTTCCGGTCAGCTACGAGGAGTCAAACCCTAAAGATCCGGCAGTCGCGACTGAATCCAAAGAGGGGTCAGCAGAGGCGCCAGCAGTGAAGAATCTAGAGAAGAAGGAGAAATGAGGCAGCACTGCCTGACCTTTGAGGGCCAGACCACACAGGCAGGGGATGACACAGACAGAGGACACCGGCAGGAGGCGAAGGTGGCTCCAGGACGGGGAGCAGGCCTCTGCCGCCTGCTTCCCTCTCCCCTTTCTCTGGCTTCCCCTGCTCCTTCTCATCCTCTGCAGGCAAAGCAAACCCGCTGCTGCTTCTTTTCCCAGGAGCCAGGTGGGAACTGAATGTGGCTTTTGGATTTTTGTATTGTGGACTGACTTTGCCTCACATTAAACACTCATCCATGGCCACCCGGCCACTGTGCTCCTGGAGGGTTCTCAGCAACTTTACCTAGTGTCTTGTGCTAAACCCACTAGGTCTCTGCAAACCTCTTCTTGGGTGCCCATCCCGTTACCAGGCCAGAAGAGGGTGCCTGTTAAGCCTTCTCCAGCCAGGGATTTTCCTTGCTACTCTCTTCCAAACGCTTGGGGACAGTGACAGTTGTGGGCAATTGCTTGCTGTGCCCCCACTGATCTTGGCATGAAGAGATGAAGAGTTATCACAGGGCAACGTGCCTCAGGAAAGCAACCTCTAACTATAGACAGACAGCTCTTCCTGGCCTTGCTGTCCATCTGGCTGGAGCTCAAAGGGACATCTCTTCCATTCTGCCCACTTCCCAAAATAAAGCCCAGATCTTCAGAAAACCTGCACTGGGAAGGGAGCAGTCCCCAGAGAATACGAGAGGTCATTCAGGGTCAGGAGCTGGAGATCCCAACACCCCTGACCTTCCTTCAGGAGAGTCCCCAAAAGACAAGGAGGGGGCAGCTCCTCCCTTGTCTGCCTGCCCAAGTGGGAAAACTGAGACCCGAGAATGGCCATGACCTGTGAGGCAGGTTTCTAGTTCCCAGCCCCTGACCTTCCCGGTCCAGGGTTGAAAATAACAGGTTCGAAGGTGGCCAGAGAACAAAGCATGTCAAGAGCCTGGGCAGTGAGAATAGGTCAAGTCTCCCTGGGTTCAGATGTAGGCCAAGGGTGTTGATAGAGGGTTCTGCTCACCACTTACGGAGCGACGCTGTGTGTATTGTTAGCCTCACTGTACAGAGGAGGAAATGGGGCGCCTCACCCTCACACAGTGATGTGACCTCATGCAGTTGATTCCAGTGCAGTATACTAAGCACTGTGCTGTTCTCTTCTAGGACCAAGTCACTGCGGCTGGTTTGCTGGGCCCCTCTGAGTCAGCCACCCCAACTTGTGGGTCTAAAATTCTATGGAGATGAAAACCTGAAAGGCTTCTTCAGCCAGAGGGTCTCTTAAGGGGCTTCTTGGATCTTTGCAGCATTGTACTGCCTTTAGGGGGAGGCCGTGTGGTCCTGGAACAAAGCCCCTCTGAGGGTGGCAGATGGGGCAGGCAGCCCAGGCACACACTGTGGTTGGCTCTACAGCCCACAGCCCACAAAGACTTCATTGAGTCACTGCCGACCCCCAGCAGAGGCTGAGGTGGCAGTGGCGCCGGGCGCCTGCCACCTAATGACTGTCCTGGCCCGGCCAGATGTTCCACAGACCTTGCAGCACCGATCAGGGCCTGCCTGGCCAGCCAGCCACAGAGGCCACTCCAGTTCCAATTAACCAGCTTCAGCTGAGCAAACAGCGGGCAGCGGGGCCCAGCCTGGGCGGTAGGCCCGGCCGGCAGAGCCTCTGAGTCTAGACTCCAGATGTGAACCGCCACTGCCTGAGCCCCATGGAAAAATGGCACCAGGCCGGGCACACATTGGGCCTGCATACTGGGAGGTGGGGTGGGTGGTTGGGCAGGGCCTCAAGCGGGCCTGGTGCCAGGCTCACCCTGGGGTGGGCGTGGATTCCTTGGAAGCTGCTGTCTATGCCTTGGTTTCTCCTGGTTCCGGGAGGAGGAGGCTCTAAGGGCTAAGACCATCTCCAGCAAGAGATCCCATACTCCATACTTGCCAGGTTAGCATGTGGCCAGACTGTGCCAGTGTTCTAGAAACTCTTGATTCTCTCCCTGTGTAGTGCATGCCTGCCATCCCATGCGTGTGGAGGCAGCTGAGATAAGCCTGGTCTACATAGCAAGTTCCAGGCTACATGATGAGAACTAGCAAGAAAAGCAAGATTGAGCATGCTGGTGCATGACTACTCTCAGCACAGGACGATCAGTTCAAAGTTCCCCTTGGCTACAAAGAGTTCAAGGCCAGACCATGGCTCATAAAGCCAGGGGGTGGTTAATTATAACAATCCCATAATGATGGCACCCACCATCATCTTTACAGATAAGGAAACTGAGGCAGTGAGTTGGTGCCTGGAAGGCGTTCGAGGCTCCTGTTCATTGCTGTGCTGGATTCCTGGTTCTTTTCCTTGGGGACAGCATAGAGATGTGGGGACAGGGAGAGGATGACAATGTCAAAGGCTTCCCAGGACTAGCTTCCAGGTCAGGACAGCGGTGTCCTGACACCTGACCCCTTCCACCAATTTCTGAGAGCTTCCTTTTCAAGGCAGGTCCCCCGTAGGGGAAGTCCAGAGCCCTTCTGTTTTCATGCAGTGTCAGACACCAGCCAAGTCACTGAGGACATAGCAGGGAACACAAATGGTGGCTTTCTAGCGCCGACACCCTGCAAGATGACATTCCTCTTGGGGACACTGACATAAACGACTGGGTGAATATGCCAAGAGATGACGCCACAGGAGAGAGGCCTTCTGGCTGGGTCCTGTGGGCAAAGCAAGGGGCTGTGCCATCCAGCTATCCTTGCACAAAACAGCGAAACAAAATACCACTGCCACCACCCCAGGGGGGGAAATAGCCAGGCTGGCTAGGGTCTCAGCGGCGGCCTACGCCTCCTTCCTGTTCTCCAACTTCGGACTCCCCACGTGACTGCCGGCCACGGGAGGAGCAGCATCCTGCGGGGTGCGCCAGGAAGGGCCGAGCAAGCGGGAAGGAAAGCGCCACCTCTCCCACCCCCGCCAAGGCCACACCTGGGCTCCGCAGGCGGTAGCGCCCGGCCAGCGCCTGGCTCCAGCGAGTCTGGGCCGCCTCCCTACGCACTGCGGGGGCCGCCAGCTGGGCCGGAAGACGTTCGCCTTGGGGGCGTGGACCAAGTTGGTCCCACCCAGGAGGGCGGGGTCACTGTGACCCAAGGATAAGCTTTGGAATTTCAGCTGCTTTTGTTTTTCTTTCTCCCCAGACCCAAGAGACTGAAATGCTAGCTGAGTGCCTTATCACTGAGCTATATCCCAAAACCCTGTACTTTGGGGCTTTTACCTAGAAAATGAGGGGACAGTTGTACCCCTCCACACCTGGCCCAGCGCAAGGTCATGCAGGCACTGTTTGTTAAATGAATGAATGTCTGCACAGATCTAGAACAACCCTGAGGTCTGGCATTTGTCTTGGGCAAATGCGTTCCACAGATGAGACAACCTTCCTGTCAACCCTAGGCTGGGTTTCTCTCAACTTCAAGAGTGGCTAACAGACCTTGGAAACATGGACACCTAGGATATCCTCAGCAAAGATACTGTGGAAGAATCTCCCAAGATGTGAAAAAACAATATTAAGTGAAAGCTAAGTGTGGTTGCACACTCCTGTAATCCTAGAACTCAGAGAGGGAGGCAGAAGGATGGTTTATTTTTTTGGACCCAGCTTCTGCTGCAGAATTTGAGGCTAGTTGAGACTACATCAAATCTATTGTCAGTAAACAAATATTAGATTAATTTGGGGATAAAAAATAATAATACACAAGAATTCCACTTGGAAGATTTTCCTTTTCGGAGGGTAGGGGGCTTGGGGTGTGTGGATCGTTTGGTCTTGAGATACAGTCTTGCTATGTAACCCAGGCTGGGCCGCATGGGACCCTATGTATACCAGGCTAGGATTATAAGAAATTTTGTACATATGCAGTCTTTTGTTTGTTTGTTTGTTTTTAAAGATTTTGATCCAAGGCTGGAGAATTGGCTCAGCACCTGGGTTTAATTTCCAAAACCTACGTGGTGGCCCACAATTGTAACTCCAGTTCCAGGGAATCTGACACCACCCACTACTGACCACCATAGGCCCCATGCATACATGCAGGTAAAACACTCACATACAAATAATCTTTAAAAAAGAACTAAGGAACCCATACGGTACCTACAGGTTAGATTCAAGAAAATGATCTGTCAAATTTCATAGTTAGGTATTTAATGCAGAGGCTGGAGCTTGTTCTCAGTAGAGCGCACATCTAGAAGAGGGAAACCCTGGGCTCAGTCCCCAGTACCAACACCAAGTGCTAACAAGAACCTTAGAGGGACACAGTCAAGATGAATGGAAATCCGCTGGACTCCAAACTAAATGTACAGAAAAGTGAGAGGACAAAGCTCATCTCCCGGCTTTTCATTACTTCTCTAAGAGTGAGTCCTAGTCCAAAAGAGAAAAGGAGTCCAGCAGAGGAGGAGAGAAGCCAGAAGCTTTAGAGATGAGATGGGGAGGAGTCAGCATCCCTTGCACAAAGCCATCCCTAGGAAGGACCTTAGAACATATTCTGAAGGCAATGGGAGCAGATACAGAACTCTGAGTGGAGCCGTGTCCTCATCCTTAATGCCATTAAAATAAGGGAGGCCAGGAGACCAGGCCAGAGACTGGAGAGAAAAGAGTGACAGAGCCAGGTGATGGTTGCACATACCTTTAGTCCCTGCACTCAGGAGGCAGAGGCGGGTAACTCCCTGTGCGTTTGAGGCCAGCCTGGTCTACAGAGCAAGTTCCAGGACAGCCAGGGCTACACCAAGAGGAAAAAAAAAGAAGAAGAAGAAAGAAAAGAAAGGATAGAACTGCAGCCCACTATACAGTAGACCCAAGGCCATCCAGATGTCCCTTAGCATGTCCTGACAATTTTCTCACGGCCTTGTTCATGTGAATAATCTTCACGTTCTTACAACTCACCACTCTACCCAAAAAAAAAAAAAAAAAAAAAAAAAAAACGGGAGCAGAAGTCAGTAGAAGGAAACAGGTTTTTTCAAAGGCAGCCTTAGGACTGGGTGTGGTAGTACATGCCTGTAATTCCAGCCAGGGGTTCAGAAGTTGAAGGCCGCCAGCCAGGCAAGATCTCAGTCAAGGCAAGACAGCCCGGTGGGTGAAGGTACCTGCTTCCCAGCATGATGAGCTGGGGCCACATGGTAGAAGCGAAGAGCCAACGCCTGGTAGTTGTTCTACGGCTTTTACACATGTGCTAGAGCACGCATTTATCCCAACACACAGAAGCACCAACAATGTGGAGTTAAGGACTAGTCTTGGCTATGAGAAACTGTCTCAAGAAAGGGCCAGCAAGATGACTTGGTGGGGTCTGTCAGTGGTGGCACAAGCCTTTAATCCCAGCACTTAGGAGGCAGAGGCAGGCGGATCTCTGTAAGTTCAGGGCCAGCCTGGTCTACAGAGGGAGTTCCAGGACAGCCACAGCTACACTGTCACTATATACACAAAAACAAAAACAAAACAAAATAAATAAAAAAGACTCAGTGGCTAGAAAGCACTGGTGCAATGCCTAAAAGCCCAAGTTTGATCCTCAGAGCCGCCATAGTCTTAAGGAGAGAACTGATTCTTGCAGGTTGTACCCAACTTCCGCATGTACGTTCAAACCATGGCTGGCCCAATTACTAAAATGTTTATTTCAGAAAAAGACGGAGGAAGGGGAAAGAAGGCAACCCTGCAGAAGGTGGACAAGGGAGTTCTCCACCTTGAATCTCTATCTCCAGGAGACTTAATGTCACAGAAACTTAGGGGGCAGACTACAGGGGGTCCATGCCGTGGTCCTGGTCAGGGCCTTCATCACCCAGGGTGTTTTCTTCCGTCTCACGGTGGACTTTGTTCTCCAGCTAGGGACCCAGAACTGAGAGAGCTACTACTTCTTAGCCTGATATGAGAGCCCGGGGAGCAGAGGGCAGTTTCAAGTCAACTCCCATCCTCCTCTCACCTTGAAAAGCCCTAAGATGAAGGCCAGGGACTGTGGCTCAGTGAAACAGCCCTGGCCTAGCATGCAAGGCTAGGGCTTGATTCCCCCACACTGCAGAAGGGAAAAGTCCCAAGCCTCAAGAGCTCTAGGGTCTGGTTGGGTCCTGGAAAGAAGCGTATCCCCAGCAGGGTTGAGACGAGGAATCTGGGTACACACAAGAGGTAGCGCCCTACTTAATATTCTACGAGCAAAGGGCCTGGGAACTTTCTTGCTTGTGCACGGAGCCTCCTACAATATACAAGTTTAGGTGTGCACAAAGCATGTCTCAGGGTTTCTATTGATGAAAACCACAAGCATAAAGCAACTTGAGGAGGGGTTTATTTGGCTGACATATCCTGAGTCACAGTGCCTTAAGGGAAGGAAGCCAAGGCAGGAACTCAAGCTAGGTGGGAACCTGGAGCAGGAGCTGATGCAGAGGTCGTGGAGGGGTGCTGCTTACTGGCTTATTCCTCACTGCTTGCTCAGCCTACTTTCTTTTAGAACCCGGAACTACCAGCCTGGGAGGAGGCCCCACCCACAATGGACTGGGCCCTCTCCCAACTATCTCTAATTAAGAAAATGTCCTATAGGCTTGCCTGTGGTCCTTCCTGTCTTATGGAGGCATTTTTCCCCACTGAGGTTCCCTCATCTCAGATGACTTCAGCTCATGTCAAGCTGACAGAAAAACTAGAAGGACAAGGCAGTGGCACACACCTGTAATCCCAGCACTCAGAAGGGCAGAAGCAGGTGGCTGTCTGTGAGTTCAAGACCAGCCTGCTCTGCAAAGCGGGCCCAGGACAACCAGGGCTACACAGAAAAACCCTGTCTCGAAGAAAAAAAACAAAAAACAAAAAAACAGGGCAATACATGCGCACGCAAAGACATCCATGTGTGTGAACCTGTGCATACCTTCATACATGGCCCCATCGTGGAGGCAACAGTATGAACTGGGCAACACAAACATGAACCTTCATGTAAGAAATATGCCAACAGGACTTGCCATTTTTATTTACCACATGCTGACAGCATTCCAGGTGTTGGAGTGCTTCATATCCCTCGGCCCCATCCCAGAGGATGAGTTCCCATTGTACAGATGGGGAAATAAAGGCACAGAAGGGAAAGGGTCTATACAAGGTCATATAGCAATCAAATACCTTCCCAAGTTCTCACACTGGGACACCATTTTCCCTAGCCTGACTGGTCTATTACCCTATTCCGTGTCTTTCGGTTTTTGTTTATTAAAAACTTGCTAGGTGGGGCAGTGCATGCCTTTAATCCCAGCACTCAGGAGACAGAGGCGGGAGGACTTCTGAGTTCAACGCCAGCCTAGTCTATAGAGCAGGGCTACATAGAGAAACCCTATCTTCAAAAACAAACACAAGGGCTGGAGGGATGGCTCAGAGGCTAAGAGCTGCTCCTCTGAGGGTCCTGAGTTCAATTCCCAGCAACCACATAATGGCTGCCAACCGTCTATAGTGAGAGCTGATGCCTTCTTCTGGTGTGCAGGTAGAACACTGTATGCACAAGAGAGAGAGAGAGAGAGAGAGAGAGAGAGAGAGAGAGAGAGAGAGAATAAATCTTGGTTGGGGATGCTAGGCAGACAGCCCAGTGGCTGAGAGCACTTGCTGCTCTTGCAGAGGATCTCTGGTTCACAGCACAGATATGGTGCTTTACAGCCTCTGTTGTAGCCTGTTACAATGGAGTCTATAACTCTGTTCATAACTCCAGCAGCACCCAGAGGGCTGGGTTGCCCTCTTACTTCTGTGGATACCAGGCACTTGTGTGGTACACAGAAATACCTGCAGGCAAAACATGACAATTAAAAAAAAAAAAGAAAGAAAGAAAAACCCTTCATTAGGGCCAGGAGTGTGGCTTAATGATACAGCACTTGCTGCTATTGTTTTTGTTGTTATCTGTCTCCTCGTACCACTTCTTTGGGAATACATTTTTATCATATTCACCCCCCCTTCCCCCTACGTCTAGTCCCAGCCCAAATTTGGATTCCCCCCCCCATCTAGTCCAATTTGTGTTGCTCATACATTCTCAGTTGTGTGGCCAACTTGACACGGTATTCCAGAACCAAAGGGCCAGGCAAAAAAAGTTCCTGCAGTGTACACATTTGGGTGCGCACAAGGCACACATTTAGGGTTTCCATTGCTCTGATGGAAACACCACAACTGAGAGCAACTTGAGAATGTGATCTACGTGCCAGGGACCACACCACAAAAGAAAATTGACTTTCCCTCTCCCAGCAGCTGTGAATTGTCAATGCCTTCCCAGCTAGGGGGCGGGGCTTGATGCCACCTCCTCCCTCTTTACTGAGATTTTGTCTGGGTTGAGTTTGCGCAGGCCTTGTGCTTGCTGTCACAACCACTGTGAGCTCATATGTGCGGCTGCCCTGCTATGTCCGGGAAACACCGAGTAGTCACCCATGGCCTCTGCTTCTTACCGTCTTCCACAATAATCCCTGAGCCTTGGGAGGAGAATTGTGAAAAAGATGTCCCACTCAGGGCTAAGCATCCTGCAGTCTCTTTAGTCTGTACCTTAATCAGCTGTGCTAACTGCCATCCATTGTGAATAAAAACTCAGATGTTTTTGAGAGATGTTCTAACCTATGGGTACAGGAAGTCATTAGGAGTCAATTTAATATTGTGCCTATTAAGCAGAGTGTAGTAGTAGGTTTCCCCGGGGATCTATGGCCCACTGAGCCACAGGTTCTTAGCTTGATAATGGTGTTAGGTATGGGATTCATTTTGTAGCTTTCTAATTAAATATAATTAGAAAGTGATTGGTTATTCCTATAATGTTTGTGCCACTATTGCATCATTGGGATTCAGGATAAGAATCATGAATAGCACCTTCCAGAACTATGAAACTAGCAAGTAGGGGTGATACTTCGAGGTCAGTACTAGCTTGATTTCTCCCCTTTTTTATTTTTTATTTTTTTTAAGACAGGGTTTCACTGTGTAGCCCTGGCTGTCCTGGAACTCACTAGACCACACTGGCCTTGAACTCCTCCTCCTCCCAAGTGCTGGGATTAAGGGTGATTGCCACCACCACCCAGCTATTTCTCCATGTTCTATGGCTCAAGGATGGCGTGTCTTCAGCAATGGGTGTCTTAGGGTTTCTGTTACTATGAAAAGACACCAAGACCATGACAACTCATGGAAAATACTTAAGTAGGGCTGGCTTACAGTTTCAGAGGTTTAGTGCATTGTGGTCATGGCAGAAAGCATGGCAGCGTGCAGGCAGACATGGTGCTGGAGAAAGAACTTAAGAGTTCTACGTCTGGATCCATAGGCAGCAGAAGGAGACTGTGTACCACACTGGGTGTAGTTTGAGCATGTGAGACCCCACGGTGAAATGTTTCCTCCAAAAAGGCCACACCTACTCCAAGGCCACACATCTTAATAGTGCCGCTCCCTATGGGCCAGGCATTCAAACACGCAAATCTGTGGGGCCAGTCCTGTTCAAACCACCACAATAGGTGACTTATTGTCAAGTTCTCATAGCATTGGCAATAGTCTGTAATGTTTGAGTGTCTATGGGACGTCATTGGCCAACAGCTTCAAAAGCGATAACCCTGCCATTGAGCTTTTACATTTGTTAGCCTGTAGCGTATACAGGGGCGCTGTTCCATTAGAAGGTAACACCATTTTAAGTGTGTGTGTGTGTGTGTGTGTTTGTGTGTGTGTGTGTGTTTAGGAAGCATCTTTAGGTTTCTATAGGGAAGGCAGGTTAGAGGACCTAATACAGAGAGGAATAAATAACACCAAAGACCTTTTTTTAAAGTTATATTAGACCAGACCTGGTGGCTCAAGCCTTGAAGCCCAGAACTCAGGAGGTGGAGGCAAGTGGATCTTCATGAGTTGGAGGCCAGCCTAGTCTACAAAGCAAGTCCAGGACAGCCAGGGCCATTACACAGAGAAACCCAGTCTTTCTACATAACCCTGATTGTCCTGGAACTGATTAGGTAGACCACCAGGCTGGCTTCAAACTCAGAGATCCGCCTGCTTCTGTCTCCCAGGTGCTGATATTAAAGGCATATGCTACCAAACCTGGCTACATCTTACTTATTTTAGCCCAAATCTGATCCACAGTGCATATTGTTTTGATTCCTTCCCTTTCCGGTCTGTTTCAGGCATCTCATTTAATACCAGCCAGGACCCAACCTCGATCGTTTTGAAGCAGGACTGGCGGTATCATAGGCTATCTGCACGTGAAGGCCAAGCTGTGCCCTGGGCGTACAGCTCCAAGCATCCTCTCCTCCCTTCTGAGGCCCCAGTCCATGGAGTAATTCAGTCCTGTGCCACCCACGTGGCCATGGGGAGGGAAGGAGCTCTGTACAGTAGCAGATACCTGCCTGTGGTCAGTTACACTTGGGAGGTGGAGCCAAGAAGTTCTGCAGTTCAAGCTCGTCCTCAGCCTCAAGTCTGCTTCTCGCTTCAGTCTAGCTGGTCTGTATGGACCATGTTAAAGAAAATGGGGTGGGAGTCAGGGGAAGCTGGCCTTAGTCGTCCATGTCTATAATCCAGATACCCAGGTGGTGGATGTCTCATGATCAGAGCGGTCTAGGCCAGCCTTAGATGTCTTCTCGAAATAAACAAAGAAAGATAGAAAACAGCTGAGTTCAGGGGCATATGCCTTCAATTCCAGGACTCAGGAAGCAGAGGCAGGTGCCTCTGAGTGTGAGTCCAGCCTGGTCTACATAGTGAGTTCCAGGACAGCCAGGGTTACACAGACCCTGTCTCAAACAAAAGCAAACAAAGAAAAAAAAGACAAATTTATAAGTATATCTTTAAAATATTTTTTTCTTGAAAACCCAAAAAAAATTCTTTTTCAAAATTTATTTTATGCTTTGTCTGTGTGTATGTATTTGGACCATATGCATGCCTGGTGCCCACAGGGACTTGGGAGTAGAGTTACAGAAAGCTGTGAGTTGTGAGCTACCATGTGAGTGCTGGGGAATACGAACCTGGGTTCCCTGAGAAAGCAGCCAGTGCCCTTATCTACTTAGCCAGTTTCTCAGCACCCATCTTCAAAATCATACCATATTTGCTGTTTTCGGTACTTAAAATTAATCCTAAGGCATCCAGCAAGCTGTTGTTTTTGTTGTTGTTTTGAGACATGGTCTTGCTATCCACCCCTGGCTGGCCCTGATTCACAGAGATCTGCCTACCTCTGCCCCCTGAGTTGAAGGCTGGCTCTAAGGTGTGGACCACCACACCTGGCCAACCCTGTGCTTCAGATCTTAGCTGGCTTTTATGTGTGGTTCTGTAATCCGGCAGCACCTGTTCTGTGAAACAGAATGACTGTTCTGACTGCTTGTGGTGGTCCAAAACCTCTCATTCCAGCCCTTAGAAGGCAGAGACAGAAGGATAACTTCAAGCTTGAGGCCAGCCTGGTCTACATAGCAAAATCCGGGCCAGCCAGGGAGACACGGGGAAATTCTGTCTCACAAAAAAAAGGGGGGGGGAGGTAAGTGAAAGATCCTGAATCCATGGATGGAGATGATACAGAGGAGGGAGGAAGAACCTGCAAAAAGTGAATTAGTCATTTCAAAGTTGCTTTCCTCGATGGATGCAGAGGCTGTGACAGGAAGATAGTGGCATCGTAGGCCAGTCTGAGCTACAAAGGGAGGTCTTGTCTTAATAAAATAAAATTGACCCAAGTCACTTTCCATCATAAAGGTCACAGGCATAGAGGAGGGACTTCCCAACACACTTGGCTGAACTGGCCTTCGGAGCAGTTGGCTTTCATCTCTCTCTGCTCGTTTCTTGGACAGTCAGATAAGCATCTTCATGTGGGGCTCGCCAAGTGAGCTTTCACTGTCAGAGGCCATTTTGGTCTAGTGCCAGAGCGCAGGCCAAACCAGTGGCTGCCTATACTTTTTACTCCATATTGTGCAAGCCTGTCCCTCTGTGTTTCACATACTTAGGGGCGTGTGCGTTTATGAGACTGTGGCAACATGCTTGGGGAGAGGGAGCACAGCAGCCAAGAATGGGCTCGTAAAGGGTTTCAGGCCTCTTCGGATCAGCTTGTGAACCTGTGCCCTTCTGCCTTTTTCCTGCTCTGTGGTGTGGTGTGTGTGTGTTTGTGTCTGTGTCTGTATGTGTGTATGTGTGTCAGGTCTGGATTTGGGGTCCTTATTTCTCTTTGCCTAGATCAGTCCCCAATGATGGTTTTCTGTGTCCCCTCACCCACCCCAACTCCCAAGAAGCCTTCCTTTCTTCTGCCCCCAAGGGAAAACTCTGGCAGAAACTGAAAGGGACTTGTGATTCTGACTGTTCTCTCCTTGTGTGGATTCTATCAGCAATCTCACTCTTATCTGTAAAGTGGGGACACATCCCTCTCTCCTCTGTCCTCTTTCCCGTCATCAGACAGCCCTTTCCGCTCTGAGCAAATTGACCACATCTAGTTTCAAAGTCCAAACCCTGACTCTACCAATTTGCTCACCAACTAGTTGCTAATCACTCTGGAGTTACCTAGGACATATTTGAGGAGCAGTCAGGAAGGGCCCTGCTGGGAAATGCCCCACTGAGGTACCGGGCTACAGTTTGCTGTGATAGGCTGTGCCAGCAGTGGGAAATTGCAACTGAGAAAGTATGGGTGGGAAACAAGAGCGTTTCTCCCTTTAAAAGGAATTCTTGTTCTGGTCTGTGTCCTGTTTAAGCTTCACTGGATGGAAATGTTCTAAAAATAAGGACTTAAACAAAAGGAGGAATCCCATTACCTGGGATTTAAAAAGGCTCTCTCAGGGTTCACAGGGACCCCCTTCGCAGCCACTGTGTGGTCTGGCCAGGGCCAGCCAAGTCCCCCATCCACCCACCTCCAGCCCCGCGCTTTCCCAGGATTCACATGGTAATGAAGGCATCCATCTTCCCACACACACACTCGCGACCCTCTAGGCCACACAATGGTCCCAGCATAGAGGCCCCACCACCTGTTGGATTTTCCCAGGGAAGGGAGGGAGCCCACAGAGAGGAGAAGCCGGGCTCCCAGCCCCCAGCCCGGGAGCCCCAGTAGACCCTGATCCTGGGAATCAACCAGTCACAGGCCTGCTGTCCTTGAGCTGCCAGCCATCCTCCTCAGGACGGGTTCCTCCTCAGCAAACAGAGGTGACGGTTTGAGTGTTGGCAACTTCGTGTGGCAGCCAGGCTGCCAATGTCACGGTGGCGTAGGCTAGCTCGGAAATGCTGCAGGACGAAAGGAGAGGGGTCCAGGAGGAAGCACCAGGCTAGGGCTAGGCTCCCCCGATTGTAAACATTTTATTGATTTAATTAATTTTTTCTGATTGAGTTCTTGCCCAGCATACAGGAAACCCTGGGTTCCAGCCCCAAGAAGAACTCCAGGCCTCATGGTTTCTTGAGGACTAAGCTGGACTAAGCTGGGCAGGAGGAAGTTCTGAGTTTGTACATCCCACCACAACCCCACTAGTAGCACAGCTGGGATCCCATTTGCACAGGAGGACACCCAGACCTAAGGAGGTGCATGTCCCCCCAAGCAGCAGAGCTGGGACATGGAAGCAGTTTTGCCATCCCAGCCTGAATCCAAACACACTACGTCATTATCATCATTATTAATATCAGTTAATGAGTTAGGTCATGACCCTGGTCATGTGAAAGCCAAGAAGGGAAAGAGACCAAATGTTAACACAACACCAGTCTCTCCAGGGTTTGGCCAGAGCGTGACACACAGTAGGTGTGTCATAACCGAAGATCAAAGCCAAGTATGATGGACCTGCATCTCAGAAGTCCTGTTCTCACTCTATATGCTAAGGCATGGGGATTGCAGTGTCTTTTCTTAAAAAACAAACAAAAAAAAAAAAAAAAAAAAAACAAAAAAAAAGCCAAAGGTACCCAGGTTGACCTGAAATTTTCTGTGTAGCTAAAGATGACCTTGGGTTCTGATCCTCCTGCATCTACTTCCTGAGTGCTGGGATTATAGAAGTGTGTCAAGTTTATCTGGTACTACAGAATAGGGCTTCCTGCATGCTAGGCACACACCACTGAGCTGCACTGCCTGCCCATTTCAGCCAGAACTACACAGCAAGACCCAGCCTGGGGAGAAAAACAAATTGAAGAGTGAACAGACAGAATGACCAAATGAACACACATCTTTGCCTACATGTGTCATGTCATAAGATGATGACGTTCTCCTGTCATTGAGCCGCTGAGCTCTGGCTACTTCCAAGCTTCATTTGCCAAAGTCTCTAAGAGATGGTGGAGAGAGACGTTATTCCTATTTGGCTTATAGCCTCCAGCAACTCAGATGCTCCTGAACTAAATGAAGCCTCAAACAAGCAATTCCACCTCAACATAAAGGAAGGATGTTGGGGTGACTTGGGACATTCGCCAATGACAGCTAGAAACAGAATCAGAACCTTTGTCCATTCCCATGGGATCTTAGGAGTCATTGGCTCCCTGGCTCTCTGGTCCCCGTGTAAAATAGCATCTTCACACTTCCCAAACACATCTCCTTCTGTCCACACTAAAACATTCAAGCTGGCTATCTCCGGGTGTTCAGGAGATAGAACTGAGAAAGCCTTCCATTCTGTTTAAAGCCAAAAACGTGTTTCTAAGTGTTCCGCTGTGAACGTGTCGGTACATTTCAGTCAGCACTGTACGAGCAGAACAGCACCATGGGCAAGCAACAGAGGCAGAAACATGGCCAACACCACGGAAGGGCCACCTGAAGCCTGAGCTGCCCATATACCACCCCATCCCAATCCCTACCTAAACAGCTGGACATGGGGGTCCGGGCCTTTGTCCTGCCCTGACCCGCAGGACTGTCAGCGTGGAACCTGGAGGGAGGTGTGGGAATGGGATGGAACAGGAGACGTGAAAAATGGAGACAGAATTCTGATCAAGTCTCGGTTTATTGTATGTTAGGTTACAGCTTATAAAGAGTAAGAATGGGCAACTCCGGGGGAGGAACTAGTTTCAGTGAAAACCACAAAGCAGGATATTCTCAAGGAAATTCCAAAAAGCAGGAGGAGGGCAGTTCTCAGGTAAGCGGGAGGCAAGTGCTCATATGCATACCTTGCCAAATCTAAACGGTTGGACAAACCTCTACAAAGCTCAAAGCAGCAGCTGCGGTCCAGGGATGGAAACTCACTGTACCATGCAAGGCACAATGTGCATCATAGATTCCAAGCAGGCAGGAGTCAAACGGCCATTCCATGGCTCCACACATTACCCCATCCTTGGTTGGCAGAGACAGGTGGGTCTCTGAGTTTGAGACCAGCCTTGTCTACAGAGCGAGTTTCAGGACAATCAGGGCAGAGAAACTCTGTCTTGAAAAGATAAATAAACAAACAGCTTGCCACTGTCTTCGTGGTTTTGCTGTTTTTGAGAAGCGGGTCTTAGACTGGACACCTGCTACAGGAGAAGAAGGCTTCAAAACCCTGATTCAGCTGCTCCTGCTTCTCAGGTGCTGGGATTACAAGTGTATGCCACCATGCCCCGTGTGCCCTTAGAGGATAGTGGCGGCCTACACCTCCAGGACCAGCACTCCAGAGGCAGAGGCAGGCCGGTCTCTGAGTTTAAGGCTACCCTGGCCTGCATACCATATGCATGCAGAGTGAGACACTGACTCAGAAGCAAAAACATACAATCAAAACCATGTTCTATGACTGGAAGTGTAGCTCACTTGGCAAAGTGCTTGCCAAGCTCAAACAAAGCCCTAGGTTCAGTCCCCAGCACTACATTAACCAGGCATGGTGACACACACCTGTTACCTAAGGACACAAAAAGACAGGAGAGGCCACCTGTCACACAGCAAATTCAAGGCCAGCTGGAGCTTCGTAAGACCTTGTCGAAGAAAAAAAATGGAATGGGGGGTGCCCTGGAGAGATGATTCAGTGACCCCACACCCACAACGGTGGCTCACAACAGCCTGCCACCCCAGCTCCAGGAGGTTGGCATCTCTGGCTTCCGTGGCCACTAACATTCATAGAATACATACACTCACACACACACATTTTTTAAAAGTCTAAATATAAATAAGAAAGAAAATTAGTTTTGGTTGGATGTGCAGCTTGCAGTTCAGTGATGAAGCCCTTACAGGAAAGGTCCTGGGGTAGCTGTTTTAGTCTTGCTTAATTAGAGAAAGGTGGGCTGAGAAAAGGGAGAGAAGGGGGGGAAAGAGAGGGGAGCACCTTGAAAACCCTATTGCTATAAAAGAAAATTGCATGCCCGTGCAAGCCGAGCATGGTGGGGCACACCTTTAATCCTAGCATTTGAGAAGGAGGGGCAGGTGGATCTCTATGAGTTAGAAGCCAACCTGGTCTACATAGTGAGCTCTAGGACAGCCAGAGTCATGTAAAAAGACCCTGTCTCAAAACATAGATAGATAGATTACATAGATACGTACATAGATTTAAAAAAAAAAAAAAAAGCAGAGGTCACTAAGGATCCATACTGAACAAGTCCACGTACATCAAGTACTCAGAACAGTCAGATGAGCAAAGACAGAAAATCAATGATAGGCCCTGGGGTGGGTCCCATGGCAAGCCATTACTAATGGCTTCTCTGAAGCCGTGGGAATGCTCCAGAACTGGCTGTCATGGCGGCTGTACAGCTCTGCCAGGGCCTGGAACACGAGGTATCGCATAGGTAAGCCCAATTTTCCATCTTCTTGCTTTCCGCCTCCCACGGGCTGGAATTACAGGCCCACATTCCATGCTCACTGTTCCTCATTCTCTCAGTGACTGCAACACCACGCGTGATTCGGGACCTGCACTGCTGAGGGCTGTGTGGCTTTTTCCAGTTGGCTGCCTTCTCAAACATACATATTTCCCACGTTTGCGGGCTTCCTTAGGACAAATTCCTGAAAGAAAAGTGCTGTCTCATGATGTCCCAGAGCCACGAGGAATGCATAGTTTATTCAGCCATTCTTCCAGTGGCTTTTTATTAGGACTTTTTTTTTTTTCTGGTTGCTCTTTCAAACAAGCTGATACAAACACCCTGGTAGCCCTCCTTGAGCCCTTGGCTGCCTGTCTGTCAGCAGCTGTGGCCTTCCTCTCCCCAAGAAACATAACAAATTGACCTGACTTTTTAAACTGAATTTTAAAGTATTTTTAATCCTCCCTCCCCCTTCTCTCTCTCTCTCTCTCTCTCTCTCTCTGTGTGTGTGTGTGTTTAAGTGTTGAGGTCAGAAGACAATTTTTGGAAGTCAGTTCTCTTCCTCCCTGGGACTGAGAGATAAAACTCAGTTCATCAGGCTTGGCGGTAGGTACCAGTACTGGCTGAGCCGTCTCAGGCCACTTTCAGCTCGAGGCTGAGGCTCATGCAACCCAGTCTGGCCCCTAAAGCTTCTGATCTTCCTACTCCCCCGCCCCAGTGCAGGCAGACAGAGTTGAGAGATGGCTTAGCAGTTAAGAGCACTGCTGTTTTTAGAGGACCCGGGTTCGGTTCCCAGTACCTATATGGTGGCTTACCATTGGTAACTCCAGCCCTCTCCTGGCCTCTTTGGGTTCCAGGTCCCCACACAGTACACTTACATATATTTGGGAAAGACACCCATACACATAAATACAAATAAATAATTTTTTAAAAGATAATTACTTTTTGCATCTCACACAATGGTGTATACTCATCATCCTAGAATGGAGGCCTGAGGTGACAAAGCAGGGGTATTCTGAGTTCAAGGCTCGCCTGGGCTTCATAACAAGACTTTCAAAATCGGTCGTAGTGGTAGCAGTAACTGTTCTCATATAAGATAATGTTGTAAGTTTATATTGCATGTGTCCTTGTCTCCACCTCCAAAATAAAAGCTGCCCAGGACAACGAGGAAGACTTGCGTTGGTTCTGCTCCCTATAACAGCTCAGGACCGGCCAGAACCTGACACGCTGTCCTCCATTGACAACTGAAACGCGGTTAACTCCGATCCTCCCGCCAAGTACTAAGATTAAAGGTTCGTCTCCACACCATCCTACAGGGCCCCGCCCCCACACACAGATGCTTGGGAAAGGTGTGTAGGGTCTTCAGCTTCTTCTGTGCTTTCTTTAGCACACAAAAAGATCTGCTTGCTGGGTGTGGCGGCGCACGCATTGGGCACGCCTTTAATCCCAGCACTCGGTGTGCACTCAGGTGGATCTTCCTGAGTTCGAGGCCAGCCTGGTCTACAAAGAGAATCCACACTAGCCAGGGCCTGTCCATAACGATGTGGTTGCACCCACCAACTCCTGTGCCCCCTATAACAGGGTAGAACGGTAGTGCCGGGTGCAGCGGCCGTGGACTCAGCAGCACAGCAGCCCTAGACCCGGATCTCGATCCCTAGATTCCCAGGCCCTCCCCGGAGAGGGAAGGATGCAGGAAACTGGCCTGTAGGTTTTTTCCCAGGCCCCCGCCTCACTCTCGCGAACATCTGGTCACAAACATCTGCCCTTCGCCTTTGTCGCATAGCCAGGGCCATCCTCGCACCCATCTGCCGCCGCCCCCGGCGCCCTCCCCATCTGCGCCCTGCCCTGCCCGAGCCGCCGCTGGTTCCCACGGTCCAGCGTGCGCGCGCAGTCCAGGCGCCCATCTGCCGGGCCGGTTGCACTAGCTGGGGATGCTTTCGGGAAGCGCGAGCCCGGAACAAAGCCCCGGTGCAAGCCTCTCCCTGGCCGAGTCCCGCTCAGCCCCAAGTCGCGGCTGGGGTGACGGGGGCCAAGGTCCACATCCAGCTCTGCCTCAGTTCTGAACCCTGACAGCCTGGACCGGGAGACACGAGCCTTGGTTGCAGTTGTTGCTGTTCTTTCGGGGGTAGGGAGCAAACTCAGCTTGTCCTGCGCTGTGTCTCTCTTCCGCTGTTGGGTTTCAGACCCTGCAGGAGATGCTGAGGTGCCTAGTTGCCACACTAAAGGGGACCTGGCCTCCAGATTCTCCCAGCATCCCTCAGTTCCTACCTGTTACCAGGCGTGGCTGGCGTACCCGCCCTTTACCCTGTGAAATCAGTGAACCCACACGTGAGATGCCCCGAGTAAACCTGCCTTTATGTACTCTTAATTTGGCTTGCATTGGCCTATTTGTCGGCAGAGAAAACCTAACACCCACCCTACCCCTAGAGCTTAGGCGTAGGCGAGTACTCGCTCCCTTAGTAGCCTGGGATGATCTTGAACTTCTGATCCTCCTGCCTCTCCCTCCCAAGCACTGGCATTCCAGACATGTACCAGCATGTCTCGGTTATGCAGTGCAGGGGGTCAGGCCCAGGGCCTCTGAGTGTTACCCAAGCACTCGGCCAACTTAGCTGCCCTAGCCAACTCATACTTTTTCTCTCTTTTCCTTTGTTTGTTTGTTTGTTTTTCAAGACAGGGTGTATAGTCCTGGTTGTTCTGGAACTCACTCTATAGACCAGGCTGCCTTGACCTCACAGGGACCCGCCTGCCTCTGCCTCCTGAGTACTGTGATTAAAGGCATCTGACACCAGGTCTGGCCCTTGCCTTTATTTCTTATTACTCCCCCGTCCCCGTCCTTCCCTTTCTTTTTTTTTTTTTTTTTAAAGATTTATTTATTTATTATGTATACAGTATTCTGCCTGAATGTATGTGTGCAAGCCAGAAGAGGGTACCAAATCTCATTGTAGATGGTTGTGAGCCACCATGTGGTTGCCGGGAATTGAACTCAGGACCTCTGGAAGAGCAACTAGTGCTCTTAACCTCTGAGCCATCTCTCCAGCCCTTTCCTTCCCTTTCTTTTTCTTTCTTTCTTTCTTTCTTTCTTTCTTTCTTTCTTTCTTTCTTTCTTTCTTTCTCCATGCTTCTTTCTTCTTTCTTTCTTTCTCCATGCTTCTTTCTTTCTTTAGTGGTTGTCAGCCTTCCTATTGCTGGACCCTTTAATACAGATTTTTTCATGTTGTGGTGCTCCTAACCATGAAATCATTTTTGTTGCTCCATCATAACTGTAGTTTTGCTAGTGTTGTGAACTGTAATGTAAATAGCTGTTTTCCGATGGTCTAAAGTGACCCCTGTGAAAGGGTCCTTTGACC
Source organism: Meriones unguiculatus (assembly GCF_030254825.1). Classification (NCBI taxonomy): domain Eukaryota; kingdom Metazoa; phylum Chordata; class Mammalia; order Rodentia; family Muridae; genus Meriones; species Meriones unguiculatus. Next base: position 126,172,569 of record NC_083352.1, on the reverse strand, counting down.
TTCAAAGGGGTCACAACCCACAGGTTGAGAGCTACTGCTTTAGATTTTGCTGCACATAGATATATTGGCATTGCTCACAAGGTTTTTGTTTGTTTGGTTGATTGGTTGGGTGGGTGGGTGGGTAGATGGCAAAACAAGGTTTTTCTGTGTAGCCCTCCCTAGCTGTCCTGGAACTCGCTCTGTAGACCAGGCTGGCCTCAAACTCACAGAAATCCATCTGCCTCTGCCTCCGGAGTGCTGGGATTAAAGGCAGGGGCCACCAGGGCTGCTCGTAAGGTTTTTGTGTGTTTGTTTATTCTATCATTCTGCGTTTGCCCTTAGCAAGAGTCTGTCATGCATCTAGAGTGCTGTCCTCCCTCCATCTCACCGAGATGAAATGTCGCACAGTTGGCCATTGTCACCTTATTTCTGTCCTGTGGAGGACAAGGAGCTTTCTTTTCGAGGCTGCTGAGCAAGCCCTGCGGGCTCCAGCCCACATCTGCAGCGGTTTGTGTGCAAGACTCCTTGGGTTTGTCCGTGGGAGTGAGAGAGAGCAAACCTCTGGGTCACAGGGCGGCCGTTTGAATGTTCACTTTTACTCCTCGTTGCCACACAGAGCTGGGAGTGATCCTACCAGTTTCCACACCCACCCGCAGAGGACCAGAAAGGTCTTCTCCCATGCCATCACCAGCATTTTAAATTACCTGACTTGAAAGGGCTTTGTGATGTGACCATGGTCTCCTGCAGGCATTTCAGGTCGGCAGATGTTAGAGCTAGAGACATCTGCCTCAGGGAGACAGTAGCCTCCTCTGACAGGAAGACCTTTGACTTCTCCAACTGTCTTCAGTGGGCCGTCTCCCATAGTTCTCTGTGTCCCCATCACAGTCCTGGGAAGGTGGAAGATGATGGCCTCATTACAGTCTGTCTCTCCCCCTAGACTGAGTTCCCTAGGCAGGCACCAGAGTCTCAGGGCTACTAAACCATCTGTGAAAGGCACATGGCTGCTACGGATGGTGTTTTTGCTGAAGACTCCCCTACCCAGAATAGAGAGCTTTCACTATTCTACAAAGTGTGCCCTTGGGGTGACAATGGCCAGCATCAGATAGCATCTGTGTGACCCAAGCAAAGTGTTCCCATTTGGTCAGTCCCAACTGAAATAACGGGGTTGCCTAAAGTTATGAGGCCAAGACTTTCCCCGTGGTGCAAGTGTGAGCCACTGAGTTCCTATGGAATAAGGGGCCATGGCAGAGCCTCTAAGAGTGACAGTTATGGGAATGATTAAAAAGCAGTGTCTGCCGAAGGCTGACTTTGCTGGACTCTGTTCCAAGCTGATCGACTAGCTGAATGAACTCATCCTCACAGAGGTGGGAGCATTGCAGTCCTCAGTCTTACAGATAAAGACACAGAGACATGAAGAAATGAAGTGGCTCAGTCCTGTGGCTTGTGAGAAGTGGAACCAAACCCGGGGCCTCTGAGACACCCAGAAAAAGGTTTTCATCCTTGAGTGTTCCTGGATGACCTTTTTAATGGCATTTTGTTTGTTCTGGTTTTTAGCTTGTTTGATTGTAGTGGCAGTGATTGAGACAAGCTCTCCCATGTTGCCCAGGCTGCCTGGAACTCACTAGGTAGCCCAGGCTAGCCTTGAGCTAAAGGTAACCAACCCTCTTGACTCAGCGTCCCAAATGGCTAGGATTACAGGTGTGAGCCATCACGTCCAGCTTCCTGGATGTCTTAACTTGCTTTCAACCAGCACACCACTGCTTTGGCCTCAGCAAAATGATAATGATACTTAAAAAAAAAAAAAAAAAAAAAGTCGGAAAAGCAATGCGGTGAGTCACACAGGGTGTCTAAACCCAGCTGTCCTTCCTTGGGGCCTGAGATGAGGGAGCAGCTCATCTCGGGAGGTGACAGGGTACTCAGGGCTGGGTGGAGCAAGACAGGAAGGGGGTGCTGAGGCTTTGGAGGATGGGTAGGGCGCTGGGTGGGGTCCTATGAGCGCCTCAGCCTCAGCTGCTCTCCTGGTTCCAGGCCCTGGAGCAGTAGGAGGCGGAACCCAGGTGTGCGGGAGTTAGGTGAGTCAAAGGAAGGCCAGGTCATGTGCCAGGAAGGGAGCATGCTGCTTCCAGGATGGGATCTCTAGAGTCTCCTGTCAGTCCCCAGTGGGTGCGTGCAAAACCCAGCGAGGTCCCACCCAGAGGTCTCTTGTGCAATCTCCTTGTCCCTCCCTACCACCTCTGCTGGGTTTTGCTTAGGCTGTGGCCTACCAGCCTCGGAGCGTGACAGGCTAACTCCTACACCTCAGTCCTGGGTGAGGGCTAGGCCTATGTGCGTGGGTATGGGACTCCTGAGGTCTGAATAGGTATGGCTGTGCGTCTGTAGCCTTCTGAAATGTACATTCCTGTTGAGGGCCAAGGGGCCTCATACAACTAAGAACACACAGGGCTGGGCGGCCGGATGGGGGTCACTCGTGCCTGTTTCGGTTTTAAACTCCTTAGAATCTATCGGTCTACCCTTTCTTTTTTTGTTTCTCTGTTGTCTTGAGACAGGGTCTCCATAGGTAGTCTAGGCTGGCCTTGAACCTGCAATCCTCTTGCTTCTGCCTCCCAAATAATTGGGATCCTAGTTGCATGTTAGCACCCAGGCCAACATGGGCCTTCATCCTGGCAGGGGTTAACAGTGGCTGAGCAACAGCACTGTGATGGATGCCTAGAAGAGGAGTTGTCATAGCAACGGGCCTTGGTGTACCTGAGAGGTGTTTTGTTTTGTTGTTTTAATGTTTTCATTTCTGCTCTGGCTTTTTTTTTTTTTTTTTTCGTGAGACAGGATCTCAATTTGCACGTAGTCCCAGTTGACCAGGGACTTATAGGCCTCCAATTCTCAATGATGTTTCAGAAACCTCCCCCACACTGGGAAGTGAAGGCTGTGCTTGGTGTGTGTGTGTGTGTGTGTGTGTGTGTGTGTGTGTGTGTGCGTGTGGTTTCAGGGCTAGGGCTGTGCCCTGCCCCAGGCCACACTACGGCCCGTAAATAGTGCCTCAGTTTGAACAGTGCTGCACAGTTGGTAGTATGCATTGTGCTGGAGGTGGTTCCAGTGTGGGAGAGGAGGGGTGCGTGCATCTGTGTGGCTGTGTGTGTGAGTGTGCTGCTGTTGTGCTGGCTGTGTCTGTTGCACACTCATGTGGTGCTGGATCTGTGCACCCATGTTCTGCTCTGTGGGTGTGTGTGGCGGTGAGGCGCCTTAAGGTCTGGTGGCTTGAGATGGGAGCTCCCTGGCTCTGCCCTTTCTCCTGGCTGCTGGAAACACTGCAGGGGATGGGCAGTGGTCCTTTGTCCAATCACAGGAAAGCCCCACCCCTTCATCTGCAGGGACCCCTTCATCTCCAGGGTCCAGGAGGGCTCAGACTAGGCTCCAAGCTCCCTCCCGTTGTTCCAGGGCCTCTTTGGAAAACTGGGTGGAAGGCAAAAGGTGGGTCTAGGCCATCACACTCTCTAGAACCACCAGAAACACAGCCTGAAACCTTTAGGGTGAGGCTGGCTGCGGACCCATTGTGCAAATGGAGAAGTTGAGTTAAGAGCAGAAATGGATGATTCCAGAGTGCTCACAGCCTTCACACTCCTCATGTAACCCCCCCCCCCCCCGCCTGCTGCTGGATTTGGGGCCTAGTTGATGAGACCCCAGAAAAGATACAAAACTGTCTGTTCTGGCTTCCCTTTCAGAGTCCTTCTTGTGGGCTTAACATTAACCCTAACTCCGGGTTAAGTTCAACTTCTAAATTTTATCTTGTTATTGTATTATTTATTTAGTATGCATGTGGTGACATGGAGGGGTCATGCCATAGCACTCATGTGGAGAGGTGGTTCTCTCCCTCTATCGTGTGGGAAGGTTGTCAGGCTTGGCCCCAAATGCTTTTCCCACTGAGCCAAATTCAATTTTTGTCCTCATTTGCAAACTGATGACCTAGAGGAACAATTCATTATTTAACTGAGATTATCTAAGAATTATTCAGCTGAAATTATTATGCTATGTGACTTTGAGCAGATTGTTCACCTTTTCTGACCTTCTTCAGTGACCAAAGGAGCCATTAACCCTGCTCCCAACCCCTCTTGATAAGGTCGCTCTGTGCAGCCTGGGCTGGCCTCAGACTTTCAGTTCTCCAGCTGCCCCTACCTGATTACTGGGATTACAGGTTCAGCATGCCCTGTAAATCCTTCCTGCTTTCCAGAGCTCACATACCCATAGGGTGAGGATGGGAATAGAATGTGGATAATAGAACCCAGGACAGAGATCGCTTTAGATAGTAAAAGAAAATAGCCAAGGGTGTTCTGAGGTCTCCTGTGAGGAGGGGACCTTTGACCTGGGACCTCAGGGTGACAAACTTGCAGAGATCTGGCTGGTGAGTGCTCCAGGGTGGAGCACATTCAGGGCAAGGGCCTGGAGGCTGGATGGAGCCGGTTAGAGGAAGTCAAGGGGCCTGAGTGCAGAATGAGAGGACAGGACGTGGGGTGGGGGTGGGGGTAAATGAAGAGGAGTTTGGGTTCTGGTCTCAGTGAGATGGGCACAGATACAGTGTTGGCTGGGCCAGAGTCCTGGGGTGGAACGGGGGACTATGTAGTCTCTGGTTACAAGCAGGGGTGGGGACAGCCAGAGCCCAAGGTCTTTCCCCAAAGCTCCCTCAGTCCCAGCCCAGAGGCGCCGGCCTGGCTGCTGGAAGACTTCACTGTGGGCACATCTGGGGAGCAGCTGCAGGGCTAGGGCCAGAGGAGGTCACGTGGCACCCAACAGGCCTGCCCTAGAGCGTACAGAGCCAAGACTCTGGGAAAGGGCAGTTGAGGAGTATCTGGAAGTGCACGTGTCCACGGAGACACACTGTGCAGTGTGGCCTTCTGGGCAAAGTCTCCCCGCCCCCACACGGGGAGGCAATGCCACCTCCACCCTGTGATCTGAAGCCAGGCCCTCCGCAGAGCGCACGAAGGGACTGCTCACTCCAGGGGCTGTGGATTTCTCACTCAGGGACTACCCCCTGTGCCTCTGCTGTATGGCAGGCCCTGCAAAGGACCCTGAGCTACAGCGCTGGATGGAGCCGCTGAATCCTTGCTTTCTGGAGCTCAGCCTTAGGCTAATGCTTAGAAGGATGCCTGATACGAGGGAGCACTAAGTTGAACTACTTGCATGACAGGACCTGTGATAGAAATCATCCTGAAGAAGCGTTCCCTAGCCGCTGTGACGGCCGGCACACCTACATCCCTACCTAATGGGGCCCTGCATTCATTCAGTACATTTCCCTGTGCCTCTCTACGGAGCACAAAGAGGATGAGTTTTCATCTTGATTGTCAACTGGATTTAGGAATGCTTAAGAGACACAGCTCTGGGCATGTCCGGTGAGACCTATTTCAAAAAGCTTGAGCCAAAGGAGCCCCAGGGTCCCAGACTGAATAAAAACAGGGAAGTGAGAGATGGAGCTATGCTTCAGAGACACCATGTGTCTTTGGGTACAATGTTATCAGCCGCCTTTCATGCTGCTGTGCATTTCCCACCCTGACGGATGCTCTGACCAGTTCTTCCCTGGGTTGTTTTGTCAGGTACTCTATCACAGCCGAGAGAGAAGTAACTAAAGGAATAACTCACCCCAGCCAGGAAGCTTCAGCCGCATCAGTCACAGAAACACACCTAAAGGCCACAAGCCACGCTGATAGTCTCTGTAGTGACGGTCCTCTGCAGTCCCAGCTACTCCAAAAGGATGGCTTGCGCCCAGAAGGTTGAGACCAACCAGATCACACCTCAGAAAAAATAAAAAAAAGGCTCTGAGATTAAGAGCACTGGCGTCTTGCTCTTCCAGAAGGTCAGGGTTCAACTCCCAGCCCCTATATGGTGGCTCACAACTGTCTGTAACTCCAGTTCCAGAGAATCTGACACCCTCTTCTGGCTTCAGTGGGCACGGGCACCACCTGGTACACAGACATGCATGCAGGCAAAAACATTCATACATATAAAACAGAAGAGGGCCGGGAGACGGCTCAGCTGGTTAGAGAGCTCCCCTGGCACACAAAGCTCTGATCCCTGACACGCAGAGCAGGCATGGTGGTGCCATCTCTAATCCCAGAGGTCAGGAAGGTCAGAGGTGAAGGCTGCACGGTTAAGTGGAGTCCAGCCTGGGCAAGTGAGACCCTGCCTTGTGGAGGGAAAGAACAGAAGAGGGAGGACCCTCTTGTTCTAGGGCATCTACTGAGGTGAGTTGATTTTGTGGTCCCGCTGGGAGAGTAATGGCAAGCACTGGACGGGATGTCAGTGTGTACATCGAAACGCCGTGCACACAACAGATCCTCCATGACAGAGTTTATTTGGGGAAAGGGAAGCAGAAGAGAGTTTGGGCCTGAGTGAGCCATGAGGGTCAAAAGAGAGAGAAAGACCACAAAGAGACAGAGATGGGGGAGGGGCACCCCAACAGAGAAAAGGGAGAGAGCAGAGAGGAGAGAGAGAGGTAAGAGGCAGGGGTCCTTTTATCCTGGACCCCCGTGGTGACGACCAATGATGACATCACAGGTGGCTAAGCAATTTAGGAGTGGGCTAGTGCATCAACTTGTGAACTAACACAGGACAGGTGTTAAGGCCTTTCCAGGGGCCTGAGAGAGAGTGTAGCAGGTAGGAGCAGCTGACCTGCAATCCTGCCAGTTTGATTCTATCCCCGGAAGCTGCAGGGGAAGAAGACGGAGGAGGAAGAAAAGAACAACTCCTGGAAGCTGTCCTCTGACCACCCCATGAACAAGGCACGCGCACACCTGCACTTACACACTCGCACGTACTTCAGTCTTAATTGTCCCTTCAATTCTGTTTCCCCTAGTGAGGCCTTCACCTCACCTCAGCAAGCAGGAACTAAGCCTGTGAGGGGAACAGGGGGACCTCTACACGAAGGGGTCTGAAAGCTGCCCCACCCCATCTTCCTTTCTCTCTGTTCACATTGAGATGGCACCCAGGCACTGTGACACAGTAAATACCAGCTGCGTGGCTAAAGTGACACCCGAAGCCCTACATATGCTTTTGTTCAAAAACACGTTCAGAGCCAGGCATGGCGGTACACGCCTTTAATCGCAACATTCCAGCCTCTTCCCAGTGTGAGGCCAGCCTGCTTCCAGAGTTCCAGGCCAGTCAGGGCTACTTAGTGAGAGACCCTGTCTCAAAAACACACACACGCACGCCCAGCCTGGTGCGCTGGCTCACGCTGCAGTCCCGGCACTGGAGCAGATGCCGAGGCAAGGGTCAGGAGTTCATGGCTAAACTTTGGCTACATGGTGTGTTTTGGGGACCAGCATGGGCTACATGAGGCTGTCAGAAGAAGAGGAGGAGCAGGAGGAGGAAAAGGTGGAGGGAAAGACTAGAAGGAGGAAGAGGAAAAGAACAGAAGGAAGAAAAAGAGCTGTACAGTGGTGCATGCCTGTAGTCCCAGCACCCAGGGAGGCAGAGGCAGGCGGATCGCTGTGAGTTCGAGGCCAGCCTGGTCTACAAAAGTGAGTCCAGGACTGCCAAGGCTACACGGAGAAATCCTGGCTCAAAAAACAACAACAAAGGAAGAAAAAGATGTTGTGGGTCTTGTCATCTTACACCTTCTCACGGTGGCTGTCAGTCCTTATTAGTTACATAGCTTTTCTCCTCCCCCTTTGGTGGTACTGGGAATTGAATCGAGGTCCTTGTGCATTTTTGTGCATGCTAGACAAGCATTCCGCCACCGAGTTACATCTCTAGCCTTTTATTTACACTCACACACACACCCTGGGACTGGGCTGGACCTCACTATGTAGTTGAAATTGCCCTCCCACCTGAAATGAACTTTCTGCCTCTGCCTCTGCCTCTGCCTCTGCCTCTGGGTGTTTGGGATTATAGGTGTCCATCATCAGGCTTGAGCTTTTAACAATGTTTAGATTTTTAGCCGGAAATGGTGGTACATGCCTTTAATCACAGCACTTGGGAGGCAGAGTGGATCTCTGTGAGTTCAAAGCCAGCCCAGCCTATCTAGTGAGCCATATCAAAAACAAACAAGCAAAGTGTTTTTCATGTATGCCTTTTCTTTTCCCAAAATTTAAAATTTGAGACAGGATCTTCCTCAATTGCTCCGACCAAACTTGAACTCACTATCTAGCTGAGACAGGCTTCAAACTTGCAATCTGTCTCCCTTAGCTCTCAAATGCTAGGATTACAAGGCTGGGCCATGTGGGCTGTGAGGCCGGTCAGTGTAGGCGTCTCTAGAACTGACTGCAGCCAGTAGTTTCTGCAGCAACCAGCAATTAGTTATTAGTAATTAATTAACATTCCAGTTTCCTGCTCTGGCTTCCCAGTGCTTTTCCAACCCTTTAAGCAAGTCTCTCTTACTTTTAATTACTTATTTAACTTTATGTTTTTATTTATTTTGTGTATAGGAGGAGGTGTCATGTGCAGGCATGTGGAAGTGAGAGGAAGGACAACTTTCGGGGGCTCAGTTCTCTCCATTACCATGTGGCTTCTCAGGATTGAACTCCTGCTATCAGGCTTGGCTGCAGGTGCCTTTACTTGGTGAGCCATATCACCCACCCCCAAGCAATTCTTCTGAGCAGTGCACAGTTCAAACCTATTGTGATATGATTGGTAGCAGTCGGCAAATACTGGAATATGAAAGGGGTTGTGGAGGAGCTCAGCTCGTTACCAACACGGTGCTTTTTCTTTTTTAAAACAGGCCGACCTTCAATTCCTAATCCTTCAGATCCTCCTGCCTCATCCTTTGGGGAACTCTAGAATTACAGCTGTGACAGCCTCTCCTTTGAGGCTGGGTTCACTAGAAAGTTCTCCTGGTTTCCTGAGGTGCAGGCATTGGGCTGTGCATTGTTCCACCAAGTATCTGTATGAATTCTTTGCTGTGAGGAGGGGACCATGATGTCACCTCTTCTAAGGAGCATTAGTATTTTACTCCTGATTCTCAGGGTAGTCTGGAGAGACAAGTTAGGGCCTCCAGTTCCTGTTTCTGGTTGTCTTGGGCTCTGGAGTGAGTCTTTGGGAGGCAGAGTGAGGGTGTTGCTGGCCTTGAGGATGTGTGATTTAGGATAATAAACTGTTGGTTGGTTGGTTTTTCGAGATAGGGTTTCTCTGTGCGACAGCCTTGGCTGTTCCGGAACTCTATTTGTAGACCACTCAGGCCTCAAACTCACAGAGATCCACCTGCCTCTGCGTCCTGAATGCTGGGGCTAAAGACAATGCACCACCACCATATTTAGGATATAGTCTTGATCCTCCTGCCCCTACCTTCTGAGAGCCGGGATTGCAGGTATGTGCCCCACGCCAGGTTTTATGCCATGCTGGGGACAGAATCCAGGGCTTCCCCCCTGCTAAGCAAGCTACCCAGTGAGCTATCCCCAGAGTGACACTGTGCCCTTGATATAACAATGCTTCCGGGACAAAGGCTAAGGATCCTGGGAGGTCTTAGGCCCCCCGGGGTTTTTGTTTGTTTGTTTGTTTTTAATAAACTAACCAGGTCCATCTTTAGAGTTGTGAAGAGAACAATAGATGGAGGCAAGCAAACTTCACGCAGTTCTGGCTCTGAAAGAAGAGAGCCACGAATGGTCGGTCGTGGCTATTACAGAAAGCAGGCAGCGCGCAGAGAAGAGCTCATAGACAGCAGAGAAGCAACTAACTACGCCGCAATTGTTCAGTCTGGTTCAGGTCTCAGCCTCCGCCCTCCACGTAAAAGACGTTCTTGGTATCACTCCCCGACCGAGGTCCCGGTCCCAGGACTTTACCGTTCATTTTCTGGAAATTGAGTCAGCCTCGGAGTCCAGGATAAAAGAGCCTTAAAATCTGTCTCAGAACTCGATGAGGCCGGGCACACCTGAAATCTCAGTGTAGGAATTCAGTTCGGATAGGGAGGGGCCTCGGTCGTGAGGGGTTTGGGGTGGCAGGGTGTGAGAAAACCTCCCAAACCGCCCGAGCTGTGGGGCTGGGTGGGGGAGAGTCGGCAGGTGTGGGGCGGGGAGGTAAGTTGACCCTTGGTCAGCAACCGCGCCCACGAGAAAAGCATTCCCAGGCTTTCCGCCCTGGGTCTGCAGGTGACGGGCGCAGGGGCGGGGGGGGGGGGGCTGACGGGGGAGAGCGGAGAATGCTCCAGCCCAGTTTGCCGTCTCCATGGCGACCGCCCGCGCGGCGCCAGCCTGACAGCCCGTCCGGGTTTTATGAATGGGTGACGTCACGGGCCTGGCGTCTAACGGTCTGAGCCGCTTGTTCAGACGCTGACACAGACCAGCCCGAGAGAGGAAAGGGAGGGGGCGGTCTCCGCAGCTGCTGCGCCGTGGGAGGGAGAGCTTGCTCGGAGGCCTTCAAGAAAAAAAATAAATAAATAAAATTCTAGCAAAGAGAAGAAAATTAAAAAAAAAAAAAGAAAGAAAAGAAAATCACCAGCTGCTGCTGATTTGGAAACTTTCTGCAGGAGGCTGCAAACCCAGGGTAGAGTTGGGAGCGGTAGTGCCCCCCACCCACCCCAGGTCAACGGACCTAGGTCCTAGTCCTAGCAACAGTACAATTCATTTTCTGGAAGTTGAGTCAGGCCCGGAGTTCGGAGTCAAAGAGGGCGCGCGTTAAAGGTCGGGCCCCGCACGCTGGGGCAGGCCACCCCTGTGATCTCAGCACCTGGGAGCCAGAGCAGGGAGCATCTTCCGCTACACGGCAAGTTCCGAGTCCAGCCTGGGTTACACGAGACTCACTCTAGAACAACAGCGGCGGCGACCACAAACCCTCAAAAGTAGATAAACATAAAAGTCGGCTTTGGTCAGCAGAGCTCGCAGCCCAATCTTCCGACAGCACGCGGGGATCCTGGGCTAGTCCCGAGCCGCTGGCCCACCCAGAGCCTGCCACCTCTCCGTTCCTGTTTATCTGCGAGATGGACCTGGAGACCTGAGAAAGAGACAGCGAGAGGCTGATCCCCGGGGCCTTTTGGTTATCGGCAAAGCTGGCTTGGGCTCTTTGCTTCCTTAAGGGAGCCCTGGCCGCTCTGCCGAGGTCCTCCCACCCTCTCCATCAGCCCGGGGGTGCGTGCGCCGGGAGACCCGGAGGTGGCGGGCGAGGGCGCGCCCGGCCACGCCCCCCGCGGCCCATTGGCTGCTTTTGAACGGCCTGGACCCGCCCCTATAAAAGCCGGCTCGGGCGCGCAGCGCTCTCATTGTACCAGCGTCTTCCAGCTCCTCGCTGCCTCCCTCCGCTGCCCTCGCAGGCTCCGCCGCTCCGCCCGTCCTCAGGATCATGAAGGTCGCCAGCAGCAGCGCCTCGGCCGCCGCGGGCCCCAGCTGCTCGCTGAAGGCGGGCAGGGCCGCGGGGGGCGCGGGCGAGGTGGTGCTGGGTCTGTCCGAGCAGAGCGTGGCCATCTCGCGCTGCGCCGGGACGCGCCTGCCCGCCTTGCTGGACGAGCAGCAGGTGAACGTCCTGCTCTACGACATGAACGGCTGCTACTCACGCCTCAAGGAGCTGGTGCCCACCCTGCCTCAGAACCGCAAGGTGAGCAAGGTGGAGATCCTGCAGCACGTCATTGACTACATCAGGGACCTGCAGCTGGAGCTGAACTCGGAGTCCGAAGTCGGGACCGCCGGAGGCCGGGGGATGCCCGTCCGGGCCCCGCTCAGCACCCTGAACGGCGAGATCAGCGCCTTGACGGCCGAGGTGAGGTCCCGATCAGAGCGTTATATGCTCCTGTGGGAAACTGGCCACGGGAGGTGGTGTGTGTGTGACAGTGCCCGCCTTACTTTTGGGGTGCATAGCTGTTTAGGGGAGCCTAGTAGGAAAAAGCTTGCGCCTCCACCGTGTCCCCTGGAGTGCGCCTCTCCCTCCCCTCCTCGTCCCTTCCAGCGTCTCATCCCTTATCTCGCTCTGGTGTCCACAGGCGGCATGTGTTCCAGCCGACGATCGCATCTTGTGTCGCTGAGGCGGCGTGAGGGACCAGATGGACTTCAACCCTTCAGGAGTCAAAAGGAATAAATGTTCTCCGGGGAGCCCGGGAAGAGACACCGCGGAGGCCACCGGACTCTTGGCGGATCTGGCTAGAGGGCGGACCAGCAGAGGCTCACCTCTCCACCTTTCGGCTCCCAGAGACTGTGGGGAGGGGGTTAACCAACCCCGTGTGTTTTCTATTTTTTGAAAAGCAGACATTTTTTTAAAAAAATGGTCACATTTCGTGCTTCTCAGATTTCTGAGGAAATGTTTTGTATTGTATATTACAATGATCACTGGGTGAGAATATTGTTTTACAATAGTTCTATGGGGATGGGGTTTTTGTTGTTATTAAACAAATACTTTAGATAACCTTGCAGTGACTTCTTGGATGGATGGGGGGAGGGGAGTCGTGGGGCAGGAGTGACCTCTGACCCTTTTCACAGCTGGTGTTGAGAATTGGAGGGCCACATCTGGACTGTCATTCTTACCGACCTGAATGTTTCCGGTGTCTTTAATATCTACTCTTTCCCTCATCTCTGGCCATTTCCCTGTTCCCTAGTGTCATAAAATTAAAGCCTAGACCTCTTGTAGGGCTTTCTCTCAAAGTGATCCCTGGGCCATCTGGATCATCCAGGGAAGTTGTTAAAATGCAGATGGACCTGCTGGGTCGCCCACTCTGGGCCTGGGGGAGTGAATATTTAAGCCATTCAGGTCGGAAAAGCAAGTCACTGGACCATCCATTTCCCCGCCAAGGGCAGGGGCTTGTGTGTGATGAGACCTAGCGGAAGGGGCCTGTCTGGGGTCATAGCTGGCCTGAAGCAGGACTTCTCTTGGCCCCTCTTCCCTGCTGAGCCACTTTTCTGTGGATGCCAGCAGGCTGCCCTAGGGCTCCTGGCCTGTCCAAGTGGTGATGAAATTGGCAGGGTTAGGCTGTGCACAGCTGCAGGGCCACCTGCTCGGGTCTGGCCCCCTCACCCTGGCCTGGCTCTGCTGACCTCAACATTTCCCCTGAGGCTACTGTGTGGGCTAGTCATGCCCCAACTCCTTAGAAGGAAAAAGGTTTCGCTCAGGTTCTGGCTACCTGGACATGTGGCTTTGTGCTCATAAGGGGAGTGCCCAAAAGTCTGGGCTTGGCAGTGTGTGACCCGGGTGGCACATAGCAGTCTGGGGCATCTCCTGTGCGGCCTTGGCGTGGGGTGGTGTGTGTATGTAGCAAGGCACACATGGGTTCTACAGACTAGTGTGTGCCCTCCAGCTCTTGAGACTTCGCTTGGGTGCATGTGCTCATACCTGCCTGGCCCTGGGTTGTTACGGCCCACGGAGCCACACTAGGCTCCTTTGTAACTAGATTGCTTGGCATTCCAAGGTCACTGCAGGTCCAGGGAAGGAGTGGGGCAGCTGTGTCTAGGAAAAACCATTTCTCAAAAAGTACAGTTCCCACCTCTGGCCAATTGTGAGTTAGACCTTGGGGACATCCTTCAAGTCTCCCTGTCAGGTTAACTCCCATGGAGAAACAGTCCTAGAAAGGGCAGAGACCTTGTCCCCAATAGTAAGTACTACTGACAGTTTATCACTAACCAAAACAAACCAGTTGCCAGCCATCCTGGTCTGTGTAGCAAGATCCAGGCAATCTAGAGCTACATAGGGAGGGCCTGTCTCAAAAATAAAAACCCAAATAAGTAACACCTAGAATCAGGAGTCTGGAGGACCGGTAGAATTCTGAGCCCAGTTTTACCATGGGAGAAACAAACAGCATAAATAAAATTTGTAATTATTTATCCAGCACTTACATGAAGTTTGACTAAGTTATGTTAACTTGAACCAACACTAAGCCAGGTACATGAAATTATCTCAAGCATTTGATGGACTTTACCAAACAGCCCAGTATTTGTAGGTGATTAAACCCTTCGCTGTGCCCTTTCCACCTGGCAGTTTTATAGTACTGACCTCACAGAACCGTCCAATATAAATGAAATCCAGCTCAGAGTTTAGCACACAGCCTGGTACATAAGACAGTTAGAAATTATTAATAGGAGGCACACGTGTGTGTGTGTGTGTGTGTGTGTGTATGTGTGTGTGTTTGTGTGCACGAGCGTGCTTACTTCCTCACCACATGTGAGACCCCCCCCTTGCAAGCCCACCCACCGGGACGTGGGCGTGTCCTCGCGTGCACATCTACTCTGCAGAGCCTTCTTCTGGCCCAGGAAGCCCCCCCTCCCCCGCGCCCCCCAGCCATCCAGGCACACTCTGGCTTCCACGTTTCCCTCTCTTCCTCTTTGGCCCGGACCCAGCCCATCTGGAGGACGGCTCCGCAGCGGCCTGGGAGCGTTTCCATCAGCTGGGCCCGAGGAATGCGGAGCTATTTAACCTGAGCATCCCCAGGTGTACGGAGGCGCCTTGCTGTCTGGGCCCGCCGACTTTGGCACGGCCGCGCTAGACAAACAGCGGCCGCCCCCGCCCTGCCCCTCCGCCCGCAGCTGCAGCCCGGCCTGGGAACGGGGCGGGGGCCGGCAGCTTGCATAAGAGGCACCAAGGAGGGAGGGGGCCAGAGGCCACCAATGTGTGTACATATCCCAATTGTGTGTGTACCCCAGACCCAGAGGCCGCCAGTGTGTGGGGGCCTAGTGTGAGAGAAAAAGAACCCCAAACCCAGGGCCAGAGGCCACCAACGTGCGTATATGCATGTGTGTGCACAAGCCAAACCCTCTTCTTTTGGAAATCATTAACTTCTCAACCCCTCCCCGACATTGTGCTGCTGGGAGCAGAGCAAAGACTGAAGAGGAACCACAGGACAAGCTCCGGGTGCTGGACTCAGGGTCCTCTTTATCTTATTTAACAAACACAGTGCTTAGCATTTGCTAGGCCTTATCCTATCTCGGGTCTTAGACAAAAGGCCAAGAAGTGATTAGGAGCTAACACTAAACTTTAAAAAATATCAACTTGTTTAACCCCTCAGTGGCCAAGTGCAATTTTATGCTCATTTTGGCTGAGCCTAGCCCTTAGGGCTGAGCCGTGTCTCCAGCCCCTTAAGCTCATTTTAATAGCAACAACAGTAAGGACTGGCTAACCTCTTTTTCGGTAATGGAGAACCAAACCCTAAGCCTGGGACACACTAGGAAAGTGCCCTCACACCAGCCACGTGCTTTTTTTTTTTTTTTTTGACAGCCTCTCACTCTATAGTCTGCCCATATGTAAACTGGCCAGGAATTCCATCCTCCTGCCTCTGGGATTACAAACTGAGAGGGAGGACCAGGAGTTCAAGGTAATCCTCACCTACCTAGCAAATCTGAGGCCAGCCTGGGCTACATGGCACCTCCTCTTAGACAGCAATAAGAACAAACTGACTAGAACCAAGAAAGGTAGAAATAGGCCAGGCTCCCTCAGTGTCTAAGATGTCCTGGGTGAGGCTCTGTGTGTCTTGCCTTGGAGAAAACACAGGTCACATAGCTGGACATAGGTCTTAACACCAGGTGGAAACCAACCAAGTTCTAAGGAAAAGTCTGGTTCTGTCCCGAGAGTGCGGGATCATCAAGCTCTTATATCTACCTGCTTCTATCCCCTCGCCAGGGGCCAGTGGTGCTTTTTACACACATACACGCCCACTCCTGCCTGGGCACTAAGCAAATAATTCAGGACAGTGCTGCAGGATGCTGGCTTGAAGCAGGAGCTGCTTTGCACCCCTGCACACACCCCTAACATTTTATTTTCTTTTTTATGGTACTGGAGATTGAACCTAGAGCCTCACGTGTACTAGCCAAACACCTGCCTAGTATTATCCTAACTCTTACCCTCTTTAAATGCTGCCTCACACTGAGGCCCAGCCTTAGACTTAATGCCATTTGTTTTTCTTTTCTGTTTGCTTTATTTATTTATTTTCCTTGAGACAAGGTCTCACTATGTAGCCCTGGCTGGTCCTGGAACTCACTATGTAAATCAAGCTAGCCTCGAATTTCGAACTTCCAGAGATCTGCCTGCCTCTGCATGCGGAGTGCTAGGACCAAAGGCACGTGCCACCGCACTTGGCTTGTTTTGTTTTTGAGACATGGTTTTACTCTGTCAGCCAGGCTGGCCTTGAACCACTTTAGCTTCTGAGTTACTGGGATTGTGTCTGTGTGAGCCAGTCACTGCCCCCAGCAGTAGCAGTAGCATTTACTCTCAGTGAACACCAGAAATTCCAACCAGGGAGGGTTACCTAATGCCCAAGGACACATAGCTGGGTTCCCAAGTGGTAGGCAGACCTCAGATCCTGCCTGGCTGCTGTAGTGAAAGGAGGTGAGTCACAGGGCCAGGCAAGAGCTGGGTGAGGCTGGGGTGAGGACCAGGCGCTACTTTCCTGGAAAAGGAAGGGAAGAGGAAACCAGGACTAGGAGGAACCACAGGCCTGGGGAGCAGGCCTGGCTGCCTTATCTCTCTGACCCCACCCCGGCTGGCTCTGCTTCCTGCCCCCAACTCTTGCAAAACCTCCTTCCCAGAGCTGCCCCCAAGAGAAGTGCCCCAGGCCCTTACAGGGTTGCATCAGGGCCTTGTGCAAGGAGCGGTTAGAATAGGATGAGAGGCTGGCTGGAGGCCAAGGGGGAAGCAGGAAGGCCGGCCCTGGTGCCATTTCTATCGGATGTTTGCTTCTTCTGCCCAGCTCCCAAGCATCCTAAGCTCTCTATCCTCTGCTATGAGGCTCCAGCCAGGCCAAACCCACACTCCGACCTCCAGGCTGTGCTGTGTTCACTTCTCCCTGCAAATGTGGAGGACTCCGAACTGTTAAGTCGTTGTGCAGCTAGCAAGCTCTTCCCTGTGCTCTGGGGACACACTGGGGGAACTAAGAAGTGCAACAAGACTCCACATCTAGCCGAGGAGTTTCCATTCTTGGCTGGAGACTGACAGCGAGTAGATACGCACACACACACAACCAGGGCTTCAATTGCTCTGAAATCACCTGAGAAACTTAAACTTCAAGGGTCCTCACTCCCCCAACTACCACCACCAGCACCACCAGCACACATACACACACACACACACACACACACACACACACACAAACACACACACACACTGAGTTTTCCTGTAGACCACTCTGTAGACCAGGCTGTCCTGGAACTCAGAGATCCACCTGTCTCTGCTTCCTGAGTGCTACAATTAAAGTCAAGGCTCCTCATTCTTAAGCATTTGAAGGAGCTGGAGAGATGGCTCAGAGGTTAGAGCATTGGCTGCTCTCTTCCTAGAGGTCCTCAGTTCAATTCCCAGCACCCACATGAAGGTTTACAACCATTGTATGATCGTATGATGAGATCTGGTGCCCTCTTCTGCCCTACAGGCACACATGTAGGAAGAATACTATATAAATAATTTAAAAAAAATTTTTTAAGAGTTTGAAGTTCACAGGCCTGGTAAGTTGGCTCAGTGGTTAGGAGCACTGTCTGCTCTTCCAAAGAACCTGGGTTCAATTCCCAGCACCCACATGGCAGTTCACAACTGTGTCTGTAACTCCAGGGATCTGACACCTTCACACTAATGCGCATAAAATAAAAAAAAATTAATAATACTACTACTAAGAATAAGAGTATGAAGTTCACAAGTTTCTTTGTGAAATTTGCCAAATTTGTACGTTGTATTCTTGTCAGACGCTCCACAAAACCTAGATTGTGCCCTGCATATGAGGAGAGGTAAGACAAAGCAATCACGTTTTTGTGTCTGCTGTGTTTGTATTCCACTCTTGGGTCTAAGAGTTCTCTAAGCCAGGAGAGGGATGAGGAAAGTTGCTGAGGGGTGAAACTAGTGGACCCTCCCTCCCTCGGAGGCCTTCAGGCGGGAAGCCTCGGCCTTGTAGGCTCTGGTTTTTCTCTGGCCACTAGCGCCCCCTCTCGGAAGAATTGGAACTGCGCCCGCAGGGTCGCGGGAGCCAGCCTGGGTCCCGAGGTTAGAGACTGCCTGAACCGTGGCGGCCTCTAACGGACTATGAGAGCAGTAAACACAAGTGTGTGTGTGTGTTCCTGCTTGGTTTAGGTGTCCAGGTACTCAGATAACTGTACACCAGGATCTAGAAACTTTCACCCACAGCAGAGCTCTGATTAGTATCTTAAATATCATTGCTGGGCGTGATGGAGCATGCCGGTAATCCAAGCACTCGGGAGGCAGAGGTAGACTGATCACTGTGAGTTCAAGGGCAACCTGGTCTACAGAGTGAGTCCAGGACAGCCAAGGCTACATAGAGAAACCCTGTCTTGAAAAACAAAACAACAACAAACCTTAACTATCTGGGCTGGAGAGACATCTCACGTTAAGAGCAAGTACTGTTCTTGGCTGAGTTCAGTTCCCTGAAATTCCGGCATCGTGGAGACCTGACGGGGCCAGGCTCCTCAGACACCTGCACTCTGGAGACAGCAGCTGCATTCAGGAGTATGTACAAACCCATATACATAATGTTAAAACTAATAATAAAATACATGTTAAAAATAAAACAACTTGTAGATAGGCATGGTTGGCCCCTGATCTACAGAGAGTTCCAGAACAATCAAGGCTATACAGAGAAATCCTGTTTTGAAAACAAAACAAAACAAAACAAAAAACCAGACAGACAGACAGATAGCCAGGCTGTAGTGACACACACCTTTAACTCCAGCACTCAGGAGGCAGAGGCAGACAGATTTCTCTGAGTTCGAGGCCAATCTAGTCTACAGAGTGAGATCCAGAGCAGCCAAAGGTATACACAGAGAAGACAGAGACAGACAGAGAGACAGAAAAAAACAAGACAGAGCAACTTCGGTGGCAGGAATCTTTTTTTAAAGATTTATTTATTTATTATTTTTTATTTAATGCTCTATCTGCATGTGTGCCTGCATGTCAGAAGAGGGCACCACATCACATTATAGATGCTTATGAGCCACCATGTGGTTGCTGGTAACTGAACTCATGACCCCTGGAGGAGCAGGCAGTGCTGTGTTAACCGCTGAGCCACCTCTCTAGTCCCAGGCAAGGATCTTTTAAAGCAAGTGCACATCACTATGGTAGCTATGCAGCAGTAGAAATGTGGTATCATTGGCAGCATGCTGGGTGAGGATGTAAGCTGAGTTACTGAAAGGCAGGCTGTTAAAGCAGTCCTGATTTATCAGGTCCCCATCTCCTTCCAGAACCTTCCAAAATAGTACCACCACCTGGAGGCCAGGAGCTAAAAACATGAGTGGGAGGGGGGGAAGGGGGGAACTACCTTCTATTCAAATCCTAACACAGACCTTGTCCATAGTGGTGACTCTTGGGGCGGAGCACATGTTTTACCTGTTCCAAGCCCTGGGTTGGAGTAAGGTCCAGCACAGAAACAAAGCAAAGCAAACACAAAACAATGTTTTTCAGAGTGGGCCTAGTTTTTTGCTGTTTGGTTTTTGAGACTAGGCCTCACCATGTAACCCCGGATAGCCTAGAACTTGCTGTGTAAACTTGCTTGCCTCTGCCTCCAGGGATTAAAGGTGTATGACACCAGGCCCTGCTCCACAGTTTTATTTTTGTTGTTGAGGCAGGGTCTCAGTCTGGCCCAGGCTGACCTGGGATTCACGCTATGGCCCAGGTGGCCTTGAACTTGAGATGATTCTCTGCCTCAGCATCCTGAATGCTGGGATAACGGCCATCGCCCCCTGGCTGTTCCCAGTTGATTTAGGACACTAAGTTTGGGATTGTTTGTGAGGGACCTTAGCCGAGGTTATCTGCTCACTTCTTCACTGTGTTTCTGTATCCAGAGTGAGGACTCCCCGAGTGTCCTGCCTGCTGCCCCTGTCCAATGGCTGGAACAAAGTCACTGCTCCGTAAACATGCCTTCCATAAAAAGAAGGCAGGCCAGCCACACGGAGTCCAGCTCCTATCCAGCCAGGTGGAGTTTGGGACAACCCTGAAGAGATAGCTCCTGGCATGGAGGAGAGGAGGATGTAAGCCTCGAGCTTCTACAGCCCACAAGCCTACAAGCCCACAAGCTGAGGACAAGGGCACCAAGAACAGCTCTGGTTAGGAAAGCCCAATGCTGATGCATAGGCCCTTACATGCTCATCTGCATCCTTCTCTTCTTGTTCTGGCCTGTAGTCTTTGGGAAAAACAAACAAACAAACAACCTTCAAACCATGTTTACCAAATCTCCTTTATCCGAATGCACCTCAGGGAACCAGGTCCAGTCTGGGAGTTCTCACAGGCTCCCCTGAGGTTCCAGTTTGGATTTGAAAGGGTCTTCCAAAAGCTTCGCTCTTCAGGGCTTGGTCAGTAGCTAGCAGCATTGCTGAAGGGTGACAAAGCAGGAGGTCTCTGCTCATCCATAGGTAAAGCTCCTGGGGAATGGATTCATGATTAAACCGAAAAAGACTGTGTACGGGCATTTAGCATGCATGTTTGTCTGTGAACCGTGTGCATACCTGCCGCCCAAGGAGGCCAGAAGAGGGTGTCAGAGCCCCCGAAACAGGAGTCACAGATGGTCATGAGCTGCCACAGGGGTGCTGGGAATCGACCCGAGCTTCTCTGGAAGAGCAGCCAGTGCTCTTAACGCCTGAGCCACCTCTCCAGCCCCATTTTGTTTAAAGATTGGTTTAATTTGAAATGTTTACTGCTCGTTGATGTGCACTCCATGCATGTGGGTGGCCTCTGAAGTCAGAAGAGTTACAGTGCCAGGTTTGTGAGTTTGCCCCACGGTGGCTGCATTTAGCCAAGAACGGCCAAGGCCCTTACCTGCTGAGCCTTCTCTCCAGCTCCGGATCCATAAAGTGATGATATGATTACAAGGAGATAGAAACCTGGTAGACACTGCCTGGCTGGAGGAGAAAAGTCACTGGAGGATGCAACACTGATTGGCATGTCTTGTCCCTTATCTCCGCTTCTGTGTGTCTCTAACTGGTTGCCAGGCGTTGCTAGCCTGACTCTGTCCTGCTGCGGCTCATAACAGCAGAGCCAGCCAGCCTGAAATCTATGAAAGCATGAGCCACCTTTACGTTCTCTCAGGTTTCTTTGTTGTTGTTGTTGTTGTCACTGCAATGAAGAGCTAACTAATAAGCATCTGGGGTCTGGGAGCAGAGCCAGTCCTCGGGGGCTACCTGAAAGACTGGGGCACCGCCGGCCTGCCTCGCACAGGCACCGCAGCTGGCCAGGACAGTGTGGCTTGGCCCAAAGGCCCAGCTGAGGATGGAGCCACTGCTCACTGCTTGCCGTGCTAGGGGGAGGAGAGCACAGGGCCTCTGCTCTGCTGTGCCAAGGCTGCAGGCAGAATGGATGAGCGCCGGGGTACTGGCAGGGCAGCCGGCCCCCAGGGTGGGGGGGAGGGTGAACTGCGGCCCAAAGGCAAGCAGGTCCTGTCCCTGGCTGCTCTCTGCCCTACTGCACCATCACCCTAACTCTGAGCAACAATAAGATACCCGAGATGAAGAATGGTTCTTTTCATAAGAGTTCTGTGATCAGTGCTGTGGCCGGCAACCAGGCCAACGGCCATGATCTGTGCTACCGCTGGTTACTGTGGGCGGGGAGACTTCTATTGCAGTGGTTTCAAAGACTGCAGACTCAACTGAGAATGAGACAGTAAAGCCTCCTGTGTAATCCCACACACACACAAAAGGAAAAACTGCCCAAACACGAAGCTCTTAAAGAAAGCCCTTAATAATCGTGAGAAAGGCTGGGCATGGTGGCCCACACCTGTCATCCCAGCACTCCGGGGGCAGAAGCAGGAGGATCTCTGAGTTTGAAGCCAGGCTGGTCTACAGAGTGAGTTCCAGGACATCCAGGGCTGCTTGGAGAAGCCCTGTCACACACACACACACACACACACACACACACACACACAAAGTGATAAAGATGCTAAAGTTGACGGCTTCTGGCAGGGGTGGGAAGGCAGGGAGGGGCTGGGGGTAGGGGACACCAAGGACTTCTTTATCTTTAAAGGTCTGGACCCTGGGAGTTCGACAGTGCTCCAATGAGTGTATGGACAACACCGATTGGACTTGTTTGTTTCTTGTTTTGTTTTTTGTTTGGTGGGGGAGGGCACAAGGGTGGAAGGGGGGCTCTGGCAGAAATGGGAATGGAGTGTGATCAGGATATATTGTACGATATTTCCAAATAATTAATACAAATATTATGTTGGGAGGAAATATGCTTCTGGAGTTTGAAAGACCAGAGTCTTCCCCCACCTCTGTGGTTTATTTGTTTTGTGTGGAGAGAAGTTCTCACTAGTCTCAGGCTGGCCTTGACCTCCCAATCCTTCCGCTTCTGCACCCTGACAGTACAGGTGATGGCCATACCTGAATACCCTGACTCAGGGGTTAGAGGCAATCCTCCGAGGTCATTCCAACTCAGTTCCTACAAAGCAGCTCCTTGCTTCACTCATTGCCTCCTGTCAGTCATGCAGAGTCCCACTTCCCGGTTCCGTCCTCAGTCCTTGACACTGACGCTCCATACCAAGAGACTCTCTGGGTGAGAGCCAGGCCCATGCTGGGGGCCTCAGACCAGTGTCTCACGTCACACCTGCCCAGCTCGGTGAGGGCAGAGCGGGAATCACCCCACTGTATGAGTGAAAAGTCCGAGGTGCTGAAGGAAAAAGCATCAGTGCCCAGTGCTCTTCCAGACCCAGTTCTTTATCATCGGCACGACTGTAGCTTGTCTTTCCTTTTTACTGCACAGTTACTCATGGGGGGTGCGGCGGCCAGACTCCGACCCTGGCGCACTCATGTGAAAGTCAGAGGATAACTTGCAGGAGCTGATTCTCTCCTTCTACCGTGCGGGTCCTGGGGATGGGACTCAGATTGGCAGAGAGTGCCTTTACTCAGTGAGTCGTCTCCCCGGCCTTTTATCTTTTGAGATGGGCCCCTGTGTTGCCCAGTCCGGCTTCAGAATGAGCAGTCTGGACCATTTAATGAGACCCTGTCTTACAATAAAAAGTAAAACAGGTCTGGGGTGTAGCTCGGTGGAAGAGCAGTCACCTCTGAGCACGTGCCAGCCACGCCCAATCAATGAACTGTGGATTCAGTGAGAAACCCTGTTTCCTAAAATAAGGTGGAAAGCGATACCAGAAGACACCTGCCGCTGACCCCCGGCACACGTGCACGTATGTGCGCGTACCCACACGGATCCACACATAACAACCACAAATTAATGCTATTTGGGGCTGGAGAGATGGCTCAGTGGCTAAGAGCGCTTCCAGAGGACTGGATTGCCAGCAGGCACGCGCGCGCGCACACACACACACACACACACACACACACACACACACACACACACAAGAGCCCCTTGGGGTAAAGAGATGAAAGTAGATTGGTACAGAAACCACCATTTGTTTTTTGTTTTGTTTTTATTGTTATTTGAGACAGGGTTTCTCTGTGTAGCCCAGCTGCTCTGGAACCTGCTCTGTAGACCAGGCTGGCTTCAGATTTAGAGACTAAAAGTATGCGCCACCACTGTCCAGCCTTTTTTTTTTTTTCTTTTTTTCTTTTTATTTTTTTAAGGGTCTCACTACGTAGCTTTGTCTGGCCTTGAATTCACAGAGACTGGCCTGTTTCTGCCTCCCAGGTGCTAGGCCTTAGAGGCATGCCCCGCCATACCTGCTGGAATCAGCTTTTGAAGAACAGTTGTGCTTAGTATTGTAGAGTTTCCTGGGGAATTTCTTCCTGATTTTTCTTCTTCTGAGTTTGTTTAATTCAGGGAAATGTTTGTTGTTAGATTTTTGAGACAAGATCTCACTATGTAGCCCTAATTGGAACTCCATGATATGTAGATCAGGCTGGCCTTGAACTCACAGCGATATGTCTGCCTTTGCCTACCAAGTGCTAGAACTAAAAGAATTCTAGTACCATCTCCCTCAGCCTTGATTACAATTCACTCTTTTTTGTTCATTTGTTTCTTTGTTTTTAGACAGGGTTTCCCAGTGCAGCCCTGGCTGTCCTGGAACTAGCTCTGTAGATCAGGCTGGCCTTGAACTCAGAGATCTGCCTGTCTCTGCTTTCCAAATGCTGGGATTAAATGTACCAGCTACAGATCACTTTTAAATGCCTCATGGGCCAGAATATCTCTAAAGAAATTTGAAAATAATTTGAAGCTGGGAGTGGTAGCACACGTCTGTAATCTCAGTGTTCTGGGATGCAGAGGCAGGTGGACCTCTTAGTTCTAGACCAGCCTGATCTACAAAGTGAGTCCAAGACAGCCAGGGCTGTTACACAGAGTATCCCTGTCTTGAAAAACAAAACAAAACAAATTTTAAACTACATAAAATAACAAAATTTATGAGATGCATCTAAAGCAAAACAGAATTTTATAGTATCAAATGCCTATATAAAACAAGAAATGTCTTAGGCTGGAGAGGTGGTTCAGAAGTTAAGCATGCTGGCTGCTCTTCCAGAGGACCTGGGTTCAATTCCAAGCACCCACATGGCAACTCAAAACTGTCTGTAACTCACACTGACATACACGCAGACAAGACCCCAATGCACGTGAAATAAAGATGAATAAAATTTTTAAAAGGACTCGGTTCAATAATACAGGCTTCTACTTCAAGAAACTAGGAAGAGAGAAGCAAACGGAAACCAAAGCAAGTAAAAAGCAAAGAAATCAGAAAGTATAGATTCTGTGCTGGAGAGATGGCTGAGAGTAAGTCAGGGGCTTTAGAGGACCTGAGCTACACTCTCAATACCCACATCCAGGGACCTGACACCCTCTTCTGGCTTCACTGGACACCTGCACCCAAACATAAATCCACATAGGCAATTAAAAACAAACCTTTATATTTTAAAAAGAGAAAGAGTAGAAATCAGGAAACACGGTCGTGTACAAGGCAATAAAAAGAAAATAAATTATTTCAGACCTTGTGAGCCAGAGGCAGACAAATCACTGATCTACAGAGTGAGGGCTACACAGGAAAACCCTGTATCTAAAATCAGTCAACCAGTCAAACAAAGAAACCAAAAGCTCTTTCTATCTATCTTTCTATCTATCTTTATCTTTCTATCTATCTTTCTATCTTTTTCTTTCTTTCAAGACAGGGTTTCTCTGAATAGCCTTGGCTATCCTGGACTTGCTTTGTAGACCAGGCTGGCCTCAAACTCACAAAGATCTGCCTGCCTCTGCTTCTGCCTCCCAAGTGCTGGGATTAAAGGCGTGTGCCACCAGCACCCAGCTTTAGACAGGGTCTTTCTATGCAGCTTTGAGTGTTTTGGAACTCACTATATAGACCAGGCTGGCCTCGAATTCACAGAGATCCACTTGCCTCTGCCTCCCCAGTGCTGGAATTAAAGGCGTACCCCACCACATCGGGTTTATTTCACTCTTTCTATGGGTATTCCCAAGACCGAGCTTTAGTACCCACAGAAAAAAGACAAATCCCTCCCTTCCTCACAGGTGCTGGCAAGAGTGTGATGCCCACAAGGAATACCTACTCTGGTGTCCCCCAGGGATTTTGTTTTGTTTTGTTTTGAAGTCTTATATAGCCCAAGATGGCCTGGAACTTGCTATGTGGCTGAGAGTGACCTTTAACTCCCTGTCCTCCTGTCCCCACTCCGAAGGAGTCAGGTAACAGGAGGGCACCATAAGGACCAGTCCCATCAAGGATCTCAGGGGCAGACTCAGGCCCAGGACCCCAGCATGACCTGATGTACAGAGAGTCTGTCACAGGTCCAGGACCCACAGACCATGTTCTTCAATGGCCCTTCAGGCACAGTGAGCCACCGTATCTACCATGCCAGGGAAGGGGGTCCTGCTTTCACTCTTTTCCTCAGCCCTGGGCAAAGCTTCCAAACAGATGTTTCTCATCACAGCCTTGCTCTACATCCCAAGCCTGGAGTTCCCACAGAGGCTGGTGGGAAAGGACGGGGACGAACAGAGGGGCATGTTCCACATAAGCCTTCCCTTGGGAGGCCCTAGGAGAGATGGGAAACTGAGGCCCAGAAAAGGCACTGCTCACCCAAGAACCCACACAAAAGCTGCTCTTCCCAACACAGCCACCCACACGTCTGGGAACACCGAGGCATGCTGGGTGTGGTGGGAGGACCCTGGGTTCAATCGCTGGAGTGCTGGGGCTGGGGTGCACAGAGCACCGTTGGGTGTGGGGGAAGTGGGCTGTGGCAACAAAGGTGTGCTCTTCAAGGCTTCGAGACGGAAAGTCTTCTCCGCCCTCGGCTTCCAGGGGACTACTCCACAGCATGGCAGTCTCCACGGGCAAAAGCAGTCCCTTGGCATCTCTCAAATCTAGACTTACCTTGGATGGAGGGGAAGAGCAGCTCTCAAGAGTGACCACCAGAACCACACAGGGCCTGCCCTTCACACTTGGCAGAGGAAAGGGGCTATTGGAACCAATCCCAGGAGCCCGTATTTGCCTTCTCCAGGCTGCGCTACCCAGGTTCAGAATGGAGGTGATATCTATCCTGCCTGTAAGTTCTTTCCAGCATCTTCCCTTGAGTGTCTGCCCTGGCAAGCTTATCTTTCCCTGAGGACTAGAGCCCTTCCTTTGAGGAAACTGGCCTGGATGGGCTTTTGGAACCCTGGTGAGTGAGTTGGGGAGGGGCAGACAACATGGACACAAAACCAGGATACGGTGATTGCAGTTTGCCATGGAACCCACAGCCCGCACCTAACAGTCTACTGACAGCCCTTGGCCCCCCTAACTGAATTCACGCTCCCCTCCATTTCCGCGGCATTCCACTCCTGGCCTGTGGTCACCTCTCATTCTCTTTTTTAGACACTGGAACTTGAGCCCAGGGCCTTGGATATGTCACCCAAGCACCCAGCCCTTGGCTGGCCTCCCAGCCCTCTCATGCTCTGTGGAATAAAAGTCAAGATCCCCACTGTGGCCCCTGTGTGGTGGCTCAGCCCTCTCCCAGTCATCTAACCTGCTTCTCATGTCTCTGCCATGTCCACCGCAGCCTTCCTTCCGCTCTGGAGCACACCTGGGTGCTTCTGCTCCAAGAAGTAGTTTCATCTGCGTGGAACTGGACTGTGGACCTGGAAGAGCAGGGGCTGTCTGGTCGTGTCACTGTAGACTGGGAATGAATGCGCTGCCCGGAGTCCCAGTGCACCTTTCAGTAGTATTCTGCCTGCCTGTGTGCCTGCAGGCCAGAAGAGGGCACCAGATGTGGTTGCCGGGAATTGAACTCAGGACCTTTGAAAGAACAGCCAGTGCTCTTAACCTCTGGGCCATCTCGCCGACCCTCAACAGTTTTGTTTTGCGTGCTGGGATCATTTGTCTCTGCTAGCAAGCTACACTGCCCTGCTCCCAGACCCCTCAAACCCTCCCCAACCCTTCTTCTCTTCTTTGTGAGGCAGGATCTTTTCATGTAGCCCTTTTGGCCTGGTAATCAATATGTAGCCCAGGCTGGCCTTGAACTCAGTGTGGTCCTCCAGCCTCTGTCTCCTGACTGCTGAGATTATAGGCATGTGCCTCCATGTATAGTCCTGCTGCCAACCACCCCCTTTTGAAAGAGGTCTGACTTTGTAGCCCAGGATGGCCTTGAACTCATCAGCAGGAAAGAGCACTCCCTGAGCAGCTCTGACAAGCTCTGTTCTGGACCCATGCTTCCTGGAAGTCATCCTGTGCTCTCCAAGCGCTTACTATGGCACACACATGCCCACCCTCACACACATTGTGGGAATACACACATACACACAGTAATAATACATTTATTTTATTTATCTTTTTAAAAAGTTATTTATTATTTTTACAGCATTCTGCCTGCACCTGTGCCTGCATGCCAGAAGAGGGCACCTGACCCTCCTTATAGATGTTTTTTTGGGAACTGAACTCAGGGCCTTTGGAAGAACAGCCAGTGCTCTTAACCTCTGAGCCATCTCTCCAGCCCTTGTTCATCTTTTTTGAGACAAGGTCCTTTTACATAGCCCTGACTATGTCCTGGGACTTACTCTGTAGAGCAGGCCGACCTTGAACTCACAGAGACCCACCTGCCTCTGCTTCCCAAGCACTGGGATTAAAGTGCTTCACTGGCACAGCATCAATAAAGAATTCCTCCTTTGTTTGTTTCTGTTTTTGAGGTGGTGCCTCACTATGTAGCCTTGGGTGGCCTGGAACCAGCTATGTAGACCAAGCTGGCCTCCAACTCACCGAGGCCTGTCAGTAGGTAATTATTTATTAAATGTAGCTGAGGTTTTTCTGGTAATGAAATATTACAGCCAGTGAAGAAAGATACATGACGTAGGAGCCAACCTTTGATCTCTCTCATGGGAGAGAAAACTGGAGCTCAGGAACATTAGGCGGTTTGTTGGGAGTCACACAGCTCAGAGGAGAAATCAAGGGGGAGGCATTATCTCTCTTTCCTTAGAGACAGGGTCTTGTAGCAAAGCCTGTCCTTGAGCTGTGAGATCCTCTGGCCTCCAGTTCTGAAATCCTGGGATGGAGTGTCAGTGGCTTGCTGCTGAGGGAGGCTTTCCCCTCTCCTCCTACCTCGGGAACCTCTCTCAGGGTGAAAGGCAGAAGGAGCATCCACAATGGTACTTGAAGGAAGCTGGGATGGGAGGCAGGAAAGCTAACAAGATACTTCTGTCAAGCTTGTAATCTCAGTGCCCCAAAAGTGGAGGCAAAAGGTAGCTCAGGGCCAGTCTCCGGTATATAGTGAGTTCGAGGCCAGCTTGGGCTAGAAGAAACCTGGACTCAGAACCAAATCAGAGAGCATTCCTGGTGGGATGGCACAGAGAAAGGTGTGGCAGCTGGGACTTCGTCCTGCTCCTCTGTCAGCAGGGGGTGAGGGGGGTTGTCTACGGAGGCCCCCACACTGGTGGGGACAGGGCGGGCAGCCACAGTCCTCCCTCTTTTGCTATACCCCTGGGAACTTGGTCCTGCGAAGAGACAGAGGCGGGACATTCCCACGAGGGGGTGGCGGGCGGAGGCGGGGCGTGCTCTGGTCCCCTTGGTCCCGTCTGCGGTTCCCTGCCAGTCACTCAGCAGGGCAACTCTGGGTATCTTCGCCGCCTCCAGCCTGCAACGTAAGTCCCGCCTGCCCGAGGGAAGGGTCGCGGTGTGTGTGTGTGTGTGTGTGTGTGTGTGTGTGTGTGTGTGTGTGTTTAATGTTCTGGCGACCACCCTGAGACTCTGCCCCCTGAACGCACAGCCCTCCCTTCCTGGGGTTCCCCCACTGACCCGTTCTAATGCAGGGAATTAGCCTCGGGCATTCCTCCTTTCCCGCAGCGGGGTCTCCCTTTCCAGAGGGTGGGCTGGCTCTTTTCCTAAAGTGCTGCCTCTCGCACCCGCTGACTCAGTTTGGTCCTTGGCCTCAAAACCCCCTGGGATGCCAAATGCATGCGTGTCCGGAGTGGTGGTAGGGCTCAGCCTGCCTCCTCCTCCTGCAGAGGAGCCGGCAAAGCGCACGTAGGCAGTCAATTAAGGAGACCTCAGAGCAACACACGGAGCAGCTGCTGACTGACCTGGGCCCACCGCCCTGCGGGAGGATTTTTCTCTGGGGCAGGCAATTAGTGGGGCTCCCAACTTGGCTGATGTGAGGCCAGCATCAGAGTGCAGGGCCCCCAGTCCCAAACGATTCAGATCTCACCCAGAGCCTTGACTCCCTCCAACTTCTCAAAGGAGGAATGGAGAACCCAAGAGGGCCCCAAAGATATAGAGCAGGGGTCCTCAGCCTGGAGGTTGAGTGACGCTTGTGCTGGGGTCACCTAAGACCATCTGCATATCAGTGGCAAAATCACAGTCATGAAGTAGCAACGAAAATAATTTTACAGTTGGGGGTCACCACAACATGAGGAACTGTATTAAGAGGCCGCAGCATCAGGAAGGTTGAGAACCATGGTCTAGAATTCCCCCCCCCATCTACTCCGACGGTGGTATTAGACAAAGCTATACGGGTCACCTCTGCCTCACTAGCAAATCAGAAGCTGGCCCTGAGGGGCAGCCAGTGAGCAGCGCAGTGCAGAACCACAATCATCTGCATCCCCGCAGATGCTTTCCAGAGCTGCCAGGAGTCTGGCGATGAGGACAGGAGGACTCGGAACTCGAGGGACACACAGCCCAGACGGCGCTGGTAAGTCTCAGATCCCTGTTCCCAGCCCAGCTCCAGAGCTCTGACAGGGAGCCCTGTTAACTCCCCCACATGGCTTCCTTTGATCCTGCTTCTGAGTCCTGGACCAATTTCCTCCAGCAAACGGAGCGCACTGAGGAAAGAGAGAGTAGACCCTTTCATTTCAGGTCTCATGAGAGCGTGGCTCCCAACCTGAGACCTCTAAGGCCAAGGTCCCAAGGGAGAGGGTGAGGACCCTGAATTCTCCTTTCCAGACCTTGGCGTCAGGACTGGTCAGAAGAAGCAGGTCAAAAGCAGGAAGGGTTTCAGCCAGTTAGCAGGAGGAATCTCCTGACGCTCAAGATGACATTTGTTGATCCCTTACAACCCTCGCACTTGGAAGACGGAGACAGGAGGACCACTGTGGGCTAGAGACCTGCCTGGGCTACAGAGTGAGACTATCTCAAAAAACCAAGATAGCACAAAGAAGAAGACTCAGAACCAAGATTGCTCGGATATCCTCCTGCCTCTGGTGTAACAAACAGGGGAGCCTCTAGTGAGACCTTCCGCTTCCCGGCCTTGCTCAGGGCAGCCCAGCAGCCTGCACAAAGCTGAAGGCCAGCTACCGAGCGAAGCCTCAAGATTTAAAATTTTGTTACTGCTTGCATGCCCACTACAGGGGGGTCATTTACATACATTATTGTATGCATGATGGATGTATGAGGGGCATGCTACACCACACCTGTAGAGGTCAGAGGACAACTTTGTGGACTCTCTCCTTCCACCTTTGCATCGGTTCTAGGGACTAAATTCAGGTCTCAGGTCATCAGGTCACTGCAACTGCCTTTACCCACTGAGTTATTTTGCAGACCCTTTCCCTTTGTTTTGTTTTGTTTTGGAGACAGGTTTTCATGTATCAGGCTGGCCTGGAAATTGCTATGTGCTGAGGACAACCTTAAACTTCTAATCTTCCTGCCTCTACCTCCTGAGTCCTCCAAAATGATGAGCTGACAGGCATGTTCCACCATGCTTAGTGTTGCTCGGAACCAAACCGAGGCCTTCTCGCAGCCCCAGGCTTCTTGCATACTAGGCCAGGGCTCTACCAACTAAACTATCTTCTTGGCCCCTTGGCCCCCAGAGGACCTCTGAATGCGCTATTTGGAAGCTTCCACTGAGGGGTGAGGTAATCTCTCCATCATCCACACTTTCTAGATGAGGCTGCCCAAACACAACTGTGCACAGTGACTTGAGTGTCCAGCTGCAGTGCAAACCCAGCTGTCTCCGAAGCCCCATTAAGCACGTGTGAAGACATGTGCAAGGTGCACATAGTTTGCACGGCAGTCTCGCCTGGATCTCAGCTCCCTCTTTAAGTCACTCCTCACCCGTAGGGCCTTCCTGGGCCTCCTCTTAGGCTTAGATCTCCCCAGAGAACACAGGGGAGATCTTTGTATCAAAGGGGAGGTGACCTGCATTCTGGTGTGCTCCTTGCTTGAAGGAGTAATTTGTCGGTCTGTCAAGTGGAGACACATCATCTGGCTCAGAGTGACATGAGGCCAATGAGCCAACAACTCACCTGAAAGCCTTAAGCTGGCACAGTGAACAAGGAAGGTACTACTATAAGAAATGACGGCAGGGAATCTTAGGAAAGAAGTGGGAAACAGTAAGATCAGGAGAGGACAGGAGCTCCACAAGGAGAGCAACAGAACCAAAAATCTGAGCACAGGGGTCTTTCCTGAGACTGATACTCCAACCAAGGACTATGCATGGAGATAACCTAAGACCCCTGCACAGATATAGCCCATGGCAGTTCAGTATCCAAGTGGGTTCCACTGTAATAGGAACAGGGACTGTCTCTGACATGAACTGATTGGCCTGCTCTTTAATTACCTTCCCCTGAGGGGGAAGCAGCATTACCAGGCCACAGAGGAAGACAACGCAGCCACTCCGGATGAGACCTAATTGACTAGGATCAGAAGGAAGGAAAAGAAGACCTCCCCTATCAGTGGACTTGGGGAGGGGCATGCATGCAGAGGGTGGAGGAAGGGAGGGATTGGGACGGAAGGAGGGAGGGAACCACAGGGGGGATACAAAGTGAATAATGTGTAATTAATAAAGAATTTTTAAAAAAAGAAAGAAATCAGGGTTAAAGACAGGTGACCCTGGGGCAGCCTGGACACAGCTCCCTCTCCTGTACCTGCAGCTGACAGCCATCGCAGGATGACCCCCTATGTTGACTGCTATGCCCAGCGCTCCTATCCCATGCCTGATGAACCCTACGTTACAGAGCTCAATGAGGAGCAGCGGGCCCTGAAGGAGAAAGAGAAGGGCAGCTGGGCCCAGCTAAGCCAAGCAGAGAAGGTGGCCTGTAAGTACTGGACCAGGCAGGCTGGCTGGAGAGGAGGGGAAGGCCGGGAGGGGAGCGAGTTCAACCCTTTCAATTCACTGAATCTTCCTGTCTGAAGCTAGTGACCCTGGGGACAAGAGGAGTCACCTGGACCACCTCACAGTGTGAAACAGGATGTGTGGCTAAGATAGGGTGTGTCCCAGGGAATGCAGACCCAAAAGATTGATGGGGTCTTCAGGAAGTCTTACTGGGAACTATGAGTGATGTGGAGGAGGAGAAGGGTGTCAGGGCAGCAGGGGTGGAGGGTCCTTGTCACTAGGTAGGGCACAGAGAGGCAGCTGAGGTAGGCAGGGAGCAGGGCGGTGGCCCTGGGCTGACTTTGGCTATTTGGAGCCTATTTGCTACATTCCACAGTTGGGGTGTTAGACATCTTTTACTTCAGGGGGTACTGATGGATGGAAGATGGCACGCACACTTTCTCACTCAGTGTCTTACTGGGCATCTTACAAATGCAGACCCTAGAAGTATGGTTGGGAACAAGCCAGGCTGCACCCTTGCCCTGCAAACTTACATACTCAGTGCTCTGCCTGGCTCCTTTTCCTTCCTCCCACCTCCCCCATCTCCCCCCCACCTCCCTCCCTATCTCCCCACCTCCTTCTTCCTTCTTCCCCATTCTCCTTCTTCCCTTGATGCTCCTTCCTCCTCTCCCTTCTTCCTCCCTTCATTTCCTTCCTTCCAACTATTCCATCCATCTCCCTTCTATATCAGAAAGGGAAGACCCCTGTTTCCTTCTCTACTTAAATGTCACCACACTAACTATGCCTCTATACCCCCCATTAACTGGCAAGCAGCCAGTCCCACAACCAAAGAAAACTGAGGCTCAGAAAGATGAAATCACTGGCCTGGCCACACAACTTTAAGTTCCTAGATGTTGCAGGACTTGTTCCCGCACAGAGGGCACCAGGACTATACCATAGCCACACCACACTCTGGGAAGCTTTGGTGAGCTACGGCTACAGGAGGATGCCAGTGCTCTCAGCATCAGCAACTGGGCCCCTTGTCTCCCCATCCCTCACCTTCACCCCACCTCCTTCCCTCTCTGCTCCTGCCTGGATGGAGAGACACTGTGGCAGCCAAACTGCCCAACCCAAGACAGTTCTGCCCAGGACCCTGCGCCAGTTCTCATTTTCCTCCACACAGCCAGTTCAGAGTTATTTAAAGCACAGAGAAACATTGTTCACATGTGGAGACACTCTTAAATGCAAGAAGGAAGGGAGGGAGGAGTGACGGGATAGAAGAGAGGCAGGGAAGGCAGGAGGGGAGAATGAAGGAAAGGAGGGAATAAGGAAGCAGGACAGAGGGCAGAGGAGAAGTAAGAATGAAAGGAAGGAAGGAAAGGAAGAGGGGAGGAAGGGTCAGGGTCAGCATCTCTAAGTCCTCCTGAGACCAGGCCCTTGCCACACAGACATTGTTTTCCCCCTCTACTGCTTTTTCACTCTTTGACTCTTGATCTGAGTTGAGGTGGCACGCTGGGCCATGATAGGCCTGGTCCGTGCATCTCCTGACAGCCATGCCAGAGCCTGGGGAGGCATCTAACTATGACTATATTTTGATAATTACTAGAAGGTGCAAACTTAAGCAAAAATAAAGGTTTAAGCTGACATGGTGACATACACCTGTAAACCCAGCCCTGGGAATGGCTGAAGCAGAAAGATTGTGGATTCAAGGGCAACATGGGCTGAATAATGAGATTCTTTCCCAAAATAAGCCAATGTTTTATAGTTTTAAACTCATAGAGATACAAAACAAAGCCTCTTGTACACAGCTAGAGATCTAGGTGCTGGGAATGTGTCATTCTTCTGAGCATCTGGGGAGAGTGAACTCTACAAAGCAGATAAAATTCTCAGTGGGAGGAGAGAGGACAGGAAAGTCCTGATAAAAATTTATAACATAAAAACTTGGTTTTGTACTTGTGTGTCAGAAATCTGCCCTCCTGTTCAGTTAGAATGGACCGGAATCAGCTGGCCATTGTGGCACAGGTCTTTAATCTCATCGCTTAGGAGGCAGAGGCCACAGATCTCTGAGCTCAAGCTCAGCCTGGTCTACAGAGTGAGTCCAGGAGAGCCGGAGCCACACAGAGAGACCCTGTCTCAAACATCGAAAACAAAACAAGCAACTGCACCATCACTCCCTGGTGGGGACTTTGTTTTAATTTCAGCTTGACTTTCTCTGTTTGATTCCCTAAACCTGAGTTCCAAGCTCCCCTCTGAGAGGCTTTCTGAGTCCCCCTAACAGAGGCAGCTCTCCTACCCACCCACACCCCTAAACCATTTGCGGAAACTTCTGGTGCCTCTCCTCCTAAGTTCCAGCGGGGTAGGAATTTTCATTCAGCTTGGTCACCACTGTGCCCAGGGTTGCCATGCTTTGTATACAGCGTGTGCTCGGTGAGGATCCAATAGGTGAGCTGCCTGTGGGCTCCAGCATTCAGGAGCCAGAGGCAAGAGTGGGAACCTAGCTCAGAACAAAGGCAACGCATAAGCAAACAAGAATGGGCTGGTGTACTGGGTTGATGGCTGAGCCAGTAAAGTGCCTGCCGCGAGAGCATGAGCACGTGAGTTCAGAAAACAAAACAAAACAAAACTGGGTATAATAAACACCCGCCTGTAATCTCAGTTGTCGGGAGACCAAGACAGGAGGCTCTCCCTGGCGTGCTAGTCTAGACCAATCAGTGAGCCTCAGGTTTAACGGGAGACTCTGTCACAAACTACGTGGTAGAGAGAACTGAGGAAGACACGGGATAGGGAGCTCTAGCCTTTACATTCACACACACACACCCCGTCCACGTGGTTAAGTGAACAGCCTGCGGTGCAGGGAGGGACAGTCAAGGGTGTCAGGGCCAGCAGCTGACTCCAGGGTCCTCGGCATGGTCATGCACGAGCCCGCTTCCACACTCTGCCTGCCTCCAGTGTACCGGCTCCAGTTCCACGAAACCTTCGCAGAGATGAACCATCGCTCCAACCAATGGAAGACGGTGATGGGCTGTGTCTTCTTTTCCATTGGATTCACAGCTCTGGTGATTTGGTGGGAGCGGGTCTATGGTGAGTGGCTGGGTCCCACGACTGTAGGCCATCTATGCCTTTGTGCCCATAGCCGCTGGCTGAGCTCCCAAGGAGAACTTGTTTAGGACTCATCTGCAAGGGTTCTGAAGAGGCTCCACAGAGGCAGGGCGAAGAGCAGAACATGGCCACCAAACGGGGAACGCAGGGGGACCAGCGCTTCAGGGCATTAGTTTTCCCATCTGCAAAAACGAGAATAACAGCACCCAGCTCTGGGCTCTCATGCAAAGGCTATAGGTCCACGTGGGCGCACAAACGGTGGTTCTGATTTCTGGCTATTAGCCACGTATTTCTTTCTTCCTTTCATTTTTTTTGGGTAGGGGAAGGTGTTGAGATAGGGTTTCTCTGTGTAGCCCTGGCTGTCCTGGACTTGCTTTATAGACCAGGCTGCCTCAGATTCATAGAAATCTGCCTGCTTCTGCCTCCAGAATGCTGAAATTAAAAAAGGCGTGCACCACCACTGCCTGGCCAATCCATGTGTTTCTTAACATATTTTCAGCAATTGAAAGACATGGATCTATTGGCTTTTTTCCTTTTTTTTTCTTCCTGTTTTGGTTTTTCAAGCCAGGGCTTTTCTGTGTAGCCTTGGCTGTCCTGGACTTTGTAGACCAGGCTGGCCTCAAACTCACAGCGATTGACCTGCCTCTGCCTCCCTGAGTGCTGGGATTACAGGTGTTTGCCACCGTACCCAGCTCTTTAAAAAAAAAATAATAATAATTTATTATTTATTTTTTTTAAAGTCCATTGGTGTTTTAACTGCACGTACACCTGTGTGAGGGAGTCAGATCCACTGGAATGGGAGTTACAGACAGCTGTGAACTGCCTTGTGAGTGCTGGGAATTGAACCCGGGCCCTTAACCACTGAGCCATCTCTCCAGCCCCAGCCTCCAGCCCCCCCCCCCTTTAAGGCAGGGTCTTACTATGGAGACTTGATTGGCCTGGAACTTACTGTGTAGATTAGGGTGGACTTAAACTCACAGAGATCCATCTGCCTCCCTAGTGCTAGGATTAAAGGCAAGCACACTGTGACCAGCTCTGGGGTTTACTAGGCGGACCAGGCTGACCTCCGAGAGGGAGTCTCCTTCCTGAGAGTCACAGTTAGGTGCGCAGGGGCACTCCGAGCTAGGTTTATTCCTCTCTCACAATAAAAGACCAGTGAGGCCATCTAGGACAGGATTGTCTCCACAGACCCTGTGCTCTGATAGACTAACAGGAAGAGAAGCTTGCATTTGATGTATGAGTTGGGTTCTCCGTGTCCAGCCTCTTTTGTTCATGTCCTATTGGCTACGCGTGATCACGTGTCCTTGCTTAGCTGCAAGGGAAGCTAGGAAATGTTGCTTGTTGCTTTTCTGGGAATCTTCCCCCCCCCCATTTCTCTCTCTTTGATGCAAAATCTTGCCTGGTAGTGGTGGTGGTGGTGAATGCTTTGCCTTTAATCCCAGCACTCAGGAGGCAGAAGCAGGTGAATAGATCTCTAAGTCTGAGGCCAGCCTGATCTACTGAGTGAGCTCCAGGACAGCCAGGGCTACACAAAGAAATCCTGTCTCAAAAAGCCAACCAACCAAATAAATAAAGTCAAGGTCTTATTCTTCAGCTCAGTGTCTTAGCCAGTGTTCTATTGCTGTGAAGAGACACCAGGACCTCAGCAACTCTAATAAAAGAAAACGTTTAATTGGGGCTTGTTTACAGTTTCAGAGGTTTAGTCGACTGTCGTGGTAGCATGCAGGCAGACATGGTACTGGAGAAGTAGCTGAGAGTGCTACAGCCAGAAGAGCGCACAGCAGAAAAACAGAGTGACAAAAGGGCCTGGTTTAGGCTTCTGAAAGCTCAAAACCCACCCCTAGTGGCACACCTTCTCCAACAAGGCCACACCTCTTAATGCTTTTTAAATAGTGGTATGCTTTAATAACTACATATTCAAACATATGAGCCTATGGGGGCCATTCTTTTTTTATTTATTTATTATGCATACAATGTGTGTTTGCATGTACACCTGCACACCAGCAGAGGGCACCAGATTTCATTTTAGTTGGTTGCGAGCCACCATGTGGTTGCTGGGAACTGAACGCAGGACCTCTGGAAGAGCAGCCGGTGCTCTTAACCTCTGAGCCATCTCTCCAGGGCCCTCCCTATAGCCCTCCAGACAGAACCTGCTCCTGACGGTGAGTCTCGGAGAGCTGAAGTAACGCGGTCAAGGCCACAGAGTGGAGCGGTGGTGGGGCTGGGCAACCCAGGGAGCCCTCTGTCAGGCTGTCACAGTCACAGAGATCAGTGGGGAACAGCCTCACTATGGGCAGGAGCTGCAGTGTAGGGGGCAAAGCCCTGGTCCTGGAGGGCGCTTTTCGGGAGAGTCTAGAGAGCCTGGCCACGCACACCACTGATCCCAGCACTGGTGAGGCAGAGGCCGGTGGATAGGACTCCGAGTTTGAGGCCAGCCTGGTCTACAGAGTGAATTCCAGGACAGCCAGGGCCACATTTTGAAATCCTGTTTCAAAAAGAGAGAGACAGACAGACAGAAACAAAGAGGTGCAGGAGAGCCCGAGGTAGCAAGGAGAACACCCCTCAGTGTAGGGGACCTTGACTGCACGCTGTAGAGCAGGGAGATGTTGGGGGTGGGAAGACCGAGGGAACCTGGGCTGCCACTGTCTCCCCCTTGCCCTTCCTGCAGTGTTCCCGGAGAAGGTTGTCACCCTGACAGAAGAACGGAAAGCCCAGCAGCTCCAGCGCCTGCTGGACATGAAGAGCAACCCCATACAGGGCCTGGCTGCCCACTGGGATTATGAGAAGAAAGAGTGGAAGAAGTGACCAGCTCCACACATCTGCTGCTTGCCCTCATAAAATCACCCTGGTGCAGAACCTGGAGCCCAGGGCCCCCCTCCTCCCTTCTCCTCCCTTCCCCTAACTCTTCCTGTCGCCTCTACTCCCCTCTGCTCCAATAAAAGCAGTCTGTTTTCTCCTGAAAACTCTCCTTTGGACTGTATCTACTAGTATGTAAACTTAAGCAGTGAAATGGGGGCGGGGTGGCAAGTCGCGAAGGGTTTCTTGGAGAAATGGGTTAGGGCTGGGCATTAGGCAGGATTGGGAGAAAGGCAGGATGGAGGAGAGAAGGCATTCAAGGGAGGCCGTAGCAAAGGCAAAAACACCCAGTCAATTAACAGATCTTTTCCGAGCACCCATGGAGTACCCAGTAGTAAGATTCGGCTCGTGTATACAACTATGCTGCAGGACAAAGTCCCCGGCTTCGCAGAGAAGACCGTTCTTCTGCAGAGGCCAATACAGAAGTGAATAATAAACAATGGCAAGAAATATTGCCATGATTGTTGCGGGGAACAGTGCCGCAGAGAAAGCAAGGTAACCGGAGTCTGGGAAGCAGGTGAAGAGGGCAGGCTGGAATCAGGAAGCAAGCCTTGACTAGAAGGTGGAGGGAGTGGAGGGGACTGCTCGCGGATCATCTCTTATGTGTGAGACTCAGTTTCTTCCCTGGCACTGCAAAAGAAGAAGAAACAAGAAGAGAAGAAGAGGAAGAAGAAGAAAAAGAAGAAGAAGAAGAAAAAGAAGAAGAAGAAGAAGAAGAAGAAGAAGAAGAAGGAGGAGGAGGAGGAGGAGGAGAAGAAGAAGAAGAAGAAGAAGAAGAAGAAGAAGAAGAAGAAGAAGAAGAAGAAGAAGAAGAAGAAGAAGAAGAACCACCACCTCAGAGTGGTAGCGCACACCTTTGATCCCAGCACTCGGGAGGCAGCGGCAGCCACATCTCTGAGTTTGAGGCCAGCCTGTTCCACAGAGTGAATTCCAGGACAGCCAGAGCTACACAGAGAGACCCTGTCTCAAAAAAAAAAAAAAAAAGAAAAGAAATAAAGGAAAAATAATATAGACTAACAAGTGCAGAAACCTTGGGAAGGGACCTGGCTTGCCAGTCTGACCTTTAAGGAGGAGTGACTGAAGAAGGTCCTGGAAGGAGGTGTGATGGAAGAGAGCTGGTCTGGGCTTGGGCTGAGGAGCAGGACTCCCCACTATGTCCCAAGAATGATGGGGGAGCTTCAGTGTTTGGGGCCTCTGAGGATCCGATGCCAAGAGGAATGAGTCCTGTGAACAGATCTGGAGACAATGACTGAGCGGGATGGAGGGATAGAGAATGAGGGTCTGACACTGGGGCGGGGGGCAGGAGGGAAGAGTAGGAGCACAGGAGGCAGGATAGGCTGGAGCCTTCTGTATCTAATCCATGGTTAAAATGGGCTGAGGCAGTTGGAGAATGGCTCAGCGGTTAAGAGCACTGGTTCTTCTTCCAAAGGTCCTGGGTTCAAGTCCCACAACCACATAGTGGCTCATGACCATCTATAATGAGATCTAGTACCCTCTTCTGGGGTGCAGCCAAAATACTGTATAAATAATAAACAATAATAAACATCTTTAAAATAAGGTGGGGGGCTAGGGATAAGACTCGGTGATGGAGTGTTTGCTGAACATGTGCAAGACCCTGGGTTCAACTTCCAGTGTTACCAAGAACGAAACCAAACCAAACCAAGCCAAGCCAAGGTCTCATTAATACAGAAAGAGATCAAGCCTGTACCGTAAGCCACAAAGGGAACCTTAAAAGTTCCCTAGGGGAACCCCAGAAAAGCAGGGTGCTCCCCTGTTCTGGGGTCCAGGTTTCTTAGGAAAATGGATGTGGAGAAGTTGCATGGGTGCCTGGCCACAGCTGTCCCATAATTACGGGCAGCAGGACAACCGCAGCTGCACGGGCTGAGGCTTGTGGCCGATGGAGCGAGGGCGTCTGTGGATATGAGGTCCAACGTGGGCGGCCTCTGCCCTGGGGGGCTGCAGGGGCCCTGGAGGGCGCTGACAGCTATTCCGCGCTGTGGCTGCTGTGATGATCACCAGATGGACACACACAGGCGAGAAACTTTCTACCCACGGTGCTCTTGCTCTCCGGCGCCCTCTACCGGCAATGCTCGGTATCATCATCGCCTAAGTGCAGGCCTGACGTGAAGTACAGGAGGCCCAGCAGAGAACCCTCCTTTCCTGTTCCGGTTTGCTCTTCCGTTCATTTCCCTTTGAGATATGGGTTCCCTGTGTTGCTCTGGCTGCCCTCGACCTCAGGGTGATCTTTCTGCTCTGCCTGCCTAATACTGGGTTACAGTAGCCTGGCTAGTTTTAAATTTCTGTAATAGCTAAGGATGGCCTTGAACTTCTAATCCGTCCTCCTCCCACACCCAAGTGTTGGAATTAGAGACGAGCTCCACGACTCCTGGCTTGACAACTACCCTTCTGAAGATAGATCTGAGCAGTGTACCTCCACAGATACCCATCCCCAACACACAGAGTGAAGGATAAATTTAGAGAAACAATAACAGCAACGTTATTCATTCGGCCAACAAATTTGCGTACCAACTATGTCCCAGGCTCCGGGGCACGTCAGATGAGGTTTCCTACTAGGGTCATTAATTCTGGTATTGTGAATCTGACAGTCTGGAACGGGAAAAGGGTCATTAACCTGGAATATTAACCAGATGGCCAGTCTAGTAAATCAGAGTACAAAGGAATGCCAACTAAAGAAGCCAAGTGGTATTTGGATGGCCGATCAGGAGCTCAGTCCAGAGGGCTTCCCTGAGGAAGCGTCCTCCGTGGATGTGAAAGATGACCAGATGGAGGCTAGGTGAAAGAGGCTAGGCAGAGAGAGCGATGTGCAAAGGCCCCCTGGTGGTGAGTTCTGTAACACCTTAGAGAGATAGAGACAGCCAGGGTGAGTTAAGAGACAGGACAAGAGAGATGGGAGCAGACAGCCTGAGCCCCCCAGGTTCTACTGCTTCTACTGAGAAGAAAGCATGGGAGGAGGGAGCAGAGGAAAGGTGTCAGGGCCAGAGCACAGAGGCTTTCTGGGTCCTGCGCTGTGTGGTGTGAACCCACTTACTACTCACAGAGATCCACCTGCCTCTGGGCTGGGATAAAGGCGTGAGCCACCACCCAGTGTTTCTTTGTTTGTTTGAGACAGGGTCACCATGTGTAGATTCCAGAAGCCAACAAGCTAGCCCACCTCACTTATGTGCAAGCCAGGTCAAGCTGCTGAAAGGCTTCTTTGTTATTATTTATTTACTCAACTTTGTGCAATGCTGAGGGTGGAAACAGGGTCTTGTATGTGTTAGGGAAGGGCCACCACCCAGCTGGCAAACCTGCTTTACTGAGAGCAAAAGGGACTCCCAGAGGTACACTTGCTGGAGGTAGCAGCAGGCTTTGGCTAGACTTCTGAGATTATGTAAAAATCTGACAGTTATCCGACAGCGCCTGGCATGATTTCTAAAGATGTTTTTCTTTTTGTGATCAAGAATTCTGGCTTTCGCTGGGTGTGGTGGTGCACGTCTGTGATCCCAGCACTCAGGGAGGCAGAGGCAGGCAGATCGATGTGAGTCTGAGGTCAGCCTGGTCTACAAAGTGAGTCTAGGACAGCAAGCCAAGGCTACATAGAGAAACCCTGTCTCAAAACAAACAAACAAACAAACAAACAAACAGAATTCTGGCCTTGGGAATGGAGAGATGACTCAGTGGTAAGAGCACTGGCTGCTCTTCCAGAAGACCTGGGTTAGAGTCCCAGCACCTATATTTCAGTTCACAACCATCTGTAACTCCAATCTCAGGGGATCTGATGCCCTTTTTAGGCCTCTATAGGCACTAGGCACACATATAGCACACACAGACATACATTCAGGAAATACACTCATATACACAAAATAGTAATAAAAATAAAAGAATTCGGGGCTGGAGAGATGGCTCAGAGGTTAAGAGCACTGGCTGTTCT
The DNA here is from genome assembly GCF_030254825.1 of Meriones unguiculatus. Classification (NCBI taxonomy): domain Eukaryota; kingdom Metazoa; phylum Chordata; class Mammalia; order Rodentia; family Muridae; genus Meriones; species Meriones unguiculatus. Next base: position 126,130,464 of record NC_083352.1, on the reverse strand, counting down.
TCCAGAGGTCCTGAGTTCAATTCCCAGCAACCACATGGTGGCTCACAACCATCTGTAAAGAGATCTGGTGTCCTCTTCTGGCCTGCAGGTGTACATGCAGACAGAATGCTGTATAAATAATAAATAAATTTTAAAAAAAAAGAATTCTAGCCTTCTTGTAGGACTAATAGATGGTGACTTAGTTCAGGGACTATCCAATCCCTCCAGTGGCTGTAGTCATGAGTCTCGGGGTGTGGTCTGAGCCTGTGATAAGGCTCAGGAACTAATTGCAGCTGCCTAAGATGCCAAGAAAGCCCAAGGTTACCAAGAGCAGGATAGAAGAAACACCCAACGCTCCAGTGAGCACAACGGGTCAAGTTAACCTTGTATTTCAGTCTTGGGAAAAACATCTTTTTAAATGATCAACTGTGTCCACATCAGAGCTGGGCAGATTCTGAGTCACTGGGGAGACAGTAAGGGACATAGACACCATGAACACAACGGTTCAGCCTTGGCTCCATGTCACCTGTGCCTCGGCTCTCCACAGATACTACTAGAGGTGCATTATTAGCCGTGTGTGGTGGTGCAAGCTTTTAATTCCAACTCGGGAAGCGGAGGCTGGTCTCCATAGCGGGTTCCATGCCAGGGAGAGCTACACAGGGAGACCCTGTGTCAAAACAAAACAAATGAAAGGACCCAGGTGGCTGAGTTCTTGTCTAGCATACACGGAACCCTGGGTTTGATCCACAGCACTTCTTAAATCTGGAAGCAGTGGTATACCCCTGCAATCACAGCAGAAGGATCAGAAGTTCAAGGTCATCCTCAGACACATAGTAGGTTGGAGGCTAGCCTCAGCTCCTGGAGACTCTACCTCAACAAAACAAACAAACAAAACAATCAACAGGAGAGAGGTAGGTTTAATCCCAGCACTCAGCACTGGGAGAGGCAGGTGATCTCTGAGTTTGAGGCCAGCCTGGTCTACTGAGAGAGTTCCAGGATAGCCAAGGCTACACAGAGAAACCCTATCTCAAGAGAGAGAGAGAAAGAAAGAGAGCTGGGGAGAAGTCAAGAGGTCACACCCCCAAAGACCTAGGGACATCTGATAAGCCCCACCTCCTAAAATTCCAATACCTCCTAGAAGCACCGCCCTGGGGACAGATGCTTTGATAGGTGGACTGAGGTTCATCATCAGAGGCCCTTGGCCACAGTCTTCCCTGCTTCGATTTACCACTAGCCCACCACGTCAGGGAGACCACAGTAGGACAGCTTGCTGGCTTCATAGGTTAGCCTGACAGCACTGATGTGCTCCTTCCTAGCCAGGTGAGTCTGTGAGCATTACATTTGTGGTACTGTCAGGCATGGTGAGTGTGGACCATCATGGCTTTACCCTTTTTGGTTGATGCCATCCTGGGTAGGAACCCAGGGCCTTGCACATACCAGCAAGCACTCTATCACTGAGTCCTCTATCCACCTCTGCTCCCCACTGTTTAGGGGGAGGCAGGGTCTTTGCTATCTAGCTCAGGCTGGGTTTGAATTTTCAGGCCTCTTGCTTCTGCCTCCCAAGTGCTGGGGTTAGAGGTATATGTCACTATGCCAGCAGCTCTCCCTTACTTATCAGGGAAAGAAGCCCTGGCAGCGAGGATGAGTTACTCACCCCAGACCATCTGTTGCAGTCTGCCTCCCAAACACCACACTGTTCTATCCCTGGGCTTTGCTGCTCTCCCTATGAGGTAGGTACAGCTAGAGATAGGCCTGTCTTACAGCCACGCCCTTCGATGGTTAGCTGTGCAGTGTGGCCATCAGTGAGGACTGTTCTTTGTAGTTTGTTTCCAGGTGACTTGTCACAAACCCCAAGGTAAAAGTGACCTCTGGGGGCTGGAGAGATGGCTCAGCAGTTTAAGAGCACTGTCTGCTCTTCCAAAGGTCATGAGTTCAATTCCTGGTGACCACATGGTGGCTCACAACCATCTATAATGTGAACTGATTCCCTCTTCTGGCAGATGCAAAAAATAAAAAAGTGACCTCTGCCTGGGCTGGAGAGTTGGCTCGGTGGTTAAGAGCACTGGCTCCCTTACAGAAGACTCGGGTTTACTTCCCCATGCCCACGTAAGTCAGTTATCCAGTCCCAGGGGATCTCATGCCCTCTTCTGGCCTCTTTAGCCATTGCACACATGCAGTACACAGACATACATGCAGGCAAAACACCCACACACACAAAATAAAAATTAAAAATTATGCTGGGTGGTGGCGACACACGCCTTCAATCCCAGAACTACGGAGGCAGAGGCAGGTGGACCTCTGAGTTCAAGGCCAGCTTGGTCTACAGAGTGAGTTCCAGGACAGCCAGGGCTACACAGGGAAAACCTGTAAAAATATTTCATGTGTGTGCGTGTTTGCTGCATTTCTACCTGCGTGTGCTTGAGCTGAGGCCAGAGGAGGACATTACAGTGGGTACAGGTGCTCCCTCGGGCCACCCCAGATATTTATGGTGGGACTAAGAGGTTTAAGATCCCGTCCTCATGACGGCACAGCAGGTGCTCCAACTTACAGCTGGAATCGTTTTCCTAGCCCTCCCCTGGAGAGTTATTTCTTTAAAATGTTTTTACGACTTCTGTGTGCATGCGTATGTGAGGGTGTGCACAGATGTGTGAGGTTGTGCAAGTGCCACGGAACATGCGCAGAGGTCAGAGGACAACGTTGCAGGAGCGTGTTCTGCCGCTCCGTCGAAAGCCGGAGGGGAGGGGCTGTCAGGCGTGGCAGCAGCTTCCTTCCGCAGCGAGCCATCTTGTTACTCTTCGTGGTTGGATTTGACGCCATTGTTGTTGCAATACAGCTGTAACAGCTTTTAGGGATGGGGATGGTTGATTTCTGAGTTCAACTTGAGCCTGACCTGGGATTTCCTGGGGAGGGTGACTTCCTCCTGAGCAGTAAGTGCAAAAGCCATGCAATTGACAGATTGCTACATCAAGCTTATGTTAACTTCGAGGTATTTCCCAAAAGCCCCATGCTTTTTTTTTTTTTTTTTTTTTCTCTGTGTAGCCTTGGCTGTCCTGGAACTCACTTTGTAGACCAGGCTTTGTAGAAATCACAGAGATCCGCCGGCCTCTGTCTCTCTGAGTGCTGGGATTAAAGGCATGGGCCACCTAGCCTGGCTCCACAAGCCCTATTCTTACTTTACATCCACATTCTTATTATCTGAGTATTTCAAGAACGATATTTTCAGCTGGGTGGTGGTGATGGCCTATGCATTTAATACAGCACTCATGAGGCAGAGGCAGAGACAGGTGGATCTCTAAGTTCGAGGCTAGCCCTGTCTACAGAACAAGTTCCAGGACAGTCACCAGAGAAAAGAAAAAAAGAAAAAAAATGTTTTCAAACTGTAAGATCATCTTGCTAAAATTCTGTAATATGGCCCTTTAAATTCTTTAAGAATTCACAAGGACCTTTATAGTGAAATTATTCAAGTTAATTATTCATGTATGCACCTACTAAAATGTGGTGGCTTATGTACCACATAAATTAGGCGAGAATAAATACTTTATGTGCTCAGCTCTCAAACTTCAATGTGTGCATATTTAGTAAAAATCAAAGAATACATAAACTTAGTCCACATATATCCATTTTTCTTTTTGTTGTGGTCGTGGGTGTCATGGTGAACACCTTTAATTCCAGCACTTGGAAGGCAGAGGCAGGCAGGCCTCTACGAGTTAGAGGTCAGCCTGGTCTACCTAGTGAGCTCCAGATCAGCATGGCTACCATAGGGAGACCTTGTCTGGAAAAGAAAAGAAGAACCCAGGGCACTGCACATCCTAAGAGAACGCTCTGCATTGAAGCTGCATCCCACCTCAGCCATTTTCCTCCTCTCTCTGCTTTTCCTTTGTGGTGGTTTGAATGAGAATGGCTCCCATGGGCTCCTGTGTTTGAATGCTTGGTTGAGTTGATGAAACTGCATGGGAAGGCTTAGGTGTGGCCTTATTGGAGGAGCTGTGTCACTGGGGGGGTGAGGTTTCAAAAGCATATGCAAGGCCCCATCTCTCCCTCAGCCTGTTACCTGGGGATTAGGACATGACGCTCTCAGCTACTGCTCCAGCACCATGTATGTCTGCTCCCCACCATGACCATAATAAACTGACCTGTAAACCTGGAAGGACGCCCCAATTTAATGTTCTTAGGGACAGGACTGGAGAGCTAGCTCAGTGGTTACGAGCACTTGTTCCTGCAAAGGACCTGGGTCTCCAGTCCCAGCACCCACAGGGGGGGCTCACCAGTTCCTCAGGTACTTGGCATGCACATGGTACACATTCATACAATGCAGGCAGGCAAAAACACTCACACACACAAAATCTTTTTTAAAAGTTATTTTTTTTTTTTTTTTTTTTAATAAGAGTTGTTTTGGTCATGGTGTCTTTTCACAGCAAAAGAGCAAAGACACTTTTCCTTGCTCTTGTGTAGCAAGCTGGCTTAGAACTCACTCTATAGCTGAGGATGATCTTGAATTTCTGATCCTCCCGCCTTTAGCTCCTGAGTGCTGGAGTTACAGGCAGACACCCACCACTTGCAGTGGTGGCAGGATTTGAAATCAGAACTTTGTGCCTCATAGGCAAACATTCTATCTACTGGGCTATATTTTCAGTCCCAGCCCTCACTTCTATTTCTTTCACATGAAGGGAAAGTTCTTGCTTTTAACTTCATGACACAGTGATGGTGGAGATAGAAAAGTCCAAAGTAAGATGTTTTATAATTAGAAAAATAAAATAAAATATTTTCTTCAAGGGTGTGTGTGCCAAAGCATGTAAGAATCAGAGGCCTACTGGCTAGCAGGCCTCCTCCTCCCACCATACATGGTCCTGGGGGACTGAACTCCCAGCCTCGGCAGCAAACATCTTCACTCAAAGAACCATCTCTCCAGCTGCTGTAGTGAAGTTGATCATTAGCTGCTCTGTTTCCTGCATGACTTGCTCATTTGGAAACCATGCTTAAGAAGTTAGCTACAGTGGTTCACACTTACAACCTCAGCACTCAGGACTCTGAGACAGAACTGCCCCAAGTTAGAGGCTAGCCTGGATGGCACAGTGAGTTCAGATCAACGTAGGCTTCAGATTGAGGCCTTGTCACAAATAAGCAAGGACGGGCTGAGGATGTGGCTAGTGACCCAGCATCGCCTAGCGCGTTCCAGGCTCTGGGCTGGATTATTGGCACACCAGAAAAGAAAAATTTAGCTAAATAGAGAAACAGGCAAGTATATAGGTTCTTGGTCCCAGCTCCATGTGGTGGTGGAGGCATGCTGTGGGCATACTGCTGATTCCGTGGGAGCGATGGAAACAGATGCATGTGAAGGACTACCCGTCATGGCTTCTTATCTAGTCAAAAGCAGAGAGGAAGGAAAGAGGGCTCCAGCTCAGAGCTCCAGGTACAGCTACCCCAAGACATTCAAGTAGCTAACCCTTCTGACCAGAAATTGCACCCGAATCTGGAGAGCTAGAGGAGAACTGCAGGCTTGCTCTCTGCGTGTGTGCGCCACCTTTCTCAAGTTCCACTGAAAAGCAGATTTGGAGCTGGGTGTGTCAGCTCCTAACTATAGTGCCAGCACTCGGGAGGTGGAGGTAGGAGGCCATTCTTCCTTCTAGAGGATATTCTGGGCTACGAGAGCCTGTCTCAGAGTGTGTTTGAGTGTTTTGTTTGCATGTATTTATGTGCGCCATGTGTGTGCCTGGTGCCTTCAAAGGCCAGAGGAGGGTATCAGATCCCCTGGAACTAGAGTTATGGACAGTTGTTCACATGTGATGGAGAGGAACTTTGGGCTTATACTATAATTGTTTCATTGAGGACATCAAGAAATATTATGGTTAATGGCTGTGATGCAGCTCTGTGACACAATGTTGGTCTGGCACATACAAGGCTCTAAACAACCCCCTCCCCCCCAAAAAAAAACACCTTTATTTTTTTTTTGAGATAGAGTCTTACTCTATAGTTCTAGCTGGCTTTAAACACCTTTAATCAATCCCAGTACCTCCGAGGCAGGGGCAAGGCCAATCACTGTGATTTTCTGGTCAGCCTGGTCTATACAGAGTTCCAGGCCAGCCAGGGCTATACAATGAGTTTGTCTCAAAAACAAAATTGAAAACCATTTCTTTGTTTTGTTCCATTTTGTTTTTCGAGACAAGAGTTTCTCTGTGGAGCCTTAGCTGTCCTGGAACTCACTCTGTAGACCAGGTTGGTCTTGAACTCAGAGATCTGCCTGCCTCTGCCTCCTGAGTGCCGAGATTAAAGGAGTGTGCCATCATGCCTGGCTTCTGTGTCCTCTTCAAAAAAAAATTTTGTGTGCATGAATATGCACATGTGTAAGGGCACACATGCTTGTATATGGGCAGAGTCCAGAGAAGGTATCACATTCATTACAACTGGAATTTCATGTATCTGGGGAACACTCAGCTTATTAAGCGGTGTTAGGATCTAACTTCTGGTCCTCAGGACTATGCAGCAAGCTCTCAGCTTGAGCCACCTCTCCAGCACATGTCATCTTTTTCTAGAGCCATTTCTGATTCATGTGAAACTCTGAGACCTATCTTAAAAATGTTACCGCAAATATGGTCACTTTATCTACTCTCAAATCTCTCATGTCTTGCCAGAAGATAGTGGCTTTCTCATGGAAGCCCTTAGCTAGCCAGCACCCCGCTTCCACACCTTTCTTCTCTACTAGTCTCAAGAAGGTAGGTCTGTGCTGCAGCAGGACTCGGTACACACTTGCCCAGTGATTATGTGACTGTCAGCTCCCCAGGGTGCTCAAGTAACGTGCCTACTGCCACTAATGTACAGAATGCAAAGAACAGAAAAACGTTTGGGGCCACCCATCCCCAGAGCAACAGGACCCAACAACTTCTCCCTCACCTGCACGGCGCAGAGCCAAGGCTGTGGTCCACAGAATCGACACCGTTTATTACTGAACTGCACTTTCACCTTCACACAAACTATTTCAAAGAGCTGGAACAAGTGTAGGGTAAGGGAGGGGAGGGCCAGGTGCCCCTCAGAAGCCAGGACCCCCTTGGGCTTCCCCGGGCAAGGGCAGGGAGGGAGCATCAGGCTGTCAGTCTCTGGGCACCAGCTCTCCACGTGCACGCGCACAGCAAGCCAGCAGCTCCTCACACATAAATACAGACACGCTTAACAAAAATAGTATATCATCTTCACAAGGAATAAAAACTAGTCTCGAATATGTACAGCAGAGAGCCCGGGGTAGCCAGAGCTGAGCTGGGACCCCTAAGGATGAGACAGGCCAAGGGTGTAGCAGAGGAGAGAGAGGCCTGAAGGGCTCCTGGCCAGGCCACGGTGACCCTGGCAGCCCTGCTGCCCAGGCTGGATGGGGTCAGGGCACAGAGACTGGGTAGAGCAGGCCCTTGCAGTCCTCCTCACCTGTGCACCAGGCTCTCCTTCCTGCCCTTCCTGCCTGAGGTAGGGAAGGCCCCAGGGCTCCCACTGCTGCTCGTGTAGCTCCCTTTCACTTCAGGGCTGAGCCAGAGTCCCCAGACCCTGTGGCCAGCACCCAAGGCAAAGATGCCATAGGCTGATCTTGCAGGAAGGGAGGCAGCTAAAGTGATTGGACAGCTCGGGCACCTATCTTGGGTCCAGTTGGTCCCTCAGTCATGGTCACGGAGCCAGGGGAGGGGTAAAGAAGGGCGGTGCTAAGCTGCACGAGCCACTCTAGCTCTAGCACGAAGGACTTTCTGCAGCTAAGTCCCTCCTTCTAGTGGGGCTAGCCTCTAGCCAGAGGCCTCAGGAGAACATTCAGACCAGGAGTCAGGGCTTTGGCCAGGCCACAGGCTGGGAGGTTCTGGTCCTTGTCTCTTTATCCCAAGCAGCCTGAATTTCTAATTAGTCAAAAGGGACCTCTCAATGGCTCTTGGGGAGTGGAGATAGGAAAAAGGGGTGGGCGGGGGCTGGAGGAGGGCCGCCCAGGGACACAATAGGACAGGAAATGGTCAATTCTGAGGCCACACACATCAAAACCAAGGCAATCTAGTCTCTTTCTGGGGAAGAGGTTTAGAAAGCTCTCCGGCTCCCTGCCAGAAAAGCATTCCCAGGAGCCTCCGGGGAACAAGGGTCCCACCAACAAGGCAGGCCCTTCTCCCTCTAGCACAACCCTTCCCGCTCCTGCCAGCCTCCATGGGGCCGATTTGGGGGAAAACCTTGTGAATTTTGAGGCCAAGGGAATTGAGATGTGGGGGAAGGTGGCTCTCACAGAAGCGTGGTGGGTTCTAGAAAGCTAACTGCAGGGGACTCGGTCTAGGCCCAACCCTGTGATAGGAGAAGGGGTGTGAGTTGCATGTAGTGGTTCTCCTGGTAGCAATGGTGGCTGAAGACAGAGTTGTGGTGGGGGGCAGGGTGAGAGGCGAGTGGGTGGTCATTGTCTGGTCACTTCCGACTGAAGAGTGAGCCCAGCAGAACCACACCAGCCACAGTCATGCCCGTCAGGAACCAGCGGTTGAAACGCTCCTGGCCTTTTCGGCTCTCGGCTGCTGCATTGTTCCCGTAGAGTTCCACAAAAGTGTCCTGTAGGGACGGAGAAGCAAAGAGAAACACTGTGAATCATTGTACTGAATGGGTAGGAGAAAAGAGCACTTCCATGTAATCGCCTTGTAAAACCATGACACTAGTGCCCACCATGGCCAGAGAAAAGGTTAAAGGCTGCTCCTCTAAACCCCAGCTAGGGAAGACCAACCTAATGTGCTACTGAGAACACAGGGGCAGAGAGAGTGCATTTTGCCTCAAGAGGCAACAGATACCAGCAGGGACTACTAAGACACAGTGGGGTACAGGAGGTGGGATGGGGCAGGTTGTGCAGTATAACATATCTCTAGAGGCTGACTGGAGTCCAAGAGGAATGCCAGACAGTTGGGTTGTCCACTGCTAGACCACAGAGAGGCGAGGTTCTTAGAGCAATTCCACTGGGGTATTCAGCCAGTGGTCTTAGGACTTTCAGACTGGGGGACCATTCCTGTCCCCAACCCAGGGCTGTCAGTCCAGGCCCTGGAGATAAGCAACAGGTCTCTGTCATGAAGTTCAGTTATCAGAGGAGCAAGTGTTTCAGTGGCACAACCAGCACATGCAAGTCAGAGCTGTGCAGCCACCAGCTGCAACGGGCTGTCTTCCTCAGGCTCTGGGAGGAAAGGAATCCAACTAGGTCAACCTACTTAGTCAATGATAGAACCAGAATCCACACTTGGTACTTGGCTCCTAGAAATAAGTGTTTGCCTTGTGTTTGTGGAATGAGAAACTGAATGTTGACTTTAGAGCCTAGGTCATTGCTACTATGGGGCTATATTAGTCTCCATCTGGTCCCAACTGGCCAAGTGGAGGCTCCCTGACAGGCTTTCCATCTCCAGGTGGCTCTGGGCCCCACCTCCCAGTATGATCCCTCGAGATGCAGCCTGGTTCATTTCTTCTCCACTGATATCCCTCAGCAGTACCATGCACCCCTAGGCCATGGCTCTGCAGAGAAGATTGCTTAAAAACACTGACCAGACTGCTGCACACTGCAAGCAGTCCTGTGCTCTAGCAGCTCCTCCTGTGCTCAGCAGGGAAATTTTGCATCCTGGTGCCTAGCAGCAGGACGGCACAAGCTCTGAGCAGATTGACCGGAAAAGATCAATATGGTCTTTATGATGCTGTTGGAGAGGCAGCATAAGCCATGGGCCCTTATAGCAAAGTTCCCATCCACTCAAAGAAAAGAACCGGAAGCAGCAGGCAGATGGAAAGTCCTCTTTGACCACAATGCATCTAGCTCTCCAAACTCTCCATCTTCCCAAGGTGTCCTCACACCAGAGCTGTCTGCCTCCCTGCCATAGCTGCAGTCCAGGAATCTCTCTGGCCCCTACTCTGGCTCTATGGTCTCTTTGCGGATCCTGCTGGCCGCACTGTCTGGAGCACCCGACACTGTGCCCACCCCTAACCTTGCTTTGGTCGTCTTCTCAGCATACTACCTTCTTTCTTCTCTCCTCTCCTCTTCCACCCCTTTTCCAGAGACAAAGGCCAGCCTTGAATTTTCAACCCTCCTACCTCAGCCTCCTGAGTATTGGGAGCACTGGGGTTATAGGTGGCCACACCCCTATCTCCTCAGCACTTCTCAGGACCACAGCAGATATCATGTTTTGCTGTAATTTGCCTTCTGTACCTGATATGACTAGGCGAGAGCTGAGGTCCTGTCTTGAGCTTAGAATAGGGTCTGGCACAAAGCTGATGTGCCATAAACTGTCAGGTGTTGCCTAACACACACACACACACACACACACACACACACACACACACACACAACTGTGCACAAAGTTCTATAACATTAAAATGGAGCCTGTAAGGTTTCAGCTCTTTCAATGAGACATGTTCCTCATGTGTATGTGATGCTGGTGAAACAAGCCTACTGGGCTGCCAGTCATATAATAGTGAATGCATAGCAGTGAGGCACAGTTGGGCACACACCTTTAATCCCGGCACTCAGGAGGTAGAGGCAGGTAGGTCTCTATGAGGTTGAGGCCAGCCTAGCCCACATGGTGAGAACCTGTCTCAGAAAAGGACTGAACACTGAACACAGTGCTGTGTTGTGTGTAGCACTGTTATTTTTATTTGAGCGTCCCGCTATTTAGAAGACGCTCGCTACACATAGATGGGTGAGTTAGGCTGGGAGGAACCCTCAACCCTTCCTGGTTTTGCTGCTTCTCTGTGCTGCATCAATCTCTTGTGCTACCCTCTAGTGGCCTGACAACATATTTCTGAATTCATCACTGGGAAGTTAAGCAACAGGACTGCATAAGAGGAGAACAAATACATTGCACGTCTACTAGGCCCCAGGTATTGCTCCATCTTTCCTTTGGGCCCTCAGAGGTAGGCTAGAGTCTCATTTCCAAGCAGAGGTGAGATGCCTGAGGCTTAAGGAGTGGGACACATTAACTAAAAGATAGCAGAGCTAGCACCAGACTGCAGGGACTGCCTGCCTCACGGGGGAGAGGTGCAGGGCTGCTGGGTCCTACAGAACACGTGGCATGTATGAGGCCTTAAGGTTTATCTTTAGCAAAATCAGAGTGATTGCTGCTCCAGTTCCATCTATTGGACAGGGAGAACTGTCTTGTTGCAGTGCCATATGGTTTTGGGGCAAGGAATGGTGGTGACAGACCTGAGGGGAGCCCAGGACCTGGACAGAAAGCAGTGGCTGTCTGTTCCTGTCTTGTCCATCCTGGCCAGCCTCTATGCTGAGAAGAGAATTTTTTTTTTTTGGTCTTGTTTTTGTTGACAGGGTTTGCGTGTAGCCTTGGCTGTCCTCAAATTCACAGAGATCCACCTGCCTCTGCCTCCCTAAGTGCTGGAATTACAGGCGTGCGCCACCATGCCCGGCAAGAGAGCTCTTAAGACAGAGGATGTAGCACAGTTGGTAAAGTGTCCAGCCAGCATGTGTGAAGCCTTAGGTCCCTGGTACCCTGCATAAAATTGGTATGGTGGTGCATTCCTATAACCCCAGTATGAGGGAGATGGAGGCATGAAGATCAGAAGTTCAAGGTCACCCTTAGATACATAGGGAGTTTGAGGCCAGCCAGTTAAGCAGGCCTGGGTAAAGCAACAAAAAGATGTGTAAATAAAGTCCTGGGCTGTGGGAATGGACAGGAGAAAAGAAGCCACAGCTAGAAGTCTTAGTTATCTCAAGAGGCCACAAGGAATCAGGGACGCTGGGGTGGTAGCCAGAACTGAGAGCCAGGCTCCCACACTGGAACTTTCCTGAAGTAGAGGGCTGACAGCCACAGGAAATTTTCGGCTCTGGGGCTGGGCTGGAGTAAACAGGCCCTGTCCCCATGAAGGCACAAAGCGTTCACTGTCCAGGAACAGTCATTCCAGGGTGGAGGGGACACAGAGAACAAGATACTGACCACTCCTGTCTCTGTTCTTATGCTGCATTCTTGGCCAGGGTGATCTTGCTCAGAGCTCCTTCTGGAGGGGTGGGGGTGAGCAGGGCTTTCAAGGGCGTGAGTCCCAGCAGTGGCTTTTGCAGAGAGTTGAGCAAAATGGGCCGTGCTGTTCCTGGGGGTGGGGGCAGGAGAGGCTGTGGTGTGGGTATATTTAGCCCAGGTTCACACGGCACACTTGGAAACAGCCATTTTCTCAGCGGGCGGCTGCTCTGGGTAAATAAACAGGACTACTGAGCTCCCAGGTCTGGAAAAGCAGAGATAAGTCCCCACTGCTCCTCGGGGCTCCCACTGATTTTACTACACAGCGGGCAGGGGACCAAAGTCATGGGTGTTCCCAGGAAACCTAGGCCTGAGGGTGTGCTGGACTCAGTTTCGACTAGAGCTAAGTGAGAGAAGGTTCCCTTTGGAGCTGACTGCTGCCTTGGAGATACATGTGGGAGTTTTAGGGTGGCTGGGGACACAATGGCTAATGACCTCCACAACAGCTATGGACTCCAACCCAAGCAGACCAAATCCGGAGAGTCAACACAGCAGGTTTGGAGAAGAGCCTAGACTAAGATTCCAGTTTTTCTACCTTTCACTCTAGAAGTCCAGCTAGGACTCCTTTAAAAGTGTCTTCTTCCAACACCAAACGGCTTAAAGTAGTCATGGCCATACCCACCAAAGGGCTCACGTTCTAAAGTCTTCACTCCTTACTCACACCTTTCTTCCTAAACCAGCCCATGAGACCCCACTGTGGAGCCCGCTCCTCCCTGTTCGCCTTCCCCCAACTCTGCAATGAACATCTCTCGTGTGTTTCTGGACTCTCTGCACTTTCAGTTACATCCCTAATGTTCACAAAGCACCAACCATGAAGACAGGCCTGAAGACAGGCAAAACCTCCCACAGGACTTCCAGGACATGTTTATGCTCTAGCACATTCTTAGCAGTAGTGAGATTACCTCCAAAGGGACACTATAAAAAATTCTTACATAATCCAATTGTTTGTGGCTATATACAAGTGCATAAAAAGTGCTTCACTAAGATATTCTAATTTCATGGGAAGAGATTCTTGAGGGAAGGTTTGAAAGAAAAAGGAATGAGGCGGGGCTGCAGAGATGGCTCAGTGGTTAAGAGCATTGGCTGCTCTTACAGAAGACATGGGTTTGATTCCTAGCAGCCATATAATAGCTCACAACCATATGTAAGGTAACTCTAGTTCCAGGGGATCTGATGCTCCCTTCTGGCCTCTGTCGGTACTACATGCATGTGGTGTACAATCATACATTCGAGCAAAACACCCATATATGTAATATAAAAAAGAAAAAGGAAAACAGCCAAGAAAAGAAAGCATCACAAAAAAACAGTAAGATAATACGATAGATCTTGGGACCTTGAGGACAGGAAAGTCTCTGAGGTTTATGTCAATGTCTCAATGATGATCCAGTTGCAGCCGTAGGATTCAAATGCCTTAGGTATAAAAGAGCCATGCTCCTAGGGCCTTGGATATTGCTCAGTGACAGAGCACTTGCCTGGCATACTTGATGTCGTGGAGGTTATGCCTAGCACCAAGGGAAGAAAAAAAAAATCAGGCTCCAGCAGAGGCTCTAACATTACAAAGACCCTTGGCAGGATGGAGAAGGGAAGCCACCATCTCCGTGCTGGTCAACCCTATCAGTCTTGGGGTTCAATGCAAGCAGGACCAAGCCTAACCTAGACTTTGAAACCTAGCTCACTTAATCAGGTATAGAATAGATTGACTTTAAACAGGTGGCTAACTGGATGAATCAACTTCTCTCTACAACTAACTACAACACCGAAGACATCACGGTGACATGATGTCTGGAGGGAAGGGGCCCAGAGACTGAGTACACACCCAATCTGAATAGGACCTGTCTTCCCTTTTCTCCCCTCTCCATGCTTCTTCCCCAAGTGTGACTATGAGCAAGTTATTCCATGTCTCTGGTCTCCAGTGTCCTCACTTGTTAAACAGTAAGAATAAGTCGCCTGTGACAGCCGACTGCAGTACTGAGGACTGACCCGGAGCCTCGCATATGTGAGGCAAGTGCTTGACCACTGACCGCTGCACCGTCCTCACTCTGTTTACTTTCTGTCTAGGAGGTGGGGTCTTGAGCTTTACCCACAGCACAGGCTGGTCAGGAACTTGAGATAGTCCTGCCTCAGCTTTCCAAACAGCTCCAATTACAGACCTGTGCCACCAGTTCTGGCCCTTTTTTGGATATGTGCCAGTCTGAGCTAAAGCACATTCCCTTGGTAGGCCACAGGCCCCAATCCATCCACATTCCCATTCATTTGAAAGACAATTCTTTGTCCTGTTTCCCCAACCTGTTTCTTACCCGTTATCTCTATAGAGTGGCACAGCACTTAGAATGTAGTAGGTACTATAAAGGACCCTACTCCACATGAATGAATGAATGCCATGAATGTTTACGGCATTTCTTAATAACCCTGGCAAGTGTGGAGGCTCAAGGTCACGCAAGATTCTTACATAAGCAATGATAGGTTTGGGATTCTTATTCAATCTGATGTCCCATTTTGCCATCTCAGCGCCTGCTATATCTACCCCTGTAGTGGCAGCAGCTGGCACTTTTCTTCAGAGCCACCTTGTGAGGTGCTCTGATTTACTGTTTTTCTAAGTCAGCTCATCAGCTGTTTCCACATACTGTCACTGGGTACCACCGTTGCCCACTGGGCCTACAGATCTATAGCAACAATTAGGCTAAGTTCTTCTGCTCAATTTCCAAAGAACAGATCTTCTTCTGCCCTGATAATGGGCCATGTTCATGTACCTCTGTGAAGGAAAGAGGTTCAAATTCTGAGCTCAAGTACACTGGTGCTCAGAGCCATTAAGACACCTTGCCAAAGTAGGTAAGGCAGTTCAAGTCCAATGTGTCAGGCAGCAAAACCCACATTGTAGGCCAGGGCCAGGGCCAGGGCCAGGGCCAGGCTCTGGGTCCTTCAAAGAGAGTAAGGTGGTCTTAAGGCTATCAGTCAAATGAATGAGTCCTACACAGCTAGTAGAGAAGTTGCCTCAGGAAAGGATGTGACGAATAACCAGGGAAAGTGAAAGCCTTCCATCCTGGCTGCAGTGAGCAACAAGCAAGTTCCTGTGCCAGACGGTGCTTCCTTCCTCCTGGGTGACTCTGGAAAGCCACCAGGCCTGTGCCCACTGCTTCCTTCCTGTTCGGTTATTTCAGGAAAGATGTGGGTGGAGAAGAGGAAGGGGCTCCTACAAGTGACTCTGTGCCAGAAACGGTGGCAGTATGCCTTCCCCTGGCCTTGGCACGGCCCTGTATGGGTAGGTTGTGAATCACCTGCAGTCACCTTCTGCTCCTAGCCTCAGTTTCTCCCAGAGAAAAGTTGATAAATGCCAGCTGAGTAGATAAACAAGGCCTTGTTAGGAGATCCCTAGGAGGCAGCAGGGTGGTGGCACACAGAGGCCTTATCTCTCTCTTGGCAGAAGTATAGGCAGCAGCTCGGAAGGAGTGAGGCTTGTGGCTGGAATCCACTTCCCTTGGCATTCCTGGGGGAGCTGTTGACCTGCGTGATGTGAGAGGAACAAGCTCTCTGCTCTGAAGAACAGAGGCTGGATGTGGGCACCCTGGGAGGGCAGATCAGTGAGGGCAGAGTGGGAGCAGAGGCAGCTGACTCTGGTGTTATGGGCAGTGTTAAGATTAGGGGGTGCAAATGCTCAGTGAAGCAAGGAGATCTTTTGAGGGCTTCTTGGCTGAGGGTGTAGGCCATGTGAGCTTTAGGGAATCTTTGGGGACATTTTCACATCTTCCTCTAACTCTGTCGGTCATCTGTCAGCCCCTTCTCTCCTTCCCCTTCCCCCACCATTAGTTCTAAGAAGAGGAGCCTGACAGATGTGCGCATTTCTCAGAACAGGAAGCGGCTGTGCAGGGAGGAGATAACACCTCGCTGGGGAATCGAGAAGTATCCGGCTGAGCAAGTGAGGCCTTCCATCTGTCCAGCTTTGAAACAGGCCACTCAGCTGAGCACCAGGAGAGCATCATAGGCACTCTCTACTCAATGGAGTCTGCAACCACCTGCTCCCAGAGGGTGGGTAACATGGCAACCAGGATTCACTAGGCTAGCGCCTTGAGGTCAGAAACCACCCAGGCCTCACAACAGCCAAAAGAGAGGGTGGGGCCTGTAGTAAACCCAGCACTCAATGGAGACTGAGTCAGGCTGCCATGAGTTTAATGACAGCATGGTTTACATAGCGAGCTCCAGGCCAGCCAGGACAGCATGACACCCTCAACAACACAAGCAAACAAAATCCTTTGGGCTGTTCTCACCTTTTATGTCACAGACAAGGACACAGGAGTAAAGAAGCACAGTGTCCTCAAGGTCATATCACACACCTGAGGTGAAGCTGAACCCTGGCAGCCTGGTCCCAGAGCCCAGCAATTCACTGCTCTGTGAGGCCTCTTTTCTCATCTCAGCCATCTCATTTCAAGCATGGTGACTTCCTATCTTCTCTCAAGTAGATAACAGCCCTCTAGTATCCCAGGGGCCCGGGCCAGAAGGACACTCAGAGTGAACTGTGTGAATATGCATGTGTGTGCACGCCCACACGTATGCAAGGGCACATACAAATGCCTGCTAAGGAAAGAAAAAGCCACTGAATCCCCTGGATCTGGAGTTATAGTGGCTGTGAGCTGTCTGATATGAGTCCTGAGAACAGATGCTGGTCCTCCGCAAGGGCAGTGTGCACTCTCAATTGCTGAGTCATCACTGCAGCCCAAGAGTGACATTCTAACACCTTGATCTACCTTCACATGAGATCCCCAACACTACCAACTCTCTGGTGGAGTTAAGGATGGACTGTCATGGTCACACAGAGTTTGCCTCCTGTGGATGGGACAGTGGGATACAGTCAGTCCGAGGCAGTCTCTCCTCTCTGTGTAGAGCACTTTACATTGGGCAGCCGCACTGGAAAACCATTCTTTTAGGGAGCGAATGCTTCTCTAAGGCTGGCCTTGGATCTGTTCTCATCTTTGCTATTCCAGCTGCCAAGAAAGGTACCAGTGGGCAGAAGCAGCTCTGCCAGCCTTCCTTGACCTGGGCTAGTTTCCTGTCTGACTATTTCTTCCCATGTGAAATGCAGGTGCTTCCCTGATAAGAACAAGGCTGAATTTCTTCCCACCACTGTGTCAGAGCACAGAGTACGCAGGTAGCCAGAAGTCTGGCAAATAGACTAAGGCGTTTAGTTTTGAACATCTCATCTATGAAATGGAATAAAAATTTACCTCAGCTCAGATTGCTATGAGGACTCACCATAACACATGTGAATCATGACACACAGTCAACCCTACCGTGCTCACTACTAGCTAAGGCACAGTTTGAGTCTGGGTCCTCTCATGGCCTGGCCTGCAAGGGTCAATGTGTGTATGCGGTATGTGTGTTGTGTTTTGTGTGTGTGTGTGTTTCCTGAGCCTCAACCGGCCAGGCTGCTTCTCTCCCTCCATGTCACATTCTGTTCTGCCTCAGGCTTTTTGGCATGCTGGTATCCTCAGCCCAGCCTACTCTTAGGCTCACAGAGCACATCTTCAGGGAAGCCATCTGCTTTTTCCATTTGCCCGTTAGTTTTGGTTTCTGGACCTAGGCTGGTGTTTGGCTCAAAAAAGGTGCTGAAAAGAATAAAGGACAGTTGACTCCCTCTTCATTCCCATCTTCTTTGGCAACAGTACAAGAAGGCCTTGCAATATCAAGCAACTGGGCAGGAAGCTGGTGTCCTCCAGACACCAAGTCCTCAGAGATTCATGCAGAAGGATGGGAAGCTTATGGGAAAGTACTAGAAAAGACATCTTCTGTGAGCACATACGTCTAGTCCCAGCACTTGAGAGGAAGAGGCAGGAGATCCCTGAGCTGGAGACTAGCCTGGTCTATAGAGTGAGTTCTGGGCCAGCCAAAACTACAGAGTAAGATCCTACCTCAAAACAAGCAAGCCCATAAGCAAACAAACCAATAATCATCTTCTGTGGGCCAGTGAGAATACTCAACAGGTAAAGGTACCTGCTGCCCATGTCTAACAACCTGAATTTGATCCCCAGGATGACATGACATAAGGAGAGAACCAACTCCCATACATGAGCTGTAGTACCTGTGTTCCACCAGATAAATATATGTAATAATAGAAAAATGGCATCTCTGCACTGTACTGGAACAACCAGAGTCCACAGCAGGCTCTCCTGCCACCTTCCCCAGTCATGCCCAGCCTCTTTCCTGGGGGTGCTCAGTCCTGGCTGCTGTGGAAGAACATAGCTCCATTGCTAGGCTGCTTGAGGTAAATCCACTCTCCTGTCTGGCATTTCCCTACCTATAAAATGAAGGAGGGGCTGGATTTGTTGCCCTTGTAGAAAACTCGGTAACTCTAGTTTCAGAGAACCCAACCCCAACTTCCTCCTCTGACCCCCAAGAGCAGCAAACACATGCATGGTGCACAGACATACATGCAGACAAAACACTAACACACATAAAAACAAATAAACCTCAAACAAACAAACAAACAAACATAGTGAAGGCTGCTAGGAAGAGGAAGAGAGTAAGTTACTTGGACAACTGAGCCCTGGGTCCCTTCGGGGGCATCCAAAAGGCCAAGCACCCAGTGTGTGAAGGGCCTGGCCATCCTCTACCTCAAAGCCCAATGGCTCTGCTCCCCATCCTGAAGAATTCTGGGGAAAAGTCCAATCTAGGAGCCAGGGTAAGCTCCCAAGTGGTCAGAGGTTGCTCAAGCACTGTAGCCTTAACCTCTTCACCCCAGCACGGCCTCAGCTAGTCCGGACAAGTCCTGGGTATTTTCAGCTACCTTTATCTGATCAGAAATGTTTGGAATTCCACAGGCTGAAGGCAACTGATCTGGAGGATTATGCAATGGATGCAAGTCTCTAGAACACACTCCTTCCTGCTCCACCCCCTACATATGAATACACTCCACTCTTCAAGTGCCCAAAGAGGTCCTCCTTGGCCACTTCCACCACTGCCCAGGTTCCTCAGCTCCTTACTGTGCAGAGTTACAGGGTGCCTCTGACAAAGACCTTGGGCCACACTCAGGGAAGGGCCCTCCAGAGATGTGCTGTTCGAGCAACTGATATATACAGTACCACTGTGACACCCAGGAGCAGCAAACTATCTGCTGAGGCATCATATGACTCCTCAGAAATCTTAGTGTCATGATGTGTGGCTCCTGTCCAAGTCAATCTGTCTTAACAGATAAGACACTGAAATCCAGCGACATTCCCAAAGGCCACCAGACATAAGTCAAAGCCTGATCTCAGGTCTCCTGACCGCTGGGGCAAAGACTTTTCCCTCTGCTGAGCCTAGAATTCTAGTGCACAAGAACAGCTGCACCTACTCCACAGGCATGGCAGCAGAATTAAACAGTCCTTAGTGTTAGTCCAAGCCCAAAGAATGCCTTTGACTCCAGCTAAAGATGAATGGCACTTCCCATCCAGTCTGTTGTAGCTTTATTTACAACAGCTAGTACCTTCCCTGGAAAGTCTTGCTATATGACTCTGACTGGTGTTGAATTCATTTTGTAAGCTGACCTCGAACTTCAGTGATCCTATTTCCTGGGCCTCAAGCGCTCTGAGTATAAGCAGGCACCACCACATGCTGAAAGTTTTTCCTTTTGATGTCCTTTTTTTCCCGTATCAACCACCCTTAGGCTTGGAAGTTGGAGAAGGCAGAGACGTAATACAATCCCTGATTCCCTGGGAATCTTAAAAGACCACAAAGGAAGGATATATTGATTATGCTCTGTTCCAACTCACCTGCCTACCACCCACTACCCATCTGCAGAGGCCCTGTTTGTAAGCCGGGCTGTCTGGAGTTAGTTGCTGAAAGGTCCAGACAAGCTGCCCTGTTCATTCCTGGGCCTTCATTTATCCAATCTGTATTGTATCAGATGTTGAGCATTGATTAGCTGGGGACAACGCAGTGGGCCAAAGTCCTCTGTGCTTGCTCCCTGAGTGTCCTTGTCTAGGCCTAAGACATCTCCATTGGAAAGATGTTGGACCAAGACTGTGCATGGGCTTTAAGATAACTAGAGGTGACAGGTGTGGTGGCAAACCTTTAATCCCAGCACTTGGGAGGCAGAAGTTAAGTGAATCTCTGTGAGTTCAAGGCCAGCATGGTCTACATCAAAGACTTCACAGAGAGACCCTGTCTAAAATAAAAAACATAAAATAAAAACAAAAAAAAAATAGAGGTGATACACAAAGAGCAACCCTGGGGCCAACCTTTGCCCCCAGAATGTAGCTAAAGAAAGAAGCAAAGTCTCAGGGAAAGTGTGGCTAGGCAGCACAGCAGTCTGCTTCAGGCTAGAAGAACCCTCTCTGTGCCAGGCACTGAATTGGCAGTTCTACAGAGAACAAAGGCCAAAACGTGCCAGGCTGGAGGGGCCTAGTGGGGCAGCATCGTGGGGGACGGGCACGCATAAACGTGTAGGTGAGGTCCGTGGAGATCAGACAGCTGAGAGCAGAAATGAAAACAGGCTGGGTCCCAAAGGGCGGCAGCTTCAGCTTTGTAAACAGCAGACAAGCTGAGGGTTCAGGTGCAGGTCTGGGGAGCCAGCTGAGCTCAGCAGGAGGATGGGACCTCCCCAGTCTCTTCCATCAGAGATGATGACACTAAGCTGAACAGAAGCCGCAGACACGCCTGGGCAGAGCCATCTTCTCACTCCCTACATTCCAGATGGTCTTTTCCGACCCTCTGTTTGATCCAGCCAGCTCCAGCCACCCTCCAGCCCTTGAAGATCCCATCCCTGTTTAGAGGGGAGCATCCCTTCCCTGCCCCATGGGTCTTGAGAACATGGCTGCAGGTGCAGGAGCAAAGTCAGAGTTGCTATAACTGCCAGGCCAGCAGTGCCTGACCTACATCTCCATGCTTGGTTGCATAAAAAAAAAAAAAAAAAAAAAAATACTAGGGCTTTCCGTTAGTGCTCACTAGATGCAGCTGGTTCAGGGAAGCTTGAGCTTTCTGAAGGTGTGTCGAGAGTAGGGCAAGATGGCTGGTCTCCAAAGTGTGCCCTGGCTTTGGGGACCTCTACAGATTTCAGAGATTAGAATATTCTTGCTACCAAGGTCCCTCACCAAAGCTTTCTTTTTCTAGTATATTATTCTTAAGAACACACACACACGCACACGCACGCACATACACAAGCTCAATGATTCATTTGGAAAAAAGTTCCCAAACTAAACAGTTGCTTTTCTTGCAAACCACTGGCAGTTAGAGAAAAGCTTTAGTTTTTCATGGGGTGGGGGGGCACACACTGTACCAAAAAAACACACAGAGAAACAAATGACACTCCCCCCAACAATTTAAAGGTTCTAGCAAGGAGTGGCAAAATACACCAGTAACCCCAGCACTGGGAGATAGAGGTAGGAGACCAGAAGCTGAAACTAATTAGAGGCCAGCCTGGGCTGTGTGAGACTCTCCACCTAGAAAAAAAAGACAAAAGTTCGGTTTGTGGAAAGGACCTGGTCAGGGGACACAAGTTTCCTCCCACTGCCATTTCAATGAGGTGGGTTTTACTTATGTCAGTCAATAGACTGACATAAGCTTAGAGCTTAGAGCTCTTTCACTGGTTCCAACGCTCTATGAGTCTTCTCATTTTTTTTTTTTTGGTTTGTTTTCTCTCCTCAAGGCAGTTGTGGAATGTAAAGAAAGAGGCTGAGGTTTTATGTTAAAAAAAAAAAAAAAAGATTCTACCTGTAGCCAATGAGCTCATGAATCTCAGAGAAGAACCCACTTTACTAAATCTGTGTAATTCCTAACTGCACTCTAAATACTTGTCCTCAGACCTACAGTAAGTGTACTTTTCTCCGTCATTGCCACCGTCTCTTTGCAGCAGATGGAGACCATTACAGAAAGCCATAGCCGGTCAAAATGTGACCAACTGACCACTGGCCTTCACAGATATATCTGCAACCTAACTGGCAACACCCAAGACTTAAGGAACACTTTGGAGATTTTAAGAGCCAGAGGACCAAGAACTCTGCCTTGAGATGACAGGGAAGCTATACTTATGCTATCTCAACAATATGGCTGTCTAAATAAGAACAATGACACTTATGGACATGGAAGGGGGAAATTCAACCCTAGAAAAGGAACAATGGGAAACCATTGCTGAGGAAAGGAGATTAGTCTTCTCCAAGGGAAGTGTCCCCTATTTAGTTATCCAGTACTAACTGATCAGCCCTGAAATCATACACATACAAATAGCAATAAACAGGTTCAGCAGATTGTACTTATATTGTTATGCATATACTACATATATATGTATATTATATATGTACATAACATATTGCATATATATGCATAACAATAATTAAAAAGAGGTCACAAATTCACAAAGGCAGGAAGGAGTATGAGGGGTTGGCAGAAGGAGGGAAGGAGAAAAATGATGTACTTACATACTAATTTAAAAATTGAGGGTGGGGTGGGGTGCTAGAAAGATGGCCCTGTGGTTAAGAGCATTTGCTTCTCTTATGGAAAGCCTGGGTTTGGTTCCCAGCATCCACATGTATAACAGAAGTTTTGGTTTCTTTGTAAACTCAGTTATGTTATGTAAATGTTTTTGTTTTAACCCCAAGTGTGGGATTTTGGGTGGGCTATAGTTTGTCCACACCTGTTAATTGGCTCTTTCGGAGTGTGGCTTTTGCCAGCTGGTAACGGCCTTCCATGTGTGCACAGAGAGGGGTGTGGTCTAGGACTCTTGAGAGTATAAATATGAGAGAAAGAAGTTTGGAAAGACCAGAGATGGCTTGGAGCAGACAGATGCTGAGAAACACTTCGGAGACTGCTAGCTGCATCTGTGGTTGACAAAGACTAGTTAGTACAGAGCCCAAAAAGAACCCCTAGGTGAAATAAAGGAGTCTGGGCCCTTTCTCCCTAGAACCTTTAAATTGTTGGGGGGAGTGTTGTTTGTTTCTCTGTGTGTGTTTTTTTGGTACAGTGTGTGTCCCCCCCACCCCATGAAAAACTAAAGCTTTTTTTCTACCACATAAGGGTTAGGTGGTTGGAAGGGAGGCTGAGGCCTACACACCCCAAATAGAGTTTAAAAAAGAGTGCCACATGCATGGTGGCTTCTAACTGCCTGTAACTGCAGCTCCAGGGAGTCCATGACTCTTCTGACCTCAGCAGGCTCCTGCACACACATGGTGCACATACATACAACCAAATGCACACAGACAACAAAACAAATGTTTTAAATATTGGAAAAAATTTTAACATTGAAAAAAAGGCCACCCCCCCCCCCCCCCGTGTGTGGCGGGCACATGGTACAAGTCAGAGAGCAGTCTGATTCTCTCCTTCCACCGTATGTGGGCTCGCGGTGGAGCACAAGCCAGATGCTCACACCAGAACCACCGTGATGGAGAAAGTGAACGATGAGAGGCTCAGTGGTTAAGAACACTGGCTACTCTTCCAGAGGACCAAGGTTCAATTCCTAGCACTCACATAGCAGCTCACCCACCTGCATGTGCTTCCTGGATTCTTTTAACTTTGAAAAGAAAAAGTCACATGAAAACACAGAGCAAGTGCACTGGACCTGTAAGTCCAGTTCCAAGAGGTCTACTCCTCTTGTGGCTTCCATGGGCACTTCAGACATACATAGTACACAGACATACATGCAGACAGAAAGCTTAGACACATAAAATAAATAAATAAATTTAATAGAAAAAAAAAAAGAGCAAATAATGGGGTCTTTTGCGTCTAACTGCCTAGATTTGAATTGAATTTTATTAGTATTTATAACATTTATTATATTAATAGGCAGACCTTTATTAGTATCAGACCTTATAACTATTTTTTAACTTGGCTGACTCCCCATGTTCTTGTACAGACAATGAGAACAAAGAATGTAACTTTAGTGGTACGTGGTTTACCTACCATGTACAAGGCCCTAGGATCCATTCCCAGTACAAACAACAAAAGACACACTGACAGTGCGCCTACAGCATCCTACACACTGCAGGACTCAACAGAACAGCAGCACTTACTAGTATTTGTCATTAGTGTATTAATTATAGATGGGTCATTCCTAGATCACTTGAAGCTCCCCATGGCAACAAAGCTCTGGATGTGGAAACTGACAGAACCCTAACTAGATTTAAAGACTGTCCATGGGGCAAGGCTGGCAGCTCAGAATGATCACAATGGACTACAGAAGATGCATATGGCCTTCTCCTGGGATCTCCATAGATTCTAGTTGTGTTCATGGGAATAGTTACCCTCTCAAAGCTCAATTCCTCATCAGTATGCAACTCCATAGCCAAGTGTTACTTCTGGTAATACAGAGTACACTTTAAGAGTGTTGTGGGTACTGGCCAGGCCTAGTGACGCATGCCTTTAGTCCCAGTACTCAAGAGATAGAGGCTGAGCCAAGTGGATCTCTGTGAGTTTGAAGCCAGCCTTGTCTACATAGTGAGACTATCTCTAAATAAATAAATAAACAAACAAATAAGGAAAAAAAAAAAAAGACAGTAGGTACTGGCTTGGTGGCTCATATCTTTAATCCCAGCACTTGGGAGGCAGAAACAAGGATGTCCACTGAGTTCAAGGCCACCCTGGTCTATATAGTGAATTCCAGGCCAGCCAAGGTTACATAGTGAGACCCTGTCAACCAACCCTTGAGACCCTGTCAACCAACCCTCCACCCCCAAAGAAAAAAAATAAAAAAGTGGGGGTGTTACATGAGAATTAACCCAGGCTTAATCTCCGCTCCCCACCACTTAACTAGCTGGGCCAGAAACCCTGGTACACATATTTAGCCCTTCTGCTTTGTAATTTTCACCGTTCTCTGTTAGATGGTTGAGAACCAACACATAGAGTGCAATGGTGGGCATGCAGCAAATTTCACCTGACTCATGAAAATTTGTTCTTTTTCATCCCTGTCATAAATGAGCAATACCAAATAAACCTCCCAAGGAAGATGCGTGTGCAAAGGAAAAGATGCTTGCTGCTCTTCCAGAGAACCAGAACCAGAGCTCTGTTCCCAGCACCTGTATCTGGTACCTTACTATCTTTTCTTTTCTTTTTCTTTCTTTTTTTTGAGACAGGGTTCTCTGTAGCCTTGTTTGTCCTAGAACTTGGAGATCCGTCTGCCTCTGCCTCCTGAATGCTGGACTTAAAGATGTGGCAACAAATCTACTTGTGCTGATTTATTCCCTATAGCTGAATATTCACAGGTGCACTACTAAGAACACAGAGAGCTGGTTAGCCGAGTATCATAACCATGGAGGGTGGTGGAGAACGCCAAGCATGAAACGGCATACCTTGTATCCCTAGCACTCAGTAGGTAGAGACAGGGGCACCACCTGAGCTCCAAGTTTGAGGGCAGCCTGGACAACACAGCAAGACTCCCATCTCAAAAACCAAAACAATACAGAAATTAATATTGGCCTATAAATGTTAACCACTTTTTCCCATTTTGTACGGGGGTAAAACACAGTGTTAAATAAGACTTTATCTAGTGGGGTTTGGTTACAGAAGTTAAAATTATTTTCTAAGTAACAAAAACAAAACAGTAACAAAAACAAAACAGTAACAAAAATGAACCCATCGCTGAGGTTCCACAATTATTAATTCAGTGCCAACCAGATGCCATCTGTTCCTCAACCGCTCTCTACCCTGTGGTGCTGTGAGGCAAATCCCAGATGCACTTCAGTATGTGCTTCTGAGAAGCAAGGAACATTCAAGACAAATTTTATGTCTAAAATTTGAACCCTCCCCCCAACCAAAAGTTTGGAAATGTGATCAAACCTTTTTCCCAGAGAAGATGGCTTTGTTCAGTTAAGAGAGGGATGCAGTGTATGTAATAAGCTCTAAGCACGACTTATAAGTCATAAATGATTTGGATTTGCAGCCAGTGGAAAAAAACCACTGAAATAGGGCCAGGCAGTGGTGACACACACCTTTAATCCCAGCGCTCAGAAGGCAGAGGCAGGCGGTTCTCTGTGAGTTTGAAGCCAGCCTGGTCTACAAAGCAAGTCCAGGACAGCCATGGCTACACAGAGAAACCCTGCCTCCAAAAACCAACCAACCAACCAAAAAAAAGTCTTTAGGGATCACAAATGAAGAAAGAGAATCTATTAAGATATAAATGTTAGAAATCACAAAGGATTCTATTCCATTAAAGAGCTGACTGGCTAAGAGCACTTACTAGGGCTGGAGAGATGGCTCAGAGGTTAAAAGCACTGGCTGTTCTTCCAAAGGTCCTGAGTTCAATTACCAGCAACCACATGGTGGCTCACAACAATCTATAATGAGATCTCGTATCCTCTTCTGGCATGCAGGTGTACATGAAGGCAGAATAAGGTAAAAATAATAATAAATAAATCTTAAAAAAAAAAAGAGCACTTACTACTCTTACAGAGGACCTAGATTATATTGCCAGCATCTACATTAGGTAGCTCACAGCCACCTGTAACTCTAGCTCTAAGGGACCAGACACCTCTGGCCTTCAAGGGGAACCGGGACTCAGGTATAGATACACAGACACATAAACATACACATTAACTAAAATAAATTTTAAAAAAAGAAATTGTAGGCATAAAAAGATACAAAGAAAAAAAAAAGAAATCAGAAACTGAAAAATGTTATTATAACATGAATAGACAAAATGTTAACATTCAGGATAATACAAGGAACCCTACAAATCCTTAGGAAGATGCCAACTCAGTAGAAGTGGAACAAAGACTTCACATGTATTTTAAGAGGAAACATGAATGGCTAGCATACACAAGAAATTCTCAGCCCCATTTGCAATCTGAAAGATGCAAATTCAAATCACAGGATACGTGGTGGCTGATGGTGGCAGCGGTACACACCATTAATCTCAGCACTCGAGAGATCAGACGCAGGTGGATCTCTCTGAGCTTGAGGCCAGCCTGGTCTATAAAGTGAATTCCAGGACTGCCAAGGCTACTCGGAGAATCTGTCTAGAACACAAACAAGCCAAATTTAAAAACCACAGGACAACACCTGACACCCAAAAGATCTACAAAAATTTTAAAGTCTGACCAGATCAAGATTAGCAAAGATGCATACAATAGCAGCAGTGTAAACACAAAAAACAGTCCAGCATTACCTTCTCATCAATGGTTCCACACCATTCCCGAGTATACACTCAATCCTGAAAATGAGGTCCAGGGGCCAGCAGTAGCAGAAGCCATGTCTGAGAGCCTGACAGCTATTCAGGGCTCCACACAGACGTGCACAATCGAACTCTGAGGAAAAGCCTGCACCCTATGACATATGCAAGCCCTACAGGTGGTTCTGACAGGCTGCCCTATCAGAACTGCTGCCCCTGGAGAAACTTCTGATGTGTGTGCATATACGCACAGGACACACACACATTTGAAATGGTGAAAACAAGGAACCCAACAGCCCAAATAACCACTAACAGAACACTGGATACATACCTTGTGGCCTGTAGTCATTTACAGAATGAGGACACTGAGCTAGGAAAGTGGTCCATACCTGTACAATCCCTGTGGAGAACTACCAAGAGTTTGGGGCCAGTCTGGACTACATAATAAAGACTACAACCTTGTCTCTTAAAAAGTCCTTTTAAAAATAAACAAAAAGTCCCCAAAGAAAAATGAATAAGCTACAGCTATACATGTAACATGGATGGATCTCAATGCTGAATGAAAAGAGCAAACCACACAGGAATGCACACACCTAAATAAGGCTTACAGGCACGGAGAAGGAGAATCAATATTGTTTAGGGATATATACTGAAGTCCAGGAACTACCACTCCAAGCTGATTGCCTCAAACTGAGGGCGCTGGGGAGTTCCAGGAGGGCTCTCTACCTTCCCTCATAACCCTAAAGGCAGAGTGTACAGAAGAAAAAAGAAGTGTCATGAACTTAGTCCTAGGCAATTTTACAACCAGGAAAACTAAGAAGACCCGGCCACGGCCACAACAGAGCCCAGACACATTTATCATAAGCTCCTCTATTTTCTTCTATGGGAGCCTCACCGCTCTCCTCTGGCGTGGGTGTCCACGCTTCTAGATCTCATTATTGGGCATCCACTTCAGCTCATGCCATGCACACTCCTGTAAGTGCAATGAACTTGTAAAAGCCACGTATCATCTCACCTGTTAATTTTTCCACTGTGATTTATCTCAGGCTCAATACAGGATCTTCAGAAGATAAAGGGAAGCTTTTTCTACCCCTATCATGCAAAACAAAACCTCAAAACCTCAGGAGAACAAGTAGTGGTGACCGTGACAGGGCAAGAGTACAGAGGACTTTATTGTTCTCTTTAATGGTAGAATTTGCTTTTTACATAATTTGTCCGCATATCCATTTATTTATTTTGTGTGTGCGAGAGAGAGAAGTTGCACCTGTGGAGGTCCCAGACAGACTAAACTTCGGGAGCCAGTTCTCTTCTTCCACCATGTGGTTTTCAGACACAGTGAACTTGGTCGTGCAGCTTGGTGGCAGGTGCCCTCTGAGCTATCTCACCAGCCCATACTCTGAATTTCTGTTTTATTTATTTATTTACTTTTTTTTTTTTTGAGAGAGGGTCTCACCGTGTAACTGTGGCTGTACTGGAGTTCACTCCTTTTTTAAAGGCTGGATAAAGAGTTTACACATATTTCCTATTTCAAAACTATACATATGCATTATTTTCTGTTGCCGGGTTAGTGGCTCATATGATACAAATCCCAGCACTTGGAAGTTTGAAGCACAAGGACTGCCCTGAGTTCAAGCCCACTCTGAACTACATATAGTAAATTCCAGGCTAACCTGGGCTACAAAATGAGACCCTATCTCAAAAGACTAAAACCAAATAATTCTCTGGTGTATTTTTTTTCAGGATTGTTTTCTTTTTTAAAGATTTATTTATCTATTATTATGTGTACAGTTCTCTGCCTGCACGTACACCTGCACATCAGAAGAAGGCACTAAACCTCATTATAGATGGTTGTGAGCCACCATATGGTTGCTGGGAATTGAACTCAGGACCTTTGGAAGAGCAGCCGGTGCTCTTAACCTCTGAGCCATCTCTCCAGCCCTGTCTTGTGTATTTTTAAAAAATGTATTTTACAAAACAACTTTCAGTGTAAAGGACCACTAAAACAAATATTCCAAAGAAGAACCGCAACCATACTGACTGCATGTGTGGTACCTGAAGGGTTAAGCTAGTTTCTCTGGCCCTCTGCAGAGAGAGCCAGCAGCTGGGCCACAGTGGGAGTTCCTGGCTCCAGCTGGCTTCAGCCTGGATCAAGCTCCACGCCCAGGCACTGGCACCTGGGGGAGGGGTCTGGACAGGTGGTACCTATAAGTCCCTGGTGACCTGATCTATGCAAAGGGCTGCATCCAATCAGATTTGAGCTAGAGCTCCTCCTGCTAGCTCTTCCAGCTGCTAGGAGGTCTGCGGGTGGCAAGCCTGAAGGTGGGGAGAAGGGGAAGAGAGCCTAGGTGGCAGAATGGGGGTGGAGAAGGAAGTGGGTGGGCTGGGTTCAGATACCAGGGGAGGCTGCTAGGATTATCACCTGCTGAGAGTGAGATTAGGTTTCTTCCGAAGGGCTCTTCTATCTAATGCTCCCTTGAAAGCTGTCTCCCGGTGGCTTTTCTCTGTTGGACAGATGGTGTCTGAGCTGTCTCTTGGAGGGTGGGCTTCTTGAGGGAATGGTGGAAGTGGGGTGGAGCATGCTGCCGGCTCTTCAGCCGCCTGTTAAGCCTTGGGACTCCCTGCTTTCCAACAACTCCAGCCTGTGCTCTTATTCAGACCTTATTCAGAGTCAGGCAGTGCTCGGAGTCAGTCACACAATTTACTCCCATTTAGTTTTCACAGCACCCAACTGCTTAAAGCTTTGATACAACTCTT
Organism: Meriones unguiculatus; assembly: GCF_030254825.1. Classification (NCBI taxonomy): domain Eukaryota; kingdom Metazoa; phylum Chordata; class Mammalia; order Rodentia; family Muridae; genus Meriones; species Meriones unguiculatus. Next base: position 126,100,686 of record NC_083352.1, on the reverse strand, counting down.
AAGGAAAATGTAAGTTAAACACTTGTGGGGGCTGAAGAGAAGAGGTTGAGAGCACTGGCTCTTCTTCCTAAAGGTCCTAAGTTCAATTCCCAGATAACCATCTATAATAAAATCCAGGGCTTTCTTCTATCATGCAGGCCCACATACAGACAGAATTCTGTATAAATAATAATTTTTTTTAAAGGTAAAAGTTAAAAAATTAAAAAAAAAAAGTTAAATACTTGCCCAAAGTCAAAGAGCAAGTAATCAGCACTTGAGCGCAAGCAGCCCAAGGCCACAGCCCCAGCAACAAAACCATCACTTGCTATAGTGTATTCTCCTATGTGGAAACAAGTTCCTCCTTGTTCAGGCCAGATATCTGGGCCCTCTCTCTCTTTCCTCCTTCCTCCCCCACTAGTCACCAGCAAAACCAGTATATCAAGCTCTGACCATTGCTCATCGTCTGCCATACCTCTACCATGGTACAGGGCACTACCATCATCGTGTTTCTGCTCTTGCTTGAGTACTTCATTCTCTAGAGCAGTGCTTTTCAAACTTCCTAATGCTGTGACCCTTTAATACAGCTCCTCATGCTATAGTGACCCCCAACCATAAATTATTTCATCACTGCTTCCTAACTGTAATTTTGCTACGGCTATGAACTGTAATGTAAATATCTGATATGCAGGGCATCAGATATGCGACCCTGTGAGAAAAGTCCTTAGACCTCCAAGGGGGTTGGAAGTCACAGGTTGAGATCCTTGCTCCAGAGCGACCAGAGAGAGTCTCCTAAAACCTAAGTTGGATCTGGTCATTTCCTGGCTCAATACTCCTCTATGCCTTCCAGCCTGTTTCAGAACACGAGCAACGTTCTATGCGGCCCTATAGGGGGACCTGGCTGCAGGTTACTTGTCAGCTTAATTTCTACATACTCCTTGCCTGTCTAATACATATTTGAAGTTGTTTTTTGTTTTTGTTTTTTTATTTTCTGTTCTGTTCCCTCTATTTCAATATTCTTTCCCCTAATACTTGCATGGATTACACCTTATTGCAATCAGGCCCAAGGTTACCTATCAAAGGCCTTTCTGACTATCCTAGTTGCAACAGAAATCTTTCCCTTTCCCTTGTATTTCCCCCCCTGTGGTCCTAAATACTACCTGACATGTTATTACAGTTGAATGACAAGAGGTGTTCACACTATTTGCTCAATGTCTAGTTCAGTGACTGTCCTACAGCAGGAACTCTGTATTTGTTAATCAACAGATGAATGAATGACCAACATCTCTCAGGAAATGACTCACTTTAGAGAGGAAGGCTGCCTAAACACCCTTGGCTCTTTCTTAGCCTTGTGACCTTCCGTAGCTCCAGAGCAGTGGTCAATGTCCCTCCCTGTTACAAAATGTCCTGGGTACATACCATCATCACTGTGTCATCCACTTGCGCTTGCAGGCATGTGTACAGACACAGAGACATGGGAGACAGAACTCAGGACTGGTTCTAAGAGAGGGAACAAGCACGGGCCCTAAGAGACCAGGAGCAGTGAACTCTAGGGCAGTTATCTTGTCATTGCTGCCCTGCCAAGGTCCCTATACCACACACAGCTGGCTTTTATTTATTTTTATAGAATAAAGAATCATTGGATAGTTGAGGGGGCTGATACACACTTGTAATTACAGCATTTAGGAGGCTGAGGCAGGATGACTGAGTTCAAAGGCAGCCTGGGCTATATACTAAGATGGGAGTTGGGGGCGGAGAGAAAGTCAGTGGAAGATTTTGAGTCATGGAGTGACAGCTTGACCTGCAATTTGAAAAGGTTCACATTGGCTGTATGAAGAAGCCAGGGCAGAGGAGGGAGACCATGGAGGAAGTGGTTTCCTTGACTCAGTGAAGGAGAGAATTAGCAATAGCTGCTTAATTCCTAGCCTTGGCTGGCTATTTCCACTGCAGAAAGCACAGCCTGGGCTTCTATTCAGTTGTTCTCATGATGGCATCTTTCTGTTCTGCCAACACCCTGGTGAGGTGGATGCCAGCAGAACCTACATTTTGCAGAGAAGAAATCTGAGGCTACGAGATGCAAAGTCACCTGTTAAAGATTATACAGCAAATCATCAAGAAATCTGACAACAAATGTTGGCAAGGATGTGGTGAGAGAGGAACCCTTATTTGCTGCTGGTGGGCATGCAAGCTAATAGAGCCATTATGGAAATCATAGGAAGTTTCTCAAAAATTTAAAAATAGAGCTACCAAATGACCCAGCTATCCTACTTCTCTGGGCATCTGCCCAAAGAACTCCATATCCTACCACTGAAATCCTGTATATCCACAGTCACTGCTGCTAAGGTCACAGCAACAATGGAACCAGCCGGTATGTCCATCAACACAAGAATGGATATTGAAGATATGGTGTGTGTATGTACACACAAATGTATGTGCATCATGTGTATACACACACATATAGATGTCTTACTATACATACACATATGTACACACAAATAACAGGTCCCAAAGAAACCCAGGACAAAGCTCACTCAGTATCTATGCCTCCTCCCAGCACTTCTCACCCTGCCCCTGTACCGTAAACCTCTCATGGTCTAGTTCAGTCTGGACTCTTACAGATACCTCTGGCTGTACTCTCTCTCATACATACATATATGTACAATATATATATATATATTATATACATACATACATACACATAATGAAATGATAGTCAAAAAGAAAAATAAAATTATGAACTTTGCAAAGAAAGGGATGAATCTGGAAATTATAATATTAAACAAAGCGACACAAACTCAGAAAGACAAAAAAACCCACACACTCTGATAAATGGATCCTAGTTTGTAATGTACATGCATGTATGTGTGTATAAATGAGTGTAAATGCAGTTAAGCCTAAAAAATAAGAAGGAGACCAGGCGATGACAGTCATAGGTGATAAGGAGGACAGGGGTGGGCAAAAAGAAAAAAACAATGGAACATGAAAAAAATAAAATAAAAAGACTGGGAGAAAGCTTAGAGATGAAGGGAATAGGAATCTACTAAAATTCACTGTTCAAGCTGCCATAATGATATTTCATACTGTGTGCTAATTTTAAAAATAAAAACTATACAGAAAAAGTTACAGAGCAAATTGCCAGCCTCCAGCGGCGCTCCATTTCTACTTGAGAGACTACAGGTTTGATAGACTAACCAGGCGCCAAAGTCCAGTTCCAAGCCTCATCCATGCTTACCCAATGGTCTGCCGACTGTCAGGAACGTATTAAAGGGCGACAACCCACCGAGTGCTCCTTAGGTGCTTGGATACACCGCTGTGTTGCCCAAACTCATGCAGCAAGCAATCCTCCTGCCTGGGCCTCTCTAGTAGCCAGGACTATTTGCCTATGTTACTGCGCCTAGCTCTAAATGCTTCTAATGTGTGAGCTACCTGCTACTCAACTGAACCAAGGAGTCATGACATCTATTTTACACATGCAATCAGTGTAGCTGACAGAGGCAAAGTCAAAGGCAAGTAAGTGTGTATGATACCTTACTGTCACAGAACTCATCCTTTTATCACTGTCATTGTGTGCCCTCCCCACTTGTTTTGTTTTTGAGAGTGTTAACATATAGCTAAGGCTATTCTGGAATTCATTATGTAGCCCAGGCTAGTCTCAAAACTTGTGGCAATCTTCCTGCCCCAGTCTTCTAGGTACTGTTATTACAGGCATGAGCCACCAAAATAATAATGATGGTGATAGTAATAATAATTTTTAACTTTAAACTATGTGTATGTGTCTGTGTGGGAGTATGTGAACCTGAGTGCCGCTGCCTGTGGAGGCCAGAGGAGGGTACACAATTTGCTGGAGCTGGAATTACAGGTGGTACTGGGGAGTGAATTGGGGTCCTCTCCAAGAACAGGAAGCACTCTTTAACTGCTGAGACATCTCTCTAGCTTCTCACTTCTTGTTTTGAAAAAATAAACTTAACATTTTTGGGGTCATTGGGCCAAGGGGGAGCACCACTAGATGACATTGTGGTGTTCTATACTCTGAAGTACACGTTTGTTTGTCTGAATCCTCCTAATCAGACTCCTACAAAAGGCTTAAATTCAAGATCCAAATCCACAACATCTGTTTGTCCATCTACAGCGAGTGGTGGCCTGAGCTGAGGACTTAGGCAAAAAGAGACAGAAGGATCAAGAGTCACAGGGTTAAATGAAGACAAAAAGAAAACTTTCATGAGACTCCTCCTCTTCCCTCAAAAAAAACAAAAAAACAAAAAAGCTCACTTTCCAACCGAAATAAACCTTTTAAGCCTGGCATGGTGGCACATACCTAGAACCCCAGCACAGAAGGCTGTGAGTTTGAAGCCAGCCAGGACTAAAAAGTGAGACTATCTGGAGGAAGAGAGTAAAGGAAATGTGTCTTTTAACTATCTTATGAATAGGGTCTCACCAGGTACTTGGGAAGCAGAGACAAGTAGATCTCTGCGACTTCAAGGCCAGCCTGGTCTACATATACATATCAAGTTTCAGGACTACATGAAGACACCCTGTCTCAAAACTAAATAAATAAAATAAACATGGTCTCACTATGCAGCTCTGGCAGTTTTGAAACTTGTGTAGTCAGCCTAGACTTCCTAGAGTACTGGACTTACTTCATAGATCCACCTTCCCCTGCCTGTCAGGCATTGGGTTAAAGGCAAGTACCACTTAGGCTACCTTCCAGCTCTTAAAAACAATGAGTGATAGCCATGACCCTATAGACAGGTGGAACTCCCATGCACTAACTTCATTCTGGAGAGACTTGCAAAGCAGGAAGGGGCAATGACTTTCAGTTCCTGTAAGTCTACAGTGACAGCTGATTCAGCTAGATGATGTCACCTTCACAAACCTCCTGACTAGCAGCTGAGAGGGTAAAAGCAGGAAATTAGAGGATACTGAATGGCTAAGTTCAAACATGCCTGTGGCAAAGCCTACAATAACCCTAAGCCCTGGAGCATCCCCTTGTATACAAGCTTTCTCAGCTGGCAGGGCAGTGGGTATCCCTCGAATCCCCAGATGCTTCCCCAATCCTCCTTCTCTACATTCTCAAACACACTGGCAAGAGCAACCTAAGGAAGCCTGGCTTTGGAGCAGACCTGTCTGGGTCCAAATCTATGTTTTGTCTTATGCAAGCTGAGGACCGTAAGCATATAATTCTATCTCTCTGGGCCTCTATTTCCTCACTGTGGGGTGGCAGAGACAAGCAGATGCTTTCTTGGAGCTTGCTAGCTGGCCAGCCTACCCCAATAGGGAGAGCTGCAGGCAAATGACAGATCCTGTTTCAAAGGAGGCAAATAACATTTCTGAGGATGACACCTAAGGCTTTGCCTTTTGACCTTTATAGGCATTTATGTGAAAACAAACAAAAAAAGGGCACACATATAAAAAAAATTTAGGGATATGTGGCAAAAAGAATACATGTAAATTACTGAGTCTGTACAGCACCTGGTACTTAGCATTCAAAAGGTCTACAGAGCAAGTTCCAGGACATCCAGGACTACACAAAAAAAAAAAAAAAACACCTGTCTAGAACACGCCCCCATCACCACCACCACCAAAAAAAAAAAAAGTAGATTGAAAGAACACTATTAATTCTTAGTAGCTTCAGTTGTGTTGTTGTTTTGAGACAGACAGGGTTTTGCGTAGTCCAGGTTGGCTTCCAATTCACTATGTAGCTGAGGAAGAACTCTTCCCAAGAACTGAGATTAAAAGCCATGTGGCCACTCCACTCCACTTTAAACTTAGGTTCTAAAAAGCTGTTCTGGCTGCAGTGTTGAGGCAAGTGTGATTTTTGTATGGTCTTGATCTCCTGCCTTTTATCCTATCCTTCTAGACACTCAAGAAACTGGACAAGAAAGATAAGAAACAATTCCAGAAGGACTGAGGAGATAGGAGTGATTTCTGCCCTGGTCAAAGGGTAGAGAATCTGTGGTGCCTTGCTCTGTAGGTAGAGGGAGTGGCCCACTCAGGGAGGAGTGAGAACCCTAAGCCAACTGTATTGTTTCTGCCTCTCTTGTGGGAGTTTCTGCCAATGACACAAAGCTCTGGAATGCAACCCCCTCAACACATGGACACACACAAACACAAGCGCACATGCACACTCGCTCAGACACACACACACACACACATACACACACACATACATAGATTCTTCAGTTCATAGAAGCATAGCTGTACTTTGCAGTCCTCCCAGGATCTGTTCAGAGCTAGCCTACAGGAAATGGTCGATAAAGAGCTACTGATTGATTAATGAAGAGAGGGAATATTCTCTGCCATTAAGCAAATATTAATGAGAACTATGAGTACTATGTTGGTCTCTGGGGATTTGAGGTGATTAGGATGGGTTTCTAATTTTTTTTTTTCTTTCTGAGTTCAGAATCAACAGAGGGAGTAAAGAACTACAGTGCTGGACACAATTGCTACAGCAGCAACATTTGCTGGCACTCCCCCAAACCCCCAACAGGACAAAGGGCTTCTGAGACAGGCTGCTTGGGTTCAAAGCATGACCTTACCACTCACTAGCTGCATTTCTGAGATCAGAGTCCTTCTCTGTGCCTTCTTTCCCCATGAAATGAAATCAAGAGTAATTCTTCCTGGTTTTCAGGGTTTGTTTTTTTGTTTTTTTGGCTTTGTTTGTTTTCTGCTGCCTTGTTTTCTGAGATCATGTCTCCTGCTCTGAGTTCAGTTCCTAACATTCATATGAAAAGCCAGGTGTGGTGGCATGCACCTGTAACAATATTACTTGAGAGCTGGAGACAGGCAGGTCCCTGGGGCTCACTGGCCAGCTGTTTAGACTAAGTGGCAAGAGACCATGTCTCAAAATAAATTAAAGTGGAGAGTGACAGAGGAAGGGAGTTGAAGCCCATGTCTGGCTTCCTTCACATTTGCACATACAGGCAAATACACACATACACACTTACATACAACACACAAATATAACATTCATGTTAGAAAAAAAGAAAAGCAGTTACTGTCAAATGGCATTAGGTGATGATGCCCGGATTCAAACCTGTAACTGCAACTCTACTACATGTTCCCAGCTAAAGCAACCTCCTTCTCATAGAGATCCAGGACAAGGGACCAGAGAGATGGCCGGGCAGGCAAAATCACTTGTCACAGAGGGGGTCACGGTGGCACTTATCTTTAATCCCAGCACTCAGGAGGCAAAAGCTGGTGGATTTCTGTGAGTTTGGGGCCAACATGGTCTAAAAGCAAGTTTTAGGACAGCCAGAGTTACACTGTGAGACCCTGTCTCCAAAACCAAAAAGTGCTTGTCATACAAGTATGATGACCTGTGCTCAATCCCTCAAGCACACATTAAGACAGAACAGCAGGGGTGCGGTGACATACTCGTTTAATCCCAGCACTGGGGAGGCAGAGGCAGTCTCTGAGTTTGAGGCCAGCCTGGTCTACAGAGTGAGTTCCAGGACAAGCAAGGCTACACAGAGAAACCTTGTTTTGAAAACAAAACAAAATAAAAACCAAACAACAACAAAACTACCCTCTGGCCTCCACACACTTGCTGTGGCACACACGGCACAAACACGCTAATAATGATGATGCTCATAATCATGATGGTGAAACAACACAGACAAAAATAAAAAGACCGCTGGGCATGGTGGCGCACACCTGTAATCCCAGCACTCTGGGAAGCAGAGACAGGCGGATCACTGTGAGTTCAGGCCCAGCCTAGTCTACCTTGTCTTGAATAAATAAGCAAATAAATAAATAAACAAGCCCAGCACAGTGCCACAAACAACAGAGGCCTCCCAAAGGAAGACCTGGAGATCAGTCATTATTCCTGGACTGTTTCCAAGGTAGGTACTGAGAAGCCCAAAGAAGGGACCTCTTTTTCACCCTGAAGGGCTCTGAAAAGGACTCAAAGGGTCAGGTATTAACTGCAGGCTTTTCTCTGAACTTCCACGCACTTCTCTTACTGAAGCTTCTGGCACTAATATGGAGCACTATCTTCTACTACCAAATCAGAGCCCAGAGAGTGCTGCAGGTGCAGTCCACCTGCATGGACAGGCAGGCAGGATAGACTCTGTCTGGTCCAAACACCTTTCAGTTTCACCACTCAGCCACTAACCAGGGTCCTCATATCTGCACCTGCTGCTTGACCCAGTCCCATGAGACCCAGAACCCTAGACTTGGGCTTCCTCTGGACCTTGTCCCAAAGGATCATTTCTGAGTGACTCCCCAAAGCCTTCCCTAGCATGGTACCCCAAGGGTTGCATCTGAATGTGGGTGCTGTGAGTAAGGCGAGCAGATGGAGCATGGGTAGAACAAAGGGTGGCTATTCTTGTTCTGAATAGTGGGGTGAGGTGTTCTGGACCCTAGACTTCATTTATATAGAAGTGACACTGCTCTGGGCTGCATCAAAGCTTCTCCTAGTATCCTAGCCGGGCAAGCAAGGACACCCTGGGATTAAAAGCCAATACCCATTTCTACTTCTCATTTGAGTCACACTCAACAGTCTGAACTTGCCTGGTAATTTCATGGCAGAAGGCAGCTAACAGCCAAGCTGGTGAGGGACAAAGCCACACAGAGAAATTTGTAAAGACCTAGAATTTGGTAGGCTTATTCTCCACCACGCAGTATACAGGGTACTCTACACACTCCAGCTAACCTGTCTGCTAACCTGGCCATTAGATACTTAGCCACTGGTAGGCCCAATGGCAGCTGGTAAAAGTAAGATGATCCTGTGCTCAATAAATTCCACACACACAATAACCCTGTGAAACAACCTGTCTAGAAAGAACTATTTCCCTTTTACAAATGTCTAGGCATAGAGAAGTAAGCTTGTCCAAACTCATGAAAATAAGGAAATGTTAAGTCAAGGTTTGTTTGTTTCTTTTTTTAAATGCTTGCTGGTTCAGTGAATGAATGAATGATTCAGATACCTATGGCTGTGGCCTTAATCAAGGAGGAGCAACAAGACTAAACATTTATAGTTCTCAAAGTGCTTTTTCACTTATCATCTCCTTGGGCCTCTCTGCCAGCCCAGGATGGAGGCGAAATGGGTGTTATCTTTCTTCAACATACGAGGCGACAGGCAGAGCTTAGCAAGAGGCTTATGGCCATTGAACAAACAAGAAATGAGGCCAACCCAGAAAAACTCCATAGCACCAACAACACGTAGCTTATTTACACAGATATGGAGGCAGCCACTGTGTGCTAGGCATGCTGCTGTACATTTTAAATGTTCAACTAATACATCTTCCAGTCATCAACTATGGAGGGGTCTGCCATCTTGGAGAACCTTGGCCAGAATTAGAGAAAATACACCCTACTGCCAAATGCCTAGTCAACAACATGGGTCATGCTGTGTACAAGTTCTGAGTTGAGGCCCTGGTGAAGGAGGTGGGGACAAGGCTGTGAGCCAAGGTCCTCAATTTCCTAACTTAATTCTTGGGCCAAAGGCTAGCCACATCTTCTGTAGCCCAAACATTTGCTCTCAGAAAGCAGCTCCTCAGACCCCAGAACACGGGTGGCAGAGGCAGACAGATTTCCATGAATTTAAGGCTAGCCTGTTCTATATAGTAAGTTCCAGGACAGCCAAGCCTGCATAGGGCTACCTTGTCTCAAAAAGGACTAAAATCCAACAAAAGCAACTCGACCCAGGGTGGCAGCAACCAGACAATTGCAAGAGCAATAGCGGCCACACCGAGTGGCGACTGTGTGCCAGGCGCCGTGCATCCTAACAGGCGTTTTCAAGCCCTCAGACTGCTTCCAGAAAAGCACTAGGATTTATTATCTCCCTGCTGTGTCTTTTAAAAAACATTTATTTATTTATTTTGTGTAGGGTACAGTGGGGTGAGGCAGCATGCCTGTGGAAGTCAGAAGACAACTTGGGGTGGGTGGCTTCTTTCCTTCTACCACATGGATTCTGGGAACTGAACTCATGTCATTAGGATTTATGGCAAATGCCTCTATCCACTGAATCATCTCATCTGCTCTTTTTCTTTGCTTGTTTGTTTGTTTTCCCCGAGACAGCTCTTCCTCTGTAATGTAGGCTAGCCTTGATGGCATTCTTCTTGTCTTAGCCTCCCAAATGCTGGGATTACAGGCAGGAGTTACTATGACAAGCTACTATAGACAACTCATTATTATTTACTTTTTGTTAGTTTGAGACAGGACTAGGCTAGTTTAGAACTCCTTATTCAAAGATGTCCTAGAACACCTGATCCTCCTAAATACTGTGTTTCAGACCTGTGTTACAAAGCCTGGTTAAGTGCAGTGCTAGGACTGGAGCCCAGGACTTCCTAAATACTAGGCAAACACTCCAGCAAGTTACACTCCTAACCCTCCTAATACCTAACTCTTCAACAGTGATCACCAATTTTCTCCCAAGGAGGTACTGGCAAGGTGAGTAGCATAAACATGAGAGCAGCTGCTACCAGAAAGAGTGAAGGCCTCCAGAGACTCCAGAACCTTTCCCACCCATAGCTGTAATCTCAATCATTTTCTACGTGTTTTGAGACTGCTCAGTCTTGCCACACCCTCCCAGGTAGCTGCTTTTACCATCCTACTGAGAGAAGAGAAGAGGACTTATGCTCAAGGCAACAGCAGTTTGTTCCTCTACGGCCCTCAAGGAGTTTGTAGCTTCTACTGGCCATCCACCACCCCCTGGAGAGAAGTGGAAGTCGTGGACTGGTGAGACTTCTGGGCTTGGCAGGAGGCAGAGCCTTATTGACTTGTGTCCTCCCTTAGGCAACAAGCCTATGCATGTGACAAGGTGCATGTCTTTCACATGGAACTGCTTTGGGGAAATTCCAGGATACCTTTTGGACTCAAGAAGTCTCAAGGATGAGAGACTGGCACAACCCTGAACTGCAAGCTAAGCTAACTATTTGTAAGCATTGTAACTAGGTCATCAGGTTCCTGGAGAAGCCAGCTGTGCCTGGGGGAGGAGGAGGGAAGTTTTGTAGCCTACAAGATCCCTACTTCCCCTCAGGCCACACCTCCTCGAAATCTGCACCTGCTCTCCAGCTGACCCCTCCCCCTCGTCGGCCCAGCTGCCAGGCTCCCAAGGCCCCTCCCTGCCTTCCTCGGTGGGAAGGCCCTTAGTAGGAGACACCTTTTTGTCATCTGAGACTTCAGAGGAGCTAAAGAAGTAGCTGCCTCTCTGGAGGGTATTTTGCTCTACCAGGGCAGCAAGAAAGCTGGGCCTCATTGGGGCTGCCAGGGTACCTTGCTGGCACAGTCACAGCAGGTGGCAGGAGACAGGTGATGTTTACCCTACAAAGGCTAGAGTTGCCAAAAGGCTTCAATCAATCCTTTGAATCTGCACCTGGCTCTGAGCCCCAAATAACAACCAGGGCAACCTACCTGCTCTGCAGGTCCCAGGTGCCTTTGACTCTTCCCTCCCTGCAGCTCTGCCTGCTGCGTCCCAGCTGACAAGGGTTTCTTTCTCCAGGGGTTACTGGAGACCTGACTGCATCCCATGGGTGCTCTGGGTCTCTCCCCTCTGAGTCCATTACTACCACCAACCACCCCCATCCCTAATGCCCTAAGGTTTGTATCAATCACTCCCTGCTTTCTTCTGCTTGACCAGTTTTACCACCAGCCCAGATCTTCTTCAGCAAAAGCCATGATAGCTCACCGTCTCCCAGTGTTTCACAGGTACCCTTCAGATCTGGCTGGCTAGTTCTTACCCAACTAGCCTATCCCAGCCACATTCCTTTCACCTATTTAAATCTTTCACTGAGCTGGGTGTGATAGTGCAACCCCAGCTCCTGAGGAGGACTGAGCTCAGGAACAGAAGGGCTCTACAGAGGCCCTGTTTCAAAACAGGCAGAAAATGACTGGGACATAGGGAAGACCACCTGCACACCATGCTTAAGGCCCTGTGTTCAACTCCCAGTGACCAGGGTAGGAAGAAGCAAAGAAGCCTTCATGTTCCACACCTTCTTAACAGGTGATAGCACCAAAAACTGAGTCCACTGTATGTCAGGCAGAAGGCTATGGTCTACACTCTACAGTCACTCTCTCAAAAAAATATTGGCCATTGTCACTGAATTCCAAATATTGTGCTAGATGCAGGTAATAAAAGCTTTCAGGACAAAGGCAAATACTCTGGGAGCTTAAGTTTCCCTGAATTAGACAGTAAACATGTAAACATGAACAGCCTCTGGGGAAGTGATACTCACGTTGAGACCTGAATGATAAAAAGAGAGTCCTAATCAGAACTGAGGCAGGCAGAGTGACTCCCAGCAGAGGAAAACATGGAGCCTCTGAGGAAGAGAGCCATTACCATTATCTTCATTTTACAGATGAGGAAGTAGAGAGCTCAGCAGACAAAGCTACACTGCTGAAAAGCTATGGGTACTTAAGCCCCAGTGACTTTCCCTACTCTGACCCTTTCCACTGGGGGTGCAGAGAGTCTAGACTGGCAATCTATCTGGCCAGGGGCCAGGTGGAAGGTGACAATGCAGACTGAGGGTGGAGGCCTCTGGACCAAGTAATCAAATGGGTGGTGATGGCAGAAGTGGGACCATTTGGCCAAGGCCTGGCCACCTGTAAGATGTAATCAGTGGTCTGGCCTCCACCACAGATTCGGCACAAGTCATTCAGCAAGTGCTTGGGGCTTACTCCCAAGTCACATGTGTTTGCGTCCTCGGAGAGTGACAGTGCACTACTACATCTAGTAGTAACAACCCTCCTGTTCACTGAACAGACCCCAGCCAATCCCCTGCCGAAGCCTGGGCACTGCGCCAGGGACTCCGGAGAAAATAAACCAATCCAGGTCTGCAGAAAAAGCAGAACATTGTGGCATAAGGATAGACTTTGGCACAAGGCCTAGTGTCAGGCTGTGCTCTGCCTCTTAGAAGATGTGTCACTCCGGAGGTCTCTGAGTCCTGGGTGTGCCCTCTTCAGAGCAGTGTGGGGATCAGGTAAGATGCTTATGTCAAGGGCACGCACACAGCACCTGGCACAGAGCAAGCATGTACTTCACACACAACACCTGCTATTATTCCTAACAACACTTAGGCATTCGATGTCTCATTTTTTGCCTTGCTTACTCTGGTAAGGTTGGCATTATCCACTCAGGTTTATGGATTCGAGAATTGGAAGTTGCTTTATCTACAGGTTTGTTAAAAGTGATTAATAAACAGTGTTTTGGCCTGGCTGCTCTGACATATCCCTCAAAAACTTAGCACCATCCAGGCACAGTGACATACGAATGCGACCCCAGTACTTTCCAGGTAGAAGGAGGACTGTAGTAAGTGCCAACGTAGCCTGGACTACACAGTGAGACTCTGTCTCAAAAACAAAACCCCCGAAATCTCACGTGATAAAGACATGGTCCCTAATGCAAGCAACAGTGTTCTGATGCAGGATCTTCAGGAAGGTAACTGGATGATGAGGGCAGAGACGATAATGGGTTCACTCACTGACTGAAATCAAGCCATTTTACTCAGAGACTTGAAGATGGGGAGGGATTAAAAGGTCTGCTCAGCCTGACATCCTCTTCTCATCACTGAAGAGCAGATTCACAATTTAATGGGCTATTGGGCAATGGGGAAAACACTGGATGGAAGTGAATCACTAGGGGCACACAGTGATGGGTACATTCTTTTCCTAGCTCTGTCTCTCATGCCTCTTGCTTCCTCGCTACCATGAGGTAAGCAAAAGCAACTCTGCTTCACCATTTGTGGGCCACAAAGTTCTGCCTCACCACTCATAAATCAGAGACAATGGAGCCAAGGGCCATGAATTGAAAGCTCTCAAATGGTGAGCTAAAATATCTGGGAGCAGATAGATGACCACATAGACTGATTCAAATGTTAAGGATGACACTGGTCAGTCCCAAGGTGTGAAGCACTGAGACAGACTGCCCACAGGAAGCACCACCACACCAGTGGTGCCTTCATCTAAGGCACGCACTTAAACTAAATGAACCCACAGGAGCAGTGCATGGTGGGGCAAGCCAGTAATCCCAGGAAGTATAGGAGTTCAAGGTTATCCCCAGCAACACAGTGAATTTGAGGCCAGCCTGGGATACATGAAACTCAAAAGGCCACCTGCTCCCAGCAAAACAAAATAAACTTCAGGCAAATGGATTTTATGTCTGGCAGGCATGTCACTCCGTTTTAATTTCCTCCCTGGAAATGAGGCTGAAAGCACCCATCTTACCTGGAAATATGAACAAAAGGTTTGGTCCATCAGAAAACACTATCATGTACATAAACTGTCATCCGATGGTGCTGTTTTCAAAGCTAAACACTGAGCTGGAACCCCAGCTCCTCTGGGCCTGTGAGACCTTTAGAGCATCCTTTTTCTTTCAGCCTCAGTTTTCTTGACCATAAAAATAAAGATGCTACCTACTTTGTAGGTTGTTTCAAGGATGAGAAGTAAACAGCCTAAGCTTTAGGATAAGGCAGACCTGGGGACAAGTCCTAACTCTGCCTCCTGTTATACCCCCTCAAGGCTGTTAGCTTTCCTCCCAGGCTTTGCCCAGTACTGTGCTACTCACACAAGCTGCTTTACTCCCGTGCCTCAGTTGTGAAAAGCCGCTAATAATAGTACATACTTCAAGTGCTACTGTGAGAATAGAATCAATTCAATTAGTACTTGTATCGCACACTGAACAATGCCTGGCATAGAGTAAGCATTCAATAAATGTTAGGTGCTATTAATAGCAATGTTAACAATAATATTAATCACCAAGTGGAATAAGAGGGAGGGGTTGCTTAGTCCTGGGACATGGGCAGCCCCTGGAATAATTCCACAGAAGTGCCTGGACATCTGTCTGGAAGCAAGCTTTCAGCCTACGGGAGATGCTTCCGTGGAAAGGGCATGAGGCTGGGCTCCTAGGTCCCGGTCCCACAGACCAGGGGCCAGCCTCTGGGGAGGCGAGTCAGGTTCCTCTGAAGGGACACTGTGTTCCCAGTGGTTGTGTTCCAGGCGCTGCCTGACTCTGACTTGGGAGAACAAAGGCACATGTGTGTGGCCAGGGTGGAGGGAGGGGAATGTTTCCCTTTCAAGAGTTGGAACAAAGGATCTGAGGCATAGTTGAGTGCATTCCAATCCCCTCCCAAGCCAGCTCCCATTCCTCAGATGACTGTCCAATGTGGTTCACAACCTTCCAGCTTCCTTTTGAAAGGTGACTTGGGAAGGGGTGGCAAGCTCTGTCACTCCACCCTGTCATCAATCTCCAAGAAACAGAATTTTAAAAGCAGAACCTTGGATACCTCTCTTAGGAATCTTTGTCCTATGCCCACATGGGTAGGAACCTCCGGGAGAAGTTAGTTCATGGAGAACACAGGGTATTCCAAGTGACAGGTCTAATGCCCCTCTAGGGGAGAGTTCATAACGGATGGAGCCAAGGAGATAGGCCAGGCGTTCTTTTGGACTGATCCCACAGTCTAGCATTAGAGGCAGATTATCAGAAAGGCATCCCCAGTCATAGGGGAGGACAGGTTGGAGGTGGTGACTAGGTAAAGGGGGAAGGGAGTAAGAGCAGAGAAAGTGACTGAAAGAGGAAAGGGAGGGGCATAAAAAAAGTAGGGGGGCACGCCTCTTGGGACATTACTTTCCAGTTTCCACACTCTGCAGCAGGAATCTGGCTGCTGGGCTGGGACAGGAAGAGGTCTATGGAAGTCATTGCAATGGCATTTCCTGGAGAGCACGAGAAAAAGCTCTAGTTCCGAGGGAAACTATGCTCTCTACCCAGAGAACGCCATAGCTTGGAGCTAGTGTAGGCCTGGCCAGAGACTCACTGGGGATGAAACCAAGCCACACAAAGTCCCAAACAAAGGTGGTTTCTCACTATAAAAACAGTGACTGAAGGAGCCCAAAGATTATGACAGTCCTGCCTGGATGACTGCCACTATTCTGAGCACTTTAGGGTCAAGAACTGCCTTTCTGAACCTTCCCAAAAAGCCCAGGTCACACAGCAGGTGACCAGTGAAGTCACTAATCTTTGAGCCTGCCTGCTCCTGTGACATGGCGATGGCACTGTCCTAATCACCAATCTGCATGGCTGAAGGTATCACAAAGACAAGGCACACATGCAAGTGCTTTGTAGGCTGGAATGTGCCTGTCAGTGTGCTGTGGAGACTTATTCTTGTGATGACCTGTGATGGACAGGAAAAAGCCACTCTAAAATAATTGCTGTGAAACAGCCTTCTTGGTGAAATCTGCCATAGGGCTGAAAGCCTGTGAGAATCAGGACTCCTAGGATGTCAATTTCAAGATCCCATCATGAGGGAGAAACTGAGGTCTATGATTGAAGTGATTTAACAGACTGAATATGGATAACTAGGAGAGTAGACTTTTGGATCTTTACTCTAAGACCAGGGAGAACTTGGTCCACCAGGGCATATATATACACACACACACATACTAGAGCTCACACCATGACAGAAGGCTGCCATGAGAATGTGCTAATGGATAACTATAAAGAAAGGAGAGAATGGACACTTTGTGAATGAGCCAAGAGTTTCATGGTATACATAATAAAAAGTATGACGTCAACATGGTGTCAAGCTCTCCATATCCCAGGCATATTTCAATGTTTTATCATTGTGCCCAAGATTCAGGAAGGTCAAAAGAGCCTGGGGGAGGGGGAGGTTAGGATTTTTAACTTAGACAAGCTGCAGCTTTTCAGGCAGAAATGAAGAATAGAGGAGGGCAATTTGTAAAGTATATTTGAAGGGAAGCATTTCTGAAGAAGAGTTAGGTTATTTATTTAGCATGAGACAGGGGTTTACTCCATAGCCCAGGCTTGCCTTGAATTCACGATGTAGACTGGGCTGGCTTTATACCCAGAGTAATCTTTCTGGCTCAACCTCAAGCACTAGGATTATAGCCATGCACCACCATGTCCAGCCTAACAGCTTATTAAGCCCTCATTCTATCTAGAGTTTAAACAGTCAAAGAATATAACTTCCAACGTGGCTAGATGAACCGATCGATACAGCATGTGCAAAGCTGGTCTCCTCTCATTACCTCGACACCCATTTAAAGCCAAGATGGCTTTTCACCTGCCAGTGGCACCAGCTTCTTCACAAGACCTGCCTCCACCCTCACAGAATTCTGAGCATCACCTCCCTGCTCCAAACCCACTCTTGGCTCACCTCTCATCCCAAGCCAAAGCCTCAACCTATCCTGTGATGCCTGGTATGCTCCAGTCCCCAGACTCCTCTCCTTCCCCCCCCCCCCAAGCTTTAAAAAAATATCTATCTATTTATTTATTTAGGTTTTTCAAGACAGGGTTTCTCTGTGTAGCCTTGGCTGTCCTGGACTCACTCTGTAGACTAAGCTGGTCTCAAACTCAGTGATCTGCCTGCCTCTGCCTCCAGAGTACTGCAATTAGATGTGTGTGCCACCATGCCTGGCTCCCCCCAAGCTTTTTTTGCCCTCGTGTCCTACCATTTTGTTTTCTGCTGCTTCTTCAACCAAACTGATCTCTTGACATCCCTGAAAATGCCAAGCATCTTTCGTCCTCAGTCTTCCCTTCTGCTTGAAAAGCTCTCTATATGGACACACACAGTGAACCACCTCCTCTCCTTCAGATCTTGGCTCAGATACCACCTTCAGGTGGTATCCTTTGTTGGGGTTCTGGATACAGTACTCCAAAAACATGCCTGTGAGAGTCTAGAACATCCCTATGTGACATATCTGAAGTCAGTAATTCTGAGAAATCCACACTCAGAGACACATAGGAGAAACTCTGAAGAGCTGTTTTTTTTTG
Organism: Meriones unguiculatus; assembly: GCF_030254825.1. NCBI lineage: Eukaryota > Metazoa > Chordata > Mammalia > Rodentia > Muridae > Meriones > Meriones unguiculatus. The sequence goes on along the minus strand of NC_083352.1, from coordinate 126,082,985 downwards.
TTGTTGTTGTTGTTTTGTTTTTTTTAAGATACGGTTTCTCTGTGTAGCCTTGGCTGCGCTGGAGAAAAGCTGTTTTCTATAAGAGAAACATCTATATAAAAGTGTCTGTTACAGAAGTATTTGTATCAGTTGTCAGGTTGCTCTACAACTTTTATTACCTAAGATACTTTATCTGAACGGCAAGACAATATTTATTCACTATAATTTACAGCTAAGCTTTCCATAACTTGAATGGTCACTGTATGAAACCCAAAGCACTATCCCTTCCTTCCATTTACTTATTTACTTATTGGTTTGAGACAGGGTCTGGCCTCCAACTCAAAGATCTGCCTGTCTCTGCCTCCTGGATGCTAGGATTAGAGGCATGTGCCACCACACTCAACCTCCTGTTCCTTTCTGGAGTTCAGAATGATGCATAAACTCAACCTCGAATCTAGTCATTCTTTGAGTTTGGCTCTTGTGCACACACGGGTTATCAAAATGTTTGGGTTTCTCCTGTTAATTTGTCTATGTCAAGTTAATTCATAGTCTAGCCAAAGAACCTTGCTCAATAGATGAGGGGTGAGCTATTTTTCATTTCCCTATGTCTTGGTTGTTCAATTTTTTGATCACTCATAAAGTTTCATCCCTTTGGGGCTGGAGAGATGGCTCAGAGGTTAAGAGCACTGGCTGTTCTTCCAAAGGTCCTGAGTTTAATTCCCAGCAAACACATGGTGGCTCATAATCATCTATAATGAGATCTAGTGCCCTCCTCTGGCATGCAGGTTTACATGTAGACAGAACACTGTGTACATAATAAACATACATATTAAAGTTCCATCCACCCATTTATGTATTTATTTATTTATTTATTTATTTACTTACTTACTGGGAATGGGGCATGTCATAGGCACATATGGAGGTCAGAGGTCAACTTGCAGAGTTAGTTTTTCCCTTCTACCATGTGGGAACCAGAGATTTAACTTGGGGTATCAGGCTTGACAGAATGCATCTTTACAAGCTCAACTATATTGATAGGCCCTTTCATCACCATTTTTAAGCTGCCTCACCCTGCCTTGTTAGGCATTCTCTAAGAATCAATCTGCCTTATTTTCCTTATTTTCTTCAGAGTACCTATCAGCTGATGCATCACAGACAGACAAACATACAAACATACACACCGGTCTTCTGGAGGAGCAGCAAGAGCTCTTAAACACTGAGCCATCCCTCTAGCTCCCAGGCCACACAATATCATGGGGCTGCTGTTGTATGCACACTCCATCACTGACAAAAATGTCATACAACTTTTGTTTGTGTGCACACTCAGCTTAGCTTGGGAGGCCAGAGGTAAACCCTGGGTGTTATTCCCCAGGAGCTACCTACCTCACTGGCCTGGAACTCACCCATTAAGGCAAAGTGGCTGGCCAGCAGGCCCTAGAAATCCCCTTGTTTCTGCCTTTCAGCTTTGGGATTACAGGTACATACCACTGTGTCTGGCTTTTTTTAAAAAACAAACAAATATGGATTCTGGATTTTGGTGCTCAAACTCAAGATATTTATCTTGTATATCTTTTCTGTGTAGCCTTGGCTGTCCTGGAATTCACTCTGCAGACCAGGCTGGCCTTGAACTCATAGAGATTTGCCTGTCTCTGCCTCCCAAGTGTCAGGATTAAAGAGCATGTGCCACCACTGCTTGGCCCACCAACTCAGATTCTTAGGCTAGCAGACTGAGCCTCAGCCTCCATTACATTTTTGTTTTTGTTTGTCTCTCTACCAGAATGAGCTACATGAGGCCAAAACTTAATTTTGCTTAGTATTTGTTTCCCAGTGCCTAGCAGAGTGGGGGCTCAATAATTTGGTCAGAGGAAGCTCCCACCATTATTACTCTGGTTTGATAAGGGCCTTTCCTGAGGTACCCAGAACTATGCTCTGGGCTGTGAGCAAGATGTGGACTCTATCTCAGCTCCTGAGTACAGCTGTTAGAAACACTGTCTCTGCACCAACTTAAACGAGCAGTTAGCTTCATTTCCTTTATGCAAAGTGCTGGGTGTAACATATAAAAGGTGGATAACAGGCTGGTGGCAATGTGTCAGGCTCTTTTCTTCCCTAGGTGAAACAAAGACCCAGTGGGATTGTCTCTATCACTAGATGCTCAATGGGAGTAAGGAAGACAGACGGTGAGCTTCAGGGAGCAGAGAATCCAGAGTGATTCCTTCAAGAAAAGAGGAGGAGTCCTAGGGAGGACCCTGCAGACTGGTTGGAGGCTGGGGATGGGAGCAGAGATCTTCGTAGATCAAGGTTGCCGAGGATGATGTTTCTGTTGAAGAGCAGCTCAATGGTGATTACCTTAAATCTAAGCACACTAAACCAAGACAAAGAGCACTGCAAAAAGCAAGACATAATATAGTCTGAGGGCTGGGGAAAAACCAGAAGAGGTCAGCACAGGAGAGGAGTGCCCAAATCCACCAGCCTTGGGACAGAAGTCTGCTGGGAGAGGGGGTCAACTAACATTACTGCTTCACTCAGCCCAAACAAAACTGGTGGTTGCCCACAAAAAAGTCAAGAAATTTCTTCAGGTTCCACTAGGGCCCCCTAAAAAATACCGAGGTAATTTTCAAGCATAAGATGAAGAGCTCCATGTGGCTGCTGGGGATATCATTTTAGGGAGTCTGGAAAACCCTGTGGTGGCAAAGAGTTTTAAGAGCCATCTAAAAAAAGGACACTGAGAAGAAGTGGGTGTTCCAAGGGGGAGCCCCTGAGACACTTCTACTTCATTTAGAGACCTGAATGAGATTACTAAAAATTTTTGTGCTGGGGTTTCTGACGGGGCTTCCCCCAAGAAAACCACAGAACTGCCGAACGTGCAAATGGAGCTGAGGTGCTTCAACTAAGCACATCTCCATATCTGTGTTGTCCTGAAGAAGCCAGAACAGGTAAGAAGAGATCTGCAGCTGGAGAAAGGCCAAGAATTAGGTGTTCTCCCCACTATCGCTTGTTCAATGCCCTAACAATGGTACTTCCATTGGGCGAAAGGGTATCTCCAGGGCTGGCTATATCAAAATGACTGGTCCACCTGTGGTTTCACTCACATTCAAAGCAACCCTCCCCCCATCCCCCAAAAAGTTTCATCCACTGGGGGCTAGATCTCAGTGAACTGGCTTAGTTTCTTAAGGAGTAACTCCAGGGGGTAAAGTTCAGAGCCTTGAGGGAGGAAGCTCATTCTGGAAGAGAAGTGTGTCCACCCTACAATTAAGGTTAGGGAAGGGCTTCTATTCTGGCAGTTGGGTATCATTATTCCATTTTACAGGTGGGAGAGAAAGAAGACAAGGGACCCAAACAGGTTCAACATTTTTCCAGGTGACTCAGGCAGGGTCGCAGTAATATGGCCAGAGGCTGGAGTTCCAATCCTTAGAGCATCACCCTCCAATTAACAGAGGTTCTGGGTAGGCCATCTCCCTGCAGACATGCCACTTTCTGTGACTGACAAGGCTGAGATTTTAATAATGAAGACATTAACAAGAAGCCCATCATGACTGGGCAAACTCCTGATGCCACTCAACACTTGCCATGCCTGAGCTTTACTAGCGTCACAATCTGACGTTTCCACATATTTGGGAACCTGCTGCTGCTGATAAAGACACTCAGATACCTGAACAATGCCATAACTGCAGCAAGGAATGAGCACCTTCTACAGGCATGCTTTTCTCAGCCCAAGAACAGCCCTGGCATTCTGCAGTAGTCTGTCTAGATTATTAATTCCTAAACAAGGTATGGATGGAAAGGGCTTTGGACTCTGAAATTACGCCTACCTCAACTTAAATTTCACACTCAGACACTTAGTTGGCTGGGAAACACTTAAGCTCATTCAGCCACTGGAGCTCTGTGTACAGCCTGGGAATATATTCACCTTCCTTGGAAAGTCACTGTGTGGAACACATGAAGAACTGTGTATTTCCATGATAGTGTCTAGCTTAAGGAGCACCCAACAAACTGCTCAGTTAAGTGGCTACATTCAAGTATAAAACACAAGGCTGAGTGCATGAGGTGCTCAAGGTACTCAAGAAAGACAAAGTTCTTTTCTCTTGCCTAAAGGAATGCTAAATTCAGAGCATACCTTGCGTCAACCTACCCTGAGTGAACCCTGAACTTTGAGACCTTGTAGCTGCAGTCTCCAGGAAAGTTTGGAAATGCCACTACAGCACCTCTGTGCAACTCAGGGGAGGGCTGTACCTAAAAGGAAATGGGCAGGTATCTTCCACCAAGGCTCAAATAACACCGAGTGGAATGTTCTTCAACCCCTGGTCTCCGGGGAAGAATGCATGCCCAGAAATGGTCTGCCATAACTGGCTCTTCTGCACACATTGCCTCTGCTCACCAAGCACAAGTGGCAAGTTACCAGGTATGCTGCCCAACAGGCTCTGGAGAGACTTGAGTGGAGAGACATTGGGAGGGGTAATTTTAGTCAGTGGGGAGCTAATGAACGTGCCCCAAGCTGCTGCCTCAGGTAGGTTTAGGTTTAGCATTTCTCCAGGTTACTGGAATAAGACATGAAATGAGGGGCAGCTGGCAATTCTCAGGTCCCAGTGCCTCTGCAGAGGTTGGCCGGCCCCACAGGTGCCTCCTCCATCTGCCTACTGTTTGTAGCTGACAAGAGCCTACCTGGTGTAAGAACCACTAACGAAAGGCAGTTAGTTAACAAGCAACAGAGGCAAAGGGCCCAAGTCTACCAGGAGATGCTTCAGAGGGTGTGTCTGAAGTGCTGGACTCCTGTCCTTTCTGTAATCAGCTGAACAAATATTTGCCCCAGAAGAGAATCAAAGCAAGAGAAAATGAATAGAAGAGGTCACAGCACAAACCAACAGGAACTATTTAATCATTTATCTCCCCGGAGAATTCATTTACAGATTGGCTTTCAAGCCTGGCAATCCTTAGCTCAAGGGAGCCCACCTTTACCTCAGCCAGCTCTGCTGTGGTCATCTGACCTCTACTGACAAGTGACCTCCTTGCCTTCACAAGAGCTACTGAAGGGGAAGAGTGGGTAAAGTTTCAAAGAAACGGGAAACAAGAGACAGGATGGGGTTCCAGGGCAAACCCAGGAGGTCTCTCTCTCAGTAGTAAAGCAAAATGCCTGCCCCACCCTAGGCCCAGCCTATGGACAACTGAATTCTTGGCATTCCCGAGTCCATGGTGCATGGCCCCTTCCACCTCACTTCCTTCAATGGATGACTTATTTTCCACAGCCTATCCACTTTCTACATGTTCTGAGGGGGCAGAATAGTTCTCAAAAGACCCAAGCTCCCCTATTCTGGAAAACTGCCTACCATAGTGGCCACTGTCTAGGGAGTTCTCACCTCTATCTCACCCTGACTAGGTGACAAGCAGAGAAGCTTCTCTGAAGAAAAGGCATTCACAGGCGTCAGCCTCTGCTCACTTTATCTCTAAGGGTCACAATAGTCTGTTAAGCATGGAGAGCTTGGCACATTCTTTTCTAGTGTTAGAAATTAAGGCTCCAGAAGGTAAACCAGCCTGTCCAAGGTCACATGGGCAGTTAAGTGACAGGGCCAGGACTCACACCCACAGCCAGTCTGTCACCAAATCTTAATTTCCTATCGAGCCTCACAGAGAGGTTCTTGCTCTGCCAGCAAACAGCCACTTCAGTAAAGAGGCCCCAGGGCCCTGAGCAGAAAAGCAATAGGCAGAACAGCTGGAGATCCCCAACCGACCCCAGGCAGTGAGGTGCAAAGTCCTGGGGCTCAAATATATGACACAGCAAGAGCTCCACAAAACAAGCCAACCATGCAGAAAGTTGCATACCTTGGGGAAAATGAACTTAGGGGCACAGCACAAACACAACTAGCCCAGACCACCCTCCTCTAAAACCAGACACTACTCAGCCACTCAAGGCAGTGGGGGCTCCTGCCTGGCCAAAGGGTCTGAGTCCCGTGCATGCAGTTACACAGGGGCCTGAGGTTACCAGCTCTTCAGTTTCTCCCGGTATTATGTTCATCACCCCAGCCAAGGTGACCCATTACATGAGAGTGAGCAGAACACAGGGAGAGCTTGCCACTCACAGATTTTAAGCCAAGTAAACGAACAAGCTATGCTTTTCTTTGCTGAAACTGGAACAAAACTATGAAATTGTGGGGGCCACAGGGGCAGCCAGAATGAAAGAGGTAGGCACCTCAAGAACTGGGTCATCTCTATTTCCAAGGCCCACATCTTGTTTTGAAATGAAGCCGGGAAGGTCTCCTGAACAATCCACAGCCTCAACAATCATGCCATGCAACAGAAAGAGACCAACAAGGGCAGTTGGGGATCTCCATAGAGAAGAGACACACAAGGGGCGTGGTTCTTACCCAGCCGCCGTTCTCCTGGATCCAAGGCTCTAGGTGGTCATTCAGGTAGGTGGCCATCCAACTTGCGATCCGACTCACCAATACCTGCATCTCCTTGTCTACGCTTTCCACACACAGTGCCCCACCGAAGGAGAAAAAGGCCACAATGCGACCCCAGTTTACCCCATCCCGGAAGAGTTCATTCACTACCTGTTCAAAGCTCTGATATGCTGTCCCTGGGGTTATATGAAGCTGGGATGTTAGATCATTGAATGCCCGCCGGTACCGAAGTTCAAACTCATCACCAGCCTCTCTCAGCGCTTGTTTCACTGCTGCCATGGGGATCACCTCCCGTGCATCCAAACTGCTGCTGCTGTGGCCAGTGGCTCCATTCACTGCCCGGCTGTCCGCCAGGTGCCAGGATGGGTTGCCATTGATGGCACTGGGGGTCTCCCTCTCTGATTCAGTTCCTTCTGGGGCCTCAGTCCTGTTCTCTTCGACATCACTAAACTGACTCCAGCTGTATCCTTTCTGGGAAAGCTTGTAGGAGAGAAAGTCAACCACCAGCTCCCGGTTACTCTGAGACATTTTTATAATAGAGATGGTCTCAACCAGTCCATTGTCCAAAACACCTGCTCGCTCACTGGGTCTGCTCTGTGTTTAGCGATGCTCTTCCAGGATCCAAAGCCAAGATAAGGTTCTGAAGAGAGAGAAAGAGCTTCAGGAGAAAAATTTTAAATGCATGGCATTTACCTTACAATAAACCCATTCCTCTTCCAGGTACCAGAATTGGTTTCTTTGTGGCTCTTATGAAGGTCTGAGTCCAGGTTCTAAAGGACTTCAATGAAGTCAAATTGAAAGGACCAGCAAGCTTTGAATTGTTTCATCAGCCTCTTTTTACTATAACCACCCACCCCTTTTTCTCCGAAATGCCTTTCTCAAAAAGTCACCCCAATTGGCATACACCCCCCCCTCCCACCTACATTCAAATCTATCTCCGGCGACAGCAAGCAGGTGCAGCCCCCGGAAGATCTTTTGTATCATAGGTCGGGTGGTGGTACTGGGTCGCCGGTAACTCAGCAAAAGAAAAAAAAGCAAAAAAACCAAACCAAAACAAAACAAAACAAAACACCATTCCCGGCCAAAGGGATCATGCGACCTGGTAGACAGCCCAGAAGGCGACACAGGAATTGGGAAGCTTAGGAACCTGGCCCCTCGCTTGCTTCCTCCATCGCCCAGATCGAGGGCGGCCTCTCTGCTCCGCAGCTCCAGCCACCCGGGAGCCCAACCCCCTCGCTCTAGCACGCCCCTTGGCTCTTCGCCTCCTACTGGGAGCCAGGAGAACTCTCCCGGAGGTACGGGTTTAGTGTAATTCCGCCCCCCCCCCTCTTTCTTTCTATTTAAGTACCAGCCCTTGGAAGAGGCTTCCGAAACCCTAAAGGGACTTCTCAGTGAACCTCAAGGTTTCGAGCAGGGACGCGGGGAGGGGGAGAGCGGCCTCGGATCTGCGAGGTGATTTCGGAAAGACCACCCCCGGGCCTCTCCGAGAGGCTGGACGCTGGAGGCCCCCCACAAACACCGCTGATTGCTTCTCCAGTCCCCAAAGGCCCTGGGCATGGCGTTGGGGGACTGCCAGGTCCTCCATTCCGCGCCCGGACACAATGGCCGCCGGCACCCCGCACAAAGAGGGGGTGAGAGGGAGGCGCTGCGCCCCGCCACCAGCCGGGAAGGAGGGTCGAGGCTCCCACCGCGGAGACCTCGTTCTCCTGAGGCCCGGCCCACGGCGGCCTCCTGGAGCCCCCTGCAGGGCTCGCGGACCGGAGGCTGCTACGCGCCGGAGCCCCGGGTGGGTGGGCCGAGGCCTCGCTTACGGCCCGTGCTCCCCCAGGCCGGGTACCCGCCGAGCCACCGCCCCGTTGCTAAGCAACCGCCTTCCCTCAGGGGCGCCCCCTAGACCTCTCTGGAAGGAGGGGTCTCGCCCCCGCGGCCCGCCCCAGCACAGCCAATCCGCGGGGCGCACCGGCACGGAAGCGGGACGGCCAGGGCTCCCATTGGGCGCAGCGCCTGTCAGGCACAAGGGAGGCGGCGCTCTCACCTGCGAGCCCAGCGAGCCGTGGGGGGCCACATCCCCCCTTCATCGGCCTGGGAGCTTCCAGACGCCTGGGCGCTCGGCGGCTGAGTTGTACGCCGCGGACGTGGGTCGGCCTACCTGGCTTGACTGCTCGCGCCGTGTCTCCCGGAGAAGCCGGCCTCAGTTTCCCCTGAAGAGACCGGGGGAACTTGCAAGCGCAGTCACTTCCGGTGCCGAGGCAGCGCGCGCGAGCCCGAGACGCAAGAAGAGTGCGCGCTAGGAGGGACTAGCGTCGAGACGCGGGGAAGGGCGCTCCCTAGCGGGAGATTTGAGGAGTCGCAGGCGCATGGAACGCTTACCGGCTCGCGCTCCGTCTAGTCCATCCATCCATCCATCCATCCGTTTGTGTGCTGAAAAAGCACTTCTTTTCCCCTGGGTGTCCAACATCGGACAGGTTTCTCAACTTGTGCACATTTTCCTCAATTAAAAAATAGATAGCAGTAATTGGCCTCTCATTGAGTGTGTATCGGTTACTACTTGAAAAGCCCGAAGACTAGAAAAACCCTCACTTTGTTTGGATTGTTGAGAGTTATGAACAAGGCAAGGCACGGCCTCTATTTTTATGAAGACTTATACGGCAGGGGAAGAGACAGTGTCCAACTAGAAAAAGACACCCCCCCAAAAAAAAAAAAGCCTGGGGGTGGGAATAAAACCAATCCTGACACTGTGATAACGATGGTGAATTGAGAGTTGACTAGAGCGCATCTTTTTAAAAATGCAAAGCCGGCTCTGGCTGACCAGCACAGCAGAAAGACATTTAACAGTTTTTCAGCTCAAGCTTGGCTCAAGATGACCTTAATTTCTGATCCTCCTGTCTCGATATCATATCCAGTTTATATGTTGTTCAGGGTGTGCTTTGTACAACCGATATAGTCATTCTACCAAAAGAGTCATAATCCCAGTTTTTCAAAAAGTGTATTCTTTTATTTGAGGGAGCGAGTGTGGGTGAACAAATGCTGCCAGGTGTGGGTGGAGGTCAGAGGACAACTTTTGGGAGTTGATTCTGTCCAAGAGTGAAACTCAGACCCTCGGGCTTGCAAGGCAAGTTCTCTCTTTTCATGCAGGGCCTAGTTATGTAGCTGTGTAACTCAGGCTGACCTTGACCTTGAACTCACTGTATATTCTAGGTTGGTCTTCAACTTATAGCAGCCATCCAGCTTTTGTGGACTGAGAGCTACTGGCATCTCATCCTCCCGGTGTTCAGGGGGCCACTGTTGGACACCCGTCTGTAACATAATACAAGAGCTCTCTTTCTCTCCATATTCCTGGCTGTTGAAGGGAGTGGCATCAGGAAGAAGCTGCTCCTTCCGACATCACCTGACAGTCTAGAGATGGCAGCTCACCATCTTTCACAGAAGACGTGGTCCTACATCTGTTGGCAATAGAGTTCATTCCACCCTTTTGGGAAGCCCCTTGACAATGTGTGTTGGGCGCTGGAGAGCTGAGCCCATGTGGGAACAGACACACCAGAGTTGTTTCAAACTCATTTTTCTCTGGGCCTCCTGCATCTCTCAGGTGGGTGTCGTTTAACCAGCCAAAGGAAGCAGAGACTAAAAGAAATTACTAAATTACCCACAGTAAGAAAGATAGTGTGGCTATGAAACAAAAAAGGTAGGGGCCGGAGCAGAATGGCCCCAGGCTGCTCTAAAACCACAGCCATTGCTTAAGCGACATGGTAACTGCCTTGGGATCTATCATTGAATCAAAATGGTGTGCGAGTGTCCTTTATCGCTTTCACCTGCGTCAGCTCCGCATGCTCCCCTGCTAGCAGACAGCAGTTCTACCAGCTCAGCTTTGATGGCCCAAAGGTTAAATGAGAAACATACGGAGAGACAAGGACTGATGAAAGGGCTCATCCTGTAAAGGTGCTTACCCCTTAGCCTGGCAACCCGGCCTCCATCTTGGGACCCACTTAGTGAAAGGAGAGCACTAACTTAAAATTGTTCCCCCGCCCTTCAACTCCTGGAGCGCGTGCGCATGCGCGCGCGCACACACACACACACACACACACACACACAGAGTAGTGTTAGATCCTGGGACCAGATCTGCCTCCCCCCTCCCCTCCTGCTGCTCTCTTCTAAGGCTGTAACAGGAATTTGTAAATAAATATGCTACTTCAGTTCTTCTCTGAGCGATAGCCAGCTGGCTTACCCCTAGAGAAACCTTTTAAAAGAAAGAAATAGCAGGCTCTTTCTCTTTGTCTCTCTGACTAGCCTGCTCTGGATTCTTCCTGTTCTCTCTCTCTTTGCTTCCCTTCATAGCAGCTCTTTTGCCTATCCACCTGGAGATGACTTCCCTAATATTTCTGGGGTGGCCTCTCTCCTCACGGCCCTGTCATGCTACTGTGGTGTGAGGCACTATACTTAATGCTTTCCCCTTACGGCCTCAACATGGCCTGGTGGTGTGTGTCACCCTCCATAATGCTCATCGTTTGAAGGTAATTTTGTATAAGCTTCTTTCCCAGACCAAACCACTAATAATCTTGTCTTCCTAACAAGTAAGTAAGGGTCCTTTTAAAAAGAAATTTATATAAATGTTTAGCACATTATAACCGATGATTCTCTAGTGACTGATCTTATTTGACCATTGGATGGCATATGGGGCCGGGGAGATGGCTCAGTGGCTTAGAGCACTTCTTTTGTTCTTTCAGAGGACCCATGTTCCGTTCCCAGCATCCACATGGTGGCTCACAACCATCTGTAACTCCAGTCCCAGCGGGTGTGACGTCCTCTTTTGACCTCCTCTGCACAGGCATGCAGACAAAATCACTCATACATAGAAAATCTAAAGAAATGAGAGAATTCTGTGATCACACATCTGGAGATCAGAGAACAACATGTTAGGGAGTAGGGTCTCCCACTCCCACCTTGTTTGTTTTCCTTGGTTTTGAGGCAAGGTCTCTCCTGTTCTGCTGCTGTTCTGATCGCCCTGTCTCTGTTTCCCACTTTGCTGTAGGAGTGCTCTGGCTGGGATTACACAAGGAAGATGCCTTTTGTGTGCATTCTGGGGATCAAATTTAAGGTGTCAGGGTGGAGTGGCAAGTGCTTTTACCTGCTTAGCCATCTCACTGGCCTGATTTTCTAAAATCTTTTTTATTATTATTATTTTATTTTATTTTATATATGAGTGCTCTGTCTTCACACATACCAGAAGAGGACGTCAGATCCTGTTACAGGTGTTTGTGAGCTACCATGTGGTTGTTGGGAATTGAACTTAGGATCTCTGGAAGAGCAGTCAGTGCTCTTAACCTCTGAGCCATCTCTCCAGCTCTGGTTTTCTAAATTCTTAACAAGCAAACAACAAAAAACAAAGAGCATGGTGGGACTTGGTGGCACACAGCTTTGGTCCCAGCACTTAGAAGACGTAGGTGGATCTGTATGTGTTGGAAGCCAGCCTGGTCAACATGGTGAGACCCTGTCTTAAAAAATAAAACAAAAAGCGAGAAACACAAAAACATTAGCTTTTAAAATCTATGCCATCATTCAATTGACCCTTTCCCTCGTTTGGAAACATTTAGGGAGTTTCCAATCTTTTCCCATGACAAATAATGCCATGATTTGTCTAATCTGTGTTCTGCATATGTTGGCAATTGTAAGATAAAAATTACGAAAAGTACAATTATCAGTGTTTGAGCAGATTAATCTGTTTTGACCTTAATGAATATTGGTGATGTGCTCCATTGAGCAATTATACTAGCTTAGCTTCCCATCAGCAAAATATGAAGTGTCTGGTATTCACGTGGTAAGCTCACAGTGTAACAGTGTGCGCATGGGTCCTCTCTCTGTGTTGGAGGGAACTCAAGCTCTCACACATCAGATTAGCTTTTTTCACTGTGCTCCAACTCCAACCTTGTCCAATTTTTATGTTTGTTTGTTTTGTTCTGTTCTGTTTTGTGTTATCCTTGCCAGGCAGGTAGGTTAAAACTGAAAGGCATCTGGGCTTGTAATCCCAGGAGATCAGGAGTTCAAAGTCATCCTCCGGGCAAAGGATGTTCCAGTCCAGTCTGGGCTACAAGAAACCCTGCCTCCAAATATGAGCAACACAAAACAACAATAACAAAACACCACAGAAAAGCAATCTCTCATTTAATTTACTGTGAGCAAAGTTGAACAATTTATTGTGTTTTTAGTTGTGGTAAAAGCTGTTTATATTGCTTTTTCTTTCTTTCTTTCCTTTTGTTTTTTTGAGACAGAATTTCTCTGTGTAGCCCTAGCTGTCCTGGAACTCACTCTGTAACCAGGCTGGCCTTGAACTCATAAAGATTCACCTGCCTCTACCTTTCAATTGCTGGGAATAAAGGCGTGTGCCACCTCCACCTGGCTAGTTGGTCTTCTACTCAACTTCTTTCTCTCATTTTTTTGAAAAAGATTTATTTTTGTTGCTGAGAGGTGGTCCACCTTTAATCCCAGCACTTGAGTGGTAGAGGCAGACAGATCTCTGTAAGTTCTAGGCCAGTCTGGCCTGCAGGACAGTCAGGAATGCACAGTGAAACCCTGTCTTGAAAAACAAAACAAAACAAAAACTCTTGTGTGTGTGTGTGTGTTTGGGGGCATGGGGTCGCGTGTGAGATCAGAGGACAATTTGTAAGAGCTGGTTCTCTCCTTCCACTAGGTGGGTCCCAGGAATGGAACTCTGGTTGTTAGGGTTGGCAGAAAGTGCCTTTACCTTCAATTCACTTTTTAACTTGAAAGTGTGTCTGCTGTTGTGCTTTGTTTTTTGAGAAAGGGTTTCTCCATGTAGCTCTGGCTGTCCTAGAACTCACTCTGTAGACCAGGCCGGCCTCAAACTCAAGAGATCCACCTGCCTCTGCCTCCCGAGTGCTGGGATGAAAGGCGTGCACCGCCACACTTTTCATGGAAGACTTTAAGTGCTACTCACTATTGCACACTTACTTGTCAGTTTCATGAACTATTCCCTTAGGAAGGTTTAGGTGGTTTCCAGTTTTGAAGCTATTGTACAATGCAACACACTGGTCACTGCTTTCCTTATTTCTCTACTCGGCCCCCTCCTTCAGTGATGCTGAAATTGTGGATGGAGTGGACCAGATGTGCCCTGGGTTTCCTGCCAGCACTAACATTCTGATTCAGTGATTTCCGATCTCCTTGCCTCCTGTTCCTCCAGGGAGGGTATTTGAGCTGAGATCTAGAACTCAGCGGATGTGGAAAATGACAGGCATGGAATCCCTTGGGCCAGTCTCACTTTTAATGTAGAAGGGCTTGGGCCTTCTGATATGAACAAATGAATGGCTTCGCTCATTCCTTCTTTCATTCACCCTTTTCATCAGTCACTGAGCAGGCCCTGAGCACACAGCTCTGCCGCCTCTTTCTTGTTCACAGAAGCCTGAACCCTTGTTCGCAGCTGAGCCTGACTGCTCCCCACCGCATGTCTGTGAGGCGGCCGCAGGCTAGGCAGACCTTGCCCTTCCTTGCCTGCTACTGCCTGTCTCCAACCCTGACCTATCTCATTACCCTGTGAACAGCCTCCGGACCAAACCAACAGGTTTTACACAGATCACCTAACTTACTATATTCCTTACCAGTTACTCATTTACACTCTTCGATACCTGTCTTTTCACTAGAATGTCAGCACCATAGGGACAGGCATTGGGGGTTTCCTCTCCCGTTTTTCTTCCCCTCTTCCTACCCACTCCTGAAGAAAATGTGTATTCTCGGCTGAGACTAAGAAAGATAGAAAAGAAGGCTGGGTGTGGCAGCTTGCATCTAATGGCAGCACTTCAGAGGCAGAGGCAGGAGGATCTTTAAGAATCTGAGGCCAGCCTGGTCGACATATTGAGTTCTGGGTCGGCCAGGACCAAATACAGAGACTCTCTCACTAGGCCTCTAACTCACAGAGACCTCTCTTCCTCTATCTCCCTCAGCTGGAACTAAAGGCATACCATATTGGAGGGTTCACAGCTGGCATTTAATACATGCCAATTTCCCTGTAAAATAGCGAAACCTGTCTCTACTGCTGTTTTATTTTTTTACTTTTTTTTTTTTTTTTTTTTTTTTTTTTACAATGAACTTAAAGGCTTCATTGTGTAGGAGGACAGATTACAGTTTTGTCTGCCCACCCCCAAATTGTACCATTACTAAATTTTATTTATTTATTTATTTTTGAGGCAGGGTTTCTCTGAGTAGCCTCCACTGTTCTGGAACTCTCTCGGTAGATCAGGCTGGCCGCAGACTCACAGAACTCTGCCTGCCTCTGCCTCCCCAGAGCTGGATGGATGTGTGTGCCACCACAGCCTGGTTAAATTTTCTTTTCTTTAATTTTACTTTTTTCTCTCTTTATGTGTTTGGGTGTTTTTTACCTACATTTATATATGCACCATGAGCAAGCCTGCTGCCTGCGGAGGTCAGAGGAGGGCATCGGATCTCTTGGATGTGGAGTTGCCGTAGTAACTCCCTGTGTTTCCCTGTGGATGCTAGGTATCAAAGCCAGGTCCTCCGGAGGAGCGGTGAGTACTCTTGATCACTGAGCCATCTCTCCAGCCTCTCTGCCACTACTTTTAAAAACTTGCTGACACGGGATGGAGAGATGGCTTAGCGTTCCTGAGTTCAACTCCCAGCAACTCGCTCTCATCTACAGTGAGATCTGGCGCCCTCTTCTGGCGTTCAGGTGTCCACGCAGGCAGACCACTGTATACATAATAAATAAATAAATCTAAAAAAAAATTCGCTGACTTTAAATTTACTTTATGTTTTTGTATGTGTCTGTGAGTCTATGCCTGAGGAGGCCAGAAGAGAGCATCAAATCTCCCGGGACAGGAGTTACAGGCAATTGTGAGCCTCCAGATATGGGTGCAAGGACCCAGGCTCAAGTCCTCTGGAAGAGCAGCAAGATAACCACTGAGCTATCCCTTTGACCCCTCTATTACTACTAGTGACCAGCAGACTAAACTGGGCCATGTGAGAAGAGCAGCAGAGGAGAACCAGAAGCCAAGAGGCCAGGAGAGCGGGGACCAAGAGCACTGCCAAGATACCAGCGTAGCCACATAGCTGGGTTATAGGAATCGGAGAAGCCTAGTCTTGGCTGGAGAGTTCTGGGTAGGGAGTAGGGTAGGAAGACCCTGTAACAGGTAGACTGGCAGTGTCCACCTTACATGATAAAAGCCTCCCCAGTTAGCCTTTTGTCCTGGGGTTTAGACACAACAATTAGCACTGGACAAATTCTTACTTTTACCTTGGGCAAGCCTGTACACTCAGTACCCAGGAGGCAGAAGCAGGGTCTTGCTGTGTTGCCCAGGCTGGCCTGGGACACACAGGTGTACTGTAAGCTCCTGAGAGCTGGGGCTTGCAGGAGTGTGTGGCCAGGCCAGGCTTCCTTTTATGTCCCTGACGGCATGAAGACATTGTTCTTCGAGGAACTGCTTGTTTCCACTTTTTTTTCTTTCCTGTTGAATTTTGTCCTGTGTCACACAGATAATTTTTACTTTTTTTTTCTTTATTCCCGTGGCTGGGCGTGGTGGCAGACGCCCTCAAATCCCAGCACTTGGGAGGCAGAGGCAGTTGGATCTCTGAGTTCAAGGCAAGCCTGGTCTACAGAGTGAGTTCCAGGACAGCCAGGGCTACACAGAGAAACCCTGTCTTGAAAAAAATATTTAGGTGTCTGTATGTCTGTCCGCCAAGAGGGTGTCAGAGTCCCTGGAGTTACAGATAGTCATAAGCAACCTGATGTAGGTGCTGGGAATCGAACTGGGGTCTTAGGGGGAAGAAGCCCTTTCTCTATCCCTTCTGCCAGTTCTTTCTCTGTTACTTGCGTTTTACCCCCTGTAGTGTATTTGCAAGGCGTGGGCTCTAGTGCTAATCCTCTCCCTCAGGCCTTCTGTAGGGCTCATTTGTACGATTGTTACACCCTGTGTCTGCCTAGGAAGCAGTGAGTGATACCTTAGCCCTTCCTTAGGGCTGGCGTTGCAGCATCCAGGCAGGCCTGAACTGTACAGATTGCTCTGTTCTTGACAGCATAAGGGTATTACAGGTCTAGGAAGTCAAGATTCCTTAGCCCTTGACACTGGCCAGTGTCACAGCTCTTGGCTCTGCAGTCTGAGACGTTTGGTTCCAAAGACTTCATGCTCTCCAGAATTCTTCTGGCAACCAGGATCACATTCTCTCCTCTGGCTCCCTACAGCCTTCGCTTTTCCTTTGCTCTCAGCTCTCTTCCCTCCCCTGCCATCCCTCTGCTGTTACTACCCTTCTTCTTCTGCAGTTTCTCTTTGATGTTGTCTTTGTTTGTTTGAGACAGGGTTTCAAATACCCCAGATTAGATTCAAACTCACTATGCAGTAGAGGCTGGCCTTGAACCCCTGATCCTCCTCCCTTCACATCCTAAGTGCTTGCAGTATAGGCATGAACCGCACACCCAGCTCTTGAACTGCTCAGTTGCTTTAGCTGTTGAGCAGCTGGCGACCTGGCCACATTTGCAGCTTGGCCTGTGAGCTGGTCAGTTGTTGCTGCTCCTACCACATCACTGCCTCTGTCATTGCTTCCATGATGCTGTCGCTGCTGGGTCAGTCTTTGTGTTACTAGCTCAGCCCACGCTGCTGAGAGTAGACAAGAAAAGACTATTCTTATGGGCCTTGTTTATTTTTTATAAAATTGCCTTTTTTTTTTCTCAGTTTCTCTCTTAACCTGGCTATCACCAAAATAATTGAGACTTTATTATATTATTTGTTTATCAAGCTTTACAGCATAAGAACTGAGCAGCATTAACTCTCTTCTTAACCTCCTAAGGTAGTCTTGCTTCCTCTCAGTGTTAATCCCAGGGATACTTGCACTTTAAGGCTTTCTCTGACCAACTCTCTCCCCCGATCTCTTCTGGACCTCTGCCCATGGTTCAGTCCCCTAGTTCCTCCTCTAACTCCCCCTTCCTGGCTGGCAGGAAGTCCAGCCCTATTCTCTCCCCTGCTGAGCAACTGGCTGTAAGCTGCTTTATTGGCACATCAGGGGAGGTTTGGGGAACAGTATTTACACAACAGTGAGACAGGAGATTCTCAGAACAAGGACTGCAGCCAGATATGGGGGTGTACAGAAGTCAGCAGTTGAATTACACAATAACCTTATGTCTATAGCCTACAGTTGCAACATTAGGGCAGGCAGTGTGGGGAGGATCTTCCATTCCATTCACTCAGCATGAGCAGCTTGCTCATATGGCCAGAGAAGAGGTATTTGGACCAATCACAGTGTGCTGTGCCTCTTCAATGGTCACAGAAAGCCCTCTGATAGACCACCAGGGACAATGATCTTCTTCTGGCTTATGTGCAAATGGGTACAGGGTCATCTAGAGTCCACTGAGGCTTGTAATAGCAAAATGTCTGGTACAAATGGAAACAATGCTGGCAGGAATGTGCCTTCAGAACCAGAGAAAGCAGCTGTGACCACAGTCCTGTAATCTGATGGCATCGTGCAGTGTTCAGAAGTGCTGGTGCTAGCACAGGGGTAATCTGGTCATTTGATGGACAGTCCTCTTCCTCAGGGAAGCCAGGGCACCAGGGAAGGGTCCAGCGTTTGCCAGCTAGGAAGTCAAAGTAGTAACTGTACTTGGCTTATTTGTAGGAAAATGAACATGGGGAGTGCTTGCAGTAAGAACTCAGTGAAGGCCCAGGCTCGGTGGCTTGAACCTTTAATTCTAGTTCTCAGGAGGCAGAGGCAGGCAGATCTCTGAGTTTGAGGCCAGCCTGGTCTAAATAGCCAGTTCCAGGGCAACTAGGGCTACATAGTGAGGCTCTATCTCAAAACAAACAAGCATCTTGGCTCAGCGGTTATCTTAGTCAGTGTCATATTATATTGCTGTGAAGAGACACCACAACCATGAAAATTCTTATAAAGGAAAACATTGAATTGGGTCTGGCTTTCAATTTCAGAGGTTTAGTCCATTATTGTCATGGTGGGAAGCATGGAGGGATTCAGACAGACATGGTGCTGAAGAGATAGCTGAGAGTTCTACATCTGGATCAATAAGCTGAGTAAGAGAGGGACAATGGGCCTGGCTTGAGCATTTGAAACCCAGAAGCCTGCCAAACTCATTCCCCCCCCCCCCATGACACACTTCCTCCAATGAGGCCACACCTCCTAATCCTTCCCAAATAGTACTACAACTGGAGACTGATTAAACTTCTGAGCCGCTGGAGATGGCTCAGCGCTTAAGAGCACTGGCTGCTCTTTCAGAGGACTCAGGTTCAACTCTCAGCACCCACATGGCAGCTCACAACTGTCTGTAACTCCAATACCAGAGGATCTGGCACCTTCTCAGAGACGTGCATGCAGGCAAAAACTTCTGAGCCTATGGGGGCCATTCTCATCCAAACAAACACAGGAGCTGCTATCATTTGAAGTTGTAGCTGTGGACCACATCTGGCATGATGGCAGGACCTGGAGGCTGTCTAGAGGACCCTCTAGGGATGTGTTTGACATAAGTAACTGTTGTCTTCAAGCAATAAGGCTTTACTGTCAGGTTGTGGGGAGCAACCAGCAGCCTTGGCAGTAGCCTGTGATGTTTGGAGATTCCCATAGGACCTTTATGGCCAATGACTCAACAAGATGAGACCCATTCCCAGCACTGGAAGTTTTACTTGGTGACATAGGTTTCTGGTTTAGCTGGAGCAGTCTCTCCCTGTCTTAGTTACTCTTCTGTTGCTGTGAGGAAACACGATGACCAAGGCAACACTTAGGAAAGAAAGCATCAACTGGAGTTTTCTTCCAGTTTCAGAGGTTTAATCTATTAGAGCACAGCAGCTAGCATGGGAACACTCATGGCCCTGGAGCAGTAGCTGAGAGTTATATCCTGATGTGCAGGCTGAGATATAAGAGATAGATAGATAAAATAGATGGAGTGTGTGTGTGTGTGTGTGTGTGTGTGTGTGTGTGTGTGTGTGTCTGGGGCTGGCAGGGGCTTTTGAAAACTCAAAGCCCACTCTCACTAACAAACTTTCTCCAACAAGGCTACACCTCCTAATCCCTTTCAAATATTGCCATTCCCTGATGACTAAGCATTCAAATATATGAGCCTCTAGGGGTCATTCTTATTCAGACTACCACACTTCCTTATTCTATGGTGACTCCATTTAGATTCCCTTCACATATGCATATGTTTTAGGAAGGTTCTACAATAGTTGTTTTCATATGGTTTCTTTTTTAGAAATTTTAAAGATTTATTTTTTATGTTTTGCCTGCTTATGTGCCTGTAGGCCAGCAGAGGGCACCAAATCTCATTATGGATGGTTGTGTGCCACCATGTGGTTGCTGGGAATTGAACTTAGGACCTCTGGAAGAGCAGCCAGGGCTCTTAACCTCTGAGCCGTCTCTCCAGCCCTCCATATGCCCCCGCCCCATGGCCTTAGTATTAGTTGTTCTTCCACATATCCCCTCTTTCACCTTCCTTTCCCACCCCCATTCCTACTCAATCCTATTTAATTTTCCCTTCATTCCTTACAGCAAATATTCTGTTTCTCCACCCCTGGGAGATACTCTCCTCCCCATCAGGTCCCTCTTACTAGGTACCTACCCTCTGGTTATTTGGATTGCAGCACACATAGAAATAACTTCAAAGCAAATATCCACATATAAAAAAAAGCTTTTGAGACTGGGCTAGCTCTCTCTCTCTCTCTGAGACAAGGTTCCTCTGTGTATCCTTGGCTGTTCTGGACTGTTTGCTTTGTAGACCAGGCTGGCCTTGAATTCACAGAGATCCACCTGCCTCTGTCCTGGAGTGCTGGGATTAAAGGCCTGTGGCACCAAGCCTGGCTGGGGCCGGGTTATCTCATTCAATTTCATTTTTTTTTCCAGCTCCATCAGTTTACTTGCAAATTTTTAAATTTTATTTTAATTTTGTTTTTTTGAGACAGGGTTTCTCTGTGTAGCCTTAGGCTGTCCTGGAACTGGCTCTGTAGACTGGATTGGCCTTAAATTTACAAAGGTCTGCCTGCCTCTGCCTCCCAAGTGCTGCGATTATTTAAAGGCGTACACCACCACACCCAGCCCAAGCGTGCTGGGACTAAAGGTGTGCACCACCAAGCCTGGCCTAATCTCATTTTTTTTTTTTTATAATTTATATTTTATTGGTGTGAGGGTGTCAGACCACCTAGAACTGGAGTTACAGACAGTTGTGAGCTGCCATGTGGGTGCTGGGAGTTAAACCCGGGTCCTTTGGAAGGACAGACAGTTCTTTTAACCACTGAGCCATCTCTCCAGCCCCTAATTTCATTTTTCTTAATAGTGTAAGAGTACTACATTTTCACTTTCCATTCATCAGTTGGTGGACATCCAGGCTGTTTCCAATTTCTGCCTGTTATGGATAGAGCAGCAATGAACATGGATGAGCAGCTATCTCCACAGTAGGATATAGAGTCCTTTGGGTATATCCCAGAGAGAGAGCGTAGCTGGATTTTGAGGGAGACTGGTTCTCAGCTTCTCGAGGAACCACCACATTGATTTTCATAATGAGTGTACCAGTTTTCACTCTCACCAGCAATGAATAAGTGTTCCTTTTTCCCACATCCTCACCAGCATGTGCTCTCATTTGCTTTATTGATCTCAGGCATTCTAACTGTGGTAGGATGAAATCTCAAAGCTGTTTTAATTTGAATTTCCCAGATGACTAAGGATTTTTAACCATTTCTTTATGTGTTTCTCGGCCATTTGTGTTTCATCTTTTGAAAATTATCTTATTTCTTTACCCCATTTTTAATTGAGTTATTTCTTTTTTTCTTTTTCTGGAGACAGAGTTTCTCTGTGTAGCCCTGCCTCAATTTGTAGACTAGGCTGGCCTTGAACTCACAGAACTCTGCTTGTCTGTGCCTCTGAGAGTGCTGGTATTACTGGTGTGCACCACCATGCCCAGTGGGGATTATTTGTTTTCTTGATGTTCAAGTTTTTAAAATTTTTTGTATATTCTAGATGCTAGTCCTCTTACCATGTAAAATTGGTAAAGACATTTTCTCATTCTGTAGGCTTCTGTACAGCCTTTATACATGTATGACCCTGGATGTGAGGTCAGTTGGGCTGGAGAGCAAGACACAGTTCTTTTGGGTGGGTGGATGGGTGGGTGGGTAGGGTTAGAGACTGGGTCTCTCTATGTAGCCCTGACTGTCCTGGAACTCTGTAGACCAGGCTGGCCTTGAATTTAGAGATCTGCCTGCCTCTGCCTCTTTCTTGAGTGGGATTAAAGGTGTGCTGACACTGCATGGCCAAGTCTTCCCTCCACCTCCTCCTCACCAAGGTTTCTCTGTGTAGCCTTGACTGTCTTGGACTCCCTTTGTAAACCAGGCTGGCCTTGAACTAGCAGGGATTTGCCCGCCTCTGCCACTCTGAGTGCTGGGATTACAGGCGTGTGTTACCATGCCTGGCTACGACATAGAGTTAAATAATTACATAAGGCCAGCCTGGGCTGCAGAGAGATTTCCAGGACAGCTGGAGCTACACAGAGAAACCCTGTCTTGAAGGAAAAGGGGGAAAAAGAATAAGTACATAACAAATACATACAAAAAATAAATAAATACATAGGGTATTTAAAAATTCTTTTTGATATTATTTTCTGATTGCCTAACAAACTCTCTCAGTAAAGTGCTTGCTACACAAACATATGGTCCTGGGTTCAGTCCTTAGCATCCACAAGTACAGAAATGAGCACCTATAATTTCAGTACTAGGGGATGGAGACACGAGGGTCCCTAGGGCCTGCTGGCCAGCCAGTCTACTGAATCAAGGAGTTCCAGTTCATTGAGAGATCCTGTCTCAAAAATGACGCAAAGATTCATTGAGGAAGACATCTGAGGTTGACCTCTGGCCTCTACACACATACATTCAAATACTATCTCTTTCACTTAACATTCTTTCATAAAGTTTAGTCAAACTTCTAATTTTTAGTTAGTCTATGAACTGTTTCATTATGCCTTTTATACACGTATTAAATGCTACATAGATCATTGTGCCTAACTTATATTTGCCTCCTCTATTATCTACCTTTTTTTTTTTTTTTTTTTAGAACAGGTTTCTCTGTGTTAGCCCCGGCTGCCTTGAAACTGGCTCTACAGATCAGGCTGGCCTCTAACTCACAGAGATAGACCGCCTGCCTCTGCTTTCTGAGTTTAAAGATGTGTGCCACCAACACACACCTTTTTTTTTTTTTTTTTTTTACATGCTTTTTTTGAGACAAAGTTTTTGTAAGGAGCACTGGCTGTCTTGGAATTTACTGTGTACAAGAGCTAGCTTAGAACGCACAGAAATTCACTGTTTCTGACTCCCGAGTGTTGGGATCAAAGGCTTGGGCTACCTGACTGGGGTTCCTTGTAGGAAACACATTCATAAACATGGAGAGTAAAAATCTTTAAAACAGTAAAAAATTTCCTTCCATGAATTCCAAGAGGTCTAGGATTTGGCCCACTGCCTTTATATAGTTAAATAGCCTTCTTACTTCATCCAGTTATTAGATTCTAGTACCAATTCTCTCAATTAAAAAGGAAAAAACCTAGCATGATGAGAAACACCTGAAATCCCGCAATTGGCCGGTAGAGGCAGGAGGATCAATAGTTTAAAGTCATCTTCAGGTACACTGAGGATTCAAGCAAATTTGGACTCCAAATGGCCCTTTCTCAAACAAAACAAACAAAACAAAACAAAACAAAACCCACACAACCTCGCAGCCCTATCCCATCCCTAAACAAATCCAAGTGGAAGCAGAGGATTCTGGGTTTTGTAGTAGAGTCGTTTCAACGAGGGCCCATCTGTGCAAGAGACTACATTTCCCTGAAGGCGCTCCGGCCAGTTATCATATTGTCCCGCCTCCTAACTTCCGGCGTTGCTACATTTTCTGAGACCAATCAGAGGGCGAGGTTTGTGCGCTTCCGGCTCTCTCATTGGCGCATTCGACCGGGTGTCTGAGTTCAAATTTTCAACTGTACCAGTCGAGTCCCTTGGCGGACGGGCGGCGCTGCCTTTTTTTCGCTGGTGCAAGGCGAAGCCGGGTGAGTGGTGGGAATATGAGGGAAGCCGCGGTGCGCCGTGGACCCTTCCTTCAGCTTCCTGAGAGGGTGGCGGGGTCGTCCCAGCGCGCGGGCTTCGGGCGTCGATGAGGGGGCTTCGCGGAGAAGTCTCAGGTTCGGAGTCAGTGTTCCTGGGAACCCCGGAGCAGGGGCTGCTCCGGACTCAGCCAGTAGGCTTGTTCGTGTTAGCACTGCTCTCCAGTTTCCGCACCAAGCGTGTTCACTAAGCGCTCTTAGCTTTACTTCAGGGGAGGAAGTTGAGGCCTAGTGGCTGGAAATATCCCTGTCATGAAATAGCTTTGGTGGAGGAAAAGAGATGTGGCCACCGCCAGCTGCGTTTGTCTGAGATGTTTGTCTGCCAGCACAACCGAGGTAGACTTTAATTCCACTTTGATTGTGTTCTGCTTGGAATATAAAATTCATTTGATGTTATCCTTACCACCCTCTGCCTTTGTATCGAGTTTCTGCCTTTCTAGCTTTCTTTCTTGGGACGTTTATAGATTTGAGGGGAAGGAAAGCTGTGACACAGATCATATAGTATTGTGGGTTGTGCTTACCCCCTATTTTCTTGATCTGTAAGCACATAAATTTTTCTCAATAGTAGCAAGGACTCACACCAAACGATTCCCGCTTTATTTATTTATTTATTTATTTATTTATTTCTGCACTTCTGGCTCATCCTTACCTTCTGTCTTCATATCCTTTGCCCTTATTTGACTTTCTCTCATATTTAACAAAAACACAAACTGTTAAAGAACTATTTACTACTATAGAAAAATGCTCTTTTTACTGTTGTTTTGAGACAGGGTCTCCTTACATATCCCTGGCAGTCCTGGAAACGCACTATGTTGACCAGGCTGGCATCGAACTCACAGAGATCTGCCTGCCTCTGCCTCCAGGTTCCGGGAATAAAGGGGCGTGTCGCTGGGCCTGGCTAGTACGATTATTCTTGTGTGTGTGGCCTCAGTGTATACAACACCTGTCAAGTTCTCTCGTTTGGATTGTGTCTGTGCAGTGGTATCGAAGTTGTCATTTTCTGTTCAGCATTATTGTGGCCTTCAGCCAACTGGACCAGCTGATTGACCTTTGAGAGTATATCATGTGCTTAGGTTAGCTGATGTTAGATACTGTGTGTGTACAGATACATGATATATTCAAGGGTTTTCTGGTATGCCTGAGATCAAAATGGCTAATGCTTTGTATGTGCATGTGTGTGGAATCGGGGTTTGAACCCAGTATCTTGCTCATCGTGAGGGAGTGTCTAGGGTGCTCTGTCCTTGTGTGTGTGTTGGTAATGATTACTCTTATTGAGAGAGGGTCTTGTGTAGCCTGTGTGGGCCTGAAAGGCGCTATATAGCATAGGCTGTTCTTTAAATTTTTTCCCCTTATAGACAATTTATTTTATATACATTAGTGTTTTGCCTAATCACATGTCTATATGTGGGTGCAACTGGAGTTCCAGACTGCCATGTGGGTGCTGGGAATTGAACCTGACTCTTCTGGAAGAGCAGCCAGTGCTCTAACCGTTGAGCCATCTCTCCAGCTGGTATAGGCTGCTCTTGAACTCCTAATCCTTCTTTCTTCGCTGCCAGTGCTGGGTTTCTGGTGTGCACTCTTGTTTATGTTGTGCTAGGGACTGAGCCCAGAACTTTTTGTACGCTAAGCAAGAACTCTATCAATTTCTGTTTTTAAGACAGAACCAGAGTAAGTTACCATTATGTAAGTAAAAGCATTGTTTTTGTTTTACAAGTATTCTAGCTATTTAGAAGTGGAGCTGATAAGACTGAATACAGGGAAGGTTGGACTTCTGAAATGTTGGGATACAAACTGACTCTTGAAAGCAGGGTTTGGCTAGGCAGGGATGAGAACAACCAGGCTGCATATGTGTTCAATTGGATGGATAGGAAGGCTCTGTCTAAGTTGACAGCAGAAAAGCAAGTGTGGAGAAACTGGATCGTACTAAGTGGGTCGGAAATTTTGAAGTTTTTAGTATGCAAATAAATGCATTCTTTTGGACAGACTTATGCTAATGTGCACAGTAGAATCAGATTCTCATCAGATTATCTTGAAGGTACAATTAAGTTCGGTCAAAAAAGTTATGTGGAAAAATCCTTTGTTTCTGGTTCTGGTATCAGGAGAGGTTGAGTTTTACATTCCCTTTATATTTTTCCTTTAGGTTTTCTTGGATCTGTTCTCTATAATGTGAGCCTATACATCCAGCCTCTTTCCTTTTCAAAATTTTATTTAAAAAGATATATGTATATGTATAAACTTTTGGGAGAAGATCAGAGAGGAGAATTTATGTATCTTCTCACAAACTTCACTATTTTTGGCATGTAGCAGTTAGGAAGCAGAATTGATAATTGATTGATTAGCCTGAGTTATTATATAGATTTGTATTTGAGACAGACACATGTAAATCAGCAGCCCAAGATCCTTTATAAGAAAAAGATGGAAGCCTGGTAGTGGTGGTGCATGCCTTCAATTTCAGTAGAGGCAGGTGGATCTCTATGAGTTTGAGCCCAGCCTGGCCTACAGAGCAAGTTCCAGGACAGCCAGAGCTATACAGAGAAACCCTGTCTCAAAAACAAAACAAAAAGAAAAAGATGGAAATTAAACAATAATAGAAAGAAGCTGGGCTCTGTGATGCACACCTGTAATCCCAGCACTAGGGGATTACAGAGGCAGGTGGATCTCTGAGTTCCAGGCCAACCTGGTCTACAAAGCAAGTCCAGGATAGCCAAGGCTACAAAGAGAAACCCTGTCTTGAAAAACCAAAAAAAAAAAAAAAAAGTGTTATATTAGTCAGTGTTCTCTAGAGGAGCAGAACACACACAGATATAAACATACATACATATATGAACGCACATACACACACACAAACACACACATATAGGGTTTATTAGAAAGACTTATAGAATGTGGTCCAGCTAGTCCAGCAATGGCTGTCTACCAATGGAAGTTCCAAGAATCCAGGAGTTGTTCAGGCTGCAAGCTTGGCTGCATCAGCTGGGCTCTAATGTCAGTGAAGGAATGGACTTGCCAGTGAAAACAAGCAGGCAAAGAGCATGCTTCCTTCTTCCATGTCCTTTATATAGGCTGTCAGCAGAAGATGTGGTCCAGATTAATAAGTGAATCTTCCTTGAACGATCTGGATTAAAAGTGTATTTTCCTACCTCAAGAAATTCCTATTAAAAGTGCATCTTCCCACTTCAAATGATTTAATTAAGGGAAAAAAAGTCACAGGTGTACTTAGCTGTTTGGGTTTTAGTTAATTCTAGTTGACAATTAAGAATAGCCATCACAAGTTGACCCCTTTTCAACTTGACACATAATCATATCTACTTATGCCATTCTTAATTTCCAAATGAAAACAATAGCCAGGTCATAATTACACCTGACATGATACAGCTATTCTTCATAGAACCGCAAATGCATTATGAATATTAAACTAGATGGTACTGTCCATTGAGGCACATTCTTTTGGTATCTTAAAACTTAAATATGATATTCTCTTAATTGATGCTTCATTGCATGATAAAGAAATTGAGGATGAGAGAGGGGGCTATAGCTGGGATGCAAAGCGAATAAAATGTAATTAATGTAAAAATAAGAATTAAAAAGAAATTGAGGAAAGAAAACAAAAATCTGTATAAATACATTCTGAACAAAATATGACAGAAACACTCATGTCAATTTCATTTTTTAAAGGTTTATTTGTTTGTTTGTTTGTTTATGAGTAAATGCCAGAAGAGGGCATCAGAACACATTATAGATGATTGTTAGCTACCATGTGGTTGATGGGAATTGAACTCAGGTCCTCTGGAAAAACATATAGTGCTCTTAACCGCTGATCTCTCTAGCCCTTATGTCAATTTTAATCCTTATTTCTGCAACTGGTCACATGGCTTTAGCTGGTATTTATAACTACCTTCCTCTACTACCCATTCTGTATTTCCTCCTCCACCCTCAGCAAACTCTTTCTCCCACCCCCAGGAGTGACACATCCCTTCATTTTTTTAGAGGTCTGTGCCCTTTGTTGTCCTCCCTGGATTAGATTGCTGTAGTTTCCCACTGGTTTTAATCATAGGACACAGTAGATACCCTAAAGGATCTGTTGTACTCCAGACCTAGTCTTTCTTACCTACACTGTGGAGAAGCAATCCAGTTTCTCCTTTCCAATCTGGCTCAATCACGCCCCCTCCTCCTACACTGTTATTTCTTTCTTTGGCTATTGGCATCAGAAACCCAAAGTGGCCAAGGGGACGTCTGAACTTCCAGTTCAATGGGATGTTTGTTTTGACTCCTGGCAGGACTGCTGCCCACTGTGAAACCAAAATGTCTAAGCCAGCAGAACTTAGGGCTTAGGGAACAGAAGCAAAACTTCCTACTGGGTTCCTAGGGGTGATAGTACATGGAATGACTTCCTTTCGACGCCTTGATTCCTTGATTCCATGGGTTCTGGCTATATATAATGTTATATATATGTAATATATATGCTGATTCAAATCATATACTACCTTCTGGAGAACTCTTTGCCAGCCCTCCAGGCTTCCGTCACCTCACTGCTGCTGTAACTGTCCTCAAAAGGTCATCCCATCTTTCAAGCCAGATGCTTCAGGATGGTGAGAAACATGGTAAGACTAGTGGATTCTGTGGTTGTGGGTCCACTGCTTCAAGTCTCTGGCTGGGAAGTGAGCCAGAGTGAGCCCAATCCTCTAGCCACCCCGCTATTGCCCTTGGGCTCCCGAACAAAGTGTCCATGATGACAAAATGGAGGTTTCCCACTCACCAAAGCTGACGTGGCTACAGCTGCTTCTGAATGCCACAACTGCCAACAGCAGAGACCAACACTGAGCCCCAGATATGGCTGAAGTGCTGCCCACTGTGAAGATTTCCCTTTGCTGGTATTTTAGGGGTGTAATGCTGTAATTAGGCACTTCTGGTTGGTGCCTGCCTAACATGCAGAAACATCAGTAAACCAGTCACTAGTCTCCTCTTTTTGGTCAACCAATGATAGGGCACACCTCATGAGGCAATAGGTGCATGCTTGGCAACAGATGGTATTATAATGGGAGTAGAAACTGTAGGCATTTGGGCAACTTCTTTACATAACTTGCTTATGCCTTCAGGACCTGCTTGGGTCTGATCACATACATTTATTTGATAATAGATAGCTTCCATGCTTGTCTTACTTTATAACTTGGTGAGTCAGATAACACCAGCTCATGATTGCTAACCCAGGTCACATCATAGCACGGTCAAACTTTTTGTTTCCCTAAGGTCCAACAGCAGGCCAAGAGCTGTCTCTCAAAGGGAAAATAGTTGTCTATAGATGATTTTGCTCCAAAATCCCAAAAGTCTCTGCTGTGATTCATCTGCAGGGGCCTTCCAAAAGCCCCAGACAGCATCCCTTTCTGACACTGATACCTCAAGTACCATCAGGTTTGTTAGATCCTAAGGTGGAGCAGCCTTCAGAGCAGCCTGGACCTGCTGAAGAGCCTTCTGTTCCAGGGTCTGTTCAGAGCTAGCAAAAGTTGGTAAGAGGTCAAAATAACACACCAAAGTAAGGAATCGTCTATCTCCGGAATTCAAATAGGCCCACTAAAATATTCTGCTTCTTCTTGATGGTGGGAGGGGCCAGGTACAATAACTTATCCTTCACCTTAGAAGGAATATCTCTGCATACCCCACACCACTGGACTCCTAAGAATTCAATGAGGTAGAAGGCTCTTAAATTTGGTTGGATTTATTTCCCATCCTTTGATGTACATATGTTACCAACAAGTCCAAAATGGTTGCTACCTCTTCCTCACTCAGTCCAGTCTGCATAATGTTGTCAGTGTAGTAGACCAATGTGATATTTTGTGGAAGAGACAGACAATTGAACTAAGTTATGACACTGAGCTTGAAGTAAAACTGTAAAGGTATACTGTTGGCATTGCCAACTGAAAGCAATTTTGCTTCTGGTTGTCCTTATGGACAGGTACTGAGAAAAAGGCATTTGCTAGATTAGTTGCTGTGTACTGTATGCCAGGAAATGTGTTAGTCCCAGTTGAGTAAGGGTACCCCATCTGATACAGCAGCCACAACTGGAGTCATCACCCGACTGAATTCTTGCTTTCTTACTTACTTGCTTTTCAAAACAGTTTTTCTGTGTAGCTTTGGCTGTCCTAGAATTCACTCTGAAAACTAGGCTGGAAATCATAGAGATCCACCTGCCTCTGCCTCCTGAGTGCTGGGATTAAAGGCGTACACCACCACCACCACCACCACTACCTGGCCATACAGAAAGATCTTTTCAAATACCTTTCTACTACTTCCAGGGTCTTCATAAGAAGTGCCCACTGATTTGGGGAGGGGCATGCATGAAGAAGGGGGAGGGAAGGTGAGATTAGGAGGGGAGGAGAGTGGGGTTTATGGGGGGATACAAAGTGAATAAAGTGTAATTAAAATAAAGAAGTGTCCACTGGGCTGCAAGAATTCAGAAGACTTGAGAAGGTGATTGTGGTTTTGGAGGTGAGGCTGTAGAATGTAGAAGGTGGACTGGAGAGACAAGTTAACTGTAGGTTAGGAGTGTATCCAGGGTAAGTTGCTGAAACTCAAGGGAGTAAGAGAGCTGTTAGCATATCAGCCTCATAAATGTTGAAATAACTTTAAATGTGTCTTTTTAAAGCTAATACATATTTTAGAAAAAATTCTTCAATTTGCAAAAGAAAAAGTAAAATCACCCACAATTGTACCTTTTAGAGACATTATGCTAGGCATGTGCTGTTGTGTTGGGGATTGAAGCCAGAGCCACATGCCCTACAACTGAGCTAGCCTCAATCCTTTTTCTACTTTTTTTTTCAAAGATTTATTTTATTTATTATTTATACAGTGTTCTGCCTGCGTGCCTATATGCCAGAAGAGAGTACCGGACCTCATTATAGATGGTTATGAGCTACCTGTGGTTGCTGGGAATTGAACTCAGGACCTTTGGAAGAACAGCCAGTGCTCTCAACCTCTGAGCCATCTCTCCAGCTCCCCTTTTTCTACTTTTAATTTTTTACTTTATTTTGTGCATATTTTTAATCTTATTTTATGCATATAGTATTTTGCCTACATGTGTCTCTGTGTATCACTTTCATGTCTGGTGCCCATGGAGGCCAGAAGCAGGTGCCGGTTCTCTTGGAACTGGAGTCACAGACAGTTGTGAACCACCATGTGGGTGCTAGAACCTTCCTCAGGTCCTCTGGAAGAGAGCCCATCCTCTTAATTCCTGACCCAACTCTCCAGCTCCCCTTTGTGAACTTTTTTATTTTTTTTGGAGTTTTGAGACAGTGTCTCGCTATGTAGCCTTGGCTAGCCTGGAACACAGAGCTCTGCCTGCCTCCAGAGCTCAGATTAGATTAGAGTTGAGTGCCATAATGCCCTTTTTATACTTTTTATTTTGAGTCAGGGTCTCGTGCTGCTGCCCAGACTGGCTTTGAACTTGTGATCCTCTTGCTTTCACCTCCTGAGTAGTTAGTATTATAGGCCTGTGCCACCGTGCCTAACTTGACTGACATTATAGATTTTTGTCTGAGTCTATATTTCAAGTAAAAAAAATGATACTCTAGCTAGGTATGGTGGTAGGATGTATTCCGCTAATCTCAGATTAAGGAGGTTGAGGCAGGAGAATCAGAAGTTCCAGGCTAGCTTTGCCTACATACTCAGTTTAAGGCCAACCTACCTATATTTTTTTGAGATTCTGTCTCAAAGAAACAAAACAAGAACCAAGAACGAACTGGTTGGTGGCACATCCTATAACCCCAGCACATGGAAGGTGGCGGCAGAAGCTTTAGGAGCGAAGGTCTATATCCTGGCTATACTCTCAGCAATATAGTCATTTTAAGGCTAAGTTGGGGAACGTGATCTTGTTTCAGAACTGTGTCAAGGGAGGTGTGGGGCTAGGGAAACTCTGAGTGAATGTGTCTTGTTAATATGAACACACACACACACACACACACACAGAAAACAAATATGAGCCAGGTTTGGTGGTGCACATCTTTAATCTTAGCACTTGAGAGCCAGAAGCAGGCGGATCTCTGTAAATTCAAAGCCAGTTTGGTCTACATAGAGATTTACAGGACTACATAGAGAAACCCTGTTTCAAATAAAACAAACTCAGTCCAGTACGAAACTTACAAATTTTTTTTATTACTATTATTTTTTATTTTTTGAGACAGGGTTTCTCTGTATAGCCCTGGTTGTCCTGGACTCAGTTTGTAGACCAGGCTGGCCTGGAACTCACAGAGTTCCACCTCCCTCTGCCTCCCCAAGTGCTGGGATTACAGGCATGCACCACTGCAACCAGCTACAAGTTTTTTGTTGTTGTATTGTTTTGTTGTGTGTGTATGTATGGTGCATGCAGAGGTGTGAGTGCCATTGGGTAGAGACCAGGGGATAATTTAGAAGTTGGTTCTTCTTCCACCATAGACAGGGATAGAGCCTCTTCACTCTCCTTGCTTGGTGTTTGAGATGAAGTCCTGTGGGCCAGTCTCAAATTCACTGTGTAGCTGAGGTTGGCCTCTAACTGATGGTTATCCTGCTGCTTCAGCAGTGCAAATGCTGTGATTCCATTCATGATGACTCCATGCCTGTCTGAAATTAAGTTCTAGAAAGAAATGAAAATGGGTTTGCTTGGTGTTTCCGGGCAGTGGTGAATTAGAGCAAAGTGTCCAGTGTGTCCTGTGCTGACTTCTGAGTGTTTGGATGGTGAGGGGTTGTTTTTAGATTTTAAATTGGCCAGTTTTTAGAAGCTTCATAGATCTGTTTCTGTAAACAGATCAGATTTCAACATACAGGTTAGCCAATGTGGAAACAAAGTCCATTAAACTTTCTTCGGATTCAGTTTGTAAGTTTTGATTAATAGTCAGAATTAGATGCTGGATATGTTGCCATTTGCTGACTCTTTTTAATTCCTTAGGAAAAAAATGAAGACGTTTACTCTCTGGGTAAAATGAAAATATGTGTTAATGTAGTGAGATCACTTACCCCTATGAAGGAGGGGGAGGGAGCCTTCGTGAGAAAATGCTATTGCTTGGATGAGATTATTTTAACTGACTGCTTCGAATGAAGCCTTGACTTCTGTTTACTCTCTTGAATTACCAACGGGCTAGCTTGTGCTTTCCTCTCTGTTTCACAAGCTGAGTGGTGAGGTGCTCGGGCTTCTAGCACATTGCTCTGTTTTGCTAGGAGCTGCTAGCCTACAATTTCAGGCCCGCTTAGAAT
Source organism: Meriones unguiculatus (assembly GCF_030254825.1). Classification (NCBI taxonomy): domain Eukaryota; kingdom Metazoa; phylum Chordata; class Mammalia; order Rodentia; family Muridae; genus Meriones; species Meriones unguiculatus. The sequence continues at coordinate 126,050,309 of NC_083352.1, read as the reverse complement.
GCACTCTGCAGCTCCCCCACCCCTTCTGAACCTGCACCTTTTGATTTATAGAGCTTGTCAGGCTAGTTATTTTTGGTTTGAGGGTGAGTGAAGAGAGACAAGAGGCAACGAGAGGCTAACTTCAGATGAATGTAGAAACAGGTTACATTGCTTCTTCTGCAATCTTCCTCATGTGTAGTTGTCTTTATTTGTTTTCCCTTTTCACCCATTTCTTCCCCAGAAATTTTTGTTGTTGTTTATCCAGAGAGGGTTTCTCTGTAGAGCCCTCATTACCCAAAAATACTCTGTAGACCAGGCTGGCCTCAAACTCAGAGATCCTTCTGCCTCTGCCTCTGAACTGCTGGGATTAAAGGCATGTGCCTCTACCACCCAATTTTAGATTAATTTTTAATCTGTAGGTTTCTTTAGATAACACTTCTCAGAAAACTTTCATGGGCCCTCCTCCTCCCTATATATTCTCTGCTCTTGCTGAGTACTTTTATGTATTGTTAAGGAAGGAGCACCCTGGGTCTGGGTTTGTTTGTTTTGTTTTGTTTTTTTGTTTGTTTTTTCAAGGCAGGGTTTCTTTGTCTTGACCCTGGCTGTCCTGGAACTCACTTTGTAGACCAGGCTGGCCTCATTCTCAGAGATCTACATCCTCTGCCTGCTTAGTGCTGGGATCAAAGATGTCTGTCACCACTAGCCAGCTCTATTGCCTTTTTTTCTTTTTCCCAAGACAGGGTTTCTCTGTAATAGCTCTGGCTGTCCTCGGCTCACTTTGTAGACCAGGCTACCCTCAAACTCACAGATATCTACCTGCCTCTGCCTCCTGAGTGTTGGAATTATAGGCATGTACCACTATGCCCAGCTTCTTGTCTGTTTAAGGAAAAGGATTACATATATATATATGTACATATATATATATACACATATATGTAAAAACACATATATATATGTACACATATATACATATATATTTTTTCAGTGTTTTGGGAAAAAGATGGACTATAGGTGATTTTTAATAGGCAATTTTTTAGAGAACTAGTTCATACATAACATTGATTCATACATAACATACTATTTAGAAAATATTTCTACTGCATTTTATTTTGTGTGGATATTTTTGCCTCCATGTATATACATGTACCATGTGCATGCTAGGTACCCATAGAGGCCTGAAGAAAGCATCAGATACCCAGGAACTAAAGTTACAGACAGTTGTTAGCCACTTTATAGATGCTGGGAATCAAACCCGTGATCTCTGCTCATAACTGCTGAGCCATCTCTCCAGCCCTAGACTTTTTTCCCTAGGATTTCTTGTAGGATCATTTTTCATTAAAAGCTGTTTTTTTCTTTTAAATTTTATTTTCACTTACCTATTTTGTTGAGACAGGGACTAGCCCTTGCTGACCTGGAATTTGCTGTATAGATCAGGCTGGCCTCTGAACTCAGAGCTCCACCTGCCTTTGCCTCCCAGTGCTGGGATTAAAGTGCCATCAAGCCCAGCTAAACACTATTTTTCTCCTCAGAATATTTGTAGTTTTTCAGGAGTCTGCACTGTGGCAGTTTCAGATAATTTTGAAATATGAAGCTAATTCTCTTGCCTTGGCAGCTTGATTTGTGTGGTTGACGTATCTGCTTTTTTTTTCCTCCTTCAGTGAGACCTGTTGACAGAAATTCAATCTTGATTAAGGGGTGCAGGAAGGATCCAGTTCCCACCATTCATGGGGCTCTCATTTAAACAGCTGTCTTTAGCTTTGACCTGTGCGGCATCCCACTAGACTCCATCAGGCATTAATTTTTGTTACTTTGATATCCTAATAAATTTATTGTTTGTGGTGAGGCAGTGTTGTAAAACCATCTTGATTTAGCAGTTACTTTGCTCTGTGTCCTGGTCCCTCCTCCCCTCCTCTGTTTACTTTCTCATGAGCTACATCCCCAACTCTACTTTTGGTTTACTTCCTGTGCTTTGCCAGCCTTTAACAAAGAGGATGGGAGTTCTCAATTGTTTACTGATACATATTTGTTAATTTGATCCCACTTTTAGTAGAGACATGGTATTTTTATTGTTTGACACAGAGTCTCACTTTGTAGTCCAGGCTGGCCTGGACCTCAGTAAATAGGCCGAGGATGACTTCAAACTTGAGTCAGTCCTCTTGCCTCAGGTTCTCAAGTGCTGTGCTTGCTGCTTTTAGGAGACCCAGGTTTGACTCTCAGCACCCACATGGTACTTCATAACCATTTGTAACTCCAGCCCCAGGGCGTCTGATGGCCTCTTTGGACCTCTGTAGGCAGCAGGCACACATGTGGTGTGCATACGTACATGCAGGCGAAACACTCATGCAAGTGGGGAAAGATGGGGCTTTGCAGCTAAGAGCATGGCTGCTCTTTCAGAGGTCTGGAGCTCGCTTCCTAGCAGCCCCGTGGCAGCTCGCAACTATCCATCATGGAGTCTGATGCCCCTTCTGGTACCCATGGAAACAACTCTCACAAACATAAAATACATAAAAAATAAATATTAAAAATATGTGTACATACTAGAAAGAATATGTAATGTTTGGATAAATCAAGTTAGTGGTCAATTTACGGACCACTATTATTTCTAAAAACCAATTGATTAGAAATTATTGTGCACATTATCAAGAGTATTTAGGAAAAATTCAAGAAGTCCAATCTTTTTTTAAGTGCAAACTCAGGAAAATAATGTTGCTCAGCCTACTAGCCTTTTCAATGAAAAGGCAAATGTTTATATAATAGTAAAACATAATTTCAAAGAACACAAAAGCTTTACAGTGCAATCTCTCCTACTCCACAGCTTCTAGGTCCCTTTCCAGTCTCACTACTGACACTGACTTCTTCATCCATTTTTGTGAACATATGAGTTTGTTGCCTTTTTAGTCTTTTTTGTTTTGTTTTGAAATCACAGAGGCCCAGACAGAAGGTGTGGTGAAATCACGGTCGCTTCTCCCCTCCCCTCCCCTCGCCCACCTTTTTTTTTTTCTTCTTTTCTTTTTTGTTTGTTTGTTTTTGGAGTCAGGGTTTCTCTGGGTGGCCCCAGCTGTCCTGGAACTTGCTCTGTAGACCAGGCTGGCTTGGAACTCAGAGACCAGCTGCTTCTGCCTGCTGAATGCTGGGGTTAAAGACAAGCACCACTCCCGCCTGGCTTTTTTGTTTGTCTTGTTTTATTTTGTTATTTTGAGGTCTCACTGTGCAGCTCTGGCTGTCCTGAAACACTATGTAGAGGAGGCTGACCTGAGATCTGCCTGCCTTTGCCTTTAGAATGCCACATGTAGCTTGAGTTAGAGTTTATCAAGAAAGGGGTTTAATATAGTCTTCAGCGTATTAAGAGTTAGGAAAGGGACTTTGAGGGCTCAGCAGTTAGTTAAGAACATGGTTGCTTTTCCAGAGGACCTGGGTTTGAATTTCTATCGTTCACATGGCAGCTTAGTTCCTGCTGAATCTTACCACCTTTTTTTGGCCTCTGCAAACGCTACATACCCAGACATACAAGCGGACAAAATACCCATACGCATAAAATAAAAATAAATAAAAATTCCAAAATAAATAACATTGAAAAGAAAAAAAAAAAAAGGAAGGACGTTTAAGTAAAGGTCAAAAAAGTACATTATCCAAGAGTGTTTGCTAGCTTCTCAAGAGAGTCGCTGGAATCATAGTTTTTAGAGAGCTAAATATGGTTATGATGTGTTATATTCTTACGTCTTTCTTCTCCCAGCTCTGCTTGTCTTCATTATAGTCCTGGCTGGGAAGTGTTCCCAGTGACCTCAGTTAGCTATTGAGATCATGAGAATCCAAGACTTTCCCACGTCTTCTAGAATAGTTGTTAAAAAGAAAAAAATTCTTTTTCTTGAGACAGGGTTTCTCTGCATAAGAGCTCTGGCTGTCCTGGACTATCTTTATAGACCAGGCTGTCCTCAAACTCACAGAGACCCACCTGCCTCTGCCTCCTGGGTGCTGGGAGTAAAGGCGTGTACCACCATGCTTAGCTAAAAATGTCCTTTTTTCGAGCAGGGAATTTTTAATTATTGCCAGAGAAATCCTTCACTAATTAAAACAAAACAAAAAAACAACTTTGTCTCTCTCTCTATATATATATCTATATGGTATGAATTTGTATGTATATATTGTGTGTGTGTGGGAGGTGTGGTTTACATAGCAAGTTCCAGGCCAACCTGTCTTATGTAAGTCCCTGCCTTTACCCTCACCCCCACCATCAACAACAAAAAGCTAGGTCATGTTGCATGCCTTTAATCCCAGCACTCCGGAGGCAGAGGCTAACTGCCTCCCCATTTGATCCCATTGAACAAATCCAGTTCCAGGTAAGCCAGGGCTGTATAGTGAGACCTTGTCTAAAAAAAAAAAAAAAAGGAAAAACACAAGAACAAAACAAATTAGCAAACAAAAACCCAGCAGCAATAAATAAACGAAAAAACAAAACAAAGCCCCAAGATAAAACAAATTAACAAAACAAACGAAAAACCTTGAATAATGAAAGTGGAAATGGAGAGTGAAAAGTTTAGACTGGCGTCATAGAGAGCCTTCTTCAGGTCCGAAGACTGTGGAAAACAAATGCAGTGCTGTCTTGTACACAAATGGAGACCTGATGTTCCTGATACTGTCATTGGCGTGTCAGAGGCTGTGCTGCATCTGGGAGATAGCTCTTTACATGACCAGACAGGAAACAGTACTTTCTGGTCCTTAGCTTCCTCTTCTCGGATAAGGACGATAAGTGATGCTTTTAAGGTTGTGAATGGGCATTAGAAATAACAGATTCAGTACGTAATGCAGTCTGGCATTTCTAGTTCCTATGTTTTAAACCACAATTTTAGTATTGTTATGTGGGTTTTTGGTAAGCCCTGGTTTGTTTTAATTAACCATATCTATAAACTGCAAAAATCAGATGTTACCAGCTGGGCTTGGTGGCATACACCCTTAATCCCAAAACGCTGGAGGCAGAGGCAAGAGGATCTCTGAGTTCAAGGCCAGCTTGGTCTATAGAGTGAGTTCCAGGACAGCCAGAACTACACAGAGAGACCCTGTCTTGAAAAACAAAAACAAAATCAGATGATACCTGCAGTTCTTTCCAGTTTGAGATATCATGTTTCTATACTAAGTCCTCATCTAGAATGCTGCTATAAAGAGCTACAGCTGTAATGAGTTCACAGGGAGAAGTTGTGTGGTATGTATAATATGTATAATGATGTCACTGTAGAAATCTGCTGTTTGTTAAAACAAATATTTCTGAGATACTCTAAAACCCAGAAGTACTTTCTCAGCAGTGAGAAGGTAAGGAAATGCTGGCCAAGCCACTGGGCAGTAGTGAAGGTCGGGTGACTGAGCTCAGAATATGGTGACAGTGATTTCAGAGACGTCCAGTATGCAGGGTGCCAATGTATAGCGTTGGTGGTGATGGGAATTGAGGAAGTGGAACACTCCCTGGTGATATGCTGTTCTTCTGAGGAATATTTTCACAGTATGCAGTAAGATACTCTGGCTCAGCATCATAAGAATTATTTTAGGAGGGAGGGGGCTACAGTTGGGATACAAAGTGAATAACCTGTAATTAATTAAAAAAATAAATAAATAAAATTATTTTAGAGAAAATAACAAATATGTACAGAATATTGGCTATAAGAATTTTTTATAGAAAGTTTTTTGGTTGGTTTGTTTGTTTTTTGAGACAGGGTTTCTCTATGTAGCTCTGACTGTTGTGGAACTGTGAAGATTAGGCTGGCTTCGAACTCACAGAGATCTGCCTACCTCTGCCTCCTGAGTGCTGGGATTCAAGGTGTGTGCTACCACTGCCCAGCTTAGAAGGTTTTTGTTTGTTTGTTTGTTTGTTTTTTGTTTGCTTTTGAGGTTTTTTTTGAGAAAGGGCTTCTCTGTGTTGCCTTGGCTGTCCTGGACTTACTTTGTGGACCTGGAACTCACAGAGATCCATATACCTCTGCCTTCCTGAGTGTTGGGAATACAGGCATGTACCACCACATCCAGATGAAGCAATTTTTACATTTCATCAAGTGATGGTATATACTCAAATTCATTGCCATGGAGTATTGTGTAGAATAGTGAAACATTCAAAATATACTGCAGTTGCAGCTATGACTGTAATGTTTGTTTACTCACTCTCAGAGCCCTGCCTGCCCTACAACTTGCTGTGTATGTAGACCAGGCTAGCTTTGAACTTGCAGTAAGTCACCCTGCCTTTGCCTCCTGGGTGGTGGGATTCTAGGCATAAACTACATACCTTGCTCTATGTGTATGTGTGTGTTTTGAGTTAGGGTCTTATGTAGCCCAGGCTAGCCTTGAACTCCCATCCTTTTGCCTCTACCTCCCGAGTGCTGGGATTACATGAGTATGCTACTACACCTGGCTCTGGTTCAATGTTTTTTACAAGTGTTTTGGTTTAAATGAGTATGAATTTTATAAAATTAATTTTCAAGCCAGGACGGTGGTACATGCCTATAATCCCAGCACTTGGAGAGGCAGAGGCAGGTGGATCTCTGTGAGTTTGAGGCCATCATGGTCTACAAAGTGAGTCTAGGATAGCCAAGGCTACACAGAGAAACTCTGTCTTGAAAAAACCAATATAAAATAAAAAATTAAATTAATTTTTATAGACATTTAGAGAAAGGTTGTGTGTGTGTGTGTCTTTGTTTTTGAGACAAGGTTTCACTATATAGCTCTGACTTAGCCTTGAACTCAGTAAGTAGACAAGGCTAGACTCAAACTCACAGAGATTACCTGCTTCTGTCTTCTGTGGTATGATTAAAGGCATGCTTCACCACACTCAACTTAAAGTTTAAAAAAAAAAAAAATGTTTGTGTGTATATATGTGCCATGGCATACATATGAAGGTCAGAGGATAGCTTGCAGAGGTTACATCTCTCCTTTCATATGGGTACCAGAGTGAAATACAGATTGTCAGGTATGGTAAGCTAAAGCCTTTGTACTGGGCCATCCCACAGATCCCAAGAGAGGGGATAACTTTTTTATAAATATTGTTATCTACTTCCTTACTTCCCTTATTGTTACCTACTTTTCTTTTTATTGAGATAGGGTCTTTCTATGTAGCCCTAGCTGGCCTGGAAATTGCTGTGTAAACCAGGCTAGATTCTAGCTTGGCCAGAGTTTTCCTGTTTCTACCTTTGAGTGCTAGGAATCACAGGCATTGTGCCCTGTTACCGTCTCAGGGTGCTTTCTAGGACAAACAGTTCTGTTTGTCAGTGAGTGTGGCCTTTATAAAGGCAGTTTTTCAGACTACTTCGGCTGTCTTGTTAACTTGCTAGAACTAGAGCAGGAGAGTTAAACTTACTAGGTTTGCTGCACATGGTGGAGTGCGGTTTTGCTGGAATCAGGGCTAGGTTCGTATTGCTGACTTGTTCTTTGTACTCACTCTGCATCTTGTGCCTTCGATATGTATGAGGTCATTTTCTTCAAAGGTACCCAGGAATTGTTTTGTTTTTTATCTTCTGCCCCTCAGTGTTAGAGATCAAACTCACTTCCTCATGCATATTGAGTTTGCTTTCCACCACTGAGCTACACCTGCAGCCCAGGAATAGCATTGTCTTAAGATCTTTCTAAGGAATAAAACACAGTTGGCAAAACCAGGTCTCACTCTTGTATCTATAAGGCACTCCACTAAGCACCCTGATATAAACAACTAAGATGAGCTTTTGTCTTCAGATGTGAAGTGTGCCAGGAGAAACGTTTATGGAGTTAGCTGATACAGAGTTGAGTGCTTGTTGTAGAGGAGATAAGCTAACACTGTGGCTTTGGAGTTATGTACTGGTTAATACTTAGTTGGACTTGGGTTAAGATTGAAAGGTGTAAGTTAATGTTGTTGGGGTCTGGAGAGATGGCTCAGAGGTTAAGAGCACTGACTGTTCTTCCAAAGGTTCTAAGTTCAGTTCCCAGCAACCAAATGGTGCTCATAATCACCTATAATGAGATCTGGTTCCCTCTTCTGGTATGCAGGCACACATGCAGGCAGAACATTGTGTACATAATAAATAAAATTAAAAAAAAAAGTTGATGTTGTGTTTTAGAAATTAGGTTATCAGGTTGAGATTGAATACATAGGTGGAGGAAGGCTTCAAAATAAGAAAATGGTAGATTGAAGGAAAATTAATAATGAATGCAACACCCAATAGTAAATGGCATATTGTAAGTACTCATCAAACTTGACCTTTTTTTTCTTTCTTTCTTCTTCTTCTTTTTTTTTGTAGACTTGGCTGACCTTGAACTCAGATATCTGCCTGCCTCTGCTTGGATTATAGGCGTGTTCCATTGTGCCTAACTGGCCTTTTCTTTAAAAAAAAAAAAAAAAAAATGTTTATTTATTTGTGTGAGTGTGCATGCATGCCACAACATATGTATGGAGATCAGAGGTCTACTTGCGGGAGTCAGTTTTCTCTCGCCACCATGTGGATTTTGGAGAACCAAACTAGGTCGTCAGGTTTGGTGGGAGGTACTTTCACTTGCTGACCCCTCTCACTTGCCCCAAACTGGCTTCTTTCTAAGTCCACAAGCTAAAGCAGGTAATTCACTATGTAGCCCTGGCTGACCTGAAATTTATTATGTAGACCAGGCTGGTCTTGAACTCACAGAGATCCACCTGCTTTGTGCTACCAAGTGCTGGGATTAAAGGCCTACATGTGTCATGCCTGGCCCTAGAAGATTTTCTGAATTGAGAATGTAAAGCCAAAGTAGTTGGTAGGGATCAATACCTAATGTTTATGTACAACCTAATTTTTGTAACCATTTCTTTCCTCAGAAGGCGATCTATTGAGAAGAGTGTTGGAGTCTTGGGAAAAGCGAGTCCTCCTACACTAATTGGGGGCAATGTCACAAGTTACAACTACTTACTCTTTTGATGCTCCCACCGACTTTATCAATTTTTCATCTTTGAATGCTGAAGAAGATACTGAAAATGTGGACTCATGGTTTGGTAAGTGGCTACTTTCACTGCTTTGTTTTGCTTTGTTTTGTTTTCAAGAAAGGGTTACTCTGTATCTATAGAATATACATCCCAGTACTTGCGCTTTTGAATTCAGAGCTTGCCTGCCTGTGCCTCCTGAGCACTGGGATTAAAGGCGTACACCACCACCCTGATGTTTCTCTGCCATTTTAAGGGTTAGTATCTTGTGTGCTAAGGACAGTTCAAGAGTAAAAGAAGGCCTGGAGAGATGGCTCAGCAGTTAGGAGCACTGGCAAACTCCCAAACCCACTGTGGCCGCTCACAGCTATCTGTGGTTCCAGTCTTTGGAGATCCAAGCCCCTCTTCAGGCCTCCCCAGACATAAATGAGGGCAAAACACCCATATGCATAAAAATAAATTAATAAAATTAAACAAATTAAAAAACAAGAGGCTACCAAAGTAATTATACATTCTTTCCACACCATGATTCCTTCTCACCTGTGGTTTAATAGAAAAACAGTTAACTTTTAAACTACAGAAATCTGTTCACATGTGAAATTAAGTTTTTTGAGACAAGGTTTCAGACTGTAGCCTAGACTGGCCAGCACTTTTGACAGTCTTCCTGCTTCAGCCTCTGAAATGCTAGTATTACAGGTGTGACCCACCATGCCAAGCTTTTCTTTCCTTTCTCTTTTTTTTGGCCTGCTTCCTTCCTTCCTACCTTTTTTCCTTCCTTCCTTTCCTTCTTTTCCTTCCTCCTTTTTTGACACAGGGTTTCTCTATGTAGCCTTACCTATTCTGGAACTCACTCTGTAGACCAGGCTGGTCTCAAACTCAGAGATTCACCAGCCTCTGTCTCCTGAGTGCTGAGACTAAAGGCGTGTGCCACCACTGCCTTGCAGCTTTCTTCTTTTTTTTGAGATGAAAACAGCTTTACAGACAATTTAAGATTACAATACAGTTGCACAGAAACAGGAAAGAAATAAGACGATTCTAAAAAATATGGCAGACTTCATGAGTTTTCCTGTCATCTTTGGTAAAAGGGCCATGCTTACCTTTTCTGTGTGATTTCAACTTTAGCGTATGTGCTGCTGAAGCAGGCGCTTGGCATGCCTGTCCACTACCTTTCTGCCATCCTGCTTTCTTCTTCTTCTTTTTTTAATTAAAAAATTTTTATTTTTTTATGAGACACTATTTCACTACAGAGCCAGCCCAATTTGGACTTGACCTTACTATGTAGAATGGCCAGAAACTAAAAATCTTCTAGCCTCCAGCTCCCCAAAGCTAGGATTATTGACATGTATTACCACACCCAGTTTATAGGTCCTTTTTTGAGGGGAGATGTTGGTTCAATGTGAAAAAAACTTAGAGATAAACTATCAAGCTTAGAAATATTAGTAAAATACAAAAAAGATTCCTGAATATATCACATGTAGATAATCTTTTATTTACAATAAAACATTTACAAATCTATTGTAAATTATAAAAATGTATTAAATAGACACACATTTAGACCGCATATGACATGATATAGGACGGTATATAAGTAATATTACAAAAGAGTATTAAATCATAACTATATAAAATCAGCTGTAATTCAAAGTATACTGCTATAAGAATTGTGCAGCCAGAAGTTGTATGCGGGTTTGACTGTGTGAGAGTTCAAACTCTAACCTTTGAACTCAAGTGTCAGATAAAATTGAAATGCCCCGTATTTTAGGAATGGGCTGTAAATAGAAAGTATTACTATTTTATGATTCAGAATGACAAATACTAAGGCTGTAGGTACATAAGGCTCAACTAGATGAAACAGGATTTAGTGAAACTTGAGGATTCAGGCATGTCTGTCATGGTGGTGATCATATAAAACTTACCCATTGTCATCTGGGTATAGACTGCACCTGACATTGCTACATCCTGCTAGCCTTAGATTTCTCTAGGGTGTGTGTGGGTAGCTTTTGTCAATCAAGGTTCCTGAAGCTTGCATCTCAGTCAAGGTGTTAAATGGCTCTAAAAATCACAAAGATCCCATGTTGCTTTTACATATTTGATTACCTTTGAGATTAGTCTTGCTTTGTCTGTTTCTGAGACTGTGCTCAAGAGATCTGACTAGATTGTGCCTGGCTTGCTGTTGACATCTCTCCAGCTTCAGGCTGTTTAATTTTTGGAGACAGAGGCAAATCTGACCCTTAAGGTTTCCAGCCTCCAACCTTCACCTTCCAGGTGCTAGAAACTGAGTGTCAGTTCATTTTTCAATTTAACTTTTTTGAGTTGAGGTCTCTTGTATCTCAGATTGGCCTTGAACTCAGTATATCTGAGGATGATCTTGAGTTTCTCATCTTACTTGAATCCCGTAGTGCTGAGGTTATTGGAGTATTTGACCTCTCCCAGCTTATGTAGTACTTGGGGCTGCATTAAATACTTGTGCATAGTAGGCAAGCACTCACCAACCTGAGCACAACCCCAGCACCAAATACCTTTTGTGTGTGTTTTAAGAAAATTTTACTTTTGTATATGCATCTGTATCTGTTTTGGTTATGTGTACTTGTGAGTACATTTGCCTGCAGAGGTATTGGTATTGGTTCATTTGAAATTGGAATTACAAGCAGTTGTAAACCACCTAATGTGGTTTTGAAAGCCAAGGTCATGTCTTCGAAGATGATTGATTACATACTCCTAACCATTCCAGCTTTCCCAGAATAATTTTTAAGTGGAGGCACTATGATACTAACAACCCAATCCATAAATAGGTAAGACAGCCTGATTGGAGTTCTGCAAAATGGTACAAGTCTAAAACCAGGCCAAAACATTTTTTGAAGATTTTTATTTTTATTTATGTGTACATTACCTGCATGTGAAAGAGTGTAGTACCCACAGAGGTCAGGGGAGGGGCTGAGATCATTGAGCCTACTTTACAGGCACTTGTGGGCTGCTGGACATGGTGCTATGAACAGATCTGGGTCTTCTGCAGGAGCAGCAAGTGCTCTTACTCATGGAGCCATCGTGCCAGCCCCCAGCTTACAGTTGTTATTTTGATATGACTTCGGAATAAGTGAGTCCAGTTGTTGAAGATGCTTCTCATTTTATCCTTTCTCTTGTCTCCACCTTCCTCATTAAGGAACATGAACATCAATATGTGGTAGGAACAAAGATGATCATTGTGGCTGCACCACTTAAAACGCAGAGTCCAGATGAGATGGTGTCTGGCCTAGGAGAGGGCTGTGCTGAAGGGATAAGAAGGCCTAGAGAAGTCTTGTCCATGTCCCATATCACTACAGCTCAGAAGTAACACCAGCTATCTCAAGATTTCTTTTCACATTTTCTTTTTGGGTTTTGGTTTTTCTTTTTGAGACAGGGTTTGTTTTTTTTTTTTGTTTTGTTTTGTGTGTGTGTGTGTGTGTGTGTGTGTGTGTGTGTGTAGCCTTGGCCGTCCATCCCAGTTGCTTTGCAGACCAGGTTGGCCTTGAACTGAGAGAGATCTGCCTGCCCCTGCCTCCTGAATGCTGGGATTACAAGTGTGCACCACCTCACCTGGCTTTTACAAGTTTTCTTTATGTTCCCAGTATCCACAAAAAGGGAATACTAGTATAGCAATGAGATTAAATACAGAGTCTGAAAGAAAAAATAATTCTGTACTTAGAAAACCATCTTAGCTGTAGTATATTTCTTTCTTGTTTTCCTTCGTCTTATCACATCTTTTCACGGTTATTATCAGAATGTCTGTGCACAGTAGAGTTCTCCAGGGGCTCACTGTGCTCCTGCAGCTTGACACAGTGTGTTATTGCTGGGACAGGGATTCTACATCAGCTTTAATCACAGAAGAACCCAAGATAAAACTCCTTGAGAAAACTTTGCTCTGCTCCACTCTCACACATCCCACGCTCAGTGGTAGACACTGTCCCTTGTAATCTTACAGTTTCTGGTGGCCAAACTTTCTTCAAGGGCACTTGGTGTACTAAATAGTAGATAAGGCCAGATAATGTCCAAGTGGCCCTCACTGTCTTAACAATGGGAAGGAGTCACACACAATACAGAATCTGCAACTTTCCTTCTCTGGAAGGTACTGGATGTTGCAAGTCTTTGCAAATAATTTTGCAGTTTGTTCTTGCCGTGTAATATGTGGTACTTTCCTTTAGTTGCAGAATTGTGTTTTTGTTAAACATGCTGGAAGTGGGCTTTACTCCTCATTTTAATATGTGATTTTCCTTTGTTTTGCTTTCTTACTGATTATTTCACAGATGAGAAGGCCAACTTGGAAAACAAGTTTCTTGGGAAGAATGGAATAGGAGAGCCTTTTCAGGGTAAAACTTCCTTGAGAAGAGCCAAGCTTCAGCAAGGCGGGGGCACACCTTTGAAGGCAGGTAAGGAGAAACAGCTTCCACCAGCGCCTTGACAAAAGCTGGTGGCGACTAGAGCTTCGGATCTGAGGGAACCCCCAGGTTTGTTAGTGAAATGGATAGATTCAGTTGCTGGTGAATGTACAACAAACCGTGCTGCTCTTTTTCCTGAGGCAAGTCTCTGTGTTGCTCAGGCTGTCCTCAGACTCATGTCTTTTTGCCTCTACTTCTTACATGCTCAGCTTGACCACTGTACCTAGCTGTGTTTTTCTTTTTATATGCTTTTCGGATTTATTTGCTATTTGTTTTTCCCTAAAGATAGGGATTAAATCTAGGACCTCATGCATGCTTGACAAGTGCTGTACCACTGTATTATAGTCCTACTCTGAATGCTAATATTTTTTCTTTTTCTTTTTGGTTTTTCGAAACAGAGTTTCTCTGTGTAGTCTGGGCTGTCCTGGACTTATTTTGTAGACCAAGTTGGCCTTGAACTCACAGAGGTTCACCTGCCTCTGCCTCTCTGAGTACTAGGATTACAGGCATGTGCTACTACATTGGGCTTGTATGCTAAATTAAAAAAGTGATAGTAACTGTACCAGAGTTCATGAATAATGTTGGTGTATAGTTTTCGTTTCTTTTGCTCTTTGTTGTTGTTTTTTCTATTTGCTATGCTAGTGATTGAATATAGGGCTTTGAGTATGTTAGGCAAACGCTTTACTGCTGGGCTGCAGTCCAGCCCTTAGTTTATGAATTTTTTTGGAAGTGTTTTCTCTCTTTCTTTCTTTCTTTCTCTCTCTCTCTCTCTCTCTCTCTCTCTCTTTCCCTCCCTCCCTTCCTTCCTTTCTCTCTTTCTCTCTCTTTCTTTTTTATTTTTATTTTTCAAGACAGGGTTTCTTTGTATATCCCTGGCTCTGTAGACCAGGCTGGCCTGAAACTCACAGAGATCCTCCTGCCTCTGACTCCCAAGTTCTGTGATTAAAGACATGGGCCACCACATCCCAGCTAAAAATTTATGTATCCCAGGCTGGCCTTTTTAGGTCACTATCACCAACCTGAAAAGTGTTTTTTAATTGATACATAATTATTTATAAGGGATATTATGATACTTTGATAACTGCTTATATGAAATACTGGCAAAGTAGCTTTTATAAGCAGGTTTTCTGCATAACTTTACCTGAGTTAAGGTTTCCATGCTTAAGAATGATGATATTTGAGTTTGTGTGATTTTCATTTTAAATTCTGTATTGACACACACACATGGTATGCACATACACTTATGTATATATACATATATTTGTATATAGTTTGTTTTTCTTGAGATTGAGTGCTGATTAGCTTTATTCCTCATTTGGAGAGCTATTAATTTAATTAAAATATTTATCGCTTGAATTCATACATGCATACTTTCCTTTAAAATATTAGAATTATTCATGTTTGTATGGGTGAGTGTTTTGCCTGCATATGTGTATGTGTACCCATGAAGGTCAGAAGAGGTCGTTGGAACTCCTGGAACTGGAATCATCGAGTCGGTACCAGGAATCAAACTCAGGTTCTCCCAAAGAACAACAAATGTGCCTAATGACTAAGCCATCTCTCCAGCCCCGTATAATACAATGTAGTCAAATCTATCTCCTATCCCTTCTACCCCTCCCATCATTATTTCCATTTCCTCTCAATTTCTTTTTTTCTTTCTTTTTTTTTTTTTTTTTTTTGAGGCAGGTTTTCTCTGTGTAATAGCCTAGCTCTGGCTGTCTTGGAACTTACTTTGTAGACTCTGCTTCCCAAGTGCTGGGACTAAAGGCGTGAGCCACCATGCCTGGCTTTATATATATTTTTTTAAACTACTGAGTCCACTTAGTCCAGTGTGTGCATCAGCATAGGACCATGACGAGCATCCCTGAAGAAAACTGGCTTTCCCTCTCCCAGCAGCCATCAGCTGACAATAGTCCTGCCAATAATTCCTCAGCTAGGGGTGCAACTTCATTTCCGTCCATGCTGGGATTTTGTCTGACTTGATCTTGTTCTTGGTTGGTGCCTAAAATCCTAGCTACTAGGAGTTCCTGTGTGCAACTGCCCTGTCATATCTGATTAGATACTGTCCCTGTATCCACTACCTCCGGCTTTCCACCCCCTTACTCTGTAATGATCCCTGAGCCTTAGAAGTAATGGGTGCGAGGTCCTGTTTAGATCTGACCAGTCTACAGTCTCTTATTCTCTACATATTGACCAGCTTTGACCCTGTTAACTGCCATTCACTACAGAAAAAGCAGCTTCTCTGATGAGTTTTGGGTGAGGCACTAACCTGTGGGTGTAAAGATAAGTACTTGGGGGCAATTTAGTACTGTGCCCATTTAGCAGAAGAGTAGTAGGCTCTCCCAGAGGACCCATCACCTCCCCCACAAGTTCTTGGACGTACTAATAGGGGCAGGAGTGAATTCCATTTTCTGGGTGGGCCTTAAATCCAATCAGAAAGTGGCTGGTTACTCTCATAATATTTCTGTCACTGTTGCAATGGCAGGCATGTCTTGCCAACGCATTTGTTACTGCAACTGGCAGTGTTCACATCTGAGAAAGACTATTGATTACTTGCCCTGGAGTATACATACAGCTTCAGCATTGTGAAAGCCAGGTAGCAGGACTAGTGCTACTAGCTGGTTTCTCCATGTATTAGGACTCCAGTGTATGGTGTCTTCAGCAATAGGATCTTAGCATCAAGTTCTGGAGGGAAGCTAAGAGCAATGGCAGTAGCCTAGAATATGTTTTTGGCCGGTATCTATAGGGAACCCATTGACAAAAAATTGAAAAGAAGTAACATATATGTGGCTCTGTGCTTTTAATCTGATAGCTTATGGTATCTGTGAGAGGAATTATCTCCTGTTACAGGGTAAACCCATTTAAACTTCCAACTTTTAAAAATTTTATTTTATGCCTGTGGTTGTTTTGCTTGCATATATGTCTGTATATCCTGCCTTCAAAGGTCAGAAGAAGATGTCAGATTTCTTGAAACTGAAATTATGGACAGTTGTGAGCCATCATATGGATGCTGGGAATATAAGCCCAGGTCCTCTGGAAGAATAGCTAGTGTCTTTAACTCTTGAGCGATCTCTTCAGCCCTACCATTTAAACTTTTTGTTTTTGAGACAGAGTTTCCCTCTGTATTCCTGACTGTCCTAGAACTCACTCTGTAGACTAGGTTGGCCTTAAACTCACAGAGATCCTCTTTCCTTTGCCTCCTGAGTACTGGGACTAATGCCACGAGCTACCACTGCATGGCTAAACTTATAATTAGTGGGTATTTCAGGACACTTCTGCAGTAGTCTGACTAGTTTTTTGTTCTCTTGTAGTTGACAACACTTACTATAATGAGACAGACAAGGAAAATCTTCAGAAACAATCCATTCCATCAAATGATTGTTCTTCCCTGAAGGCTAAGCCGGCTATAGCAGGAAATACTCCTGTCCAGCCTCAGAGGTAAGAGTCGGGCCACAAGAGTGGGTATTATAGGCTGTTCAGACAGTCTAGGAACTACACAGATCATGTGTCAGTACCTCATGCTCATTCCGTGCTTATGGATTATAGCTTGCAGGTTTAGTTTATGGTTAGTGGTTATACATACTTAGTGCACTCAAGGCACATTCATTTCAAAGCAAGGATTCAAACTTGTCGTCGGTCTGATTTCAAAAGCTTTGTATGGTTAGAGTTGTTTTTCTGATGTCAATTGCCATTCTCTCTCCTTAAAAGATTTCATTTTTACTTTATGTATATGGGTTTTGCTTGCATTTATTATGTGTGTCATGGGCATTGCTGGTGCCTGTGGAGGTCAAAGGGTGTCAGACCTGGAACTGGAGTTGTAGGCAGTTGTGAGCCTCATCTGGATGCTGGGAGTCGAACCACTGAGCCATCTCTCCAGCCCTCAAACGCCTTTCTTTGTTTCTTAGTATTGCTGAAGCTTTCTTGTGGTTATATTTGTATATATCCTCTATTTTACTTTTTTTCTATTTTTGCCTTTTATTATTCATGCTTAATATTTTATGGTACTAGAGTTTAAACCAATCTCATGTGTGCTAAGCACATTTTCTATTATGGAATTACATACCAATCCTTATTTAAAATTCTGAAATTCAATTTATATATATATATATTTTGTGTGTGTGTATATGCCATTGTGTACATGAACAGTAGTTGAAGAAGAGTCAGGTCAGGTATCAGGCGTGGACACAGGCTTTTCTGTCCGCTGAGTGATCTGACCTCTCCACCCCATCCTTACCTTTCATGTTAATGGACAGCTTTTTTAAAAATAATTTATAATTTACTTTTTTTAAATGTACATTTGTTGTTTGGACTACATGTATTTCTGTGTGAGGGAGTTAGATCCACTGGATTTGAGTTACAGACAGTTGTGAGGAGCCATGTGAGTGCTGGGAATTGAACCTAGGTCGTCTGTTATATTAGACAGTGTTCTTTTCTTTCTTTCTTTTTTAAAAAAGACTTATTTATTTATTTATTATGTACACAGTGTTCTGCCTTCATGCCTAAAGAGGGCACAAGATCTCACTATAGATGGTTGTGAACCACCCTGTGGTTGCTGGGAATTGAACTCAGGACCTTTGGGAGAGCAGCCAGTGCTCTTAATCTCTGAGCCATCTCTCCATCACATAGCCAGTTTTAACTGGCTGAGCCCTCTCTCCAGTCCCCAGTGGACAGCTTTTATAGTAACCAAACAAAATTTAGTTTTTGTAGATGGCACTTAATGGGATCTTCTTTTAAAAAAGAAAACTGATCTGATAATTTTGTTTTGTTTTACTTGAGTGTATGTATATTACTATGTTATTATTACTAATTAGGTTAGATCTGACACTACTTTGTTTCCTGGTCATGGGTCTTTTTTGTTGTTTTATTTCCCTTTTGCTGTGATTGTATTTTAATTTTGACTCCTCCACTTTCTCTGTGTTCCTTATGTCTTCCCTGAGGAAGTAAACCCAGATCTGGCCTTGACCTCAGAGATCTGCCTGCTTCTCTGTAGGGTGTGACGCCATGCTTGATGCTCCTCTCCCCTCATGCGCTAGAAGTAGAGGCATGCACCACCACACGCCAGGGCTCACTCTGTTTGCTGAGTGCTGAGATTATAATAGAATGATCCTTTTTAGCCTGTTTTGTTGGTGTTTTTAAAAATCAGTTTTATTGAGGTCTAATTTATAAACCACCAGCTTATTTGAATATCAGAATTTTATGGTTGGAAATAACAATTAGATTACTAGAAAATAGACATTTTATTGGCCTTGTAGTTGACACACTTTTATTGTTTGAAGAACATTTTCGTATCTGTAGTAAATGTATTCATCATAAGATAAATTATGTCAATTCCACCACAGAAGATCTGTTAGACTCTCCGCTCAGAAGAATTTGGAGCAGAAGGAAAAAAGCCATGCTGCCCTTGTTGGAATGAAAGCAAAGAGATGCACTACTTCTGCTGGTGACTGCCCGCCTAACAAAAGAATGAAGGCGTAAGTAGGCAGGGCTCTTCACTGTCGCCTCCCGCGTGCTGGGTTTCTCTCCTGATTGAGGGTTGTGAGTTATAAAGCACAGTTACCAGTGGGCCCTTCTGGAGTCTGCTTGCTCTCTGCGTAGACTGGAAAACTCCAAAGCCCTGCTATGGCCAGGGACGCTGTTACCCGTCTGCTATGGCCAGGGACGCTGTTACCCGTCTCCTATGGCCAGGGACGCTGTTACCCGTCTCCTTTCTGGAAGGTGCTCAACTTGTCCACAGGTTTGTCTCCAAGTGTTCTTCAGTGGCGGACCCCGACCAGACTGTATGGTGTTCATGCTTATTATTAGTTTTAACCAGGGTGTGTTTCACAGCGAGGAATACTCTTAAAGTGTCTAAATAGTTTATGTACTTAACGTAAACTTCAAAACTGGTTTGCCACTGGCTTTGGTAGATTCTTAGCTATTGCTATTTTTTCATTTTGCTTGAGCTTCATTATCAGAAGGTAACTGCTATATCTTTAGACATATCCATGTTCAAGAGATTATATTATAAAGGAAGCAGGCTAGCATTCATTCTGGAAAGTGAGGTCTTCCCCAGAAATTCTATCTTCAATTTTATTTTAGTTGTTCAGATTGTCACTTGGATTGCCCAGTTGCAGGAGATGCTGCTGGAGCAAGTACAGTCAGTACTTGCAGCTGGTACATTGCTGTGATTCCCAAGTACGAAGAAACAGATGTCGTAGCTATCGGGAAGGTTGTCCACTGCCTTCTGTGTGTTGACTTGATGAAATCACTGTGTATTCTGAAACACCATTGGATGCCTCTCCTGACCTCTGAGGGCTTTATCACGGTTGACCTGTTCTGTGTATGAGCTGATGATGTGATCGAAGAACCTTGTGGTTTGAGTGTCATTAGTCCCCAAAAGGAGGATGTGCTTTAGGAAGTTGAAATTTATGTATGTTTTCTTCATTTTGAACTGAAGTTCTCATAAAAAGAAACCGGAGGAAGAGGAAGAGGGCAGTGTTCCAGCTACTTCAAGAAAGAATGAAAGAGAAAGCCTGGAGAAAGTCAAGGGCAGACATGCTGTGTCTGGTGTTCTACCTGCGAGGTAAATTTCTTTCCCAGGAGTAAGCTTTAGAGCAAGTATAACGAGATACAGATGGGTCCATCTTCAATCAAACTGGCACAGCTGCCATTTGGGAGACTCTTAAAAGCTGTCTGTGACTGGAAGGGTGCTGAGGTGGTAAGCAGTGAACACAAGATGCTGGCTTAAAACATGACCAGGACACGACTAGCGCGAGTTCTCGCTGGCTTAGCCACGCAGGCTTCCTTGAGCTTCTTTGCCTTTACCCAGTAAATGTACATGATTTTAGTCGGTAATCAACTTTGCAGTTTAGTTGTAGTCACTCGCCAAGAGATTATTTAAGTTTTTTCTGAAAAATCTTGTTTTTGTTTTAATAGATAATAGTTTATGACTATTTACTGCCAGTTTTATTTCTAAAAAACAAAAATATTTGCAGTCCCATTACCTTTTGTTCTGACCTTGCACTAACCTAGGAACTTCTACTCTTTTTGCCTCCACCTCCCTAGTGCTGGGGTTGTGGATATGCTGGTGTATATAGCACTGGAGACCAAGCTTTGTATATGTTTCTAAGTGCTCCCTACAAAGCTGCATGCTGAGCCCCTCATCTGCCTCCTTATAACTTTCAATTGCTTCAAATCTAGTTGATAACAGTATTTAACCATCAAAATACTACCTTTTTTTGTTTGTTTGTTTGTTTGTTTGTTTGAGCCAGAGTTTTTCTATGTAGCCCTGGCTGTCCTGGAACTTGCTCTGTAGACCAGGATGTATTCACATTTAGATCTTTCTGCCTCTGCCTTCCTAGCACTGGGATTAAAGGTGTGCACCACCAAACTCAACTCTATTTATCATTTTGGTAAATTGACTGCTTATAATATTTTATGTGGTACAAAGTAATGTTATAATCTAACAGTGATTGTGGAATAGTCAAACCAACTAGTATGTCCAGTACCTTAGATTCTCTCCTTTCTTTTTTAGATGTATATATATATATTTTTTCCCAATGCACAACATTTATACTGGTTTTATGGAGGTTAGAAGAGGGTGTCAGATCTCCTGGAATGGAGGTTAAGGATGGTTGTTGAGCCACCATGTAGATGCTAGAAACTGAACCCATGTGTCTGCAAGAGCAGTAAATGCTCTTAACTGCTGAGCCATCTCTCTAGCCCCTGTGCCTCAGATTCTTAACATTGTCTTATAGTGAGAACACTGGAGAATCATTGTCTTAGTGATTTTTGTTTTGTTTTTGTTTGTTTTTGTTTTTTCAAGACAGGGTTTCTCTGTGTAACCTTGGCTGTCCTGGATTTGCTTTATAGACCAGGCTGGCCTTGAACTTACAGAGATTCACCTGCCTCTGCTTCCCTGAGTTCTAGGGTTGAACTTCTGTTCTTTTTGCAGGCTAGTGATTTTTTTTCAATACATTACATTATTCCTGTGTTCACCATGCTATCCAATAGAGCTCTGAAATTCTTATTCCTCTAGTTTTATTGAAATTTTCTTTTCTTCGTTTTTTTAAGATAGAGTCTTAGGTAGTACAAACTTGTCTTAAACTTGCTATGTAGCTGCTGATGAACTTAAATTCTTGATCCTTCTACCTTTGACTCTCAGATGCTGAGGATATAGGCATGTTGAGCCTCACCATATGTCAGGCCTTTCACTGTCTACATAACACTTAGATTCTGGGAGCAGAAGTATTCATATTCTGTAATTTTAGTGGAGAAAAATAGGCTAAATTCTTTATTCAAGTTCATAGGTAGATAATAAAATGAAATGTTAGTATTTGAACCTGAGATGTTGGAATCTTCAATGACTTTACTCTGTCTGCTCTATTATACTATTTTAGAGTAACTCTTTCCTGTTTCTCCATTGAGAGAGAGGAAGGTAGGTAGGTAGGTAGGTAGGTAGCCTGGAGAATCAAGCCTAGTTCAACATGGTAGGCATGCATTGTACCCCTGAGCTGCAGCCTTGTTTATTTTATGCATTCTACTGTGGGCCTTTTTTTTTTTAATTAATTAATTAATTAATTAATTATTTTTTCCTACATTGCTGGGCCTAAAACTATCTAGGAAACCCAGACTGGCCTCCGATCAGAATTCTCTTTCCTTAGCCTCCCAAGTGCTGAAATTCTAAATGTGTCTCTTCTGGTTTTTTAATTTATTTTTTCATGTGACATAAAAATTGATTGTTGGTGTGGTCAAATGTGTGGGTCTTTTGTGATGTTTAGTGTCTTGTGTAGTTATTTTTTGCAATTGTTCTCTGAAAGTTTTATAATATCTAGTGTAAAGTGCCCATATATATATTTTTTTTCATAATGTTACCTAATTAATCCAACATCTGTTTCTGGTAGATACCTGTTTGGTTTTGATGGATAGCACAGATTATACAGAGAAACTACGCAGCAGCTTTAGAGTTTTTTGTATTATTCAACCTTTTTCCTTCTCTCTTTTACTGATTCTTATTTCTAGGCAGAAAGTTCTAAAAAGTACTGAGGAGCAGGAGTTGGAGAAAAGAATGAAAATGCAGCAGGAGGTCGTGGAGATGCGGAAAAAGAATGAAGAGTTCAAGAAGCTTGCTCTCGCAGGGCCAGGTTGATTGGGCCTCACTTGATTGAGTCTTAACTATGAGGGTGCTTCTTAGAAATTTAGTAGCATTTTTTGAGGTCTTTAGAGCAAGGACAAAACAAAAACAATCAGTTTGAGTAGTCAGCATAAGGCAATGTGTTTTATTTAAAATGATGGCTGTAGGTTCATCTGCCTCTCAGGGGTTACCCTCTAGACTGGACTACCCAAACTAGTGCTTTCTCAGGGCATGCTGTTCTTTGCTTATGTGCTAGCCAAAAGGATTGAGAAAGATGACAGTTGGCCTGGCCAGTTTGTTATTTTCTTTTCATCCTAAAGGATTAAAAAGAGCTCCATCCATTCAGTTGCACCTGGAAGGAAAAGTATAACTGAAGAGCTTGTAGGCTTGCTTTGTTTTGGCTTAGTGGTATTGGTGGCACCAAAGCTAGAGAGTCCTGCCTCCTGGATAGAAAAGTATCTTGGAGTTTATAGGGTCCTTTCTTAGGGATTCTGAGTTAAAATTTCCTTTTAGAGCAAGACATTTGCCTTTAAAGTCAGTTTATAGGGGTTGAGTGGTATAGAGTGTTTGACTAGAATTTGTGAGTCCCTGGGTTCCAAAACCTTTTTTTTTAAAAAAAAAGGTGAGGCCATGGCTTTATCAGAGCTGTTTAAAGACTACAGCCTAGTGATGGGCTCTTCTTCCTTACCTCGTTTGCATCTGAACAAAGCCCTTCAAACCCAATAGAACTCAGACATAAAATCTAGATCCTCTGTAATAAGAATACAGAAAGGATTAGTGTTGGAAAGGGGCTTACTAGTTAGTGTTCTCTGTTCTCAATGCTAACTGTGTGTTTTACTCTGTTCCTCAGGGCAACCTGTGAAGAAATCTGCGAGCCAGGTCACCAAAACAGTTGACTTTCACTTCCTCACAGATGAGCGAATCAAACAACAGCCCAAGAATCAGGAAGAGTATAAGGAAGTGAATTTCATGTCTGAACTTCGAAAGCATCCTTCATCTCCTGTAAGTAGCAGTATTCTTATTATTAATTCAGCAGGACTCAGCTGTAGTGTGGTCATTGTTTACAATTGGATGATTGAGGAAAGCTTACTCTTTGAATCAAGATAGATACACATTATGGGTGAACTCT
Source organism: Meriones unguiculatus (assembly GCF_030254825.1). Classification (NCBI taxonomy): domain Eukaryota; kingdom Metazoa; phylum Chordata; class Mammalia; order Rodentia; family Muridae; genus Meriones; species Meriones unguiculatus. The sequence goes on along the minus strand of NC_083352.1, from coordinate 126,026,781 downwards.
GTGACTGTTACCAATTACTTCTCTGGGAAAGCATATTACCAAGTTGGTATAAAAATTAAGGTGGAAGGTTTGGAGAGATGGCTCAGTGATTAAGAGTATTGACTGCTCTTCTAGAGGTCCTGAGTTCAATTCCTAGCAACCACATGGTGGCTCACAACCATCTGTAATGGAACCTGATTTTCTCTTCTGGTGTGTGTGAAGACAGAGTATATAAATGTAATTTTTTAAAAAAGTAAAAAAAAATGTGGAACACGAAGCACATAAAATTATGTGTGGCAAATTTGTAGAGGCCTTCTCCTACACCTCAGGCTCAGGTGTGGAAAGTAGGACCTCATCTCAAATAAAAACAATGATGACTACAATGTGAGCTGCTCACTAGTGCCAGAATGTTGACCTAGGATCATCAGTGCTTCTGGTGCTGCTCTGCTAATAAAACTGGACACAATATGAGAGGTCTGCCCCAGCCCCAATTGGATCAGGGAGTTTTCTGTGACATTGTGTCTCCCAAGAAAGTCAGAAGGTACGACCATAGAGTCTCACCTAAATATGAGCTAAACAAGACCTGAACATGAACTAATTAAGGACAACCACAATAGACCTGTTAACATGGGTAAGGGAAAGGTCAGGAGGCCTCAAGCCTAACATAAAACTACAACTCAGGAGTGCTGATAACTGGAGAAACTGTCTTCCCGGAAGATACACCAGGTTATCCAATTTATATAAAGCTTCAGCCATGAAAACATACATAAAATAACATTATACAGACCGTCTTAGTTACAGTTACTGTTGCTGTGATGAGACATCATGACCAAAGAAACTTGGGGAGGATAGGGTTCATCTGGCTTATACTTCCAGGGCACTGTTGATCTTGTAGGAAGTCAGGACAGGAACCCAAGCAGGGCAGATCTGTGGAGGCAGGAGCTGGTGCAGGATCTGTGGAGGGGTGCTGCTTACTCGCTTGTTCCCTGTGGCGTACTCAGCTTGCTTTCTTTAATTTTTTATTTTTTGGTTTTTTGAAACGTTTTTTCTGTGTAGCCTTGGCTGGGCTTGCTGTGTAGACCAGGCTGGCCTCGAACTCATGAGATCCAGCTGCCTCTGCTTCCCTGAGTGCTGGGATTACAGGTGTGCGCCTCCACACTTGGCTCAGCATGCTTTCTTACAGAAGCCAGGACCTTTCTCTGTGTTTCCCTGGATGTCCTGGAACCCACTTTGTATTTGAGACTGGCCTCAAACTCAGAGTTTGTGCCTGCTTCTGTCTCCTCCAGTGCTGGGATTAAAGGCATGCACCGCTACCATCTGCTTTTTTTTTTTTTTTTTCAATTTAAAAAAGAGTAGTGGGCACTTTGAATTGTAGACCCATGCCTTTTTTTAAAAAAAATTATTTAATTTATTTAATTTTTTCTTTTATGTGCATTAGTGTGAAGGTGTCAGATCCCTTGGAATTGGTGGTACAGACAGATGTGAGCTGCCATGTGGGTGCTGGGAATTGAACCCCGGTCCTTTGGAAGAGCAGATAGTGCTCTTAACCACTGAGCCATCTCTCCAGCCCCCCTGCCCCCCCCTTTTCAAAGATGGGGTCGAAATTACTTGAGGCTTGCCTTAAACTCACTGTGTACCTGAGGATGGCCTCGCCTCCCAATAATGGCCTCCCAGTAAGTCAGGATGTTCACCACCACTCCTGACTTCAGGCAAAGTTTTATTTCCTTTTATTATTCATGTTTATACCTATGTATCTTGTGAATGTATGCATTGTATATGTGGGTGATGACGGAGGCCAGAAGAGAGAATAGGATCCCCACCTGGATAGCTGGAGTTAGAGGCAGTTCTGAGCCACCTGATGTGGGTGCTGGGAATTGAACCCAGGTCCTCTGGAGGAACAGCAGGTGTTCTTAACCACTGATCCACTTCTCCAGCATCCCCTCCTTTTAATTAATTATTTATGCTTATGTATGTTTTGTCAGCATGAATGTCTATAGATCATGTGTACGACTGGTGCCCACATGTGTCCAGTTTTATTAGCAGAGCACCACCAGAAGCACTGATGATCCTAAGGTGGCGTTCTGGAGCTAGTGAGCTTTTCACATCTGTAGTCACCATTGCCCTTTATTTGAACTGAGGTCCTGCTCTGGCTCGTCTTGAGTCAGCCTTAAACCCTGAATTTGTTGCAGCCTCATTGTCCTTGAGCTTTGCTTCTATTCAGAGCAGTTTTAAATTAATGATCCGGCTAGGCATAGTGGGGCACACTTTTAATCCTAGCACTTGGGGAGCTAGAGGCGGTGGATTTCTTACGAGTTCAAGGCTGTTTGCTATACATAGTAGTTTTAGGCCAGCCAGGGCTGTGCAGAGAGACCTGTCTTAAAACAAACAAACAAAAAAAGATTTAAAAAATTAATGATACACAATGGGGTAGGCTTTTTCATCAGTCAGTTTGAGGGTGTATGTGGAGATGCTAAGTTAGGCTTCTGTCTGACCGATGCAGGCCCAGCAGCCCATGCCAATTTTATATGTTTGGTTTTTCCTTTCCTTTCCCTTTACATTCTAAGAATACTTGCTCTTGATTGGTTCAAAACATTTATACACTTGGGGAAAATTGCATATGTTCTATTGCAAAACAGTCTCCTAAGAGCCAGATTTTTTACAAGAAGAAAAATGATAAAGGGCTGGTAACTGCACACCTGTGCTGAATATGTGGCTGTGCTAGATCTCACTTAATTTGCCGAACAACTTTTTTCTTCACAGGCCCGAGTGACTAAAGGATGTACTATTATTAAGCCTTTCAATCTGTCCAAAGGAAAGAAAAGAACATTTGACGAAGCAGCTTCTACATATGTGCCCATTGCACAGCAGGTTGAAGCCTTCCACAGACGGACCCCTAGTAGATATCATCTGAGGAACAAGAAGGACGAGAGTGAGTTTCCTGCCAGTGCCTTGCTGGCCAGAGTCTCTTCCCCATCCACAGCACAGCAGGAGACTATTGAAGGGGGAGTGGGAGAGTGAGGATAAATTTGTACAGATTTGGTGGTGAACAGATGAAGAGATTTTATTTGTCTCTGTCTTTATGAAAGTAATTTCTGGGCTGGAGTGATGGCTCAGTAGTTAAGAGCACTGTCTGCTCTTCCAGAGGTCCTGAGTTCAATTCCCAGCAACCACATAGTGGCTCACAACCATCTATACTGAGATCTGATGCCCTCTTGCAGGTGTACATGCAGATAGAACACTCATACATAAAAGATAAGTACATCTTAAAAAAAAAAAGAAACCCTGTCTCAAACTTCCCCTCTCCCAGAAAAAAAAAAAAAAAGTAATTTCTACAAGAAGATAAGAAAATCTAAAGACTGAAAACAATGTAAACTTCAGTTATGAGAAGACTGGCTAAGCTGGGTTGGTGGTACATGCTTGTAAGATCAGCATTTTGGAGGTACAGGCTCAAGGCCCATGTACACTGAGACTACACTGAGACTCGCCTGGGCTGCACAGGACTCAGTCTTAAAACAAAAACAAATATGGCTAGTATTTTGGGTAAAACAGGATTTGTTTTGAGGAATGTACAGATTTTCTTGTCTGTTAGGCAGTGTTTAGCACTTTGCTTATGTGGCCACATGGGCTGCTTTAAATGCAGTATTTCTCTTTTCTGTGCACTGATGGGACTCTGCCTCAAGATCCTGTGCATGCTAGGCAAGCCCTCTACCAGTGTGCTACATTTTTCCTAAAAACAGTATTTCTTTTAATTGTCTATTATGAAAATAGTGATTTTTTTTTTGTCTTGTTTTGTTTTTTAATCTGTCTTTTACAGACCTTACTGGCTCTGTGCCCCTCCAATGAGGAGGAATGTTTCCCCTATTCTGGCACTCCCTGTAGCTGCTCAGGCACACTGTTCCTTTCTAAGTGACACGATGTCTTTAGAAGTTCAACAGTGGAAAGCCCTTCCTAGTGAAGCTTTTTATCCTCAAGGAATTAAGATTCTAACTAGCCAAGGCACCATAGTCAGACAGTGTTTCAAAAGAGAAGCCAGCGAATGGACAGATAATTAATTTTTCTCACTGTTATTTAAGGAGAATTTGTTCTTGAGTAATATGAAAATTGATAGGCTTGTTACTGATCAGGGAAACCAATACCTTCTGTGAATGTTTGTAATGCTCTAAACCAGTGGCTCTCAACCTATATGTTGCAACTCCTTTTGGGGTCAAACAGCCCTTTTACAGGGGTCACCTAAGGCCATCAGAAAACACAGATATTTACATTATAATTAATAACAGTAGCAAAATTACAGTTATGAAGTAGCAACAAAAATAGCTTATGGTTGGGGTCAGCATGACATAGGAACTGTGTTAAAGGGTCACAGAATTAGGAAGGGAGAACCACTGCTCTAAATAATGATGCATTGACATAGTTGTTCTCCCTCCCTTTGTCTCCAACTCTTTAACTTTGACTGTCTGTTTTGACTATCTGATTTTCCCCTTCTTTTCCTCGCTGTTTGCTGTAGCTATATAGTGAGGTCGTTTTGAAAATTGAAATGTAGTGCAGCCTGGCAATAAACTGCTGATCCTTCTGCCTCAGTTTCCTAAATGCTAGGCTTACAGATATGTACCATCATGCCTGACTTTACCATTTTACTTGCTGTGAGTGGCCTGGATACTTTGAAACAGATGTTTTTGTGAAATTCATACAGGTGGGAATTACTCACTGATTTGTAAAGGTCTGTTGTCTTAAAACTACAATAAAAACATTGTCAACAACAAGCAAATCAGTTACTGTTGTTAATAGAAAGGCCTATGCAGTGGCAAGGGCCCTATCAGACATGGTTAGATTTTGAGTGCAGAAGATAGCAGAAGAATTTACCCAAAGACTGTCCTTAATAAAAATGATGGGAGGGAGGAAACAGCTGTCAGGTTGACTGGCATGAGCTGACTTGAGTGTACCAAGTCAACTACTCTGGTTCCATTTCTACATAGTTGGGTCAGGACTTACAGGTAGCCTGGATCTTGGGCCAGGTGACTTGGATCTCAAGGAACTAAGCAGATGTCTGTGATTTTGTTTTATAGGCCTCTTACCCCCCAAATCTGTGACCAAGATCAAACGAGATCCTCAGACTCCCCTACTGCAAACCAAATACCGTGCAAGGCCTGTGACATGCAAAAGTACAGCAGAGCAGGAAGCTGAGGAGCTTGAGAAACTGCAACAGTAGGTTTCACTGGTTGTTTCAGGGGAAGACCGGCAGCAGTGACTGTTTACCTTTCCATGAAAAATGTGTGGCATTTAGTGGCTCTGTAGGCTGTGCTCCTGTCTGACTGAAAGTGGGACTATGGAGGTCCTGGAGCATACTCTGATAAACATCCAGTGCAATGTAATGCAATGGGGGTGACAGAGCTAACTTTGAATTCTAATTAAGGATAAGCTTGGTCTAGGTAGTCCTACCTTTCCCCGACTCTCAGGAGATCTGCAGCTTCACTCTTGGAAGAAGCCAGAACTTAGTGTCTGCACTGAAACCTTGTCTCCCTAGAGCTTCCTGACGATTGTGGTACCCTTCTTTGTGTGTAAGACAAACACTGTGCTGTGAAGCTAAACACCAGCTCCTTTTTAATTTTTGAAACTTTAGTTTTCAACTAGAGCCACACTCAGTTGGTTGGGATGGCTTTGTAGCTCAAGTACATCTTGATTTTCCTAAATCGCTGGGATTACAGACCTATGTCACCAGAGTACAGGGTTTCATGTATCCCTTGCTGGTCTCAAAGTTGCTATTAGCCAAAGAGGACTTTGTTTGTTTGTTTGTTTGGTTGTTTGTTTTTAATGTTTCTGGGAGTTTTGCTTCCACGTAATGTTTATGTACCGCTGGCATGCCTGGTGCCCCTGGAAGCCAGAATTGGACATTGGATCCTTTGGAACTGGAGTTATAGATGGCTGTTAGCCACCATGTGGTTATTGGGAATTGAAGTTTTTCTGGAGTAGCAGCCAGTACTTTTACCTGAGCCATCTCTCCAGCCCCAAATTTGAATTTCTGGCCCTCCTGTTTCTGCCCGCTGAGTGCTAGGACTATAAGTCCCTGCCCTCATGGAGCCCCAGCCCAGGAGGATTTTAGACTGTATCATGTACTCTTTTCTTAAGGAGGCGAAGAACATGGTTATGAAAAGGAGAGATTTTGCTGTACATGGTGGAGCATCTTAATGCTTAGATTTTGTTCTACTTTGTGTAGTTTTTATTTAATTTAAAAGGCCTTTAAATCCCAGCACTCAGGGAGGCAGAGGCAGTGGATCTCTGTGAGTTTGAGGGTATTCTTGTCTATAAAGCAAGTCTAGGACGGCCAGGGCTACACAGAGAAACCCTGTCTTGAAAACAAACAACCAAAGCCTTTTGTGTTTATTACTTCAATTTCCTTGTTACAGATACAAATTCAAAGCACAGGAACTTGATGCCAGGATTTTTGAAAGTGGCCCAATCTTGCCCAAGAGACAGCCTGTTAAGCCTCCTACTCAACCTATTGGTTTTGATTTGGAAATTGAGAAACGAATTCAGGAGCGAGAGGCAAAGAAAAAACCAGAGGAAGAGCACTTTGAATTTCATTCCAGACCTTGCCCTACTAAGATCTTGGAAGATGTTGTGGTAAGAATACTTGAGATGTTGGGTGCTGGCAGAGTGTCCTGCCTGAGACTGAGTATCTACCCAGAAATATTCCAGTTGATACTGTGAGCAGGACAGCAGCATATTGGGCTGGAGATGACAAAGAGATGCAGCAGGACTGGATTTTGGTTTCTTTAAGTCTAGTGAGAGAGTCAGTGTGTGGTTTGATAATGCAGACTGTTGGGAAGATGTGTTCTGAAAAGAGGTGTGGGTTAAAGGGCTGCAGAACTTGAGAAGAGGGAAGCTTCGGAGAGCACCATGTTGAGGAGGCAGCATTTGGTGATGTTTAGTAGGGCTGACATCCTCATGTTGTCATTGTGTTGATGTGTATGATGACTGACATGTGTCCCTTTTTCATATGTGTCCCCTTTTTATCCCTCAGTTTCTGTAAGATTGGTTTCAGAACCTTGCTTATATAACCAGGCTCTGTAGTTGTTCAAGTCTTAGAAAATATAAACTAACAAACTGTACACTGTTAAATAATTAATGTTTCCTTTGAGATGGGGTCTTGCTTTGTTGCTCAGACTTGTCTTAAACTTCTAGGCTACGGAGGTGTCCTTATATCAGCTTCTGGTTGCTGGGACTGCAGATTCATGCCACTGTGCCTGGCTTACTGTTTGTCATGTTTTCCTTTGCTTGCTTTAGAGTCAGTTATGAACAAAACTGTAATGTATTATCACTGGGCACAACTTTGTTTATTCTGTTTCCTCACATTAAACCAAAAGCAACTAGCCTCATGTTCTACTGCCAAGGCTGATGTGTCTACAGGCTGTGCTAGACACTGGAAGCTTAAAGGTGGACTAAGACAGGCACTTGTCCTCAAGCTGCTACAGGCTGGTAGAGCAGACCACATGCTCTCACCAGGTCTTCTGGAAGGTGCTGTGTGTAAGTGTTATGGCTGAGGAGAAAGGCTTCCCTATACAAGTGTTGCTGTTCTGAAGGGAAAGGTATTCTGACAGTCGGAAACCTAGGAATACTAGAGTCACTGCACAACAAACCTCACACAAGAGGTTTATTGGAAGAGACACAAGAAAGTGACTTCCTCTGCTCAGTGAGAAGCTACAAAGAACTGAGCCAGAGACAGGTTTCCTTTGGGAGGAGTTTTCTAGAAATTCAGGGTGGTAATTGGTGAGTTTCAAGGCGCAAGCCCAGGGATTGGTGGGATTTGTGAAAGCTGGCCTTGGAGACTATTATGTGTCCATATGCAGGTGGGAAGCAGAGTTGGGCTAGAGCAGAGCCCTGGTTCTGGGTTGTTTCTTTCCATGTCGCATAATCCTAGTTCATTTCATCATGATTTGGTGCTGTCCATCTGTCCAGGATGTAGCAATGGCAGATTTTGTTGTAAGAATCTTGTGGAAGTGCACTCACTATGTCTGCTGACAGGGTCTCCTTTGTTAGTGATACCAGTCTTTAGAAAACAGAAAATTTGGAGCTAGAAAGAAGACTCAGCAGTTAAGAGTAATTGTAGTGGACTGGAGAGACGATTCAGAGGTTAAAAGCACTGGCTGCTCTTCCAAAGGTGCTGAGTTCAATTTCCAGCAACCACATGGTGACTCACTACCATTCATCTATAATGAGATACAGCATATACCTCATTACCTCTTCTGGCCTGCAGGTGTACATGCAGACAGAACACTGTATACATAATAAATAAATCTTAAAAAAAAAAATAGCATCCAGTCCCAGGGGATCCGACACCCTCTTGGACCTTCTCTGGTACCAGGCATGCACATGGTGACATATGTACATGCATGCAAACACGCATCCACATGGGGAAATCATCTTCTAAAGTTTTCAGTGGAATGAGCATCCCTGCTGCGGTGGTCCTGTGAGGGGCTGTGCATCCTCTGGCAGCAGTACTGTCACGTAGAGAGACCGTTTGTCTGGTACCAAGGCACCATCTTTCTGATCCCTTCATGGTAGCAAGTCTTCATGTTTAAAGGTTAATTTGTTTGCATCTTTTTCTATTTTGTTTGAGAAGATTCACATTAGCTAAGCTGGCCTAGAGCTTGCTGTGTGGTGGAGTCTGACTTCTTGTTCACCCTCTGGGTGCTGTAATTATAGGTGCAGGCCTCCAGGCCTGGCTTAAATAGCTTTTAGAAGCTAGTCCCAAAAGTGTGACTAAAACTTTTTTAAAATCGTGTTTTCTACGTTGTTCAAGATAATAGAGGTAGAAATAATTTTGTAAAATTCAATATCAGCCACGCGTGGTGGCACACACTTTTAATCCCAGCACTCATGAGGCAGAGACAGGTGGATCACTGAGTTGAAGGCCAGATTGGTCTACGTAATAAAAGTCTGTCTTAAAAAACAAAACAAAACAAAACAAAAAATCAAAAACAAGAAAAGTAGATATCAAACAAGTGCTTACATGATCCCTAAAGTGGCGTTGAGAACCCGAGGGCTGGGCCTAAGGTGGTGGAGTGCTTGTATAGTGCGTGGCACGCTGGCCCAGTCCCAGGTACACAGAAGCCATGACTTACGGACATCTATAACCCCAGTATTCAGGAGGAACTCAGGGTCTACCTAGGGGCTAGAGATTTAAGGACTAGAACAATACCACTCCTGCAGCACTCACAGGCTAGGCCGGGGAGGTGAGCATCCGAGAAAACACAGGAAAGTGTGTCATGCATAACCAGCTACCATTCTGAGCTCTCCATCTGGGACTTCAGCTAACCATGGATGAAAGACATGCATCTGCACTGATCATGTACAGACTTTTTCCTTTGACTGATATTCCCTCTACAAATATGATGTAATATGTATATGCAACACATTTTCATTGTGTTAGGAATTATATTAGTGACATAAAATATATGGAAAGATGTGCATAGGTTACATGTAAATACCACACGGTTTTGTTTAAAGGATTTACATATTTGTTAGTTTTGATTTCTATGAGTGGGGCTTCTAGACTCTTGACAGTGCTGGCAGTGTAGGCTTCTATCGTCTTGGCACATGATCTTGTGTGCATGCATATGTGTGTCCATGCATGCGTCCATGCGTGTGTGCGTGCACGCGTGTGTGCTGTTTATATGAGAGTGTTAGTTCTTCCATGCTTATGTGGAGATCAGAGGACGGCTCTGGGTCAGGCTTGCTTGGCAGGTGGCCCCTTGTCTGTGTTCTATCTCCGCCCCTGGTTGTTGGTATCTCGTGCAGCATACTGAAAGTTGTTGTGGGATGTCTGATTGAGTCGTGCGTTCTCTCCAGGGTGTCCCTGAGAAGAAGGTGATTCCAGCCACGGTCCCCAAGTCGCCAGTGTTTGCACTGAAGAACAGGATCCGAGTGCCCACTAGAGAAGAGGTGATGCCTGGGAGGAGGGAGCCTCCTTTTTCTTCTGCAGACCAATCTGAGTCATTGCCGCTCTTTACCCTTCCTGGGGCCCAGAGGCAATGAGCTCTGGTTTGGAGTTATCTGTAAGAATAATATGAATGTTTGATCATCTGTTTTGTTCCTCTGAGAGCACTAAAATTGGTAAGGCGTGACCCTTAGCTTCTAGTGATTGCATGTTACAGCCTATGGAAAAGAGCGGGAAAGTGAAGCATTAGAGGTTTGTCTGTTCCTGGAGCATTGACATCATGCTATCTTTGTAACATTGTCAAGAGGTTCCTGAGTTTTTGTCACTGTTCAGTAAGGGAAGTTTAAAATTCATGCTAAGCAGTTACATTGTATTATCCTTGATAATCAAGGGTCACAAAGGTGACAGAGGGTGATGATTCATGGAACTGTAAAATGTGAACTGTCATTGATCATGCTAGCTTCTTATTACAGCTCCTATTTTATCTATAAATATCCAGAGTTAGGGTAATTTTATAGCAGATCTCGGCATAAACCTTTTTATAGGTTCAGTTGGAACTCAAATACATGGTAATCTTATGTTACTAGCTTGAACCCAAACAACTTACTTGGTCCTATTCTGGGTTTGGCAACCATTAATTCCAGTCACATGTTTTAGTGGAGTCTAGAGTCTGAGTCAGAGGCTAAGGTGTAAGTATGCTTACTTCGTACCTTTCTTCTGGCCTCCATTATCTGTCTGATCTAATTTTGTTAGCCTAACATTCCTATGAGAAACTTAAAAATCTTAAGGAGTAATTGTGTTAGTCATTTACTGAATGCTTTACATTGCTTTGACCCATGACGCAGTCACTGAATTGGCATTGTCTCTTTGAAAGAAAAGGAAGCTGGGATATCCAGAGTTGAGTGACTTGTATTAATTGATGGCTTATCCCATATAGTGTTTTCTGAGTACACATTCTGAGGAGGGTGAGCAGTGGGGAAATGGGTCTTGTTTCTAAACTGTACTTTCTCTCTTAGGAAGAGGATAAACCAGTAGTGATAAAAGCTCAACCTGTGCCACATTATGGGGTGCCTTATAAGCCCCACATCCCAGAGGCAAGAAACGTGGAGGTGTGCCCTTTCTCTTTTGACACCCGGGACAAAGAGCGCCAGCTGCAGAAGGAGAAGAAAATAAAAGAAATGCAGAAGGGGGAGGTAGGTGTAGTTTGCAAAATACTATTCTTTAATTCCCCCCAAAGGGAGCCTTTTTCTCCCCTATTTGTTTGTTGGTTTGGTTTGAGCAGTGTCTTGCTGTGTAGAGCGCACTGGCTTTGAATCTGTGGTTGTCCTCCTGCCTCTGCCTTCCAAGTACTGGGATTACAACATGCATCACCACACCTCACTCAGGGAGTGTTCTATATAAAGTTAACTTTATATATAGATGTATACTTTTTATATAAAATTAATATTGTTGCTTTCCACTGATGCCTGCAAGACCCCCTGTGAGGTTACTTATTGGGCAGGTAACTTAAGTGATCTCTCTGGCACAAGGAGGCTATGACTGCCAGCTTGGGAAGCATTAGGAAAACCTAGGTTTTCTCTTGGCTCTAAAAAGGTCCATTGTTTTTCTGCTTTGAAAACTGATTTACTCTCCTTGTCTTTCAGGCTCATACACATACTCAGGAGTAAATATTGCTTTATCTCTGTCTCAGTTTACTTTCTGTTACTGTGATAAAACCAAAAGCAACCTGGGAAGAAAGGGCTTGTTTGGCCATGCTTTCTCAGTTGAAGTTTCTTCTTTCTTCCAAGATAACCCTGACTTGTGTCAAGTTGACAAAATGCTTACCAGCATACTTGATAAGAGGCTTTTGTTGTTGTTGTTTCATTTGTCTTTGGGGACATTGTCTCACCATGTAGTCTAAGCAGGTGTATTGAGCTCCTGAACCTTCATTAGTTCCTAGAGATCTGGGGCTATAGGTGTGCATTGCCATGTCTGGCAAGAATTCTCTATAATTTTCTGTGATTAACCTATTTTATTCAGAGACTTGAAGGTGGGGAGGCACTGAAGTTGTTGATGTCCTCTGTGGGATAGGTTTTCCTGTCTCCCCACTGATGAAAGTTCCTTACGTTATTCTTATGTTTGCTTCTCCATTAGGTGCCCAAGTTTAAGGCACTTCCTCTGCCCCATTTTGACACTGTTAATCTGCCAGAGAAAAAGGTAAAGAATGTGACTCAAGCTGAGCCTTTCTCCTTGGAGACGGACAAGAGAGGTGCCTACAAAGCTGAGATTTGGAAGCACCAGGTAGGAATAGGGAACAGCTGGTTGGCTGGTGGGTAGGTGAGTGGGCAGGCCTTTAGGTATATTGGGCAGGTAAATCTACTATGTATACTGAAATCATCCGGGATGACAGATTGGATCATTTTAATGTAGTCTATATGTAAACCAGGAGTCACATTAGGTTTTTTTGTAAAATGTCAGGTAATACTTGGTTTAGATTTTATAGGTTACCTACAACTTCTGTCGAGTATTTTCTCACCCCTCTCGATTTACTTGACCCTTTGAACATGTAGAGACTGTTATCAGTTCAAGTTGCATTTGGCAGCAGGCTGAGTTTTGCTCATGTCTGCTTCAGCAGTCACCTGGGGAATGTGAGACACCTTCTCAGTCAGGAGTTTCTTTCTGTAGGATCTCATCTGTTTAAGTTGGTGTTTTGTAAGAAACAGGATGGGAGAATTGGTTCTCAATAAGACAGGCTGTTTTTTCAATATGATATGTGATATAATTGCTCTTTATCATAATAGAAGATTAAAGACAAATGATTGGTTATAGGTTGGTATAATTGGAATGTAATTTTGCCACTCTCACTGTTCTCTGTCTCACCTCAAGACAAAAACTAACCAGGATTTAATCAAGCCTCTGGGTCTGACTACTCATTTATGAAAAATAAAGGGATGGAACGTTCTGTCTTATTAGTCTAGAACCCTCAGGATATGTGTTACTGCTACAGTAGTCATGACATATTGTATGCTACTGGCTGATGGACTTTCTTCTAACAGCTGGAGGAAGAACTGAAGCAGCAAAAGGAAGCAGCTTGCTTCAAGGCTCGTCCAAACACTGTCATCTTCCAAGAGCCCTTTGTTCCCAAGAAAGAGAAGAAATCAGCTGCTGGTAGTATTCTATGTATAGTCTTGGGGATTGGGACAGAATGTCACACTTTGCAGGGGAAGCTAGGACTCAGTTGTGTCAGAACAATGCTCTGTCATCAAGAAATGCTTTATCTGAGGGCATGGTCGCTTTCTTCCCTTAGACCAGCCTTTTGCTTTTGTTGGACCCCGTAGCGCCCCTGAGTGTGGTCAAGTGTGCTGGGCAGACACAACTGGCCTTTCAGTGACAGTCATAGGTGATCCACAGCCAAAAGGGGAGCAAGTGGATAAGGGAGGGCGCTGGGATTTCTTTCTGTATCCAAAAAAGACTGGTTTCTCAGGCAATGGGCAACATGGCAGGAGGTTGGGGCTCTTCTTCTGTCTTAAGTGCCTATGTAGAAGAGCAGCAGGCGGTGTTGAGCAAGCTACCTCACCGCACTTGTCTCATTGATACTGAATGATTCCAGAGGCCTCTCCAACCTCTCAGCGTTCTAAGGCATGTGCTGCGGCTTTTCTCCAGGCTTCTTCCTCAGTAGCTTTTAGTTGCTAGCCATGTCTTTCTGCTTGGCCTAGTCCTGGGGGCTAGGTTTATGTGTACTGCATGTGCATCAATATTGTCTCTGTTTCTGTGCTCAGAGAACCTTTCTGGTTCACTAGTTCAGGAACCTTTTCAGCTGGCCACTGAGAAGAGAGCCAAGGAACGGCAGGAGCTGGAAAAGAAAATGGCTGAAATGGAGGCCTGGAAAATGCAGCAGTTGGAGGAAGTGAGGCAACAAGAAGAGGAGCAGCAGAAGGAGGAGCTAGCCAGGCTTCGGAGAGAACTGGTAATTGATGAGCCCTGGGTTGTCTCTGTTGTGTGTTCTGGTGGAGAAGGGCTGATGTGGTCAACATCCACATGGCGGTGTGAGCGGGCAGTGCGGTCTCTCTTGGTCCACTTTGAAAGTCAGCCGTCACTTCTCCGTGGTTATTCCCCCAGGTACCTGCCTATTGAGCTTGTTCCCAGTGTAAATCTGTTTCCTAGAGCACTTCTCAGAGCGGGCCCACGGCAATGCCCGTTAGCGCAGTGCATCGGTGCTGCTGCTCACTGTGGTGAATCGGTGCTGCTGGTCACTGTGGTGAAGTGCTCTTGCACTCTCACAGCCCTTCTTGATTAGTGTTCTTTTGCTTTTTGTTTTGGTCTGTGATTTTGTTGAGTACTAACTGTCAATCAGCTAAGTGTAAAATTTCACTCTGGCAATTAAAAAAGTGTTTTTTTTCTTTAGATATGAGCATTTTGAGTGCTTGTATGCCTGTGTACCACTTGCATGCAGTGCCTACAGGAACCGGAAAAGGACAGCAGGTCCCCTTTAGAAAGACATCATTACACTTATTTTTAACTTTTTAATGAGTTATTTATTATTTTATACGTATGAGTGTTTTGCTTGCATGTCGGCATATCTGCCATGTGTGTGCCGGTGCCCTCAGGTCAGAAGAGGGTGTCAGATGCTCTGGAACTGGGGTTTCAGATGGTTGTGGACCACAGTGTGGGTGGTGGAAATTGAACCTGGGTCCTCTGGAAGAGCAGCCAGTGCTCTTAACCGCTGAGCCATCTCTCCAGACCCTGGCACAACATTTTAACTTGTAACTTTTGTGTGCTACACTTAAGCAAGGCCCTGTTGCTCCCCAGTAAGTTACACGGGGGATAAGTTTGAAATTCTTAGTGAGGGGCCCAGTGAGCAACAGTAGAAACCTGTTTGGCCATCACACTCCTCCATTTTACTGTGCCCTTCTTCCCCTTAACTTTGTAATTAGGACCTATAACCCTGTCCAACCATTTTTGTCTAAAAGACAAAAGGAAACAATTCTGCACATAGTTCTGTGGCGTCCCCCTCAGTGATAACTTTCTTTTCTTACTCCGCAGGTGCACAAGGCAAATCCAATACGCAAGTACTCAGCAGTGGAGGTGAAATCAAGCGAGCTGCCTCTGACTGTGCCCGTGTCTCCCAAGTTCTCCACTCGATTCCAGTAGAAGCTGCTCTCTACGTCACACAGGCATGGAGAGAACCCTCTCTCAGACTTACCCACCCATGTGTGGCAATGTACCTGACAACTGTGGATGCCAGTGTTTGTGAAGATCATTCTACATACAAACTTTTGAAGCTAATGAGACACAACTCATTTAGGCTTTAATCAGACTTCTTGTAGTTATTTCCTTCAGACATTAGTTGGCTTTTTGCTATTAGTCTTATCTCTGGCTGGAATTTCAAACATTTGTTCTGGCACAGTCTAATTTTTTACCTAATCTCCCCAACCCCTTTTATATGTGCACTGTAAGCATAAAATAAAGGCAGTCAAGTCCTAGGCTGTGGTTTAGTCACAGAGTAAATGAGCAGCTGCCAGTTTGTCAGATTGGTTCTTTGTTCAGGAAGAGTTTATGAAGGAGCCCCGAGCGGCGAGGCAAGGAACCTGCTGATGGCACCAAGGAGGACACTGTGTGGACTCATAGAAACCCTACAAAGCTGCTGTTGAAGCACGATCTTCACTGTTGCTGCTGACAGTGGAGTGGCACAGCCGACATCTTCCAGCCTGGCTTGGAACGACCTTCTCTTTAAAGGTCACAAGGTTTTATTTGTGCTCACTGTTTTCGGAGAATGCAGTCCATCCTGGGGATGGTGAGGTGACGAAGTTCAGTCTGACAGAAAGCACAGCTGAGGCTGGCAGCTAAGACTAGTCTGTAACCTTCAAGGGTCGGTCCCTGTCAGCTTAAATACACTAGCTGGGCCTCACAGGCCAAAACTGTACAACCTTCCAAAGCAGTGCCAGGCTAGGGACCAAGAAGCACACCAGCATAGGGGAGATATTTGATATCTAAACGAGAGCGCTCCGCTGGGGCTGTCTGTAGGCTCACAGTTATTGCCTACTACACATGTATGTATTTCAACTTCAGAAGTTTCTGTAATCTATTCTTCTCTCTCAAGATTTCTTTATTTTATATTTTTGGGTTTTTAAGACAGGGTTTCTCTGTGTAGCCCTTGCTGTCCTAGAACTCGAATTGTATTTTACCTGTATGTATGCATGTGGAATTCTTGCATACCTTGTGTCTATGGATGTCTGAGGAGTTTGTCAGATTGCGTGGACCCGGAGGGTGTCAGATGCCCTGGAGTTACAGATGGTTGTGAGCCACCATGTGGGTGCTGGGAACTAATCCCAGGTCATCTTCAAAAAACGTCCTCAGCATTGTGTGTGACATTAAGCCTGTTTTTTTTTTTTTTTTTTATATTCTTCTTTTTGTTTTTTGTTTTTTTTGTTTTTTGTTTTGTCTATGCTGTGACTACTTTAAAATTTTATTTTCTACAAGCCTTTGTAAATTGAGCCAAAGGTGACAGAATCAGACAGCATTTCTTACAGTGTGATGGCCATCTCCTCCTGGAAGCCCACAAAACAGTGCAAAGAGCACCGCTTTTTCTCATCATCTCTCATCGGTTCATTTCACAGTACAGTGCTGCATTCACACAGGTTGGCACTGGTTCAGCCTCTGCTAATCTAGTGAGGATGAAAGTAACAGAAAACACTTGTTTGTACTTTAATCGGGAAGACAAGATAATGGTGCTTGCCTGTGCTTCCTGTCTGATAGAGAGCAGCCAGGGTGGCCTGGGAGCCCGGGATCTTTCTGATGAGGAGCTGTCCAGGAAGGAACTGACTGTAGCTTGGGCTTGAGTTTGCTGTAGACATGGTAAACACAACTGGATTCTGAGTGCTTTTATTTTACTATTTAGTGCCCGGGTTGGGGGTGGACCAAAAGATCCCACGGAGCTGGAGCTGCTGCATTTGAGCCTCCTTGGCGTGGGGATCCTTTGCCAAAGCAGTATGTGCTCCTAAGCAGAGCCACCGCTCCAGCTCCTCTGAATGGATCAAACAAAAGGGATCTGCCTTGGGATGCAGAGAATCCAGTTTTACCCAGTCCTTGGGATTTTGTTCTCAGTTCTTGCAGCTTTCACTTTTTTCTGGTCACAGTGTTTTCACTCCACAAGTCTTGGTCCCTTCTCCAGGCCTGTCCCCTGTCGTTCTTCCTGCTGTACCAGCTCTCACCATCACTGGCGCTGGGCACAGTTGGGCACGTCGGTCATGTCCCCATGATCCTGAGAGGACTGGGTTGTTGTCGAGGGTGACCTGGGTGATCTGGGAACAAAACTTTGTGCAAGGCTAGAGTGGAACAGAATTAGAGTAAGCACTGATGTTTCCACCTAGACCTTCTGAGGAAGGTGGAGAGGCCACAGCTATCTGGTCTCCTCATCCTTCACGCTGTCTTGGCAGTTTCATCTTTCCACACTCAAAGGTAATTCGGAAGCTTCTCTGAACAAAGAACATGCCCTGAGATAAAACTTCATACATTCAAGCTGGGCTCGGTGGTGCACACCTTTAACCCCAGCACCTGGCCAGAGGCAAGTGCTGAGTTCAAGGCCAGGGTGAAAATGTGTTTCAAGAAAATAAACAAACGAAAGAATTTCTGTATCTGGGCACTTTATACATGTAACTACTTCATACTGAATTTTAAGTTTTGGAAAAAAACTAATTTTAGTTGTGTATGTATGAGTGCAGGTGCCTGTGCAGGCCAGAGGTGTCGGATCCCTGTGGAAACCGGAGTTACAGGTGGGTGTTGGTAGACTCATCGCTGAAATCACCATGATTTGGGGAGTGTATCACATGATAGTTTTGACTACATTGTGGCTTCCCATTGTATATTTCTGTACTAACCCTTGTAGGGTCATTGTCACTCTTCAGCCCATCATCTGCCTGTGTTCTGTAGGTTGGCTACCATTTTAGTTGTCTCGTTCCTTTTGGGTTCTTTTCCATGGAGGTTCTGTCCCTAGGAAGTGGGGCTGAGTGTGGGCAGACTGCAGTTGATATTGCTTAGGGTCGCGTTTCAGAGGAGGCTTGAATCCGAACGTGCAGCAAGGGCTGGGGCTGGACTCAGGGCTCAGCACCGTGGAGCACAGCGCTTGATGGAAGTGAAGCTGAGGTTTGCAGCTTTAAAACAAGTGCAGTCATGCTAGTCTTTGTCAACAAAACGATACAGGCTACTGACACCATGTAGCTGTCCTTTTTTCACCTCCTGTTTAGAAGTTAACTATTCTGTTTCCTTCAAATGTTTTTGTATGTGCATACAATGATCAAGCATTGCCCACATACATTTAGCCAGGAAGTCTAGGTACTAAACTTAATCCATTGGGCATCCTAGGCAAGTGCTCTACCATTGGCTATATCTCCATTACTCCTTAAGGAAGGAAAAAAAAAAAAAAAAAAAAAAAAAAAATATATATATATATATATATATATATACATGCACACACACACCAGGGACATACCTTAAAAAATTAAGTTATAGCATACTGCATTTTTGTTTTTATTTTTCTCTGTGTAACCCTGGCTGTCCTGGAACTTGTTCTGTAGACCAGGCTGGCCTTCAACTCGGAGATCCTCCTGCTTCTGCCTCCAGAGTAAAAGAGTGCACCACCACCTCCAGGCTTATTGCATTAATTTTTAAAATTTGTTTTAGAAAGTTTTACGACATGCATATGGCTCAAAGCTGCGAGCCCATCTGCTCAGTTCTTCCCAGAGATGGTGTCACCAGTTTCTTGAGTTTCCCCTGCCCCCAGCTTCTGCATGTGTTCACACACGTTCCCACTTTTGCCTTTATTTTTATGTACAAATCGCATCACTCTGCTCCTTGCTCTTTTCAGTATGCTGTGGCTTTGAATGACAAAACTCCTGCCCTACCTTGAGCGTGTCCTGGCTTTCTGAGTATGAAGGCTCATGGGAATAATCTAGTAAGGTGGCAGTCCTGAGGCCCAGGGGCAGATCACATCCGGCCTTGGCTTTGTTGAGCCTTGGGGGCCTTGCTCATTATTAGCTGGAGGGCCTGCTTGAATCTCCATTTCCTGTAAAGAGAAATTTATCCAGGGTTTGACCCCACTCTGTAGCTCAGCTGGCCTTGAACTCATGATCCTCCTGCCTTAGCCTCCCAAGGGCTAGAGTTACAGGTGTATACCCCAGGCCACCTCTGGCATCACTCTTCAATTTCATTGAAGTCTCTGGGGAAGTGTCTCTGTGCTGACAGTGGCAGTTAAAAAAGCTGTGAGCCACGTGGCTAGGCTCATGTTTCTGCAGGGGCTGAGTCTGGCGGTGTGGATCCCGAGGAGGTGATCCACATTCTGAGGCCTGAGCTGCCATGTGCCCCGCGGCCTGCTGGGATGCTCATTTTAGGCAACATATAAAGTTTCCTGGAGACAGGACAAAGCCAGGCCTATGGAAAGAGCAGGAAGGTTAAAGCGTGTGATACTTTGAACAGTGACGAAGGTGTAACCCGGGAGCTGACATGTTTGCTCCAAGGCCAAGAATTCCAGGACAATTTGTTACCAAGTTAAAGCCAATGCAGTTGCTACAGAAAAGATGTGCAGAGGCATGGGTCACTATTTCCTCTGTCTTCTTACATACCCACCATCTAGGTGCTGTGTTTGTGTGTGTGTGTGATGGGGCATGTCATTACTGACAGTGCAAATGGGCTGACGGGTTTTGCTCTTTACTGTCTTGTATGACAGAAGCTGAGCTCAAGCCATGACTTGTATGTTGTGGTCCCAGGATCTCTGAAAGCAGTGCCCAAATACCGCCATTCACTTGGAAAAAATGTGGTTGCAGAGTCAGGCAGGCTGGAGGAGATTTAGGTTTATCAGGAAAGACACCAACTTGGAGGCATCAGTTGCCCTTCTCCAGGAAAAAAAAAAAAAAAAAAAGGCTGGACAGGGATACTCTCCCTTCCTGATCTGCAGATCCTGGAGTTGCTAGGAGCGGCCACTCCCAGCACGGAGGGCCAGTGTGTGAGGGTACCAGGGACTGCTGCCAAGGGCAGTTGCCCAGCTTGTTTGGGTTTTGATAGCATCTGCGGGTCTTCTTTTGGGAACAAAGGTCAGAAGAGGTCTCAGCGTGTCAGACTACTAAACAGTAAACGTGAGCCGCAGTTTGGGGCCACGCTGCTTAACAGTGCTTGGGGGTGAGGGGAGAGGAGTCTCCAGGTTCCTGCTGACTTCCTGACGGCCACACTGCACTGCTGCCATGCCCCCAGGTGAAACTTCAGCCTAGCCTCTCCCCAATCCCTCCCTTCCCCTTCTTTATAATACGGTACTTATACCACACTTACACCAGTCTTGATAGCAGCATGCTGCTCCTCTGAGTGCCCCCTCTCCCCGCCGGTGAAAATGCTTACTTTGTGAAGGACTGTCCCCGCTTGCCTCCCTTTCATATGTCATGGGGATTGCTTACTCGGTAAACTGCTTGTCCTGCAAGCATGGGGACCCGAGTTCAGTCCCCAGAACCCATGTGAAAAAAGCCAAGTGCAGTTAGGAGGAGAGGTAGGCAAGCAGATTTCCGGGGCTTGCAAACCAGCTAGCCTAGCCTAACTGGTGAGTTCTAGATCAGTGAGACTGTGTCGCAAAAAAAAAAAAAAAAATTGTTTAGATGTGTTGGGGCTGGGCTGGGGAGAAGGCTTGGTGGGTAGCCAAGCCCTGTGACCTGAGTTCAATTCCAGGGACCCCCATGGTGAGAAGCGAGAATGGACTTCTGCAAGTTAATCTCTGACCTCCACACATACACAATAAGTAAATGAATGTAATAGAATTTTTAAAAGGAAAGAAAAAAGATTATTTTAAAAATAATAGATTTAAAAAAGAAAAATAATAGCCGGGCTGTGGTGGCGCACACCTTTGATCCCAGCGCCCGGAATTTCCAGGCCAGCCTGGTCTACAGAGCAAGCTCTGTGACAGCCAAGGCTACACAGGGAAACCCCGTCTTAGAAAACCAAAAAACAAACCAAAAAGCCCCCAAATGGAAAAATAATGAGTTAAAGAGTGCCCCAAGGAACACCGCCCAAGATTGTCCTCTGGCCTTCACGTACACACACACATGCTCCCAAACACACAAATATGTGCACACATGCACAGACGCAGAAACACAAGCTCTCTCAAGAGCTACAGTTAGTGAGTGATATGGGAAGACATGGTGAAGTGCTTCTTCTCTACACACACGGCCTGAATCTGTACCCCCAGCACCTATGGAAAAAGCCAGACAGGGAGACAGGCAGATCCTGGAGGTCAGTGAGTGGCCCTGCCTCAACAAGGTAGAGTGAGGACTCTGGACACTGACACCTGACCTTCACACACGGGGACCTGCTCCCACTACCTGGTCCACAGGAAAGCACAGGCAGTAAGATTATTCTGGCATGAATACTTACTTGCAAGTTATTTGTACTTGCATAATGGAAAGCTCTTTTGAGCTGACACCCATGCCCAGTGAAAACAGAATAAAAACCATATTGGCACCCAGCCAAGCCTTCCTGGACATAATTGTAGCTATTTTGTTTTAAAGCCTTGTAACCATATTTTCAAGTTGATGCCCACACTGGACCTGTTGTCCCCAAGCCTTCAGGTAAGATCTGAAAGGAGACAGTCCTTAGCCTTTCTTACTCTGGGGGCTGTGAGCTGAAAGTGTGGGAGCAGAGATAGCCGCTCACTTCTGTTATTGACAAGCAACGACCTTTAACATATTATTCCTCTTTTCAGGGGCTTAGTTTCTACCTCTGTTAAGTACAGCCAGGGCAATGCGTGAGGCTCCTTTCCCTAGGTCATGTCTTGAGAGACCACTTTCCACTTTATGTTCATGTTCTCCAAACGCTGCTGTTCTGCACTGCAAGAACCTGTCTAGCTCCCAGCCCTGCTTTTCCATGTGCACTTCAAGAAAGCATGTTGGAGGCCAGCATGCTATCTTGTTGAGGACTTTCCAAGGGTTGTTCTGGAAGCGGAAATCTAGCCAGATCACTCCAGGGGACTAATCCCTGAATAATGTTGTCCTCTGACACACACATATTTTCTGATGTTTCTCTTGACCTTGGAACTGGTTAAAGACTGCACAGAATGTTCAATTACTAACAGATTCCATAGAGCTACCCTTCCCTGATCCAAGATGTGAATTGTTTCTTTTGGAAGTATTCCTCCTGTTGTTGGAGGTGGTTTAGGATATCACAGGAAAGCTGGCACCTCATCTTTTCCTTTTTATTTCTCCCCACTGTGCTTTGCTTTTTATGGCACTGGCGGCCAAGGGGCCTGGTTGCTTTGTATTCTTGTACAAAGTCCAGGAGGAGCTCAAGATAGTTAAATAAACCTGATATTAGGGGACTGAGGGTTGCTTCTCTGGCTTCAATGGCCTCAAGCATGACATTTAAGTTTTCCAGACTTCAATCTAATCTTAGTCAGAGCAGTAGGAGTTAGGGATGTAGCTCAGTTGATAGAGTGCTTGCCTGACATGCACAAAGCCCTGGGTTCAATTCCCAGCCTCTGTGTTAAACCAGACATGGTGGCAAATATCTGTAATCCTAGCACTGGGCAAGTGGGGGCTGGAGAATCGAGGTCATCTCTGGGCTGTATCAAGCTTGAAGCCCACTTGGCTAAAGACTGTCTCAAAGATGGCAATGAGGCGGGAGAGGCTGGAGCCATGTGTCCCTACTGGGTCTTTGCACCAGTTCCACGAAGGGGAGTTTTCCCCAGCTCTAAAATGACCGTGGGCACCGTGGACACTGAGGATGACTGCTAGCTTCTGTGACCGTGACCACGCTCGGGTCACATACTCAGTTGTCAGTGGGCCTGTGTCAGCACCGTGGCCAGAAGCCCCTGCTGCTTACCCTTTGGCATGGAGCCTGACAGGACAGGCTCAGTGGCCCCTAGTTAGCAGCCAACTAAAGGAAACCAGAAGCCTTCTTTGCAAGGGAGGATAAGTGAGAGGAGCTAGGTATGGGCTTGAGCTGGTGGCGATCTGTCCTGCTGGCTGCTGTCTTGATGGCGGGCTCACTGAGCTTGGTTTGGACTGTCCTCAGCTTCCTTACATTTGCACATTGGCCTTTTCCCTCTTTCTTGAAGTTTGTAGTGAGATGATGAAAGACCAGTGCAGGAAACAGTCAGCGTGGCAGGATGGTGAGGTGAGGGGCTGTGTTTCCTTCCGTGCACCGCACTGACACTGCTGTCTATTGCCACAAGCTTTCTGGAAGAGGGAGGGAGGCTCAGCATCTTGGCCTGAGAACTTTCTCCACGAAGCCACAGAATGCATATCACTCACAGCTAGAAGTGCAAACTCACCACCCTCATTGTGGGCCCAGTGAATCAGACACCCTTGGTATGGGCCCAGGCTTATGTGTTTTCATAAGCCCTCCAAGGGAGGGTGTTGCATGCCCAAGTGTGGGGACCACTGTGCCAGGGAAAGGACCTGCTGATCCGGACTCAGGTTCCTGTAGAGCTGGCAGCCACTCTCTCATGTGACCCTAAGTGCCCAGGCTAATCAGAAACACCCAAGTTGAGCATGCTTTCCTGCCTACCCAGGGCTGGAGGGGGTTTCCCTGCCCAGGGGTCCCTGCTGCTGAGTTGTTCCTTGAGTGGCTGTTTGAAGGATAGGGGATGGATAAACCTTTCCATAGATCCAACAAGTCAAATGACAGACCAGAGATTTTTTTCTAAATGCTACTGGAAGTGACAAGGTCTGTGTACCCCTAAAGTCTCTTGAGGAGAGCCAGTGCCTGGGTGTGGGTGTCCTCTGGGGCTAGGGTGAAGCCTAGCTCTCTGCTTTTGAGCTGGGGCCTCCACCGACCTCAACGTTGTGTGTGTGGGAGTCTCCAGTTAAGCCTTTTAGAGGCCATGGGGCAGATCCTTTCCCTTTTAAACCTGTTGCCAACAGAACAGGCATCCCCTCGGTGTGGGCCATGCCCTGCCGGACGTGGGATATGGTGGCTGCTGCTCATCAAGGCCACAGGCTTCGGCAGTCCTGAAGGATGGCCAGAGTGGCCCAGGTGTCAGGGGGGCTACACCCGGGAGGGGCCTCCCCAGCCCCTGCCTCACTGTTGGCTGGGAAATCCTCCATCTTCCCAGGCAGGGCACCCTCCACCCAGCAGCCGCTTGGAGCTTGCCAGGAACCCCCTCATTCTTATGGTCACCCAACTTAGTTAGCCAAGAGACCTGGAGCTTTAAAAATAGCACAGAGGCAAGCCAGGCCAGGAGCCGCTTGTCTGCAGGACAGAACACACATTCCCCACTTGAGCCATTTCCTGGGATCATGAGTTGAGACTAACTCCCCGAACAGACAAAGTCAGGAACAAACTCCCGGGTCTGCGCTCCACACGGCCGCTTCACCTCTGCGGCTCATCTCTGCCTCACTCTGCTGCCTTTGCCTCCCTGGGCGCTGCACTCAAGCCTGCTCCGGGGACATTTCCTGTTCTTGGAACAGCTGCACAGGACCGGGGTACCCTCCCGCCACTTGATCCTATAGGGAGGTGTCCAGTGGCTCTGGGCAATTTTCAGATGACCTTGTTCCTCTGACGTCATTAGGTAGCTATTTTTAGCTTTGCTGTTTATGCTGCAGAAGTTGGGCTGGGGTGGGGGAAGGAGCAGAGGAGGGGCTGGGCTGGTTTCCCTTGTCCCAGAGCCATGCCAAAGAAGGAGTATTTATTCTTTCATATTAATAGAACTCCTACTGGGGCCACCAAGTTGATGACAATGTCTCAATATTCTTCTTATTTATTTATTTACGTAAGACCTCGTCTCATAGCCCACATTTGCCTCCTCTACCTCCTGAGTGCGGGGATTAAAGGCTTATGCCACCATACCTAGTTCTCATTATCTTCACACACAGGAGTTTGCTTTTCAGTGACCATTGCTCCTGGCACACAGAAGAAATGAAGCCTGCGGGGTCCAGGGCAAGTTTGAGTTAAAATTCTAGCTCTGCCTCTGAAGCCTTGGCTCAGTTTCTCCTCTGCCTCAGTTTTCTCTTTAAAAAAGGAACGATCACAGAATCTGCTTTGTATATAATGAGGGGAGCTAACAACCCGAGTCTCTGGTACAGAGTCCGCACACCATGAATATCAGCGTCTGTCACCATCAACCCCAACAGCACCAGGTACCACTGGGATGCAGGGAATGATGGAGATGTGGTCCCTAACACTTGGGCCTGCAGGAGGCCTCAGACGTGAGGATGGGCATACAGCCCCCAAAGTCAAAAGGAACACCTGTCACATGCATCACTTTGTCCCAACCCTGGCGGGATTTCAAGGCAAGGGAGAAGCAGTTCCTGCCCTCAGGAAAGCCCCTGACTGCATCTCAGATTCTTCTGGGGAGATGCCCCTAAGTTCTGATCTAGCTGGCCTGAGTTCAAGAGGGGTGGAGACATCACAGGTTATGAAAACCCTATGGTGCTTCTGTGTACATCTGGGCTAATAAGCATGGCTGCCCTGGACAAGGATGTGGGACCTTCCTCCTGCTGTACCAACGTGAGTTACGAGGAGATGAGCTACCCCACAGCTGGCCCTCTTGTGAGGTCTCTGTCGATGCTTTCCAGGGAGTGGGTCTTTGGCTTCACACTCTTCCAACTTGGGTTTGCATACAAACCATCTGAAGAGCTGCTCAAAATGACAAATCTGTTGCACCCCAAACCAAGCAGCCCTCATCTGAAACAGATCCCAGGAGCTGTGGCAATGGGGGCTGCGCCTTCTGCTTAGGACTCATCCCTGACCACCTGTCCTCAAGACTATGCTCTCTGTGTGTTTCAGAGCTCAGCATCACCTTACCATGCTCTGTGTGTATCTGTGCTGACATGTCTTCACTTATTTATTCATCCAATCACAGCTATAATGGGCCATATAAAAAGCCAGAAAATCCAAACAAAGAGACACTTGAAATGTCCCATTGTGTGCTTACCAACCAACCTCAGTAGCAAGGACAGAGTCTGTGGCAGGAACAGAGCTTTCCTACAGGCCTGGGAAGGACCCACAAGGCTCAGAGTGGGAGAGGGCAAGGAAAACGATGTGCTGATGACAGCCGCAGTGACTCTCAAAGAAGGCTTGGAGTGGAAGCAGCGAGGGAAAGGCCAGTTGCTCAACTGCCTGGATTTTCCATCACAGCCCAGCAAGCGGGAAGGGTCAGGCGGGGAGTGTCTCCTCAAGCAGGTCCTTGTAAAGCCTCTTGGCCTGACTGGTTTCCTTTGGGCAGCCAAGAAGCAGCGCTGGGTGAATTTAACCCCTGCATTCCCAATGTGATTGTCTAGAGATGGGCAGGACCCAGAGCCCGCGCTCCTGGAAGGCAGAGCTGCCCAGGGCAAGTGGCCTAAGGAGCCGTGAACTCTGGCTAGAGAAGCCTTCCCTCTGGCCTTGTTAAATCCAACAGTCATAATTGCATCCTGCTGACCTTAATTCCCCTGGCAGGTTTAATTGGGCCTGGCACTGTCCCACTTTCTGCCTTGGCCCCATGGAGGCAAAGGGCGTATGCTCAGCTGGCATGGGGCAGGGAAACCCCTTCATGAGTTAGGTGGGTAGGGGTTCTGGCAGCCTCTTTCAGGGTTGAGGAGGTTTCCCTGTGCCCCTCCCCCATGCCTCCAAGAGAGTGCTGAGAAGCCTGGGGACTCCCTGCGAGCAGCTGACAAGACCAGGTCATCCCACACAGACCAGATCCACACCAGCCTCCCATCCAGCAGAAGGAACGTTTGGTTGAGAGGGCAAGGTAGCTGAGCTGTCCATCTGCGGTGGTCACCAGGTCCCAGGCTCTTTTGCTCTGTACCAGGTACTCGACATACACAGGCTGGGTACAAATTCTCAGCCACGCTGGGTGCCCGCAGGTCTGTAAACACTGAGCTTCCTTCTGGGAGCAGGTGGAGGCAGCAGAGGAGGAGACCACCCAGGCACATGTCACCCTCATAGTCTCCAACCCCACTGCAGTGCTCCTGACCCCTATCCCTTAAGGCTGCTTCAAGATTAAAGGCAGGATGTTCCTGGGAATGGGGACGCACACCCATCAGAAAGCATTGCTCTGGAGAAGGTCTCCTGGTAGGCACTGGACAGTGCTGGTCCCACAAGCGTGAGGGCTTGAGTTCCATCCTGGGCACTCATGTAAAACCTGGGTGTGACAGCATTTACAATCCCAGCACTAGAAAGGCAAAGGGGTAGATCCTGAGGGTTCCTTGGCTAGTCAGCCCAGCTGAATTAGTGTGTTCTAGGTTCAGTGATAGACCCTGTCTAGTTTGCTTTCTATGGCTGTTATAAAACACCATAACCAAAAGCATCTTGGGGAGAAAAAGGATTTATTTTAGTCTACAGTTTACATACAGTCCACCATGACTAGAAAGCAGGGAAGAAGCCAAGACAGGAGCCTGGAGGCAGAAAGGGAAGCTGAGGCCATAGAGGGATGCTGGTTACTGGCTTGATCCTCCGGACTTGCTCAGCCAGCTTTCTTGTACAACACAGGACTACTTGCCCAGGTATGGCACCACTTCAGTGGGCTTCCAGACCAATCACCAATCAAGAAAATGCCTTCTAAGAGACTTGCCTATAGGCTAATCTCATGGAGGCATTTTCTCTACAGAGGTCCCCTCTTCTAAGATGACCCTGGCTTGCAGGATTGACAAAAATAGACAAAACTCACACAGATAGGGTAGAGCAACTGAAGAAGACACCCTGACGTCAACCTCTGGCCCCCCACCCTCAACGCTCCTCAAGCAACTGGCCAGCACTGGTGAGAGGTGCTGTTAGTTGTTTTCACGTGGGAGCACTCACAAGAGCAGCAGATTAGAATAAAAGCCTGTTGTGGCAGGAAGCGGCTCTGAGTTTGAATATGACCATTCTGGAGCTGCTCACCGAGCGGAGGAGCTTTGGAGAAAGCCATTTATGCCCACCTCCCTCCCCCACTCACCCAGAATCAGTCTTTGCATCTTTAACATGTGAAACCCTTGCTCTAGGGTCTTCTGTGTGGGTCCTGGGAGCTGGGGTAAAGAAAACTCTTAGCATCATAAGTCCTGGCCCTCAGTGGGCCCTCACTCAGCACCCTGACAGGTGATGTATTGATAGCCACAGAGCCATCAAGGGCCACCATAGCAAAGCAATGCAGACCCCCAGCCAGCCTTGCTGGTCAGTCACTTGGCTAATATGGTAGGCACATGGTGCTGGGGATACATGAAAGTTCTGTGTAGCTCTGTCTAGGCTGTGAGCGCACCATGGGAGCAGTCTGGGGCTTTGGTGGAGGTGGGGGGAGAGATCCACCATTTTAAGGTAAGCCAAACTATGCTGGGAAGATACATCCAAATATCCAGGGCTAGGAGTGTCCCTATCACAGGTAAGGACAAAAGACATTTCAAGTTTCTGAATGCCTTGGGAGGTCTACACAGCAGAAGGGAGCGA
The DNA here is from genome assembly GCF_030254825.1 of Meriones unguiculatus. Lineage (NCBI taxonomy): Eukaryota > Metazoa > Chordata > Mammalia > Rodentia > Muridae > Meriones > Meriones unguiculatus. Next base: position 125,998,517 of record NC_083352.1, on the reverse strand, counting down.
AGTGTATGAAGCATTCTGCTAACCTATAGCTCTAGCTTCACTGTTGAGGGCTGTAGACAACTCACTCATTCCTTTAGTTCTCCTCACCTTCATCCAGAAAAACAGGGTAAGTGTGGCCCACGGTTACCACAAATGACAACATATAAGAAGTTAGAAAATGCCAGGAGGAGGTGCTTGGTGGGACTCTCTTTCTTACCTTAGGTGAGGTTAGGGTCATGCCCAGCCCAGCCCCTCCTGAGCAAGTGCTACACAGACATTGCTTATTTTTGCTTCCGGGAAGAGGCAGGTGTCTGCTGAACCCTGAAGAAGAGAAGCAGTGAACAGGACCACCCCAGAGAGGGGACTGAGCCAGCAGAGATGAGGGAGGTTAGCTTGTGTCAAGCGCCTTCCATATCTGCCTGCTTTCGAAGAAACCATGCATTTTAGAATCCAATGCATTCTCACAGCTCAAGGAAAACAGTAAAAGGCCTCAGGATGCGAGAGACCCGTTTGTCATCTCGGGCTCTGGCACCCGATGTGGGAGAATAGAGAGCCTCAGCTACCCTGGACTAGGCTAACAAGACCCTGTCTAAAAACCAAATATGAAATTGAAACAAAATAAGGACAAGAAGCCTTGATGCCTCCCTTCCCGGCAAGTAACGCATTTCTTGTTCTCCTGCCAAAGAAGTTTGCACAGGTTACAGATATGCTGTGCTATTTTGCACCTGATTTTTTTTTCCCCTTTGGAGGGCACTTCATAATAGTCCCTTAGCAGCTTCCTGATCCACATTTCCCCCACTTCAGAGGTGCTGCGTTCCCGCCAGCCTCCACCCTTCCTCTGCAGGGCAGTGACCACAGTGGTGAACGACCAGAAGGTTTACCTCAGTTGGGATCTGACCCCGGACAGCTACCCCATGACCAACACTCAGCCTTGGTCAGTGCTCAGGGCTCCTCCCAGAAAAGTGTGTGCTGACAGCCTCTGGGCAGTGGGGAGGACCCTCCAGTATGGTCCTCCCTACCCCATCTCAACCTGAACACTTCGAGCTCGGGTCCCCATCCCTGAAGAGACGTCCCATCAACCTTTTCTTGAGGAGGACCTTCTTGTATTTCCATTGGCCTCCCTCTGCTACTCAAACAAGCCTCCATGGTCACAAAGAATCCAAGCAAAGGAAGTTTTCCCCAGGGAAAAAATTGGGCAACAAAGCAACTGACCCTGGCATGATTTCTTACCCAGAGATGGTCTGAGTAGATCCGGATACCAGGGGGCACAAGGCTGGCCACTGGGGTCACGGCAGCTCTCCCCAAGCTCCTGGGAACCCCAAGAGGTGTGGCAGAGAGTGGGCAGAGCCATGCCTGGTCCTGGGCATGGTCTTCCCTTCAGCCCTGCCCAAAGGCCCCTCTTCTTGAAGCCCCTTCCCTTATCCTGGCCACAGGCTGCTCCCCAGGGCCCAGATGCCCCCTCCCTTTTTCTTCTAATGGTTCCAATGCCATTCTACCCCACGTCAGGCCGTGGGAAGAATGCTGTGTCCTCTGAACGGGGGCCAAGAGTGACAGGTGGTGGCAACCCGCACTGCATGGCCCCTGCTGTCAAAGAGCCTCCTCGTAGTCTCCGCCTCCACTGCCCACGCCCCTGCCTCCGCCCGCCTCTGCCCACCGGGCCCAGTCTCCTTACAACCACCCCAGGATTGCGCCTGAGAAGCTGCTGCTGCAGACGGCTGGCCACCAGGTTGCCCCTCTCTCTCCAGGTACGTCTGTCTCTCCCCTCAGCTGGCTGTCAGTGGCCTTCCCTCGCCACAGCTGGAAAAGAGGGGGCATCTGACAATGGGATCCACTTCGCTCCTCTTTCTGCAGCCAGAAAGACTTGAGTTAGACAAGCAGAAGCACACGCCTACCTACCTCATGGCTACAGAAAATGGAGCAGTTGAGCTGGGAATCCAGAGCCTGTCAACAGGTGCCAAGCTGGGGGCAGGAGATGGGAGGGAGGAGCCTCGGAAGGGCTGTTTTTGAAGCTAGAGTTGGGCAGGTTCCTCACAGGGAAGTCTGTGCCCAAGGTTTCTATGCAGGGTGCATGAGGGATTGGGGAATGGGATCGTCTGTGGGTGGGGTTAGGCTGGGGGACTGCGGTGAGGGGCCTTCGGAAGCCATGAGGAGGTCTCCTACCGCCTTGGCCCAGCCCACTGCTCCAGCGTCCAGAAGCTTGCCTGCAGAAAATCTCTATTAGAGGGACCAGGGAGGTGGGGAGCCTCCATCAGTGGCTTTTGGGATTAGCACTAGTATGCAAGAAGTGTCGGGAGAAAAGCAAAGCCCATCCAGAGGGGCAAAAGGTTGTGCAGAGTCCCCCAAGTTTGACATGTTGGCTACCAAGCGGCTCCAGAGACTTGGTGGGCCAGACATTGACAGGTTGTTCCTGGGGAGGCGACCCAGAGCTGGTCTCTGCCTGGCCTGGTAGGGGAAGAAGGGAGGTCTGCTGATGGATTCCCCCCTCCTTTGCAGACCCTCCAGCTTCCGAGAAAGATTCCAACCTCCCAGTCACAAAGAAAGACCCAGACCCCCCTAACACGAAGAAAGACCCTGGAGCCCCGGACCCAAAGAAAGATCCAGACCCACCCTCCCTGAAGAAAGATGCTGAAGCCCCCGTCCCAGAGAAAAAGGGTGACCAGGCCCCAGCTTCAGCCAGCAGTCAGGGCCCTTTAGGAGAGGGGCACGAGGGCACCCCTACCATGAAGAAAGACCCTGGAGCCCCGAACCTGAAGAAAGATCCAGATCCATCCTCCCTGAAGAAAGATGCTGAAGCCCCCGCCCCAGAGAAAAAGGGTGACCAGGCCCCAGCTTCAGCCAGCAGCCAGGGCCCTTCAGGAGAGGGGCACGGAGGCGGGGGGCCTGCGGAAGGCAGTGTGGGACCTCCTGCAGCCTTGCCCCAGCCCACAGCCACAGCGGAGGCCAGCATCCAGAAGCCAGATGCCAAGCAAGCACCGCCAGGCAACCAGGGACCTGGGGAGCCCAAGGCAGGCAAGAAGGCAGCAGAATGCCGCGAAGCAGGGAGAAGGGGCTCTCCTGCCTTTCTTCACAGCCCTAGCTGTCCAGCCTTCATCTCGTGGTGAATATCCCTGCTTGTGGAGAGAGAGGTCCAGCTTCACCTCCCTGGCTTGAGTTCTAAGCATTGTCGTCACATTTAGTGCTGGGGAAGGTAGTTCAGGCACCCACTCTACTACCCTATTTCTGAAAAAAGGCTAATACCTTCATTCAGAGAACAGCATGTCTGACAGGAGATGTTTCTGAAGACTTCCCAGGCTACATACTTTTTTATTTTTATTTTTGCCCCCTCTAGACTTCTGGGCACTCGTTGCACAAGTATCAAGCTGCAAGCTAGAGAGTGCAGCCTTCTTAATTTAATATGAAAAAGGTGACTAACAGCTCATTCATAAGCCGGCGCAGTCAGTTATGCACAACGGGACACTCGGGATCTCTAGGCACAATGGCGGCGAATGGCGGCAGTCCTCACACCAGCCAGAGAGTAACACATTAGTGGCAGTTACATGGCAACAGTTTTTATGAATCAGGAGCCTTATAGTTCCCTGTCACCCTGTTAGCCACATCACTGCAGCCAGGTTCTGTCGGTGGGGCCTCCCTGGGTTCAGAGTCAGCCCTTGAGGTGGAGACGGTGGAGGTGGGTGTATTTGGGGCAGGGGGAACAAGGTTGTCTCAGCTCTAGCTGGCAAGTGAGGCCTGGAAGCCTCTAACCCCCCTGAGGCGTCTCACTTCTTACCTTCCAGCTCTGAGAAGATACCAGCTGTGAAGCCCCTGAGCGAGACAACAGAACTCATCTTTGCAGGGGTGTCTGAGACCTCCGACCCCCCAGATCCGGGGCCAGCCAAGGCAGAAGGAGGGACGAACACCCTGGCAGAGAACCAGAAGGAAGAGGCAGAGAGAGCCCCAGGCCAGGCCGGGCAGGCTAAGGTGCAAGGGGACACCTCTCAGAGGATCGAGTTCCAGGCTGTTCCTTCTCAGAGAGCCGAGGTGGGGCAGGCCCTCAGCCTCACTGCCAGGGAGGAAGACTGCTTCCAAATCCTGGGTAGGTAGGGACAGGTTGGAGTGTCCTGGGAGAGGGGGAGGGGACGGATGGAGAAGTTCCGAGTATCCTTCCTCGTGCAGGGCTACCCTGACTCAGGCCTCCCTCAGGCTCCCTGGTGTAAGCGTCACAGGCGCCAGGTGGTGTTTCTTTATGATAGAGACAGGATAGGGAAACAGGCTGCCCAGAGATGATGAAGACCATCTGACCCAAAACCCCCCTTTTGATTTTCTTCCACTTTGGTTAACATGGGATTGAAAGAGGAAAATCATACAGAGAAGCCGAACAACACAAAGTTGCTGAAAAGTGGATTTAGGGCTCTGTCGGAGGGAAGGTTCCAACGTCAGGTGCTTTGAAAAGAAACAGTGGAGGGCAGGGTATCAGGGAGCCATAGTGGTTTCATGAGCTGCACAGGTGTTTGTGCGTGGGACCAGGGGCAGCACTCCACAGGTACTCAGAGAAAGCCCTGGGTGACAGGAGAGCCAGCTGGAGCTGTGAAGGGGTCTCAGCAGGAGTGCAACTGGGCTTGGGGGTGGGTGGGGTGACATAGGGTCAGGAGAGCCCGGAGTGTCCTGACACCCCCTCCTCCAGGCGAGGTGCCCTGGGAGACCAGCCAGCCTGCCTGGCTCGCGGCAGAGTGCCACCCAGACAGGGTGGGAGGACCTGGCGGCTGGGTGGTGGCCAGGGGCCCTGCCTCCTGCCCCCGAGGCGACAGAGACCTCCGCCCCGCCCAGAGATCACATCCTTGGCATGACAAGACCTGAACTACCTCCAAGGGCCGTCTGATTTATCACCAGAGTGGCTTCCCTGCAGCCTCTGACTATTTTTAAAGGTTTCCATTCCGATGAGTCAGCCTACTGGCCTTCGGGGCCCGCTGTAATCATTATGGCCACTAGGTGGCGGTATGTCACCACCGAACTGCTGCGTCCCTGGGCGCCCCTCCGCGGTGTAATCAGGTGGCTGGCAACAGTCTCCACCCACACCATCATCCAGACACAGCAGTCCCACTGTCTGGGGTTCCGCCTCACAGCTGCTGTGTGGGCTTGTTCAGGTGTTTGATTGTTTATAATGGAAACAGCCCCACTCCGCCCTCCAGTAGCTTGAATCTAAATCCAGTCAGCTAGCTGTCTCATCGTTCTGCAGAGACCCTGAACCCCCACATCCCCCACTCCTACCCCCCACCCCACCCACCCCCGCTGAAGACAGATGTCCAAGGCCATTTTGGGTGTACACACAAAACTAGAATTGGAAACTGGGTCTGGTATTCCATGTTCTGACCAGGTGTCTCCCAGACATCACTTGGTAAACTCAATTTTCCTGGAGAGGGGGGGAGGGGGGACCCAGATCTGGCAGGAGGCAGTGATGTCAGAGATGTTTCGAGAAGTCCCCACCCCTGACTCTAACAGCTCAACTCTGTCTCCCCAGATGATTGTCCGCCACCCCCAGCCCCCTTCCCACACAGGATCGTGGAGCTGAGGACCGGAAATGTCAACAGTGAATTCAGCATGAACTCAAAGGAAGCACTGGGAGGGTGAGACAGCCACCCAAGCTTGGAGACATGCATGGGGGGGGTATCCAGCCCCTGGGGCCAGACACACCCACTAGCACATGGCTCACATGCATGTACTTGCTTCTTTGTGGTCACACACCCCAAAGAGCAGTGGCTGTGGTCACTTTCTGGATGAGCCCTTGGCCATTCCCATAAGAAATGCAGTCTGTCCCTCCAAGTCCCCCCCACCCCCACCCCCGCTCTCTAGCCATCAGCTTACTAAAACAGCCTCCACTTCAGGAGGGAGTTAGGGCTGGTGGGTGGGAGCCCCTGTCTCTCAGGGAGCAGCCGGAGTCACCACTAGGCCTGCGTCAGGAGGAGAAGGGAGCTCAGGCCCTTGCTGATCCCTGGGTCTTAGAAGAAGCCTCACTCCCAACCTCTTCTCATTCCAGTGGGAAGTTTGGAGCTGTGTGCACCTGCACAGAGAAGGCCACAGGCCTCAAGCTGGCAGCCAAGGTCATCAAGAAACAGACTCCGAAGGACAAGGTAGTGGGGGGATATTCTTAGAGTGGATACCCCTTATCTCCAGCTACCCAGTGCTAAGCTGGGAGCCTGGTGTGAAAGCTTGTGGCATTAAAGATGCCACACAGAGAGAAGGATGGACAAACAGCCTGTTACAGGAGCCTGGTGACCCTAGCCACAAACCACACATCCCATTTCTCAGGAGATTCTGGGCCCTCTCACCGAAGCTCAGCAGTGCTGGGTGCTGGCTTAGGCGTGTGATGGACACTGGGGACCCCCAAGTGCAGTGAGGTAGACGCTGTCACCAGGGAGCCTGCGCCAAGGGAAGGGAGCCCAGTGGAGAGCTTGGTTTCCCACTGCCGATGTGGTCTGGGTTCATGTCTTGGAGAAGCTCTGGCTCCAGGAGTGAGCAGTTAGCTATGTACAGGTTCATATAGATTGAGGGCAAGAGGGCAAAGGGATGTGAGCCTGGCAGCAGGGGCCAACAGAGCTGTGTTTGGGGAAGGTATGGGGAAGAGAGGGTCCTGCCTCAGCCCTGCCTCAATGATGCTTCCTGGAACAGCTTCTACGGAGAGAAGGTTTTGCAGATAGAAGTGTTCCAGAGGCGGGCCAGGGAGAGAAGTTTAGGCAGAGGATTGTGGAAGTGAGATTCAAGTAGAGCAATTTCCTGGAATCTGGGTTCACTCTAGCATCACAGAGATAGAAGAAAGGAGGAAAAAGAAGGGAGGAAAGGCTCAAGGGCCAGAGATGGCAGGGCTGGAGGTTACCAAATGTTATGGGCAAAGGTGGCCACATGTGTGAAAGGCCCAGGCCACCAAGACATGGGGACGGTACTACAGTGCTACAGAGTACTGATCCCCTTTGCTCCCAGCACAGCTGGGAGGAACAGGTTTTCTGTGTGGCACTATCCTGCTCCTGTGTACTTACTTACTGATTGATTGATTGATTGATTGATTGATTGAGATAGGGGCTCATCTATCCCACAGTGACCTTGAACTCACTTGGAGCAGAGGATGACCCTGAATTCCTGATCCTCTGCTTCTGCTTCCCAAATGTTGGGGTTGCAAGTGTTTGCCACTAGCTCCAGTTTATGTGGTTTGGGGAATTGAACCTAGGACTTCTGAATACTAGGCAAGCACTCTACCAGCAAATGGAGCTCCATCTCCAGCCCCAGATCTGTACTTTTGACCGCTCTCCACTGGCCTCCATCCCAGTGGCCTCCATCTGGTTCAGCACGAATGCTCAGTGTTCTGTCGTAATTCACACAACCGTATGCCGTGTGAGTTAATTGGAGCCAGCTGTTGGTTAATTGATCACTGAGCATTTTTTTTCTTTGCCTTCCACTGTGCCAGGTGTCAGAGAAATATCACAGGACTGAAAAAGTCCCCAACCTCACGGGACCAGCACATCAGAGTATAGGGACAGATAGATGACTAAAAGCTGGAACAAAACGAAGAGCATGTCACCAGGTGTTGAGAAGTGCCAGGAAAAAAGAAAAGAAAAGAAAGAAAGAACCAGGACAGTGCCGGGGCGTTGGGGCGGAGGGGCCTCCCTGGGGAGTGGTAGGCAAAGTAAGAGCTGCTGAAGGAGTGGAATGAAGGGCAAAGAGGTTCAGCTGGATAACTTGCACCGGTGCCTAGAGTTTAACAGCTGCCTGGGGGAGGGGCGGTTCTGGAGCATGGAGAGGCCTGATGAGCAGCATGTGCCAATCTCATAGTGTAAATATTCCCACCGTAGCTTAGATCACCCCCCACCCCCAATGAGACTGCACACTTTCTGAAAGTTACAAGTGCCAGTTGTTTGGAGTGGAAAGAGGAGGTGAGGGATGGCAGGGTTTCCAGTCTGGTTTAGGGTGGAACTGTGCCAAAGGCCTTAATTGATAGACTGTCTCAGTGCACACACAGAGATGATAGCTCCCAGCTCTTTGTCCCCAGTGCTTGGGTGAAGGCTCGTGTTTTGTTTTGTCTGTTTCTGGTGGCTACAGGCAAGTCAAGCATGGAGAAGGGTGGTATCAAGGACTTAGCACATGATAAACCTGGGGCTTTCTTAGATTCCCCAAAGGGAAATGGCAAAGATGGCTGGTGGCTGGGTAGATTAGAGTCTAGAGATGAAAGCAGTGCTCAGAGGCAGTGCTATGTATTTAAGAATCAATCCCTTTTTAGGGGTGGGGGTTTTACAGGGTCTCATTGCGTGATCTAGGGCAATCTTGAACTCTTGCCCCTCCTGCCTCTGCCTCCTGAATTCGGGGATTACAAGCATGTGCCACCACACATGGCTCTGGGAACTGATCCCACTTGGCTGCAGCATAGCTATGGGTCTGACGCAGGTGCTCAGGTGAGGTTATAGGGAGAGAGTGATGGAGGCCCGGGGGCCAGGTGGGAGGAGGCTAGGGGGGGTTGTTGGTGCCCGGTGGGTCCTCTTAATTTCCCTGCTCCCCAGGAAATGGTGCTGCTGGAGATCGAGGTCATGAACCAGCTGAACCACCGCAACTTGATCCAGCTGTACTCAGCCATTGAGACCGCTCATGAGATCGTCCTGTTCATGGAGTAGTGAGTGCGCGCTGCCGGGGGAAGCGCCTATGGGGGACGAGGGTGAGGTGGGGGGGGCTGCCTTGTCGGGGGAGAAGGAGGGGAGCTCGGCCCTGCAGCCAGTCTGCAGAGAGGATCTGTGCACACAGCATCGAGGGCGGCGAGCTCTTTGAGAGGATCGTGGATGAGGACTACCATCTGACCGAGGTGGATACCATGGTGTTCGTCAGGCAGATCTGCGACGGGATCCTCTTCATGCACAAGATGAGGGTCCTGCACCTGGACCTCAAGGTAGTGGGACTCCTGGAAGCGCACTGACCGCCTGGTGTCACTGTGGTCACGGCTCATCTCTCTAGCTCCTCCCATTCCTCCTCCTTCTCCATCTCTCCTTCCTGCAGAAAGGCCAGGGTGGGAGGTGGAGGGGAGGGGAAGGCATGTCTTAGTCTCAACTTCCGTGAAGCTTACGGTCTGGTGTTTCCAGCTGCTGGTGACGCGCAGCTCCGGCTTCCATGTTGCCTTGAGACAGGCGCTGCCAGTGTTTCCCTTAGAAGGAGAAGCTAGTGTTGAGGGTCCACTTCATAGCAGCCAGTGTCCTGGAATGCCGACCTGGAGCCCACTGGGAAGCCTCACGCCGGCGCCACAGTGCCCAGGAGGCAGGCACTAGTGAAGAGCTCTGCAAGAGGACGTTCACATCCTGAGCTGACGGAGTCCCTTGCACACAGCTGGCTAGGGATAGCAAATGGATTTTACACAGCACACTCACTCCCGTCAGCCCCAGTGGCTGCCAAGGGCGTGGAATGGGAAGGGGGAAACACGAACCGCCAGGCGTCTCCCATCCCTGGGGCAGATGCTCATGAGTATCGCTGGGGGATAAGAAGCTCCACCCGGCACCTGTGTTCCTGTGCCCCTCACTTAATGCCCAGTTTCCCAGTACCTGCCACAGCAAAGAGGACTCCTAACGGGGGACCGGGATGGACATGTCCCTGTCCTTCCTACGATGGCCACACAAGTGAAATCCATTACAAAGCTCACAAAAGGCACGAGGGTGCACCCGGGAGATGCAGAGGATGGAGACGGGGGAGCGGGCGTTTGTCTGTGGAGTAGGGCTGTGGAGGAGACTCTGGCTTTGCTCAGTGCTGTGATCTGAGAGGGCATGAGAGTCTCCAGGAGCCTCCTGCAGGTACCTCTGAGGACAAACACGGAAGGAGAGAGGAGAGGTGGTTTCCGGTGGGGCCTAGCTGGGGTGTGGGCCGTGGGAGGCCATGCTGGAATGCTAGGAGAGAGCTGGTGGGCGCGGGTATTCTTTGAAAAAATACGAGTACCTGGCTGAAGGTGAATGTGGGCTGGCTTGGGGAAAAGCCAGAGGTGCTTCTCCAGGTACAGGGACAGATGGGGGTTCCTCTGAGAACGAGGGTAGCTGGGGTGCTATGTGGGGGAACATTTGAGATCTGTTATTCCCTGTGAAGGCCGATTTTTGTGGGTGATAGAGTAGGGCCTCTAATTAAAATGCAAGGGCCCTGGGGGAAAGGACTCTGCCTCCAAGAATGTGGTTTCCAAAAAAGGGTTTGCTTACGGAGGCAGGCACTGCCCAGAGCAGCAGAAACCTTGCTGTCCCTGTTGCCCTACTCACTCAGCCCCTGGCTTTCTACTTCCTGATAGCTGCCCCGCCTGGCCTCCAGCCAGGGTGCACTGCCTATCTGCAGACCTCAGTTTCTCCACCCTTCGCTGGACTGAGTGGAGAGAAATTCCACCTGTACCTACTGGGTAGCCTCGTGCCTTGAGACAGGCCCCTCACAGGGCTCCTGCCTTCTTAGGCTGAGGGCAGGAAGGCATCATGGGACCCTGAGTTCCCTCTTTGGATCTACTCCCATGTGTGGGGCCCCCAGCAAGGGACCAGGGTGGAGCTGCTGGGGAAACGAGGGTGAGCTGGGTCAGAGGCCAGTCTGGGCCGCCATCCCTGTCTCCTCAGCCAGAGAACATCCTGTGTGTAAATACTACTGGCCACTTGGTGAAGATAATCGACTTCGGCCTGGCACGGAGGTACCGGCTGGGTGGATGGGAGGGTGGGGCCTAGGGGTGGAGGAGGGCTGGATGTTTCCAGTGTGGGCTGGGGACCTGAGCTCTCAATCTCACTCCCAGGTATAACCCCAACGAGAAGCTGAAGGTGAATTTTGGGACCCCGGAGTTCCTGTCACCTGAGGTGGTGAATTATGACCAGATCTCTGACAAGACTGACATGTGGAGCCTGGGGGTCATCACCTACATGCTGTGAGCCCTGGGGAAGTGCTGGCTGCGGTCAGCAGGGGCACAGGGGTGGGTAGGAGAGGACAAAACTGGCCTTGGGGCTCTGTCGAGGTGGTCCCACCTCTCTCATCTTACAGCCTGGGTGTATTTTTGGAAAAGGCTAGGGAGAACCAGAAAGGGGGACTTTGTACCCATTTTACATATTAAAAACAACAATAACAACAACCCTCCAAGGTGCCCTAAAAGCACACATCTTGCCCTGGGGTAGACTCCAGAAGCGGATTGCCCATGCCCTGGGGTGGGGTCAGAGGGGCAGTGGACATCTTTTGTGTGTGCTCACCGTGTATTTCACACCATTCCTCATCTTCACTGCAACCCTGGGAAGCTGGGGTGATTATGCCCATTTTACAGATGAGAAGAGTGAGGCTCAGAGAGGGGAAGTGACTTGCCCAAAGTCACCCAGCCAGATTCAAACCCAGGTCTGTCCCACTCTGGAAGCCCGGGGTCTTTCCAGCACCTGCTGCCTCTTAGGCTCTGCCCTGTCCCTGGAAGCTGCCGCCTCACTCTCTTGCCCCACTCTTCCTTCCCTCTAGACTGAGTGGCCTCTCTCCCTTCCTGGGAGACGATGACACGGAAACCCTGAACAATGTCCTGTCTGCCAACTGGTACTTCGATGAAGAGACCTTTGAAGCTGTGTCGGATGAGGCCAAAGACTTTGTTTCCAATCTCATCACAAAGGACCAGAGGTGAGGCTTGCCCAGGCTGGGAACCCTGTATGTTCAAGTGCGTGTGTGGGCCAATTGGTCCTGGCATGGGCTTACCCTCACCACACCCACAGTGCCCGAATGAGTGCGGAGCAGTGCCTCGCCCACCCCTGGCTCAACAACCTGGCAGAGAAAGCCAAACGCTGCAACCGCCGCCTCAAGTCCCAGATCCTGCTTAAGAAATACCTCATGAAGAGGCGCTGGAAGGTATCAGAGCTGGGGGAGGAGGAGGAGGGCTGAGAGGCAGGAGAGCCCGTTGCCAGGTCCGGCCCTACCAGCTATGCCTTGGCCGTCTCTGCTGACAGGGCCTGGCCTTGTCTGGGAAACACAGGCTTTTCTCTGGGGCCTGGGCTAGATCCCATTCTGGATTGGAGCTGTGCACCACACTGCCTGCCAGGGGAGGATCATTAATCTAGGGCCCAGGCTAGGGAGAGCATCTCTGACCCCATCACAACTCTCCTCCACTTCCCAAATATCTGTTGAGCAGCTGTTACTCTTAAATGTCCCACCGCTGCAGTAGAGACGAGAGTCAGGAACCTGGGTCTTGTAGACTTCTTGTTTTGTTTTTTGAGACAGGGTTTCTCTGTGTAGCCTTGGCCGTCTCGGTGGCTTTGTAGAGCAGGCTGGCCTCGAACTCACAGCAATGTGCCTGCCTCTGCCTCCCTGAGTTCTGGGACTACAGTCGTGTACCACCACACCAGCTGGGTCTCGTAGACCGAAGCTTCAGTGAAGGTAGAGAGTTTTTAAGAGGGTGGAGAGGCTACACCTTCAAACAGGGAGCTGAGGGCCCAGTGAGGAGAAACAGGTGAATCAACACCTCAAGGAAGAGGGGGCACGCGGAGGCTTCCAGGCAGGAGAGCACCCAGCGTGTGGCCCCTGGCAGAACCTGGATCTCCAGTGTGAGCAACAGGCAGCAGGCAGTGTGGCTGGAAAGGAGTAAGGGAGGTCAGGGCAGAGTGGCCTGAGCAGCGGCTCTCAGCCTTCCTAATGCTGTGACCCTTTAATGCAGTTTCGCATGCTGTCGTGACCCCAACCATAAAATGATTTTGTTGCTACTTCATAACTGCGATTTTGCCACTGTTGTGAATTGTAGTGTAAATGTCTGATACGCAGGACATCTGAATACGTGACTCCTGTGAAAGGATCATCTGACGCCCACACAGGTCCCGCTGGTTAAGAATCGCTGCTGTAGAGGGACTCATGAAGTGGAACGAGGGGCCTATTTTGCTTGGACCGAACAGTGTTGTGACACTTTTAATAGCTGGGCAGCCTACTGGGGGCCTCCGATGCTCCTTTAATGATGGGGAGATTCTTTTAAAGTCTTCTAAATTTATTTTACATTTACTCATTTATTGCGTATGTGTATTCAGAGGGTGCAGACACACATCCATCCTGTGGCCTAGAGGTTAGAGCTCTAGGCTCTAATCAGTTCTATCCTTCTAGCACGTCCCTCTCAGGACTGAACTTAGGCTTGGCTGCACGTGCCCTTATCTGCTAAGCCAGAAGGGGGTTCTCCGCCACAGTGCTGACCAGGACTCCTCTCTTGTCCCCCCAGAAAAACTTCATTGCTGTCAGCGCAGCCAATCGCTTCAAGAAGATCACTAGCTCGGGGGCACTGATGACTCTGGGAGTCTGAACCCCAGGAGCAGCGAAGCCTGGACGCAGCTGCGCAGTGGTCAAGGCTGAAGCCACACAGCTCAGAAGGCCAGAGAGAGCCGGCCAGATCTCTAGGACAGGCTGGTCAGGACAAAGCTGCACCGGCCGGGAGGCTTGGGGCTCCCCAGGCCCTCAGGCGACACTGCTTCCCTTATGAGAACACGAGTGTGGCCTGGAATCCATCTTGCTACCGCCTCCTCAGACAGGGCTGTGGCCCATCAGCCCCACCCAGACTCCAAGGACGTCCAGGCCATTCCCTCCCCTCTCCCTAGCTTCCCCCCTTTGAACTGCTGCCCCTGTAGCCTCTGCTTTGCCCCGCCTGGGGCACCCTTGCCTGGAGTTGGGTGGCTGGGGGTTCAGCAGGTGGTGGTGGTGGTGGATGGGGAGCGTCTAGCAGGGTAAGAATGCAGCCCAGCTGCCAGGGGAGACAGAACAGGCTTTGTGTGAGAGGACCTCCATGCCCCGCCTCACACTCCCAACAGATACGGCCTCGAACACACCATCTGGCCTCCTGGCCCCCACCCACTGCTTTTGTGACCACCAACACACAGAAACTGTGAGAGAAAGCCAGCCCAGGCCTGGAGCGGTGGGGGTGGGGGAGAGGCCTGGGAGACATGAGACCACCCCCAAGTCCACCTGAGGACTGAGGTTCCCAGCCCGGCCAGTCCCAAGGGCATTCGAAACCCCACGTGCCAGGATGAACTTGCCCACGAGGAGTGTGAAGCCGTCGGGCAGTCCCCAACCTGCTCTCAGCTTGTGCCTTGTAAATAAATATCCAGGTTGGAGGCGGCCTCCTTTCCTCTGCACGTGCACATCCTTGTGTGAGATCACCAGTCGTGCACCCACTCTGTGCCAGGCGCTGAGGTCTCACATGTGTGCGTAGCGGGGTGTTCACGGATAGCAGGCTCAGAAGCCAGGCTACCAAACATGAGCTGTGTTCAAGCGGCTTCCCTTGCTTTCTCAGCTTGCTCACCTAGGAAGGGGAAGGAGGGGAGTGTCACAAGAGCTGTGCAGGGTCACTTGTGCTAGACTCTAGTCTAGCACAATGTGGATTAGTTCATTATCCCTCATTAGGAGGAGGGAGAGGAGAAGGAAGATAGGATTTCTATCTCACAGAGGGAAACTGAGTCAGGGCTAAAACGGGTAAGACCCACCTCATGGAGAGGAGAGGATGATGATGTAGCAATGGTAAGATGGAGACAAGGGCCTTGAACTATACACAGCCCAGGGACGGGATGGGGGTAGGGGTGTGTGTCTTTATCCATGTTTAGTAGGCAAGGAAACTGAGGCCCAGAGCGAGGAAGGAATTTGAAGCCTGGCCTGTAAGGCTGGGCCTGGGGCTTGGAAAGAACTCTTCCCGTAAGCTCAACATGGAACAAGGTGGGAGCCGAGCCCCGAGCATCCAGGGAAGGCTAACAGAGCCCATGGCTGCCATGCCTCTGTCCAGCTTCAGCGAGCTCTGCTTTCTGCTCCCCGCTCCCCTCATCCAGGCACCAGGCAGGCATCTGCCTGAGGGGCAGCCGAGAAAGCAGAGCAGAGTCATACTAGTGCGCAGATTCTCTGAGGTGACTGAGCCCCAAGTGAGGCAGCTGGCTCCGCGTGCGCTGGCCTGCCAGAGTGACAGAGAGGCACCACGGCCCCAACCTGCAGTGACCAGCATGGAAGTGTCCAACCCTTTGCCTGGTGGAAAAGCTGATTTCAGGCAGCCTCTAGAGGCTGGAGGGACGCAGGATCAGTACCCACACTGACCAGGCAACGTTTCTGCTCTGGCCGCTGCCCTGTTCCCCCTGGCTTTGGCCTTGGGTGTGTCCACAGACCTCTGTGCTGTCACACATCCTTTCTCCTGCCTCCATGACTGCAGAGCCGGGCACCTGGCCCCTGCCTGCCCTGTTCATGCAGCCCTGGGAAGGGAACGTTCCGAGGACCTGGTTTGGGCTGTGAACGGCGGATGTGCTAACAGCAGGGACCCCCAGGACCACACACTGCTGCCCCACCGCCCGTTGGCACCTTGCTGCCCCCACCCCCACCCCAACCTGACCTCCGCCAGCTGGGCCTGGGTTTCCACTGAGTGGTCCTCTTTGCCTCACTGGCCCCGCCCTGGCTGAGCATCGGGCCACACAGGACGATGATGAGATGATGAGTGAGTCACTCCTTAAGCTGAGGGAAGAGAATCAGATTCAGCCTGAGCTGAGATCCAACGCTTGGATCCAGCTGGGGAAACTGAGGCCACAACAGGGAAGACCCCTCACCAAAGACTTTAACAGCTGGGGCTAGAACCCTGACTATAAGCACAAACTCTCCCCCGCCTTGGTTGGTTTGTTTGTTTTTTGAGATAGGGTTTCTTTGTGTAGTTCTGGCTGTCCTGGAATTAGCTCTGTAGACCAGGCTGGCCTCGAACTCACAGAGATCCGTCAGGCTCTGCCTCCTGAGTGCTGGCATTAAAGGTGTGCACCACCACACCTGGTTCTTGTTTCCTCCTCTATAGCTGGATCACAACCTTCACTCTTCTTCTGCAACTCCTAGAGTCATCATGGTTGAGATAGGAGGGGTGCTCATCTACCGTGTTTTACAGGGGAGGGAACAGGTTCAGAGAGGAAAGGTGCCTTGCTCAAGGCCACAAGCGAGTAAGTATGTCCTGGGCAAGAAACCCTCTGAGAACCATGAGTAGGGATGATCACCCTCTAACCCCAAATCTACCCTGCCTCCCTTCTCCCAGAAACGTTTGTGCCTCACTGTTCCCTGGAGGCACAGAATGTAGACCGGACAGTATAGATGGGAGAATGGGGTTTTATAGGAATTTCCCCCTCCCCTCGCCCCCAAGGCAGGGCTTCACAATGTAGCCCTGGCTGTCCAGGAACTCACTCACTGAAATATGCCTGCCTCTGCCTCCCAAGTGCGGAGACTAAAGGCATGTGTCGCTTCGTAGGGACTTTCTGATCTCCCAAAGCCTGCAGCGCACACTCGGGCAAAGCGGGAGTCTTTCTCCTGTTGCAGAGCTGGGGCTGCCTCTCTGGAGCCTGGGACCTGAGCCCCATTGCTCTCCATAGAGTTCTATCCCTGGCTGCCACTGGGAGAGAGGAGTCTGTACCCCAGAGCTTCACTAAGGAAGGCAGGGGTTCACGGCTGACAGGGACTGCCAGACCTGACTAGCCAGAGCCCTGCTGTCCTCAGGCTATGAGCTTTCCTGGGCTCTAGGAAGAGCATACCGCACCCCCCTCCTCACAGCTGGGAGCACGGCTCGTCCTGCAGTGTGCGCTGTCACCTGTGCTATCAGCATGTGTGCCTCCCTGGGGCTGGGCTTACGCACCCCTTTGGGCCAAGAAGGGTTAAGAGCCTCCAATGGACCCTCCTCCTAGCTGGGCCTATCCCAGAAAGTGTTGCTCC
The DNA here is from genome assembly GCF_030254825.1 of Meriones unguiculatus. Lineage (NCBI taxonomy): Eukaryota > Metazoa > Chordata > Mammalia > Rodentia > Muridae > Meriones > Meriones unguiculatus. The sequence continues at coordinate 125,981,882 of NC_083352.1, read as the reverse complement.
AAGGCCATTTCCTGCCTCTGGGCCTGGGCCAGGTCCACAGTGACCACCCCCTGGGTCTGGAAGCCACCGAGGCCACATCTGGTTTGGATTACACCAGCACTGTGACGTTGCCTTTTCCTGTCTGAGTCTGGTGGCCTTGAATTCCTCTGGCCACCTTGAACCCAACTAGGCAGTGGTGGGAAAAGATGCAGCCCTTGCTTGGCTGCCGGGAGGGAGCAAGGCCTCCAGGGTTGTTCTGGGAGGTGGCGTGCTGTCTCCACACCTGCCTTGTCCTCCCTGCTCTGACAGGAAGCACTTCTTGAACCCCAACACTGTCTTGTGAAAATCCATGTGTTAGCCATGTAGCATTTCATAGCTACGGAAACTGAGGCGCAGGGTTGCCCAGTGAACTTAGGATGTGAGTCGGGCAGTGTGGGTAAAGTTTCCCTAGACCAGTTTCCAGGGAGGCCCACAGCCTCTGGGACCACAGAGGTAGGTCCCAGGGTGGGCCTGGGAGAAGCTGGAAGAAAACTCAGGAAACCGTGGGCACAGGGAAGAGTTACCAACCTGAAGTCTAATCTCTCCAGGAATAGCTCTCTAGGTGAGGGCACATAAGGAACAGATCTTTGTGGGATAGCGGGGCGAGAGTGGTGGGCCAAAGAGAGTGCAAAAAGCCAGAAAATAAGCTAGCCTGAGTGTGTTCTAGTAAGGTCTTGTGTATGTTGAAGGACATGATCGGGGGAACTAGTCAGGCTGACTGAGGGTCTCAAGGAGCCAAGGGAGAGTTTTGAGCAGAGGAAGCACTCATAGCTATCTGCTGCCAGGCAGGTGAATCAATGGGAGAGCAGAGGCAGCTGTGTGCAGTGGCTTTGGCAGAGACAGAGCGGGTGGAGCCAAAGAACTCAGACACCTGAGTGCACGGGGCGGGCTCCTGTCTGTAAAATGGGATGACAATACCTGCTTCCCCAGGGCTTCGCCAAAGTCACATCCGATGCCCAGGCAGAGCCTGGTGCAGGATCCTGAGCTGTGTTTGACTATTTCAGGAACCCCTGCTGTGTTCTTCCAGTTGCAGGGACAGCAGTGAATAGACAAAGTCTCAGGAGGCTTCTTCTAGTGGGTAAAACACACTGACCATAGCCAGCTCTGGCTGGGGGAGGAAGGGTCAGTGATCAGGGGCTTCTTATCTGGGGATGCCTGATGGAAGCTGGGATGAGGAGACAGCCCTGTGGATAGTGGCAGAGGGCTTTCCAGGCGTCAAAGCTGCTCTGAGTCAGTGAGGTCATGAAAGTATGCTCTTGCCCATAAGCCCCCGGAGGGTGCTGAGTGAGGCAGAGGGTCCCTGGGGTTCTTTGAGACAACGCCTTGTGAAAGATGAGTGTGTAACCAAGGCACCATTCACTTGTAAACATTCACCACATCCCTACTGAGGTTGAGAGGAGGAAAAATGAACAGGGCAAACACAGCGCTTGCCCTAAAACCTGTGTGCGAAGGTGAAGATACACAGGTGTAGACCCTGCAACTGTGAGCACCTCACAGTTGGGGCCTCAGGAAGGCAGCATGAAGCTGCAGGAGAGGAAACATGCAGGACAGTTGACTGGACTCGGGCTTTGGGGCTACATTGGGGTGATGTTGGCCAGCGACAGGAACTGTATGGAGAAAGCCACCCTGTGGAGAAGGGACCCCCCTCAAAGAGCAGGCCGCAAGCACAGAGGCCTGTAAGTGGAGACGCTCACCTGAGCCAGCTGCCAGCAGGGAGAAAGGACCAGCTGCTCTCCCGTGTGCCTAATCGACACTGGGCAACTGTGGTCTGACCTGGAGGAAAGTGATCTGGGGGCACCCCGGCCTTCCTGGCTGACGGGGTGACTAACGGGACCTCTGGTCTGTTTTTAGCTCCAGAGCCATTTCCTTCTGCCCACCAACTGCCTTCCTGAGTCACCCACCCATTTACCAGCAGGCTGGGGACAGAGGCTCAGGCAGCTCAGGGGAGCCTCTAGGTTACATACAGTTCTGTGTGTATCTGTCTGTTTGTGTGTACTCGAATGATTCAGCTGAGAGAACAAGGCTGGGAGTGTGGGGACCTCCAGTGGGGATATTTTTTATTCTTATTTCATCTTTATTGACCAAATGATACATAGGGATGTAGATGGGCTTCCCACATGCCAGTCCTGGTCATCAAAAACAGCATCCCCATTTTATAGAGGAGGAGACTGAGACTCAGCGAGCAAGTCCACACAGAAGAACTGAACTCTAAGCCCATAGCATCATTTAGTCCTTTTTCTACACTGTGCCCCCTTCTTCCATAGCAGCTAGACAGTGCCTTGGCAGGAGATACATCATGGTGAGGGGACACACTAGACCCTCAGTGTGGATTTATTTCACTTAACTATCATTTATGTTGCAATTCTGAGTGCCAGGCCCTGCCCTAAGTACTTTGCAAACGCTAACTTAGAGAATCCTCACACCAGCCCTGTGTGGGTGAATGTTGTCTCATTCTGAAGAAAATAGTGAGAGGAAGTGGCTTCCCCAGGCCACACAGCTAGGACAGCTCTGAAGGCAGGCTGGCCTCTGGCAGCCTGGCTTATGGGTGATGGGAGCTTGGACAGGGGAAGGACATTGGGCTGAGGCCTGGATTCCTGGGTTCCTGCACTCCCAACAGGCAGATTGTACCAGGCCAACACAACCTCCCCCTGCTTTCTCATCACTGTGGCAGCCGCAGGAAGCCGCCCTCCGGGGGAGAGGGTCTCTCCCCAGCCAAATGCTGTCTGGGGGTGTGGGAAGGTTTGAGTAACTTGCAGCTCACTCAGGGAATGCCTTCAGCTGGGAAGGAAGCAGCGGGTGGGTGGGAGGGAGACAGGACCAAGATAAGCCCCGTGGAAGAGCCTGTGAGGTGGGCCCTTGGGGTGTGGCGGGGACCCTGTCTATGCCCCTCTGATGCCAGATGGGCACTGTGACCTTGGAGAGGCAGACCAAATGCCAGCAGGTAATGGCAGTCTGACGGGGTCGCTGTGTTTTGTTGGAACAGGCCCTTCCTGCTTCCTGGAACTCACACAATGTGAGAGGGTCGGAAGATACTCTGTCAAGTATGCGTTCCAAGAATCTGAGCTGCCGTGATTAAGAACTCTGGAATATTCCTCAACACAGATCCTACCATGTTAGGATTTGATTTCGTCTCAGCACCCTTTCTGCTGTAATTTCCACAGGAGGAGAAAATGGTCTCCGAACTGGAGCTGGACACAGAGGAGCTTTCACTGAAGGAGTCCCCAAGGCTGTTGGATACCACATTCCTGAACTAAGCATTGTATGGGTGGGTTAAGGAGACAGCTCTTTTGGTCTTGCTGTGTGACCTTGGCTTTAACATCTGTATCAAGACGTTGTCTAGTCTGACCTGATGAGGGGCGCTCACTGGCCCTACATCCCACTCCCCATAATAGGGGCAGTCAGGCAACAGGCAGAAGTGTGTGTTGGCCACAGGGAGAATGTAAGGGGAGGGTGCCCAATGGGAAGGTCGCCATTGCATGCTGAGCAGAGGCTACTGTGAGATCATGATGTCTAGGCCTCCTGACCAAAAGCCTCCAGGGATGGGGTGTCCTCCAGGTTGTCCCCTGGGCCAGAGCCCTGAGAGTCACATACAGTGTCAAATTGCCCACTTCCTGTCTGCTGGACGAAGGGCGTGAAACCAAGGCAGAGAGGGGAAAGGGAGCGGACTGGCCCAAGATTGAACAGTGTATCCGGGGTAGGCCCAGACCAAGACCCTGCTTGGGGACATCCCCACTTTCTTGACAAACAAGAAGTCTTGGGGGTTAAGGGTAGAGGAAGGTGTATCCAGAGCTGAATTTGGCTGACTTGACTTTTTTTTTTTTTCTTCCTTACCGCATACTTCCCGAAGCGCAGGCAAGCAAGGCCTCAGCCTGGCTGCTCACAGACTCTATGAGCTAGCTACTCTCTTGGGTGGAAGTCCGTGGTATGGTGGCATGGTGGCACGGTGGCATGGGCAGTTCTCTCCTAAGGAAGAAAGAGGAACCTGCATTTCATTACCCCAGCCCATGCCCAGGAAGGAACGGAGGCAAGAGCCTTCCTGGCAGAATCCCAGGCTCATCTTGAGGACATTGGAACCCAGACATGGGGCTTGGAGGCTGAACATGCTTGGGAGCCGGGAGCTTTTCCTAGCACTGCTAGCTTCCCATCTGGGATATCCCCAGCTAGGATACAGGCTGAGAAGGGACTTGGGGTCACCAGGGCTCCAGAGGAATGCAAAGCAAGGAACAGTGCCCAACAGAGGCCTCTTTCCCTGACCCAGCCCAGAAAGAATCCCGACTAGTGACTCTGTCCTGTAACTCTCCCCAGCACCCGCCCACACACCCCACATGCTGACCCCCACATCACACAAGGGTCCCCTTCCTCCGTGAACCTGCACCCCTCACCACACAGGACCCTGCTGCCTTTCCTCCCAACAACCCACTGTTTTGCTGGCTGGGGTGCAGCAGGCAGAATAGGGAGGGGGATGTGGGAGGGGAGGAGGGGGAGTTCACCTCCCCCAGCTGGTCAGGCATTTTCCCACCCGCTTCCGGCCACAGCAAGCTTGGCCCTTCAGGTCCCTGCTCCACCTCAGTTCTGGAGTCTGTGGGAACCAGACAGTTCAGTCAGGCCAGCCAGCTTGCTTCCTCCAAAGCCCCAGGGGACACGCAAAGGGAGGAGGGAGCAGCAGAGGCAGAGGCTGAAGTCAGAGAAGCTGCCCAGGGAATGGCTTATGGCAGAGACTAGGCAACCTGCCTAGGGAAGGACAGCCACTCGGTGCCATTTCATGGGACAAAAGGCCTCCTGGGCTCTCTAATGAAGACTAAAATGGGGGCACACCAACACCTTGGCCCTTCTGCCTCACCCCATTAGAGGAGCCCAAGGTACAGGAAGCCTTTTGCTTCTGTTCCTGGCGGTGTTGGGGGTGATAGTGAGGTCTCGGGTCCCTGTCTGTTCCTCTGGTGAGTGTCGAGCAAACTGCCACATACCCTATTCTACCCAGGAGAACAGTTAGAGCAGGGCAAAGCTTGGAGCTCGGCTCTCTCTGCTCAGTACCTAGGGCAGCCATGGGTCCCTGCCCTTCCCTCAAAGAAATGTGTCCACAAAGAGTCACCCGAGGGGTGAGGTGGCTTAAGTGGGTAAAGGCCCCTGAGTTCAATCCCTAGGACCCACATGGTGGAAGGGAGAACCAGCTCCTACAAGTGTCTCTGACCCTCCTGTGCATACACACACACAGTCACAAATAAATGTAATACAGTTTTGGTGCAAAAAGTCATCAGATCTCACCCAGGGACCCAGCAGAGGTCTCATTACTGTGGGGAGTTCAAATGAAGACAGGCGCTGCCTCTAGACCTTGGATCCCCGGTTGCACAGGCTGAAGGGTAACTTATCAGCTCTGGAGTTCAGAGGGCCCCTCCTCCTCTGGGGCCTCCTCTGCGCCTGGAGCCAGCTCTCTACTCCACGCCTTCCCTCAGACCTGTGGACCCTTGGCTCTCTGCTGCTCTTTTGAACATCCCCTGGAGGTGGCTTGAGCGCTGAGCCTCAGTTTCCCCCATTGTAAATGGGACTGATAATCCATAGGACCCAGATGAGATGACAGAAGCAAGCCCGGGAGGGCATGGCAGCGGGCATGACGAGGCTGCATAAGGAGAGATTCCAGCTACAGCCGTGGGTGGGAAGCAGCCTCATAGGCCAGCTCGGCTTTCCCATACTCTGTGGATCTTGGCTGCATCTCCCTCCGCCTGCCCTCATGCCCTACTTTCCCTTCCTGGGAAACTCCCCAAGAAAGTCCCCAGCAGGATAAAGCCTCAAGCGGGATCTTTCCAGGCAGCTCCCACCCCTACTGTAGTGCCCCTCACAGAACCCAGCATCCTGGCCCTTAGCCCCAGTCATACAGCAGGCAGACCGTCATCACCACACTGGCTTTATTAGCCCTGAGAAGCACAGACGACATCTCTCGGGCCCCATTTCCCCTCATCCCAAGTTTGTCAGGAGGCCCCCCGGGACCTGGCTGATCGCTCACTTCCGCCTTCTGATCTTCAGTCCTTGGCCTGCCAGGGCTGGGTCCTTGCAGAGTACCCTAGGTCCTACAGCCAGCCTGAGTCTGAAGAGAATAGCAGAGGCCCTACAGAGGGGCTGCTGCAGGCAGTCACTCGAAGAAGAACATTCCCGGTGTCCGGTAAAGACATGGGGGTAGCCCTAGGGGATAGCCGGAACCTCCCTGGACAGGGAAGCTCCCAGCCACCCAGGGTTCCTTGGAGTCAGCTGGCAGGGGCAGTGGGGCCCGGTGAGAGGCTGAAGGAGTCGAGGGTGTAGGGGTGGGGACTGCAGAGGCCAAGAGGTGTTCAATGCCTGGGTCAGTCCCCATACAGAAATTCAGCGTTTGCATCCGGCACTGGTAGCTGCTTGAGGTAGCCTCAGGAGCCACGCCGGGTGTGGGGCCCTTGCCGAGACTCTCAGCTTCAGAGAAGGCAGCGGAAAAGCCGAATGCCGGGCACGGGGAGGGTGAGGTGGCTTCGGAGAGCTCCCTTGGGCCTGCAGACTTGGGCGAGCACATCTCTTTGGATCCCATAGGCAACTGGGGTCTGGCGTCACTGGTTGCCGGGCGCATGCTGGCTGGCAAAGACCCCATCAGACCCCCAAAACTTGAGCCCTTAGGGTTTGGCACCTCTGGTGGGAACGGGCACAGCCTGCCAGCTGCAGTGCTGGGTGCTCCTGGGTCCGGGCTGCTGGCTCTAAGGGGCCTGTGGTCTGCCTTGCCAGGGCCCTTCATACCCTGGGCACCTGTGCGCTTGGTGAAGCGCCTGCGGCGGCGGAGGAAGCTGCCGTGCTGGAACATGTCGTGGCACTCGGGATCCAGGGTCCAGTAGCTGCCCTTGCCTGGCTTTCGGTCGTCACGGGGCACCTTGACGAAGCACTCGTTGAGAGACAGGTTATGGCGGATGCTGTTTTGCCAGCCCGGCCGGTTGTGCCGGTAGAAGGCGAAGCGGCTCATGATGTAGCGGTAGATGCCGCTGAGGGTGGCCCGCTGACCTGGCGAACTCTGGATAGCCATGGCAATCAGGGCTATGTAGCTGTAAGGGGGCTTGGTGGGCTCTGCGGAAGGAGCCAAGGGTCCCGGCGCTGGTTGCTGCTGCATGCTGGCGGTGCTGCTGGACCCCAGAGCCAGGCACGGCATTCGGCATTCGGGGCTGGTGATCTGCAAGGGCTGCCCAGCCTGTTAAAAGACCTACTGGCCCAGCCTCCCAGCCTAGAAAGGCAAAAAGAGGTGGGCCCACCAGGCTGCCCTTCCCTCCTCTCTCACCGCCCTTGTCAAGTCTAAGGAGGCGGGCAAGGGAGGCCAGCAGTCGGAAGCTGTGAGCAGCTGCAGGACGAAGGGGTGGGAGGGCAGGGACAGGCCCTGAAATTGAGTTAGACAGGGGCAGGTAGGCAGTCAGACGACAGACAGACAGACACACACACACACATGCACACATGTAGAAGGAGAGAGACAGTAAGCATACGGAGAGAGTGCCAGCCACAGCACAGGAAAATAATGAAGTAGACAGACAGACAGACAGACAGACAGACAGACAGAACTTCAGGGACACAGGTATGGCCCAAGGTAGAGCAGGGGAGAACAAGGAGAGAATCTAAGCAGAGTCCCTGAGAAGTGAGAAAAGCTACAGTGTCTTCTCACGTACCCTAGTTCTGGCTTTTCCTCCTCCCTCCTCTGCAGCTTCCTTCCCATACTCCGGAGCCCTCCTGGCCGCACTATTCCGGGCCTGGCTAGTAGATTTTGGAGGACTTCAGGACCCTTGAGGACTTTGCTCAAGTCAGTTCCCCTGAGCCCTGGCGCCCTCTAGTGATTGGTGTGGGTAGGACAGCCATCTGGACAGAGCCCTCAGCTTCCGATCTCTACAACGCAACTGCTAAGTTGTCCGTGTCCACACTGTGCTGAGGACACAACAGGATCCCTTAGGAGACGGTGTCCTGGGAGAGCCTGGCATGTGTGTGTGTGTGTGTGTGTGTGCGTGTGTGCGTGTGTCTGGACACGAATTCTGTGAATTCGTGCTCTCCTAACCTCAGCCTGGAGCTGGGGTACAGCAAAGGCCAGGACAAAGTCAGCCCTTTTGGTGCACATCCCCAGTCACCCCGTTTGTGAAGGTCAGGAGTGGGGACAGTCATAGGACCCCAGCTGGAAACAGGCTGTGAACCCCAAGAGCGTAAAGACCATGTTGTTTTGCTCTGTCCCCCGCATCCAGCACAGGGCACTGAAACAGTTAGCAAGGCAAGAAACATTCCCGGAATGACTGGGGAAAAAACCCAGTGAACTTCTGTCCTTTGTCAAATCATATCACTTTCTCCATACAGATTGACGTATGGGCTGGGGGTGTAGTTCAGTGGTAGAGGATATGCTGAGCATATACAAGGCCCAGAGTTTGATTCCTAGCACAGAAAGAAAGGAAGAGAGAAAGAAAGAGAAAGGAAAGGAAGGGAGACTTACTGACATGTTATTAAAAGAGATTTATTTTAAAGAGATTTATTATGTTGGCATCCAAAATAAGGATCCTATAAATAAGTCCAGATAAGGGGGGGGGGCTACCCAACTCACAAGCCAGGGGGAGGACAGAGATGGTAGATTGCCTGTTCAAGGATCTCCTCTCAGTCCTCTTGAGTTCCCTCTAGCAGTCTGTAAAGGTCAGCAGGCCTTGGGGTAGAAGGTGGCCTCTGGTCATGGAGTCTGCCTTAGAGCTGTGTGCCTTTCTCCAAAGACAGAGTCCTCTGGGTACTGGTGCTTTAACTAGTGGCACCCAAAGCCCAGGACTCCGGCCAAGTGTTGTTTTGAGATGCCACTTCCCCACTGCTCCCCCAGAAACAGAAATGATAGGTAGGACAGAGGGCCTGAAACCCAGAGCGGCTGGGTGGTAGGGCTCTCTGCTCTAGGCTGGTCCACCTCTGAACAGCTCTTAGGGTGTAATCGCCAGGAAGAAGGGCTTCAAAGCGAAGTGGAAGAGCTTTCTGGCAGGGTCAGGCCAGCTCCAAGGAGTGAGCAGTGGAAGTGTTGGACCACTGACGTGGGCAGAGATCTGCACCGGTTCAGGGAGGGCGAGGTTGAGGCCCCCCGTGGTGCACTGCTTTTAGCAGATGTGAGAGGGGAAGCAGCCAGTTTAGGGCTGTGTCAGAAGGTGTCATTCCGTGTCACGCTGCTATGCCAGAAGGTGGGGGTGCTACGGAGGATGCTGGGCAGGGGTCCTGTGAGGCCTCCAGGTACAGGCGCTTCCAGGGCGGGAGGAGCTGCTGAGCAAAGACTGGCTTCCCCTGTGGCGGTACCGGGCAGCAAGGCAGTCCTCCTCCCACATTCTGGGTGGAAGTCATGCTCAGTTTGAGTCACAAAGACCCGAGAGTTGTACAGAGTGGGAGAGGGGGGCTGGGACTAGGGCAAGTTGGGACTAGGAAGGATCAGTGAGAAGCCATTGGAAGGCGTAGGAGAGGAGGAGTGACTCACATGAGCCGCAAGCCTCTCCCAGTCTAGCGGGCCTGGATGGTCCTCACCAAAGCACAGGCTGATCTGGTATTCAGGTTCCGGGTGGCCATCTTATAGGTTGGCCTGCAGTTCTACTGGCACAGAAACTATAAAAGCAGGGCCAAGAACTTTGCATCCTACCCGGTGCCCATTTTGTGCTCATATCCCATGCCACATCCCTTGTGCCCTACGCCCACTTCTGGGTCCTTCTCCTACCTTCTCCAGGCCTGTCTCCTCCAAGCTCCAGGGTCTGTGTCCTTTGCCTCCTACTCCTATGATCGCTTCGTGTCTTTGTGCCCAATCCTTTGCCCACTGCTACTCACCGATGCCTGTTTTGTGCCCAGTGTCCTGATGCCCACTTTAAACACGTGTCCAAGTCCTGTGCGCTCCTTCCACCTCCCAGGACCAAAGCTGCCTCTGCCTACGCTCCCTACAGGCCTAAAAGGAACCTGTTACCAGACCTGATACCCATTTTCTTTCTCGTCCTTGGTGCCTCTGTGTGGCGTCTTGTTTCCAAGTGGAGCTCACTTCGAGCCCACTGTCCCGGGTCCACAATCGCAAGTGCTCACTTTCCACTGTCCAGGCCACTGTGCCCGTGTCCCCGGGACACACTATGGGCCCTTGCCCAGGAGGAAGCGCTGCGTGTCCAGCAGCTGATAGGTGCGCTTGCTCTCTGGTTGGGCTGCCAACGAGCTACCCAGCACAGACTTTGAGAGAACACGCCCTCAGGTGCCACCCACAGCAGCACGCCGCTGCACCACACAGGCCCGCATCAGCGGCATTCACAGGGATGACGGTTAAGAGACAGCAAGGAGGAGGCAAGCAGACATGGAAGAGGGACCAGTGAGGGATCTGGGTCTGGAAGGCAAGTGGGGCACTGTGGACCTCTGGGTGTTGGGGAGGAGTGGGTGTGGAGCAAATAGGCTTGAGGCAAATGAACTGAAGGCAAGGCAGGTTATGGGGACAGACAGAGAGCCAGGCTGATGGAGGGGAAGGAAGGATGAAACTGAGCACGGTGGAGAGCTGGAACAGAGGGCACAAGAGACAGGGGGATGAGGTGATAGCTAGAGAGGCTGGGGCTGCTTTCAGTCTTGGCTGACATTTCACTGAGCTGGCCGGGCTGAGGGGTTGAAAGGACACACTGACCTGGTCTGTCCTGCAGGCTGGCTCACTGGCTTTCCTTGGGGGCTCCTGGGAAAGGCTCTCCTTGTCATAGAAAGCTTGAAGCCCAGTAAGCATATCAAGCAAGGATGGGCCCCAAGAGAAGCCTCACAACAGAGCTAACCCCAGAGAGAGTGACCACAGCCCACTGTCCATCCTTACATAAGTCCAGTTTCCTGCTTTTCAAATACTATTTACCCATGTGGAGTTCAAGGGCAGGGAGGCGGGTACCTGGGTCCAGTTGGCTGCACTCTCGCATGTCCCAGAAGTCCATACTCTTGTTGCAGGCACAGAGGAGCCGGGTCTTCTGGTTGGAGGGCTCCTCCTTGTCAGAACCTTCCAGGTGCCTGCCCTGTGCACAGCCAGGCCTGAGGATGAGGGGGGGACTTGAAGATGAACGGCCTGGATGGGGCTGGAGCCATGAGAGCGGTGAAGGACCTCTGGACACCTCGCATCCTTTTCCTCCCCTTTCTTTATTTCATCCCTTCCGAGATCCTGTATTCTTTGAGAACTGTATTGACTAGAGTTGGGAGTTAGATGGAGCCCAAGATGGAACAATCCTTGCTCTCAAGGAGCCTCCGGCTTGTGGCTGATGGAAATAATAAAGTGATGAGAGTAGATGTATTGAAGACAGATGGCTGCTAGTCCCTAGAATGCCTTGTTCAGTGCTTTGCATATTCATTCTGGATGAGGAAAAGATTTCTTGGTTTTTTTTAAAAAAAAAAGAGGGAGTGAGCTGACAAGATATAAAATAGCAGCAGATTTGCTGAACGCAGAACCCTGGGGCCACATCGCTCCTGATCGATGGACGGAGGTGGTGCTTTCAGCTCTTACTGCAGAAGAGAACAGTACCGGAAATGCCCATAACCAGCCCCGAATGTGCACAAAGAACTTAGCACGGGCACTGGCACACCGCCACAGCCTATTCGTAACATTTACTCATTGTATGGAGGATACTCTAACGCAAAGACAATTTGGGCTCAGGGCAGAGGGTACCATGATGAGGGTGAGCCTAGTTTTGTTCACCGCTGTGGCTCCAGGGACTAGGCAGTGCCCGGCACCAGCAGTTGCTCAGCCAGCATCTGTCAGATGAACTGAGCGGGACTTTAAGGGAGAGTAGAAGGCTGTGAGGTAGAGTGACGTTCCTGGATCAGCCCTGGCAAAGTCCTGCTGCTTGTGGAAGGACATGGTTGCATTCAGGAAACGGTGGGCAGCCTGGGCCTGAAACTGCTGGCCATGTGTGTCTGAGCGTGTGTGCGTAGCTGGTTCTCTTGCTCAAGGCTGTTTTGTTGTCTGGATCTCTGCTAGGTTCCCGTGAGGGTCTCGCTGTTCTCACCACACTCCACACCCTTGCTTTGGGCTGCCCTGTTTAGAGTACTGCTGCAGATAAACCGTGGCTCTGTTAGCCAGTGTTAGCTCCTGCAAACGCCCGCCTAGTCCAGATCCTCCCGGGGAGGTCTGACATGCCTTCCTGCATCAGAAATAATAGCGCAACACATGCACAGGGCCATACACATGCACACATACAGGCACATCTGAACAGACACACAGGGGCAGAAAAAGCATGTCTATTTAAAATGCGGTTTTGCAATAGAACCAAAGTGAAGGCAGTGTTTCTTATTTGCTCTTAACTTCTAGTATTTAAACTTCCTGTCAAGAGCTGGGGTTGGGTATATGCAGCTCAGTGATAACAGCCATGCCCTCCATGCCCAGGGGCCTGGTTTCAATCTCCCAGCACCACCAGAATAAAAGCCAACCAACCTGCTTTCCCCCATTAAGCACTTATCTGAAACTGGCTGCTTTGCAGAAACATTTAAAAACTTGCTCACACCTTTCCCCTGAGCCTCGAAAGACCAATGGCACATCAAGTCTCTGTCACCACCTGAACACACATCTCCCTTCTCCCAAGCAGAACTAGACAGTGTCCCTGCCACTAACTCCTCCTTCCCAGCTCCCCCAGTCTCGGTCCCATCTGACTTCTGTCCCTTCGGCTTGCAATGCAAGTGTTGGTTTAGGGGTTGCAGATGCATTGTAGGAAGGAGGAAATGTACAGGTATGGAATCTATGAGGGGAGAGGAGAAGAGAAATTAAGGAAGGAGAGACAGTTAGGGGCAGATCATGATTGTCCTTGAAGGCCAAGTTTTATCTGCGGATGCTAAGGCAGCAGAAGGGTTGAAGCCAACCAAGGTCGTGCGTGTCCTGGTGGATGGAGAGGTGGATGGAGGTAGGGTGCCTCTGGGACAGCCTGCTGTGAACACCAGGATGCAAAGTTTAAGGGACAGGCCGTGCCGCCACCCATTCAAAACACGCCAGCTTCGTGCAGGGCGCTGTGCTAGATGTCGCCGCCCTCAGGCAGATCATGGTATGGCAGGAGGAGATGGCAGGCTCCTTCTAGGATCGCCCAGGAAGGCAGCGAGTTAAGCCAATGGGTGCACCAAGGAAAAGCTGTCCCCAGGAAGAAGTGGCTAAGCAGAGGATGATGGGAGCAGCCAGAGAAGGTGAGGGAGCAAGCAACGTAGAGGGAAGATCGAGTGGGAGACTCTTATGGTGAGATGAGAGGAAGCATTCAGAAACTGAAAGAAATAAGGTTGGAGAGGAGAGAGAGGGCCAGGATGAGGAGGGGACTACAGCACTTGGACAATGAGGTGACGGCCTCTGAAGAGGGGCAGCCTGGGACCATCTCATCGCTAGAAAGGACCCTGGAGAGCCAGTGAGAATGTTTGGCGTAAGATGGATTCACCAGGTGCTGGACCACCCTGGTGAAGGCTGGAATGCCTTCTCCTTTGAACTTGGCAGCTAATGGCATTATGAGCTGGAGGGACAGAGGCCAGATGAAATGAAGACTAAAGAGGCTGGGAGTAGTTAACCAGAGGACGCTTCTAACTGTTTCAGGAGAGGAGGAGCTGGAGGTGACTTGGGTGTTTGTGCTGACAGTGGCCTGGTGTGCAGCTGGGTTGCTTGTGGCTCAGGGATAAGTTTTAAAACCCTCTTCAGAGAAGCTCATTTCCGAATGTTTGTGATGCCTGAGCAAGAGGCATCCCTATAGGAGGGCCCTGAAAAGAAGGCTCCCGAGGTGCTGAGGTTAGCCGTTTTGGGGTGAGAATTACAAGAGGGGGTGCCTTCTAATTTCTCTGTGGGGTGAGAGAAGAGGCTCCCAGAAGGATGAGGAGGTCACAGGTAGTGGCAGCCCAATGTTAGGTAATGCCAAGAGTCTGTGGAAAGGTCCTCCTTTATATTGGGGAACACTACACTTAGCCTTGAGGCCACGTGGATTGTCCAAGGTCCCAGCTTATGGGCCGGTGCTACGCTCTACCAGGGCCCTGAGGCTTTGTGAGTTCATGGCCTGGTCCTGGCCAGGCTTTTTCAGGACCCCGCTGCGCCCTACTGGAAAACCCGCTGCACCCTGCCTGTGTCTCATGGGTAACCCCACTGAGCTACAGATTTCCAGGGGAGGCGGAAGAGGGTCTTCCTGAATCCTCCCAGCACAACCCTTCCTGGTTTCTGTTTTCTATATATGCCACCAACTAGTCCTAGAGGACCTCTGGTTCCTGCCATAAATTTCCCATGAACAGGATATTCCCTAAGCAAAATGTTAGGGGTGGTGCGCTGGCCGTGCATGCGTGCGTGTGTCAGGGAATTAACCAGGTCAGCTGAATGGAGCACAAACATGTGAAAGTCAGTGTAGGCAAAGTTTTGCTTTTTCTGCATAGTTCTTCTACCCCAAGGCCCTTTTCCTTTCTCCTCTCCAGGTGGCCAGCTGTGCCAGAGCCCAGCAGACAAAGATGAACTCCCAGAGTGCGGTGGGGTGCTCTGGCCAGGATTCTGTGGGTGAAGGCAGTCTCCAGTAGAGGAGCAATCTTGCTCCACCACCCCGATTCTCCTAGCCCACCCGGACATGGCCTCCTTTTTGTTTCATCTTTCTGAGACTATCCTGCTATGTTACACGGTGGTCTCTGATTCCTGGACTCCAGCACCCCGCAGCCTCAGCACCAGCTACCTGGTGGGACCACTAAGGGCCCAGCTGTCAGGCTTTTCTCTGGACCTGGACGGTGGAAGCTGGACAGGGAAAGTGCTTCTCAAACCCATTCCTGTCTCAATTGGGAGGCAATGAGTGGCTTCAAAGGCGTACAGGTGACCTCCATGCTGGACCCTAGAGAAGCCCAGGGACCAGAATGCTGGCCAGTCCCCACTCTCACTCCCATGCAGACACTTCACAGGCTGCGCCTGTCCCTTCACCTTTTGGAATTGCCAAAATGAGTGACTGTTCACCCTCGTGCTGGCCTGGCTGAATCCTTCCCAGTTGGGTCTCAGGACCTTTGATTGCTGCTGTTAATTACCTGTCATTAAATACCTGGCTCTGTGGCCCCACCAGGAACATCGAGGACCCAAAGCTGCGTGTCTGTGGCCCCTTACCACCTCCTGAGAACTTCCCAGTGGGGTCTGCATTCCACTGAGTGCACTAGAGCGTTTTCCCGTGGGTGTGTTATTTGGGGGTGGCTGTGTTTCGGAAGGGGGGAGGTTGAGATGGGGGTCTCAGCGTTTAACCCAGGCAATCCTTCTGCCTCTGCCTCCTGAGGGCTGCCCTCTAGACACGCACCGCCACACCCCGTTCTAGAGTCTGTGCTTTTTATTATAAATATTTGCAGTATGAAAGATGTCGAGTCATTCAGGTTGCCCCAGCCCTTGCTGTGTATGTGGTAAACTGAGGCTCTGAAAGGAAAAAAAAAATCTTCTAGTGCAGTGACTACTCCAGCCAGCAAGGCCAGAGGTGGGGAGTGAGGTCTCCCCTTCACAAGCACCCGTGGGAGGGTGTTTTTCCTCCTCCTTCTCTTGGTCCCATATGCCAGCAGCTGTCCCGTGATACTTATGCAGCCACAGTCCATTCCAGACTCAGACCTGTGAACTCCAGAGGGGGACACAAAGCGTTTCATGTGGTTAACAAGAGTAAGAATTAGTTGTCCCTTTATGTTGGTGAGTGGTTGGTTCCAGGACACCACTGAACGCCGAAATGCATGGCAAATCCTTCAAACCAAGGGCTGGGCTATTTACACAGACCCTGCAAGAATCCTACATGCCTTGGACCACCTCTAAAAATACTTCTGTCGGATCTGAAGCAAATGTTAAGTGCCTGATGTATTGTTTAGGGAATAAGGACAAGGAAAAGAGTCTGTAGATGGTTAGTATAGATGGGATAATCTTCCCATCTATACTCCAGTTGAGGTTGGAGTTTTAGAAGCCACTCTGAGGTGTTCTGTCCATGCAAGCAGCTGACTCTTGTGTGTCAGAGGGAGCCCCTCATGTTTCTAGATGACAAAGGGTAGCTAATGAAGAGAGGGGGTTCTGAGCTCACATCCCAACCCCGTCTCTTATGACCAGCCTCAGTTTTCTCCTCTAATACACGGGACACCTTCAAGAAGGGTAGAATGAAGATCGTCTGAGCTGCAGTGCTCATCCTCAGCCGATAGCACTCGCTGTTGAGACAAGGTGTGTACAGGTGATACTCGGGCCAGGGAGCTTCCAGAAGGATCTGGGACATTATGCCAAAGGGCTCGGTTTGGTCTGTAAGTGATGGGGGCCACGACTGTGCGTGTTTTTAAGATGAAGCGGCACTGGGGCAGACCGGTTAGAGGGTGGTGCCGCCAACCTTCCCGGAGGATGCAGAGAGGCGTGGCGCCCTCTGGAGAGCCCCGCCTTCTTCCTCGCCACCCTGTCCTAACTCAGGGCCTTTTCGTTTACTGCTCCCTCGATTTGGAGCCCCCACCTGCTCCGTCCCCCCCCCCACTCCCAGTCACATGGCAGACGGTCCACTCTCTTACCCCTCCTTTTGTCTGGTGTCTTCCTCTAGAAGCTCAGCAGTATACCTCGGTTTGCTCACCGCAGTGGCTCCAGGGCCCAGCACAGCACCGGGCACATTGTATACTCAATGAACACTTGAATGAGGAATTGGAGATTGCTGTGGTTACACCATTCGCTCAGCTCAGTGCCTCCCCATCCGCCATGAAGCCACAAGAGTCTACTGAGTGATAACTACTTTAGTTCTCTCAGCTCTGTCCCTCCAGACGGTTACTTACTGCTTTGCTGGATTAGTAACCTTAAAGAGAGAGAGAGAGAGTCCTGCCGCCCCCTGCACCCCGATGGGTCTCTCTCTCTCTCTCTCTCTCTCTCTCTCTCTCTCTCTCTCTCTCTCTCTCTCTCTCTCCAGGAAACAGCACACCAGGAGTTGCTTCCTCCTTACCCTCACAGCTGGGAATGACCTGCCCTAGCTGTGTGCGCCTGGGCCTGCTGCCTGACCTCTCTGAGCCTAGGTGTTATCCCTGAGGATAGAGCCATTTCAGACAGTAAAAGATGATGTGAAGGCAACACCACCAACTGGACCACAAAGGCCAGTTATTTCTGTTCAGAGGAGTAGGAGGAGGGAGGATTGGAGAAGAGGAAAGGGCCTCGGGAGGTGGTGTGGGGGGTCCAGAGCAAAGGGGAACAAGAGTCCAACTGTGGGGAGATGGGAGGGCTGGTGTCGTAGAAGGGCATGGTCTTGAATTCAGCTCTGCACGCCGGTGGAGAACGGCGCTTCCCAGGGCCCCCGGAAGCTGCTCCTGCCCTGCCTCCTGCAGGCTCCCAAGCCCAGGCTCTGCGGAATGACCAGAGGCCAGGCAACTTCTGTGTCTCTTTAATCTCCTCCAGGCCGGTCCGCCAGGCCGGTCCTGCTCCTCGCCTGCCCGTCGGGGTGGAGGCCCAGGACCCCTCTCCAGAGCTCAAGGACTAAGGCACCAGGTGGCTTGCAGCAGGCCAGCCGAACACAGACTCACAGAGGGACACCGAGGACGGGCGCAGACAAGCGTGATGGGCACGGGGCAGGGGTTCCCATGGGCTCTGGCTGCATCCCGGCCGGCCGTGGGAAGCCCTAGCCGCCCGAGACGGCTGCGGCGCCAAGACGGGGCGGAGCGGCAGGCGCGGCGGCGCTCACTTGTCGCCCTTGCGCGACAGGCACCTCGGGAGGCAGGAGAAAGTCTGCTTGACGCGCGCCAGCAGCGGCAGCGGCCGGTGGGCGTCCCGCGGCGATCGCGGCACCAGGCGCTGCAGGGTCCCCTCGGAAGCCGAGGGCGCTGTGGCCGACGTGGCCGACGCGGCCGAGGTCGCTGAGCCCTGGCGACAGCGCTTGCAGAGAGGGAGCAGCGTGCGCAAGTCCTCCTCGTCCCGAAAAGGGCTTTCCCCGAAGCGCTCCTCCAGCTGCCGGCGAAGCTGGGGCGGGGAAGGGTGGGGACGGGGTCCAGCAGCCACCAGGTTGCCACCTCCACCCTTCCCCGTCTCCCCACCCGTGGATCCTCCAGGCGCCCCTCTGTCTCCATTCGAAGACTTTCCAACCCTCACCGGGGCGCCCCGCCTCAACCCTGAGGATCTCACCTCTACCCCGGAACCCACTACCCTCGGCAGGACATATTCCTGATGTGCCCGCTGCAAACCGCATTAAACCGCGTCCTCATCGCTAGATTCAAAGACACCACACACCCCCGGGGCCTCTTCCTTGTTTGGTCCTGGCCTATGGCACCCTTGCCGTCCCCACTGCCATCTTCCCAGTTATTCTCAGTTTCTCTCCCTCTCCCTCCTAGTTAGCTGAGTGGTTTCAACCTGATTTTTTCTTTTTCTTTTTTTTTTCTTTTTTTCAGTCTGATAATTTCATGTGTTGTCTCCCCGGAAGTGCTAAGAGAAAGGACTCCTTTGGCCTCAGAAAGACCCCCGGTAGAACAGCACACAGACCCTCAAGTGGACAAACCCTGAACTGTTCTGCGTTAGGAACACTTGTGTTGGTCACAGTCTGGTCTAAAAGCATCCAAATTCTCAGTTAAAGAGACAAACAAAAGCAAACCTGAAAACCCAGGCCAGGTGTGGTGACCCGGGCGCAATCCCAGTGCTTGGAGTCTGAGGCAGGAGGATCTTGAGTTTGGGAGTTTGTGACCCGAGTGAGAGTGGAGGCAGGGGAAAGACACAGGCTGCACCCCATCCAGTGGGTGCTGAGAACAAGGAGGAACGCAGGCTCCCCGGCCCTGCGCAGCCCCTACCTTTTGGGAGTTTCCCCAGCCAAACTCCTCAAGCTGCTGCCTGAAGCCTGGGTTTGGGTTGGCGATGGGCCGGGTGGCCTTGATGGCTTCAAGCACTTCCCGCCAGCCTAGTCCAGTCACCGTCATCACATAGGCGATCACGATGGTGGTACTTCGAGATATACCTGCAAAGCTGGATCGGGGCAACCCCAGGCTTCAGGACGTCCTGCTCCCTTCCATATGCCCTTCCCGCCCTGGAGCCTCTCCACGCTTGTCCAACCACAGGGAGCCTGCCTTCCTAGCTCCAACCTTTGGTTTGACCAGTACTCTCTCTCCCACACTAAGGGACTGGCGGAAGTATCACTCATCCGTCCAACAAGCTTCCCTTGACCAGCTTTTTGTTCAGGTCCTGGGTTAAGGAAAAACACCCATGATCTCTGATGCCCTGGAGCTTACAGTGTCGTTTGGAGAAACAGCTGCTAAGCAAAGCAGCAATTTCAGATACCGAGGAGCACTTGAAGACAAGGTGAGTCTGGGGTTTGGAGAGGTTTCTTTAGTGGGGGTGGGAAGGGACGTCAAACCAAGCCAAGAATGTTGAGGGCCGGGGACCGCAGGTGAATTGTGGAGTACATGCTTGGTGTGTATGAGCCTGAGTTCAATTGCCCACACCACAAGATGGAACAAAAGATTCTTGGGTAGTATGTACAAAGATCTTGAGGTGGAAGGTGGGCTGGTGATTGAGGAAGGGCAGGGTAAGATGGCTAACTGTGTGGAGAAGCAGCTCTTAAAAGAGCTGGTCCCTTGGCCCCTGACAGACCGTCCTGGTGAGATGTCATGGGATGAATGCTATCTTTGGGTCAGGGACACTGGGGAAGACTCAGAGTTCTAACCCTGCACTCCTGCCTCAGAGGCCTGCAGGGGAGGAGAGAAGCTAGAATGAATGGGTTACCTAAGTGACCCAACAGCCCTGTCAGCATAACCTTCATTCCCCACTTTACAGATAAGAAAATGGAGTCTCAAGGAAACAGCTGCTGGGCTATGGCCATCCAGCTGCCAGGAGTGAGCCTCTGAGTGGTCTGTCCTGATGAGTGATGGGCTGTCAGCACTGTGACAGGCCGGAGGGGACCTGCCCCGCAGGCATGCACGTGAGGAGGACGCCTTTCGGAACTCACCAGTGCACAAGGCAGTTACCCCCGTTGAGGCGGCAACAGTGGATAAAGTTGATGCATTCTTTGAAGTGTTTTTTGCTAGAGAAGAGAGTGACAGGAGAAGGAGTGCTGGGGTGGGGCAGGTCGCTTGGGAGCTGTTTCCTCCCCACTTACGGACAGCAAGGGACAGAGAACCCTGGGTCCTTAGTGCAGCCAGCATGGTGAACGGAAGGAGGCAGCAGTGCAGGTAGGGAGAGAGGCTGGTTACTGCCGAGGCAGATGCCTCTCCAGAGGGTAGAGGGAACAAGGGCATGAAAGTGGGCATGAAAGTGGGGAGAGTGGGGGCGCCATTCTTCTGGGGTCTACAACCAGAGCATCTGGAACAGTCAGCAGTGGGCTGGGAGAAGAGCCCCAAAGGGCAAGGCTTCAGCCTGGGTCCGCCCCAAGACCCCGTACCAGTGCTAGTAAACCAGACATAACCCCTGCAATGACCATCCCACATCCTCCACTGGAGTCACCTCATTTTTGCAAATCTCCTTGACTCATCACCTCCCGCATTTATGTAGCTGAAGGTCAGAGAAGACAAGCTATTTTGCCAAGGTCACACAGCAGTAAATGCCAGAGCCTGGCTACAAACCAGGTGTCTTAACTGTAAGCCAGTACACAAGACACGCTGACCCTCAACTCTGCTGTGCACCTGGTCCCAAGAGACAGGACACTTTCTCCATGTCACAGGGGAGGAGGCTGAGGCCCCGGAGAGAGCTGATGAGGGACATTCTGCAAGGGCATGGTTGAAGCAGACTCAGTCTGGCTCTGGGTGCCCTGTGACAGCTTTCTGGCCTGAATACTCTACGGCCTCACTCCCACCCCAGGGGCATCTCTCTGTCGGCTTTTGACCTATCCAGGGGAACTTACATGGGTACTTCAGGAGTGTCAGCCACTGAGATTCGAAGATAGGTGATATCCTGCAAGGATGTAACATACACTCAGGTGGTGGGCCATGCCTGCACCCCTCCCCCAGCCTGAGCTGCCAAGGCCAGTGAGACCCAGCCCATTCCTGCCCCTTCTCTGGACAGCCATTGTTTTCCTGTCCCTAAGGGCAGGGCCTGCCAGCTCTGTGCTGATGGTGTCCTCACCCACAAGGACTTGGAAGCTGGGAAGGTGCCCCTCTAAGGGTTTGTCCTCCAAGTGGGGATTGCAGAGTTACACAGGGAAAGGGCAGAGCTCACTGTCTTGAAGAGTATGAAAGTAGGAAAAGAACAGTTAGGCATAGTGACTGCCCATCCGTAATCCTAGCATTCAAGAGGCTGAGGCAGGAGGATTGTGAGTTAGAGACCAGCCTGAGCTACCACAGTAAATCTCTGACTTAAAGGACAGACAGACAGACACAATAACACCAACATCAGCGACCACAGCTTCGAGAATTGCTCTGACAGGCTTGGCTTCATGCTGAGGTATTCACGCCAGGGTACTGAGGCTCTTTCTGCCCATGTTTTCAACCCTCACTGCATTTCTCAAGGGTCTCCCTTAATGTTTTGCTACTTCACACGACATTTTTTTTCAGGTGCCTGGCCTGCTGCTGGCGGCGGCTCTTGAAGGACACAGGATTTGTCCTCTTGTGCCCAGGGAGGCTTGTCCTATCTCCGTCTAACATGTCCAAGGTCACGGAATCCCTTGTTGTCTTCGGGATCTGCACTTTCCCTGTGCAGTGTGTTTGGCTGTGGGCTTGCCTGGCAGCATCAAACCCTGTCTACTGAACTCCCTGATGGGAGGGACGGCTGCTGGTGAGGTGTCGGGGCAGGGCTCTTTTTCTAAGCACTCATTTCTGTAACAAACACATTAATAACTTGGAAAGCCTGCCCATGCAATCTGTTCAGACTACATACTCCAGTGCTCCAGAATGAGGCTGCCCTAGAATGCAAACTCGAACTCCACTGGCCTGGAAATTTCTTCACTGACAACGAAAGTCATAGATTATTGTCAGCTGCCCTTAGAGACCATCAAGTTTGAGAGGTGGAAAAAACTGAGGCCCTGAAAGGGAGAAAGGCCCTGCCAAGGCCATGACAGCAAGTTTGTGGTGGGTTCTGTCACTGCTTTTTTGTTTGTTCATTAATTTAAAAGATTTATTTAATGTGTGAGTGTTCTGCTTGCATGTATGTAAATGTGTGCCGTGTGTGTGCCAGGTGGCCTTGGAGGTCAGGAGAAGGCATCAGATCTCTCTGGAAATGGAGTTATCCTGTGAGCTGGAGTTACCGTGCCATGTGGGTGCTGGGAATCAAGCCTGGATTTTTACAAGAACAAGTGCTCTTAACCACTGAGCCATCTCTCCAGCCCCTAGAGCACCTCCCCCCACTTTTCTTTTTTCTGCTGGTGTTTCGAGACAGGGTTTCTCTCTGTAGCCTTGGCTGTGCTGGAACTCACTCTGTAGACCAGGCTGGTCTTGAACTCACAGAGATCCACCTGCCTCTGCCTCCCAAGTTCTTGGATTAAATGCATGTGCCACCACCACCTGGCTTTTTTTTTTTTTTTTTTTAATTTAAGATCTCCTGAGCCTTCTCAACTCTGCAGTAGCTGTAGTAGACATAGAACCTAATATAAGAGGCTCTCTTCTGGGAATATATATGTATATCGATATATGAAAAATGACGTGTGTGTATATATGTGTGTGTAGCTATGCATGCACATATGTATGCATAGGAGGGGTAGCTACATACATTATGTGCATGTCTGCCAAGGTTAGGTGTCTTGCCTTATTACCCTCTGCCTTATTCCCCTGAGACAGGCCCTCTCCCAGAACCTGGAAATGTTTTTCAGCCTGGCTGGCAGCCAGCTGCTCCCAAAGATTCTCCTGCCTCCACCTGCTCTACCTCTGGTGCCAGGGTTACAGGCACATATGGGCATGCCTGGCTTCTATATGGGTGCTGAGGATCTGTAGAAAGTGCTCTTCGACACTGAGCCATTTCCCTAGCCTGGGATAAGAGCATTTAAAGCAACAACTTATCTTCTATCAGTTATACTTTTCTGAACATCTATATGTGTCTCAGAGGCACTCAGTGAGGTTCATACTATTGCAAAATTTCCATTTACTATCTAGGGCTCAGCTTGTCTTGTGTAAAGTTCACAAAGAGAAAAAATGGTCTTTGGACTCTAGTGCCAGTGGTCTGAGTTTTTTTTTTTTTTTTTTTTTTCCTTCTTCCTTTTGGTCCTAAAACCATCTTCTCTTCCTTCGGACTCCATGAGAGCAGAACCAACCACCCAATGAGAATGTGCCTTGCAGCATGCGGAAATGTCTTCCACATCTGGCTGGCCCTCTGGACCCTCACTACAGCCCTCTGGGGCAGCTGGGCTCAAAGGCACTAAAGAGCTGAAGTCACAGCGCAAGGTTGTACGGCAAGACACAGAACCTGGGAGCGTCTGTTTGGAATCATCCCGATGCTTGGCAATTGGAAGGATGCCCAGGTAAGTGCAAAAGGGATTAATATGAGACCTGCATTTTAAGGTCTTAATATTCAGGATTGATACGAGACCTGTAGGGTCAGATGGACTGTGTTCAAATCCTAGTTGGCTAGTGTCTTCACTGTATGACCTTAGGTGAGTTCATTTACTTCTGTGGCCTCAGTCACCAAACAGGGATGATAAAACAGTCCGGTGAGGAGGCTGGATGAGCCAGCTGGGGTCAAGATGGCAGTCCAGGGACTGTGGCTCAGGGAGAGGTCATTTGCCTGGCATGTTCAACACCCTAAGCTAATCTCCAGTACTAGAAAGTAGGGATGGGGTGGAGGGTAGCCCTGGACCTACAGCTCTCCAGCCCCCCACCCCTGCCAGCCCTGGAATGGCGGGTTTGGGGTACCTGCAGCAGAGTTTGGGGTGATTCGTGGATAGAGATGATATGTGTGATCTTATTCCGGCCCAGCTGATCCGGGTCTTTGGCATCTGAAAGAAACAGGGCGCTTGAGCCGAGTTGGCAGGTGTGACTTATGCATTCCTAAGGACCAAGTGCAGCGATAACCGGTAGCCAGCTTGCCCCCCCCCCCCCTTCCAGCTCTGCCCTCTCACGTGTTCCTCCCCGACACCTACTCCCGGGGGCACCCATCAAACATAGGCTGGTGTGCCTCAGCCTAGAGCTGCTCTTCCCATCCCAGACACCTATCCTTAGCGCACAGCCCCCCCCAGCACAGCAACTGGGCTTCTAGGAATCTGTGGACAGAGCGCTTGCACATGGAAAGCTGCTCACGGAGCTGGTGTTCTCTGCGGTGCTGTTTATTGCAGAAGCAGCTAAATGTTTGGAACAAACTAATGCCCATCAAAAACGGACTGTATGAAATTAAGTACAACTGTACTTTGGACTTCTGGGCAACAATGAAAATGATCTCTATGAGCCGATATATGAGGATGACCCTGACATATATTTTAGGTGGAACACATCACCTCCTGGACAGCATGCAGATGGGGTTCCATTTGTTTTAAATACTACGTCTGTATCTACCCTGTCTGACAAACGACCCAGGACTACACCCTTTAGGCCGGCGGTCATCTCTGGGGAGTGAGGTGGGCAGCATGTGGATAGATAACGCATATTTCCATGTACCTATTTTCTCATTCAACAATATTCCCCATGTGCCTGCTGTGGGCAGGCTTTGGCTGGGCACGTAGACTGGGGTCAGCTTCATAGCTCTTGCCCTTATGGAACTAACACACAGCAAGGCCGAATCCTCTCAGAAATCAATGTGGCCGAAGCTGCTGAGGAGGCTCCTAGGGAGGAAGGAGCCAGAGCCCTGGGGTGGGCCACCTGAGTCTTCTCTGTGACTTTTCCACCTTAGGGCCCCAGGCCTTGAAACAGCCTGTCTCAGCACATTTCCCACCCACCCTAGTCAAAGGTGTGTGTTCAGATCTGGCTCCCTACCATCAGCCTGGGGCCCCTGAAGGCGGGGGTGGGGAGGGGACTCCTCCTCCCCCATGGAAGATCGTGGAAAGGATAGCCAAGAAAAAGATTAGGGCAGAAAACTGCAGGCTTGCCACCCCCTGGCTTGAGGCCACCAGAGGTTTCTCTCAGGACTTTGCTTACAGGAGCTGGTCCAGCTCTTCAGAGGAGGCTGTGGGTGAAGAATTCACAGCTTTCCACTGAGGAAAGCCATACCCTCAGGCAGACCTCAACAAAAACCTCACGTAAGAGCCCTTGGGGGCTGGTGGGCTTTGTGTTGAAGCCCTTTGTGTGGGGCCCTTAACCTGTTGGTGAACCCTGATGGGAGGCAGAATTAGGGACCCATGTCAGTGCTCTTTCCAGCCTGGGTACTGCCTGCCCTTGCACCCCCTAATCCTCCATGAGCCCTTTCTCTTCCCAGCCTGGCGTCCTCCCTCCCCCACATTCCATTCTTGAGAGCATCTAAGTTGTGTGGGCCTGAGTATGAATAGTGGACACGGGCCTGGAACAGGCAGAGTGCCATGGCCTTGGGACAGAGTGGGCAGTGCTCACCAATGAAGTTTCCAAGGTAGAGTCCAGGAAGTACCTGGAGGAAGGACAGCAGGGGTCAGGGGGCAGGCTGCACCCCTTCCCACCCATGGTAGCTGGGGCCCAGCAGCTCTTCTCTATTGGTGATGGGACCTCAGGAAGCCATCTCCCTGATAGGTCTGGGTGCTGCGTGAGGGGTCTGGGGCTCTGTGGCAAGGATGCAAGAACAGGGGATCAGATCAACCACAAGAGAGACCAAGAAGGTCAGCCTGGGGATGGGGAGGGATGGTAGAAAGTCCCAGGTAGAGATCAGGGAGGGGCACTGAATGGGCCCCAGATGGAGGGGACCCAGGCAGGCACAGGTGGAAGGCCATGCGGAGCAGAGCTGGAAGGAGGGAGATTCCAAAGTCCAGGACACACACACACACACACACACACACACACACACACACACACAGGACACAGAGAAAAATCGCTCCGGGGGGAAGGGAGGAGGCAGCGAAAGACACAGCAAGAGTCAAAGCCTGCACAGAGGACAGACAGGCGCTGGCAGAGACAGAGAGAGGCAGATGCAGTCTCGAGGGCAGCGTGACAGCATATGTGACATACATCTCAGAGCAGGAGCAGAAGGTCAGCGACCAGTCCAGGGCCCGGCCGCGGGCGGGGACGGCCAGGCGCAGCGGGGGTCTCCCCTACCTTGGTCATGCCATTCCCCATGATCCCGAGGCAGGGCGGCCGGGTGCACCACAAGCTCGGCGCCTGGGAAGCGCTGGGTTCACAGCTGCCCGGCTGGCCCAGGCTCCGAGCCTGCAGCCTGACGGGGAACCAGGGGCCCGGCGTCCGCGGCCCCGCCGAGCCCTGTTCAGCCTCCGCTGCAGCCGCTGCCACCGCTCGCCGACCTCCGGCCCCGCAGGGAAGTGATGGAGCCGCTGCCACCGCCGCCGGCGCCGGCGCCGGCGCCGCCGCCGCCTCCACCGCCGCAGGCTCCTCCTACCCCCTCGGTCATGTGGGGCCCCCTCCCCTGTGGGTCCTGGCGGGGGGCCGGACAAAGCCCCAGTGTGCGGGGACCACGGCCCGCGGGACAACGGCAGCTTGTTGCGGCCGCGTGGGACGCCACCTCCGGAGGTGGGGGTGGGGCGCTGCCCCCACCCTGGCACTGTCAGGCGCGGCGGTGGGGGGGAGGTGGTGGGAAGCCCCCAGCGGGGCCCAGACACCCCGCTTGCGGTCGTGCCTGCACCTGCCTGCGGCTGGGGGCAAAGCAGCAAACTTCTCCAGCCTGGGTTCCTTTAGTCACAGAGGCTGGACTCATTGCTAAGGGCTCTGCTCTTCGGTGTCTGTTTGCGACAAGAAAAGAGAAAAAAATTCCCTCCATTATATCACCAGTCCATGCAGCGACCGTAGCAGCCTCCTCCGCCTTTCTCACTCATCCCATGTCTACTCACCCGTTCTATCCATTTATCCATCCAATCACCTTCCATCCAGCATCCATTTTTCCTTCCATCCCTTTATGCCTCATCTCTCATCATCTCTGCCTCCCATCCATTCTCTCACCGTTCATCCACCCATCGTCCATCATTCCACTCATCTGTCATCTGTCCTCCCTCCCATCCTTCCTTCCGTGTGCCCTGGCCCCTCAGGAGGATGCAGCCACGTGGGTAATTCTAGTGGGACGAGGCATGACTACCACTAGACTCCTGAGGAAACCAGGCGTCCATGTGGGGGAAAGTGAGGTGTAGAGAGGCTCCAGGCACCCGGATACTGCCTCAGAAAACTGCAACAAGATGTCCACAGTTCAAGCCCACGTTCACACTCGGCTTGTTAGATGATCAGGGAAGGTGCCCCCTGTGGCTGCAGCTGACATTATCCGCATAAGCATGTTAAAATAAATGAGTCAAGGCACCTCCTCTGGGAGCTGAATAGAAACAGCTGAGCCCACTCTCTTCTGCTGCCATCATCCTAGCCTTGTATCCAAGCGACTGCAGGGGCGTGTCCAGGCAAGCAGGACAGAGAGTCTGTTTCAACCGTACTTAGAGGGGAAAAAAAACACAACAAACCATTCTTCATGCTTCTCCCTTCCTTGAGTTCACAGGGTATGTGGAGTGTCTGCCTCAACACTCTGTTTTCACAAAACCCAAATTATTCAGCAGATATTTAGCCTGCAGTAGATCTTAGGGGCACAGTCATGGTTAAGAGAGGCGGTTCTACTTCTTTAGCAGTCTAGAACTCAGCTGCCTAAGCTGTGGGCATGGCCCAAACGGAGGGAGTGATGGTTGTGAAAAAATGTGGTTACAGTGAAAGGTTTCTAAATATGAAACGGCTGAAAATTCAAAATTAAGCACACGGCGGCGAGTGTGGGCAGTCTGGGCAGCAGGCACCTGTGCCGGTACCAAGGCATCGTCCCTGCAACCTTGGATTTTAATCTGCAGACCTGAGCTTGCTGCCAGGCACACACCACCCATGAACGCTACCTGAAACACCTTAGCCTAGATTTAACTCTGCTGTGTTATGAACTACGGTGTTTCATTATACAAATTACTACTAATTATGGGGGGGGGAGGACTCTATTTTCCTGCCATCATTCCTTAGCATGGGTCAAACTAAAATATATTCAATTATGTTATGTTGGATTTTTTTTCTTACATGTAGCTTGAGCTGATGAGTTCAAGCTCCTAAAAAAATTATTACAAAAATTTTGGGTTGAAATTAGGGCAGAATTGTCAACAACTTCTGAAATCTTTGCTACATTTTTATATAAAATTAAAATATCAAGCCTGAAAAGTGTCCTGCAGGATCAGAGATTGAGCCAAGATTTAGTTTTCTGTGTAGAAATTAAACAAGTACATCATCTCATTAGTATGCAAATTTGCTAGAGGCCTTTATATATGTGATAAAATTATATGTAGATGAAAAAATATTTTAAAATAAATTCTTTTGTGATTTATTATCAGTAAATGTTTGATCTGCATACTTACTTTATACACTTAGATGCCTAGGGGTTATTTTTGAAATTAGGGGAAAAAAGGCTGGCTACGCGTGAACCCTGGGGTTCAAACTCTAGCATTCCTATAACCTCCTGTAATCTAGCACTTGGGAGGCAGAGGTGGCAGGATCAGAAAAGCAAGTTTGTGGCCAGCTTGGGCTGCAGAAACCCAGTCTCAGAAACAAAGAAACCAAAACCAAAAAAGGAGCAGAGATCACAAATGGAAAATAAATCTAAAACGCCCTGGCCTAGTCCCTTCCATGATGTACAAATGTGTACAGGTATAAATTGATTGTTTTTTTTTTTTTTTAGTATTCACATGAAAACAGTGGGTGCAAATTAATGGTTGATAATATTTTGATTTAATTCAGTGTATTCAGATGCTATATTTTAGCATCTGGCCAGAGTTTAGAAATTATTGATGATGGATTTTATGACTTTTCCATTGTGTTAAGTCTTCAAAATGTGGTGTGTGGCTTCCACTTCAGGCTCATCTCAACTCAGACAATCTGTACGGCAGATGCTGGTAGCCTTACGTGCCTAGTATCAACATAAGCCGCGTCCAGATCTAGGCGAGAAGGCAAAGGAAACCACAAACAGACAAAAAGTGCATTTACCAAAGGTCACAGGTGACTCTGAAGGAAACAAAGCAGGGGTGGATGAGCAAACGTCTCTGAAGGGCGACATTTGAGCTGAGAGCTGGCCTTGAGGAGGACAGCACTGCATAGGCCTGGCACGGCAGAGCGCAGGGCAGAGCAGGTACAGAGGGAGCTGAGGCGGGGGCATGAGATGGGCTGAAGAATGTAGTCAGGAACCCTTGACACAATGAGGCTTAACAATGTTTTCTCCTCTATGGGACAGGAAGCCAAAGGGAAGCTTTAACCAAGGACCGGTGACATCTGGTTTGAGGATTTAAGTTCCTCACTGTGTGTGCGTGTGTGTGTGTGTGTGTGTGTGTGTGTACCCCCTCTTATGGAAGTCATCACGGAGGCTACTGAGGCTGTGAGGGTGGAAGATGGAGACAACCTGGGATGGAGCAGACAAAGAGGCTACAGGGAAGGGGAGGCACTCACTGTGTGTGGATATCTAAGACTATAGCTGGCAGGATATGCAGACAGAGGTGGGTGGGGAAGGAAGGGACTCCTAGGTTCCCTGACTTGGAAATCATTATCTCTGCCACAGGAAGAAAAACATCAACAATTCAACATGTGCTTATTAGATGTCACGTCGTAGGTGGAAAGATACACCGAAGATTAATTGATGCTGACTCCAGTCTCCCAAAAGGCCTGGCTCCTGAAGGCAAGCAGGTGAGGAGGTGTGCCCCTGTAATCACAGCCATTCAGAAGATAGGTACAGGAGGATCAGGAGTTCGAGTGCAGTCTTGGCTACCTTGTGAACTTGAGCCAGCCTAGACTACGTGAAATCTTGTCTCAAACATACCCATCCCTGGGGGTGGGGGTGGGGAGCTGATAAAGAATCCTGGAGACCGAGTCTCACATCAGAGCAACAGGAATTACTAACTCAATGAACCTGGGTGGGAGAGTCGATTTTCTTAGATTATTTCATCTCTAAAGGATTGGCCCCAGCCGCCCTTTGTGTCCAACTTGGTACTTAGAGGAAATGATAAAGTCACACACATGAGAGACCTCTGCTGGGGTGAAAGCCCTGAGGAGAGACAACGAGGAAGTTATTAGACAGCACACATTTAATAGCTATGAACTGTTTGCTATGGCAAAGCCCAGCTTTCTTAAATAAATCATGAGGTGGAGGGGAACGGTGTTGAGGGAACTCTGTATTTCTGGGCTGTTTTTCACATCAAGATGTCAGTAGAGCATCTCTCTCAGGCAGGTGAGATTCCTTGAAAAGATTCAAAACACACATAAAAGATAGCCATTGTCTTTGGAAATGTGTAGCTGAGCTTGGAAGGCGGCAGGTGGGAGAGGAAGGATCTCTAATAACAAGGGAAGGCCGAGGTGGGGAGAGGCCCAGGTGTGTCACTAACTAATCTCATTTCCTCAGGGCAGAGGCTGCTCAGCTCACAAACAAGAGACTTCAGGAGTCGCTGATGGAAAATTTAAGGCAGCAGAATTATTTTTTTTTCATAACCATCAGAAAGAACTCAGCCACGTGGACACCTTAGTTCATCCAGTGAGACCCATTCTGAGCTTCTTCCCAGAGCCTTAAGATAACGCATTCATGAGATTTTTAAGTCCCTAAGTTTGTGAGAATTACAAGTGGCAATCAGAAACTCTTTGTTGCTGTTAGGAGAAACCGTCCTGCAATTTAATGTTGGCCACTGGTAAGTTATCTCAAGTCTGTGAGTCTCACCTTCATCTACAAATGGGAGGGAGGAAAAAGCTCTAGATTTGTGGCATGAATAAAGTGCCCAGCGGAGACCCTAGCACACAGGGTGTCATTATTACCCTCTCCATGGAGCCTCAGACAGGTTACCGGTGTTAGAGCATATATTTTCCAGACACTTCTTATCTGGATAAAGAGGCCGCACCCCCTTGCTCCCTTGCTCCCATTGCGAAGATGTAGCTGCTGGAGCTGACTGGCTACATGCCTGTGACTGTGCAGTCTCTCCCTACCCTGCCCCTTGTCGGACAGTCAGGCAACACTTGATGGCAAGCATGCACCATGGGCTAATTGTTAATCACACCTGCTGATTCCCAGCTCGGGACCTTCTGCTTACCCTGGTAACCTTAAAGTGTGTGGGGGGAACACCCTCCTTCCACCCCACACACTTCCACTGTGATAATAAAGCTGTGGCTTGAAGGGCAGTTTGTCTCAGCTCCTTTCTGTCCAAACCAAACCATCCTATCTCCCTCGTGACTGGAAAGAAGTTCTGGATCACTCTCAACTCGCCCAAATCTATCGGCAGCAGACAAAGATTCTCGTCCCAGGGCCTCACCAACACATGGCCTTTCAATAACAGTGGCATGCTGCGATTATTTTTATCTTTTATGTGTGTGGCTCCTCCTCCCTCCCTGGGGGGCTGTTGGCCATCAGACCATGAAGGCAGGAGGAACAGAAGGCGAGGCACAGAGCTTGGAAGGCCGAGAGCCTGGCAGAGATCAAACAGTCTGGGAACCACTTCAGGGAGCTGGTTCAACTTTAACCCCAGAGAACAAAGGCTATATAACCCCTGGGGAGTTGGGGGGCACCCCAAGAATATGTGCACATAATTAGTTAAAACTAGACACTTCAAGGATGCTTGATTTGCATTAAATAGCATCCTCCTATCATACGAATGGGAACACAGTACCTAATTATCCTATAGGTGCTAGAGCAGAGAGCTAGCAGGGAGCTGTGTCGAAGGCCGGATGTCAAATGTGGCTAGGGGCATCTATGTCTAAAGACACTCTCTAGGTGAAGTCAGGCAGGCCCTGCTGGAGAGAGGAAGTCCTGCACCTTAATGCCGAGCTCAGCATGGCTTTCCAGACTCAAACAGAAGGGTCGGTCACTCCAACATATGTGTAATTTCCATTTAATTTCCCCAGAAGATACTTTTTCTGGTTTCAAGAATCCAGCTATCGGCGCTGGAAGGTCGGCACAGGAGTGAAGACTGACCACTGATCCAGGTTTGGTTCCCAGCACCCACATCTCACAGCCACTTGCAACCCCAGTTCCAGGAGATTCAACACACTCTTCCGGACTTTAGGAGTGCCTGCATTCATGTACCTCCACCACATATGTGAATAATTTAAAATAAATAAGTTAAAAAGACAAAGCATCCAGCTCTTTCCGTGGGCTTCAGTGGGGGTCATGGGGCAAGTCAAGGTCCGAGTTTGGACTTTTTGGACTTCATACGGTAGATTCGTGAGGACCTTGTGAACATTGCTGTGCAGTGCAGCTTCCCACAGAGCTTGGGAGCACAAAACATCAAAGTCACTTGCTTAGGAAACGTGCCTGACAGCAGCGGTTTCAGTTAATCTCCAAAGGACAGATGTCTTCAATGGCCTTGACTTTGGGTGTGCACAGGATCACAGAGCTATTAGGCTGCAATGGTTCCTTCCTGTTTTTGGTTATCTTGGGAGCCAGGACCCAAGGCTGCTTTTATTTGTGCAATTGATGTATTTAAAATCCTGATTTTTAATTGTCTTAATTCTCAGATGGTTTGCAGTTAGAGTTTTTAGGGTTCCCCCTCTTCCTTCTTCTATCCCTTCCCCTTCCCTTCTTCCCTAACTCCTCCCCCACCCCAGAGAGGGTATCTTAGAGTTTCTGTTGCTGGGACAAACCACCATGACCCAAAAGCAAGCTGGGGAGGGAAGGGTTTATTTGGCATACACTTCCATCACTGGAAGGGAGTCAGGCAGGAACTCAAGTCGAGCTGGAATCTAGAGGCAGGAGCTGATGCAGAGGCCATGGAGGGTACTGCTCCCCATGGCTTGCTCTCCCTGCTTCTTTATATAACTCAGGGACACCAGCCCAGCGGTGGACCCACCCATAATGGGCTGGGCCCTCCCCATCAATCACTGGTTGAGAAAATACCTTACAGTTGGATCTCATGGAGTCATTTTTCTCAGCTGAGGCTCCTTCCTCTCTGAGGACTTCGGCTTGTATCAAGATGACACACAAAACCAGCCAGTACACTAAGTGTCACCATGTAGCCCTAGATAGCCCAGAACTTAATCTGTAGCCAGGCTGTCCTCAGATGTACAGCACTCTTCCTGCCTCTACTCCTCAGGTGCTAGGATCACGGGTGTGCACCATCATTTCCAGCTCATTTAAATTTCTTCTACAGAAAATTGCCTGTTGCTGTCTCGATGTGTAATATTGTCTGCTTGAAAGGACCTGGAACCACTCTTGGAGAGACAAATCTCTGGGTCATCCATGAGGAATTTTCTACTCTGGGTT
This sequence comes from Meriones unguiculatus, assembly GCF_030254825.1. NCBI lineage: Eukaryota > Metazoa > Chordata > Mammalia > Rodentia > Muridae > Meriones > Meriones unguiculatus. Next base: position 125,948,749 of record NC_083352.1, on the reverse strand, counting down.
AATCGAAGTGCAAAGACTCATCTGAAAGATAGGGGGCGCTCTTCCATGGGCTGTCGTCCCGGGCTGCACACATACAACTATCATGTCATCTCACACTCCTGCCAACAGCCCTTCTCCAGCATGCGGCACTGCGCCCTCAAACCACGAGCCAAAACAAACCCCTCCTGTCTCTCTCCTTTTTGATTTTTCGAGACAGGGTCTCCCTGCGTAGCCTTGGCTATCCTGGTCTCTTTATAGACCAGGCTGGCCTTTACCTCGCAGAGATCCGCCTCCCTCTGCTTCACTGGGAGCTGGGATTGATGGCAGGCATGCACCACCATGCTGGGCTCAACCCCTCCCTTCTTAAGTCCCAGCGACAAAAACAACGAATAAGCTAGCTTTTGCCCATTTTTCCTTTACAGAAACCAGGGTGGGGCCCCTTTTCCTTAATGTCTTGTGAGAATTGTTTGGTTACCTTTGTTTTCCACGCACACATTTATGGCCCTCTTTGTGTCTTCCTTCCCTTGTTAGCATGTCTTTTCAGGTTCATCCGCACAGCAGCATTGGTGCTTCAGTCCTCCACGCCTCTTTACGACTGAGTAACATTTGCTTATAGGTACTGCCTGTAACTAATTCGTCTCCTGATGGACATTCAGGGTGTTTCCACTTGGAGGCTACTGCGAATCCTGCTGCTGTGAACATGTGTAAACAAATATTTGAGTACTTGTCGGGACATATATTTAGTCTGGGGCTTTGTAGTCTAGTCTCACAGTTCGTATCTGTCTGTTTAGCTGATATTTTCTCACTCACTCATGGGCAGTGTTGACCAGCTGCCGAGTGCCAGGCATTGTGCTGAACTCCGAGAGCACGGCGGGATATATGTAAGAACTCCCGCCCCCTCCCCGAAGGTGCGGATGGGAGGAGGTTCTGAGGCCCTAAAGGAATTTTTCCAGGACGGAGGAGTAGACGGTTATGGAAGTTCTGAGGTAAAGTTCTATCTGAAGTTAGGGCGGAGGAGGTGAAAAGAGCCTTCAGGAAGGGAGCCCTGGGATGGGTGGATTTCAGAACTCGGGGATGGGAAATAAAGGTCAGGCCATCAACGGGAAACAGGTTGGAAACGGCATGGGAAGAGGAGGACCAGAGCGTGGGCCACATGGGCTTGGGACGGCTTCCCAGGAGTAGGGAGATGATGGAACGCGTGTTCCAAATGCTCCGGCGGAGAATGACCTGAGATGGCCAGTGTGGGGTGGGCACTAGGGTGTGGTGAGGTTAGCTCTGGCATGCCATTGAATTATTGCTGAAGAATTATTGCTATAGCCTGGGTAGTGGCATATGCTTTAGATCCCAGCACTTGGGAGGTGGAGGCAAGGCAGAAAGACCTTTGAGTTTGGGGCCAGCACTGTGAGCATAGTAGATTCCAGGACAGCTAGTGCTACACAATGAGACCGTGTCTTAAAAAAAAAAAAAGATTATTTTCTCTGTGGGGTATAGCTCAGTTGTAAAGTGCTTGCCTATAAGAAGGCCCTAAACTCAATCCCTAGTACCGCAAACAAAACCGCAATTTTTATAATAAGATTATAACTAGCTGATTTCTGTTTGTGTTTGTTTTTGAGACAGGGTCTTTCTTATGTCACACTGGCTGACTTTAAACTCACTTTCTAGCCAAGGATGCCTTTGAATCTTCCTGCCTTTACCTCCCAAGCAAATGCCCCTGTGCTTATGAGTTAGAGAAAGTAGAGATGTGGTGAAAATAAGAGTATTGGAGTTCAAGCTCATCCCTGGTTATGAAGTGAATTTGAGACCCTGTTTCAAACAACAACAAATCTAACTCCCCCTTTCCCTCCCCCCAAAAAGACTGAATGTTTGGAGGGGAGACCAAAAACCCAGATGACCTTTTGAGAAACTGCATTTTCTAAAGCATGACCCGCTTTCAAAAGCAGTGCTTTTAGACAATGCTTTTAGCCGGACAGCAGAACGCTAAGTGTGGCAGCAGCGGCCAGCCGGGTGTCCCAAGCCTGAGAAGTGGCACCAGAGTGAAATGTTGACGCAGTCGACCAATCAGGAGTAACTTCCAAGAGCCTTGGAGGGAGCCGTTCCGGCTGCAGGCGTGGCCTCCTACTATCCAATCAGAGCGGCGGATGCGGACACCTCTTTTTGCTGCTGTGGCAACGAGGCGCACAAACTCTCGTGGGCGCCCGTGGCGGTTTGGTTTGGGCTCATGTCATGTCGCGACAGAAGGTAGGAGTGGGACACCAATCCGATGCTTTCGATGTCCTTAGAGGAAGGGAAACCGCGGAGGAATTCAGAACCGGAAGGCTGGGTGCAGTTTTAGAGGGAAAAAGAATACTCGGGACTCTCTAAGATCTACAAATTGCGACATGCCGTGTGCTACATAAACGGAGGCACACGCTCTTTTTGGCGGGAAATGTACTCAGTTTAGAATCTAAACTGCAGCCAGCGGTTTCTGTGGGCCCTAGATACTTTCCTGACTTAGAGAAACCTTTAGAGATTCTTTCACACACCAGCTCCCCCCTCCCCGCCCCCATTTGAACTGTCCGTTCACCTATCATCTATCCATCCATCCAAAATAGTTCCGGTAGTGGCTTTTCCAAGCCCAATGCTATCTGAACCTCATGTCAGACAAGCTCTTGCACTCTAGGAACTGACAGATCAACTCTGATATTAAGGTCAAGAAAAATGAAATTGAAAGAAGGGAAATGAGTCTCCTGAGAACCCAACAATTCTGGCCCCAACCTGCTGCTCATCTAGTGTTTCAGCTTCTCAGAACGCCACCTCTGTTTCTTTCCCTGTCACAACAAAAACCGAGCCTGTCAACGAGCACATTGCCGGCGGTTTACTCCTTTTACCAGGATTTATTTTCCGTCTAATGTCGCTCAGCGTCCGTCTTTCCTTCTAGACTTGAGGGTTGACTTGTCCCCTGTGCTTGCACCCCAGTGCCAAGCACAGAGCCAGCGTGTGGTTATCACTATTGCCTGCTGTTGATCAAGTCAGAGAAGCCGAGGTGCCACTCTGACTCCTCTTTTCATCTCCTACGTGTAGCAAAGCCTTCTCTTTTAACTGTGTGAATTTGTACTGAATTTATTCCCTCTACTTCTATGACCACTGTGCTAACTCACTTCTTAATTAAAGCAACGCTCTCTCCATACACGGGTTGGGAGATGTCTCACTATTAAAGTGTCATTCACAAAAGCAAAACAGGCATCCACTGCGGTAGCCCTTTCCATTCAGCATGTTCTCTTTTGACGCTGAAAATGTCAAGGAACCCCATCTTGTTCTGACTCCACTTGTGTTTGCTCTACCCCATCCCACACAGCAGTCAGGTCTGTCTTGTCAACACGTTTGAGCTTTGCATGGCCTTGACTGTGGTCCAGTTGTATTAACCAAAATAAAGTGAACTTAAACAACTAGAAAAGATATAATTAAAAATCGATTGGCACGTTCCGTCCAAAATAATTGCTATGCGCTTCCAGGGATGAACGTTTCAAGGTTACTTTGACCCTCATCTAATTTTTGATGCAGATCATGGTCCTTGTGGGGTTTGCCTTGAAAAACTCTGTCCCTCAGAGCGTGGGCACCAGAAGGCACAAGCCTGCTCTTTTTCCTGGGCTATAAATAAAAAGGACTTAAAAGTTTTAGTTTGCTTAATCAGAGTGATTGTCAGTTAACTATCTTGAGTGGGTCATTTCAATGGCAGCTAGAAGATGGGGTCATTTCCCCTGTGAGTTAAAGGATTACAAGACAGAAAGCGATGTCAGGGCAAAAGGAAAGTTTATTGGTGATCATTGCAGAGTCCTGAGGCAGAGGAGGAGGCCCCAGAGCTGGCAACTGTCAGCTCTGAGGGGAGTTTGGGGTTTGGGGGAGCTGAAGGTATTCCACCCCGTGATTCCTCCTCTTGCCTTCTATCAGTCTAACGGTATCTACGTGGCCCTTCTTCAGCGGGGACTGGGGCTCTCTTTGTTCATGATCACACAAACGGCTGCAGCCAGAACTCGTACTGCCTGAGCAGAGAAGCAGCCATGATAGGCTCTTTGCCCCAGTGCACTAGTACAGAAATGAGTGCTGGTTGGCCTGGGCAGGACTCATCGCCCCACACCCCTGTGCCTTTCAGCTGTAATGAGGGCACTGCACGTAAGGAGAAATATTTGTAGAAATGCATATGTGTGTGTGTGTGTGTGTGTGCGTGCGTGTGCGCATGCGCCTGTGGTATGCCTGTGTGGCATGAGGCCCTGTGTGGCATGGAAAATCTTTGAGCTCCTGGGTTGCCGAACGTGGGGCTGGAAGAGTGGTACACTGGCAGGCAGCACGGAGCTCCACAAGCCTCATGTACTTGTTTGGTATGTCCCCTCCTGCCTGCTATCTGTCACTTGTGTACGTTGTCATAGACAAGTGAGTCCATAGCTCTGATAAACCACCTGACATTTCAGAAAGTCACCAAACCAAGTCTCTTCTGAGAATTCTTAACCTTGGATGGGTCCTCAAGCCTCTCTCTGGACAGTGGACAGTGACACCACAATTAGAGTTCATGGTGTGGGGAGATGGTTCAGTGTGTACACTGAGGACCCAAGTTAGGATGCCCAGAACCAAGAGGAAGCCGGGCATGGTAGCACACTTCTGTAATCCCAGCACTCCTGGGGTGAGATGGGAGCTGGGGACAGGAAGCTCTCTGGCAGCTTGAATGCCAGCTTGCCTGGCATACAGGGTGGTGAACAACAAAAGAGACCCTGTCTTAAGATGGAAGGGAAGGACTAATACTCAGGGTTGACCTCTGACCTCCACATGCGTATCAAGGCCATGCACTCTGTCTCTCTCTCTTTCTCTCTCTCCCTCTCACACACACAGTTCTTGTGGTGTCAGACAGGAGTAAACGCCAGACATCTCTGAAGAACCAGAACTTGATGACCATGATGGGTGAATAATAGAATTCTCAGTGAAAGATGTTTTCAGCGAACTTCATAGTATTTCCATAATTTTGTAAGAAAAGATGCCTTAAGTAAAAAACAAAATGTTTAAATAAAATACTTGCTCATGATAAGTCCTCAAAAAACTAGGGAACAGCAGAACATTTACCGCTTTTGGCACAGGCAATCATAAGAACCTATAATGACATTATTCTTTCAAACAAAATTTTATTATATATATATATATATATATATATATATATATATTTATATTTATGTTCCATGGCACATGTGTGGACATCAGAGGACAAGTTGCAGGAGTCCATTCTTTCCACTCTGTGGGTCTCCAGGATTGACCTCAGATAGCCAGGCTTGATTGCAAACGTCTTTACCCACTGAGACATCTCGCTGGCCTCAGCAACACCATTTTTAAAGCTTGAAACAGGAAATGTCCCTTAAGGCCAGGCGCAAGTTGAGCACTGAGGTTTTAGACACTGCAGCTGAGCTACAAAAATAAACAGAAGACATGGACATTGAAAAGGGGAGAGTAAATCTGCCTTTGTTGGTGTCTAACGTGTATAAACACAGACATTATGAGGGAATCTACAAGCTACCGCCGTTGGTGGTTCAGCAAGGGTGCTGGCCGCAGGTTACTACTCCTTAATCGGCTTTGCTTCCGTTATAAGCTTTACTTTTGATGCTAGGATTGAACCCAGGGCCTCTACCACTGAGCTACATCCCCAGGCCCACCAACACAAACGTTAGAATATGCTTTACAATTTGTATTTAAGGCATGTTGGGATTTTTGTTGGGATTACACTGAATAGATCATTCATGGGAAGATGTGACATCATAAAGTATTGAGTCTTCCAATTCATGAACATGGTTTATCTCTCTACTAATATGTCAATTTTAATTTTTTTCAAAGAGCACTGGGGGAGGTGGAGGGCCTAGATTAAGACTGGGCTATCATTTTACTTGCTCCTGGAGTTCACTGGCTTGGCAAAGCGGTGCCCTCACTCTGGCCCTTTGAGGTATAGGATTAAGTGGTAAATAGGACACCAAGATGGTCTCTAAGATTCCCACTCCTTTGTGTACCCGCTGTGTGTGTTCCCCTCAGCTCCGAGCGTGGGCAGAGCCTGTGAAATGGCAACAAGGCTCCTCCCACGATCCTGTTAGGTTACATAAACCCATCAGAGCTGACATAGAGGGAGGGTTAGGAGTACTCACAAGCGCTCTGGAGGTATTGGGTGCAAACAGACACCCATGTCTCTAGAGACTTTCGAGCAGGCCAGGCGTGGTGGCACACACCTCTTACCCCACACTCAGGTGGCAGAGGCAGGCGGATCTCTGCGAGTTCGAGGCTGGCCTGGTCTACAAAGTGAGTCCAGGACAGCCAAGGCTACACAGAGAAACCCTGTCTCGGAAAACAAAACGAACATCAAACAAACAAACAAAACTTGGGAACACATCTCAGCTGACGAGTTACCAAAGACATCCATCCTACCACCCCAAGCAACTGGCTTGTAGCCAGTGTGACTGAGTGTGGAAGAAGCCCGCGCTCTAGAAGAGAACCATCTCCCAGGGTAGCACCAATGCAGTCCTTCTTCCAAGCTGCTGCATCTGTGGTTCCGTGTCAAAGGGCAACAGAAGAGCCCCCCCACCCGGAAGACGTCCTGTTGCACAGGAACAGTTTGTTCCCTTTTGACGCATGCCTCAGGGACTGAGCCTACCAGGACCAGGGCCTGTCTCTTTGGAACTTGACTGGAGCCAGACAACACGCTCACCCATAGAGAACTGGGTGTAAGAAAATCACTCTGAGAAATGGGCACAGTCCCTTCCTAGATCTTGTGTACAGCCAACATTCAAAGTTAAGAATGGACGGTCCAGATTCTTAGGGGGCCGGAGGAACCTTCAAGCTGGGCTTTGGGTTGATATTTGGGGCACTGATTAGCAACTCTTCAGTAATGGGAAAGTCATTCCTTGGTGAGCAGGTTAAGTTCTGCCCGGATTTCTGGGCAGAGATGAGGGAGAACCCAGCCGGGCTGGACCGTTCTTGCCCAAGGACATATGCCCCATCAAGTGTGGCGGTCTGAGCAGCTCGCTCCCTGAGTAGGTTGAGCAGGGAAGGCAGGCAGCTGTGCAAAACCCAGCACATCCTTTTTCTCTTCTCCCCACAGAATCCAAGTTACAAGGCCCATGGACTGCCAAAAGGAAAAGAGCGGTGAGTGGTCTCAGTCCACTCTACAGGACAGGCCCTCCTTCTCTCCCCCTCCCCCACTCCTTTCCGCCCCTTCCTCAATCTTTCTCTCTTTACCCTTTCCACACCTGTCTTTTTGAGTTAAGGATATGCCTCTGTGGCCCAGGCTGACCTTGAACTCACAGTGAGGATAACAGGTATGCTCCGGGACACCTGACCGTTATTTAGTTCAATAATTACGACTGTGACCTTAGCGGACACAGTAAAGTTGTTGACTGGCATCTGCGAGTCAGGCCCTGGGCCACCACACCCCTCCCCCTGCTGTCACCAAATCCTTACCACCACCCTGGATGTGGAGCTGGTTAACGTGTCCACTGTGTAGATGGAGAAAGTGGACACTCAGAGAAGCCAAGGGCCTTCCTGGGAATCCCGCAGCTGTGGGGCAGGGCTGGCTGGCCTTGGGAACCACTATCTGACCTCATCAGTGCTGGAAACCCAACGCTTTCAGTATTCAGCGATCCCTCCCCTCTAGGCTCTCTGGGTTCATAATGGCCTGGGCTCCGTGCTCAGCACTTACTAGTCTGCCCTGAGCACAGCCCACTTGGACCAGGCAGGAGAGCACTGCTCTTTCCTGGAGACTCACTGAGGTTCTTTGGCTGGGCCTGCAGCGAGGAGGGGTTTGCACTGTACACATTATAGCCAGTGTTCTACCTTTACTGTTCACTGAGGTTCTTTGGCTGGGCCTGCAGCGAGCAGGTGCCGTGACTCCACGTGGTTCTCTCCAGCAAGGCATCTGCAGACGGAGCCTGGCTCTCCTTCCTCCCTTTTGTCCCGATCCTCGGGGACATCCCAGGAAAGTCACTGGTCCTGAGCTAATTTTTGCTGCCTTATCTTGCAGAGAGCAGAGAACGTTAATCCGGTTCAAGACCGCGCTCATGAACACTCTGGTGGACGTCCTGCGCCACAGGCCCGGATGGGTAGAAGTGAAGGAGTAAGACACCCCTCTCCTCAGCCCTTCCTCCCTTTGTCTCCCACTCCTGGTCTCCTGTTTTTTCTCCCAGCTTCGGGACTTGCCCTAAATCGGATGCGAGGGTCTTTATTGTTGTTTGTTTGTTTGTGTGTTTGGCACCACACTGTATTGCACGTACTGCTGACATCATCGATACTGCATTTACGCCCTACAGAGCGTGACGTGATAGCGTGACATGATGGCTTTCCAGGTGCTAGCCAACTGCTGAGCCCCTAAGGCCTGTGTGCTGGGTATTGTCGACTGTCAACGTGACAGGACTTAGAATCATCTGTTCTATAGGTTCTGCAGGGGCAAGGTGCCAGCTGTGTTTGTGAGTTCCTAGATTAGGGTTTGTCAAGGCGGGAAGATCCATGGTAACCGTAGGCAGCACCATCCTGTGGGCTGGGGTGGGGGGCGGGTCCCAGGTTGAATTTTAAGAGAAGGGTAGCTGGGCGCCAGCACTCACCTCTTAACTGCTTCCTGACCGTGAAGGCAACTGACTGGCAGCCCAGGCTCCTGCCCTTCCTTCCCAAGAAGCTTCTTGCCCAGTATTCTGGACACAGCGAGGAGAAAATAGCACAGGATGAAAGTGTCTCTGTGGGTTTCCAGCCCAGCGCTGGGTGATTTCTGCCCACCCCTTGTCCCCTCAGCAGAAACAAGGAATGTGATCACTGACCTGTGGCTTGAGCGCTTCAGGGACCAGCCCCACCAAAGACTGCTCCTCCCCTGCCACTAGGGCAGGCCTGCATTTCTTTTGTGCTAGGCTCTGGGGACAGTGACAGAGACAACAATACGTGGCACATGGCAGTAAGGCGCAGTTACTGAGGGCTGAGGCTCGCCTGTGTGTCACAAACACCCACAAGTGGCTTTGACAGGTGGGAGTTTCTGGATCTGGGAGTTCAGAGACGGCAGAGCCCCTCCCCCATCCCGTCCCGAAAAGCAGAGCCCATCTCCTTCCTCCTTTCCATCCCGATCTCCCCGTGAGTTGAAGCCTCATCCTCACAGCCAGGTGAAGAGAACTCCAGCTGGGTGCGGTGGTGCACACCTTTGATTGCCATGCTTGCTGTCAGAGGCAGGCAGACCTCAGTGAGTTCAAGGCCAGCCCAGTATCACAGCAACAGAGTTCCGTGGTGAGATCCTGAGAGGAGCATGGATTTGAGGGGTAGAGGACCAATAGCCAGCTATGCCAAGGTGTCCAACAAGAAATTCATTTCATCCTGGTTGCTAAGCCTCCTAGGCACCCTGTAGCACTTAACACAAACCGTCTCTTAGCCACACCTTAACTCTTCCAGGCAAGTGCTTTTAAGATCCTGATTTCACCAACAGGAAGCCAGGGCACAGAGTAATGAAAATGCCATCTTGAGAGCACTTTGCCTAGAAAGCCTGGGGCAGGGTGTGTGCCTAACGCCTGTCTGCGGAATCACAGCTCATCCCCTCCCACTCCTAGCCGCCTTTCCCCAGGCAGGGGAGGAAATGAGCAAGCGCACCGAACCCAGAGCTCCAGCCCTGCAGGCCGAACTGTAACCAAGCCAGCCCAGTGGAAGGGGTCACCTGCCCGTGGCTGTCAGTGCTGATGAAGCTGGTGCTGGCAGCTGACCTGGGTTTGCCTTGGTTATCTCAGGACCGTCCCGAGAGCGGGACAGACATCAGGATACCTTAAGGATGACAGAATGGGAAGGTGGAAGGATCCCTGACTTGGTTAGCCGTTTAATATCCTCCTCCATAATTAAAGAGTGGCCACACTGAGTGAACATGAACACGGTTTGCACGTGAATGAACTTGCAGTCCCAGGACAGAGTCCACCCCGTGATGGTCTATGAGCCTTTGCTCTGCTGGGTCCTGGCCAGCTCTCCATCTTCAGCTCTGACACCTCTGCCTCCTCCGTGGCTTTCCTTCACATCCCTGAACATGCCTTTCCAGCCCCAGAGCCCCATTCTGCTATAGCCCTCTCCCACTGCCCTTGACCTGGTCACCTTCTTCACACTCCGCATCTCAGCTCAAGGGTGACTTTCAGAGGGTCCTTCAGCTCCCCAACCTCATGACTGCTTTGCTCTGGAACATAATTCACAGTGCCTCACTGTGCAGCGATTTGTATCTTGATTAGTCAAGATACAGATCAATCAGGCATGTTAGTCAAGCTTACTGGAGTGGTGACAACATCTGGCCATGTGTTTTTTCATTGTCACTCCCCCCAAACTGCCTCTCACTGGCACCCCTGGAGACAGCCTCCACACATGAACACATGAACAGTGTGCCATTCACTCATGCAGTCAACACACAGACCCCCGAGGGATGCTGGAAGCAAGGAAGCCCCAATCTCCTTGCCTGTTCGTATCCTCATGTTTCGGAAACCCACTGCTATCTTGTAGAGAGCACCTCAGGAGAGAGTTCTAGAACATCTGACCCTCCCAGACCTCAGGGCAGCAATGGCAGCGCCAGCCCACGTTGAAAGGTCTACTGGCCACCTTTTGCCATCCATTCTTTTATTTCTCCCTTTCTTATTGGAAGGTAATTATCAGAAGATAAGCCCTTTTGAAAAAAGTACAATTCCAGCTGAGCTTCATGAGTTCAAGGCCAGCCTGATCTACATAGTGAGACCCTGTCTCAAAGCAACAACAAAAACCAATTCCATGTCTCCCCCCCCACACAGAACATAGCCCAAGCTGTCTTCAGTGTCACTATGGAGACAAGGATGATCTTGAACTCCCCGATCCTCCGGTCTCCAACCTTCTGAGTGCTGGGGCTCTGGGCCTGCACCACCCTGCCTAGTTCAAGTCCTGTGTTCTATGCTCATAACATTGTGTAATCCTCACTGTCTCTCTCCAGAACCTTCTCCTCTTTCCCCTCCCTCCAGTAGTCCTCCCCTCTCTCCTCCCTTTCCCTCCAGCCCCCACCCTTGACTTTAGTCTGTTCTCCTCAACCTCACAGAAATGGAGCTGGAAATGTTTGTCTCCTTCCCTTCCTCCTTCCCTCCCTCCTTCCCTCCCTCCCTCTCTTCCTGAGTGAGGGTCTTGCTAGTGGCCTTGTGTAAGCCCAGCATGGCTCGCTAGCCTGATATTCACTGCGTAGCCCGAGCTAACCTCAAATTTGCGCTGGGATTTCTAGCTGTGAGCCACCTTGCCCAGTCTGTCTGGCATTTTACTTGTTTCAAAGGTGCAGCCATGTAGAGCATGTATTCATCTGTGTAAGTGCCTTGTCTCCCATCCTGGTGCTGGAGGCAGGACCAAGGACAGCCGCATTCTAGGCGACCCATCCATCAGGCCATTCGCACACACCCCTTTCGGGCTGAACAAAATCCCATTTCGTGGACGTGCTACATTCTCCAGATCTACTCAGTAGCAGATGGGCATTTGGGCTGTTCCCACTCTAGGATTGTTATAGATAAAGCCTTTGGGCATCTGTACACAAGTTTTGAGTGGCTACGCTTTCATTTCCTGGGAGAAGCACCTACAAGTGGAATTGCTGGGTCTTGTGGTTTAAATTCTTGAGGAAGTGTTACAGTCCTCTGAAGCGGCTTCTTCATTTTCTGTTTCTGGCAGCAGCACATATAATCCCAGGTTCTCCACATCCTTGCCAATGCTCATTATTATTCATTTAAGAAAAAAATTGCCATCCAAGTATATGTTTACTAGGATGTCATTGTGGCTTTTCTTGGTGATTAATTATAACATTTTCCTGTGCATGTGGGTCACATGTAAATCTTTACAGAAACATCTATTTAGCTCCTTGGCCTGTTTAAAAAAAACAAAAACAGAACAGAGTTTGGAAACGGAAATTTTTTATTTACATTTATAAAATTAGCCTCCAAAATAGTAAGTTTGCACACCTATAATTGCCACACACATATATCACTGCCCTGTCTTATATCCCAATTACTTCTCTTGTTTCTCCATCCTGCCGGCCTTCCTCCCCTAAGCGGGTCCCTCTCTGCCTTCTTGACCTGTGGAGATGGTTGATTCCTGATGGTGCCGCTCCATCCCACAGACCATTCATGTCCTAGCCCACGGGACTTACCTGGAATTGTCCCAGAGACTCACTTGTTCTATTGAGACACCAGCCCCTTTTGTATCATGTGGCAGTGACTACCAGTTTGCCTTGGTATGTATTATTTTTCCACTTAACATTCAATTAAAAGCAGGGATGTGACTATTAAACTTTTAAAAAGCCATTTGGAGCTTAGTGGAAATCCGAGGCCCACACACTCAGAGACATTCCCACTCCATGTCCCCTGCAAGGGGCGGAAGAATTCCTCCCATCCCACTCCGAGCTCCTGCAGGCCAAACTCCTACGCACGATTGGCATCCGGGGGAAGAGCCCACCCAGCGGCTGAGAGGAAGCAAGAAATAATCCACACCCTTAGTTGCTGGAAATTTCTAACATCCAGTGAAACTTTGCTTTGCAGAAATTTCAGAGCTCAGCCATCAGGGCCATGTAGGCAGCAGCCCCGGAATGACGGTCAGGATCAGCAACAGCCACAGGAACGTGGCTTGTCCGTGTGGTGCTGGGGCATCAGCCAGAAGCATCTGTGTCAAGGTCACTGAGTGTCAGCAGTTAGGCGTGGTCATTTTTGCTCACACATTGAGAACGCATTTGTGCCATCTGCCAAAGAAGGCTCTCGAGGCTTCTCCCTGTCCTTGTAGGCTGCAGCCGCTGGGGTGAAAGAGACCATTGGGAAGGGCGGTAGACTAAGGCATTCTTCCTGATTTGGTCAGTCAGGCCCTGCTCCTCCTTCACTGCAGGTGGCCACCTCATTACAGTTTGCTTCAGCTTCAGACCCCTCAAGGTGTTTTCTGAAATTCAGTACATGGCCACAACAGGAAAGAAAAGAGCCGGGGTGGAGTGTATTTAGTTGGTTTTCCATTGTTTTTGGCAATATGTCTTCTAAGATAATCAACTTAAAAACAGGCAGGAGTAGTGGCGCACACCTTTAATCCCAGCACTAGGGAGGTGTAAGCAAATGGGCCTCTGTGAGTTCAGGCCAGCCAGGGCTACATAGTGAGACCCTGTTTTAAAACAATGTAAAGTAACGTAATGGTTTATGTGATTCCATAGGTCTCTGCCCATCACCAGCCGTCCCTTTCCTTTTAGGCCTACAGTAAGGCCAAACGGCATGGTGGGACCTCATGGTAGCCAGGAAGCAAAACCAGAGGCCTGAAGCCCAGGGGGAGCTAAGAGTCTGCCCAATACCCCCTTCTCAATAAACTAACATCCTTCTCGGCCCCATCTTTAAAGGCTCCACCATCTTCCAGTACTGCCACAGGCTGGTGATCGAGCTGTCAACGCCCCAGTCAAAAGCCAAATTAAAGTAGCAAGGCAGAGGCAGAGAGGGCGGATCCCTGGTCCTCCTGCTCCTCCTCCTCCTCCTCGTCCCCCTCCTCCCCCTCCTCCTCCTCCAGCCTGTGTCGGTAGGAGCACCCTGCACCTTAGGCATTGGTTGGGACTGGAGCAGGTGTGACCATTCTGTTGAAAGTGCGGGAAGGCACCCTGAGCTCAGAGAGGCTGTATCCACCAGCAGCTCAGGGAAGCCAGCGCTGTGTGATCTCTGGTTTGAACCTTCTCTCCCTCACCCAGTGAAGGCGAGTGGGATTTCTATTGGTGTGATGTCAGTTGGCTTCGGGAGAACTTTGACCACACCTACATGGATGAGCACGTGCGGATCAGCCACTTCCGGAACCACTATGAGGTGAGCCTCGGATTCCAGGCCTGTGAAATGAGAATGGTTCTAGGCCAGCAGGCTGTGTGTTGCTCCTTTCAGCTGCTCCTGCTACTCTGAGGGTCTGAGAGTGGAGACTGTGCTCAGGAGGCAGGCAGGAGGGCCAGCAAGATGGCACAGCAGGTAAAGGCTTTTGTGCCCAAGCCTGAGGACCTGGGTTCAATCCCTAAGACCCATAGAGTAGACGGTGAGACTGACTCCCAAAAGTTGCCCTCTGACTTTTGATACTAGTGGGCTCTATCAATTAAATAATCACAATGCTGGAAAAGGGCTCAGAGCAAAAGCAAAGCTTATCAGCAAGTGTTAGAGCTCTCTAGATGGAGAGGGGCCCAGAGTGGGTACTTCAGTCTCTAAGGGGGTCTGGGGCCTTTTCTAGGGTTCAGGTAGTCCCATCTCTCTCTACTCTTCCATTGGTCTTTTGTTTGTTTTGTTTTTTTGAGACAGGATCTCTCTGTGTAGCCCTGGCTTTCCTGGAATTCACTATGTAGACCAGGATGACTTTGAACTCACAGAGGCCCACCTGACTCTGGGATTAGAGGTATGGGCCACTATGCCTGTGCCTTCTATTGGTCTCCAGGTGTCCACGTGTCCCTCTGTTTAGGGACTGGGTTATTGTTATGTCCACAAACACAGAAATGGTTGTAATAGGTCCCCTAGCCTTGGCGCAAGAGTAGGGAAGCATCCACTCATAAGTCCTTGCCTTGGTGCCTGGACACGGAAGTCATTGCTGGTTGACTAGGGTCAGAGCCCCCAACACTCTTTTCCCTCTGAGGTATAAGGGGAAAAAACTCACTCCAGGAAGTGACCTAACTTGGGGGAAATGGAAATGTACTGCTTCTCAGACAGGGCAAAAGCTCATAAGAGGTCATCATGTCTCCCTTCTCTCATTTTAGCCCCTCCACCGACGCATATAAATAAATGTAATGAAGTATTGGTTCTAAAGAGAGGTGGGTAAGGCAGGGCGCAGGAGGCTCACTGTCTGTCCTGTTTGTTCCCTGCTGCCTAGCTCACCAGGAAAAACTACATGGTAAAGAACCTGAAGCGGTTCCGGAAGCAGCTGGAGCGCGAGGCGGGAAAGGTGGAGGCCGCCAAGTGTGACTTCTTCCCCAAAACCTTCGAGATGCCCTGCGAGTACCATCTGTTTGTGGAGGAGTTCCGCAAGAACCCCGGAATAACTTGGATCATGAAGCCTGTGAGTGCCTCTGTAGGGAGAGTCAGGATGGCGGTCTGGGACCCAGAAAGGGCCAGCATCAAACCTGAACCCTCTTGTCCCTTTGAAGGTTCATGAAAAAGAAGCAATTCTGTGTCAGAACTATGTCATGCATGCACTGCTTGAGCTCCTGGGTGGGGAGCCTAGTGTGGGACACTCCTCCCCCCACACACCCTGAGGCTTCTGCTCCCATAGAGAACCTTGGGACACCTTCACAGGCCCCTCAGGCCTCCGGAACCGGACACCTGGGGAGTCCCATACCCAGTTCATCCGCAGAGTCCCAAGCTGCACTGGATTTAGGAACCACTGCTTTCTAACCTTTTATTCTTTAAGACACATTTTAGATTCATTTTTATTCTGTGTGTATGCATGTTTTGCCTGCATGTTTGTGCACCACTTGTGTGCATTGCCCACAGAGGCCGGAAGAGGGCATCGGGCCCTCTGGAACAGAGGTAACAGACAGTTGTAAGCTGCCGTGTAGGTGCTGGGAATTGAACCTGGGTCATCTGGAAGAGAAATCAGTCATCTCTCCAGCTCCTACCTTCCAATGTTGTCACTCAGTGTTACCTAAGACCAGTAGCAGGAGCAAGGGTGTTCCCCACAAGAATTAGACCAAACCACTCAGGTCCCCCATGATCTGCCTGTGACCACCTTTGAACCTACTCAAGGCATGGCATGTGCACACTCAGGTTCACTTACTTTGCTTTGTCTTTTTTCGTTTATTGAGACAGAGTCTCTCTATGTAGTCCTGTCTTATGGCTCTCTATATGACTGTCTTGGAACTCAATTTGTAGACCAGGCTGGCCTCAAGCACGCAGGGATCCATCTGCTTCTGCCTCCTGAGTGCTGGAATTATAGGTGTGCAGCTTTACACCCAGCCACACAGGTTTGTGAAACTGACCAGAGCTTCCTGGGGTGAAGGGAAGCTGCTTCCCGGACTCTTGGAAATGCCAAGAGAAACTGTCTACTGTCTACTGCTGAGCGTCCAAGTCCGAGCCTCTCATCCAACTTGTGTGCTCTGCATGGGACATCTGCAGCTTCAGGGAAACTGACTCCTGGGACAGACCTGGGCCAGTACTGTCCCTGCCTGCAGATGGACCAGAGGGTGGCCCAGGGGGCCTTGTCGCAGGGTCACAGGTCTCACAGGTGGCAGACACAGAATTAGAATTCAGGCCCTGAAAAGGCTGAGGCAGGAGGAGTGTTCCAAGTTTAAGGCCATCCTAAGCTACACAGTGAGTTACAGGACATAAAGTGAGACCCTGTCTCAAACAAAACAAAACAAAACAAAAACAAAACAAAACAAAAAAACAAAACAAAAAACAAAACAAAAAAACCCCACAGGCCCAGCTGAGTAGAAGAAGCACCTGCTTTCATTCCCCAGACAGCACGCCTCAGCTGTGGGACACAGAGAGAGACACACACACACACACACACAGCTGTGGGACACAGAGACACACACACACACACAGCTGTGGGACACAGAGAGACACACACACACACACACAGCTGTGGGACACAGAGAGAGACACCACACACACACACACACACACACACACACACACACACACACACACGGAGACAGAGGGAGGTAAGGAGGGAGAGAGTACTACCCGCAGAGCCAATGTTCCACTTCTTAATCACAACTGTCGTGGTATTTGTTGCTAACAAAAGCAGTGGGCGGGGAAAGGAAGCGACTTAATATGCAATTGCTGGTTCCCAATTAGCAGAAAGTACCACTTGATGCAGCTGGGGAGGCCTGGAGCTCCATGCTCATCCTCTTCACTCTGCTGCCACCAGATCACCTCACCAGTCTACTCAGGACTCTGGGAAAGAATCAGGAGCCTGGGGGCCACCTTCCTGGCAGAGGCAGGGGTTGTGGACTGGTGTGTTTTCCTCTGTAATGCTCTGACCAAGTCCATCCCCCTCCTGGCACCTGTGCTAAGTGGCTACGTCTTCATCAGGCAATCCCAAGCCTCATTCTTCAGTTCCCTGTGGAAGGCTGTGCCCTGCCACTCTACCCTCATGCTCTTGCTAGACATCCTCTTAGGCATGGAAAATATAAGGGGTTTTGGTGACACCACACCCCCACGCCAGTGCCACTCTATAGACTCTTGGGGCCCATCAATCTCTCAGCTTCACTCTTAGGGATAAGAACAGGCCGTTGGCCGCTAGGCACAGTGGTACAGTGGTTTGTAACCCCATCACTTGGGAGGTAGAGGGAGGCAGATCAGGAATTCAAAGTCATCCTTGGCTACAAAGTAGGGGCTTGAGTTTAGCCTTAGCACCCATGTGAAAACCAGATGTGGTGGCCTGTGCCAGCAACACCAAGGAGTTAGGGGCTGGAGGATCCCTAGGGCTCACTGGCCACTCCAGTCAGGCTGATGCACAGAGCCTAGGTCCCAGTGAAAGCTCCTGTCTCAAAAAGTAGATATATTGGTTATAACAGTCTCTGCCTTTAATCCCAGCACTTGTGAGGCAGAGGCAGAGGCAGAGGCAGAGGCAGAGGCAGAGGCAGAGGCAGAGGCAGAGGCAGAGGCAGAGGCAGAGGCAGAGGCAGAGGGGCAGAGGCAGAGGGGCAGAGGCAGAGGGGCAGAGGCAGAGGGGCAGAGGCAGAGGGGCAGAGGCAGAGGGGCAGAGGCAGAGGGGCAGAGGCAGAGGGGCAGAGGCAGAGGGGCAGAGGCAGAGGGGCAGAGGCAGAGGGGCAGAGGCAGAGGGGCAGAGGCAGAGGCAGAGGCAGAGGCAGAGGCAGAGGCAGAGGCAGAGGCAGAGGCAGAGGCAGAGGCAGAGGCAGAGGCAGAGGCAGGTGGATTGCTATGACTTTGAAGCCAGCCTGGTCTGAATAGTTGTAGGCCAGTCAGGGCTACACAGAGAGACCCTCTCTCAAAATGAATAAATAGGGTGAACTGTTATTGAGGAATGACTTCTGAGCTTGACCTCTGGCTTCCACACACATGTGCACATGACAGGTACACAAACCACACACCTGTGTGTGCCCCAACACATGTGAATGTGCACACACAAATCAAATTTTTAAAAGGATCAAGTAAACAAACAAATAGGCCTTTGGATTTGGCCACAGGAAGTCAAGTTTAAAAGCTGATGACATAGCTCAGTGGTAAAGCATTTGCCTAGCCTACCCGAGCCCCAATTCAACCCTCAGCCCCACCAAAACTAGAACAAAACCTAACAGAATTTAAGTCCAGTCTAGGGTAAAGAAATCATACACGTGAGAATTTTGGATTCTTTAAAAATACAGAAATATTCTAAGACTGTGTTTTCATTTTAGTCCCAGGTGTGGGGATGTGGGGCCGCTTTGGACTGTCCACAGCAGCTGACTATGATTTGCCTCGTGCCCTAGCAGAAGCGGTTTTGCCAGCTGTAGATAATTTCTGTGATTGTGTGACATTTGGAATTCTGGGAACTTTTCAGAGGATACATAAATTGGAGGGCCCCAAGAGGCAGGCTGGTGGTTGTTGGTCATTTAGGGAGGTTGGCTGAGGTTTGCTAGTAGCTGTGGTCAAAAAGAAACAGAAGGAAAGAAATCAGATTTAGGGATTTTCCTAAGTACTCTCTCCCCTCTATTCTTGTTTCTCTCCTGTCTAGTATTAAGGGGTGAAACCTGGGAGGGGGAATAAAGGGTGGGAAAAAGAAGAACCCACAAAGTAGCAAAGAGCAGCTCCACACACAGCTCCACTGCAGAGATAGAGGGGCTGGGAAGGGCAGGGCCCAGGACCCAGACCCCAGGGCCACTGCAGCTTCTCTCTCAGGGTGCAAGGCATCAGGTGTGTAGGTCAGGACTGTGCTTTTTCATCAGTCTATATGTCTGCAAAGCTGCTCTAGGCCCCAGGTTGGGATTTCTTGAATAACCTTAGCTGCGGTCCACTCTCTCTGCTGTGTCTACATGGAGGTGCTGAGGCTGTCACTGAATCCTCTGAGAGCTGGCCTGCAAGTCCAGTAAAGAGCAGAAAAACTGTCCCCCAGGGGCTTAAGTGCACGGGGCCCCTGACCTGTCTATCCATGCACACATGGGGAGATGCACCAAACAACTGAGTCACAGAATAGAGCTTTGTTTAAAGCCACTGTTTGGAGACACAATTAGCAGATAAAATCTGAAAGATGTCATGAGGCCGGAGAGAAGCAAATATCGATGACAGAACCATGGCTTTCAGCCAGGGGTGATGGTACATGTCTGTAATCCCAGCACTCAAGAAGCAGAGGGAGGATTGTTGCATGTTGGAAGCCAGCGTGGTCTATCAGAGAGTTCCAGACTAGCCTGGGCTACATAGCAAGATTGTCTCAAAACAAAAACACAATAAAGAATTTTTTTAAGCATAAAGAACATTTAATTACAAAAGAAAGCAGCTATTTGAAAAACAGTCATTAAAAGGATGTTAGTCTGAGCCCTCCAGGAAACAGATGTCAAGGAAGACCAGATTTGCCAGAGTTGTGCCTGCTGGAGAAAATGAGCAGGGCCAAACAGGTGGAGCTGAAGGAGCTGGAGGAAAGGAGAAAGGGGGGTGGGGAGGGAGGGAGAGAGTTCGGGAAGAAGTTCCTACTGCTGCTGAAGGTGCAGCTGGCCCAGGGCCCAGAGTGGCTGGGGGTGAGGGAGAGGCAGAGCTGTGGCACCCAGCAGGTTACTCTGGAGACCCCTGCCCTGGCTCTCCCTGTACTAGTAAGCATCCTCTCTCCTCATTACATATTAAAGGACCTAACAGCTGGTTCCATCCCTCCAGTAATTTGAGTCATAAGAGACACAAATAATCTTTTGACATCTGTGCAACTGTCACATGATATAAAGAGGCTGTGAACCCTTCTGACAGTTATGTCACTAGTGTGACTAATATTCCCAAGATGGGTCGCCAGCACGCATCATGGAAGGAAATGCAAAAATCTGCTTAGATAGTAATAAAACTAAACATGAAAAAAAAAATCTCTTCTCATTGAAGCTTCTAAACCCCGAATGACTCCCTTTAATAAGAAGAATCAAACCAAGTATAGTTTATTGGGTAGTGCAACAGCACCATTAATTTGCACCCAGCAGGCAGGTTGCTCCTCCCGGGCACAGGGCACAGCGTGGCGCCTGCAGCTCTAACTTCACCTCATCACTATGCCATTGTGTGCTAGAAGTACCTAACTTGTGTTTTTACTTGGCTCATAAATTGTCGTAAGTCTCAGAAGAGACATTGGACTTGGACTTTTTTTGTTCTGGTTTTGTTTTTTTTTTGACAGGATCTCACTACATGGGCCAGGCTGGACATAAGCTCATGAAGACCTACTTGCCTCTGCCTCTTGAGGGCTGGTATTAAAGCCACTCTGAGTGGCTCTGAACTTAGGATGGTTTGTTTGTTTATTGTTTTGTTTTCATTTTTTGTTTGTTTGTTTGTTTGAGTCAGGGGGAGTTTCTGTGTAGTTCTGGCTGTCCTGGAACTCACTGTGTATATCCATGCCCAGGGACTCACAGAGATCTGCCTTCCTCTGCCTCCTGTGGGCTGGAGTTTAAAATAGAGAGCCACCATGCCTAGATTGGATTTATGACTTTTGAACAGTATTGAAATTGTTGAGAGAGCGGGGATGAGGGCTTTTGAAGTCAAGATGAGTGCATTTGGCATTGGGATGGCCATGATCCTACGGGGCCAGGGCCACAGTACTGTGGCTTAAAGTGATGTGTTTGTGTGTCAAGTTGGCAAATCCTAGACACATTGTGATAGCATATTGTTAGCTTGATTGGATTAATAAACACCTACAAAATTGATGCGGTGCATCCTTAGGGATGTCTCAGAGAGGGTTTCCAGAGGTTTGATTGACTAGAGAACCACCATGGACATAGATGGCAGTATCCCACAGGCTGGTGTCCCAGACTGAATAAAGGGGAGAAAGGAAGGATTTGCTTTTCTTTGCTTCCTGCTCTGCCCAGATGTGAGCAAGCCACCAGCTGCCAGGCCTTCTGAAGCCTGCGTTGGGCCTTGGGCCTCTGAGCAGAGAACAGAAGGGAAAGAGGCCCTGCACTCACTGGGTCAGCACCAGGGAAAAGATGCCTCAGGGGGTCCTGCTCAGGAGCTCGGATAAACTAAAGGGCTGAGCTGGCACCAGAAGCTAGAGTTGGTCTCAGAGGCCAGGCCAGCTGGCGGCTCTTAGCTCTCCACAGGTTCTGCTGGGCAGCATCAGACTTCTAAGTGACAGATACAGCATAATCCCTGGGAATGGCCCAGCCACAGAGTGCTTGCTTAGCAAAAGCAAGATCCTGGGTTTGATCCTCAGCAACACACGTACCACACACACTCACACATGTGCCAACATACCTTTCAATGATTGCTTAACAAAGCTACCCTGCAGTAGCAATGGGCTGTGGAGTGTGGAGAGGGAAAGCACTCGGACAGCGTTCCTGTGCAGGCCAGGAAGATGGACCTCGCAGAAGGCTGGAACACCGCAAGACATCTGTAGGCATACTTCTTTAGCTATGCTTTTCTGGTTCTTATATCTCCCTCCCTCCCAACCCTTATTCCATCCTCATCCCTTCCGACCCCCCAACACTAGGTAGGAGAGAAAGGAGGCTAGAGGGGTAAGGGACATAGACCTCTTTAGACTATTTCCTGCTGATTTAAGGGTGTGGGGGTCCCTGGAGGCAAGTCCAATCTTTGTTGTCAGGATATCTCTCCAACCTCTTGTCTCTTTGCTCTTGACCACTTGACAAACTGGACAACAGCAACCAGGAGAAGCAACCTTTTCACAGGCCCTCTTGGGGTTCTCCTAAGAGTTCCCAGAATCAAACTGCAGCTGGCAGAAATCACACCCTGCTAGAACAAGAGGCACTACTGTTAGCTGCTGTGGACAATCTGAAGCAGCCCCATATCCCACACCTAGAATTAAAACAAAACAAAACAAAACAAAACAAAAAACGTATTTATAAAACGTAACTGGGTTTTTAAAGAAACCAAAATTCTCACTCCAGATATCAAAGATTCCCCTAGCCCCCTTGCCTCCGGGAGACCATGAATTACCCACGGCAGTGTGCAAAGGCAGACAGAATCCAATATTAGTGAAGCAAAACCTAATTAGGAAGGCAAATTGATTTCCAAAAAAAGCATTGGATGGTATGTTCCAGGACTGGCCGAGATGGATTTTTAATTGTCTGTCCCTCTACATTATTCATGCAAATGTATGTCTTTGTAGCAAAGCCTAGCTCACTTTCCTCTTTCAGTCCCACGAGGGTTGAACAGCCATTCCTCTGGGCCCAGGGCATGGGGGCACATAGGGAGATGGACACAGAAATGAGCTGAGGAAGGCCCTGAGGAGGAGGGCCAGAGAGAGACCCTGCGCTGAACTATGCTTTTCTCCATCTTTCCACCCCCCACCAGGTTGCCCGATCTCAGGGGAAGGGCATCTTTCTCTTCCGGAGACTGAAAGATATCATGGACTGGAGGAAGGTGAGGCCGCCTCTTCTTCTCCTCCCAAGCCTCACCCTCCAGGAGCAGGCCACGGCTATCTTTTCCCAGAACCCACAGGGTTTCCTGCCAAGGTTGCCCACAATAGCCACAGCTCTGGGTTCAAACCCTGACCTTGCCACACCCTTCTTAACGTCTGCGGAGGATCCACCGTGCTGCTGAGCAGGATCCCAATTAGCAGCCGTGGTCTTAGAAACGTGACCAGGGCCCTCTGAACCCTGGGAGTGACAGCGGTACTAGGAGTGGAGAGCAGGAGGACTCAACCCCTAGAGGCAACAAGCAAGTGTTTAACAAATGCCTCTCCCCTTCTGCACATTCCAACGGACCTGGTTCCGCTGTCAGCGCACTGCCACTGCCTTGAAGAAACCCACCAGTGTGGAGGCGCAGCCTTCCCGTTCCAGTGTGAACCCCTCAGGCAGCCATGTGAGTAGAAGTGGTGAGGAGGGCCCCCGGGAGGAGAGGCCTGGCTGCCCAGGTGGGTGCCACAGCTGGGAGGGGGCTCTGCCCTGACAGCCAGGATCCCTTAGTCCAAGCACTCACCACTCGTGAGCCCGGAGAGTGTGTGACTTTGAGGCTTGGTCTTGGTTCTTCACAGAAGTCACGGGACGATTGTGCCTGTTAGTTTGCTGTCCGGTGAGCTGGAGGGTGAGAAGGGGACCTGCTCTGATGTCCTCTAGGCAGCCCTGGCATGGGTGACCTCTCTCTTCCGAGGCTTAGCACCCTTCACACCTCCCTCCTCCCCTCCCCTTGTCCTGGAAGCTTGCACAGCCTAAACTAGTGAGTTACCGCTAAGCTCACCAAAAGGCTAAACTTTCGAACTTTTATCTCCTCTGAGAATTGAAGGGCCAAGAGGGTTCAGTGGTAAGCTGGTTGCCTGTCAGGTGCATTACCCTCCACCTTTATCCCCAGCAGTGCCCCCTTCCCTGACAGATCACAAAATTTAGCATTTTAACATTTACATGCATGAGGGAGGTGGGGTGGATGCTGAGCGGCTTCCTCAGCTACCCAGCCCCTCAGAGACAGGGCCTCTCACTGAACCCGGAGCTCAGCTGTTCAGCCAGTGAGCCCTAGGGAGCCTCTTATCCCTGCCTCCCCAGTGCTGGGGTGACAGGCCAGTTTTCACATGGGTGCTAGGGATCTAAACTCAGGGCCTCATGCTTGTGTGTCCAGCAGTTTTCAGATTGAACCCAACTTTGCCCATTTTTTCAGTGTTCAGTCCTAAAGCACTGGGACCGTCATTTTGTGCACTTGTTATGAACCCCCACGGCCAGAGTGCTTGCACCACCTCAAATCCAAAGTCTGCCCATTCCATGCTGACCTCCACAATCCTCCTGCTTTCCGTTGCTAGGCATCTGACCATGCTGGTGACCCCAGGAAAGCAGACCCTGTTGTTGCTGGCTTACTTCATGCAGCCACTGGCTTCAGGTTTTGTTCATGTCACAGCATGTAATTCATTTGCCTTTTGTCAATATGAATGAAAATGTCGGTACCCTCATGTGGCCAGCGTCTGGGGCAGGACAGGTCTAAAGGATGCCTCGAGCTCTGGCTCATCTACCTAGGCTCCACCCCCCCTGCTGGACCTCTGGCCAGTTGTGTGACTTCAGACAAGTCAACCCCATGCCTCAGGTGTGCATCTGTAAAATGGGGATTGCATTAGTTCTTACCTGAGAGGATCTGAGTGAGGATCCGATCGGATGTCCCAGGGATAGTGCCCGACATGGCACCCAGGACACAGGGCACTCTGTGGGGGTTACTGATTGGTCTAATCACCACCAGGACCCAAGGAGTTCCGATGACCAGAAAGAGGAGGTACCAGTGGAGAACTACGTGGCTCAGCGTTACGTGGAAAACCCTTACTTAATAGGAGGTGAGGTAGTCGTGTCCGTCCTGTCAACAGGCCTGTCCTGTCAACAGGCCTGAGAGGGCACACAGACAGAGGCCTGTCCTGAACTCTCCTAACTGTGGCCTGTGCAATTCCCTAGCCTAGCATGCTCTTCCCACTCCCGCTGGGCTCAGGAAAATCCTCTTGGAAAGCCAGTTCACTCACTCATGCTTTCATCCAATGAAACATTTACAAAGAGCCTCCTTGGTGCCTGCCACTGTCCTGGCTCCACTCTAGGAGTTTGTGCTCCGTATGAGCCGGCAGCAAGCTACCCAAGGAGTCTCAGTGCAGCCCAGCTAATGTCACTCATCTCTCCCCAGCCCCCTCCCTTCCCCTGGCAATGATCTTTGAGTGGGGCCAGCCTCTGGCTCTCTTCTCCTTTTCCTTCCCTGAGGGACTCCAGCTTTCTGTCCCCAGCCAAGGAGGCCTTGCCCTTGAACCCCAAATCTCTTGGTTCTCTCCCAGCAACTCATTACCAATGTGCCTCAGACTCAGAACTGCTCCCCAGTCTGGCTCATCTCCATCTTCTCCATCTGAGCCACGGCCACTCCTCCCCCAGGCTGCTAAGCCAGATTCTGGGAAGTGCCTGAGGCCTCTGGTCCTTCCCTGCCACTGTTCTTTTGGGTTTTGTTTTAATTTGTGTTCACTATTTTAATTGTGTGTAGGTGATCACGTGTCTGTGGGTGGGTATGTGTGGGTGAGTGCAGGCACCTGCAGAGGCAGCAGGCACCTGATCTCCTGGAGGGAGCTCTGGTTAAAGGAGGTATTTACTGATGTCTGTGCTGTGCACTGAACTCAGGTCCCACGGGGAGCAGTACACACCCTTAGTCACAGAGCCGCTTCTCCTGTTCTTCACCGAGCTCCCCACAGGTCCGAAGCTGCCTGTGTGGCCACGTCTCTTTTCTGTTTCCTGTCCTAGCTGTTGTTGTCTTTCCTGGATGGCCTCAGTGCTGCTCCACTGCCCTGGCCCCTTAGACTCCACACCAACACAGCAGCCAGGGGCACCGCTGCCCTCCTCTGCGCATGGCCCGGCCCCTGCCTCCTCTGCCACCTGCTTCACTTGCCCTTCTTTCCCCTCCCCTGGGCCCAGAGTTTTTGCCCATCTGGGTCCAGATCCAGCCATAAGGCCTATCCAACCTGGGCTGAGCCTGTACCTGTCCATGTGTTTGTCACCCATCTCCACCTCACACAGGGCCTTCCTTGGCCACTAAGCCTCCAGCTTTGCCCTAAGACTGCCCTACCCAATCCTCTCCCTGTGCCCTGTGTAGCTGTGCTTGGAACCTCAAATAGGCAGATCCCTGTCTGTCCATGTCCTGAAACCTAGCCCACTGTCTGCCAGTCAGGCAGCATGCATTCCACAAACCAGTTCTTTTCCACAGGCCGCAAGTTTGACCTTCGCGTCTATGTGCTGGTGATGTCGGTGAGTCTCTCAGGCTGGGCCTCCTGTGAGCCCAGGGAGATGGAGGGATAAGGTGGAGGGGGATGTCCCCAGTGTTACATCCCGGCTGCCCAGGTCTAGATGTGTCCTCCTCCCGTCTCTCTCACGCAGTTCTGCAGGTGAGAACCAGGCCCCAGAGCACAGCGGGTGCCTCTCATTCCAACTCAGCCAGGTCCTTGGTTTTCAGCCTCATTTTACAGAGTAGAATGGATGCAGAAAGGTTAACCAGGAGTGCTCAGGAGGTGGAAGAAGGAGGAGCTCAAGTTTAAGGCCAGCCTGGTCTCTCCATAGTGAGTTCCAGGCCAGTTATATAGCCAGACCTGTCTCAAAAAAGTAGACGCAAAAACAGATGCAAATAGGATGAATGACTTGCCCAAGGTCATACAGCAGGTAAATAGCCAAACTGGGATTCAAATCCAGACAGCTGAACTCCAGAGACTGCTGCATCCCCTTCACCCATTTAGGACTCACTCACTGGTTTGTTCGTTCATTCATTCATTCATTCATTCATTCATTCATCCATCCATCCAGTACTTGTTTTAACCTTCACGGTGTATACTCCACTGGGAAAAAGGATTCACAGAGTCTCAGGCTTAGCCCA
This sequence comes from Meriones unguiculatus, assembly GCF_030254825.1. Classification (NCBI taxonomy): domain Eukaryota; kingdom Metazoa; phylum Chordata; class Mammalia; order Rodentia; family Muridae; genus Meriones; species Meriones unguiculatus. The sequence goes on along the minus strand of NC_083352.1, from coordinate 125,922,356 downwards.
TCCTTCAGGACCTTGAGGTCATACATGGTAGTATTTCGTTCCTTTTGCACCCCTGGGGAAGAAAGGGGTGGAGTCACAGGGTGGGAGCAGAAGGAGTGATTGAAGGCCACTATAGAGGGAAGACAGGCCCTTGCAGGTTTAAAAAGAAAGCCGCATGGAAACACTCTGACCATCTGACCATTGTTTCCCTTTTCTCTTTCCCTCATCCCCAACAGTACATCCCTCTGCGGGCTTGGCTGTACCGCGATGGCTTCGCTCGGTTCTCCAACACTCGATTCACTCTGAATAGCATTGACGACCACTGTATCCTCTCAGTGACACCCCTCCTAGTCCTCCGTCCCCTCCCTTAATGACACTCCTTCCGGTCCTCACCCCCATCCCCTCCCTTAGTGCTCCCCTTCTGGAATGTATCCACCCCAAGGATACTTGCCAGGTTCCCTACATTAGACCAGCACTCAAGAGAGGGATCTGCTCAGGCCAGTGCTCTCCAAAGGCCCCTGCTGGATGGTGGCCTTCAAGGGTGTCCCGCACTGGGGTGTACCCACACTCTGGTGTAGCCACACTCATAGGAGCAGACAGGTTGAGCTTTGCAGAACCTTCTTCATGGTCTTCACAGCGCTCACTCATTCAAACACAGTTCCCTCTTCATCATCCAATTGGCAGAGACCAAAGTTCAGACAACATGCTGCCCCAGTAAAGCCGAGGGAGAAGGAAGATGTGCATGTGGGACTGGTGGGAGAGTAAGGAGGTGTAACCCTCAGAAGGAGCTGATAAGTATCTGCCAGAAGCCAGGTGCACCTACATAAGCCAGCAAGCCCCATCAGTGTGTGCCACAGGGCCACCCACACCATGGGAAGGGATAGGACCGAGGGCTGCACATGCCACATCCTTGCTGGAGAGCGAAACCTAAGAGTCAAGACAGGAGGTGCCTTTGTATAGCGGAATACTATGCGACTGTTAAGTAGAATGCCGGAGCGTGCCTTAGAGACTGATGGAAAGCAGCCTCCAAGGGGAAGAAAAAATATATCGGAAAACGGTACACTCCCACCCAGGCCAAACCATGTCTATGTTTTTCTCATTGTGCACAGATGTCTCTGAATGACAGACAAGAAACTGGAACCAGGGCTGGGAGCATGGCCCTTGCCTTATATGCAAGGCCAGAGATTTGATCTCAGCACTGCCAAGAAAAGAAAGGAAGGAAAGAAGGAAGGAAGGAATGGAAGGAGGGAGGAAAGAAAAACTAGACACAGAAGCTGTCATATGGAGGAAAAATGAGTGGAAAGGAGATTATATTCCTACATACACACACGTGTGTACATATATGTATATATACATACATATATATAATTTTTACTTTTGAGCCAGGTGAATATATTGATGGGTATGATGACACATTGCACACACCTGTAGTCTCAGCATGTGGGGGCGGGTTGAGACAGGAGGAGCATGAGTTTGAGGCCTCTCTGAGTCATAGAGTGAGACCCTGTGCTTAAAAAACAAAACAAGAACAAACAAAAACGAAATCAGGACTGAGCTGTTGCTCAGCTAGCAGAGTGCCTTCCCAGCGTGCACAAAGCCCTGGGCTCCATCCTCAGCACCCAGTAAAGGTGGTGTTGACACAAGCCTGTGATCCCAAAACTTGGAAGGGAGGCAGTCCAGAGCTCTGGGTAGGAGAGGGCCTCACTGGCCTGACCACAACAGGGCCAGCTCACTGGGCTGAGATCCCAGCCCTGCGCTTTGAGCCATCTTCTCCTCTCTGCCCTGAGTTCATCTTTCAGTTTAGGTGTGTGTGTGTGTGTGTGTGTGTGTGTGTGTGTGTGTGTGTGTGACGTCACAGGGCTTGCATTGCCCACCTCTAAGACTGGGTGCAGGCCCTCCCACATGCGTGTTAAAAGTTAGTTTCCTTGTTTTGCCTATTCCATTTCCGGTATGCTAACTATATCCTGTAATTCTAACAAGCCACATGCATGCCATCATCTTAGTTTGTTTGTTGGTATGGCTGCCTCGTTTTTATTAAAATCAAGTAACATGCGAAACATAGAAGAGCAGATTCTGTGGAGGGACCCTTCAGTGAAAGGCCTGTTGGTGCAGCCCTGTGAGTCCCGAGGACATGCTGAGCAAGCAGAGCCCTTCGCCATTTACCAAGGCTCCACTCACTAAATATCCACACTGCGAGCCTGCACAGCACTTTCCACCCTTCTTTTAAATGGGTTTCAATGTCTTAAAATTTAAATATGCAGAAAACTGCAGAAAAGACTAGGAAGGAGTCCTGCGTGTCAGGCTCTCTCACTGGCCCAGCGCTCCCTGTTCTGCTGGGCTGGCTGGCCAGCCCTAGGGACGCCCTCTGTCCTCAGGGCTGGGACCACAAGCACATACCACCATGTCCAGAGCTGGCTGGCCGGTTGGTTTTTGAGACAGGGTCTCACCATGTATCTCTGGCTGGCCTGATACTCAGTTGGTAGACCAGACTGGCCCCGAACTCATAGAGATTCGCCTGCCTGTGCCTCCTGAGTGCTGGGATTAAATATATGTGCCACCATGCCTGGCCATTCCCAGAATTTTTTTCCTGTGGCTTCTGGGGATCAAACTTAGGAAGGCAAGCACTTTCTGACAGAGCTATCTGCCCAACCCTAAAATTTGCATGCAAAAACTCAAGTGTACACACAGAGAGAGACAAATACAGTACAGCTCAGCCTTCAGCCTTGAGTGCTGGGGAGAGGGTCATAAGGCATGGACCTGCATGGTGCTGACCATCTGCTGAGCACACTGAGGTGTCAGAATTCCCTGACAAGGTCCCACCTAAATGAGATAAGTGCAGTGTGTAAGACTGCTGTGTCATCAATCCCGTTACTACCTTTTGTCCCCAAGGAGATAATAAAATTTACATTTATTGTTAGATATATTAAAACATACCGTTCCCCCCTAGAATTTATCCTTTTATTTTTGAGATTATAATAAAATTATGACATCACCCTCTTCCCTCTCCTCCCTCCAAGCCCTCCCATATACCCCTCCTGGCTCTTCTTCAAATTCAGGGCTTATTTTTTCATTGATTGCTATCACCAATTTCCCCTCTTTCAAAGTTCATTTTGTTTAGGAAGCAGTATGAAAGGCTACTCATTAGGAGTTAATTTATGAGCTCTGAAAAATATGGAGGATCAGAATTGGGGGAAGAAAACACTTTCTTTTTCTTTTTTTTTTTTAAGATTTATTTATTATGTATACAGTGTTCTGCCTGCATGTATAGCTGCACGCCAGAAGAGGGCACCAAGTCTCATTATAGATGGTTGTGAGCCACCATGTGGTTGCTGGGAACTGAACTCAGGACCTCTGGAAGAACAGCCTGTGCTCTTAACAGCTAAGCCATAAAACAGTCCCAGAAAACGGTTTCAATTGTATGTGCTTCCCTACTTTATGGATCATCACAAATAATACACTAACAAAAATAACAAAATGGGCTGAGGCAATGAGTGGCTCAACAGGTAAATGTGTGGAACACACATACCATACTCACACACACACTACACACACCACAACACACTCACACACACCACAGTCACACACACCACGCTTGGACACATATACCACACACACCACACACATACACCAGTCACATACACAGATCACACATACCACACTCTCACACATGTACACATACACAGACCACATCCTCACACACCACACAAACATGCACACAGCACTCACACTAGTAATAATATTTTATAAAATTGCTTCAGCACAAAAGATTCTGATTTTGATAAAATCCGATTTATCTGTTTCCTTTGTTGTATGTGCTTTGGCCCCACAGCTCAGGGGCTCTGCCTAACTGAGGTGGCAGTTACCTGTCCCTGCCTTTTATGTAAAAACGTTGTGGTGCATTTGAAGTTGATTCGGCTGCAGTGTGAGGAAGGGACTGATTTATGTGTCTCACTAGTTCACTTAGCTTTGCACCCTGCTCCCCTGACGTCCCTGCCCTGCTTGTGGGAAGGTGCCCCTTCACTGTGAATCACCTTGGGAGCTTAATGGACATCATTAAGCAGAAATAGGAGGCCCCTTCCTGCTCAGGGATTGGCCGTGCGTTCACTCTTCTGAAATAGAGAGAGATGCAAAAGAAAAAACCAGGCCTTTGAAGAGTTCTAAAGATGATATCTAGGAAATTCATACTATCAAGGTCTCTCGTCTTCTGGGAGGCTGGAGCCGCCCTGCCCTGCCCCACATGGCAGGGACAGGCAGAAATGTGCTTTGGGGGAATTAGACTCGGGCAAGGGACCAGGAGTCTCCCCCCACCCCCCAGCCCCCAAATGCCCTAAGTCCTGGGGCGTTGTGGTAGCTCATGAGATTGGGGGGGTCCACGCTGCGTGGTCCTTGGGGGGAGGATGCTGAGGAAGGGTTTTGAGTGACTTTCCCTGTTCTCCCCTGAGCCTCTAAAGTTTCGCCCTTGACATGGGAACTATTCAGGAGCAAATGAAATGGTGCCCAGGAAGTATGTTGTGGGTCACAGTGCCACTGGAGGTCGCAGTGGTGGTGATACAAAAGGCAGATTCTCAGGCCCAGGTCCTTCAGCACTGCCCTGGCTCCTCTCCAACATTAGATCCCATTTCTGATATTCCTACAGAGGGGCCACCAGGCCAGTCCCTTCCTTATTTGGTCTCTGTGCTTGTGAGGCAGTTGCCTTGTGAGCGGGAAATCGCAGACCAGTCCTGTCAGCTCTGCCAAGCACTGAAGAGGCTCTGCATCTAACCCCGCAAATAACCCTTGGAAGCCACGGTGTGAGAGTGTGCGCTCCCAGCCCATAGGCTGGGGTCTTGGGCGTCTGTTGCTGTGACAAACGCCATGACCAGAAGCAAACTGGGAGGAAAAGGCTTAGCTGGCTTACGACTCCTCACTGTAGTCCATCACGGAACCAAGTCAGGACAGGAACCTGGAGGCAGGAGCTGATGCAGGACAGGAACCTGGAGGCAGGAGCTGATGCAGAGGCCGTGGATTCGCTCTCCCTGGCTTGCTCAGCCTGCTTTCTGACAGAACTCAGGACCGCCAGCCCAGGCATGGGAGCACCCATAATGGGCAGGGCAGGGGGCAGGGCCCTCCCCCATCAGGCACTAAGAAAATGCCCAACAGCTGGATCTTGCGGAGGCATTTTCTCTGTTGAGGTTTCCTCCTTCCAGAAAACTCTAGCTTGTTTGAAGTGGACGTAAGACTAGCCAGCACAGCTGGTAAGCAGGCCCAGAGCATGCACCCAGATTACTCAGGAATCTACAGCCCCTGAGACATACCCAGGACTTACACCCAGGCCCACCTGACTGCAAAGCCCATGTATGTAAACTTTGGGTTTTGTTTTTTAAAGTTTTCTCTACCAACTCCCAAGCCAATGCCAGTCTCAGTTCGGTCCCTAGGGCAGCAGGGAATATGGCTGCTCCCCTCTGTCCACACTGGCCCTTGACCACCAACCTCGGCCAGATGTTCACCTCACCAATGTTGCCGTGCAGAAGACATCTCCAGACTACCACCCCAACAAGGTGAGGAAGCTAGGCCTCTACCTCTCTTCTGGGTCAAGTGGGTGGGGCAAGCAGAGTGACGTGGAGCCAAAGATAGGCCACAGTTTACCAGTGAGGGCAAGATCACCCTTCCCATCTGCAGAGCTGGGGCAAGGCTATAGTGCAGAGACACTTGGCATGAACCTCAGCATTTGAATGTCAAACTAACATACTCCTAAAGAAAATGTGCTCTATCTTCATGTCTTGGGTGTCTCTTTATTGATCAGTTGGTATGCCCTACAGATGTTCTGCCTACCAAGCATCAATCTATCCATATATCTCCCTGTTTCATCTGTCTGCCTGCCTGTCTGTCTGTCTGTCTATCTATCTATCTATCTATCTATCTATCTATCATATACATCCACCTATTTATCACCAATCCATATGATAGCCTGAAAGTCTATAGAATTCTCAGACTTCTTGGAGTTAAGGGCCAAATCGGGGGGCGTGGATGAGTGAGCTCCCAGGTCACACTTACTCTCATCTTTTCCCTCCCCTTGGTTCATCTTACATCACATAATCCTAGGAGCAGAAGCTTGCTGGTTGCCTTTCGGCCCTAAGAGGCTACCAGTGCACTCTACCAGGAGAAGCCAGCTGCAGGCCACGGCCTGGAGACATTTCCTGACCTCTTAGCTATGTAGATCCCTACGCTAGAGTGAGTGCACACCCAGACTTCCTAATCCCAGGGCTCAGGTAGAGCCTTCCCGCCAGGCTTGAGGAGCCATCAGATGGGCCCCAGGCAACTGGAGCTCTCCCCCGATCCCACTGCCTGGGCCTCAGGACCTCTCCCCCAACCCAACTGCCTGGGCCTCAGGGTTGCAAGTGGATGCTGCAGCGCTTCCGGCAGTACCTGGCATCCAAGCACGGTCCCGAGGCGGTGGAGACGCTCTTCCATGACATGGACAACATCTTCATCAAGAGCCTGCAGAGTGTGCAGAAGGTCATCATCAGCGATAAGCACTGCTTTGAGCTGTACGGTTACGACATCCTCATTGACCAGGACCTCAAGCCGTAAGTGGGCGGTGGCCCAGAGGGCCAGGGCGGGGTGGGTCATGACGGGCTATGCATATCCCAGTGCTGACCAGCATGTTTGAATCCCAGCTCTGCTGCTTCCTAGCTGTGCAAAGTCAGAGATGCTTCCCTTTTCTGTGCCTCAGTTTGCCAGTGTGTAACCGGGGGCTGCTCAGAGTGTCTGTCCTTATGGGATTGTTAAAGGGATAAATGATGCCTAATTGGTGCCTGTCTGTCCTAAAGGGATCTCTACCAGTTTTTAACTGAAGCAGTGTTGCATGATCTTTCTTGAAAACTCTATTTCTATTCACAGATAGAGAGGGAGAGAGAGAGAGAGAGAGAGAGAGAGAGAGAGAGAGAGAGAGAGATTGAGAAACACAATTCTACCCAAGTCTAGCTGGGGAAACCAGGAGTTGAAGTGGGGTTACTTTGCCCTTAGGAGCATTCTAATCAGTTTCAAGAGAACGGAACTCACCAGCAGTGACACCACTGAGGAAGAGCAAGCCCCCATCTCAGGGGAGATCTCGTCACCTTTCACAAGGACTGAATGGGTCCAGTCTTTGAGGATCTCATGTAGGAAACCACAGCCATGCTGTTCTGCCCTCCCCCACTGCTCTGTTCCCCCCCACTGCTCTGCCCTCCCACTGCTCTGCCCTCTCCCCCACTGTTCTGCCCTCCCCCACTGCTCTGCACTCCCCCCCCACTGCTCTGTTCCCCCCCACTGCTCTGCCCTCCCACTGCTCTGCCCCCCCAAAGAGGGATCTGATTATTTTCTCTCTCTTAGGGCTGAGCATCTGGCTGTAATGCCACCATAATTGTTGCTGTTTCTTAGCACCTGAATCTCTGCAGTAACTGTAGCAGTCTGCAGAAAAAGGCTTCCCAGGCTGGGACCAAAGAAGCAACAATTGGGGTGTGGCGTATATGCTTCTAGATTTAGAAAGGTTTTTGTTGTTTTAACCGCCATCTTGTCCAACTACAGTAGCTTTCCTACTAGGGCCTTTGCCCTTCCAGCTATGGGGTTTGGTCCTGACTGACAGTATCACACACGGATTCCCTCCTGCGGCACAGGCCTTGGATCCATCGGGCCACTGTTGCACCAGTGGGCACATCTTATGTGGCATGCTGATGGCACTAGCAGTTTGTACCGACAGCTGAGCAAACTGGTGACAAGTCCTTCCACCAGCCGGCACAGTGCCTGCAGCCCCACAAGCACTAACCAGCAGGGAGGGAGCATCCAGACCTAGTCTGGCTTCTCTGCACCCTACAACTGAGTGCAGCAATAGGGTCTTATCATGTAGTCCTGGCATGCAGCAACAGCAGTGTGGAGCCTGGTAACCCACCCCAGAACTAGACTTTTCAGTCAATGACCTCACAGCTTCCATGGATATCTTTTCCACCCACGTGGGGTAATCCTATTCCAACTCTTTAACCATTGTTTTGTTTTGTTTTCAATATTTACAGACATGGGCTGTTGTAGGATTTTTTTTCTCCATCACCTTGCTGGGTGCCATCTTCACCCAGCCGCAGAACTTAGAGCTGTGTGAAGCCCTTGCATCTTGTGTGGGTTCATTTCCCATCCTCACTTGGGTGTCTGCACATTCTTCGGACGCTTTTCTAAGCTGTGAGACACTCGGAGGTTCGCATTCCATCGGATTCCTTTAGGTAGAAGGCAGGCAGGCCCTCTGCTGCCCCGCACAGTTCTCCCCTGCCCTCCCCAGGTGGCTCCTAGAAGTCAACTCATCTCCTTCGCTGACGGCCAGCAGCCAGGAGGACTATGAACTCAAGACCTGTCTTCTGGAAGACACCCTGCATGTGGTGGACATGGAGGCCAGGTAGGGTCGCGCCAGTTCCCTGTCAGTGGCAGGTGGGCTCCTGTGACAGAAGAGAGGACTCAGAACCTTGAGGTACGTTTTGCCTAGGTGGAGAAACCGCGATGCCCATAGGCCCAAGACCTCAGTGTAGCTGCACTTAACTCAAAGTTTCCTGACTGTGGGACTCTGAGCCAGTCACTTCCCCTCTCTGAGTCTCATCTGGAGGGTAGGGAGCATCATAAAGGCCTCGGGCTGTCAGAGTAACTCACTGAAGACGACGCCCCTGGTTTACAATCTTCACTAAGAGGCTATCTGCCTCCCTAACACTGTCTCTGGGGGAGAGAATACAGGGCCAGCTTCGGGGACTGGTGAGTGCCTGGGGGGAGGGGGAGGCAGACTTTAAACCAGGAACTATAAACTGAGCACATAACTAAGGGCGAGTAGGGCCTCCAAATGAAGGTGGCCCCACTGCCCAGCTGCAAGGCACCTGGCTTTGGTGGGACAGGTGCTGTCTTAAGGCCTCACTGACTGCATGTTCTCTCGACCGCTGCATCCCAGGCTCACAGGAAGGGAGAAGAGAGTCGGGGGCTTCGACCTCATGTGGAATGATGGCCCTGTCAGCAGAGAGGAGGGGTCTTCTGACCTATCAGGGATGGGAAACTTTGTGACCAACACTCACCTAGGTATGCCGGGCCAGACAGGAAGTGAAGTAGGCGAGAACCATCATTGGAAGTGCAGGTGTGCTGGGGGGTAGCTTGGCGTAGCATTGAGATCCTGTAAATCCAGTCTGCCGCACGCCAGCTGTGTGACTCAGGCGAGCAGTCTGACACCTCTCCTCCCCATCCCTAACACACAGATGAGTAGTGTCTCACAGGCGTCATGTCCAACCTGCAGCCTGGGGACCTCACGAACTGAGCGCATCGTGGCCCAACGCTAAATCCTAGACTTACTTAAAACACTTATGAGTTTTTAAATTCAACTTTGTATGTGTGAGCACGTGTGTATGTTTAACTCTGTGTGTGTATGACTTTTTGCATACTTCTCAAGTTTGAACTTTGTAGACCACAATGTCTGATCACAAGGTCAAAAGGTGGGACACTCCTGGTAGGGCCCTGCCTGTTGTGGTGAGAAATATCTGAGCTGTCAGGTGGGGGTTTCTAGACACAGGTGGAGAACAAACCCTTTTCAGAAAAGTTAGTCCACAGGACTCTTCGATAAAGTTAGTATATAAAATGTGAAACTTTTCCCAATTATAGAAATTCACACTCATTGTAGAATATTTGAAAACTAAAGAAGGAAATTTAAAAACACATCCAGACATAACCATCATTAACAATCTGGTGTTTCCTTCCAGTTTCAAAAAAAATGCATGTATTCATATTTTTGTAAATCTGGCACCAGACTGGCATTCGGAGTCCCACTTTTCCCGTGGCACCTCTCCATTCAGGAATACAAAGGCCGTCATGTGGGGAGCATGTGTTAGCCGGGGCTGTTTACATGCATTACCACATTTTAAGTAGGAGCTTCTGTGACAACCCCACAGGTGAGGAAATGGCCTCCAAAGGTGGCACAGACCACAGAAGGCTGTTGTCATAGTGATGAGCCAGCCTGAACCCTCATCCCTGAATCCTGACCTCTAGACCCTCCCAGTCTCAGAAGAGTTGCAAGGCAGTTGCCGAAAGGCTGCGGAGCACACCATCCCTCCTGTATGGCGGCGGTTAGCGAGCTGATTGCTTGTCACTGGGCACTCAGTGCAGTTTCATCTTTTCCCTCAACACTGTGTTGAACACCTTCTTCCATGAAACCCACGGAAAATGGCTGTTTCCCCTGGATCCCTGGAAGTAGAGTAGCCGAAGGGATAGACTTATTGGACTTACTGGAAGGGAGTGCAAGCCCCTTAGTGAATCCACTACTATTTTATGTAAATTCCATTGATCACTGAGGCGGCTTCGGTTTTTAGTTTGTATTTCCTCTTTTGCAAGCTGTCCTGGGTCTTTTAATAGTAGACTACTCTCATGAACCAAGTACTCACAGGAAATGTACTTCTTTTGTTGGTTTGGAGGCGGGGTTAAGACAAGTTCTCGGGTAGCTGATGATTGAGGAAGGTAGGAATACGTTCAGGGTCACTGGCTGAAAAGGTTAGGGAAAAAAGTCCTCTGATGAATCTAGAACTCCAAGAAAGGGTTGGCACTGGACCTGAAGATTTGGCACAATGAGCACATCAAAACATTAAAGCAGGTTCCCCGGAATTACTTTGGATGCCAAGGATGCACAAGGCAGGTTGCTGAAGCCTGGCAGCTGGGACAGCCTTGGGGGCAAGAGTGGATTTGGGATTGCTAAGGAGGAAATGGGAATCTCTGGTCAATTCTTGTGGCCATAGAGTCAGGTCATTCCAGTAGCACTTACGAGTGTCACAGATGTGCCCGGCTAAGAATAAAAACTGGCCCTTAAGAACTAGCTCTGAGACTAAGCAGGGAACAGCCTTTCTGGCGAATTTTCAGGACTGCCAGGGACACACTTCCAGGAGCTGGGTAGCGCTGTAAGCTAGCCCTTGCTAGGCACCAGGCACTGCTGGCTTTTTGTTTCACTGGGCAAAGTCAAGGGCAGTGTAGTCTGGAGAAGCCGTTGAATGTGACTCTGGCACCACATAACGTCAGATCAACTCAGTTCTGCTACTCATGCACTTTGGTAAGTGACAACTTGAGTCTCCTGGCCACATATCACCATGCTCGTCATGCCAGTGCCTCAAGCAGGTGAACCCCGGTCATCTTAAGGCTTTGCTGACCACTGAACTCACTCTGTGAGGTGGGTGGTGCCATCCTGAGAAAGCTGGTTAGCTCAGAGGTGATCTGGGGCTGGTCCAGCGGAGGAGGGGACCACCCACGACCACACAGTTCCTGCTGCCCCCTTCTTGCACCAGCTAGTGGGTATACAGGCCACCCCAACCAACACCCCATGTTCTCCCTAGGCTGCATCAATGATCGGAAGGAGCAGCTGAGGCAGCTCTTCCGGTCCCTTCAAGCGCAGAAGAAAACTTCTGGCTGACTGCAGCCAGGAGGAATGAGGCCCTGGCAGGTGCCACCCTGGCCTCTCATAGCAAGATTCCAGCACAGTGCACCAATCTTTACCTCCCTCTGGCCTGGCACCATTTTACTGGACAGGCAACCTCAGCTTGCTACTTGGCTCAGACTCCCTACTCCAGCCCCAGGCATCTCTGAACCAGGAACAGCCAATCTTTGGAACTGAGTGGGTTCATCTTTGACAGACTGGTGACTAGGCCCAAAGAGGCCAAGCATCAAGTTCTACCACTCAGAGAGCATGTCCAATAAACCACAGGCTGAGTTGCTCAGCACTGAGCCTCGCTTGGATCCACTGACATTTTCACATCTCTTTGGTCACGGTGAAGGGTCCTTGGGGCTAGGAAACTTGTCATTCTTGCAAAGTAAATAATTTTAGATTGTCCACTGGAAGTCTAGGAGAGTGCTAAGCCTTGAATGTACCCTGTCCTCTGCCATGTGGAAGCTACATCTGTCTCAGATTAAACACACATGTGATTGAATCTGTGTCTCAGAGAAAACTGGAAAGGCAACACTTCTTACCCAGGGTCTCTGGAAAACCCAACTCTCATTTGGGGCTTTGAGTTTTAAAATCAAAGTGAGGCTAACAGTTGACAGGCAAGATCACATGGGGAGTCGGGTGCCTTACTACATCCCATGAGGCCTCCCTCCTGGTCTGAGAGGGGGCAGTAAGCCTGGGCGGGGAAGCAACTCACCCCACAGCGAAGGGGCCTCCAGGCAGGCAACCTACCTTCTGAGCAGTCTTTGCCTACAATTGCAAACCTGACTGCTTAAAGTAAGCCTGAAGGAAACTCTGGGAAAGAAACACCAGCAAATCAAGAAGCAAACAAATTTGGGAGACTGGGAGCTGAGCCACTACGGGTCTGCTTCCAGAGCCCAGGGGTTTCCCAAGCTCAAAAGTTCTTAAGTATGAACTGGAGGTTCTTGCTTCCAGAATAGAGCTGCTGGGCGCTTTGGCTCCGTATCCTAGGAGGCAGGCAGAAGCAGCATTCCGGTGGAGAAACTATGCCTGGCCAATCTACCGGGTAGCTGCCATCAAAGTGAATTGCTGAGTTTGTATTTTCTTCATATGGTTTAGAAGTTCAGTGGAGGTTGGGCAGACAGGAACATCTTCCCTTTTGCCCTCCCTGCCATTTGTCCTGAGGGGACCACACGGCATCTCTAGTCTGTAGTTCACACACTGTTTAGACCACCTCAAGGTTCAAGTACCTTACTCAGCCTGAGCTAAGCTTCCTCTCTGAAGCTGTGGTCTTCTAACTAGAGCCCAGTGCAGCCATGCCTGGTCTGGATCTAACACAGGAAATGTCTGTAAAACCCAAAACGCAAACCCACGGCCATGGGCCAAATTTGCCTTACATAAAGTATTTGGTTTTCTTTTCTTCTTTTTTTTTTTTTTTTTTAAACCAACACAAGTTTTTAAATGCCCGGAGGCGCATCAGCAATATTTAAAATATTTGGCTTAATTCTAATTTTTAGTTCCTTTTCTATTTGTTTTTTTGAGACAGGGTCTTTCTACATAGTTCTGGCTGGCTGCGCTAGAACTATGTAGCTATCTACATAGCTAGCCTTGAGCTATCTACCTGACTCTGCCTCCTGAGTGTGGAATTAGGGGTGTGCGCCCCACAGCTGACTAGTTCACTTGGAAAGTGTGTTGCCTGCATGTACATGCGGACGTGTACCGTGTGTGTCTGTGGTTAGGAGGAACCCGATCCCCTAGAACTAGAATTATGGCTGTTAGAAACCACTCTGTGGGGCTTGGAACTGAGCCTCGCCCTCCGAAAGAATGGCCAGTGCTCTCAACCCCAGGGCCACCTCTCCAGCCCCTGCTTTCTTTCCTCTTGGAAGAAACTTTTGATCTAGCAGTATCGGCTAATGTAACTACAGGCCAAATGCATCGAGGGTGACAGTGGTCCCTGTTTATTCTCAATGTCACACATTTTGTCATTGTTGACGGAATGTCTGCAGCCAAACTTATCCCTGGGTCCCAGGGCAGGGGACACAGGGCCCATGAGCAGCAGAGCTTGCTGTGGCAGCCATTTGGGCCAGCTCCCATCATGACCAGATGGGAACCGAATTTGACTTGACTGCAGATGTCACACACTTTTAAGGCAAAAGCCACCTCCTTTCTTAGGCAGCAGTCTAATAAAAGGGAAGGGCCTTTGGTGAAGGACAACTCACAACTGCAGTTTGTTCAGTTAGTGTTTATTGAGCCTCAGGGAACAGAGGCCAGTTTTGCTCTCACGCCACGCCACATGCACGCTATGATCTCAGGCCAGAAGTCAGGAGGCTGCTCCATGTCACATTATGAAGGCTCCTGCTTGCTGGCCTTGGGCCAGTGCTCTGTAGGGTCTCCTATCTCAAGAGCAGCCAGAGGGTGACTGGCAGCACCTATCACAGAACACCAGCAGGAAAAAGGACAGAACTGGAGGCAGTGGGGAGTCTACCCCGCAGCTGGTAAGGAACAGTAAGTTTGCTTCATACAGAAGTGAACTGTCTCCTGTTTTATTCCAACTGTCACATACAATGCCTGAAAACGCCTCGCCATACAGAAGGCTGGAATGATGCTCCCGGCCCGCCCTCTCCCCTCCATCCCTGACCAGGCCCTTCTGAACAGCAGGCTACTGTTGAGAACTGTTGGCTGTAGCCATTCTCACACCCCCACACACCTACTGATGGCTGCCAGGGTCTGTCAATAGGTCTTGTGTCCAAGCTTGGGTGGCCAGGCCAAGCACACAGAATAGACTAAGGGTTCTCTCTTGTCACAAAGCAGCCAAGCACTACAGAAAAAGATATTGTACAGAAGCCACATTCCTGATGTCTGTCCCTTTAAACAGACAATCCTGTCCTTGCAGATCTTAAGGCTGGAGGGTCCTAGTCATAGGTCCCCCTTCCTGCTGTGAGTTTCATCCTTTCAAGATGACCTTGAGGGCTTTAAGCTCATCCTGGTTGAGGGGGTTCAGGTTAAAACCCTTCAGCTCTGGTTTTCCTGCAAGAAGAAGATAGTCATGATCCAGTCGGAACCCCTGCTGCCCAACCTACTGCTGGCTCTGGAGCCAGGCCCAGGAAAACGGCTAACGTTGCATTAATACTGCCAGCTCAACCTGAGACACGTAAATCTGGGCCTCAGATTCTGCAGTGCACAGGCTGACACAAAGCAACACTGCTCCTGGGCCAAGAACCTGCAAGGTCATGACCGCTACCCAGACCCCCAAATTCCGATCAGGCCGGGGTCCAAGTGCTCAAGTTTACTAGCAGGCTTTGACCTCTGACGGAAGTCTTCTGAGCTCCTCCTGTCCTAGCTACCCTGGTACAGCCACGCCATGCAAGATCAACCCCAGGCCCTCGGGCCTAGGAAAGGAGCTATGACAAGAATAAGCTCCACAAACCGCCATGTCCTATTTCTGAGCAGCTACAGACAATTGCTGCTCGTTCCCACTGCCCATCTGAGTGGCTTTCCGCACCTGTTCTCTAGCATTCTCAATGGTCCCCCCACCTGGTACCAAGCTTCCAGCCCTGCCAGGCCAGTACCTTGGGCTTCAAAGAGGCGGTTAACTTTCACTTTAAGTTCTCTCCGGAGCATCTCTATTTCTTTATCCAGGTGTTCCTGATCTGAAAAACAAACAAATAAACAAACAAAAAATTACAGCAGGAGAATAGGACAAGGTTATGTTCCAGAGAAGAGACTCTATTCTCCCCTGGGAGCCATGGCTTGCAGCACGAAGGAAAAAAAGGTGACCTCAGAGACCAGCTGAATGGCTAAAACTAGAGGGATGCTACCTGCCCAAGTCCTTGAGCTGGCCCAGAACAAGGCCTGGCACTCAGTTATCCAATGTATACGAGATGACTAGCTGGTGGATGGCTAAGCAACCTTGTGACCCCAAGTTCTACAAAGCCCTGTGAAAATGTGGCCTAAGCAGTCAATGGGAGGGCCTGCTGCTTTAGCATGGCCTAGTCAGCTATGGTGGACAGGGAGGACCAGCCTACCATCACCAGACTCCTTATCTCCTTTGCAGGCTGCCCTGTCAGCAACATGACCGCTGGCATCTCATGAACTTGTTCAGCCGAGGTTTATTTGGGAGAACCCTCGTGATTTCCTAGAACCAGCAGAGTGAGAGATTAGATAATACCTGTGGGTCAGCAAGATCCAACACCAAATCCTGAACTCAGGTAGTGGCCCCTGAGTTTTAAGCTGTACAGCCTCTGGCCTATTACCCAAGCATACTGACCCTTAATTTTCTGAATAATTTTAAAATTTATGATGATGATGATGATGATGATGATGATGATGATGATGTGGGGGGGGGGGGTGTTTTGCCTGCATGTATGTCTGTGCACCATGGCATGCCTGCCGCCCACAGAGGCCAGAAGAGGGTGTTGGATCCCTTGAATTGAAGCCACACTAGTTGTGAGGAACTATGTGGGGGATTAGAACTGAGCTCCAGGCCTCTGGAAGAGCAGCCAGTACTCAACATGACCCATCTTTCCAGCCTGACAGTTAATTTTAACCACATTACTTTAATAGAATAGCTGAAATTTCTCCAGGCTTGATCTAGTTCCAAAAAGTATGAAGCCATCCTGTCTGTAGGAACTGAGGCAACCTTGCCAATCCTTTTGGTCCACGTGTTTTCACATGTGAAAGGGAAAACAACTGTAGTCTGTCCTTTTCCCAGGCAAGGACCATCTGCAGCCTTGTCTTTACAGAGCTGCTCAAAGAGATTCCAGCAGTTCATGGTTTTGGAGACCTGAGCGGTATTTTGTTTGCGTGGGCTGTGCGGACAATAGAGGCGTGCTCCTCTTACACTCCATTTTCTTGCAGTGCTGGGACTGACCTCGGGGCCCTCCACAGGCTAGGAAAATGTTCTACCACTAGGCTATGCCCCCTGTTACACCTCCACTTTCAGCACAGTCTTAACCATGGGGCACATGAAAAACAAGAAGCTCATTCAGGAGCTGGGTAGGTGGCCCAGTCAGTAAGAGTGCTTGTTGAATTTGAATCTCTAGCACCTATATTAAAAGGTGGGCATGGCAGAGCATGCCTGTAACCCCAGCACTAGGTGACAGAAACAGGCAGATCCAGAGAGCTTGTTGGTCAACCAGCGTAGCCAAAGAGGTTGGGAGACTCCACTTTAAGGTGGAAATGATAAAGGAAGACACCCGACACCCTGTTCTCACCTCTGCATGCACATCCCCTGTGCAAACACACACATAAGCACATAAGCACGCACACACGCAGACAACTGGGCGTGCAAACCCCAAGACCCTTTATATCTATGGAAGGCCTTGACCAATAAGGTTTTGGCAGAGCGTGACCTTATTTCCAAACAGAAAGCAAAGGCCTCATGTGAAAAAGGCCCTCTGCCCTTCTGCAGCCTGGTATACAGACATACGTACAGGGACGCTCAAGGACCAAGGGACCACACTACGGTGGTACTGCTGAGCCGCTGGGAACTTCTCTTGTTGCTGTTGATTTTGCTTATTTGCTGTGTGTGAATGTATGTGCATGGCTGGAGGCCAGAGGACAACCTGAGTGGATTCCCTCCTTCTACTATGTGGGTCCTAAGAATTGAAGTCAGGCCATCATAAAGCACATTTACCTGCCGAGCCATCTCATCAGTCCTCTAGGAAAACTAACTTGTTTTTTGGTTTTCTTTAGAGAACTTTTTAATGAGGAAAACATTTCAATCTCAATTTGTCAAGTTTTTGTAACCCAAATGACTTCTCACTAGGAAGTAAGAATTATGCTAGACACACTGCCTATCTCAACCTCACAACTGTGCTGTGCAGAGGCCCCACGCACACATGAGGAGCTGACCCACTGTGGCAGAGAAGGAACCCACACATCAGTTTTGGTTCTCAGGGCTGGGTTATGACCCAGGCTGGTGGGGAAGGTAGCCATATCCCCAGGACACCTCACCTCTCTGGATCATTTCCTTTGTCTTAGGGTGAGGCATTTTGATGAACATGTTCCCAAAGCAAACCATCACATCTTCTGAAACAGAAAAGAGACATTTCCTCAACATGTTTTGCTTTTCTTTTTGAAGCCCCTACTACCACCAGGCATTGTTTAGATGTACAGGACACAGCAGAACAAGACAATGCCTGCCCTTGTGGAATTCAGTATCATAGCAAAAGATGGGGAAATAAACAAAAGTTGTTTTCCACATACTGTGAAGAAGTTATGAGAAAGCTGTTTAAGAGTGCTGGAAAGTCTCAGGGGAGAGGACAGACTTGTTGGAAGTTGGTGCGAGGCTTCTGTGCACATGTGGCATCCGGGCAGAGAACTGAGGAGAGAGAGGATGTCTCCCCTATAGACATCTAGGAAGACAGAGCCAGACAGAGTGGCAACGACCAGAATCAGCAATGCTTCAGCGTCAGGAACAACCAAGAGTCCAGTGAGCCAAGGAGTGGGAGGGCAGGGGCTAATATGGTGGAGTCTGTGGGGCTGGGTCATGTGGAGTCCTGCAGGACAACTCTGGGCTGTCAGGTGCGATAAGAAGCCAGTGGAGGCCTACATGTCAGCGCCCTTCATTACGGCCTGAACACTGTCTACCTCTCCAGACCGCTTCATGTCGGCCCCCCTCTTGCTCACGCTGCCACAGCCACCCGGCCTCATCAAAAGAGCCTCATCTCCTCGCTCCTAGACGGTCTCAACACCCACTCATGGCCAACTCCATCTTTAGCTTTCTCACAGTTTTCAGTTCCGTGTTTATGCTGCTTTTCCTTGTGTGGAACATAAGGGCAGAACTATTGCTTTTAAGTGCTGGGAGCACTCTCAGTGTCTACCCTCAGTGAGTGATGAGCTAATGGCCTGTCACTGAAGTGAGCAGCTAAGATCCTGAGTCACAGCATATGTCTGACCTGCAACGCTTGCTTTCTCTTCTCCACAAGCTGTTTTAGTTTCCTGTGAGACTGAGTCACACACAGTCCCAGCCTCCTGCCTGCCTGGTCTTTACCAGAGACAGTGATGGCCTTCAGAAGAGAACTGAACGTGCTTCCAGGGCTTCGGGGAGGTCACCACAACTTACCAGAGCTACTCAGGTCCTTCTGTAGGGCCCTGAGGCCCTCTCGGTTCCGATTTCTCTTGGTGTCCAAGTCCACAATCTGAAAACAGGAGCAGACAGGAATTCAGCTGCCTCCTGCCTCAATCTGAAGAGACAAGGTACATGCCTGGCTAACTTCCAATGTCCTGCCCAACATGAAGAATGCACTTCTTCAGCCATTCGGCTTCCAGCTCCTCTGCCTGCACAGGAACTTCCTTCCTCCTGAGAAGGTGCCAGCGAAATGTTTACTGATTAAAAGTCATTTTGTATCATCCAATCAAACTTTCGGGTGTACCAGAGTCACCAGGGATTACTAACAAGCCTTGTAGGCAACTCCTGACAGTGTCACCACACACTCCACCATACCGGACTGCAACAGCTGTGGCAGGACACCATCATGATGGCTACCCAACAGGTGACTTCGCGGCTGGAAGCTTACGAGCCACCTGCTCACTACAGGCCACAAGGACTCATTATGACAGCTTCTGGAGACCATCTCCAAAGTATGTTCCTCACTCCATCACTTCTCCGTATCACTACCATCTGGTCTAAATCCAGATCATCTGCCTCATCTAAATGGTTCCTTGCGCTCTAGGAGGCAGTCTGAGAGACCTCGTTAAAATGTGAATCCCGTGCGTGCCTCTAATCGCAGATCTCAGGAGGCTGACAAGGATGGACCACCGACTGTTTACGGCTATAGTGTAGGAACCTCGTGAGTTCGAGGCCAGCTCAAGACACATGAGACCCTCTAAAGTTTAGAGTCTAAACCAACTGATCAAGCAATCAAAACCAGTAACAGCCCCAGCACGAACTCCCTTTAGAAACTCGCCACTTAGCGTTGAACCAGAACCGAGGGCGCACGCGCACAGCACACAGACAGACACACCGCACTACAGAGACACACCGCCCAGGTCTCAGCACCCTGGTTCATCACGGGGCTCGCGAATGCGTTTGGAAAACGGTGTCGGGGAAGCCGCCCGCAAAGGGTAAGGATCCGGGGGACCGGCAAGGCAGGGTGAAGCCAGGCCCAACACAGGACAGGCACTCGCTCCGCTCCAGGCCACCAGGCGCGGTCACGCTGGGAGGCCAGGTCAACTCTGCGCCCCGCGCGCTTGCGTACGGTGCTCCCGCGTCTCTCACCTGCTGCTTGTCAGTCAGCACCGCCTCTGCCAGCTCCTCCACTTCCACCAGGTACTGCAGCACCCGCTCCGCCTCGGGGGACAGCATGGCGCCACGACCCTCTCGCACTGCCTCAACTTCACCTGGGTTCCTTCCGCGCACGCGCCTGCTGGGACTTCCGGCGCGCCTGCGCAGCGACCTAAAAAAAAAAAAAAAAGGCCCTTAGAGTAGGGAGCATGCGCATCAGCGCGGCTCCAGAGGGGCGGGTCTAGTTTGGGGAGCAGGCCAGGAGCGCCCCCTGCAGGCTCCGAGGGAGCAGCCCAACGCGCTACCTCTCCCTCCCTTCAAGGGAGTTTTGAGCATCTAGGCTGTGTCAGGGTGGGTGTCAGGCTGCGAATAAAACACCCGGACTCTAGGAACGTCATCCTAGTGGGAAACAACGAACGCTGATGGCAAAATAATTGCATTTTATGGAAAGTAGCGATAAGGGCTTTGGAGACACAGAAATCGTGAAGTCCCGTTTAACGACGCCAAGAAAACGTGTGTGGCAGAGAGACTCGTATTTAACTGGTGACGCTTTCAGCTTCCACTTTGTAAATAACGGATGACAGAAATTCCCCTCACTCTCTCTCGCTCTCTCCGAAGGATGGAAACGAGGCAGTAATCATTTTAAATTCCATCTGGCATGGCATTTGCTGAATCTAAAGTCCACAGTGGCAAGCAGAGACCCACAGAAGAGCTGGAAACTGTCCGGGGCGAGCAGTGAAGTGTCAGTAAGAGCTGAAGAGTGATCTAGGACTTCCAGAGGAGGTGGAAGGGGGAACAGCTGCCCAGCAGGACCGGAGGGGTCCCCCAGCTTCTTACTGTCCAGTTGCAAAGCTGGACGCTAAGAGGTGGGCCCTGGGAGCTTCTGCTTCAGCCGTGCCCTTTTGTTTTTCCGTGTGGGGGACCGGAATTAACCCAGTGCCTCTCACATGCTGAGCTCTAGCACTGAGCTATCTCATGTTACTCTGTGTGGGTGTGGGTGTGTGGTGAGTGCCTGTGAGGGTGGTGGTAGGGTACCGTGCCAATGCAGACACACACGCAGAGGCCGGAGGAGGGGTGTCAGGCGTCTTCTGTCATTCTCCACCTAGTGTCTTGAAATAGGGCTTCTGAAACAGAAGCTGGCTTTTGGGATAGGCTGGCTAGCCAGTGAGCTCTCTGAATCTGCCTGTCCCTGTTCTCCAATGCTGAGGTAAAAGGCCCACACAGTTGTGCCTGGGTTTTTATGTATGTGCTTGGAATTTGAACTCAAATCCCCATTCCTAATCACCAAGCCACCTTCCCAGCTCTGATTTTCACTTTTTTGGTCTCCTTTTTTGACTCCTGGTAACTTAGCCTTTTCATACGCTTCGCCTCACTTGAATTTCATGTCCACTTTTGTATAGATAGGATTATTACTGTTTAGTTTTATAGCTGCAGGCTGAGCTTGGGAGAAGGGCAGATCAGGCACAGCTCTGGGGGAGGGGCTCTGGTCTCCATCCCACAGCTGTCTATGGACATTCTCAAACCGTGGGTCATAAAGCCCAGACATACCTCCTCTTTGTCTGGCTTTGGGCTGCCTTCAATTCCAAGAGACTGAGACAGTTTACTCTGCAGCTGCCTGGTGAGGGGATGGAGGAAGCTTCATTAAGGATTCCTCATAGAGGGTGAATTTGTCGCCAAACCCAGGATGTTTTGTGTAAACACCTTCTGGTTCAGAAATTCAGGCACAAGCCCTGTGAAGGAAGTGGGGATATTTGCCAAAGGAGAAATGAGCCTTTCCAGGAATCCCTGGGGCCTGGACCCTAGCCCTGGGTCTCTCCACCTTAGGGTCAAAGATGGCTGGACAGGCTGATACCCCTGACCCCTGCTGGGTGGGCCTACATGGAGAGGGGCTAGGGAAGGCCCTATGTTAATGGTTTTTTGGCTCTGACTGGCCCTCAGGAGCCACATCTGGTCACTGGACATTACAGAGGAGATCACACGCATCCCCAGGAGTCAAGATGAACAGATTGTGGACTCTGAGACACCTCTGACATTTCCTAACTATTCATTTCATAAAAAGGTAGCGATTTCCCAGGCTCAGAGATTCATGAGTCTACTGTGAGCAGAGTCATGTGTGGTGCCAGCCTTCAGGCAGAGGGAGGTTGGGAGGGCATGGAGTGGTCAGTCAACAGGGAAATGAGCAATGGTAGGTGCTGTCAGGTGCCCCAGCAACCCAAGGCAGGGAGGGAGTGATGCAGGAGCTGTTTGGGATGAAGTAGTTAGGGAGGGCTTCTCTGAAGAGGTGGCATTGGAACAGAAGCGGGGAGCCGAGGGGGGAGTGAGCCGCATGGCTATCTGGTGAGGTGAGACAGTGTTACGGGCAGAGGACATAGCAAGTGCAATGGCCCTGAGGTGAGCATTTGGCTGGAGAACAGTGAGGCGCATGCACGTGCAATGGAATGGGTGAGGGAGAAACGTGGGAGATGAGGCCAGAGAGGGGAAGGAGGCACCGGGTATAAATGGCTGGAGAAAAGAGGACCAGGGAAAAGTGCCATTCCCTGGTCCAAACACCTGCAGTCTCTGCTGCCCAGACCTGTGACTTATCTGTGCTCACTGCCGCACCCGGTAAGGTCTGTGGGAATGAAGCCCTGGGAAGGGGTGGGAGAGGGGGAGAGCATCCCCGGCATCTTGACTTCTCTGTGGGGCTGCCACTGATGCTCCTCACGAGGGGCTGCTGCATCCATCCAAAGAAGAGAAGGGTCATGGAGCAAGAGGCAGGAGGGAATTCCAAGATTGCACACCCTTGCTTAGCCTGGTTGCTTGCTTAGCCTGGTTGAATTTTCTTCCATCCCCTTTGCTCCCGCACAGCCGTGACATGTCTCTCCTTGTCCATGGCCCCCTTGTATCCCTACCCTCTGCACTTATCACATAATATCTCTCTCTCTCTCTCTCTCTCTCTCTCTCTTTCTCTCCATCTCCCTTTCTGAGCATTAGCTTCTTGGAAAGGGACTGTGAATGGAAGTTACTAGAAAGAAGTCACACCTACCTTAATAATTGATTGACTGATTCAAACTTTGTGATTATAGAGTTGGAATGTTGCAGGTCCAGAGCTGAATTATTGCGAACTGTCTCTATTCCCCTTACCAGCCATTCACTGCCTACCTCTATGACCTAACATCTTTTTGGCTATCAGGTAAAAACCTTTGGAATATATTTTAAGTAGACCAGTAGATATACCACGCCACCCAAACACTAAGGATGTCAGCAGATAGTATCTAAAACCCATAACAATTTCCTGTACATTTTGCTGTACTCGTCCAACTGCAGTGCCCACCAGCATATTTAATAAATGGGTTGGATTTTGCCTTTGTCTTGTTCTATGACTAATAAGTGCTCATGTCACCTGGGCTGGTGGCTCATGCCTTTAATTTCAGCACTCTGTGAATCCAAGGCCATCCTGGTTTACACGGAGTTTTCCTGGCCAGCCAAGCTGACGTAGTGAGACCCTGTCCCAGAAACAAGCAAGCAACAATAAGACGGCTCATGTAGCTTCTGTCCACAGTGGGGCGGTCATCGGCAGTAAACTGAGTCTGTGTTTGGGACCATGGGCTCTCGTAGTTGGTGGCTCAGAGTAAATGTTTTATTCCCTTTGGGATGGCAGCTGGGTTTGCCCCGACAGGACCTTGGCTATCCACTTCACCACTGTGTCTCTGGACCAAGAACGAGCTTGGCACAGTCATGCCCACTCAGTGATTATGAGATAAATGTAGGGGCGGACTTCCTAAACCTCATGAAAGATGAGCAGAGCCAGCTCAGGGTAACTAATTCCCTAGGCCAGGAGGCCAGCAGGTAAGTCTAGGCCGGGTGGCCACATGGCTAGTAAGTTGCAGAGACGATTTAAGCTCTAGGAGGGTGGCCTTATGTTCCACCATCTTGTTTGATTTTGTTTTGTCTGAGACAAGGTTTCCCTATGTAGCCCTGGCTTTTCTGGAACTCACTCTATAGACCAGGCTGGCCTCAAAGTCACAGAGATCTGCCCGCCTCTGCCTCCCTGAGTGCTGGGATTACAGGTGTGCACCACAGCCGGACCTTCTTTGTTCCTTTTTAATCTAAAAAGTTCCACCTGGTAACACTTGGGTCATCCCCCAGCTTGAACCACATTAACTTAGAGGTATGGCTCTTGTTCGCAGACTACAGCCGATAGCAACAGTGCTCAGCCCTGTTGATGGTAGAAGTCCGTTCCTACCACCTTTGCGTGTTCCATGACCCACATCTCTCCCTGGGCAGCATGGCCCTCAGGTTACCGCAGCTCTCAGAGGACAAGCCTGCCTTCCGAGCTAAGGCCATCCATTTGGGACTTGGGGGCCTGTCTCTTTGAATGAAGTGAAGAGTGGGGATCAATGCATCCACGTCTAGCTTACAGATGGAGCCCCCTAAGCAGCAGGCAGATGAAGCGCCATCTGTGCCTCTGGCTGAGACCACAGCCACAGTGAACTTCTGTTTGCCTAACCCTCTCCTTTGCACTTTGAGACCTCCCACAACTCTCGCTCCCTCCCCAGCCTACCCTAGATGGCCCCCCTACCACCACTGTACCAGAGAAGTTAAGGGTTTCTGTTTGATTGTTTTGTTTTGTTTAAGATGGTTCGTATAGACCCAACACTCTGGAGGCTGAGGCAGGAGAATAGTGAAGAGTTCAAAGCCAGTCTGGGATACAGAGGAGGCCTCCAGGAGGTAGGGGGGGCAGCCTCTCTTCCCAGTACTCCTGGACAGCCCCCCTCTACTCCTTTGTCCTGCTTGCTGTGTGCTTTATCTCCCTGAGCCACCAAGGAAACTGTGAGGACAGGAATTCACAGTGTGTGGCTCAGAGTAGGTGCTCAGCGGCAGTTCTGATGACTGAGGTGATGAACCAGAACTGTAACCAAGGCAGCAGGAGTGAAGCTGAGGCGTGTCCAAGTGCTGAAAATCTCATCTTGAGACCAGCAGGTACAGGACCATTTTCTGCCTGCCCTGGGCCTGCATGTCCAGCTCATGTAGCCCTGCATGTCCAGCTCATGTGGCCTTATGGCCTTCACCTTTGCTCCCTTGAGGTAGTCACATAGCCTGGCGGCCAGGTTACAGGCTAAACTTCCTCTATCTATATAATGTCCAGCAAGCACCTGGAACTCCTTTTCATGCAAGTAAGGTATTCCTGACACACTGGCCCTGGCCAGTGATGTACGCTCACCCCGGAAGCCTCTACCCATTCCCCAGAGGGTTGAATAGCCTCTGTTCGTGCCAGCTATAAGAGCCATCTCACTGAAACCTGCCTCCTGAGAGTCTCTTCTCACCGTGTTCACCACCACCTCAGGTCTCCACCCTCTCAGGAGCCACCAGTGGTGAGCACGGTGGTGAAAAGGGGCCAGGAATAGCACTTCACTTGACGAGGCTCCTAACCCTGAGATGATGCTGAGATGCTGAGGTTGGGGACAGGAAGACGCACAGCCTGCCAGGGTCTACTAATGCAGGGACTGGTGGGTGAGAAACTGCCGTGGGTTTTGAGCAAGCGTAGACGTGATGGGGTCTGCCTGGGAGAGAACCTCCGACTCTTCTGGACGGTAGGCTGAGGGGGAGCGTGTGCTGCAGTCATCCGGTTGTGATGGATGTATTGATGGGCGTGGGAGGTGGATGCCCAGCCCTTGAAGATGTGACCAGCTGCGGCTGCATCAGGGGTGGAGAACACAGCAGAGCTCTGTGTCCCTGTGCCAATGATCCAGACAGCCTGGGTGGCTGCCTCGCCAGCTCTGGCCCATGACTAGTCCAGGTGCCTACACCCCTGCTCTTGTCTGAATGTGGGTTGCCTGCTGGCCTGGGTGGTCCTCAGCTCCTCCCTCTGCATCCTCTGTGGCCTTGGCAGGTGGAAAGGGAGGCCTCTCTTCCTCTCCTCCTATGACCCTGAGCATAATCCCTCCCTTTCATGGAACTCTCCTGTGTCCTTGCTTCATCCTCCCACATCCCTGGATAATGCAGAAATATGATTCCCATTGGGCAGATGAGGACATTAAGGCCAGGAAAGGAGGTGGGATCCTCCCGAGGTCATGCAGCCAGATGGGGACAGCAGGTGGAGATATGTCTCCAATTCCCCACGCCTAGATTTTCACCAGGCAACAGATGGTTCTGGGGCTTGACTTGAAACATCTTAAATGACCCCAAAGACAGTGCAGGTCCAAAACATTCCAAGCCTCTGGAAACAAATCTCCACTACTAACTCAGTCCTCAACTTATTCATGTTGAAACTTATGATTAGAGCCTACGCACTGCCCCCACCCTGCACCCAGAACTGAAACTTGCATGCTGAACGAGCCCCCTACCACCGAGCTATAGCTTTTAACTTTTGTTTTAAGATTAGGTCTAACTAAGTAATTAGGTAGTGGTACTCCGACTAGCCCTTAAACTCACTCCACAACCCAGACAGGACTTGCACTTAGGAGTCTCACCTCTTAGCGACTTAGGTAACATTGCTGAGTTGAGATTGTAAGTCTGTATCAAGAAGCCCAGCTTAGACTCGCATTTACATGGGTTCCAGGCGTGGAACTCGGGTCTTCAGGCTTGTGCAGCAAATACCGTCACCCTCTGAGCCAAATCCCAGTGCACATATGTCCGTCTTCTGTGGCTTGCCTTTGGCAATGGCTGTAAGTAATGTATTTACTGCTCTCTTTCTCTCTCTCTTTGTTTTGTTTTGTTTTCCAGACAAGGTTTCTCTGGGTAGCCTTGGCTGTCCTGGACTCGTTTTGTAGACCACAGTGGTCTCAAACTTACATCAATCTGCCTCCCTGAGTGCTGGGATTAAAGGTGTGCAACCCCAGCCCCCCCCCATATAAACTGTTTTCAGCTGTGGATTATAGGAAGTGTTGGTACAATGGTCTCCAGTGGTGGTTTGAATAAGAATGACCTGTAGGCTCACATATTTGGATTGTTAGTCACCAGGAAGTGGAACACTTTGAAAGGCTTAGAAGGATTAGGTGTGGCCTTTTTGGAGGAGGTGGGCTTTGAGATTTCAAAAGCCCATGCCAGGCCCAGTCAGGCCCATGACCAAGGACTTCCTCTCAGGGGTCGAGGACCTCAGAGTGGGCTCCAGAAAGGTCTGTTAAAATGGCTGAGCACGACCAAGATGTAAAAATTCTGAAGGGGGTTAAGGAGCCATTTTGTTGTTTTACGTTGGGATGCGATCTCATGTAGCTTGAACTGGTCTCAAACTTGATATATAGCTGAGGATAATCTTGAACTTCTGACCGTGTCTTCACTCCCAAAGTACAGAGATAATGTATGGGCATGCCAGGTTTTTATTTTCCCCCCTCTTCTCTTTCCTCTCCTCCCCTACCCTTTTACTCTTCTTCCGCTGGAGGGAGGGTGGGATGGAGGGGTCAAGATGGGAATGCGTGGATCAGGCCTCTGTGAAAAGGACGTTGACATCCAGGACAATGCCTGTGAGTGTGGACACCATGCTAGGATGTGGGGACCCAGTAGTATACAGGACAGGATGATCTTTGGCTTTGTGGGGTTACAGCCATGAGCATCATGTGGTGGACATTTATGCATGTGCCATCTCCTAATTGTGATACTGCTCAAACAAAAATTTCACAGTCCAGTGAGACCGCGTGGAGGGTCCTGAGTTAAATCTAGGGGTGGAGGAAGGCTTCTTGAGAAAGCGACATTTAAGCTGCGATCTCAGGATAACTAGAAATAAACTAGGCAAAGGAGAAGTGTGGAGGTGGGGCTGTGTGCTGGAAGCTGTGCCAATGGGCTCAGGCTATGCCTTGGCCTGGGAGACTCCATGTTACAAGTAGCATTTGGCTGAGCTTGACAGTATCAAAGGAAGGAAGACTCGGCATCTTGGTTATTTACATAGACACCACCACTGTGCAGCACCGAGCATGAGGCACAGACCCCACTGCTGTGAGGCACAGACCCCATCAACGTGAAGCACCAGCCCTGAGGCACAGACTGACAACGGTACTCCTCCAAAGAAAAAGGTGCCACCTAAGAGCTTACAACGTAGCCTGAGAACATATGGGCATGTGGGCGTATCAAAACCACATCAGAAAAACCAGGCCTGAGGATTTGCAGAATATATCAGAAGAATGAGGGGTGCAGCAGCCTCACAGGACCCCGTGAAGTCAAGGACAGCTGACACTGGGACAGTGACTGCTCACCATTCCACCTACCTGTTATCTGACCACCTGGGGTGTGTGTGTGTGTGTGTGTGGTGTGTGCTTGATTCCACTGGAACTAACCTCCCCTCTGTCCATCTTCTGAAAGCCCAATCATCCACACTGGCCATGTGCTTCAACTCAAGTGTGCTGGACCTTTGCATGCCTCCATCAGTGTCCCCCCTAGATGCTCTGCTGTCTTGTGTGGTCACCTACAATAACATCTGCTCTCTGCCTTTGCCTCCAGGGAGATGTCTTTAAATTCTTCACCCCAGTTTGACCTCTTTATAGTCATTCTGTAATGTGTGTCCTGAGAAGTAGAAGGTTGGAATAGAAGAATCTATGATTGCCAGATAGCAAGGAATATTGGGATGACCTGGCCGGGCAGAAAGACACATACAGATGCACTAGCCTCATCCAAGTTCTCTCCTACCATAGTGCCTTGCTCTTTACTGTCTTCTCTTGCTGAAGCACTCGCTATCCCCCCCCCCATAACCTCTCTGTATGAGCATGCTGTCGGAAACATAGGTGCGCATGTATGTGTCTTTCCGTCCTGTCAATCTATGGACTAACAGTTAACCTGCCAGCTATGTTGATACCTTTGACTTCCATTTACCAGGTCATCCCAACTTTCTTTTTCTAGACAGGGTTTCTCTGTGTAGCCTTGGCTGCCTTGGACAGAGGGGTAGGAAAGACTGAGGAGTCAGACGGGGCTAGGCCACAATGAGGGGCCTGATGGACCGAGAGGAACTAGCCACCGAACACACCCACCAACCAGACACTTACTGGACACTTGCTGTTAAACAGCGGTTATGCTGTATCGGCAGCTAAGACAGACAAGTCCCTAACAGGAGCTCCCTAGGGTGTGCCCACCAAGCCTTGCTGCATGCTGGGAACCCTGCTGAGTGAGCACTCTCCGTCACCCCGTCCTTGGATCCTCATGTCCATAGAGAGGAAAGGACCCTGCAATTGAAGCGGAAGCTGAGATCTAGCACAATGGAGCTCACCCGCAAGGATTCCAAAGTGCTACACAAGTCCCGAAGTCCACGGCCATTCCCAGCCGCCACCCAAGTCCCGAAGGCCACGGCCATTCCCAGCCACCACATCAAAGGAAACAAAAACTGATGAGACAAAAACTGAGAAAGGAAGCGGCTACAGTGGCATATGCCCGTAACCCTGGTGCTCGGGTGGCAGAGATGGGGACTCGGCACAGGTTCAAGGTTAGCCAGGTCAACAGAGTGAGTTTTAAGTCAGCTGGGGCTACATAGTGAGACCCTGTTTCAAGAAAACAAATACCGATGAAGAAAGATTTATTTATTTTGTTTGTTTGACAAGCTCCACAGAGAAAAAGACTAGTTCTGTCCTTCTTTCCTGTAGTAGTGTTCACTGAAAGATGAAACAAGGGGTTGGGCTGGAGAGCTGCTCAGCCGTAAAGAGCACTGGCTGCTCTTTTAGAGGACCTGAGTTTGGTACCTAGCACCCACATGGCAGCTCGCAATCATCTGGAACTCCAGATCTTGGGTATCTGATGTCCTCTTCTGGCCTCCTCAGGCATCTCGCACACATATGATAAGCACACTGGCTTATGTGCAGCGAAAACACTCGTACATGTAAAATAGAATAATAAAACAAAATGAGATGATACTAATAAGAAAGATGAAATGTGGGCAGAAGGGTGGCTCACGCCTATAAGGCCAGCACTGAGGCAGGAGAATAACTCAGGAATTTGAGGCCAGATTGAATCACAAAGTGAGACCACGTTTCAAATAAAGCCAAACTGATCAAAGTCCAGGAAGTACGCACGTGGAGGGTTGGCTGGGTGTCATCTGTGTGAATCTCTCTGCACTGGTACCAGTGGTCAGCCGTTCTTTCTCAGCATGGGCTCTCCTGGAGAGTGTTCTACCCACCAGAGCCCACTCATTTAGGCTCCCTGTGGCAGTGTTACAGGAAGACTCACCGCCAGCTCTTTTAAAAGGCCTTTTACAAGCAACCTCGTTAGTGCTGTTGTCTAGAGGACAGACTGGAGCACTCCCCAAAGAGAGCATCTATCAAAATCATTAGCAGTCAGAGCCTTCAATCAACAGGCCTATACCTAGAAACTTATTCTAACAGATATCCAAAATGGTGTGCCCATCAAGTTTCTGGCATATTATCCCAGGCTGGAGGCCACTCAATTGTCTATCATCTAAGGGATGGATGAAGTAGGTTATGGGACATCCAGTGGAATTCTTGATACTACGAGAACGATGCACTCTCTATGCATCGGAACAGAGCAGGCTCTGAAAATGCTGTCATGTGATGGGGAGGAGGCAAAGCATAGGACTGGACACAGTTCTGTGTCTCTTTTTAAATGGTGTGAATGCCTGTGGAGAAAGGTAGATAAGCACTTGAATCGACAAGGTGCAAATTTTAATCTCAACCCTGCGGATGCTGATGAAAGCAGATCTCTGTGATGTCAAAGCCAGTCCCGTTTACATAGCAAATTCCAGGCCATCCAGGGTTGCATAGTGAAAACCTTTCTCCAAAAGGAGAAGTGGAATGGATGGAGTTCTGTTGACAGAGTGCTTGCCTAGCATGCATGAAACCCCGGGTCCAGTCCTCAGCACTTAGGACGTGGAAGCAGGAGGATCAGAAGTTCAAGATCATCCTAGGCTATATAGTGAGTCTGAGTCTAGCCTGGGCTATATGAGGCCCTGTCAAAAACACTCTTGTATCATTGGTTGCCTCTGGAAAGGAGCTGGTGGCTGGAGAACAGGGCAGGAGAAACCTTTCCCAGTGTGCCTCCTTTGTATTTTTCAGTTTCTATATGGATGTACCAAAAATTCAATAAATAAATAAAGACATTCGTGTTCATTTAAGTGACTCTCAGATCCTACAAAGAACAAGACGTTGACATGAGGAAGACGCCCTAAGATGACTTAAGCGAGGAATGGGCCATCACCATTATTGCAGGCCTTTGCCCTTTCTGCTGCGCTGAGCCTGCTGGCTCCCCTGAGTCCCGAGGGCTCAACGGGGAGAAATCTAGGCATGCAGGCCTTTAGCTCTGTACCAGAAACAACTTCAAATCTATCATAGTCAGGTAGTATCAAAAGCAATGAATTGAAAAATAACTCAGGGGAGGGGACTAGTGTCTGAGTAGGATGAGCAACAAAATGCCCATGAAGGCAGGCATGGTGGTATACATCTGTGCTCCTAGCACTGGGAAGGCTGGGGCTGGGGGCAGGGAATACCCCTCTGAACGGGCCACAGATTAGAGAAAGGCAAAGGCTTGCAACCTGGGAAGAGCATGAGCAAAAGCTTAGCAGA
Organism: Meriones unguiculatus; assembly: GCF_030254825.1. Taxonomy (NCBI): domain Eukaryota; kingdom Metazoa; phylum Chordata; class Mammalia; order Rodentia; family Muridae; genus Meriones; species Meriones unguiculatus. The sequence continues at coordinate 125,891,266 of NC_083352.1, read as the reverse complement.
GAGAGAGAAGATAGGCTTTCTAATAAACAGGAATTCTGCGGAGAGGCTCAGGGGTATGTAACCCACCCAGCATGCACGAGGCCTGGTGTTCAGTTTTCAGCACCAAATACAAACCCAATTTAAATTAAATCAAAGGAAAGGCCAGTACCCTGTGTGGCTGGAGCAGGGTGACTGAGGGGGAAGATAGTAAGAGATAAAGGGGAGGATGATGGGGAGGAGAGATGGGCAGGACAGAGACGTTCGCAAGGCTGAGGACTGGCCACAGTGAGGTGGGGAAGAGCCGAAAGGGACTCAGCAGACATGAAGCCTGATCACATTTCCCTGTTAAGAGCTTTCTCTGGCTCCAGGTAGAGGTTGGACCTCGAGAAGCTACAGAAACCTCAGTTTCACTGTAAAAATTTCCCAAATGTTAGACGCTAGCTTCAGGTCTCTTCAAATACTTCTCTGACTGGTAGATAAGCCAGTGGGGCTGATATGGCTGATCTCTGGCCTCAGCCCTGATGATCTACAGAGAGCCTAGGGAGGAGACTAGGTTATCCAGCCGGCCAGGAAAAAGTACCAAGGTGTTGAGGTGGGGTATGGGGTTGGGAGCAGTGTGTCTCCTTGTCTGTCCAAGGGAGCTGAATGAGATGATCCTTCGAAATCTTTCTGGGATTGGGACTTGGGGATCACAGCATTTGGAATGTGGTGAGTTATCTCAATACTCAAAAGTGAGTATGGCTGGCTTTTCCTTTCTGGCAGTCTCTCAGGTTCCCCCTCTTAGATCTGATCCTCACAGGGTTGACCAGAGCCCTGTGGTGTGAGCATTGATGGGAAGCCTTTTCCATCCTCTCACTCTCAGACTCACCCCTGTCCCCACTTTCAAGGGACAGATGGGTGTACAGCAGGAGGCAAGTGGGCCTTGATGTCCACAGCATCCCAGGGGAGAGAATTGTCTGAGAGTTTACAGCCTCTCTCTGCCTTCTAGATCTTGAGTTAAAAGCCCTTAGTGTCACAGCCCCCAGGGGCAGGGATTGAAGGGTGTCAAGAGAAAGTCAGGAGGAGTCAATTTTCAGCCTGCAGCTGCTCACATAAGAATAAAAACCTAGAGCGCTGAGAGCTCTAGGCCAGAGGCAGGAAGTCATCAGGGCTGAGGCTGAAGGTCCGGCCCCACTGGCTTATTTACCAATCAGAGAAGCATTTGAAGAAACCTGGAGCTAGCGTCTAAATATCAGGAAATTTTACAGTAAAACTGAGGTGTCTGTCTTCTCTTGGATAATTAGAAAATCTGATCACACTGAGCATAACATCCAGCTAGACTTGTATAGCAGCTGTCCCCATTATCATTTTATTTTATTAATAAGCAAATATACTTGCATGACTGCAAAAATATATACACATCAAAGAATGATTTTTTCCTCCCATCCTTATCCCCAATTCTCATGTCCTTTTAAGCAATCTTTATTATGTAATTCCAAAGTTTCTTTTTTTTTTTACATTGTTACAGTTGTATTTATTTATTTTGTGTGCATGTGGGAGGAGGGCACATGTACCATGGTTTGTGTGGAGGTCAGAGGACAACTTGCAAGAGTCAGTTCATTGCTTCGACCGTGTGGACCTTGGGATTCGAACTCTGGTCCTAAGGCTTGTTGGCGGCACCTTTACCTCCTGAGCCCTCTCACCAGCGCTGGAGTGTCTTTACGCTTATATAAACATATAAAACCAGAAGTTGTTATTTCCTATTTTCACACTGATTTAACCCTTTTCTGCCCTTGTTTTTCCTCCGTGAGGACTCTTCCATATGAGGACAGGGTGCTCCTTCAGGCTTCTCCATTGTCATGGAGTCCCCTGGCTTATTTAGCCAGACTTATTTATGATGGGCACTTGGGTCATGCCCAATACTTGCGTTGATAAACAGCATAGTACAGATTATCTCATGCACAGTTTGCAAATATTTAAGTAGGAAGCAAAGGAAAACCATCAGGAATAGCAGAGGGTGCAGCAGTTGGGCGGGGCCCTTCCTCAGTAGCATCCAGAGGCCAAGAAAGGAGAGGTGACAAGGATGGTTCCTAAGAGCGATTCCCCACATGGCTGGAGACCATCAAGTCTCTATGGGAGCTAGGGAAAGGTTCCAGATATAGCTTTGCCACTGGCTAACTTAGGTTATCCCTCCGGACCCCAGAGTCTCTGTCAGAGAAGTGAGAGAGGCCTAGGGAAGAGCCTGAGCTCCCAAAGGCCTTGTCCTGCTCTGACCAACTGAGGTCCACCTCCCTCCACACTAGCCAGACTCAGCCTTTGCTCATACCCAGATCAGCCCTACTATAGAGGCTTTCCCTTGCTGTCCTCAGCCCCACCCCGCTGCCTCTGAAACACTGTCCCTTTGTCCCTTGGTTTCACTCACAATATCAGAACACAGCAGTATAAACCTCCCAGTCAGACAGAATCCCTCTAATCAGGTGTAGATTAACCCCAGAGCTGACCCACGCTTCAGATCTTTTATAAACTCCTTCCTGTGTCATCTAGTCCACTCACGCAAAGGCTACACCGGGCTGCTGAATGCCAGTGTTGCTACTTCCTAAAAAATGGCCTTGAAGCAACTTTTGCTGGTGGCTCAGTTTCTACCCCCGAAGTAGCTAGTTTGTAAATAACAACGAGTAACAATGTAAATGTTTCAGAGCTGCTAACACTGTCCTAAGGAGTTTACAAGCCATTGCCTGTCTGAATAAGTCACCTTTATAAACTGGAGAGAAAAAAACTCACTTGTAACACTGAGTTCATCACTCACTCATGCATTGATTTGTGCAATGTTCTGCAGAGTTTTTATAGTTTGTTTGTTTTTTTTTCTTTTTGACACAGGGTCTTGCTCTGTAGCTCAGACAGGTCTTTTGCTCACTATGAACCCCAGACAGGCCTTGGATTCACAACAATTCTCTTGCCTTTCCCCCTATTTCTTACCTCAAGTGCTGGATTACAGGTGCTTGTCACAATGCCTGGGTCTCATTGGATGATGTTTGTTTGTTTTTTTCTTTTTTTTGAGACAGGTTTCTCTGTGTAGCCTTGTCTATCCTGGGATTTGCTCTGTAAACCAGGCTGGTCTCAGACTCGGAGACTCGCCTGCCATTGCCTCCCAAGTACTAAGATTAAAGGCATGCACCACTACCATCCAGTTTTACTTTCCTTTCTTTTAAAATTTTATTATCTAGAGTTACATAAGGCCACCTTCACATCTTCACATACCTACTGAGCACTAGAAAGTCGCAGAGTGAAGAAAGATGGGTGAATTTCCCAAACCCTCAGGAAGATCCCAGGCAACTCTGAACAGACAAACAGGAGAAGATAAGCTGCTTGCTGGTGTGTCATTATGAAGAATGAAAAGGTCAAGGCGCGATGGCAGTCCTGTAGCCAGGGTATTGGGGAAATGTTTCTGAAAGGCAATTCTGGAAAGCATTATCCCTATTAAGACTTCCCGCTAATAATCATCCTCATTCTTGTCCTATCAGGAAGGTATGGGGTATCCTCTATTTTGTTATTCTGTGAAACCAAAAAACAAAACAAAAGAAAACAAACAACAACACAACAAAAACCCTGAGTGGTTTACCCAAAGTCATGGACTCATAAAGAACTCCATGTGGGTCTCCATCCTATATCCTCTGGCATCAGAGTATCAGACAGTAAACCTGATTTCTGCTGCTGGACTGATTTTAAATGGGTTATGGGATATATGGAGGTTTCCATTTAGGTGGGGCCCAAAGGTGGGATCCTATCTCTAACAGGCCCATCCAAGCACCTGACAAGAGAGTGGCCAGAACCAGACTCGCTCTTCTGAACCCACTTAAGATTCCTCATGCATTAGACTGGTTTCTAGGTCTGGGGTTGTAGGGGCTGGGTCTTCCTGCTTCAGACCTTCTGACACATGAGCTGCTGGCCTTGAAAACTCCCTTAGCCCCTAACACTTCCCCTCTGCTTTTAGCTTTAGGCAACAGCTGGTACCCCAACCTCCCAAGCATCACTGAGACCAAAACAGTCCCTGGACACGAAAGGGAAGCCAGGCTGCAGGACAGCAGATGGCTGCTCCACCCAGCCCAGGGCAGCTGTCTCCTCTCTCCTCCCTGTCACTCTGAGGCAGGGTGGTCCTTCCACTTCACTTCCTCCCCTCCTCCCTCTTCCTCCGTCCCTTGAGCTTTCCAAAGCCTATTCAAGAGCCACGTTTAAATTTGTTTTCAGGACTTGCTGTGTAATGTTAAGCCACTAGATGAATTTCTTTGACTCCATTTCCTCATCTATAAAATGGGTAGGGATAGTATAAAGCATGTAAATTGTGAGGCTAAGGTGATTAGTGATTTCACACTGCTTAGAAAGATGACAAAGAACTGGTTTCCGTGGTTGTATAAACAATGTCCTAGGACATCAGATCCAAGCCAAGATGGGTGGTGGGATGGGAGTACTCAGCACGTAAGAGGCCCCTCACTTCTTAGAGACTGTGTTTATAATGTCCTTGTCTTTCCAGTTCCAGGCTGCTGCTTTTTGATCCCAGCTCCACTGTGCCTGCCAAGTCTTCTCGCTAAGTCCTGACCTAGCCACATAACTCCTCAGCTGACATTCTGCAGCGGATGCCCCCATTGCCACCTTCTGGTCCTTCAGAACTCGCCAGTCCTATCATTCTGCACCCCGACCCTCACCCTCATCCTAGGAAATGTGGCCTCCAGTGTGGTGGAGGGGGAGGGGAGCTGTTTGCACTAGCTTTTTCCTCCCCCAGAGGTTCCCTCCCATCCGTTCCCTCTGCCTTCCCTAACCGGGCTAGCGGCCAGATGAACGCGGTTCCTGAAAGAAGGAAGAGTGAGCAAGAGACCGCAACTCAGAACTGCAGTTTCTCAGCTTGAAAAAGACAATGAGAAAAGAGATCTCTCAAGATCAAAGGAGGGGATGAAACAATACGTGAACGCGGGGGAAACTAGGAAGTGGCGTTGGAATGGAGTGACGGCTAAAGGGTCACGCCAGGTGTCCAAGCAAGCTGCACCCCCCACCCCCCGCCTTTTTATTCGCAGACTCCGGCCTCCCACCCCCATGGGGCATTGCAAGACCCAAACCGCCGGAGGTACCGCAGGAGATCAATGGAAGAGGAGAGGATAGGGCGGGGGCAATCAAAGAGAAGTGGGGTCCAGAGGGAGGCCAGAGGCAGAAAGCATGCGGCTGGGCCCCGCGCCTCCGAGGAAGCCATGCGAGGGTGACCTGGGATGCTCTCCTCTCCGCGGCCCCCTCCCTTCCCAGGGGGCGGCCCACATCCAGGCCGGGGCCCGGGCGGGGCGGCGCCGGCAAGGATGAATAATTGAGGTAGAGGGGAGGAGGAAGAGGAGCGGCGGAGGAAGAGCGGGAGGCGGGAGCCGCCCGCGCAGGGTCCTCCCCACTCCGCACCCCACCCGCTCCGCCGCCCGGAAGTCGCTCCCCGCCTCCTGCTCCGCCAACATGGCCGCGAAGTCGGATGGAGCGGCGGCCGCGGCCGGCCCGGGGCCCGAGGGGCCGGCGGGAGCAGCCCGGGGCGGGGCGGGAGGGCGCGGGGAGGCGGCGGCGGGGACCGCGGGCCCCGGCCCGGAGGCGGCGGCGGGCCCGGGGCCGCGCTACGAGCTGCGGGACTGCTGCTGGGTGCTGTGCGCGCTGCTCGTGTTCTTCTCCGACGGCGCCACCGACCTGTGGCTGGCGGCCTCCTACTACCTGCAGGGTCAGAGCACCTACTTCGGCCTCACCCTGCTCTTCGTGCTGCTGCCCTCGCTGGTCGTCCAGCTGCTCAGCTTCCGCTGGTTCGTCTACGACTACTCGGAGCCCGCGGAGACCCCGGGACCCGCCGTCAGCACCAAGGACAGCGACATAGTCGGCGCCGCCATCAGCACCAAGGACAGTGCCGTCGCCTTCCGGACCAAAGAAGGTAGCCCCGAGCTGGTCCCCCGGCCCGCACCGTCCTCGGCCAGCGCCTACCGCCGCCGCTGCTGCCGCCTCTGCGTCTGGCTGCTGCAGACCCTCGTTCACCTCCTGCAGCTTGGCCAGGTCTGGAGGTAGGAAAAGGGCGGGTGAAGGAAGCTTGAGTTCTGGGAGTGGGATGCCGCCCCAGATTTGCTCTGGCTTTTCTAGCCCACCCTGCTCCTGTCCTGACCCTCACCCCGACCCACTCCGTTGCAGCTCTGACTGATCCCAGTCAGCTCATCACCTCTGCCAAACTCCGCTGGACCCCAGATTCATAGCTTTGATTTGGCTAACGGGACGAGAAGGGACCAGAGATCCTTAGTATTGTGTGAGCAAGGAGGAGTCAGGGAGCGTGGGGGACGAGTGCTTCTTGGAACAGAGCCACAGGGATCCTCGCAGTCCTGACCCCTTCTCCATGCCCAGATACCAAGGCTCGCCTTAGAAAAGCGCTCACAGGCACTCGGCTCAGAACCGCGACCCATCCCAACATCCTGGGAGAGGCAGGCTAGGAGGCAGCTAAATGACTATCCCGCCTAAACTTCCTGGTTTTGTTGGGAAAGGGTGTGGGGTGAACCCAGTTCAGCACTCTTTGGCTCCTACTTCCTAACGCCACAGTGCTCCCATCCCCCACAAGGGCCCAGAGAGATTTGGACTCTTGACTTGAAACCTTGACTCTAACACTAGATGGCCACTGGCTGCCCCTTAGTCCTCAGACCGGAAAACAACGCTGGGGCTTCAGTCACGCTGCTCACTTCCAGGCTTCATCCTGTGCCAGCCTGTAGAGTGCCTGCTGGGCTGAGTTAATTGGAGAGAGGGGGAATTCTAAATCACAGCCCCCCTCAAATCAGAATCACTCCAGTTCTTTGCGCTGTACCCTGCAGTGACAACATGAATTTGCTTACTGTGAGCTCTTAGGCACACCTCCTCCCCCCTCCGAGTCTGTCTCCTCACCTGTGAAGTGAGGGGGAATCTCTACTCTTCCCATCTCACGGACTTACTGTCCCAGTTTTTTAACCTGTTGGAATGATCAGGGGAGGTCTGCGTGAGGACACTGCAGACTAGAGCATATTTTAGGAATGCCAGGGATTACCATGATTATAACGATGTGTGGAAAGCATGGGAAAGCCACTCTGCAGACATAGTAGATGGCTATTTGCTCTGTTGCAATTTTAGTGCATCTGCCTGGCTCGGAAGACATTGTTCTGAGCTGAACATTGGGAAGTGGACCCCTGGTGTCTGCCCCAGCTGCTCGCTTGCTGTGTGTCACCCTTGTTATGCTGCCAATTCCCTCTCTGCCTCAGTTTCCCCATCTTCACCTGCCAAGATGATGTGTATATTCCACTTTTCTTGCCCTGGAGTAGGGAGAACAGGGAAACACTGTCCGTGGTCTTATTATTATTAGCTTGACACACACAAATATTCATGTCTACATCCAGGAACTAATCTGCATTTATCATTCTGTGCCCAAGTGGGCAGATGGTGGGTTATTTTTAGATTCTGAAATGGTAACTTCCTATTCTGGGTAGCCAAAGCTTCATCCCCCTTTCCCTTCAACCTAAAGCAGGCCAGCTGCCCCACGACTCACAGGCCACCTCCTCCCCATTCAGAACCCATGAACATGAAGCTAATGGGAATCTTCTTTCTTGAGTAGAAATTGAGTTTCCCTCAAAGAGAGAAAAATGACCATAGATGGGCATCCCAGGGGAGTGGCTGGAAATGGCTAAGGGTCCACTGAACTCCCTGGCTCTAATATACTAGAACTCTCTCCACCGCTTCCACCGTTCTACCCTGGGGAGGCGAGAGTTGGAATAAGATGGCTTGGAAGGGGCAACAATCAAAGAAGCCCAACCTGTGGCAGTGGCTTGTGTCCATTGCGTAGGATTTCTAAAACTCAGAAGCTCTCGGGGGGGAAAAAGGAAGAAAATTGGTTGTAATAGTATTAGGCCTGTAAAAATCTTAGACCGGGTGTGCATGGTCCTAGTTTTTAAATTTTCCTCTTGATGGCATTTATTTGAGCATTCACTCTGACACTTGAACTCTAATTCACAATGCTATCGCAGGCTCACCTTTATGAAGGGCTCGCTTTCTGCCGAGCGTCGCGGTTGCCTTTTTTTTTTTTTTTTAACCTTCGGTCTCTTCTGTGTCTTTTCTAACAATCCTGTCATGTGGTTAGTATTATAATTTTCACTTGGCGGTTGAGGGAAAGGAGGCTGAGAGAGGGGGGCACCCTTGCCCAAGGTCACACAGTGAGTAACTGGGAACGTTGGAACTCAAGATTCTGCATCTTCAAAGCCCAGAGTTCAACTTATCCACCTGGCAATTCTGCCACCAACGTGTCCTCCAAAGCTTCAAGAATTATGAGTCTGAGATTGTAGATTACACTACGATAGAAAGTCCAGCTTCTGTGGCGTGGAGATAAGAATGTGAGGAGACAGGGAGGCAGTCCAGCCCTGCGGGTAACGATGAGGAGACTGTATTGTGGGAAAATGCTGGGTTTGGGGAGGGTGTGTTTTTGGAGGACTTACATTTTCATCTTGGTTTGAAAGTGACCTTGGGCCATTTCTGAGCCTCAGTTTCCCTGTGTGTGAAGTGATATGATTCGATGTGGCGTTCTGAAGGTGTGGTATCTTTCTCAAGATCCATAACGAGGCGGTACAGTACCATGTGGCCACCTGCTGCCCCGAGCAGCTTAAGGTCATCAAGGTCAATTTGGGGGTCTTCTCCCAATACCCTTTTTGTGTCCAGGTTTCAGTACTGTCTCCTCTGCCTCCTAATGTGCCTGCCCTTTGGAGAGGTTTTGAAATGAGTTGGTCATCTGCTGGGTACTTCACTCCCTGCATAAGCACAGAAACCACTTACAGAAAGGAGTGAGGCTGGGGTCTACAGAGAGTGGAAAGCAATTACCGACAGCTTGACTGTTCAGTAAATTCAGACTCTGCAGTCAGTTAGGAGAGATCTCAGAGAAACGGCTGCTGGGAGTGAGGTGTGCACGCCAGGCCACATTAAGCAGGCTGCAGTTCTGGCTCCGGGTCTGGTATTATTGAATGCTCTGGACCCTCATCCCACAAGCTTTGGATTCTTAAACTGCCAAGGGCCGGGTAAATAGAAACATTCAGAGAAGGCAGAGAGAAGCCACGCAGTCAGGTGTGCCTAGAAATTAGGCTGTGTTGGCACAACGTGTTGGTTTACCGTGTAAGGTGCCCCAGCAGATGCTCTGACCAGTAAGGCTGGTTGACAGGAGGAAGCCGAGCCCTTCAGGGTGAAGCCTGAGAGATTGCTCACCAGTCTGTTCCTGATTCCACACTCTGGTTCTGAATTTCAATCCGAAAGAGAATTTCAACTTTTTGGGCCTGTATAGTGCCTTCAAAGGCAGAAGGGTTGCATAGACATAGGTGCATGGGGTGTCAGGCAAGGGGGTGTCACGGGAAGCGAGTGTTCTAGATGAGACAGTGAGAACACCTGGTCCTTCTAAAGGTGCCATGAGAAATCATGGATCTGGCATTGCTGGGTCTTTATTTTTCAAGGGAAATGGGAAATTAGAAAATCAACTACTAAGAATTTTAAAAAAAGAGTGCCGTGAGGGACAGTGAACTGGCTCAGTGAGTCCAGGTGCTGCCACCAAGCCTGCCTGACTTTCCTCTCCAGGATCCACACGGCAGAAGGAGACACTGACCCCTATAAGTTGTTTGCTGACCTCTACACTGTGTGTGCGCGCGCACACACACACACACACACACACACAGACACGAACTTGCACATGCACACGCACACGCACACGCACACACAGGCACATAACTTTAAAAATAGCATCAGCCAAAGGAAACATCGGAAGGGGTGTTCTTCCTATAACCTAAGGCAAACACCTCACAAGAGGGAGGGTCCTTTCACGAAGATGTTACTAGTTAGGACATAAAAGGAGGGAGTCCATAGACAGCACAGCTGCCGCCTTGCAGCCAGGGCTGTGTGAGATGGTCAAGGGTGTGCTAAAACCTTCCCTCCGTGGTTACGATACAGCCATTCATCAGGTGAGGAAGCAAAACTCGGAGGAGTCCAGGAACTTGACTGAGGTTAGAGGGGTAGGTTGGGGGAAGGGAGGTGCCTACCCAGCTTTGTCTTGTTCCCAAACCCAGCTGCAACCCCATTATGACATACTTGCTGTGTTTCAGTATCCTGGGGAAATGCCTTGAAGCAGTAACACACTCAGCTCCCGGGAGAAGAGCAAACAGATCCTTTGGTGGGATTTGAATCTGGCTGTGGGCTGGACACCAGCCTGTTCTTATCCACCTCCCACCCCCAGCCCTCTGAGCTGTTAAGCCACGGAGGGCTGTTAAGCCAATTAAAGTCCCAGCTCTGCCTCCTCTGACCCCGTAGGCAGCAAAGCAGTAAGCCATGAATCCCCGCTCTCCCTAATCTTGAACTCATGGGCCCCGACTTTGCCAGATAAGCATGGCTTCCTAAGCCAATTAGTGTGAGGAGAGCTGGCATGGGATCCCTCCCAGGCTGTCAGAGTCTGAGCACCCTGAGGTGGGGAGGGTGGGGGGGGGCAGTGAGCTCCTGGGGCCTCCCTCTAACAGCTCACCAGAGTCCAGCTGTCCCGTCGCTGCCTGTGTGTGCCAGTGAGTCCTACACTCCAGGGGACTTGTGCAGTGAGTCAGTGCTGCTATGAAATTAGGCTCTGGGTTCCCCTCTGGGTTCCCAGCTCCCTCTGGGAGCTGGATCTTTTGGTGTACTGTGAAGAGCATGAACTCTGGATTCAGGGTCTCCATGAAAACCTTGCACCACTATTCTCTTAAGCCACCTAATCTCCATTCTTTCCAAAGTAGAGAGCATAATTGCACCTGTCTGCTTCTTGTGTTGTTTTGGGTTGAATGAGGTAACACGTACAATGTACTTTGCAGGGTCTGGCCCCATCGTTTAAGTATTCAAAACCCAGTGGCAGAGCAGATGAGATGTCTTGGCAGGTAAAGGAAACACCATGAGGCCTGACAACCTGAGATCAACCCAAGGGCCTCACATGGTGGAAGGAGGGAACCTGTGAGTTTCTCGTGTGAGCTGTGGCACACACATGCCGCCCTTACACATGTGCACAGGACATAAATAAATTTAAGTGTAGTATTAAAAAACTGGCAGCAAGCAGAGGTTAGCACCACTGTTCTGTGAGCAGTAGCCAGTGACGGGGTGGGGGCTGGGAGCCACAGTGACAAGGTGCTCATGTATTTAATCTCCAGATATTTATGGAGCACCTGCTGTATACCTGGAACTGTTCAACGTGCCAAGGATAAAGAAGTGATTAAGATGGCAGTGTGGACTGCAGTGGGTCACATAGCAGTAACGCTGTGTGAAAAGATGAAACGAGCTGGGGAGAGGGTCCAGTGGCCATGAGGAGCCTAGTCCCCACCTAAAAAGCCACATGTGCCTGTAACCCAAGTGTTGTGGCAGGGCATGGAGACAGGACGGTGGCTGGAACATCTTTTTGTAATGTCTGCTCTGGCTGCTGGATGAAGAATGGATAGGAGGGAGGTCAGGGTAAGTCTGGACACAGGAAGAATCTCGTAAGATCTCAGCGAGCAAGGATGGGGCTGGACCGGTGAGAGTGTGGCAGCAAGGGAAGGGCTCTACCTCAGGCTGGGCCAACAGGATCTCTTTCTTTCTCCCGTCCTTCCTCGGTTTCCCCATTCATACAGGTAATGACCACAACCCACTCCCTAGAACCTGCCATTTTCTGTGACTTTGGGCAAAAGTCAATATTTACCCTTGTCTTGGTAACGATGTTATCATCCTGTGGCTTAGGGTGTCATGACCTACATAATATACATATCATGTTGAGCACCTCGCCTGGAACACAGAAGCACTCGACTGTAATTAGCCCTTGCTGTTTTCATAATTATGTGTAATGTCAGTGACAAGTTAGGGTCTGTAGTCCTTCCAAACAATGTCTCGGTCGTCTCTCCATCATTTCAATCCTGGTCTCCATTTCCTGTGTGTTGGTTATGAGTCTAGGATTTTGAATCATCACACCCACATCTGAAGCATGTTTACAACCCCTTCACAAACGTTCCTCCCTGCACTGACTTGGCAGGCTTTTTCCAGGGGCCTCCCCACCCTCCTCCGGGGAGACCCTCCCCAGTGCATCCTGCACTCCGCCTTCCTTCCCCCTGCCATCAGGGCAGCCACAGTCCACAAGAGCTGCTCCTGACAGACACAGAGGCGGCACTTAGGCCCTGTCCTCTGTTTGATCTATAAAGACCACACAGGCGAGAAACCCTAGGGAGCCAGGGGAGAGAGGGCTGCGAGGAAATGGCTTTGAACCCCAGCAGCTGGGGCAAAGGTCTCTGGGGAGAGGAGGAGGCAGTCTGAGATCTACTCTGGCCTTTGCATTCACCACCCTGCCTTTGTGATGGTGTCCAGATTCTTACCCTGGGAAATGCTATCAGCCTCCCCCACCATGTCCCCTCCGCACCCCACTCCACCTAAAGGCAATTGGGGATCTTGGATCTGATACTCAGGAGCCCCAGGGTGCCCCTGGCTCCTCTCTCCCCCAGCCTCCATCAGGGCTCTTGGCTTCACTCTTTGTCTCCAGGCCCCAGAAGCAAGACACTAGTCCATGATGCCCAGAAACTGCTTCCTCCATCTGCCTCCTTTCTCACTCCCCACGAGGGAACCTCTACACACCCTTTGCACTGGTTGCTTCTGTGTTGTCAGAGAGGAAGGAGCCTCAATTAAGAAAATGCCTCTGTAAGATCCAGCTATAAGGCATTTTCTTAGTAATGATCAATGGGGGAGGGTCCAGCCCATTGTGTATGGGAGGACACCTCTGGGCACCTGGGTTATATAAGAAAGCAGGCTGAGCAAGCCACAAGGAGCAAGCCAGTAAGCAGCATCCCTTTGTGGCTTCTGCATCGGCTCCTGCCTCCAGGACCCTGTCCTGTTTGAGCTTCTGTCCTGACTTCCTCTGGTAATGTGAAACAGCAAGGTGGAAGCATAAGCTGAAGAAGCCCTTTCCTCCCCAATTTGACAGACCTTTTGGTGATGGTGTTTTGTTGCAGCAATAGAAACACCGAGACACCCTTCAGGGCCACACTCTGCATGCCTCTTTCTCGAAGCTTTCCCTGAACAAACCCTGCACCAACCACCCTTAGCCTTTCACACCGCTGTCCACTTCTTCATCCAGGGGAAAGTTGTCTTTATAAGCTAAGGTGAAAATTGCTTGGCAGTTTTTTGTTTGTTTGTTTACGGAAGAGTTATGCTTTCCAGCCTCACCCAAAAGTGTCTCTCTGAGAAGGGGTTTGATTAAGGGAGACTTCCACCTGCTAATTGGATTTGGGGTTTTGTTTATGTTTTGAGACAGGGTCTTACATAACCCTGGCTGGCCTCCGTGGCCACTGAGATGCTCAGTGGCCTTGAACTTCTAATCCCCTCAAGAGCTAGGATCACAAGGCGTGCACCACCACTCCCTGGTTTATGTAGTGCTGGAGAGCTTAGTCCATACTAGGTAAGCACTCCGTGACCTGAGCTACATCTCCAGCCCATAATTAGATAGTTCTTGCATTGTCTGAGGATTTTACCTCTGGTTTTTAGTTCACAAGAACATAAATAATTACATTCTTTTGTAATGTATTGTGAAAATGTTATAAAAATCAGATGTTTTGATGGACATGGTGGCACCTGCTTCTTTAATTCCAATACTTGGGACACAGTTTCAAGGCCAGCCTGGTCTACACTGAGAGTCAGCTAGGGCTACATAGAACAAGAACCCGCAGAACCAAAACCCTATCCCACTGCCTGCATGGTTTTCAATGATCCACCTGACCTCTCAACCTTGCTTTCTTCTGATCTTCGAAGAAGGGATAACAGTCCCTGTGTGAATGGCCATTGTGCAGGCATGTTGAATGAATGCAGGGAACATGTTTTATGCATTATCAAGCGTCATTCAGCACATAGTAGTGCTCAGTGTTAGCTAGCATTATTGACCCATTTTACAGATGTGAAGCTGAGTTACAGAGAAGGCTAGCCTTCCAGCTGGTAACAAAGCCAGGGCTGAAAACCACATGGTCAAGCCTCCTGAGCCCACCTGTGTGAGTTCTAAGCCACCCCACCTTTCTGCTAGTTAAGTGTATGTGATTGTAAAAGTTTAAAAATATATATATATATATACACACACACACACACACCTAGGAGAGGTCACTTGATCCTGGCTTAAGTTACAGGCAGTTGTGAGCTGCCTGATGTGGGTGCTGGGAGCTAGAGCAAGAGCAGCAAGTGCTTTTAACTGCTGAGCCATCTTTCCAGCTTTGATTAAATATATGTATTTTACTCTTCTGCGTGAGTGTGTGTTTGTGCCTTCATATGTGAGTGCAAGACTGGGTATGCTGTGGGCATGTGTAGAGGTCAGAGGACAGCCTTGGGTGAGTCTTAGCCTCACACCCTGAGGCAGGGTTTCTTGTTGCTTTGCATTTGTGTACAGCAGGTGATTTGGCCCACCACTTTCTGGGGATTTTCCTGTTTCTGCTTCTCATCTCACCAAAGGAGTACGCTTACCTTACTGCAACACACACACACACACACACACACACACCATCCATGGGTTCAGGGGATTCAAATGCTAGACTCCACACTTGCACACAAGTGCTGTACCCACTGACACACACACACACACACACACACACACACACACACACACCATTTTCTTATAGACAGATCAATCACATATTATTTTGGGAATGAGAAGAAAAAAATCAGAAAAGCATCTAAAATGTTTTATTTTAATGTAAAATAAAAGCCTGCTGCTAACATTCCAGGCTCTTCCTTAGCTATCCCCTGGGCTCATCACTCATTCCTGTCACAAGCCTGGGAGGCCTGGCCTTGTTCTTGCTACCTTTAGCAGCCTTGCACCTAGCCAGCTCCTGGTTCCAGCTCCTGTTCCTGCTGGAACAGGTTTTGGATTCATGGCTGCAGTATCAGAACTAGGGCAGTGTAAAAACCTGCAGCTTGGGCCCAGCAGTGAGGTTCGCTGGGACTCCAGCCTCAGCCTTCAGGTGCCAGGGGGCTAAGGGTAAGATGGAGCATGAAAACTTGAGTCCAGTTCCCCAGAGGTAAAAGGCCTAGACGGCTTAGGAGATAGAAGAAATAAAATTCCTTGTGTGAAATGGGTGCTTAATAACACTGGTTGAACCTTTGAGATCAGAGTCTTGGGCAAGTCATTTCCTGGGTCTGCCAAGTTCAGATGGGGGGCTTGAGGGTCTGGGGCTGAGTTTTCCCAGGGCTTGGGAAAGAAAACAGAGGAGAGGAGCATTTTGGGTCCCAGGCAGGTCAGGATATCAGCTGTAGCTGTAGCTGTAGCTGTGTGATCCTGGCTAGTGGTGCTTTGCCAGCCAGAGTTTATCTATAAGATAGAAGAGAATATGGTTCAGCCTCTGGGTTCTTTCAGAGGTGATGTCATCATGCGCCACAGAGCGCATCCTCAGAAAACAGCGTTGCTACTCTTATGGGCAAAGTCCATTCTATTGCTTAATAACCAAAGGGAAAGGAGATGGAGAGGAGCCCCCAGAGGTCCGAATCCTCAGTAATCCTCACCTACTGAGCCCCACCAAGGAAGATCCTTGTTCTGTGGCTCCATCACAGTGTGCACACAGAAGATCCAAGTTACAGGGAGGTGGGGTCTTTTGCATAAAAGCCAGAAGACCTCACAGCTCTTACAAGGGCACAAACGCCCACCAGCAGAGGGTGTGGAGGAGGCAGCTAACCCACAGAGATGTTGTAAGCAGTGACTTTCTTTTTCAGTTTAAAGGACAAACTAGATGACTGTAATGCCCCTTATGGTTCAAATTCACAGCCCTGACTTCGGGTCTTATATGCTGCTGGACTGTCATGCTGCAGGCCGAAATTTGGTGACATTTGGGGAGACCCAGCCTGGGATGTGTTTGCCCCCCATAATTTTATCTCACCTACTAGCAATTGCTTTCATTTTATGCATTTGCCTTTTAAATTCAATTCACTTGGTTTTTACACTGCTGGCATCGAATCCAGTACCTCGCACATGCTAGGCAAGTGCTGTATCCCTGAGCCATAGCCCTGGCATTGCCTTTTTTTTTTTTTAAGCAACATTTTAGTTTTTAGTATGCAAAATCCTAAACATATGCAAAAGCAGAGTGACTAGGCTGATGAACCTCCCATTGTGTCATTCACATCATTGATTCCTGGCCAAGCTGATTCTACAGAGTTCAGTGCTGTCCGCTGACTCTGTGGGGTCCGAGGTGTTCTTTGTCGGCACTGTCTAATGTGGTAGCCTCCAGACACCAACCACAGAGCCCTTAGAATGGAAGCAGTGGGGGGGGGGGGGGCTTGACTCCAATCTCCTGTGACATCTGAATTTAATTTAAGTGACTTTAATTTCTTCAAATTTATTTTTATTTTGTATGTATGAGCATTTTGCCTGTAGGTATATATGTGACCATGTGCAGGTACGCAGGCATCTGTAGGTCAGGGGACATTCTCCAGGGTCATTTCTTCCACCTTTGGTTTAAGGCTGGAGTCTCTCATTGGCTTGGAACCTAAGAAGGCTAGACTAGCTGGCCAATGAGCTTCCAGAGTTCAGCCTGTCTTAGACTCCCAGTTTGACATCATTACTGGGCTTGCAGGTATGTGGTACCATGCCTGGCTGACCTTTCTTTTCTTTTCTTTTTTCCTTTTTTTTTTTTTTAATGTATAGAAGTGTTTTGCCTGCACCTGGCCTACACATGTGTGTGCTGGGTGCCTGTAAGGGTAGATCAGAAGTGGCCATCGGATCCCCTGGAACTGGATTTATGGGTGGTTGTGAGCCACCGCATAGGTGCTGAGAACCAAAGCCAGGTCCTCTGCAAGAGCAACAAACTCCCCAAAGCACACACGGGTTTTCTTTTAAAATCACGTGATAGTTCTTTTTAATTAGTCGCCATCATTTTCAACTTGGGACTTTCCATTTTGCATTAATATCCTAATTGCTGGCTGGCCTTGAAAAAATTAGAAGGGAAAACAAAATGAAGCCCCTATGGTTGAATTGAATCCCCTCTTCTCCCAGGGTGTGGGTGGTTGAGCTAAAGTGTGGCTGCCCCTTTAGATAGGGCATGCCTCTAAAGCTCCCCAGAGCCCCAGAAAATGAAATCAGCCTAATCCTCAGAGCATTGGCATTCAAAGGTCCAACTCTGCTTCTGGAATCTTTGCCAGAGCACAAGCAACCAGATGTGAATCTGTCTCTCTGTGTTAGTTTCCAGGTACCTTCAAATATCACCAGGCAATTGGAATCACCACCCCTTCCCACTGCTTCCTGACATCCTAGCTCCTGCCCAGGGGATAGGAGGTAGAGTGCAAACAAAGGACTTTCAGAGCCCTGAGCTTTAGTCTCTCCTGCACATTACCAACCCATGACATAGATGGCAAAGTTGAGGTCCAGAGAAAGAAGGGAAGTGAGAAGCCATAACCTGGTCCCAAATACTTTGTTCTAGAGCAGCTCTCTGTATTTCTACTAAACAAGAACGTGGATGCTGGCTGGGTGCTGGGGAGAGAGGGCAGAATGAGAGAAAGTCACAGGTTTTTTTAGTTAGGGCCTAAAATCAGTGGCCGGAAGTATTTGGCCTGCTGCCAGCAGAGAAGAGGGGCTGTGACTCTGCAGAGGCCTGTGAAGGAGGAGGGAGACAGCCTGGCTTCCAGCACCACATGAAATGGGAGCCAAACGTGTAAAGTCACATTCTTTACTGACATTTAGGATTCTTTTGGCTGCCAACCCCAGGGAGGGCCTATTTTCGCATTCTTGCAGGAGTGCTTATAATCGAGGCACAAACCAATGGGAAGAGATGTTGAAGCCATCCTTCCTGGGCTGTGGGACCCACAGCATAGTGGGGTCCAGGCGCCCTTAGATCTATGTCCTGGTGAAATGAGGGACATCACCAGTGCTTTCCAGCTGTTGGGCTTGGGCTGAGTCCCTTCTTCAAATGTCTGATTTCTCTCTCTCTCTCTCTCTCTCTCTCTCTCTCTCTCTCTCTCTAAGCCTATCCTTTTCTCTCACCTGGCAACTGACCCACCCTCCACTCTTGTCCTAGCGTAGTGAGCTCTCCACAGCAGCCAACCGTTACCTCTACATCTACTGCCCTTTTAGAACCTTCCTGGGTCATGGGATGAAGGCTGAATCAGACAGTGACCCCTCATCTCCCACTCCCCCTCACTTACCTCAGGACATTTGCTCAAGTTGTTTCCTCCACCAGAATCTGTCTCTCTCCCCCTTCACTTGCTTAGCTCACATGTCCAACTCAGCCTGCTCAGTAGTCCTGACTTCCAGGGAATCTTTCCTGATTGCAGAACCTTCTCCAGTCCCATTGGTATCCTCCGTGTTGGAGCAGAAGACCTTGTCTGGACATAACATGTTTTTCTCCTGTTTAAAGGATGATTTAATCAATGCCCAGGCCTCCGTTATTAAAAATAGTTCCTGCAGATGGGTGGAATATCTGTTTGTCTGCTCCTGTGTCTACCATAGCTCTCAGCACATAGTAGGTACTCAGAAGTGTTTGGGAAATAAACATCAAGTGGGGCTGACAAGATAGTTCAATGACGGAGCACGTGCTTAGCATGTACAGGGCCGTGGATACCCGTCCTCCCCAAACCCCACCACCACGTCAAATGAACCTTTCCTTTGCTGAGATTCCGTATCCTCATCAGAAGATGGGCTCCTGTTCACAGACGTTATGTGGCTGCAGTGAAGATTTTAGCAAGATACAAAACAGAATGTATTGGATGAATGGCAGTTACTTTCTGCAGTGGGTAGAGACCTCCCCAAAGAGAAACTGCCTGTTGAGCTCACCTAGCCAGGTCTCCTCTGGCCCTCTGTTCTTAAGGACAGCTTCAGTGGGACAGCCAGCCTTGGCAGAAATTACCCTCCTTCAGTTAGCAATTCTGACTTTTTGTTTTGTTTTTAAGTGGTCTCACTTTGTAGCACAGACTAACTTGGAAGTTACTATGTAGCACAGGCTGGCCTTGAACTCACAGAAATCCTTGCGCCTCAGCTTCCTTGTTTTGTATTTTGAGATAGGGTCTCACTCTATAACCTAGGCTAACCTCAGACTGGTAATCCTGCTTCAGCTGCCTGAGAAGATCACAGAATCACAAGCAAGCGCCATTGTGCAAGTTCCAGGTTTCCTTCCTGACAAGGCCTCTGAGCTGACAACAGGATGCCCTGTTTAAGTGTCTGAACCACACTACCTCTTTCTGGCTTCCCAGTTTCGATGAGAGGTTGGTGCTTAATGTGAGTTGATCTCATCAGTGAGCCCTTGCATACTGTTCATCATACAAAGAAGTGAAGGGCTTGGGGGTAGGAGTCCTGCTGCCTCCCCAGCCCCACCCTCGGCCTGCACTGCCACAGGACAGGGCCCATGTTGGAGACAGAGTTCTCAGCAGGCCTACAGGCTGCTTCCCGGATGCAGCAGGCAGAGCGGGGGAGCCTCTGGAAGCTGCTGTGGTTTTGGCCCAGAGCCCCGAGGGGGAGCGGGGAGGGGCGAGAACACACGTTCAGAAGCGCGGGGACCGACAGATGGAGGAGCTGAAGATGTGAGAGACACAGACAGACAGAGAGGAACCCAGAGTCAGGAAGAAGAGAATCAAGCAGGGGAGGACGGCTGGAAAACGGGCAGTCATGCCGAGCCACGAGCTGAGCAGCAGGCCAGCAGATGGACCAGTCAGTGAAGGACCAGAAGCCCCAGGCAGACAGACCCACAAGAAGAAAAACAAAGCTTGTGTCCACAGGGCAGACAGGCTGGTCCCAGAGCCCAGGTCAGACTGTCAGATGAACATAGTATCTGAAGAACAGGATGGTTGATATGTAGTTCACAGCATTAGACAGGTGGGCTGGCGCAGGGTCCAGCAAGAGACCCACAGATTGACCATGGTAAAGGAATGGCTAGAGAAGACTGACATTCAGGGAGCTGACACCACCAACAATGACCTGGGGACTGAGGCCAGGCTTTCCTTTCTGAATGGAGACTAGAAACAATGACAGAAATATTACCTCATGCTAGAGACCCCATCTCTCTCCTGGGGTAAGCCAGGTGCTGAGCCCAGAAGTTTCTCAGGAACACTGACCTCCCTCATGTCCACTCCCAGACCTTCCATGACGTTTGCTATAGAAGATGCTGGGTCACAGGGGTGACCTGGTAGGGGAAGAAGAGTGAGTTCTGTCCATTTGTTGACCCTGCTGTGTGCTCATGGAGGTCATAGGGTCCTGAGGGATCCCTGGGTCTGGAACAGGTGGATTCAAACACTAACTCTTTGCATCTCTACTTCTCAGGCCGGGCCTTTTTGCTCCCAGCCCCATCTCTTTATGCTCACTGGTTCTTTAGATTGCTCTTCTAGAGCACGCTTCTTCTCTCTTAGCAGGAGACTGTGAGTCAGAGGCTGGCAAGATGGCTCAGGAGGCAAAGGCACTTGCTACCAGGCCTCACCACTTGATTTTGATCCCTGGGTCTTACATGGGAGAGGAGAGAGCTGACTCCTGCAGGATATTCCCATCCTCCCCATGTGACACATACATGCCCCCCTCCCCCACACAGTAATGAATGCAATAATATTTTGTTTGTTTTAGAGACAGGAAGTTAGAAGCGACACAACAGGGTTCACATCTGCAATCCTAAATCTTGGGAGGATAAAGCAGGAGCAATCTCATGACTTTGAGGCCATTTTGGAATATTTAGCAAATTCCAGGCCAGCCAGAACTACAGAGCAAGACACTGTCTCGTCTCTATAACCTTGTAACGTGGGGACACAGCCTGCAGTGGCCTGTAGGTTAACAGCACTGATGCAAAGCCTGCTCAGCCCGGGCTTCAGGCCATTGGCAACTGAGAATCATAGAGTAGCCTAGCCAGGCTAGAGGGGCACCAGGGAAGACTTCCTGGATGAAGAACAACAGAATGCATGAGGAGTGGGGTGCTGGGAGGTGTTCTGTCTTTGCACAGCCTGAGCCAGAGAAGCCCGGGACCTGGGAAGACCAGGAAGGACACACACAAGACTTGTCGGTTCATTCAACATTTGTCCCTGCCTTCTCCCTGTGCAAAAGCAGAGGTCGCTCTGGTGACCAATACAAACAGGGTCCCTGCCTCATGGAGCACTAGTGACGGAAAAGAGAGAAAATGTCTAGGAGCCGTGAATGGGACTCAGTTGGCAGGATGCTTGCATAGCGCACACAAAGCCCCGGGAATGATCCCCGTGCTTCACAAGCAGGGGGATGTGGTGTCTCTCACCTATGCTCCCAGCACCCAGGAGATGAAGGCTGGAGGATCAGAAAAAAAGATGGGATGGACTAGACTGATCCTTGGAGGCGGGAGGCACCAACGTGGGATGGGTGGCTTTTTCTAAGAATGTGTTAGGGAGCTGATGAGCCAGCCGCAGCAGGATCTGAGGAAGGTTGTTCCAGGCTGAGCACGCGACAAGTACGGAAGTCCTGAGTCTGGAGCAAGTCTGGCAGGGAACTCCTGATGCAGCTGGGGTGTGGAGAACAAGCAGACAGTGGTTTGAGATACAGTGAGAGAAACGGGCAAGCCAGATGGTTGGGAGCCGGCAAGCTGAGGGGAGAAGGTTGAGGTCTGTTTTGAATGTGAGAAGAGGCTGGTGCAAGGCTTCCAGAAAGGAAATGACCTGATCTGCTGGGCTTTAAGAATTCCCTGCTGGAGGGGGGTACTGGGAAGAGAGGAGGGAGGGGGCACCCTTGGGATGTAAAGTAAATATAAACTGGGAAAAAAAAAAATCCCTGCTGGTTGCTATGTGTAGAATGGACTGTAGGGGGCAGGAGTGGGTGGACAGAGACCCCGCTGGGAAGGCTGCTGTGGTTGTCCTGGCAAGAGATGACAGTGCCTCACCCAAGAAATGGATGGGAGTGGCCTGGATAGCAACTCCGGTTTTCTCGTCTTGAGATGGGGTGCTTTCTGTGGGTGTTACCAGCCCCACCCATGGTGACATCTGCTTCTTTCGACTTCCTTTCACACTGAGCAGGAGGTAGCGTGCAGTGGGAGTTCCTGGAGGAGGTTTGAGAGCAGTTGCTTAGCGGCCAGAAGGAGCCTGAGACCTCCACTCAGTACATGCTCCTCTTCTCTCCACCACCACTATGTGCACAAACCTCCACAGTTTGCAAATTACTGTTAGCTCTATCACTTGATGTTTACAATGGGGAGGGGGGGAAGTAAGGTTCAGGGAGGCAGAGACCCAAGGCTTCAAAGCAGAGTGCAGGGCAGGGCTGGGACACAAACCTACAAACCCATTATACAGCCATCTTGCCTTTGGGATCTTCGTTCTGGTGACTGTGGCACAGACAGGGTGACAGGTGCCTGCCCTGTCCCAGAGAAAGGGAAACTGAAGCCAGGGAAATGAGGTTCCATGTCCTGGTCAGTGTCCCTTTAAGACCCCAGTGGCTCAGCATCTATCAAGCATCAAATGTAAATTATATATAACCAGATGAAAGCCAAGTTGCAAATGACTAGCTGACATCATGTTGTGTTTTGCAGACATTTAATTAAACATGGATTAATTTCGATTCTGCAGTTCTTTCCCCGTGTTTTGAAGCCAATTGTCCCCACAAGCCTCCAACACTGTCATGAGCACAGGAGCACCCCACAGGCCCCTGGTAGAAAGTAGTTCTTGCTGGCTGGAAGGAGCAGCAACTGCCTTGGTTCCATCGTCAAGAGGACAAGAGTGAGGCCGTGCTCAAAAAGGCCTTTTGTCCCTGGGCTACAGTGTAGTTTCTGTGCTACCCTCAGACCCTCAAGCTCCACGGCAGAAGCCTCTTTCCCACCTCTCCCCATCCCAGTCCTGGACACTATGAGCCCTTTGTCTGTGGTTAGCTGGAAACTGGCAGAGGGAAGAGCAGGAGTGGGCGGGGAGGTAACAGGAGGCCTGCCAGGTGGTGACGATGCTGGCAGGGCTGGCACCTCCCTCAGCCTAACCTGGGCGGAAACAGATGGTCTTCTAGCCTCAGAGAAACTTCCAGGGTATTGCTTTTCCCCAGCTCCCCAGGCCCCTTCACGTTGGGCCAGCTGGCCTCTCCTTTCTCTTCGAAGTCAGAGCCACAGGCATGAGGAAGAAAGTGAGCTGGAGGGCTGGGGAGGTGGAGGCCCGGAATGAAGGTCTGTGTTCAGGGGCCTTACGGATGGCCATCCCAGGTCATTCTCTTCTGTTCTGCTGCACCACTGCCTCTGCTCAACCCTGTCAGCATGGAGGACCAGCCCCAGCCTCTGCATGGCATCCCTCCAAGCCAGCCCTCCGAGTGCACTTTCGAGGCTCCAAGCTGATCCTATCGCCACCAGTTCTGGGGTTCAGAATCCAAATGACGCCAGTCCAGATTCCTTTTTTTTTTTTTTTTCAGGGATGGAAACCAGAGCCTCGCATATACTAAGCATGCACTCCACTGCTGAGTATCATCCCGCCCTACCCGCCCCCTAGCCCTGCAGCCTGGAACTGGCTGCAGAATTTGATGAACTTTCTCAATATGATGAATTATAAAATTCTGGTCTTTCTGTGCCCCTGTCTCATTGGACCTGTCTAGGCCCGGCCCAACAAACCTCAGCTTATCTCCTGAAAGTGCATGGGCTCTCATCCTCTCTGCCCCTTGCATCTGCCTGTTCTTCTGAATGCCCTCCTCTATGTCCTCAAGTGTGTACAAGTGCGGGTGTGCATGCATTCGTGCGTGCGTGCGTGCGTGTGTGTGTGTGTGTGTGTGTGTGTATGTGTGTGTCAATTTTACTTATTTGTATTGTATGTGTATGGGTGTTTTGTCTGCAAGTATGTTTGTGCACCATGTGAATGCAGTGCCCACAGAAGAAAGCATTTGATCCCTGGAAAAGAAGGTACAGAGCTGCCGTGTGGATGCTTGGGATAGACCCCTGGTCCTCTGGAAGAGAAGCCACTTCTTAGAGCCAATGAGCTATCTCCCAAGCTTCCCCCACCCCCACACTAGTGGTTTTATTGTATTTTATTGCTCAATTGGTTTATTGATTTGTTTTTTGTTTTCCCAAGACCAAGTCTCTTTTTGTAGCCCAAACTGGTCCTCCTGACTCAACCTCCCAAGTGTTGGGATTACAGAGAACGCGTGCTTTAAAACCGAAATCAAAACCACGGCTTGGTGGTGCCTCAGGAGGGAGGTGGAGGCAGGAAGATCCAGCTTGAGCTAAGGCGTCTGAGGTCAGCCTGGGTCACATGACAATCTACCTTAAAATCCAACAAAATACTGGCATGGTGGCGCGTACCTGTAACACCAGCACTCTGAAGGTGGAGGCAGGAGGATTGGGACTTCAAAGTCATCTTGAGCTACTTAGTTCTATACCAGCCTGGACTACAAGCAATAATGTCAGGAAAGGAAGAAAAAGAGAGAAGAATGGGGGAGGGAGAGAAAAGCTATTTCTTGCAGAAAGCCTTCCCTGACTTCCCTCCCCCGACAAATAAGAAGAGTTTCCCATCTCTCCCGCATGGAAGCGTGAGACATGTACGGGCAAACCTCATACAGAGCTAGGCAGAAGCACACCAACTCTATGACTAAACGCTGCTGGCTGCAGGAATCCTATGTGTGAGTGGGGGTCGAGAGCAGGAGACCCAGAGAAACGGACGACATGGGGAGATAGCTTTTAACTCATCAGAGAAACAGTCCAGTCCTGGGCCACTCAGCAGCCAATGAAACAGTCCCTTTCCCCTCCCGGCTACCAGGTGGGGATGGGTCAGCAGCTTTAATTGGGGTCAAGAGTACCCCAAATTATATTTTCTCGGACACTTTTTGGGGAGAGAATCCCCCAAAAAGATGACTTAGAACGCCATCTCGGGGTGGGGGGACCCCTGTCATTATGATATGGAGGCCCTGTAGCACCACGGTGCCTTTCACACTCTGTCAGCACACCATGTGTAGAGTTGGTCCCCTGGTTCCAATGTCCTAGAAATGCCAGCACTTTCCGATCCCTCGTGCCTCAGTTTGAGATTCAGGCAATAGGTCACTGCCTCGGCGCTGGACACTCTCCATCTGTTTTCTGGGGAAGCCACTTCTAGAGAATTCCTCTGTGGGTTAGAGGAAGGGCTGACCTGTCATATTCATCAAAGATTTTCAGGGGCTGGGGAGAGACAGGCTCTGTGGTCACAGGGGGAAATTAGACTCAATTGCCATACCACGTGGGCACTGCTCTTTACCTTCCATCCTCTCTGCTGCCTGGGGAGAAGTGAGCCTGGACTCAACAGAGTGAATTAGAAGAAGAGTCGGGACCTGAACTCCAGCCTCGGATCCTTCCCTACCTGCTCCAAGGTTATCAGGGCTTGAATACAAGCTTGCAGCTAGCTATGTATTCATTCATCTGTGGACTGAGCACCTACTGTGTGGCGAGAGCTGAGCGTGCTGCATTTAGCAGGCGATGCAGTCGCTGAAGGAGATGTGAGCCTGGCCAGGAAGCTCTACCCGCGCAGTAGCAGAATGGGGTGGGGGTGGGAGGTAGGCTGAGGGGAGGTGGTCAGCAGAAGCCTGATATTTGAAACAAGAGTGAGACTTACCTAGGGACTGGAATGGAGTTAAGGAACTGGGAGGGGTGTTTTGGGTAAAAGGAACAGCAAGTGTAAAAGTCCAGTGGTGACACAGACCGCCATATGCCCTGAAACGTGTGGCCTGTCAGCAACTATTAAGTTTGTTGGGTGAGCAGCTTCCCTGAGGCCAGGGAGCAGTGAGCGGGTCAGGACTGTGGCCTGGCACCAGCTGTGGTCCACACAGGAGACCCATGGCCAAATCTCTTCAAGTTTCCAGTAAGAAGCGGTGTGGTCTGTGATTCGTACCTGGAATTGAGTTCTGATTCCGCTGTTGGCTAGCTGTGTATGACCTTGGGCAAAAGCTATGGTCTCTGGCTCCCAGTTCCTTCCTCTAAACTGGAGATGAGGATAGAACTAAGCTAAGAGCTAACGCGTGCGCTCAGCGCTCTGCACCACACCAGGAGAGACCAGCCCACTTTTCAGCCCCAGGGTAGGTCCTGGAGGTGGGAATCTTGCAAGCGGGACAGAGGCTGGGGTGGGGAAGCGCCAGCCCGCAGGAGCCTGGACCTGAGCACCACCTCCCCCGCAGGTACCTGCGTGCCCTGTACCTGGGGCTGCAGAGCCGCTGGCGCGGGGAGCGGCTGCGGCGACACTTCTACTGGCGGATGCTGTTCGAGAGCGCAGACGTGAGCATGCTGCGTCTGCTGGAGACCTTCCTGCGCAGCGCGCCCCAGCTGGTGCTGCAGCTCAGCCTGCTGCTTCACCGCGGCCAGGAGCCTGAACTGCTGACTGGTGAGCCCCACCCGCCACCCGCCACCCGCTGGCCCGCCGGGATACCCTGCGCCTCGCCCCCCCAAGGCAGGGCTGCGTGGCCAGGGGTTAGGGAACCACAAGCCCTCACCACCCTCTAGGCCTCTCCAGACCTCCCCTCCCGTCTGACTTGTCTTTTCCACTCTGCCACCGCGCCTAAGACACTCTGGGCTCCTCTCTTTCCCTTCCCTATTGCCAGGACAGACCATAGCTTGCCTCTCCCCTTCACTCCCTCCAACAAACTTTAGGCCCATGAGGGAGTCCTCCGCCCTCTCTGTTCTACAAACTGTTTGAGCCCCAGCCTGCATCCTGTGGAGACCCCTTGCTTTACAGACCTGCCCGGTTACCATCGGTTTCCAGGGAGTATGTCCACCTCTCCCTTCGCTGGGTGCCCTGGTCTCCTCCCTTGACCTGGCCATGCACACCCCCGCAGTGCTCCTTCTGACACACGCCAGTCCCAGGCAGTCCGTGTCCACAGAGAAGCCGCGTCACCTGTCTCTCAAGCAGTTCATGCTCTTCCCACCCATGCCCTGCCTAACTTCCCCTCCATGTCTCAAGGCTCCCTCACTAGCTCTCAGGGCCCCTGGGGACACCTTCTGTCCTGTCTCCGGCCCTGAACGCAAGGTCTCCTGGGGGATTCCCCCTCCCTAGTTCTGCTTAGCTTTCCTTGCCCCTCTATACCCAGACTCATATCTTCTAATGGTCTCCTAACTCTTTCATGACCTAACAATCCCTTCTTGACCTCCTCTTCTACTCCCAGAGTCCTGGACCCTAATTTCCCACCCTCCACCAAGACCTCTGAACCCCACCTACCTCATACTAGAATCCTAGACTTGATGCCAGTGGAGATCAAAATCACCCCAGTGTATTTCCCTTTAAGCTCCCATACCCACAGAGGCATCCAACCTCACTCCCCAACTCCACCCCCATCTCCTTGCCCTTGAACACCAGATCCTCCTCACACCTGATCCTCAGACCCTGACAGCTGCTCAGAACCCAGGTCCTGACCCAGAACCTCCTCCTCTCCAGACCCCAACCTGGACCCACCCCTAACCCAGCCCCACCCCACCCCTACCCTGTCTCCACAGCTCTCTCCATCTCCGCCTCCCTTGTGTCCCTGGCCTGGACGCTGGCATCCTACCAGAAGGTGCTGAGAGACTCAAGAGACGACAAGCGGCCCCTGTCCTACAAGGGCGCCGTGGTCCAAGTGCTATGGCACCTCTTCACCATTGCGGCCCGCACGCTGGCCTTCGCCCTCTTTGCCAGCGTGTACAAGCTCTACTTCGGCATCTTCATCGTAGCCCACTGGTGCGTCATGACCTTCTGGGTCATCCAGGGCGAGACAGACTTCTGCATGTCCAAGTGGGAGGAGATCATCTACAACATGGTGGTGGGCATCATCTACGTCTTCTGCTGGTTCAATGTCAAGGAGGGCCGCAGCCGCCGCAGGGTGGCCCTCTACTACTGCATCGTGCTGCTCGAGAACGCAGCGCTCACCGGCCTCTGGTACTCCAGCCGCGACTTCGCCACCGACTCCTTCTCACTCATCCTGGTCTGCGTGGTGGCCTCCAGCTTCGCCCTGGGCATATTCTTTATGTGTGTCTATTACTGTCTCCTCCACCCCAACGGCCCCATGCTGGGTCCCCAGGCACCTGGCTGCATCTTCCCTGAAGCCCCGGGACCCTGTGCCCCTCCAGCTGATGCCATCACAAGCCCGCCGAGGTCCCTGCCGAGGACTACAGGCACTGAGCGGGATGGGGCCTCAGTGGGAGGTGAGCGAGCCGGGACCCCCACACCGCCGGTCTTCCAGGTGCGGCCTGGCTTGCCTCCCACCCCAGTGGCTCGCCCCTCGCGGACAGAGGGGCCTGTCATTCGGATTGACCTGCCTCGGAAAAAGTACCCCGCGTGGGATGCTCATTTTATTGACCGGAGGCTCAGGAAGACCATCCTGGCGCTGGAGTATTCTTCACCTGCCACGCCCCGGTTGCAGTACCGGAGCATGGGCACCTCCCAGGAGCTGCTGGAGTATGAGACCACAGTGTAGGCACAGTCTGCCTCCCAAAAGAGACAGGCATGGCTGACCCCACATTGACCACAGTGTTGAGTCTGGATTTCAGGGCCACCAGGATAAGTGGAAGTAGATCTTTGGATCCAAGAGTGGTCTCTTAGGGGAAAGGGTGGCCCTGTGGAGGCCCCAGGCCTCATTTTTAGCCCTGTGGCCCATTCCCTAAGTTCCCCTGTACCAGGGCACAGGGCATCAATTGGTGCTACCCCCTCATGAACTGCCCCACTCTCATGGGGATGCCATGTTATGCTTGGCACAGGGGTCTTCACCCCTTCCCCTTTCATTCCACATCATCCCTGGTGGGCCTGCAAGAGAAAGGGCATGGCCTGGGGCCCAGAGTACCCCTCAGGGAGTGTGGGGGAAGGGCTGCCTTGTGGTGGGAGGGGATCTCTGAGAGAAGGATGGGGAAGGCTGTGGGGAGTATCAGATGAGTTGGGGGGGTCTCTGGACAGGGTTGGCACACTTCCTGTAGGAAGGGGGGCTGGACAGGAGAAGAATCAGAGGGGAGAGAATTTGGGGATCTGATTGTACACGTGTTGGAAGGATACAGAACCCAAAGGAGTGAGGGCTGACAGCAATATGAAGGGGCACAAGTGTGGGGTGAGGTGCCTCTGCTTGGGATGTGCACTTGGGAGGAGCCCTGTTATGGATGAGGTCTGGACCCCTCAGGTGAAAGGTTACAGGTGCTGTTTGTTCTAGATGTGCATCTGGGATGTTCCCTATAGGTGAGGCTCTCAAGCACATCAGGTAAAATGTCTGGGAAGCTACTCTGTCTAGCTCAACTATAGGTAAGGTCCAGCACCCTGACAGAGGACGTGATGGGGAAACATCTTAGTTCTAGAATCCTCTTGATAATGTGTCCTAGGGAGCTGCTGGTCTTTCTTAAGGATCAAGGACACTGGAGCCCTGGGGCTCTGATGTGGGCAGTTCTAGCTTCTGCCATGGGTGGTGAGGGAGTGAGGGAGAAGACATGGAAGCATGGACCACATGGGACATTCTAGAATGATGCTGTAGTTCTAGGCTGCCAGGCTTTATGGGAGTTCTAGGCCCTCTTCCACGTCCCCAGCCTTATTGTCTCTATAAGAAAATTGTCCTCGGGACCCTTGAGACATTTCTACTGTCAAGTGGTCCTCAGCTGGAAAAAAAAAAATAGCTCTGGGGATGTGACATAAATTTTGGCTCCCTGCCATCTTACTGCTGAGCTTCTCTGGGGCAGCACCTGGGAAACTAACTTGCTTTGCCTCACCTGTGACCCATTCCCACGGTCCAGACATCCTGGGTTGCACAAGGACCACTCATCCTGGGATGTGCCCTTGGCCTGGGACAGCAGGTCTTGACTGGCATGCAAGACGTGGACTGGGAGGTAGGCAGCAATGAGAAGTGGAAGATGAAGCTCTAGCAGGACCTAGAGTCCCCTGTCACTCCCCTATGCCAAGTGAGGTGAGCTCACTGGAAGGGGACAGCCAGGAACTGTAGGGGCAAGTGCAGAAGGGGCTGGAAGTGTGAACCCTAGACTATGCAAATAAGAATTGTTGAGCCCTCCATCCCCGGCTCAGCCTCTCTTGGAGTTACAGACAGAAAGTTGAGGCCAGAGTGGCAGCTACTCTCACAAGGTCCCATCAGTGCGGATGTGGCAGTGATTGATTTGCTGAGGATGGGGGGAGTGAGCCACACTCAGGGTGAGGCTGAGAGGGCACACTGCATGTGTGCACACGTGAGCACGCATCATCTCCGGGATACGAGCCACCGTGCCTGGCACCGTGAGTGGCTGCACCTGTTCTGTCAGCGCAGAACACTTTTTCCCTCCTTCTGCCTCCCCTATCCCCCCGCCCCCAAGAGGCCTCCAGAGTGACAGGTAGCTCCATCCTCACCCAGGCCTGCTCTGAGGGAGCCATCCATTCTCTTTTTCCCTCTACCCAGGACTAGCTTTGAAGACTAATGCCACGGCCAGCTCTGCACATGTCACAATCTGTAAGACAGAGCATTGAGGATGGGCCCGAAACCCAAGCAGCCTGTTTCTGCAGGGCTCATGGTGCCAGGAACTGTCACTCCATGGCTCTCTTCCCCTGTATGCTGCCGCACCCCTACGAGAGCTATACACTCATCCCACACATCCGTAAGGTGATATCTGGGCTACCCTTGACAAGTTATTTTATACTCCCGGCCCCCAAATGGCCCCATGGATGCTCCATTCTCCAGCAGCCTAGAAGGAAAGGTTCCAGATCCTTTGGCTGGTTGCTGTAGGAGGTCAGGGCAGGCCGGATGAGCAAAGCTAGGCATGGCTTGAGGCTGCTGGAAAGCTAAGGCCACGTTTTTCATCCTGTTCTCACAGAGCTTTTTCCAGGACCCAGCCTGCAAGATCTGAGCACCAGGGAAGGTCATGGTCAAAGGGCCTTCACCTTTCTTACTATGTAGACAGAGCTCATCTCCCCAAAGTATTACCCCCACCCCACCCCCAGCCCCAACCTTCCTGGCCTGAGGCCTCTCATTACTGGCCTATGTTTTTGCTTCACTAAGGCAGAAGAATCAGAGTGGGGGCAGGCCCTATCTTGTTGGAGCTGTTTTTTGGTTCCTTTCTGTGACACAATCTACCTCAGCTGGTCTCTTTCCCCTGTTACAACTGGACCCTAGTCCTCTGCTCCTGCTCCCAGACCATCAACCAAACCTGGCTTCTTAGTCCCTCCCTTGACTCCTTTAAGGTTCTTTCAGTGAGAGAGGGCTTTAGAACCACAACCTCAAAGGAAGGAGCACAGCAGGTCCCCGAAGTCACCTGTCCTTCATAGACATTCTAGAGAAGACACAGAGAGGGCCATACATTTGCCCAAGGTCATGTAGCAAGCAAATGGAACCACGGGGTTTCCCTGTGTATCAATAAAAGTTAAGTCTGTCTTAACTTCTTCAGGAGCAGCAGATAATAGGACATCTTGGGGACGGAAATACTAGGCAGGGCCTGGCCTGATATCTAACCCTGAGACCCTCCCTTCCAAACGTAGAACCCTCCTCCTACTCTGTGAGCTCCCACCCTCAAACCAACTCCAGCTGCTGGCTGTGCTCCTCAAACCCCCACAGTCACCTCACACCCCTGACTGTACCTCCACTCACCAACATACCATGTGCCTTGTAATGGTCACCCCAGCGCGGGCCTCCACCCTCCCCTGCAGGGACTGTCTAGAGATGTGGGCTTGATCTCTTCCTCCCATCCCCCTCAAATCTGCCTTACTCTCAGCCAGATCCTCCCTGCACCTTCGTCTCACCGAAGTGTATCACCTGAGAGCGGGGAGGAGGGCAAGGCAGAGAATGTGCAGACTTCCAGGGGAGAACCTAAAAGGCTTGGGGCAGTCATCCCTAAGCACTCCCCCAAAGACTAAGATTCTGCAGGCCCCTTCCTTGCAGCTTGCCTGGGTCTGGAGTCTAAAAAGGCCTGACAGTGGGAGGAAGGTTCTCTGGGGTCTGGGGCAGGGTGCATGAGCACAAATTCAGACACTGCCAGAAGGAAAGAGGGGTGAATAGAAGCAAAACTGTGGTAACAGGCAGAAGGAGGGGGTTCTGTGCCAACTGGGCAAAGAGGTGCGGGCTTTGGAAAGCAACCTACTGGCCACCAGTTTGAGGCTTCTACTGCATCTGCCCTCCAGGAAAGTCGGGAGCCTCTGGGGTTGGCTGGGTCCAACCCTAAATGTTTCTCTGGTTGTCTGGTGAACTCCAGGTCCCTGGCTGTTCCCCGGCCTGATAAAGGGTTGGCTGCTTGGGATCTGGAGTCATGTCCGGTTTGGGAGCTCCTGGTTCCGAGGGACTCTCTCCAAGTAGAGGAAGAGTCTAGGCACGGGTTTCTAACTGAATGCCAAGAGCCCTGATCCCATCCTCTGCTGCCCCACCACTCAGGCATCAGCCTCCTTCCCAGACTGAGCCAGGGTGAGGCTGCAGGGGTGTGGGGGAGGGGCTGAAATCTCTAGGCAAGTGCTCTGTGGTGTCAAAATGGAAGGACAAGGGTGAGTGCCAATTTTCACAGGGAGCATGGGGGAGGGGCCGGGTTCCCCTTTCATGTAGTCAAGGATACTTCTGAGGCCCTGGGCTTAGGGAGACAGGACACATGTCCCTTTCTGGTTGGGACACTGAGTTCTTGGTTGCTACTGGTAAATACAAGTAGAGGAAGAATCAAACAGGACTTTGCAGATGGGGCAAGGAAGATCCAGTCCAACAGGTCTGATTCCTGGAGGCAGAATCCACAGGAGTGTCCCATGCTCAGCCCCTTCCACTGTAACCTCACACCAAGGCCACCCCCTGCTCAGCATCTCTGGCCTTTATTCTATGCACAGCTCTCTGAGAGTCCCCAGGCCAGGCTGGATGGTGGGAGCTCAGGATACTGCAATAATTTCAGAGCAGAGAGGGCAGCCACAGAAGGGAGGAGGACATTCCTCTCCCCACCTTCACCCAAATGCCAGAATCCAGTCAGACCTAACAGGACTCTCTCCTTGCCCCTCTCCTGTCTGGTTTCCAAACATAAGAAGGGGTCTGAACATCCCCAGAGCCCTCAGGATTCCCAGAGGATTTTGTGGCTTTGAGAAGTTGTGTTGTTCCCCACCCCAAATAACACCTTAATAAATCATTAATTTCGCTAGCTTACATCAACAAGGTGAGTGGACTGCAGATGAATCGTAATGAAGGCTCATGTCAGCTTCCAGGACTCAAGTGTGAAGGACTTCTGAATTCCATATTGTATGGCTTAACACAGAATCCTCAAGAATACTCATGGATGCCAGGCCCTGCCTCTGCAGACCCTTGGGTGGGGCCTGGAACCCCCATATTGGGCGTTGGCGATTTAATTACCCAAGTTACTTCCTAGTTTACAGAGGGGCAGGCCCAGAGATGGAAGGCAGCCTGCCCGAGCTTACACAGCAAGCTGGTGGTAATCTGGGACTAGAGCCAAGGTCCCTTGGGAGGGGATCCCACCAGAACACCTTCACCTCTGATACCGCCACGAGTCCACAGGAACCACTAGCCATGCTTAAGGGCCCGATTGCCCTGTCAGCACAACTCCAGGTGATTCTTCCCCGGGTTCTCGTTCCCGTCCGTCGTCAGCCCAAATGTTTGCCCGCTTCTTAGCCTGTTCCTAGGCCCACTTCCTGGTATTTACTACATCTGTGCCATTCCCAGCCCCCGCAGCCCGACTTGCCCTTCTGAGCTTTCCCTGGGCAGGGGAGGGGCCGTGCTGGGGCTTCTGTACTGAGACTTTTGTACACCACAGACTTTTTGTATATTTTTAATTTTGCTGCGACATGAGATATTAAAAGTCATTTCAGTACATTCTGCTTGTGTCCTGTTTGGCTATTCTGGTTCCGGACCAGGGAAAGGGACAAGGAAGAAGAGCCACCTCCCACCAAGTCCCAGCGCACCCTTTAAAGGCACTTGAGTCGGAAAGAGCAATGCATTTTCCAGTCCTCCTGCTGATTGGATAGAACATCCAACAATCAGCCAACCAGAATCTCAGCCTGAACTTTTCTAGGGATTATCTCCAAGCCCATTGTACAGAGAAAGGGAAAAAAGAGGAGATGTACTTTTCCAAGGTTGTAGAATGAATTCTTACGAAACAAGACTCAGCCTGAAGTTCCCAGCTCAACTAAAATATGAATTGAGGGTTTATGAGGTGTGTACCAAGGAAAAATTTTATGAATAGTGGCCCACCCTCAAGAGCTAACCTTGGGAATCTTGGGTCTAAGAGATGCTTTCCCATACAGGTTTATAATTTCCCTGTGCTGGGGACTGGGTACAAGACATTTGCCTAGGGGACATGCTGACCTGCACCCAGGCCAGAACCTAGCATAACGCTTCCCAAACTCCAAAGAAAACCAGTTTTATCAGGGGCCCACACCACTTGATCTTAGCCAAAAGGTTTCGAAGCAATAGAGGGGTTTATTTCAAATCCAGGGCTTTGCGTTTCAAAAGGTCTCTTCCAGGCATGGTGGCACACCATGGAATCCCGTGGGATGTGGAAACAGAGGAATCAGATATTCAAGGCAGCATGGGCTACATGAGCTCTCGTCTCTAGAAGAAAAATTGGGAAATGCTGGGAAATTCTGGTGTGAGGGGGTCTGAAGACCTCACTGTGAGGACCGCTACCTTACATCCTCCTGCTAGCCTGATGATGGTTTCTTGGTGTGGAGCGTCTCATGGCTCCCTGGTGCCTTCAGAATAAAATCAACCTTTTTAGCTGATGCCTACTATTTGGAAACTGGATCCTAAACACCATTTGATCCATGTATTAGTGGGAACCAGCAGTTCAACAAATAAACAAAATAAAAAACCCTAATAATGCAACCTAGAAGGAGGAAGGATTTATTTTAGCTCACCATTTCCATGGCAGCTGGTTCCATTTGTGTCAGGGCCGACGTGTGCTGATGCAGAGCATCGTGGCCAGAAGTCTGTGGCAGAGGACCGTGTCTTGCCTCGTGCCAGACAAGAGGCAGAGAGAGACAAAAAGCCACTTTCCTCCTCTTCAGCATCTGCTCCACCTGAGCTTTTAGCCGCTGGACAGTGCCATCTGTATTCAGGGCAGTCCTTCCCCTCAGTTGCTATGCCACAGGAGCGGAGTTCACAGACAAATGCAGAAGTGTGCTCACAGTAGTTAGGAGTCTGGTGTTTTCTGCTCATTTGTGGTTGGACCTAAGCTAGCTGGAGGCGCCTTTAAGAATGTGCAATCAGATGTCATTTCCGGTGGAACCAAGTTCTGGCCCGTGAGATGTGAGCAGGAGAACTTAGCACTACTTTAGGGTATCCCTTTAAAGGAGGGATGGCAGTCTGCTCTAAGCTTAAGGTACTGGCTGAATTAGATGGAGAGGCATCTTGAGATGGGGAGGGGAACCAACAGTATGGAACAATGGCAGCAAGACAGGATGTGCTGGGTCCCCACACACAGCACTGTTAGACCCATCTAGACTGTGTGCCTTGACTGTTGAGGTCACTGCTATGCGGCTCTCAGTTATAGCCAAATGGACCCTGGCTTGTGTGTTGGGCCCACTGGCTCCTAAGGGAAGGGATGTTTTATTTTTTGTTTTTAAGTGTGAGAGTATTTCCCTGAATATATGTCTGTGTACCAAGTGTGTGCCGGTGCCTAGAGGCCAGAAGAGGGCATCATCAGACTTCTTGGAACTGGAGTTTCAGGTGGTTGTGAGCTTCACTCGTTGGAGCTGGGAAATGAACTTGGGTCCATCAAGTGTACTTAATGGCTGAGCTATCTCTCCAGAATAAAAGGCGCAAAAGGAGAGCCCTTGGTGTCACCTGACTGATGGGCTTCACATCTGTTACTCGGCAGTCATCTTGCCTGCTATATGGCTTGCTAGGGTGCTTATGACATGGTCCACAGACCATGAGAGAAAACCATTTTCTCACAGTTCTGGAGGCAAAAGTCCAAGGTGTCTTGAGCTGGTTTCTCCTGAGGCTCTTTTCCTCGGCTTGCAGATCCAGTGTCCCACTTCATCATCAGGTGACCTCCTCTCTGTGTACTGATGCCACTAGTGTCTTTCTGTATGTGCCACATCTCTTCCTTTTCTTATACAGGCTCTTATGACAATAAGATTTCAACTTAATTGATTCTTCTTAAATATATACATATACGTGTGTGTGTGTGTGTGTGTGTGTGTTGGGCATAGTGGCATAAATCTTTACTCTTGAACTGGTAGGCAGAGGCAGATGGATCTCTGAGTTTAAGGCCAGCCTGGTCTACAGAACAAGTTCTGGGACAACCAGGGATAAACTGAGAAACCCTGTCTTGAAAAACAAACCAAAACAATATTTGTTTGCTTATTTTTACAGTACTTCGAATAGAACCCAACCCCCTTGCAAGCAAGACAAATGCTTTAATGCTGAACTGCATTCCAGGCCAACTTAATTATTGCTTTAAGAGATATTTCTAAGGGCTGAGGCTGTGGCTCAATTGGTAGTGTGCTTGTCTAGCGTGCACAAAGGCCCTGGGTTCCATCCCCAGCCCTGCACAAAGTGTAATCCCTGCACTAGGAAGGTAGAGGCAAGCAGGAGGAGCAGAACTTCAAAGTCACCTTTGTTTTCATAGCGAGTTTGAGGTCAGCCTGGGCTACATAGAACTCTATCTTAAATAAATAAATAAAAGCTATATATCCAAATGCTGTTATATACCAGGGGTTGATGCTTCAATATGTATACAACTTATCTCAGGAAACAACAAAGCAGAAAAATGTAAGGACATTGATGCCATTGTTGAGCTGCTCAGCTCACCAGCCCTGAAAACGCTCAGTATCAGACTTCTGCTGAGCCACCTGTGGTCGGAATTGGCTGTTTCTTGCAGCCAGAAGCGGCACAGCTCAGAAGCACGCGTTTGCTCAAGCTGCTCCCTCTGCCTAGAGAGAGCTAGCCTACCCTCACCCTTCAAGGCTGAGCAGGAATGCCCTTCTCACACACGCTGCTTGCTGTACAGCAGAGTTCTTCTAGGTCAGGTACAGCTGTCACATTTCCTCTCTCTGCCTAGGACTGCCATTGGCAATAACCCTTTCTTCCGCTGGGTGCAGGGGTGGTCTTTATTATCCTCTCCACGGCAAGCCAGGCAGCTGATTTAGCTGGGGCCTGACTGCCATGCTGATGATGCTGACAGCAGGGACTTTGCTGGCTCCACTTATCTCATTTTTGATTCACCGGCTGATTTTAGTAATGTACGTTATCGTTATGTTTCTGTTCTGTTTTGTCCCGAGAACAGCTTTCTGAGGAAGGCGCCATTATTATCCTGCCTTTAACACATGAGGACTCCAGAGGCGCTGAGACGTGAAGTAAATTGCTCAAGGTCATTCATGATTGAACCTAGGTCATCTGTCTCCGGCTGAGTTACTGACACTAAGCCCTTGATCTGCTCTTGGCTCTGGGGTGGCTGCAGCAGGCAGCACAGAGGCCATTTTATCTTTCTCGTCATCTCCAAATCACTCCTTGTCCTAGGTGAGATTCCAAGCTGTGACATTCAGTCCTATTAGTTATTCTTGGAATAATACAAGCTCCAACTTTATAGTTGGGGGCTGGGGGCGCTGAGGCCCAGAGAAAGGAAAGAGCTTGTAAAGCCCGTTACTGAAGCACCAGGACCACCCTTCACAACCCGCTGTCACAGCTGGGGGGTGGGAATTCCAGACTGGCTCCAGGGGTCAAGTGGCAATTCTGATGCTCAGAACAGAGTCAGGGATTGGCTTGCATATCCTGGTCTCTTCTCATTGGCCCAGCAGGCTGAGTGGAGGGAGGTCTCAAATCTTGGAGCTCAGGCATGACTGGCAGGATGTAGGGACTTCGGAGGAGAGGCTACCAAACTGCCTGGACCGTTTGCCTTCTGATGTGTGGAAAGAGATAGGAACGGCGAGTGCTGGGTGTCTCCTGTAGCTCCCACACCCAGGGGTAGTGAGAGCCCGGATGTGGTATAGTATACCCACCATTTCAAAAACCAGGAGAAGAACCCCAGACCGTGGCATCTGCTCCTTCCGGTCTGTGGCCTTGTGTCTTCCTTGTCGCGTCTCAGGGTTCGCCTTTCCATTGGGAAGGTAGGGAAGCTAGGGAAGCTGAGGCGCAGAGCTTAAGATACTCATTGCAGCCAGGGACATCAGCAAAACAGTTTTGAAGTTCCAGCACCCAGAACCCACAGGGGCTGTGGCCAGTGTGAATGGGCCGCTCTGGACATCCCCACACGTGCTCAATAAGGCAGGAAGCAGGTGAGCACTCCAGCAGTCTTGGACACTAGACTTCAGGCCCAGCCAGGCTGGAAGCCCCACATTCTCGGACTCGCCACGTGTGTTAAAACTCCCCAACCCCAATGTAGAATGCATGCCGAACACGACCCCTGTTTGACCTTGAGCCAGAATCTGCACAAGAGACTGGGTTTTTTTTTTTAATTAATGTAATAGAAATCATGGTCCCAGATACGGTAAGTAAGGGAGGTGAAATATGCCGAAAAGACAGTGAAGCATCCCGGGAGCCATAGATAAGGAAATAGAATTTGGTTATTTATTCATTTGCAATGCTAAGGACAGAACCCCGGGCCTGAAGGCTGCTAGGTACGTACTTGATACCTTCAGCTCTAGTAGTTAATATTTATTGGGTACTTAATATGTTCCAGGAGCTCTTCTAAGTGTGTTTTTTATTTTTATTTCATTTCATTATCTTTTCGAGACAGGGTTTTTTTCCGTGTAGCGTTGGCTGTCCCGGATTCCCAGCAACCCTCTTGCCTGTTCCTCCCAGGGTGCTGGGATTACAGGCGTGTGCCACCGTACCTGGTTCTTCCTCGTTTTTCTTCCTACTCAAACTATGAGGTCAAGCTGCATGTGGAAACTGAGGCGCAAGTGGTTAAGTAAGTAGCAGGCAGCCAGTCCCAAAAGCTCCCGTATACCATTCTCTGAGAAGTGATGATGATGATTTTAATCTTAACTTGCTTGGACACAGTTTGAAGCACTTTCCGCCCACTCTCTCATTTCTCGGGGAAAGGCTGGGTTTTCTCCTAGTGGGTACGGAGAAGCAGGCAGCAGGCTTTGAGGGGGCCTTTTACTGTCTTACCTTGCCAAAACAGTCCAGCAAAGTTGGCAGACATGGAGAATGACCCAGATGTGATCTCCAACGGGGGGGGGGTCCCCAGTCTGTTTCAACTGCGAAGCCCCTTGGACCATGTTTGGTTCCCACCCTTCAAGGCAGTGTTCTCCATCTGCCCCACCGCCACCGTCAGATGGGAGGGGCAGGAACTGTGGTGCTGGTGGAGTTTCCGACCAGGCAGGAAAAAGAACAAAGGAAATGGAGGGGGGTCTGGAGGGGGTGGCTAGGAGGGTGGCTGGCAAGAGGAGCCGGTTCACCATGGAATATGAAGCCAAGAAAGGGAAGAAGGTAGGTGGGAGTTTGAGAGGGACAGAGTTAAGAAATACTCCCGAAGTGGGGGGGGGTAGAGAGGTGAGCCGCACGGAGGTGGCAATTGGCACAAGGAAGGGGCCTTCCCTCTCCCTTGAAGGGATCTCCCTTTCTGTCCCTGGCAGCCAGACATCTGGGCTCCGCTCTAAGCTTCGCTCTTAGTGGCCTCTGCCATACTTGTTCGGAGAGACAGATTGAGTCTTCCTGGGAAACTGCTTCCTGGACATTCTGGTAGTAGCTTCCTACAGCCTCAGAGAAAGGGACGGACAGACAGCCAGCAGACACCTTCCCTGCTCACTCAGAGAGCAAGGCCCAGCCAAGGTGATTGTAGGCTGGCTAATTGCCCATCCAGGCTGGGGCCTCCCACCTGCTCCCTAGCTGTCTCCCAAGCTACACCTGCCCTCCCCACCTTTGTGCATGAACTCGCTCCTAAGGCCTCATCTTAAACCATCCCAAGACCCCTCCCCACCTTCCTCCTTTTCCTGTTTGTTACTGTTCCAACTCCCACCCCACCCTCATCCTCACAGAGCTCTCTTCACACAAAAGAATGTGTTGAGAATGTTTTATAAGGTACTCGCATGAAGTCAGTATGGTGCAGTCCCACAATCCTAGCTATTCTGGAGACTGATGCAGGAGGATTACAAATTTCAGATTAGCGTGAACCTGTCTCAAAATTGTGAAAGTGGGCTGGGGGTGTTGTTCCTTGACAGAATGCTTGCCTAGCGTGCGTAAGGAACCAGGTGTGAAAACCAAAACTGCAAATTGGTAAGAATTTTAAATGCAGGGAGGGCCGGGGGCACACAGCTCAGAGGCACGTGTGTGAGGCCCTAGATAAAGTCCCCAGTACTGACACACACACAAAATGTGCCTCATATGCATCACCGGAGCCACCATATGCACACACCCTTTCTTGGGTCTACATATTTATTCATGAGA
The DNA here is from genome assembly GCF_030254825.1 of Meriones unguiculatus. Classification (NCBI taxonomy): domain Eukaryota; kingdom Metazoa; phylum Chordata; class Mammalia; order Rodentia; family Muridae; genus Meriones; species Meriones unguiculatus. Next base: position 125,851,134 of record NC_083352.1, on the reverse strand, counting down.
CAGAATCTAGCAATGTAACCCATGCTGATCTTGAACCTACTATATAGCCCAGGCTGGCCTCAAACCCACAGCAACTCTCTGCCTCAGACTCCTGCCTCATTCAGTGAGGTCCATTCTTTTGACAGGTGCACTTCTTGGTGGCAGCTTGTCCTGTTTGTGCCTGTCTTTTGGGGAGCTAAGCAGCACAGCACACGTGTCACCAGAATTCGTGGTTTGCTTGGTGGGGGCATAAGTGGTCCCAGCACCCAACGCTGTAGAAACCGCCGAGGTAGTTCTAGAATGCCACAAGGAAGGGGAGCCGCCAGATTGCTGCCCCACGACTTTAGACTCAGTAGAACTAAGATGGGACCCAGGAAGCAGCGTCTCTCTCCAAGTCCCAGGTTTTACTGCGCTAGGCCAGGAATGCCCATCTCCAGCAGCAGCTCCTGAGCAAAGCTCACGTGTTCTCCGAACTTCAGCTGCTCTGCTGGCCTGTGTCCTGCATTCTGCCCCTGTAGCCCTGATCCATCCTGGGCCTTCTCATACAGACATCTCTGGATTAAACTTACATTTACTTATTTTGTATTTCTGACTCGCAAACAGGCCATAGCTTAACAAATGCCTGCACATCGTCCACTTGGTCCAGGGTGCTGTGGATGTTTTTAGTTTAGGATACGTAAACATGTTTTTGTTATAATCCCAAGTGGGGGAATTTTAGTTTGTTCACACCTGTTAATCGTCTCGTGCCCAGCGTGGTCTTTGCCAGCTGGAGTTAGTTGAATTCTGAGAACTTTGAAGGGTATAAATATGATGGCCCAGAGGGAGGAGGCGTGGGCGCTTGGAGGAGATGGAGGAGGACTGCTTGCTGCTCTTGTGGCTTGCTCGTTACTTGGACTTCTGGGTTTCCCGATGATGGACATTGGTATTGCCACCTTCCCCCAAATTCCTATGACCCTACCCAGCAGGAAGAAGTGAAGAGGGCTACGTCCTCTTCCCCTACAACCTTCCTTTTCCCCTGTCGGGGTTTGGGGAGTTGGAAGGGGAGGTATGAGCTTTAAGGAACCCCCGATAAAGTAGTGTTTGAAAAACTAGTGCCTACAGGTGGCACCCCAATGCGGATAGGCATAATGGGTAACTTTGCTTCTAATGTAGTAGAGGAGTCATCAGGTTTTGATGGGTCGGCAATGTTGTTTAAGAAGTTAGCAAAATAGTGGCTACTGCTGCTGGGTAGTCTGTTTTACTCTCGGAGGGGATTTTCTGCTTTTGCTTTGTATTCTTTATATATCCCATTTTGAAAAAGGTTAGGAGGAATGCTGAAAACTCAGAAGATTCACTCAATTCTCTTGTGTTAGAAAAAAAAAATTGCAGAATTGGCTATGCACCTAGAGAGTTTATGAATAGACGTTGAAGTGCTTGGAAAGCAAAAAGTGGCAGTGGAAGGAGAACAAAAGGGTTCAGGCCTGATGCCTGAGGGTGGAAATTTCCCACAGGATGAAAGAGGAAAGCAAATTAGGCTGGAAGGCATTTTGGCACCCTGCCCTGCTCCACACACTTTTGCTGCCAGGTGCCCAGAGCACCTGGGTGAGGCAAGAGGCTGGGAAGAGCAGGAGGCTGTACAGGGAAAATGAATTACTATCGAGCTAAGTGCACTGCCAGAGGAATTGTTTGGGGCTATGCAGGCACCATCAGCTTTCCCTGTCTTTGTGTAGCATATGCCTGCTACTGATGGTGGGGAGGCTTATGATGAGAGGAAATGGCATCCAATAGAAATGCTCGATTGTAAGAACTTTCAAGGGTGTGTTATAAAGTATGGACTGCATTCATGTTTCATTGAGCAAATGTTAAGTAACTGGGCTACCCAAAATAGACTTCTTCCCCAAGATTGGAAGGGACTGGTGTCGGCTGAATTAGAAGCTGGTCAGTATTACAATGCTTATCGTGGTGGAGAAATGAAGCCGCAGAAATAGAACAGCAGAACATAGCAGGGGAAATAAATGCCGTTAAAGATCAGTGGTTTGGTGAAGGGCGTTACGCTGATTTACGAGAACAAATCTGACACTGTAATTGAACAGTGCCATGTTGCAGCGTTAAGAGCATGGGCCGTGTTTGAGGAGCCTGGAAAAACATTCACCTGTTTTACTAAGGTGTAGTACAAGGCCCTGCAGAAGCCTTCCCTGAATTCTGACAGAGATTGGGTTCAACTGTAAATAGAGCCATATCAGACCCTGAGACCAGACAAGCATTGATGCTGATCTTGGTGTATGAGAATGCAAATATTGTGACTGTAAGAGCACTTAGACCATTAAGAGCATGAGCAGGCCCTGTAGACAAACGGGTAAGAGAGAGACCTGATGTTGGCTCTCAGGAGCATCATGCCAATATCGTAGGACGAGCTGTAGCTAGAAGTCTCAGAAATCAAAAAGCTGGGTGTCTTGTAATTTTTGGCCATTTAAGCTCAACAGGAAGTGAGTTAACGCTGAGGTACAATTACTCGCAGATGGTAACAAGCGGATTCTGGCTACAGTAGAATACAACAGCTCCCAGGGTTTTGTAGCCTCCTTGGCAAGGGAAACATTGGTCTGGGGATTGCCATTCCAAGAGGTAACTGCCACCGGGAAATGAACAGAGGGGCCTGTCAGTTCAAGGCCCCACAGTGAACAACAGGAGCAGTCTTTCCATTAGACCAGGAGGAGGAAAACTAGAACTAAAAATCTTGACCTTGAAGCACACTAACAAAGGCAGCACAACTTTGGATCTGGCTACAGAAAAACCTCTTGCCCTATCCCCGAGAGTTCACTGTTACAAATGTTTACGGTCCTTTGCCTTCAGGGATGATCTTGGGAAGAAGCAGATTGGTTTCTCGAGGATTTATTGTTCGTCCCTCTATGATAGATGGAGATTGCAAGGAAGAAATTAAAATCGTGGCATATGTAGAAAAAGATGCAAATTGATGCAGGGGATAGAACTGCTCAGCTGTTACTGTTTCCCAACATCAAGGGTAAAGCCACTCTGGCACTTGGTAGCACTGGAAAACGTGTTCTGGCAGACAGTGGCTAATGGTCAGAGACCCCAGTTAATGCTACAAATGAGTGGTGTTGAAATACAAGGTCTGGTAGATGACGGGAGTTGATGTCAGTATCCTTCCCCAAAATGGCCACTCCAGAAGGTTTATGCAGAGTTTATAGAAACTGGTAAATTATCTCAAACGAGACAAAGTGTACAGTGGATTAAATGTTCGGGACCAAAAGGGCAAACAGGGAAGTTGAGCCCCTATGTGGCTGACATACCCATACATTTATGGAGAAGGGATCTTTTCCCACAATGGGGCACTTAATATTCCTCAATCCCAGAGACAGCAAATGATGAAATTAGGGGTGAAATGGTAGATGCTCCTGGGGAAGGTATTTTGATATGTGTCAGCAAAAACAACCACAAGCTGTGCCCACTGTCCAAGTACAGGACATCAGAAACTGAGTTTCCAAATTTACAAGAGGGGCCACTGCGAAACCACCAACAGCCTTGCCCCTAAAATGGCTATCAAATATGCCCATGTGGCAAGAGCAGTGGCCCATAACAAGAAAAATTGCAGGCACTTGACCAACTGGTATAAGAGCAGCTGGAGGCTCAACAGTCTACCAGCCCATGGAATTCCCCTGTGGTTTTTTTTTTTTTAGAAAAGAAACCAGGAAGCCAGGTGAGGTGGTACACGCCTGTAATCCCAGCACTCAGTGAGGCAGAGGCAGGCAGATCTGAGGCCAGCCTGGTCTACAAAGTGAGTTCAGAACAACCAAGGCTACACAGAGAAACCCTGTCGTCAGTCAACCAATGGGTTCTTTACAACCTGGAATTCCTTTACCTCCTTTGGTTACCGAGATCTTGGCCTATAATAACTATTTAAAGGCTTGTTTTTCCACAACCACCCTAGCATGAGCAGGATAGGGAAAGGTTTGCTTTCTCAGCACCCACTCTTGAATAGTCATCCAATAAAGATACCTTTGGAAGGTACTTCCACAGGAAATGTTAAATAGTCCAACTTTAAGTCCATATTTTGTGCAACAACCTTTAGAAGCAATTCATAAGCAATTTCCTCATCTATCATTCATCATTACATGGATAATATTTTGTCAGCCGATTCTAATGCAGGTACTTTGGAAAAAATGTTTAAGGAAACACAAAGAATTCTGCCATGCTGGGGGTTACAGATTGCTCCAGAAAAAAATATACAGGGAAGCTTCACTTAGCTATTTGGGTTATAAAATAAGTCAACAACAACAAATCTACCACAGAAGGTACAGATCTGTAGGGATGAATTACAAACTCTTAACGCTTTTCAAAAATTAATGGGAGATATTAACTGGCTAAGGTCTAAAATTGGATTAAATATTTCTATGTTAAGTAATTTGTTTCAAACTTCACAAGGAAATTCAGCTTTAAACAGTCCAAAATGTCTAACAGCTGAAGCAGAAAGTTAACTCTGGTAGAACAAAGACTGCAAGGTTCATACGTGGATCAAATTGATTCTAAACTTGATTGTATTTTGGTCATTTTGCCTTCAACTCATTCTCCTGGGCAGGATTGTAGGATTTTTTTGGGAGCAATACCAATATCCATCATCAGGAAATCCAGAAGTCCAGGTAGCCAGCAAGCCAGCAATCCAACAAGAGCAGCAAACAGTCCTCCTCTGTCTCCTCCAAGCAACCGCTCCCTCCTTCCTTTAGGCCATCATGTTTATACCCTCAAACTCCTCAGAATTCAACTAACTCCAGCTGGCAAAGACCACGCTGCGCACGAGACAATTAACAGGTGTGGACAAGCTAAAATCCTCCACTTGGGATTATAACAAAAACATGTTTACATGCCATAAACCAAAACGTCCACAACACCTGGGCCTTGGCCATTCTTTGGATCTGGCTAGCAGGAGCTTCACCCTCCCTCCCCCCCCCCCCCCGGTAGTTAGAACAGAGGTTTGGGAAGTAGGATGCCCCATTGGCTGGTGTTTTAGTGCTCAGTCTGGGGGCTCCTTTGCTTCTCCATCTGAGAAAGGGGAGGCACAGGGCTGATCCTCCTACAGTTTTTAGGAGAATTAACATAGGTCTTGGAAATAGGACTGAGCTGGCGAGCACTCGGTAAAGCCAGTGCTATGGTTGTTGAGACTTTCCTGTCTTCCCCCAGGGCTTTGTGTCCCCCATTCGAAGGCTGGTGTTCCCAAAGGCTTCTCGCCAGGCTGCCTTCAGGAGCAATGTCAGTCGAAGGCCCCTCCACTCTATGCCTCTTTATCCCCCTGACTACCTCATCGACCCCCACATCCTGCTATGTGACTACCTGGAGAAAGAGGTCAAGGTGAGCATGGGACGAGAAGGGCAGGGAAGGAGTGGGGCTTAGAGGCACACCAACTCTGACACCCTGTGTCACATGAAGGAGGCTGCAGCTCTTGGGAACAGCCTCCGACCTCATGCCACTGGCTGCTCATCCTCCACAAATGATGCCCACCCACTGAGCCCCAGCATTTCCATCCCAACGTGGGGCTCAGAACCTACCCCCACAGGAGACTGAGTGGGAAACTGTGCTATGTTCCCGAAAGTTCAGCCTACTCATGAGATTTCTGTCTGAGGCTCCCTGCTATTCAGTGTCCAAGTTAAAAGCGAGGGAGAGGCTGGGCATGAGGCTGGCTGGTAGAGCACTGGCCTGGCGTTCTGCAGGCCCAGGCTGCATACCCAGCACACACGAGACAGGTCTGGAGGAGCTGGGGTGGGATATGGAGAAGCCTCAATAGCTTCACTTCCATTTTAGAACCACCGTGAAGGAGTGTTGGGGAGGGAAATAGGTCCTCGTTAAGCCAAAGATTGGTGTGAGGCAGGAATGAACAAGCAGGCTACTTGGTCAAATTTGAATTGCAGATGAGCAGTGATTATTTCTTTAGCATAAATATGTTCCAAATGTTAAATAGAACTAAGAGTACAAAAAACAATCCTAAAAAACAAAATTGCTGTTTTACTGACATCTTGTATTTTATCTGGCAACCCTATAAATAGAGAAAAGCCAGAAAATGAGTGTTTAACAAACCGAGGGCTGAGAATTTACAGAATAAAAAGGAAAGATGTGAGCGGTGAAATTCACCCAGAAGACTGCAATTAAAAGTAATAAAAAGTTAATTCTCATACCAAATAACATTTAAATGATAATGTTGTTATAACTAAGAATAGACGGGGAACTTGACTATTGACTGAGAGCATCATTTTTTTAAAGAGAAAATTATGTATTCAATGCTTATTTCCATTTAATCTGTAATGAGGTTGTTAAAAGGATTAAATGCCTTGGGGTAGGGAGAGCCACTGGGCAAGGAGATTCCCAGGGTTCCTGCAAGATTTCATAGCAGAACCTGCCCTGAGGCAGTTGTGGAGAAAGGGGATGGTCCAATGGATAAAGTGTTTGCTGTCAAATTTGAGGACCAGAGTTTCTATCCCCCAAACGGGTGGTCCTAAGACACAGTGTCACCTTGACAGGAAATGCAGAAGGGAGAATCCCAGGAAGATCAGGAGCCAGTCTGGCAAATGAAGTGTAAACAAGAGACCCAGCCTCAGACTGCCACACAGGTGCTGTGGCATGAGCCTGCACACACCCACGCACACACACACACACACAGGTGGCGTCTAGCCTACCTTGCAAAGAAGCTCTACATCTTATCTCCAACATGGCAGTGGGTGGAGGAGTGGCGAGCACTGTATTAGTGACACTTGCTTCCTGCAGAACCTCATAGTGAAATGGCCGTGTGTCAGTGTGTGTTAGCTGGCTAATATGGCACCTGCAGTTAAACCTGTTCCATACCTTCCAAGAGTCTGATACAGCCCAGGGAGAGCTATACATACATACTTGCTATGTATCCAAGGGTGACCTTGGACAATTTGCTTATTTTCGGTTTGTTTTGTTAGACAGGGTTTCTCTGTGTAGCCCTGGCTGTCCTGGAACTCGCTCTGTAGACCAGGCTGGCTTTGAACTCCTATTTGCCTGCCTCTGCCTCCCCATTGCTGGATTAAAGGAGCAGGACGCTGCCACCACTCAGCTGATCTCCCATGGCTGACCTTGGACTCTTAAACTTCCTGCTTCCACCTCCCAAGTGCTGGATGACAAGCCGCACTACAACCTGCCTGGCCTAACGCTTTCTAGCTATACTCCTAGGCCAGACTTTCAGTTAACTTTTAATCCTTAAAGAAAGGGTGTGTAGTTTGAAAAATATATACATATATATGTATATATGTGTGTGGGTGTGTGTACAAAAAAGTTTTAAAAGGTTGTGTTAATCGGGGCTGCTCTTTAGAGTAACAGACTGATGGAAGAGGGCAGAGATTAGACTGGTACAGGCTGTGGCCCAGCCAGTCCAATAAAAGCTGTCTTCTATCAGAAAAGCCAAGGATCTGGTAGTTATTCAGTCTATGAGGCTAAATGTCTCAGCTGGTCTTCAGTCTTTGTCGAAATCCTGAATTAGGTTCTAATATTGAAGGAATGTCTCAACAGTGAGGTAGATGAGTTTGCCAGCAAGAGTGAGAAAGCAGGCGAGATAAAAATAAAGCTTCCTTCTTCCACGTCACTTTACGTGGGCTGCCACCAGAGGGGTGACCCAGATTGAAGGCGGGTCTCACTTCAAATGAGCCGATCGGATCCTTCACAGGTGTGGCCAGGTGCTTGGGTTGGAGTTGATTCCATATATGTGGTCAAGTTGACAACCCAAATGACCCCATCACACAGGTTATTGATTTGGGCGTTTCAGCCTGTCCTACATTAACGAAGAGGCCAGAATTCTGGAAGCCCAAGGCCTCAGGGTGACGTCCCATTTCTCTCATCCAGTTCCTGGGCCACCTCACATGGGTGACTTCCTCCCTGAACCCCTCCAGCCGAGACGAGCTCCTGCAGCTGCTGGACACGGCCAGGGTGAGGCCCTGGGAAGGGCAGGGGCAGGGCGGTCCTCCCTTTTCCCCCTCCTACTCCCCGTTTCCCAGGGCCTCCGGTGATTCGACCCACCCCGCAGCAGCTGAAGGAGTTGCCTCTGAAGACCACGCCGGAGCAGGACAGCATCCTGAGCCTGTCCGCCCGCTGCCTGCTGCTCACCTGGCGGGACAACGAGGAGCTCATCCTGCGCATCCCCACGCACGAGATCGCTGCTGCCTCCTACCTTCAGGACGACGCGCTGCACCTGCTAGTGCTCAAGACTGGTGAGGTCACGGCAGACATCGCTATATTCGGACAGTAAGGGCGGAACGGGCTAAGGGGGCAGTCTGGCCTAGACTTGCAGGAGGTCGGCAAGGTAGGGGTGAAGACAGCAGGGGGAAGTTGTACTGGAAGGCGGGGATGCTTAGACCAAGGTCATCGTCCAAATGAAGGGTACAGAGAAAGAGGACATCACCCTCAACTCAGAAGGCAGGTCTGAGGAGAAGGGTGTGCTGGAGAGGGTAGAAACTTTGTGGCCATTACCTGGAGGCTGGGGCGGAGCTAAGGCCGGGGGCGGAGTCATAGGCCCAAGGTGGGGCCCAAAAGTCACTGTGCCAGTAGGACCCAAACAGGTGCTGGGCGGGGCCTTAGAGCAGGACGCCTCAGACTTGTGCAGTGGCCCTCCCGTTGGCCTCAGAAGGCCGCAAACGCCTGCTGCTGATCCCCGGCATCCCCTAGGTCTGGGCGTGGACCCGGTGCCGGCTGGCGTGGATGCCAGCCCGGGAGGTTCGGGTCGCGATCCGGGCCCTCCGGGCGCCGCGCCCGAGAAACGTCGGGTGGGCACGGCCGAGCGACGCCACACCATCTGCAGCCTGGACTGGCGCATGGCATGGGGCGGGGGAGCCGGTGCCGAGGCCCGAGCGGCAGGCGGCGGCGGCAGCCTGGAGCGACAGCGCGCCGGAGCCAGGGCGTCGGGCAGCTGGGAGAGGCGACAGACGTTCAGCGGTAGCTGGGAGCGGCGGCACGCGGGCGGCGGCGCGGGCAAGCCGGGTGGCAGCTGGGAGCGGCGACAGGCGGGTGGCGGCGTCGGCGGCAGCTGGGAGCGACGCCACCCCGGCCCCAACCCGCTGGATCCCCAGAACCCCAGCCCCGATGCCTACTGCAACCTGGTCATCCTGGCTGTGGCAAACAGGGTGAGTGCGAGGTAGTGTTGGCACAGCCGCTGTGTAGTCATTAACGGCACGAAGCACCGGCCCAAGACAAGAGACAACATTAACACTTAATCTCCCAGCAGCCTCTAGGGCGAATACGGGCATCTATATCCATTCCTTAGTGAAGGAAGCAGGCTCAAAGTTTAGGTAACTAAACGTCCTGTGAAGTTCAAAGCTTTAACTCTTGGTAACTAAAAAAGCCACTCAAGGCAGAAGCTTTGCTACCATCCAGGCCTGGTCCCGCCTGTCACCTCCCTGTCCCCATTCCCCCTCGCTTTCACTCATTTGATGTATGTTGTGGTTATTGTGTTTTTCGAGGCAGGGTTCTGGCCGTTCTGGAACTGGCTCTGTAGACCATGCTGGCCTCAAACTTGACTGCCTCTGCCTCCCAAGTGCTGGGATTAAAGGCATACACCACTATGCCCAGCTTGATATTTGAGTACCAGCTGTGTGCACCACACTGGGCTAAGCGCTGATGGTGAGGGGTTGACCAGTCCATTTCATGTTCTCCCTGGAGTACTCCATCTAGCAGGCACTCTCAAGATCTGAGCCTTTCAAGTGTTTTGTCTGCCCAGGGCCCAGGCCCTCTAAACATTAAATGAGTGTGCCTGTCTACAGGAAGAGGTGGCCAGTCCCAGGAAATGCACCGCAGTGGCTCACAACCCCATCCCGAGATGCCTTCTCGCTTGGCATTGGCGCACCTTCTCTGTCAGTAAATCCACTGGCCTTATTTTTAAATATATGCAAACCGTATGCCCATTCCCTACACGATTCAGACCCAGCTCCGTCTTCTCTCTCTGGGATTAATGTCTTGCTCTGCCCCATTGGCTCAGCCCTTCCTTACATGCTGAACTCTGCTGCCTCATCCAACACATGATCCTGAAAACCTAAGGGTGATGAAATAAAGGGAGAGACACGTGGACGGAAAAGCTAGGATCAGACGGGTCACGCTGGCTCTGGTAGGAAGGGAGTGGGTTGTGTGATAGGGAACAGAGGAAGAGATCCTGTCTCAACAGGAAAACCTAGTGTTTGTAGTGTTTAAACCGAAGAGTCAGAAGCGAGGGCCTGAAAATCGGCCCAGACAAAGGCAGCAGTGTGCCTTGGGTAATCAACTGGGGGAGATTTTAAGGTTTGGCCCTGGCCTGGTGGCGGAATGAAGAAGTAAAGGAGTTGCTTTCCAGGTGTCCGAGCTTCTAGCTCCCTGCCTGAGGCACAGTCTTCCCAAGCACAGCAGAGTTAACACCCCCAGTACCGGCATCAACTGATGCCTCCGGCCTGTGCTGAACCCGGATAGTCTGGAAGGCTTGTAGGCATTTGCTATAAAATGGGGGTCCCATCTGCTCTAGGGCCATGGCAATGTTCGAGTGGCCACAGATACCCACCCTAAATTACATTTTGGTTTTCACCTTAGGTTTTAGAGGGTTTTGTTTTTTTTTTTTTCCTCTCTATCTCCGTAAGCTATTGCTTTCTGTCTCTCTTGCTTGGAGAAGTGGATCCCTCCTCGAATGTGCAATCTCCAGCGTTCTGCCCAAGTCCCTCTTCCTTCTACCAGGCACACGATTGTTGCATTGCTGCCACTAATGTATTAGGCACTAGGCAGCCCATAGCCACGCACTGTGTTTGGTGATGGTATGAGCCTACAATGTTGATTCTTTGAAGTGTCCCTCCTACCGATCCCATCTGCACACGGACTTCAGCTTCAGGCCTGTGTATTAAGTTAAACGAGCCCTAAGTTAGATAAATTTCATGACAGGCCATGAATTCCTTGGAAATCCGGAATGTACTTTCATGGCAGGGGAGTTAGAGTTGCCTCTAGATTCTATAAGAAGGTCCTAAGAACGAGAGGAGACATAGCTTTGAGGGGAAATGGCTTGGGGGGGTCATAGGTGCGTGTCAAGCACTGACTCACTTTGCCTCTGAGGAAGCAGGGGTGGCCTGGGGGTAGAGCCTGAGCCGCCTTCCTCCCCCTGGACCAGGATGCTGCTGAGGAGTCCTGTGCAGTCATCTGTCAAGTCTTCCAGATCATCTATGGGGACCAGAGCATCGAGTGTGTCGACCGGGCCGGCTACCACTACCGATCCACACCAAAGCGGCCGTGGCTCTCCAGCTGCAGTGAGTACCCAAACTCCCATAAAGCACCGGGAAAGGCGGGGTGTCCTGAGTCGGGGCTGAGGAGGGCTTACAGGGGTTCTGAGCTGCACCCCACTTCTAGGGGTCCACTTGATAGAATGTCAGTCTTCGTGATGACTCGAGAGATGATCAGATTGTCGAGTTTGGGGTGAGTTTGAACTTGGGCACTTGAAACATCTCTAGTTTTTTAGTGTCCCTGTTTTGTATAAAGTTCACGTGTCAGCTAGCTGAGCCATCTCATCCTATGAGGTTTCTAGGCTGACATTTCCAGATTAGTCCGTGTAATCAACCAAGGGTTGGGATTAAAGCGAGAGTAACAGGTATTTCTTTTGAGCACCAATTACGTGCCAAGCACAAGAGAAATGTGCCACGTCATCTTGAGTCTTCATGACATCTTGTCTCGTTCACCTAGCACAGGACAGATGCTAGAGGGGTAGCCAAATGAAAACCACTTGGAGCCTGGGCGGGGGGGGGGGGGGGGGGGGTGGCTCGGTAGGGAAAGGTGCCGGATGCCAAGCTTAGCAAACCAAGTTCAGTCCTCAGGACTCAGTGTGGAAGAAGAAACTGAAGTTTCAAAAGTTGTCCTTTGACCGCCACATGAGCACCATGGCTATGCAAACACAAGCCCAAGCACATACACACTAAGTAATTTTGTGAAATCTAAAATAAAACCCCTCAGAGCCAGACATCATGGCATATGCCAATAGTCCCCACTTTTTGGGATGCTAAGGCAGGAGCCATCAGAGTTTAAGGTCAGCCTCAGCTACAATGGAGAAACCTCATCATTTTTTTTTTTTTTTAAAAAAAAAGAAAGGATCTCGGCATGGTGGTGGTGCACATCTTTAATCTCAAATACTTGGGAAGCAGAGACAGGGCAGATCTCTGGGTTCAAGACCAGTCTGATCTACATAACAAGTTCCTGCTAGCCAAAGCTACATAGTGTGAGACACTATCTCAAAAGGAAAAAAAAGGGGGGGAGGCTATGAGGAGCCTCTCTGAGGCCCTGTGAATACAATTTTACAGACAAAAAGCATTGATTCTCAAAGTATTCAATGTTACCGGTCACATAGTTGGGTAAGCCAGAGGCAGAATCCAAACCCAGTGTGTCTAGCTCCAAAGCTTCCATGTGCAGCTACCCCTCTCTCTCTCTGTGTCTCTGTGCTACCCTCATGGCCATTACATGAAGTCCCTCCACAGCTTTGGGCTGGTCTGTTTGCACAGCTCCAGCAACTGGGGCACTGGCCTTCAGAAGGCCCTTCTGCCCACAGAAGCTGTGCCTGTCGGGAAGCCGCTGTGGTGATTCTTCGGCTCCCACCAGGATGCTAGGCAACCAAATGAGAAAGCCCAGCAGGTAGTCAACAGGTTCGTTCATCAGCCAGCATCTGCTGAGCACTTGCTGTTTCAGGCCCAGTTTTTATCTGCAAGGTGTACTGATGGTAGGCGAACCGAGGGACGGCCTGACCCTCCCGCACCGAGTAAATAGCCACCGAGATAAATGTCTAACCACAGTGTGCTGAGAACCTGTAACGAGGAAGTGGCCTCTGAGGAGTCGGAGTGACCGAGTGACCCCAAGCGAGCTGGCATGAGAAGGCCGTGCCTGGACAGGCTGAAGAGGAGGCACATTCTCCACACAGAATGCCACTTTCCTTTCAAACACCTGACCCTCTTCCTCCTCGCAACGGCTTCCCGTCTTTCCTAAAGCCACACGCTTACCAACACTGCCATTGGCTCTCATTTGCCATTCCCCATGTCCTGTCAGATAGGCAGATGCTGTGGGCCTGGGCACTGGGAAAGGTATGGGTCAGGAAGGCCAGTTGCCTGAGGTTGGCTGTGTATCGGGTGGACCAGAAGGAGATCCCAGGATTCTGCCAAGGTTGGAGCTTGAGGAAGCCTCAGAAATTGGTCCCTGCATGTGGCCTCTGACAGTTCTTCCGTCTTCTGGTCCCAGGTGAGAGCTGCCGCACGGATGGGACATTTGCCTATGACGCCGACTTGAGCTGCTGCAGCTCCTTGTAAGTATCGCCTTTGTTGGGGATGCTGCTTTTTCCCCCCTCACCCCTGCCTGAAAAAGGACGCTCCTCTAGAGCACATGGGCTGACCTTGATTTGTGTTGAAGGTTAGGAGGTAAGCAGAGCTCCAGGCCAGACCGTGGGTCTACAGAGAGCTTCAGGTCTTCCAGGTTTAGTGGCCTGCCAAGTCCACCGTCACAGCTAATGCTTTAAACTGCATTGGTGTAATAGAAAATGCTGAGGAGGGTACAGAGAAGACGGGATTTGCTTTCTTGTCTTGTGCTATGAAATAAGAGTTTGGAGCCTGGTTCTCTGGATCTCGCGCCTCCCTTCACAGTTTCCTCTTTTGCCATCCTTGGAGTGACCTCATGGTCCAAGCTGTAGCCCCAACCATGCAACAGCACAGCAAGAGCCTCTTGAAAGACTTTAGGAAAATTGTGGTATTTTTATACAATGGAATACTACTCAGCAATCAAAAAGGAGGAAATCATGAAATTTGCAGGCAAATGGTGGGATCTAGAAAAGATCATTCTGAGTGAAATATCCCAGAAGGAGAAAGACAAACATGGGATATACTCACTTATATAGACCTATAAGATATGATAAACATAATGAAATCTATACACCTAAAAAAGATCATCAATTGAGCGGACATGGGGTAAGATGATCAATCCTCGTTTAGAAAGACAGATGGGATGTGCATTGAATGTATGACAGGAGTCTACTGAGCGCATCTGAAAGACTCTAACTAGCAGCGTTTTCAAAGCAAAGACTCATGACCAAACCTCTGGCAGAGTACAGGGAATCATAAGAAAGAAGGGGAGTTAGTCTGATGGGGAAAGGATAGGAGCTCCACAAGGACCAAATATATCTGGGCACAGGGTCTTTTCTGAGACTGACATTCAACCAAGGACCATGTATGGATATAACCTAGAACCTCCACTCAGATGTAGCCTGTGGTAGCTCAGTAACCAATTGGTTTCCCAAAGTGAGGGGAACAGGGACTATTTCTAACAGGAACTCGATGACTGGCTCTTTGGTCTCCCCACCCCCGAAGGGAGGAGCAGGCCTGTTAGGCCACAGAGGAGGGCTTTGCAGCCAGTCCTGAAGATACCTGATAAAACAGGATCAGATGAATGGGGAGGAGGTCCCCCCCATCAGTGGACTCGGAAAGGGGCACGGTGGAGATGAGGGAGGGAGGGAGGGAGGGACTGGGAGGGAATGAGGGATCGGGACACGGCTGGGATACAGAGTTAATAAAATGTAACTGATAAAAAAAAAATAAAATAAAAAAAAAGACTTTAGGAGGATGGAGGCCAGGGGATACCATAGCATTTTACCCTGCATGCTCAGCATATGACAGGCCCTGGGTTCCAGCCCCAGCAGTGTGTGTGTGTGTGTGTGCGTGTGCGTGTGCGTGCGTGCGCGCGCACACACACACACACACACCATCAAGCTTACACTTTAGCAGCCAGAATTTGGCTGCTTGGTCAGAACTAGCTCCAAGCAAGGCTGGGGAGATATACAGGCTGAAGCGGCAGCTGAGAGGTTGGAGATATCTCGGCTGGTAGAGCACTTCCCCAGCTATGCACAAAGCCCTGGTTCAATCCCCAGCACCACGTACACTGTAATCTCTGCATCTGAAAGGTGGAAGCAAAGGGACCAGAAGTCCAAGATCACCCTTTGCTACATAATGTGTTCAAGACCAATTGGGATATACGAAACCTGCCTCAGTCTTGTTTTGTTTTGTTGTGTTTTTCAGAATTCTTTTAGAAACATTATCCATCCCAGTTTGCTTAGAACTGAGGAGTTTCCCAAGATCTGGGATCCTCGGTTTAAATCCAATAACGTCCTGAGAGGTCCTATGGTAGTGAGTCGTCCTGGTCCTGTAAAGGACTCTGGCGTTGGCAAGTGGTGGCCCCTGCCAATGCCCTACCACACTCTTGTTAATATTGGCACCACATTTGTGTTCCTGAACCCATGTGCATATAGACTAGCCCATAACCCAGATATGGCTTGAGGAGAGCAAAATCACACCAATGCTGAGCTTGCAGTGTGCTTTAAAAAGCACTACAGAGTTTTGTTAGCAGCTATGTTATCAGGTGAGGCCTATAACCTGAAGGGCTTTACAAATGTCAGTTCCTGTCATTTTCCCAGTGGCACCCATCTTCATCATCCCACTTTACAGATGGAGAAGCTGAGGGCTAGGGAAACAAACTTTAGCATTCCTGGGGTTAAGCAGACAGTAAACTACATAGACCTGGGCTGTGAGCATCAGCAGGGATGGGTAGTGAACTCGGGAATCTACACCCTTGCTAGGTCTGTGGTCACAGCTCTCGGGAGGGGGAAGCCAGAGGATCAAAAGTTCAAAGCCGGAATACTGTGCAGCCATCTTTTAAAATCGGTTAATGAGAAAGAACTTCCTACATGGGGTTGGGGGCAAATCAGATGAGATAGTGTTTGCCTAGGACATCAATAGGCCTGGGTTCAACCCCCATCCCCGCATAAACCTGGCTTGGTGGTTCATGCCTGCAATCCCAGGAGTTGGGAGGTGGAGGCAGGAGGACAAAAGTTCAAGGTTAGTCTCACTACATAAAGAGTTTAAGGCCATTCTAGGCTATGCGAAAACAAAACCCCCACCATGAGCCAGGCAGCCTTATTTGCAAAAAACTCGAGAAAGCAAGGGCCACACAACTTAACACAGGAGGCAGCCAGCACTGAGGATACCATACGGAGGAGCTTCCTGGACTATGGGAGAGTCAGACGGGGACTCCACCTCGCCTAGGAACCAGAAGGGCTTCGGAGAGCTGATAGTTAAGCTAGGGATAAAAGGGACAGGACATTCCATGCAGAGGGAACAGTGGCAAGAATTCACAAGTAGGTAGGGGTCCCTGTGGCTGTGACACCAGATATAGTGGAGGAGAGAGAATTCCAGGCAGAGGGAAGAGCATGTTCAGAGGCCCAGGATGGAGGAAGGAAGGGTGACCAGAGTGCTGAGAGCAGGAGGAGGCTTGAAAGGTTTCTGGGCCTTGAAGAGCAAGATGAGGCCTAGGATAGGGCCTTGAGCACTGGTATATAGGCCCAGCCCTTAGCCTACCCTAGAGAAAGGAGCAGAGGTTTGTGAGGGCTCTTTCCTCTCTCCTGCAGCAATGGCTCCCAGGACACATTTGAGGCATGTTACAGTGGTGCGTCCACACCGTCTTTCCACGGCTCCCACTGCAGCAGTATCGACCACAGCAGCTGGGCCTTCGAGCAGCTGCAGGATTACATGGTGACGGTGAGAAAGGCAGCAGCACTCTGCAGCCAGCGTGGTGCATTGCAAGAGTCATTTGTGAGAGCTCAGAGGCCAGGGAAGGAGATGCCATTAGGAGGGGCCAGCTTAGAAAAGCCTGACTGGCAACGCCCAGCACTGAATGCTCCAAGCTCTTCTCGTCTGCCTTGTCTTTGATCTTTTCAACAACCCCAAGATGGGGGCTCCCTTTTCACCCCAAATGCAAAAGAGGGGAAAGGCAAGGGTCAGAGAGAGTGACCTCCTGTCACCACAGAGTTGGTCACCAAAAGGACTGGGGCTCAGGAAGCTAGACCCACATCCCATCCCTCAATGCATAGGAGAAGGGAGCAGGGGAAGGTTTTGGAGTCAGACTGGGCCAGGCAGGCTGCCAGAGAGAACCCCAGCATTTTTACTAGGAGGCAGGTTGTGTTGCACTCTGGGACTGGTCTCCAAGTGTGTGTCTCCCCCACAGCTTCGGAGTAAGCTGGGTCCCACGGAGATCCAGCAGTTTGCGATGCTGCTTCGAGACTATCGCCTGGGGCTACCCATCCAGGACTACTGCGCAGGCCTGCAGAGGCTCTACGGGGACAGACGGAAGTTCCTGCTCATTGGTAAGCCCGCTCCCTTTTGGCTCCAGGCATCACCTGGGAGCGCTTTGTTCATTCAGCCCCTAAGGCCAAGACTTTGAGACCCTGGAACAGAGAAGGCGTGCAGAAAAGAGAGAGCAAACAGGAAAGGGCTGACGTGACAAAGCCCTAGGGTAGCAAAGCTGGGTCAGGTTGTGATACACACACACACAGCCTACCTCGGCCTCAGAGAGGCAAAGGAACTTGTCTAGAGTTGCACAGATAGTGAAGAGGATTAATGAGCACCAGGGAAATAATGCCAACAGTCATGAGCCAAGCATGACCTCATAGACTATGCTCACTCCTGAGAAGTAAATGTTATTTTGTCCCCATTTGCATGTGACGAAACCAAGACTTGAGAGTAGCAAAGTAAGAAAATTGAAGAGCTGTGAAGGGACAGGAGCAAAACTACTGTTTTTGGGACTTGGGATGGGAAGTAACCTGTTATTACATTTGAACCAAAACAGGGACAAAGTTTTGTTTCATAGGCGGGGAAAGCGAGTTTTGAGTAGTTATTTAATAAAGGTTGTAGAGGCAATAAATGGGAATGTAACCCTAAGAATATACTGAGCTAACAAACACATGGGGAGTCTTGGGTCTTCTGCTGTTTTGAGAGGTTTAAAAAAATCTTGGGTAAAGCCACACTGGCAGAGGTAGGATTTGAACTCAGGCTTCCAGAGAAGGGCCACTCCATCGCAGGCTAACTGGATGAGGGAGTCACCTTGCCCTGTGTCCTCTAGGGATGCGGCCCTTCATCCCAGACCAGGACATCGGCTACTTCGAGGGCTTCCTGGAGAGCATGGGTATCCGTGAAGGTGGCATCCTCACTGACAGCTTCGGCCGCATCAAGCGCAGCATGAGTTCCACGTCCGCCTCTGCAGTGCGCAGCTACGACGGGGCGGCCCAGCGGCCTGAGGCGCAGACCTTCCACCAACTGCTGGCTGACATCACACATGACATCGAGGCGCTGGCCCCCGACGACGATGACGTCTACGAGGATGTCTCCCCGGGCGGGGGAGACCAGGGTGAAGACAATTACCTGTAGCCCCGCGGCACGCTTGCCTATAGGGTGCCTAGACTCCTGGGTTCCCATCTGCACCTTCTGGACTTCCGTCCTGCAAATAGGTTCCCCGGGCTTCAGTCCCTGCAATACCGAAAAAGTCCTGCAGGGGGCAAGAGAGGCAGACCCTAGAGTCCTCTTCAGGATGGAGACTCGCTCTACCTACTGGGGGACAGAAAAGATTTCCAGTGTACACCTCACTTTCTGCAACCCTGTCCAACCCCGGACCAGAATCATTTTCAGAGCCCAGAGACCTGTCTTTAATTTTATAGGCTGAGAAACTGAGAGGCCTTTTTGTTTTGTTTATTCGTTTTTAAGGGAATGGATACAAGGGGGAATGCCCGGTTTTTGGCTATCCATACCCATTTCCACATCTCTACAATAATTTCAGCTCCATTCTCCTCACAGGTCGTCATGAGGATGAATGAAGGTCAAGACCCTAGCGTTGGGCCTAGCATGCTGTAGATGCTCAATAAATGCTGTTTCCTTCCACTTGGAATGTTTCCTGACTCCATTTACTCGCCATTCCCGGGAGCAGTGGGTGGGATGCTATGTCAGTGCCACAAAGACTGGAGGAGTTCACAGCTTGAAGGACTGGCCTTTGCAATGGTCTTAGAGTGTGTCCAAGCCCCCCAAAAAATACTCTGGACTCTGCAGACAGCCTCCCTAGCGCTAGGCAAGTCAAAGAACTGTACAGGCAGGTTCTGCCATGAGCTCTGGAGGGCAAGATGAGACCAGCCCTTTGACACAGCCTCAGTGAGGACGGTGAGCCTTGAGAGGAGGCCAGACGCTTCTAGAGAGAAAACATGTCTGTAAAACCTCCCCAAGCCTTCCACAGCCAAATGTTTTCAAATCGTGATCGCTGGGAGTTGGAGTTTTAGATTCCCACACCGTTGGTGGCAGATGACCATCACCCCTTCACTGGTTCAGGCAAGGTTCCCTTGATGCTCTGCTTCATTCTTCCCACACCCACAAATTCTTCACAGCACAAACCCCTGCCCCAACATGTCAAAATGTGCACCCTGTACACAAAACACAATGCTGAGCTGAGGAGATAGTTCAGTGGGTAAAGTACCCACCTCACAGGCATGAGGACCTGAGTTCGGATCCCCAGTACCCATGTAAAAAGCCAGTGTGGTCACACACATCTGTAACACCAGCTGGGGTGGAGATAAAAAGAATGGCTTGTAAGGCGCTTGCTGCATGAGCCTGGCACCTGAATTCAAGCTGTGGAACCCATATAAAGGTGGGAGGCAAAAACCAACCTAACAGAGTAGTCCTCTGACTCCATACATGGGCACAGTGGCATCGTCACCACCACCCTGCACACGTGCACACACATACACTAATAAGAGACCCAGTCTTAACATAAGGTGGAGAGAGATTAAAGACACTCGACACTTGACCTCTGACCTCCACATACATGCAATCCCCCCAGTGCCCCCCAACACATGCACAAACACTATGGAATGCTGTGTGCTCACGGATGCATAGGTGGGATTAATCATAAGTGGGATGTAATTCTCCTGCTTCCTTTCATAGCACTCATTGTTTTGCCTTTTGGGTGGTCAGTAGTGTGGTGTTTTGTTTTTGTTTGTGTTGGGATCATCTTATGTAGCCAAGGCTGCCCCCACCTCAAGATTGTCCTGCCTCAGCCACTTGAGTGCTTGATTGCAGGGGTGCTGTACCATGCCTGGCTTGTGCTGTAATGTTGTGAAGACCTGGCCATGTTATCGTGGGGAAACCCAGCTTGTTGCACTCAACAGCTGCCAGCTCTTCCAACTTGTGCCTTTTCTCTATTTATCCATCCCCAATGATGAATGCCCAGCTTGCTTTCAACTCTCTCACCACAAACACTACTGTAATGAATACCTTTGTAGTTGGCCCTGTGGACCCATGTGGAGATTCCTATGGGCTCTGCCAGGAGTGGAATTAGCAAACCTTAGACATATGTGTTTAGATTTTGAAAACCCTTCCAGAATGCTCTATCCACGGCTTGCAAACAATGCTGTTGCCTTATGCATTCATCGGTTTTTATGATGCCTGTCTGTAATTGCTGTCTATCAGTTTGGATGTGGCCACTAAGCAGGACTTGGACTCAAAAAGCCTAAGAAATACTGGGATATAGCTCAATAGTAGAATCTTTGCCTAGTATGTATGTGGCCCTAAATTCAATTCCCAGTAATGCACACACACACACACACACACACACACACACACACACACAGAGAGAGAGAGAGAGAGAGAGAGAGAGAGAGAGAGAGAGAGACAAATACACATATACTATGCATTCTTGAATTTATGTGTTAATCCTGAGATCTGTATCGCTGTAGCTGTTGGTGATGATAAGATAGTGGCTCATGTAACCCAGGCTGGCTTCTGATCTTCCTAAGTTCTAGGATTAAAGACGTTTGCTACTGTGTGCCTGGCTGATGGAATGCTGAGCATCACGATGCCAGGTGAGCACTGTCCCAACTTCATCCTTGAGTCCATCCCCAGCCTAATCCTGAGCTCTGGGGCCTCCTCCTTTCTAAACTGGACCCTGGGCTTCCCTGCTCCAAGCTGTTCTGTGGACCTGTGTGCTCACTTCTGCCCTCATTTCCACAGGGTTGCCTGTCTTCTCTTACATTCGTTTGCAAGAACAGCATTCAGATTTTAGACTTCACTCCCTTGTTTGATGTTGGTGTTCCACATACCTTCTCCCAATATGTCGCCCATCTGTTAAGCTTCTCCGTAGCATTGATTGACTAACTTCAGTGTGTGCCAGTGTCTCCTGAAAGGTTTGCTAGAACAGACTGTTGAGCCACATACCCAGAGTTTCTGACTTAGGAGGGGGCCTGGAGTTCACTCTGCCAACATGCACTCTCGTGGTGCTGGTGATCTAGGGAACTCACTCAGACAGCGGGTGGCCCCCAGTGCCCTCTGTTGAACACACTTGTTCTGCTGAATGAACTCTTTACTTTTGATGGGATCAGGTGTCTCCTCACCATGCTGCACAATGACCTGCAAGACAGACTTAGCAATAAAGGTCATCTTTTCAGCCTCTCTCCTACCTTGCCTCCTAAGGGATGTGGCAATGCCCGGCCACACTGGGACCTGAGCCCCAGGAGTTTTCCAGAGTTGCTGAGGGAGGCAGCCTTTCTTAAGGGCCTTTGGCTTTTAAGAACTCAAATTTCTGGCTCACAGTCCTAGCCAGGGTACCACGGCAGGGCTCTGAGAGATACTAGGACAGCTCTTGCCCCAGAGCCCTGAGGATCGGGCAGTTTCTCCTCACAGGCAGAGAAGTCCATATTTACCCTAGAACTATCTTTAGTACCAAAGTCATGTGACCATTTGCCATCAGAGAGCCTATGGGTCTGGCTGGGGTAGCCTAGGCAAGAAGCCTAGGACCTCTGGCCACACTTCCTCCTGAGACAAGCAGACACCCTGTCAGGGTCACTTCCTACCATGGTTCAGTTCTTGGCATCAAAAGACTGGGAAATCCCCTAGGGTAGGACAGCTGACTCCCAGAGACCTCTGGGGATCGTGAAATGTGGGACCTCGTCACCAGCTGGTTCCTCTGGGGAGTTTGATCCAAGTGGTAAGTGGTCAAGATGTGAGGTAAGGTTAGTAAAATCAACTCTCAGAAATTGCCTCCTAGACAGAGATCTCTCCTGCTGAGGACTCTACAACGTCCTCCTCTTTCCCTGCTGCTTTCCAGTGGAGACTCCTACTTGTCTTCTAGAAATTTCCAACTGAGTGTGGGAATGAGTGCCCAGCCCCCTTCCCCACCCCCTGCCCGGCATTCAGTCCTCAAGCATTCAGAGAACACCCAGCTTTGAGCTAGACACCAGGGGGAGACAGAGCACACTTCCTGCCGGTGCACTTCTGGATGTGGGGGGAGGGGCGGGACGGGACATGTAGTCTGAAGGGAGAGGTCTCTACACAGCTAGGTGTGCTGGCACGTGATTGTAACCTCAGCCTCTGAGAGGCTGGTGTAGAAGGACCAACCTGAGCTATGGAGCTGTCGATGATGATGATGATGATGATGATAAATGGCACTATAGAGCTTTCTCAATTGTAAAATCGAAGAGTGAGAAACCATCTCTTTCTGGGGAATCTGGAAGGGACTTTGAAACAGAGGTGACTTATGAGCAAGGCCTTTTAGGACAAAGAAGGCTTGGGGCAGGTGGGCAATGGAGAAGAGTCCTCCATGCAGGGACCTTAGCATGGGCAGAGGCAGGAAACACAAAGGAACTTGGCAAGCAGGACCTAGGCCAGTGAGCGGGTGCTACTGCAGAGGATCACACCGAATGGTTTTGAATTCCAAAGCTGTCATTTGCTAGTTGGGTAAAGTTGGGTGACTCCTTGAGCATTTCTGGGCCCTGAGTTATTTGTATAGATGGAGAGAGCAACACTATCATGGAGTGTTGTGAGGCTTGCACAAGATAGGTCTTACTAAGTAGCTGGGCTCTCCAGGTCTCAAGTTCAAAACCATCCAGGGCTACATAGTAAGACCCAGCTCAAAAATAGATAGATAGATAGATAGATAGATAGATAGATAGATAGATAGACATATATATACATACATACGTGATAGAGACATAGATAGATGATAGATAGGAGATGTTCAATAAATGCAGTAAATGCAGACACCAGTATTGCTGGAGGAGCAAGGTGTGTGTGAGGCAGGACCACAGTGGGTAGAGCTTCTAGCAGAGGAAACCAGAGAAGTATGAAGATTGAGCCCTGCAGGGGCAGGCCAAAAGCTGCTGGAAGAATTAGAGAGCAGAGGAGAGTGGGCGTGGGACAGAGGCTGGTGAAAGGCCAAGAGGAGGAAGATCTCCCTCAGACAGGTGAGAGGAAGAAAGCAGTGGATGGAAAGTGGACTGCTTAGCACTTAGATGCTGGCCTCTTAGATTTCAGACTCGTAGTTGACACAAATGGGTTTCAGTTTTTGGTTTTTTGAGCCTGTGACCCAGGCTCCTCTTAGACACACAGCAATGCTCCTGCCTCTGCCTCTGAGTACTGGGATTACAGGTGTGAACCAGCACACCCAGCTTCACTCTACTGTGAAATGATGTTTCTTGGAAGTTCCGGTTCCAACGGTTCCTCATCCAGGCTGGGGGGTGGGGTGCAGATTCGGATGGCCCCATGCTTGCATTTCCACCCTCCCTGGCCAGCCTGTCCTGCCTGCTCCCTACCATGGTGAGCACATAATCTTCAGCACCAGCCCCTGCTGTCAAGCTGAAAAGTGCTCCAACGCCCCTTCTGCCTTCAATCACTGAAGGTTCACTTTGGAGCCTCTATGCAATGATATGCAGACAGTGGCGTGACTGGCAGAAACTTCTCTCTAAAAGATCTGTCTCAGAAGAAAATTAATCTCTCAAGCTTGTCCTATAGACAAAGGGATAGAGCCTTTAATGAAGAAAGAGAGCCACAAATTTGTAAGACTCTAATAGAAAAACAGGCGACAGTTTGGCAGAAAACACAATACAAGTGACCCTGAAGCTCGTGATGAGACCGTCAACGTCACTCACGAAGAAAGAGGTCAAAGCAGAGACGAGCCCGGGAAGCCATTTGCCAGCTGTGCGTCCATCAAAATTCAGAATGTTTGATGACCGAATGTTTGAGACTGAGCCTGTGAGGATTGGGGACGGATGCCAGTATTTAAGCACAGCTCCTTGCCATATCCACACAGGTGGACGTGCATGGACACAGCTCCGGACAGGGGGTTAAAATAAACCAGACAGTGGGTGACAGGGGACTGGTTAGCCAAACCAGGTCCTGAAGAAAATGGAATGCCATGCAACCATAAATGAGGATTTGGTAGCTCTCCGTGCTGGTGCAGAAGTATTTCCAACGTAATGTAAGTCGGGGGAAAGAGACAAGGTGCTTCAGAGCCCCGTAGGGAACGTCTTTGTGTGCTCAGAGCAGGGAAGTGTGTTAGCTGTAGAATAAGGACTGAAAGAGACGTTCCCTTTATGAACCACTGTTTTACTGTTGTGCCATTTTCTGAGCTCAGTAAATGCCATCTGCTTCCACCCATCTGCCCTGCCACCCCCACCCTCAACATACAGATGCACACATCCTGTAAAGGAAGGCTGTTTCTGGGTTATTCCTTCACTCCCTGAAGCTCAGCATTCCCCTTGGCACACGGCAGATATTTGGGACATATGAAAGCGTTTTTACAGCCGGGGGATGATGGCACATGCTTTTAATCCCAGCACTCGGGTGGCAGAGGCAGGCAGATCTCTGTGCGTTCAAAGACACCCTGGCCTACAGAGTAAGCTCCAGAACAGCAAAGTCTACCCAGAAAAACTCTGTCTCAAACAAACAAACAAACAAACACAAAAAAACCACAGAAAACAAAAACTAAATAAAAAGAAAAAAAAGCCTAAATAAAATCAAATAAAAATGAAAAAAAAAGTATATTTACAGCAACTGTGTTCTCCATCTAATCTCATGCCCTGGTATTCATGTTCTGTGCAGACCCCTCCCGCAACTGAACAGAGATGCCCTGGGTAGCCATTGAAGTATTCCTTTCGGCTCTCACGGCTCACCCACTCTGAGGAAGCCTGCCACCACCTGAGAATACACCAGACAGCCTCCTCAGGTATATCTGAGGAGGGACTGGGGCCTCCTGCTAACAGCCACGTGGCCAAGGCATCTTAGACCAGTTAAAGCTTCAGATGACAGTGGATCAGCTTGACAGGAGACAGAGGTCCCCAGCAGAGCTACTAAACTAAGTTGCTTCTAGATTTGCAACCCAGAGACACTGGGTGGCAGTAAACATGCCAGTGTTGAGGGCACTAAATTTGGGGCAACTTGTTACACAGCAATGTATAGCTTGATTGTGTAATCGAGATGTCCTGAAGGAGCAGTTACTCAGGACTGATTCTATAAGGAATGCCAGGGAAATAGACATGTTCCCCTCCTCAGGGGAGCAAACCAAGTGTGTGTGTTCATTCCCAGACTTTGATCCACATTTTTTTGTTGTTGTTGTTTTACTTTGTTGTTGGTTGGTTGGTTGGTTTTGTTTTTTTGAGACAGGGTTTGGCAATCCTAGAACTCACTCTGTAGACCAGGCTGGTCTCGAACTCACAGAGCTCAGCTTAGGTTTGTCTTCTCGGCGCTGGGATCAAAGGTGTGCGCCACCATTACCAGGCTAGGCACACGTGTTTTTAAGCCCTCACTGCTCACTGTGTCCATGGCCTGTGCTGGGTGCTAACTAAGATTATTGGCAATGTGAGTGCACTATAGGACAATTAATAGAATTTTCTGGTGTCATAGAATATATAGCTTCATGAATTTAACTTACAGAGTTGTGTATCGATTTTTAAGAACTCAGCCCATGAACGTTTGCTGCTGTGCACGTGGCTGTATTGACACAATCTGCTGTGGGGCTGGCGCAGTGGTGGATTAAAGAGCACTGGCTGCTCTTCCAGCGAGCAGGGCTTCAGTTTCCAGCACCCACAAAGCAGCTCACAATCATCTGTAACTCCAGTTCCAAGAGACTCAGTTCCCTCTTCGGACCTTCCTGGGCACCAGGCATACACTTCATACGCAGGCATCCATGCAGGCAAAACACCTACACAGCTAAAATAAGAAAATTTACAAAATTGAAAGGTTAGCCAGGCACAGTGGTGCGTGCCTGTCATCCCAGCAGAGGGATCCCGGCAGTCGGATCTCTGTGAGTTTGAGGCCAGCCTGGGTCCACAAAGCCAGTCCAGGACAGCCAAGGCTACACAGAGAAATACTGTCTTGAAAAAAAAAAAAAAAGAATAATTTTTTTAAGTTAAAAAAAAAGTTTACTATGACATGCATCTAAAAATAATAATAACAGAGTCAGTACAGATGGCTCAAGGGGGAAAGCACTTTCTGTGCAAGCCTTAGGACCTGAGGCTGATCCCTGGAGCTCAGGTAAAGGTGGGAGAAGAGAAATGACTCCACAAAGTTTTTCCCTGGCCCCTACACTCATGCTGGAGTGTGCCTACACACACAACCTCATCATACACACTCACAGTAATAATTAAATTTTTTAAAAAAAGATAAATTGGGACTGGAGAGATGACTCAGGGGTTAAGAGCACTGGCTGCTCTTCCAAAGGACCTGGGTTCAGTTGCCAGCACCCACATGGCTGCTCACAACTATCTGCAACTCCAATCCAGGGGGCCCAACCCCCTCTTCTGACCCCCAAGGGCACCATACGAATGTGACACACACATACAAGTAAAAACACTCATATATATGAAATAAAAATACATAAAGCCAAGTGTGGTAACACATGCCTTTAGCCCCAGCCCTTTCGAGCAGAGGCAGGTGGACCTCGGTGAGTTTGAGACCAGCATGCTTTATAGAAGCAAGTTCCAGCCAACTGGGCCATACAGTGAGGCCCTGTCTCCAAAAAGAAAGGAAGAAACGATAAATTGGAAGGAATAAACTGGCTCAGTGGCAGAGCTCTCCCCTAGGATTTAGTTTCTTCCACCAACAAGGGGTTTGGGGGAGATGGCTCAGCAGGTGAGTGTGCTTGAGGACCCAAGACTGAATCCCAAGCACCCACATAAGGAGCTGAGCATAGATGTGTGTGTGACCCTAGCACCGTGGCGGAACCTTGCTGGCTGGAAGTCTAGCTTCAGCTCGAGTCTAGCTTCAGCTTCGACGACGCCTAAAGAAAATAATTGGAGAATGGCCTCTGTGTACATAGAACATGAGTACACGTATGATGTGTGTGTGCATGTGCAAACACACGATGGATTAGACACACATGTGATAAAGACGGTAAAATATTGATGGTAGAACAGAGCTGGTAAATATAGTACTGCAAAATTCTTTCAATTCTGTTAATATGCTTTTCTTGTTTTCTTTTGTTTTGTTTTTCCGAGACAGGGTTTCTCTGTGTAGCCCCGGCAGTTCTGGAACTCTCTCTGTAGACCCAGCTGGCCTCGAATTCACAGAGATCCACCCGCCCCTCCCTCTGGAGTGCTGGGGTTAAAGGCGTGTGCCACCACGCCCAGCTCTGTTACAGATTTAAAAACGACATAGTCAAGTATTTGGGAAACAGGACAGTTAATATCAGTGTGCACCCATTTCTTCATTTATTTTATTATTTTATTTGTACAGAAGCATTGTAATTGAAAAAGAAAATAAAAGCCAAGTACAGAAAAGGTCACTCCCCTCTGTCACCCGGTATCCCATCCTCTTCAGTGTTTCTGGTATCTGGGTGGGTGTAGCTTCCAGATTTTCCTCTGGTCACACGAGATCAGAGGGTAACAACCTTCAAGGACTGCACTCTCTGTGCTCTTGCTTGCTTGGGGGAGGGGAGAAAAGTCCAGAACGGATCTCATTCTGCAGCCCCGTCTGACCAGGAGCATGAGACAGTCCCCCTGCCTCTGTCTCCCAAACTCAGAGACGCAGGTATGAAAGAGCCACCCTGCCTGGCCTTTTCCATGGTCCTGTGCAAGCATGTAAGTCACACACATCACCGAGATGCCAAGTGGAGCCTTGCCTTCTCTAAGATGCAGGCTCGGAGAAGAGAGCGCCTTCACCCAGCACACACAGCACACTGGCTGTGCTGACAGGGGCAGGGAGATCAGGAGCCAGCCTGGGCTTCCCAGGAAGGCCTGGCCCCAGGCTCCCTCACCACCACCCCTGAAAGAAGAACGAAGCGATGGGGTTGTCCTCCCATCTCTCCTGTCTGACAGCCCTGCCAGAGGGTGTCTCAGCCAAACAGGGGTGAGGAGATGGCCATGCCCATGACACTTATTCTAGAAGAACCTGCAGGGAGGACTGGTTCTGCCCCTTCAGGGAGGAGCAGCCCAGCTTGGTATACCCTGACCAAGAGGAAGTCCACAAAGCACTTCCTCTTTTCTTGCCCTCTGGGGACACTGGGGGAGGGGAGAGGGTGTTATGAAACTCAACCCTCCCCCAACCTCCAGGAGGACCTATCAGCTGGCGGTGGCCACACAGATGGGGGTGGGGGGGGCAGAAAATGCAGTTTCAAGGGCTCCCATCACATGCCCCATCGTCTCCTATCCCACCCTATCCTGGCACTGAGCAGGCCACTGTCCCAGGAACAAGGCCCATGCCTGGAGAGGTAAGCTTTGAAGCTACCCCTAGGCTAGTTTCCACAGCGCCACCATAGCCTCATCATTGTGGCCCTGTACACTTCCCTCCTGGAAGTGGGAGTTCACAAGCAGGCCACGTCCCTCCCATTCCTAGGCTTCCCAGGCTGTCTGTGACACCTTGTGCCCTGACTGTCTTTGTCAGCTTACCATCACTGGGACTGAACACCGGACACGGCAACTTCAGGCAGTTCCAGGGGAAAGCACCATGGCAGGAGGCAACTGAGTCCACAGTCAGGGAGCAGCCCACACCTAGCTCTTCCCGAGTCAGTGAGCATAATCCAGACAATTCCTGACAGACATGCCCAGACATTCGTTTCAGTGGGGTGCTGAATCCTGTCAGGTTGATGAGGTTAACCCTCCCACCAAGCATCTGGTCTTCTTGAACCTTAGGTCATATCACAACCTTCCTAGAGCCCTCTGAGAAAAACCCCTCAGGAACAGCCTTCTCATATAGCCCTCCTTGGGGCCACCCAGGCTGGAGCCGTATCCACCATCAACATCATTCATAGTGCTCACACTCATGATCTCTCTCTGTCTCTCTCTCTCTCACACACACCCACAGTGTTTTCTCTCCTCGGTCTAAATTATAGGTTTCAGCGTTTGCCTCTGTAATTGAATGGTTGGACAGAAAGTTGGGAAGTTGCTTGGGCACCAAGACCATCTTGTCCAGTTTTGTACTGCCAGATCCCAGCAGGAACAGCACCCTGTGGGGCCACTGAGATGGTTCAGTGGCTGAAAGAGCTTGCCATGCAAGCGAGATGATCTGAGCCAAACCCCAGAACCTATGTTAAAAATTTTAAAAAGAAAAAGAAAAGTTGGAAGCAATAATCCCAGCAGTCCTACTGTGAGATGGGAGGCTGAGGTGGTAGAATCTTCTGGAAACTCAGGGGCTAGCTAGCCTGCATTATGAAGCATAGCAGAAAGGAGGAGATGCTGCCTAAGAAGGTGGAGGAAGGAAAGAATTGTCCTCTGACCCCCATTTGCACACTGATACATGCACACACGATGATGATGATGAAACCTGAAAGCAGAAATGCATACCACAAGTCCCTAATATATATTATCACAACTAGACAGTGAAGTGTTGGGATGCCAGCCTAACATTCACTGGTGGCTCCTACCTAAGAAGCCTCAGCTTCTTCCCCTGTGAAATGGGTCCATGACTACTACCTGCCTAGACCTTGCAAAGCAAGAGCGACAATAGGCCAGCAGCCAGTTAAACATGTGACTGTGCCACAGTGCCCACTGGTGACAGGTGACAAGTTTGCTGGTGTCAAGTGAAACTAGGGACGGGAGGTGGGGACAGTTAAATGAGAGAAGAACCTTTTTTGGGAAGTGGGGACAGCGGTTGCTGAGGGGACATCTTAAGATTTGTTTTCCAGGGCTAACACTTGCTGCTCTTGTAAAGCCTGGCAGCGGCGACCTTCTGCCAGCACAGATGTGTGCAAACTGACTGTGGCTGCTTTGCAAACAAAAGGGGAAATGCTGGAGGCCTGAAGTAATGATTGCTGCATCTCCCAACCCCACCACAGCTTGTTTTGAATAGTAGATAATAAACAATGTTTCCAAGGAATGTAAAATATGAAATGCAAATGCTCATGGACATAGGAAAATGTGTTCTGGAAGCAGCCAGCAGCCAGCTCACCGCTGAGGGAAGCCCACGTTGTTTTCTGGATGCTGTCCTCCTGGGATGAGCTTTGTCTGAGTCTTCCGCTCGCCAGGACCCCATTCTCCAGGCCCTGCTTCCGGACACAGGTAGCTGTTAAAGGCTCACTCCAGCACACCCACTGGCCATGAGAGTTTGAGTTCTTGCTCCATCACTTTTTTACTGTGTGGCCATTCACCTCTGAGTCTTCCACTTATCACCATCTCAATTCATTATAAATAACGAGCTAACGCAGTGTGATCCCAACTGGTGAGCCGTGGTGAGCACAGCCTCTGCCCTTCCCTTCTGTCTTCCTCCTAATCCAGGCCCAACTGTCAAGGACACCATCAGAACAGCCTTCCTAATTCTTCTTC
Source organism: Meriones unguiculatus (assembly GCF_030254825.1). NCBI lineage: Eukaryota > Metazoa > Chordata > Mammalia > Rodentia > Muridae > Meriones > Meriones unguiculatus. The sequence goes on along the minus strand of NC_083352.1, from coordinate 125,820,800 downwards.
CTCTAAAAGTCCTGCCCAACCTCAATTTTGTTTTGTTCACAAAATCTCTGGGGTGTTGCCTTGTTATACAGTCTCTCGTAATCCAGGCTGGTCTAGAACTCCTTATGCAACTGAGGATGACCTTAAACTTTTCATCCTCCTGCCTCCACCTCCCAAGTGCTGGGATCACATGATGCTAAGCAAGAAGTTTCCACTGTTGTCTTTATTTCTTTAAAAAGTCTTTGAGCTGGAGGGATGACCCAGCAATTAAAGAGCACTTCCTGCTCTTCCAAATGCTCTGTCCCCATCACCTACACCAGGAGGCTCACAACTGTCTGTAATCCAGCTCCAAGGGATCCAACGCCCTCTTCTGGCCTCCTCAGGAACCCAAACACATGGCACACATTCACACATACACACAAATAAAAACAAATCTTTAGAAAAATTAAAGTAATAAAAGGCCTTTATGCTGTCTGAGTCCTATGGTCACAAGTGACAAGTGAAAAGGGCATCCAAGGTTCCCCTCCTAGGAAACCATCCAGCTGTTCAAGTGCTCATCCCAAATCTCCCAGTATGGTCCTTAGCTCTTGTTTTGTGTAGATGATAAACAATATAACCACTGCACACTGTTTTGCTTTTTTTCCCCAAAATTATATTGGACTGCACGTATCTTGGACTCCATTAATACATAAAGAGCTTCTCAAAGTGTCTTGTTGGGGCTGGAGAGATGACTCAGCAGTCAAGAGCATTTAACTCCACTCTCTGCTCTGCCAGAGGACCTGGGTTCGGTTCCCAGCACCCACCTGTAGGCTCACAGCCATCTGTAACTCCAGTTCCAGCGGATCTAGCAGCTTCTGGTTTCCACAGGCTCCTGTATACATGTGGTGCTTATAAACACACATACAAATAACAAATAAATCTCTGTAAAAGTGTTTTTAGCTGGGCGTGCTGTGGCATACTTGTAATCCCAGCACTAGGAGAGGCAGAGCAGGTGGATCTCTGTGAGTTTGAGGACAGCCTGGTCTACAAAGTGAGCCCAGGACAGCCCAGGCTACACAGAGAAACCCTGTCTCAAGAAAAAAACAAAACAAAACAAAACAAAACAAAGAAGTGTTTTTATTGAAGCATTATTTACACACTATAGAATTCACTCTTTTAGCTTTTACTGAACAATGGTCTTTAACACTTTCTTCCTTTACAAGAATGTGCATCTGTCACTACAATTCATTTCTGAGCCACCAAAACCTCCCTCACCAAAGAAAACAATTCAGCCTTTAGCAGTCACCAACTCAATCTGTTTTCTGTCCCCACAGGTTTGTCCTTCTGCACAGATAAATGACATCACACATACATGGGCTTTATCCTTCAGCATAATGTTGTTGATCTGGGCTGAAGGAAGCGTCACTGCCTTATACCTTTTCACTGCCCTGTAATATTGCATTGCATAGACACACCACGTTTTGTTTAACTGTTGATGGACACTGGAGCTGCTTCTGGCTTGGGGCTGCTGTGTATCACACTGCTGTGAGGCCCCACGTACAGGTCCTTATTTAAACATATATTCTCAGTTCCCTTAGTTACACATCCATGAGTAGGATTGCTGGGTCTTATGGAATTTCCATGTTTAACCATCTGAGGAATTGCTAGACCCTTTACCAAAGGGGCTGCATCATTTATATCCCCACCAGAGATGAATGAAGATCTCTCCATCTTACTGGCACTTGTTAGCTTGTTTTTATTTTTATTTTTTTTAATGTGTGTGTGTGTGTGCAAGCGCACGCGCCGGCGTGCCACAGCATGCGACTGAAGGTCAGAGGACAACTTGAAGGAGTTGGCTCTCTCCTCCTACCATGCCAGTCCTGGGGATTGAACTCAAGCCCTTAAGCTTGACAGCAAGCCCCTTCACCCGCTGAGCCCTCCCACAGGCTTCTGTCTATCTTTTGACTGTAGCACTGCTGTGGTTTCGGTCTGTATCTTTACACATGCTTGTTGGCCGTTTGTATAATATCTTTGGGGAGATGTCTGTGTACACCCCTTGCCCATTTAAAAATTATGTCATCTTTTGCTCTGTGCGGGGTTGTACCTACCTGTGATCCTAGCACTCAGAAGACAGGTGCTAGAGCATTATAAACTCTAGACTAGTCTAGCTATGTAACAAAACACTGTCTCCACTCCCTACCACCTCCAAAATAAATATATAAATGAAAACTTTGTGCTGTGAATGATACTATCAAGAAAATGGGGGGGCATGCATGGTCACTCACACCCTTAATCCCAGCACTGGGAGACAGAGGCAGAAGGATCTCTGTGATTTTGAGGCTAGCCTCATGTGCACGATGAGTTCCAAGACAGCCAGGAGTACACAGCGAAACCCTATCTCAAAAAATGAAAATAAGAAATAAAGAAAATGAAAAGATTACCCACAGAAGGGGAGAAGTGACATGTTTGCTAAGGTACTAGGATTGACAACAGGAAGACGACTTTTTAAATTTGTTTTTTGTGTTTGTCACTCTGCAGCCCAGGCCGTCCCCAACCTTATGCTCCTCCTGCCTCATTTGCTGAAGTCCAAGTCACCTATTTGTCATTGTTTTATATATCACACCTAAAAAATTTTTGCCTAACCCAAAGCCACAGAGCTTTGCTTCTGTTTTCCTCTAGGGGCATTTCTCCTGGCTGTGTGTCTGCGCTTACACCGTCAGCAATATGATCCTCCCAGACTTAAAGATGTGAGGACGGGGCTGGCTGCATTCCTGTGTGTATGACTGTCTAGCTGTCCCGGCACCTCTTGCACAATGACTATTCTTTCCCCTCATTCAGTTGTCCCTGCAGTTTTGTTGGAAATGAACCGGCCGAAGTGCTTCTCTTGCAGATTCTTCAGGTTAGTGAATAGAAAATACTGGGTTTTTAGAAATCTTTACTCTTTTTGACAGCTGCTTAGTATTCCATTATTGTACTGACCTTTTATTTTCCCAGGCTCTAAACTGTAGACATTCAGGTTATTTCCAAACTTCTATGGTTCCCTAATACAGCCCACGAGGCCTCTTAGGCACCCTGACCGTCTCTCTCTAAGCTGCCAGCGCTCGCTACATTGCAAGCGCTCTGTCACAAGCCATCCCCACCTTGCCCCTGGCTGACCACCTCAGCCTGATCACTGTTGTGCAGTCCATGCTTCCCACAGCAGCCAGATGGAGTATATTCAAAATTAGCCTATTCTGCTCACTTCCCTGCTCAAAACCTCCCTGCTCAAGTCTCCCTCCTCTCTCAGTTAATACCGATCTCATTCACGGCCTTCACAATCCAGCTCACTGCCTCTATCACAGGACCTCGCTCACTCTCCCTCAGGCCACTCTGACCATTCTCCCTCAGCACTCAGGCCACGCTGACCCCTTGTACTCAGTGAACACACCAAGGGCTGCAATTCCTCAGGTCATTTGCTAGTCCTGTTGCTTCATGGGACTCTGTTGGCCCCTGAATGCCCCACTTCCCCACTTTAGCAGGTCTTGTTCTCATGCTACAACCTCAAAGAAGCCCTCCCTGACTTCACGTCTCAAAGCCTGCGGCCTTCTCCATTGGCCTCTCGTGTTTTGTTGCAGTCTCTGGTTCTTGCCCATCTTCCCCTCCAAAGAGTCAATTACGAGATAATGGTTTTGTTCATCACTGTATCCGCACCATCCTAAACCAAGTGCAGCCAGTGGTAGGAACCTCACAAACTTGAAAGAACGATAGATCCCCCGATCTTGGGTGTAGCGATCCATTGGCTTCCTGTGGATCTTCTGTGGATCTCTTTAAACTCTACCCTCCTTGCAGAGATCTACAAGGTACTGGTTTCCCAGCCAACCTGTGGACTTCACTTTGGGCCTCTAGCAGTCACATAGGAGTTCTTCAGACACACAAAGCACCTTTTTGCCTTGAAGATCCAATCTCACATTCGCAATTAACATTGTACAACAAATCGCCCCCCTCCCAAACATAACCGGTTCGAATAGTAAGAATATAACATTCTTGCCCTGTTTCTGTGGCTCATGAACCAGGGCAGCTTTATAGGCTTCTGGGTTTCTGCTTAGGCTTCCACCAAGCTGTTGTCAAAACCACATCACTTCAAAGCTTCATGGAAGAATATGCTTGCTGAGCAGCTCAGCCAAGGTGGTTGTGGTTCTTAGGGGCAAGCCTCATTCCTTCACAGCCATGTAGAGTTCTGCACACAGCAGGATGGCTTCCCCCAGGGGAAACCACCCAAGAGAAAGCCAGACAAAAGCCACATGGCTCTAACTGAGGCTGGCTAGGAAGACAGGAATAATGCTAACAGGCCTAACCTCCTGCTCCCTGGAGTGCACTCAAGAAACTGTTCTTTGCTTTTAGAAGACAGACAGCGGAGCTGGGGAGGAAGGATGGAAGGAGAAAGAAATGTGGATGTGTCTCTGTCGGTAACTGCTTCTGTGCAAGCATGGACACCTGACCTCGGGTCCCCAACACCTGCACCCCGAAAGCTGAACGGATCCCTGAAGCTCATTGAACAGCAAACCTAGTCAAATAAGTGAGTTTCAAATTCTGTAAGAGACGTTGCCTCAAAAACCAAAAGTGGACAGCAGTTAAGGGATGACCCCTGTTCCCCCACGCACACACTCAGCCTCCGGCCTCCATATTCACACTTGTGTACACACTTCATACTAATAAGTACATACACCGTACATGCACACCATACTACACATAGATACAGAAGGAAGGAAGGAAGCAAGGAAAGAAGGAAAACAATGAGAAAATCAAGGAGACAAGGAAAGGGAAAGAGACCTCTTGCTCTGGAGTCTGGATGACGTCTCTCCGAAGAATTCCAGCCTAACACACACACAGCTTGATGTGAGCGCCGCCTACTCAGAGATCATACACAGCTGTCGCCGAGAAGCAAGTATTGGTGAATGCGTGTGAGGCCTGAGCATGGAGGATCTTGCGTGTGGTCATCCTCCGCAGCTGTAAAAGTGCGCTTCTCCAGGAAACAAGATGAGAAACGCCATTTACAGTAGAAGACATGTCTTAACCCCCCCCCCCCCCCCGTGAGCCTTGTAACCAACAATTTACCTCATCAGATGGTAGGCTCACATCTTATCCAAGGCACCACAGGCTACCTTATAATCCCATCTGCCTGGGAAAGGGAGGGTGGAGGGAGACTTAGCAAATCCTTTGAGATGTAGCTTGAGGAGCTCCAGCTGTTGAGGCACTTAAGAGCAGCTCTCTTCGGAAGCCCCTGCCACACCCGAGTATGCCTTATCCTTTCCCTTGCCAATGGTAGACTCCAATTCTGCTTTCTGCTAGCCCATCCTGTGGCCAAGTCAGGGACCTCAGATGTACCTGATGGGAGGGTTCTATAAAGAAGCCAGGCTGCTCCTGGCTGCAGCTTGGAGCTGAGGGTCTCTGGCCCACACCCTTTGCCACTGACCTAGCTGTAGAAGCCATAACCTAACCTTTCTTGATGTCTTGGTGGCGCAGTTCAGCTGTCTTCAGAAGGCCAAGGAACTAGTCTCCCAAGGTCCTGAATGCCAATCTTGGAGAGCGGGCACCACATGCCCACTGCTCCCATGCCCTGTTTCTTCGACTCTCTGGCTCCCATTTAGCCTTCTGGTCTCTGCTTACCTTCTGCTTCCTCTGGGAACTTCAGAGGTTCCCCTGTGTATCCCTGCATGGATTTCCACCTTCTAACCCTTATTTGTGTGACTACTTAGTGTCCTGCATTAAGATGAAGCAGTCCTGAGGCCCTGGCTAGGAGCTGCCTCATCCTCTGATTTCCTTAGCTCCCTGCTAGGCGCTCATCACTCAGCAAGCACTCCATAAAAGTGCACTGATAAGATGGATTGGAGATGTTGAATGGCACACTCAGGTCAGGGTTACTTCCTAAGGCAGAAGGAACATGAGAGTCTAAGTTTAGACACTCCCAGCCAGGATGGCTTCCTGCCCCAGATCCTGCTTCAGTCACAGATTTCAGTGGCAGTGTCTTTCCAAGGTTCCCATAGTCCATGGTCTCAGGGCCATCATCCTTCTTCGGTAGCCTCTTTCTAAACTGCACGCCGGTTCTTTTATCTTTGGAGCAAGGCAGGTGGGTGAGCCCTGGCTCCCACACACAGCTCCAATTGGAACCCTGCCAGTTCCAAGTTTCCAAAATACAGGCAAGTGTAGAAATCAGTCCAAGCTTTGACTATGCCTGACTCTTGCAGTGACCTTCTTAGGTAAGTGCTATTTTCATTACCACTTGGCATGAGGAGACTGAGGCTCAGAGAAGCTGATTTTTATAGAAGCCAATGGGCAAATAGCAATGCTATGGCTGCATTTCCCTGATTCTTCCCCTAGTCAGCCAGATTGTCCACGACAATGGCAGGATGGATGAATGACAAGAAGGTTTGCCACTTCAGAGACTTGTTGTACACTGTTGTAGCATAAAATTTGTAAGTGTATAAATGTTTTAATGTAAACATCAGGGTTAGGTGGGAATTGTTTTTATTATACGTTGTGTGTGTGTGTGTGTGTGTGCGCGCGCGCGCGCGCGCGCGCGCGAGCATGTATGTATCACAGAACACTTGAGAGGAGAAGACAGCTCATGAGAGCCATTTCTCTCCTTTCATCACAGATCCTGAGGATCAAACTCGGGCTATCAGGCTTGCAGCAAGCACTTTTACACACTGACCTGTCTCAATAGGCCTTGATGGGGTCTAAACATATATATTAGCTCCTCTTGAAGATGTTGCTGTTATGGAGGTTTATAGCCAGCATATATGTCTATGCATACATGCATGCCTGGTGCCCACGCATGCCAGAAGGTGGTGTGTGGTTCCCTGGGACAGGAGTTACACACAGTTGTGAACCACCTTGTAAATGCTGAGAATGGAACCCTGGTCCTCAAAAAGAGCAGCCAGTGTTCTTAGTTTCTGCATCATCTCTGCAGCCTGGGGGTTAAAAGATGACATCATCAGATGGCAAGGATGTGGGGTGACTAAAATCCACATGCTTCTGGTGGGGACACAAGTCATGGAGACACTTTGCCCACTCAACAGTTTATGGCTCCAGACCCAGGCTGGTCTCAGACTCACCCCAAAGCTGAAGACAACCATGGGTTCCTTCTCCATTTCCCACGTGCAGGCACTACAGGTGTGTGTCACTGTGCCCTGCTTGTCCGGTGCTGGTGCTCACACCCAGGTTCCTGTGCCCTCTACCAAGTGAGCTGTAGCCCGAGACCAAAACAGTCCATAATCCAATTAAGGGTATGGTTCCACAGGCAGGTATTACGAGTACCACTACCAAGCCTAGACTCACCAGGCTTAGTATTCATAATTGTACCATGTAAGTTTTAATTACATTTATTTACCTGACAACCTGAGTTTGATCGCCAGATCCTATAGCAGAAGGAGAGAGCCGTCTCCCCAAAGTTGTCCGCACGCATGCGTGGCTCCTGTGCACACGCACTCCCGTGCGCATCCTACACACGTACACACAGTAAGGATAAACTTTTAAAATATTCTAAAATCAGAGTCTGACCGTGTAACCCTGGCTGGCCTGGAACTTGCTGTGCAGACCGGGCTGACCAGGAATTTACAGAGATCTGCACCAGCCTCTGCTGCCCACGTGATGAGGGTAAAGGGGTCACCCGAACCAGCCTATAGGCATCCCTCACCTAACATCCCACAGAAGCGCGTGTCTAAATGCCGAGGCCCTTGTCTCAAGGTGGATAACGAGGTTGGGGAGGTTAGTGAGAGGGGTGGCGATAATGTGTGTGTGCTGTACAGTGTCCTGCCTCCTGCCCCAGCCGGACGCTGCAGCTGCCAGTCGCTGACTGTGATGCTGCCTCACTGGCTCCCTTCTCACCTCAGTCTCCTTCACTCCCGAGATAACAACGTATTGTTTATGTCTCCCACGCAGACTGTGTCCAAGTCAATTTAACGCGCTCAAAACTCAGGCTGTTTTTATAAATAGGATATGCGTTGTGCATATTAAAGTACACAACAAACGCCTAAGTGCGGAGGTGAGTGTCTTTCTCCGCAGGGGTTGCGTGGGGTGGGGGTAGTCGGCCAGGCTGTGTTCGGGGGGGGGGGGGGGGGCAAGTCTGATTGTCAGAAAGGGGCAGAGAGTGCAAGTCTGATTGTCAGAAAGGGGCAGAGAGTGCTCCTGGGCCCAGACGGTGGAGCCCAGGGATGCTGCTAACGTTGGGTTGTGCTCACAAGAGTCGGTTACCCAATACACAGTGCTGCTGAATGCACACACGCTCGCGTACACGAATGAACGAGAGACGCCGGGGGTCTGGCCTGGCTGGAGGACCGCTGTTCGTTTTTGGCAGGTGTGGATCACAGGTCAGAGCTTCCGTCCTTGTCTTTCTGAACGATGCTCTCTGCCCTTGCTGGGCGGGATGCCACGCAGTAAGAAAGCCTCAGTGGCCTGCCAGTCAGACTTCTCCCCCCTCAACCTGGGAGGTCCTCTAAGCAGTTCCAAGTCCTGCCCAGAGCAAGGCAGAGAACTCCCGAGGGCGCCAGACTTTGCATGGAGTTTGAATAAGCACTGGGCTGGGTGGAAGGAAAACCGCTGAGTGTGGGAGGAGCTGGAGGGAGGTGGGAACCCACCAGACTCCTGGAGGGCGTGGCCAGACTTGAAGGGGGCTGCATGCTTTCCGGGGCGGGCCGACAGTCTTTGAAGGGAAGGGCTGGTAGCTCAAGGGCAGGACCCGAGGTTTGAGCCCTATGGATTAGGATCCCGGTGGCAGGCAGTGGATTCCATCCTTTCAGAAGGGTACATTACAAATCTAGTGAATAGGGTTAAGACTCCGGGCAGAACAAAAAGTGAGATTAAAAATCCTACACCGGGAGGAGGCAGATAGTTTAGGCATAGACTCCTACCGCCAAAGCCTGGCGAGCCGAGTTCAATCCCGGGAATTTAAGTTCTAACCTCCACACCACGCTGAGGGTCGCGTGTACTTACACATATACACGCACTCACTCAATCAATAAATGTAAAACAATAAAATCCTTTAGGGGTCTTATTGGGGCTCTCGGGTAGGGGGTCCAAATCCTTGGGGGGGGCTTAGAGTCCTTTGGACCCGCTCAGACCATCCTCAGGCGGGGCTTAAATGCATTAGTTGGGGGGACTGGGAATCTTTGGAGAATGGGTCAGACCTTCAAGTCTGACTCAGTCCTTCAGGGATTGGTTAGGGCCCTTAAGGACAGGGTTAGCAACGAAAAGTTGAAGTTCTTTGGAGGTGAATTAAGAGCAGTAGACGGGAGAGCGGGGCGTGGGGTTAGGATCTCTTGGAGGGAGGAGTCGGGGCACTTGGGGGAGGGGTTTACATCACCCTGGGCGCGGCTAAGGCGCCTAGAAGGCCAGTGAGCGCCAGAGGGAGGATTGAGGCTCCGGCTTGTGCCCAGACAGGTGGGAGGGATTCAAAGTCGCTGGTATCCGCGGCTCCGACTCGCCCCGAGCGCAGACACAGCCTCTGCAGCCCGCAAATCTTCACTGCTTGCTCCGGGCTCGCGAGTCCGGGGCTACCAGGGGCCGCAGAGCTGGGGGGTCGTTCGAGCTGCGAGGATCCGGGCAGCCCGCGAGGCGAAGGGCGGGCGCCCAGGTGAGTGCGGAGGCGGGGATGGGGGAGGGACACCCCTAGGACGTGCGGACCTCCGGCACCCGGGAGCTGGGGTCCTGAGCGAGCAGTGGGGGTTGAGAGGAAAGAAGGCCGTCCTAGGAGCGACTGATGGGTGGTGGGGTGCGCCCTCGACAGAGGGTGGAGGGTAGCCAGGTAGCTAGGCGAGGGGAATTGCCGCCACCCTGGGCCACCCTGCCGATAGCCTTAGATAGAGGAAGCTCAGGCAGGGGAGTGACAGTGCTGAGCTGACGCCTCTCTGACCAGGTTCCCCTTCTTTCAAACACACACTTACTCACCAAGAAGAAGAAGCAGGAGGGGAGGGAAAGGCCCTCAGTTCCCACTGGGGGTGGTGGGTGGGTGGCAGGTCACGCCGGGTAGGCAGCGGGCAGCGCTAAAGGAACAGCTGGGCCACGACGTGCCCATGCTCGCCACACCCAGGCCCAGCCCGCAGCTGTATGTCTGAGCCCCCTGCCTTCCTGGCTGACCCCTAGCAGATGTGCAGCAAGCCCCAGCACCCCTTCCACAGAGGCCACAATCTACCACCATCTCCTCTTTGTGAGATCCCGGCATGTCACTGGCTGTTCCCTGGGCTCCAGCTTCCTCCTCTGTAATATGGGCTGTTTTAAGTTGCCCTCTGAAGTCGAGCAGTCCAGGGAAGGGGGGCGGGGCGTGTCTGCAGAATTCTGGGCAGGGAGTTTGGCTTTTCTGCGCCTCTGTTTCCATAGTTGTGGGATGGGGTGGTAAGAAGACAGGTTGAATGTCCCTACATCGAGACTGCTCCGGGTCAGAGGTGTTTAGGATTTCAGAGTGTGGCAGGATTCTGCATGTTGAGGGCACAGTGAGGCGTCTTGGGGATGGTGTCTTTTAGACCTAAGTCTTAAAAAGGAAATGTGTGTATGTTAACACACACCTCTGTGTGCGTGTACAGGTTGGTGTGTGCTTGGGTGTTCATGCACACACGAAGACCAGAGGACAACCTCTGTTGTTTTTCAAGCAAAGGCCGCCGTGGTTTTGGAGATAGGGTGTCATTGGCCTGGGGCTTGCTGGGAAAATGAGGCTGGCTGGTTAGTGAGTTCCAAGGGTCCACCTGTCTCCTCCCTAACACTAGAATTAGCAAAACTCCCAGCTGGCTTCCTCCCCTCCCACCGTGGGTCCTGGGGGTGTAACTCAGTTCCCCCTGTTGGCAAGTTGCTTTACCAACTATCTCCTGAGCCTGTGATTTTTACACACTTCAGACTCACGGCGCACAGGTAACCAATGTTGTATTTTTAACGGCCCCTCCATTTTTTACTTCAGCGTGCAGCCTCAGATCATGCGTGGACTTTCCCACTGGGATCATCCTGTAGGTGCCCAAAATGTTTTGGATTTTAGAGCACTTAAGATCTAAGGTTGGGAATGCTCCCACGCTTCTGAAAATGAAATTAAGAACTGAAGGAAAGCCTCCCTGCCCCCAGAGGTGGCTCTGCAGGGAGGAGCGCTCGCTGCTCTTTCAGAGGACTCTAACTGTGTTCTCACCCATCACAACAGTGCCACAAGCGCCTCACAGCTGCCTGTAACTCCAGCTCCAGGACACAAGCGTGCTCTCTGTCACTCTCTCTCTCTTTCTCACAAACACACACTAAATAGGAGGGAGAGAGAAGACTAAAGGAAAGCCCGTGCTTTCCAGTGTTTTCTCATTCAGCCCAAGAGATTCTCACCCCGGCATCACCAGGAAAGCATGCTGAAATGCACATTGCTAGGGAGGCGTGGGGCAAGGTCCTGAGGGTTGTCAGTCTCAGGGCTGCTGATGCCGCCAGGTATGCCACTTTGAGAATCACTGCCTGAGCCCAGCACTGACCCAGAAAGGCCTCACAAGGGACCAGTGACTGTCCAGTGGCCTTCTCACCATTCTCCTTCTCTGGGGGATGAAAGGTGCTGTTTAAAGGAGTACATGCCCCCTGTCCCAGGAACCCACCAGCCAGAACTGACTAATGTCAGCGTGTGGGTATGTTTGCTTCAGACTTTTAAGCTGTAATGGGTAATACCAAAGTCCCCTGCCTCGGGTCCTTCTCAGTTCTCTTTCTTCCTGTATAGGAGACCCCACTACCAAAAACCAGTCCTTCCTGTCTGTGCCTCAATACACAACACTCACACATGTCCCCTGCGCTGAGCTGATCACAGCAGGGCTGGCTGTGGCAGTACACCTACAATCCCAGAACTTGGGAGTAGAGGCAGGAGGAGCAGGTTACAGGAGAGTTGGGGGCGAGCCTGGGATCCCTGTCTGCAACAAAGCAAAACAATCTATATCCGTTCAGTTTGGTCAACGGGGAATGCATCCCAAGATCCTGGCGGGTGCATGAACTGTAGATAATGTTGTTTCTCACATATCTACATATATGTGTATGTGTGTGTGTGTACGTGCATGTGTGCATGAGGAGGCTGGAGATTGATGCTGGGAATCTTCTTTGATTGTTCTCCATCTTACTCCCTGAGGCAAGGTTTCTCAGTCAAACCCAGAGTGTGGCAATATGTCAAGCCTCCCTAGCCAGCTCACTCCACAGATTCCCTGTTCCAGCTTCTGAGGCTGGAATTAAACAGGCTGCCACACCCACCCAGCATTTCTGAAGGTTCTGGGGATCAAAATCCAATTCTCGTGTTTGCACAGCAAGTGGTTTAATCACTGAACCATCTCCCCAACACACTCCTCTCTCTCTCTCTCTCTCTCTCTCTCTCTCTCTCTGTCTCTCTCTCTCTCTTCTCTCACTTCTCTCTGTCTCCCCCCCTCCCCATCTTTCTTTTTCCTGAGGATGGCCTTGAACTTTTGATCCTCTGCCTCCACCTTCTGAATGCTGAAATCATGCTTGCAACAACCCTAGGCTTATGCCGCTGGGGATGGAACCCAAGGCTCTTGTGTGTGCTGGCTGAACACTCAACCAGCTAAGCTACATTCCTAGACCATGTTCTCGTGGCTTTGAGAACTTCAATGATGAGACACGGTTGGGGTATCTGACTTGGGAACAACACAGCAGGTGAGAGTGAAAAGCTGCCTGTCGCCAAGCTGGCCACTGTGCCGTGTAAAGGAGACAGTCAGATCCAGCCAAGGGGCCTTGGGTTGGTCAAGGAACAAAGCAAACAGGAAAGCTCTCTCCCCCCAGACACCGTTCTAACTGCTGCTGAGAATCCTGGGTCCCGAGGAGGCCCATGTCCACTGATGCCACAGGAATTTGCTAAGTTCACTGTGTCTTCTTTTGTACGAATCCTCCTCCTTTTTCCTCTGAGGCAGGATTTCTCACAGAGCCTGAAGCTAGGCTGGTGGCCAGCACGCCCCAGAGATAGATCTTCCTGTCTCTTGTCTACCAAAATACCTGGGTTGCAGATACACCTGGGTTGCCACTACACCTGCGTGCTAGGGACTTGAACCCATGTCCTTACGGATGCATAACAAGTGCTCTGCCCACTGAGCCCTCTGAACTACATTTTAAAGAACTCTGTGTATTTAAGAGATTCCAGCCCAGATGATTTCAGGTCTCATCCTGTACTTCTCAAACTGCTGGCCTCAAGGCAGATAAAAGGAGATAAAAGCATCCCAGTTCACAGATGCTGCAGATCTCTGGAGCTTACCACTGGCCTAAGGATAAAGTCCTAAGAATTTGATCGGCAGTTGAACTAGCCACTGGCACTCAAGCATCTCATACCAACTTTCTAACATGGGAAGAGCAGAAACCAAAGTCTTGCTTCAGATGGTAGAATCCCTTGCTTCCGGTGACCCAGGACCCAATGTGGATCCGCTGAAACTTCTATTCCACCTGAGAACAAAGGGCTGGACCCCCAGGACTCTTCCTATGTGCATAGAACTCACAGCTTGGCCAGAGGAAGTCGTCTCCAACAGGAGGTATGTGAGGAGTCAGGAGTGACCCCCAATGTTCACCAGAGATGAGCAGCGTTGAGTAAGGATGGTTCTCTCAGAAGGAACCCAGTGTGCTTACGGGAACTCTGTACCCCAAAAACTGCTTTAGAAAGGAACTTCTGGTTAGAAAGATGCCCCAGCCCTATGGCTGAGCTGTTCCAAGAACAGAAAGTTCCTATAAGCAGACAGTTGTAAGCCATGAGTCCCCACAATTGCTGTCGCCTCCCTGGGCCTCCTTTTTGGGTTCCTCACACCCCCAGACCTCAGCCAGTAGACTCTGTTGCTGACCCCAGGGGGAATGACAGGAAGGAGAATGCATCCTCCCTTCCACGGGAATGTCTTTTTTGGGCCTTCATTTTCTGATCTGAAGAATGGGTTCCTAATTCTGGTCTTCTGGTTTACAGCTATGTATGGTAAGAGAACACAATGTGCTCACACCTCAAACATGGATGCAGGGTCCTTCATATGCCAGGCACTTATTAGGTAGCCATGGCTTCCTTGTCACCAGCTCAACAAGATATACATTCCCCATCTTCACCCTCTGTGAACCTACCTAGAAGCTTAACTTCTCTTGTGCCAAGGCCTGCTATCAGAGCTTTTGCTAATCAGCCATTTACCCTGGGGTGTGAATTGTAGCCCTTTGCTAAGAATCTCCAATATTCCGAGCAGACTTCTGTGTGTGGTATTAAGAGGCAAAAATCTAATTCAAGTTGGCCCAAGCAGCAGAGGAAGTTATTGGACAGTCCACAAGACCCCAACTTCAGGCCAGGCTGCATTTGACTCTGGCAATCTGCATTTATTTATTTCTCAGCTCTTTCTAGTTACTAAAAACGACTTTCACAGGCAGATGCTCCTTGGTCAGAACTGAGTCACACACACCCAGCTTGGCTTTCGTGGCTACGTGGCTACGGCTCTGACTGACCCAACTTGGTCACAGATCTCTGCCTACATGAGATGCAAGAGACTGGAGCCAAGGCTACCTCAGCCCATGAGCCGAGCCTGAGCGAGAGGTCCACAGAGAAAAGCCAAGAGCTGCTGCTAACAAGGGCAAACAGATGTCACACAGGAAGAAGCTACAGCTGTCTCCCTCAGGATGTGTCTCAATTCACTTCTGAGGAAGCAAAGGCTTGCCTAAGGTCAGACAGCAAGCTTTTGGCAAAGGCAGGGCTAGAGCATACATGTGTTCAGAAACCGTGCTTAGCTCAAGGATGCCCAAGCCGGCTCAGCCTCCTCCTCAGCTTGGAGTCTGAGAGGACCTGCAGTCTGGGAAATGGCCAACCAGGCTAACTGGCTTCTGTCGGTCTATCTGTCTCTCTCCCTCTCCAACATAGCACCTACAGAACTGAGGCATCTTAGAAGCAGGGAGGACCTGAGACACAGACACAGTGAACAGTGGGATTCAGTGTGGGACCAGGGGCTACCTCTACTACCAGTGCCTGATTGGGAACCACGTTAGACAAGAAACGTTCATGTGGAAGTTTTGAAAAGTTTGTCACAGCCTTTCTCTCAGGAGACGCCAATCCAAGCCTGAGAAGGAAGTGCTTCCTAATTACAGAAAGGAAAATGAAACCGAGAGAAAGGGCAACTTGTCCCGCCTCACAACCAGTCTGTGGCCGAAGCTCAGGACCCAAACTCTCAGCTCACCTTCACCCCACTGCACTGAACGTTTCAGATCTTAGTTGTTTCCTCACACCGTTCCACAAACTAGAATGAGAAGAGAACTAACCTTACAGTACAAAGCTAGCTTTACCCAGATGCAAAACCAGACACACACAGCCATATCCCTGACAAGCATGGTTGTCAAAACAAACAAAAAACAAACAAACAAAACTGAATAAAACACTTGCAAACCAAATTCAAGAACACACTTAAACCATATGCCACATCCATGTTGGTTTAACTCCAGGGATGCAAGCATGGCTCAACATTCACAAATCAGTAAATGTAACACAACACATAGACAGAATTAGGGACAGAAATTACATCATCATCTTAATAGATTCAGAAAATGCCTTTAATGAAATTTAACATCTCTTTGTGACAAAAGCCCTGAAAAAACTAAGAATAGGGGGAACATTCCTCAACATAATAAAGACTTACTACCACACACTGATAGCCAACACAATAGTAAATAGGGAAAAACTGAAAGCATTGCCTCCTATATAGGGCATAAAATAAGGGTGCCTACTCTGTCCACTCTTATTCAATATAGTGCTTGAAGTCTTAGCTAATGTAATAAGACAAGACAAAGGAATAAGAGCGGGAAGAATTCAAATCATCCCCATTTGCAGAGTACATGATCCTATACTCTTGGGTTTGTTTTTTTGATTTGGTTTGTTTTGTGCATTTTCTGAAACAGAGTCTCTCTGTAAGGCCAGGCTGGCCTTGAACTCTGTATATAGTTCAGGCTAGCATCAAACTCATGAAGATTCTCCTGCCTCAATCTCTCTATTCCCTATTTAGGTTTATAGATATAAGCTGTCAGTTTATGATCCTATACCTAAAAGCTCTGTAGATTCCACCAGAAAACTCTTAGTTCTAATAAACATTTCTAGCTAAGTAGCAGGATAAATGGTCAACATTAAAAATCCATAGCTTTTCTATATCTGAATAATGAACTTGTTGAAAACTAAATCAGGAAAAGAAAATCCTATTCACAACAGCTTAAAAAAAATACCCAGGAATAAATCTAACTAATAAAAGACCTTCATAGTGAATACTTCAAAACACCAAAGAAAGAAGCTGAAGAACACACTAGAAGATGGAAAGACCTTCTGTGTCCATGGGTTAGCAGACTTGATACTGTGAAAAAAAAATGGCTGTGTTACTGAAAGCAAAATACAGTTTCAATATAATCCCCAGCAAAATTCCAAAAAGAAAAAAAAAATCTTTCTTCTCCCTGCCCATCAATGACCCTTTTCTAGTTTCCTGGATTCTACAGGCACTTGAAGTTAAAGACATAAATCTAAAGGTTCAGGGCTAGCGCCCACATATGAGTAAAAAAATTAGACATCTTTTTTTTTAGGGTCTGGGCAACAATTTATAACCATGAGTATAATAGTGGTATAAATGATAAAGGAGTAACCAAAAACTTAATGATTGGATGTAAGGCCTGCTCTGCAGAAGGGAGTGCATGTCTAGGTTTTATAAATCTGGTTAAGAACCCACAGCTGAGGGAGCTCATAGGCCCCAGGAAAGAACATCTTACTATTATTTTGCTAATAAACACACACCAGGCTACCCATCGATTAGTCTTAGCAGAGAAGCTTCTTTGTTCAAGCATGGCGGTTAATGCAGAAACTCACAGTTGATAAACTGAGTGTGCACATGTACAAGAATGGAACTAGATCTATATATCTTACCGTGTACAAAAATCAACTCAAAATGGAGCCTTCATGCAAGACTTGAAGCTGCCAGGGAAAACATAAGCTAAGCACATCAAAACACAGGCAAGAACTTTTCTGTAAAGGACTCCAAGAATTATGAATGAGCTTGTGTGAAATTAAAAAACTCAGCAGTCAATGGGATGGAAAAAGATTTTCTAGCTACAAATCAGAAAAGTGATCAATAACTGCAGTATTAACTGCAAAAGCTAATGACAAGAATCCAAATCATTTAATAAATGAGTGGGATATGAATTGAACATCCTACAGTTCTCAAGAAAGAAATACAAATAGCCAATAGCATTTGGAAAAAAAAAATGTTCAACATCTTCAGCCAACAGGAAAATTCAAATTAAAATCACACTGAAATTCTGTCTCACCTAATCAGAACGGCCATCATCAAGAAAAGAAATGAGGCTGAGGAAGGAGGATCACCATGAGTCTTAAGCCAGCCTGGGCTGCAGAGAGCTCCTGTCTCAGCAAACAAAACCAAGAGGACAATGACGAACGCTGGGGAGGATGTGACGGAAGAACTTTAGTCAATGCTAGTGCAGCTACTATAGAAATCAATATGAAAGTTTCTCAAAAACACTAAAATTAGCCAGGTGTGGGTAGCTCACGCCTTTAATCCCAGCACTCGGGAGGCAGAGGCAGGCGGGTCTCTGTGAGTTGGAGGCCAGCCTGGTCTACAAAGTGAGTCCAGGACAGCCAAAAAAAAAAAAAAAAAAGCAAAACAAAAAAGCCCCACTAAAAATAGAGCTACCGTATGACCCAGCTGTGCCACTTCTGGGCATGTACCCAAAGGCTGTAGGTCCACACAGTGTATGTCCCTAAAGGGCTGTAATCCACACAGTGTATGTCCCTAAAGGGCTGTAATCCACACAGTGTATGTACCCAAAGGCTGTAGGTCCACACAGTGTATGTCCCTAAAGAGCTGCAGGTCCACACAGTGTATGTACCCAAAGGCTGTAGGTCCACACAGTGTATGTACCCAAAGGCTGTAGGTCCACACAGTGTATGTACCCAAAGGCTGTAGGTCCACACAGTGTATGTACCCAAAGGCTGTAGGTCCACATAGTGTATGTCCCTAAAGGGCTGTAATCCACACAGTGTATGTACCCAAAGGCTGTAGGTCCACACAGTGTATGTCCCCAAAGGCTGTAGGTCCACACAGTGTATGTCCCCAAAGGCTGTAGGTCCACACAGTGTATGTCCCCAAAGGCTGTAGGTCCACATAGTGTATGTCCCTAAAGGGCTGTAATCCACACAGTGTATGTACCCAAAGGCTGTAGGTCCACACAGTGTATGTCCCCAAAGGCTGTAGGTCCACACAGTGTATGTCCCCAAAGGCTGTAGGTCCACATAGTGGCACATCCTTGTTTATTGCTGCCCTAGCCGCAATAGCCAGGGAAGGGAACCAGCCTAGAGGTTTATCAGTAGCTGAAGGGATTAAAAAAGAAAAGAAAAGAAAAGAAAAGAAAAGAAAAGAAATATATAGACACAATGGAGTAAAGAAGAATTTACTTGTTTGTAAAGAAGAATAAAATTATGTACTTTTTAGAAATTGATGATCATTACGATACGTAAAAGAAGCTGGACTTGGGAAGACAAATGCCATTTTTCTCTCAAAAGCAGAATTCACATGTAAATTTGCATATATGTGTATGGTGTGTGTGTGTGTGTGTGTGTGTGTGTGTGTGTGTGTGTGTGTGTGAGACTTTGATATACCATCCTGTGTGTCCAGATTTCACTTCTCAACTTGATCCATGGAGCAGGAACCATATTTTGACCCTTTGCTGTCAAGAACCAGGTGCTCTGAGCAAGTGACTGGTCACTGAAAGATGGCTAGCAGTAAAGTGCTTGCCAGCAAGCCTGACAAGTTTGGCTCCATAGGACTACATAAAGCTGGACACAGTAGCTCATGTGTCTAATCCCAGGACACCCCATGGAGAACAGGAGGTGGAGGCGGGAGGATGAATCCCGGGACCCTCTCAGGCCAGCTCGCCTTGTTCTGCAGTGGTGAACAAGAGGCTACAGACACAAAAGGGACAAGAGTTCATTCTGGAGCCGAGGGGCCATAGCCCGGAATGCAGATTACGGTCACCCCTAATTCCGTGTTCCAACATGGAAGTAATCTCATAAAGTTTTTATGGCAACAAGACAAAGACAATTATGAGTCGAGACACTTTTCAAATATGTTGATGGGAATGTGAGTCATGGCAAAGTGGGAGAGTCTCTGCTGTAGGCTTCAGATGCTCTCTGGTCGCTTTCTGATCGGTGGAAAATGGGGTTTTATTAAGTCAATACATTTCGGAAGGTTTCTATCTGCCAGCCACAGGATGCTATAGGTGGTAATGGAATGTGTCTAGGAGACTCAAGATAGCGTGTTAATTAGGCTCTGGATTTGCAGCGTGGCAGCCTTTCTACAGTGGAGCTCTAGTCAGCCAGTCTGCTTTGGTGGACATAGCTCCTTTCCAGGAATTCTTCTTCACACGGCTCTTTCTCAAAACATGGTGGAAGGGGAAGGCCAGCAGCCAAGGTCATCCTCTGAAACGACCCCCACACACAGACACACATTCTGTGGCACATGCTCACCTGCTCCAGAGCGATAGGAATTTCCTGTTTCAGAAGTTTTGCTGTGTGTGTGACTAGCTCCTAGCCAAAGGAACTGCAGACCACCCTTGCCTCTTTGCCACTTGTTTGTTATCTGGTAGGGGCTGGGCTTGAACCCAAGGCCCCGTGCTGCTGAGAAAGTGCTCTAGCACCGAGTCACACCTCCCACCACACATGCCACAGACACATTTGCTCTTGAATGGAAACATTAGGGCTGTGGCTCCTGTGAGGCTTACTGTGCCCAGCACTTTCACTTCTGTCAGCTCCCTTAGGCCACCCCCAGGCCGTGAGACAAAGCCCACTGTCCAGGTTGAGGGCACAGCACAGTGGTAGGGTTCTGGCTGGGCATTCATGCTGCCCTGGGGTGCATCCATAGCACCAGGGAAGGAAGAGAGGAGAGAGGACCCCCACCATCCTTCCTGAGAGGGGTCTGCAGTTGGGTTTTCATGAATATGTAAATCGTCCATGTAAATGAAGCTTAATATGCACTCCATGATTGGGGCCTGGGGAGTCTTTGCAGCAGTGCTCACAGCTGCTCTGTCAGTGCCCAGGCAGGGGGATGGAGCGGCCTTGCCTCACACAGCAAGTTCCTCCTGCTGATCAAAACAGACCAAATGTGCTGTGATGTTAGGCAGTGTACACACGCACACACAAGATGCCGCTTCATCTCCCAGAACTTTTGTCACTAATCAAAGATGCTGGTTTCAGTTCTAAGCTATAAAGCAGTTGATTCACTGTGATAAATTTTCAAATTAATGATATACAGAATTCCAGGAAGCTGAGTGTGTTTTTTCCCTAGGATAGACAAATACTGGTAAATACAATACTGGTAAAGACATCGTGTGTTGGCTTTTTATTTTTGTTTGAGACTTACATTGGTTGTTCTGAGGCAGGGGTCTCAGGCTGGCTCTAACAACTTAGGTCTAACTGAGTTTTCCCATCCAAGTACCGCCCAGGCCCAACCCTTCTTAGCTTCCGTGATCAGACGGGAGGTGGTGTGTTCAGCTGCTATGACCATAATGAAACCGAGTTCTCACCAGTTCAGAACTGACGGCGCAGTGCTGGGGGGGGGGGGGCAGTACTTCCTCCTGCAGGGGCCTGCAGCCTGCTTTCTCCAAACACACTCATGTGTTTGGGCCCATGCAGGGAAAAGAAACACTTCCGCCTTTTTTGCAGTGAAGTTTTTATGTAGGCCGCCTCCTGGGTCTCGATGCCAGGATCTCACACAGGCTAAGTGTGCCCTCTGCCACCCAGCAACGCCCTTAGAGCCCTACATTGAACTTCGGTCTCCAGTTACTCGGTCAGCACTCGGTCACCCGCTGCAATCCTGGCACTAGAAAACGAGGCCTGAAGAATGTGAGCTTGAGCCTAGCCTGGGCTACATAGTAGCAAGACTGTCTCAAAGCAAACAGGTCAATGGCAGCAAAGTCTGAGAGGTGTGCCTCCAGAGGATGGAGTTCTAGCCCTCAAGCCCCAGAACTGCCATCCCCCAGGGCTGGACAGCCGCAGCAATCCCCGCACGGGGCGCATGCCCTGCTTCCATAGTCCTCCGTACTTGGCCCGGCGAACCGTGGTTCAGCGCAGATTGATGCCCTGGAGATAAAGCTCAAGGGGTGAGCTCAATAGCCAGTCTGAAAAATAAAATTAAAGTTGAAAGCACAAGTTGAACCCTGAAGTCTCCACAGTTCCCACCCACCTCCCTGGCCTGTGAGATGTGGTAGCCTCGTCACATATCTTTCCTGCCTGGGGAGCTCCACCTCTCCAAGCACATCCCAAGCTCAGGGTCTTTGCGCTTGCTGGTCCCACCGCCTAGCATACTCTACCTTCAGAGAGTCAGTTGTTATTCAGAAACCTGGGCTAATTTGACCCAAGAAAGGCCTTCCCCACCTGCCCCAGCGCCAGGGCCCTGCCCAGCTATTGCCTACAGCATCCTCTCTCACTGCCCTCACACCTGTCACTAAACTTGTCATACCAGTTACCCGTTCACTAGTTTGCTAGCTCCTAGTCGTCTTCACCTGAGCTCCACAGGGCATGGGCTGGCTTGTCTTGATTTTGGTTTAGAAAAAGAACATAGATGTTGGTTAGGGGCTGGGGCTCAGATGGGAGATTGCTTGCCTGGAATGCACAAAGTCCTGGGCTCCGTCCCCAGCACCACATAGACTGTGTGTGATGCTGCATGCTTCTAATTCCAGCACTTGGGAAGTAGAGGCAGGAGGATCAGAACTCACATAGGTGACCTGGAGGCCAGCCTGGGGTATAGAAAAATGCTGTCTTAAAAAAATGTCAATTGAATGAACAGTGACCAGATAAATCTGGATTGTCGGAACCATGTTATTGATTGTCACTGCTGGGACTTAATGCATGGTGACTGTGTGGTATTAGCTCATGCCAGGCTCCCCTGGGTGCTGGGGTATCATCCAAAGGCGGTGCTGAGTGTTCCCCGCTGCCACGGGCTTCCCCATCCTTCCAGCGCTCTGCAGTAGGGGACTGGCTGGGGATGTGAGTGGAAATGACAAATGAGGTGCAGTGGGGTGTGGAGGTGAGAGATCAGCTCACCCTTACCCCAGGCCGACAGTACCCATCACCCACACTCCCCCACACTGCTCCATAGTTCTGCCATGCCATTTCCATTATTTTACAATTTTTCTTAATGGACTCCCCATTCTGCTGGTCCTGGGAGCCCAGGACTAGAACACTGTGTGGGCTTATGGCAGATGAGCAGGGAGAAGGTGAGGACCCAAGCAGTTTCCCTCGGGGCTGGCAGGCAGGGTGGGAATGTGAAGACCCCAGGGGCTCTCTCGGGCCTCAGCTCCTCCTGACTTCTCTCCTGTTTTCTACAGGATGGGATGCGTGAAGTCCAGGTTCCTCCGCGATGGAAGCAAGGTCTCTAAAACAGAGCCGAGTGCCAATCACAAGGGCCCTGTAGGTGTACCGGATCCCACATTCTCCAGCAAGCTGGTGAGTAGGGCACCCGGGAGGCTCTCCAGCACTTGCCATAGGGTCTTTAAAGCCCTTCTTCCACTGGCCCAGCAAGATGAAATCAGAGAGAAGTGGCACCATCAGCCACCTCCAATGCTTTCCCAGGCACGGAAGCCGCCTCTTATGTGGTAGCCAGGATCTGGCCCAGGCCTCCACCTCTCAATAGAATCAAGTGTGGACCTTGAACCTGGGCAGACAGTGATGGAGGAAGACATCGACTTCAGGGGCTCCATACATGTGTGTACCCATGTACGCACAGACCTGAACACAGATATGCATTCACACCCATGTGAACATGCATGAGCATACATCACACACATGAAAAACCAAACCAGCAATCGTGGCTATCTTAGTTACTTTTCTATTACTGTGATAAAATATCAAGACCAAGGTGACCTATAGAAGGAGTCTATTCGGGCTCATGTTCTAGAGGGCCAGAGTCCATGGTGGTGGAACAGGGCAGCAGGTGGCAGGCATGGCGGGTGGAGCAGCAGCTGAGCACTCACATCTTGAGCCGTAGAGAAGGAACCAGAAATGCTGTGAGTCTTTGAACTCTCAAAACCTACCCCCAGTGACATACTTCCTTCAGCAAGGCCACACTTCCTAAGCCTCCCAAACAATGCTAACGGTGGGGACCAAGTGTTGAAATGCATGAGCCTAGGCATACCACCACAGTGGCTATGTTGAGAGCAGAGGGAGAGTAGTCAATACAAGAAGGTGTAATGCAGGGACTGGGGAGGTAGCTCAGTCCACACAGTGCTCTCCACACAAGCATACATGCTCACCTCCAGAACTCCTGAAAGAAAACCACAAAGCCACATATGGAGGGACCTACTTACAATCCCTGGGGAGCTGGGGAGGCAGAGGCAAGCAGATTCCCAGGGCTCACTGGCCAAACATCCCAACCTCATCAGAGAATGTTCTGCCAGGGAGAGATCTTGTCTCAACAAAACAAGTAGGGGAGCTCTGGAGGAGGAATGCCCTAACTCAGCAAGAGCATAGAAGCGAGAGTGGCTGAGGCAGAGGTGAATGCTCACCCGGGTGCGTGGTTGAGGTGGTGATAGGGCAGTAGTGGGGACCGCCACAGCAGGTGGCTAGTCCCACACAGCCACACCGAGAGCCCAGCAGCAGGAATGACAGCAGCTATGGGCATGGCTGTACTTGCAGCAGCACAGCAGGTGTGACTGCTGACTCTTCTCTAGACTCCCGCTCTGTTCTGTGCATAAGGAGCAGGTGTGTCCCTGAGAACCTTCACCTGCGTCTGGGAAGCAGGAGGATGGTGCTTGTCTTCAGGGTGACTGAAGTTCAAAGAGTCTCGGAGGTCCTGGGGTGAGGAGATCAAGCATCTGGGAAGCCATCAATTCCAGAGTCTTTCGACCTCAGCCTGGAGCTGTGTCTGCTCTGTAGCCCTTTGGTCCTTCCATTCATTTGCAAGTGGTAAGGGGAGCCTGTCATTCTTAGTGCTTCTCAAAGTGAGCTCTTCATCTGTTGGTCCCTTAAGAAGGTCTTCCTAGGGGGCGGAGAGATGGCTCAGTGGTTTAGAATACTGGCTGCTCTTCCAAAAGACCCAGGTTCAGTTCCCAGCACCCACATGGCAGCTCACAACACCCTCACATAGACGTATGTGCAGGCAAAACACCAATGCCTAGATAGATAGATAGATAGATAGATAGATAGATAGATAGATAGATAGATAGAAAAAGTTAAGGAAGTTAGTTCTTCCTAGGTCAGTGAGATGGGTCAGGGGTAAACTCACTTGCATTGACAGCCTGAGTTAAAGCCTCAGAGGCCACACGAAGGTGGAAGGAGAAATACGACTCCACGGAGATAACTTCCGACACACATATGTGCACCATGACCCCGGCATCCACACTCACACATCATGCACTCACAGAGCACATGCAATAATAATTTTAAAAATTCTTCCTCACGTTGGAAGGCAGTCAGTTACAATAATTTTCTTTATCCCAAGCCTGCCCCAGACACACCCAGTCCCTTCACCAGTGACAGTCCACAGCACGAAGGCGAAATCCTACTCCAGGTCTGGCCCTTCTGAGCCCTCTTTTTTAGGACATGAGCAGTAGACTTCTGTCCTATGAGTCCTTCTCTAAGTGGGGGATTTTAAGGCTCAGAATTGGACTGTGCCTGGGAAGGGGAGAAGAATGCAGTGGTCACCTTTTCTCTCATTGTGCTTGGCCTCTGTTAACACAGCCTGTAGTCACACTGGTCATATCCTGAGTCAGTTACAGACTGTGGCTGTAAGCCGTTCGGGGTCATTTCCTAACCTGTGCAGCGCTGGTTCCAAGGACACCTTTGGGCTGTCCTTCCTGAGGGCAGATGAAGGGGTGCAGTTATCAGCTCAGGTTGCTCCCTCCTGCATGGTGCTGGCCCAGAGGTGAGGTGAGTTAAGAAAGTGTTTCTCGGAGAAGGTGTGGCCAGACCAGATCAGTTTGCAAAACCCTGGATGACATAGGCACCTTCCTTGCAGGACATCTCAGAACCTTTGAGAAGCTTTCAAAGCAAAAAAACAAAACAAAACAAACAAACAAAAAACCAACCAAGTATCCCTTAATGCTTCCTCAAACCAATGTGCAATGGCATTGTGTGACATGAGGCACCCTCTTGTTGAAAATAAAAAGTTATAAATTAGGAAAGGCAGGCAGATCTCTGTGAGTTTGAGGCCAGCCTGGTCTACAAAGCAAGGCAAGAACAGCCAGGCTACACAGAGAAACCCTGTCTCAAGAAACCAAAAACAAACAAACAAAAGCCATGAATTATGCAGTCTCACGAGTATTGCGTCCCCTAAAAGTAACAATCGTTATCAGTTTTCTGTGGACACGTAAAAACACTTTTCCATAGATCTCCCACCACAGGCAATGTGTGCACTTGTTTCATAGAAATATATAATGATTTGTTTTGCATAATTTGCATACTTATTTGTTAATATAGGGCCTCACTGTGTGGCTCAGGCTGCTTGGCACTTTGGGATCCCAATGCTGGCACCACAGTGACCAGCTTCAATAATGTGATGTTCAGCAGAAGTAGCTGTTTTCCCAGAAATTCGTGTGAAGTCCTCCAAGTCATGCCTAGAACCCCGTGGTCCTTGTGGCCATGCCCCTTTGAATAGACACTCTGGCTGCTCCGCATGCATGGAGGAGTCTGTTCACGAGAAACCTGGTAGACCCAAAGCACCTTCAGCCATCTCTAAAAAGGCAGTCTCCGCACTGTGTGGGAGGATCAATCCAGTATTCCAAGGCAAGGGCCCAGGCCACAAGTTAGGAGATCTCCGTCCAAGCACAGACTCTGCCCCTTATTACGCCATGTGACACCACCTAGGTCTGTAACCTCTCCTACCAGGACCTGGGGCCAGAGCGAGATGCTTTTCCGTGTCCTTTCAACACAGGCTCCTCACACTTTCAGACCCATCTCCTTTTCCTGTTTCTTCCCGCAGGGGCC
Organism: Meriones unguiculatus; assembly: GCF_030254825.1. Taxonomy (NCBI): domain Eukaryota; kingdom Metazoa; phylum Chordata; class Mammalia; order Rodentia; family Muridae; genus Meriones; species Meriones unguiculatus. The sequence goes on along the minus strand of NC_083352.1, from coordinate 125,794,897 downwards.
AAACAACAGCAACAGCATGCCCCCAGGGTTGGTGGAGGGTGAGTATCTGGAAGCAGGGGTCCTGGCATCGCATAAATCGCATTAGCTCCCGTTCTGAGTTGTAGCTGGTGAAAAAAAAAAGTCAAAAACATCTATATTCCTGTTTTTGTTTGTTGCTTTGTTTTTGTGATGCTGTGATAAAACACTATAACCGAAAGCAACTTGGAGGAAGGAGGAAGAAAGGCTTATTTCATCTTACAATTCCTGGGTCACAGTATCACTTGGGGAAAGTCAGGGCGAGAACTCTGGAGGAAGCTAAAGACAGAAACTAAAGCAGAGATCATGAGGAACGTTGCTTACCGGTTTGCTCAACCTGCTTTCTTAGACCATCCAAAGCCAGCTGTCCAGGAGAAGCACCGCCCACAGTGGGCTGGACCCTCAACACCAACCACCAATCAAGAAATAAATGCCCTACAGACTGGCCCAGAGGCCAATCTGATTTAAGTAATTCTTTCTTCGACAGTCCCTCTTCTCAGGTGGAGTAACCAGTATCCCCGAGTACTGTCTGAATTACCTGAGTTCCTCGCCTCGGGTTTCTAGAACCTTGTTCAGGGATGTGCGCAAAGCCCTGAAGGCTTTAACAGCACCGGAGGCTGCTCAGCTGCTCTAAGAGTCAGGCAGAGGAGTCAGTCCAGAGTGGGAGGTGGCATGGGGACCCATCCTTGCATCTCCTGGCAGGCTCTGAGGACACCGTTGTGGTCGCGCTGTATGACTACGAGGCCATTCACCGTGAAGACCTCAGCTTCCAGAAGGGAGACCAGATGGTGGTCCTGGAGGAGTGAGTTCTGGTCCCCCTGGGACACACCCACCTGCAGGGGTTAGCTACACTCCTATTTTGCATCACTAAAGAGCTGACTTAACGGTGGGAGTAAAGGACAAAGAGAGCTTGACTGCTCGCCAAACAGGAGGAAGGGTTTGCTGCCTCCTGGGTAACCCGAACCAGAGACAGGGACTGTGCCCCCCAGGCAGGCGCTCTGCAAAGCCTTCCTAAGGGATGTACGCCTAAGTGCCTGTACTCTAGGTCTCCCCGCAGGCTGCCCCACCCCCCAGGAGGCTTTGCCTTCAGAGATCTCAGACCAAAGCAGGGGGCCACAACAGACTGAAGAAGGGTTCCTGTGCCCTCTGACCCTTCCCTCCCTCCCTCCCCTTAGGTCTGGGGAGTGGTGGAAGGCACGATCCCTGGCCACCCGGAAAGAAGGCTACATCCCAAGCAACTACGTGGCTCGGGTTAACACTTTGGAGACGGAGGAGTAAGTGTTCCGTCCTGTCTTCCAGGAGGCAGCCTGGGCAAGGCCGGTCTGCTTCCCCTTCAGCCTCTGCACACACGCTCTCCGCTGTCTGGAACCCTCCGGGCGCCCGTGGTTCTGCTGCTTCCTTCCCGAGCTTCAGGCTGAAGAGACCTGTCCTAAGACCCTGTCCAAAATGGGTCCCTTCCGTGACTCTCAGAAAAGCCTGTTTTTGCTTCCTTCTGACATGTCCCACTGTCAGAAAGGGACATTGATTGTTTTGTTTGTTTGTTGTTTGTTTGCTCTTGGTTGTCCACTTATGTGCTGTCTGCCTCGCTCTGGAGTATGAGCTCCCATGCCTCGGCTCTGGAGTTAGCCTGCCTAGGTTCTAATCCTGTCTCTTCCACCTCCAAGCTGTGTGGCCCCAGACAAGCTACTTGTCCTCTTGCGTCTCCAGTTTGAGCACTATAAAATAATAATAATAAAGGTGACAATTGCATAGAGCCAGGTGCATAATAATCTCTTCATGAGTTAAGACTCAGGGCTCAGTGGTTAAGAACACTGGCTGCCCTTCCAGAGCGCCAAAGCTCCAGGACCAACACCAACGTGGAGGCTCACAATTGCCCAGAACTCCAGCTCCAGTGGATCTGACACCTTTCTGGCCTCCATGGTCACCAGCTCACACACACACACACACACACACACACACACACACGAGAGAGAGAGAGAGAGAAAGAGAGAGAGAATATTAATATATACAATATACATATTTTAATGACGAATGAGCTGGGCTTAGTGGCACACTTCTTTGATCTCACACTCAGAAGGCAGAAGCAGGCAGGTCTCTGTGAGTTCAAGATCAACCTGGTCTACATAGTGAGTTCCAGGACAGCAGAACCATATAGTGAGACACTCTCTCAGAGGGGAAAAATGATGAATGTTAGATATCTTTCTCCCTCACTGATAAATGAGGAAACAGAGACCCGTAGAATGAAAGTCACCTGGCAGGCTTGTGGCTGGGTGGAGGCATACTGGTGCCTGTTCAGGACGCTCTCCCCATTGCGATACATGGACTGCTCCTTATTCTAGTGAGGGTGGGAAGAAAAGTTCATCATAACATGAACTTTTCCGTATGTGCCCAAAATAGCAAAGAAAAAATGAAAAAAGAATACCTGTTGTCCATTCACCCACCCACCCCTTACCCCAGTCCCCCAAAAGTAAGAAAAATAATGCTACCTGAAGTCTGGTGCTTGGATCCCGACCTCCAAGTGGGCTGTGCTCTATATGGCCTGAGTGTCATGTGAGCAGAACAGGCCAGTCCATTCCGAGGCTCACACTGTTCTCATTCATTCCTGGCAGGTGGTTCTTCAAAGGTATCAGCCGAAAGGATGCAGAGCGCCACCTCCTGGCTCCCGGCAATGTCCTAGGCTCCTTCATGATCCGGGACAGTGAGACTACCAAAGGTGATACCAGCCCCCTCCCTTCCTGTGCCCAGGCATGGTGCCACCTCCAACCCTAGGGAAATTCTCTGGGGAGACTGTACAGCTCAGCCAAGTGGCCGTGCTGCCAGGTTTTCTCCTGTCTTTTGCTGTTCCCAGCGAGGGGAGGGTTAAGGGTCTGTGCTGGGTGGTTCTCCTCAGTTCAGTCGCAGAAGAATCGGGCTGAAGTCAACAGGAGTGGTTTGAGCCCTGAAAGCAAACTAACATCCTGCTGAAACTTGGTCCCCACTGGACCCTGGCTTCATTTTTTAAAAAGCCGCACCACTGTGTCCTGTCCACAGGTCCCATTCCTCCCTGGCGAGGAAACAGTGTGGGCTGAGTTAAAGCTCCTCCCAAAACAGTGTCTGGGACCTACTTAAAATTCTCTCGGTGGGAGTATGAGAGGGCTTACTGGAGACACCTAGTGTCACTTGACAGGCTGAATTCAGGCCCCAGGATCTACCTGGGAAAAGGAAAGAATCAACTCCTGAAAGCTGTCCTCCGACCTCTGCAAGCATGGGGTGGCATGCATATGCCCTACCCCATATGACGTAAGGGGGGAAGCTCTTTGAGGGAATGTGGATGGGAAGACGTCATGGTGGGGAGATGTCAGGAATCTTGTCCTGAAATTGCTATGCTGGAACAGACCCATCTTGAGTAGGTGACCAGAGTTTAAAAAAAAAAAAAAAAAAAAAAAAATCACCACCCTGTGATGGTGTCACACAACTTTAATCCCAGCACTCAGGAGGCACAGGCAGGTGATCTCTGAGGTTGAGGTCAGCCTGGTCTATGGAGTGAGTTCCAGGACAGCCGGGGACACACAGAGAAACCCTGTCTTGAAAACCCAAAAATTAAAAATTAAAAAACAAAACCACAGCCCACATGGAATGGTTCCGACTGGCTCTCTCCCCTGTGTGGGTTTCCCCAGGGTAGCAGGGCCACAGGCTCCCCACGAGCTCAGAGTCCACATGCGCAGTGAGTCTCTGGCTCTTGCTTGCACTCAGAGACGCTTGATTTGAACAGGCCAGGCCACCTGTACTGTAACCCACTTGGTACTGTGAGGCACATGGTTCTGGGGGCATCAAAGGCGTCTGTGTGTCTGAGACCAGTCATTCGGTCTATGTCTGAGGTCAGTGAGCATTTCGGCTTCAGGGAGGCCCAGGTTCTTGTCTCCATCTGTGCCTAGGGTAGCTTAGGGATTGGGCTGGCCAGGTCTACAGAGAAGCAGAGAAACCAAGAGCCCTGTGGCAGACCTGTGGGCGGGAGAGTGGGCTGGGCTAGCTTCCTCAGCCCTTGGAGGTGGGGGTATGCTGGGGGTCTGACTGATTTAGAGGGAGGTCCCAAGCACTCTGCTGCCTCCCAGATCCTGCCAGCACCGGCTTTGCCAGGCTTCCCTTGACTGGGATAGGGTGGCTGAGAAGGGGCCCTGGAGCCAACTGCCTGGGTTTAGAACCCAAATGCAACACTTAGCAGCTGTGTGACTCCAGGTGAATTATGTCACCACCTCAGTTTCCCCACCTATATAAAATGAGGCTGATAATTCTATAAAACCTATACCCCACGAGGCTACTCATTATAAAGCATGATACAAGCCACGCAATTTCAATTTATTAAAACTCATACCATTCCCATTCATTCCCCCATCGTGCAATTTCAATTTATTAAAACTCATACCATTCCCATTCATTCGCTGTTCATTTGGCCAGCATGCTTAGAACAGTGTGGCATGTTGTCAGCTGTCACTCAGCAATTTAAAACTTCCCTCAAACCCTATGACACTACACTGTTATAAAAAAGAAGAAGAAATGAAATGCAGAGAAGCTAGTTAGCAAAGTTCATACATGCTGAGCTGTGGAACAGACTGGAAGACTTGTGTGTCACTGGTGTACCTGACACTCCACATCACAGCTTACCGCAAGCTGGGAGGTTTAGAGCGTGTATGTGTATCGCCTCAAGGTTCTAGAAGGCAAGAGTCTGTGGGGCTGGCTCCTCCTAGAGGCTGCATTTCAGGGGGTGGGCTCCATTTCATTTTCTGCCCTTTTGGGCCCTGAGAAGCGAGAAGCATTGCTTTGCTCGTGCGGGGCTTTCTCTCTCCAACCCCTGTTTCCACTCACTAACTGCCTCCCTCTGTTGAAGACCCTTCTGAATTCCCTGGGGACCCCCTGGATCCTGCATGTCATGTAAGGTCACATGGTCCCGGGTGCAGGGGTTCACAAGCGAACACCATGGACCACTGTGCAGCTGACCACAGTGTGTTTTTCACATTTTAGTAATCAGACCAGATTCTTTGTTCTTTCTTTTTATTTATGTTTCTATAACTCTTCCTACCAAATTAGTATAGTATCTTGGCTTTTTCTTCATTAAATAGATCAGACAGATAGATGATAGATAGATAGATAGATAGATAGATAGATAGATGATAGATTGAATGATAGAGAGATAATAAATAGATAAGAGGTGATAGACTGAATGATAGATAGATAGATAGATAGATAGATAGATAGATAGATAGATAGACAGACAGATAGATAGGTGGATGGAGAGCTGATAGATCAGATAGATGATAGCCAGCTTACTGACTATCCTAAGTCATTTACAAGTATTACTTCTGTTACTTCTGTTAATCACTGGGCAATATGATGAGATGGCCTGGCATGACTACTTTATTTTACAGGTCAGGAAACTGAGGCATAAAAAGGCCAACCATTTGTCCATGGTTCACAGCTGAGAATTGTGGAGCTGGATTGGGAACCCAGGCAGCCCAGTGCCTCAGCTTCCACCCAGGTGGCCACGTGCCCAGGTGATGCCAGCAGTGGCCTCACAGGGCACCATAGCATGTCAAGGTACATCAGGTAGCCAGGCCTCTGAGGTGCCGTTCTGAGGAGCTTCTCTTGGACCAATGCAGGGAGCTACTCATTGTCTGTTCGCGACTACGACCCCCAGCACGGAGACACGGTGAAGCATTATAAGATCCGGACACTGGACAGTGGAGGCTTCTATATCTCTCCGAGGAGCACCTTCGGCAGCCTACAGGAACTTGTGGTCCACTACAAGAGTGAGTCCTACCCAAGGCTATGCCTCCACACTGGACTGCAGAGCCTGAGCTGGTTACCACTGCACAGTGCAGGCTGGCCAGCATGCAGTCCCTAGCCGCCGTGGCTTCGTTTTCAGTGTTTGTTTGGTTCTGGGGATAGAACCAGTGTCTAGTACATGGGGCAAGAACTGTATCGCACCACTACCCCACCCCCACCCCCCACTGAGAGAGGCCTGTCCCTCAGACTCCCAGTCACACAGTTCTGCACTCAGAGGCACTCAGAGATCTTCCTGGACTTGCCAGGTAACAGTCACTCTGGGCACTCCTGAAGGTTTAGGCTTGTTGGACACAAGGCTGGAGGTATACAGCAGGCATTTCATCACGCTCTGCTCTTTGGGGGACGTACCACCTGCTGACTGACTGGGTACTCTGTTTCAGAGGGGAAAGACGGGCTCTGCCAAAAGCTGTCAGTGCCCTGTGTATCTCCCAAACCCCAGAAGCCATGGGAGAAGGATGCCTGGGAGATACCTCGAGAATCCCTCCAGATGGAGAAGAGACTCGGAGCCGGGCAGTTTGGAGAAGTGTGGATGGGTAAGGAGCTGGGGCGGGAGTCCGCAAGGCCAGTGCTGGGAGGGCCGAGAGCTTGGGGATACCGCCCAGCAGAGGAGAATTTAAATAATGACCACAGAGGGCCACTCCTCAGATAAGCAAACCAAATTGTCTTCTGGGAAATCACTATTTTGCCTTTGTGGCTGGGCTTGAGGGTCAAAGAACTGCCCTTCAGGAGACCTGGATGGGGAAGTCCTTCTGCTGTGTGGAGTTGGGACGGTCTACCTTGTGGGACTGTCTTGGGATGAATGAAATTCATAGTGGGGGGAAAGTGTGGCTTTTCAAGTGAGCCCAGTGCTGGCAAGCTGTTCAGATAATGAGCCACACTGCCCAGTGACATTCCCAGACATGGTGGCACGCCAGAAAGGCCTGGCACGCCCCTGTGGTCCTTGCCCAGTAACCTGAAGTAGCATTTGCCGTTTCCTGGGGAGGCGGCTGTTCACCAGACTTTGCCACTGTGTTCACACTCCCCTGTGCGGCAGCTTGTAGAGATGCACGTATTCAGCCAGATGAAGTAAGTTTCAAAAGCCTCTGTGTCAACCGCGTTTCCCAAGAGCCTGCTACATGCCAGACCTTGAGTAAAAGAATGAAGCTATAAGGAAATGCAAGGAAGAAAGACAGATCTCAGTAGCAAAGTTGGGCAAATTAAAAAAAAAAAAAAAATCCCTTTAAAAAACAATGTCCCATGAGTCCGCATGATCTCACTACAGCAAGACCACAGATCTGGATTTGAGCTTCCCGGTATCCAAGGCACACGTGGAAAGAAAAGCATGTGTAGGACAAGAGCCATCAAGTGAAGCAGGGTGGGAGGGGGCGAGAGAACAGTGTGTGGCAAGTCCCCACAGGTGAGTACTTGAGGGACATGTGTGCCCAGGGCAGTCAGCGCATAAAAGCCAGAGTGAGGCCAGTGAGATGGCTCAGAGGGTGAAAAGGGCTTGCTGCAAAAACCTGACAATCTGAGTTCGAACCCCGGAACCCACAGTGGAAGAGGGAGCTGCTGGCAAAGATTGGTCTCTGATCTACACACAAACACAGAGTGATATCTTTCTTCCTTTCTTTTTATTTATTTATTTAGGTTTTTTTGAGACAGGGTTTCTCTGTGTAGCCTTGGCTGTCCTGGAATTACTTTGTAGACCAGGCTGGCCTCAAACTCATGGAAATCTGCCTGCCTCTGCCTCCCAGAGTGCTGGGATTACAGGCGTGCACCATCACAGCCTGCTTTTATTTTGTTTTTAAGAAAGCAAGAGAAATCTTGTCTCAAAAAACAAAACGAAACAAACAAACAAAAAAAGTGAGAAGGGGCTGGGGCCATAGCTCAGTGGCAGAGTACTTTCCTGGTTGAGTCTAGTCTGAGTGTGTGCTTGGTGGATAACAAGGACAGAAATGTGGACATGAGCAGGCCAAGCAGGGCCTGTGGGACATAGTGAATCTGGTATTTATTTCAAGGCAGTGTTAAGCTTAAACACTGCGTGTGCAGTCTTGGGTCACAATCTAATTGGTGGTTTGGGGGTTACTACCATTATTACTGTGATTTTATAGTACCGGAGATCAAACGCAGCATCTTGCATGTGCGAGGTGAGTGTTGTACCCTGAGCCCCAGGCTCGAGCCCTGTTTTCTGAGACATGGGCTGGCCTGGAGCTGCCAGTCCTCCTCCTTCACAACCTTAAGAGTTCCAGGATGGCAGCTGTGTGCCCCGGGCCCAGAGAGACTTTTTCAGTCTTGCAAACAGCCCTGTAGAGTGAGTGCCTATCACATCCACGTAGCAAGTGAGGAAACCACAGCCCAGAGAACTTAGGCAGGGACTCGGTCTCCAGCCCACAGCTGAGGCCGAGGTGTTGACCCCTCTCTGTCATAAAGGACTAAGATGGGCAGGGAGGGCCCCTCCAGGGCTGCTGGATCCTAACTGCCTCCCTCGCTTCGCACTTTTCTCCAGCCACCTACAACAAGCACACCAAAGTGGCTGTGAAGACAATGAAGCCGGGGAGCATGTCCGTAGAGGCCTTCCTGGCAGAGGCCAACCTGATGAAGACGCTGCAGCATGATAAACTAGTGAAGCTGCACGCCGTGGTCTCGCAGGAGCCCATCTTTATCGTCACAGAGTTCATGGCCAAAGGTGAGTGCGTAAGGATGGGCTGTGGACTGAGCTGCCTGCTCTCAGACTCACGGAGTCAGCTGGCTCTTCTGGGATGGCCAGCAAGTCCTCACAGAGCCCCAACAGTCCAGCCTGGCTCACGGAGTAAGACCATTCGAAGGGTGGTTTTGTGGAGAGGAAGGGCAGGGCGCTGCAGAGCTTTGGGGCAGCAGAAGAGGCACATGGCTACCTTGTGACTTGTACCTTGGAACCTTGGTGCTGGGCGGTAAAGAAGGCCTGCTTGGAGTACTAAGGGACAAGAAAAGGCTGTCTGTAATGTTCCATCCTGTATCACCTCACTCTACAGTGAGAGAGTCCCCTGTGAGCAACCCACAGAATTGTGGGAAATGTTCATGTTGTCACTTCATTTTTCAGGCTACTGAGCTTGGGTCACCCCACCCTGTGATTACTCAGTATATCTCAGGAACGTTTGAGAAAGGCTTTCACTGTGTAACACAGGCTGGCCTGGCACTCATGGCGCAGCCCAGGCTAGCCTCAATCTCACAGCAGGCCTCTTGCTCATCCATTCAAGTGCTGGGATCACAGATGTGGAGATACACGCACCTGGCTTCTTAGAGTTGCTTTTATTTTTATCATTATCATTGATTTATTAATTAATTTAAAGACAGCTAGTCTGTAGTCAATTTCATTCCCTGCTCATTTTTGGATAAACATTTCATACAACATATGTGACTTGAAATCTCAAAACCTTTTCTGATTTACAAATCTATAAATCTACAATCAACCAGTTTTCTAAAGCCAGGCCCTGAGCACCCAGTCTCAAGAGGCTGCATCAGTCAAAGGGTTAGCTTGCAAACAAAAAGCCCTTTCAGAAAAATCCAAGCTCAGACGCTGGGAGCTCAGACATTAGCAGCAGTGAGTAAATGTTTCTTAAACTCTAGCACTACAGCCGGACAGTGATGAATACTGCTAGTTGCAGAATAGTCGAGGTAGTCAGAATAATTGTGGCTTCTCTGCTAGTTGAAGTGAAAAAAAAAAAAAAAATGAAGCCCAGGACTTGGAGACCAGCCTGGACAACATAGTAATACACCATCTCTAGAAAAAAGTTATGCAGGGTTTGGTGGCAGGGCCTTTAATTCCAGCACTCAGGAAGCAGAGGCAGGCAGATCTCTGAGTTCAAGGCCAGGCTACTCTACAATGAGAGTTCCAGGACAGTCAAGACTGCACAGAGAAACCCTGTCTTGAAAAAAACAAAGGCAGGAGGAGGAGGAAAGAGAAGAGGAGGAGGAGGAGGAGGAGGAGGAGGAGGAGGAGGAGGAGGAGGAGGAGGAGGAGAAGAAATAAAGCTCAGTGGTAGAGCACTCGCCTAGCAAGTGTGTGTGAGGCCCTTGGTTCAATTCCTGTACTGCAAAGAGGAAACATCTCTACCACTATGAAAGATGTTAATTATTTCTCACTGAGGCCTAGTAGTTCATGTTCCTTCTCACTGCCCTCTGCAGGAAGCCTGCTGGACTTTCTGAAGAGTGAAGAAGGCAGCAAGCAGCCATTGCCAAAACTCATTGACTTCTCAGCCCAGGTGAGCTGCGCCAATGACAGCCAGAAAAGGTGACGGAAAAATGAGGCCGTTTGAGTGCTTTGTGTCTTTTGTGTAAATACTCATCCCCACCACGTGCACAAGGGCTGGTTCCAGGACCCCATGGATACCAAAAACTTGTGTATGCTCAAATCCCTTATAGAAAATAGGATATTTGCAAATAGCCTAGGAACGTTTTCCTACATACTGCTGAAAGCACGTCTAGATAGCTCATGGAATCCAACCTAAGTGCTATGTAAACAGCTGTTATCTTGCTTACGGGGATAATAATCATTTTAAAAGTCTGTACACACTGAATGCAAGATGCTATTGTTTTAAAAATATTCTTGATGTGTCATTTTGGTTGGATCTGCAAATGCGGAACCCACAGATATGGGCTGTTCTTCATATGGACCATATGAAGTGCTCAAGTCACTGGAATGAACGTTTTATGTGTACGGGTCTTTTGCCCGCATGTAAGTGTAGGACATGTATGCCTGGTGCCCTCCATACCAGAAGAGGTGTCTGACCCTCTAGAACTGGAGTTGCAGATGGTTGTGAGCCACTGTGTGGGTGCTGGAACCGAACCCAGGACCTCTGGAAGAGCAGCCAGTGCTCTTAGCCACTGAGCCATTTCTTCAGATCCTGGAAGGATTTTGCTGGTTAGTTTTTGGAGCCCAGCGCCTCTTACGTGCCAGAGAAGGGCTCTACATTCGAGCAATATCATCAGACGGGCACGCTTCCATTCTTTTGTAACAGATCAAGGCTTAGTAGCCTGAAATGATAACATTTAATATTTCCCATGATTCTCTGGACTGACTACAGCAGGCTAGGTGGACCACTCTGTGGTGATGTAAGAATATCCAAGGTGATATTCATCCTTAAAAACGTCTCTCCATGTCACCCCTCATCCCTCAGTATTTCAACACAGCTTCTTTACAGTCCAGTATCAAAGCTCCAGGAGGAACCATCCAAGATGGAGGCAGTGGTTGAACCTCTGTTTGCAATGAATTGTTAATACCCTGCTAGCAAAGGCAGCCACAGCAGCCAAGCCAGTGGAGGATGACAGGGATGCGTCCTGGCAGGCAAATGTAAGAGTCTGGTGGCAGGGAGGTAACTGTCATCCCATCTTACAGACCTGAAACTGAGGCGTAAAGAATTTAAGTACAAACTGGGCATGATGGTGAATGACTGTAATCCTAGCACTTAGGAGGCAGAGGATGGAAGATCAGGAGTTCCAGGCTAGATCTGAGCTTCAGAGCCTGTCTAATTAAAAAAAAAAAAAAAAAAAATGGCAGCTGTAGAGGAGAAAAGTGATGCCCAGGGAGGTTCTTCAGCTGGCCTGAGCTGCAGGGCTGATTCCAGGGAGGGGATGGCAATGAAAATGACAAACCTTGCTGGCTTCAGAAAGGTCACTTACAGATGAGACCACAGGTATAAAACAACGGGCTCTCTTAAAAGCCTACTGCCCCCAGGGTCCTGGCTCAGAGTCTGAAGAGCAAGAATTCAGCAAAGAAACCTTAGGGTCACATCTTAAAACCCCATATAAAGCCAGGCATGGTGACTTTTTAAGCACTCAGGAAGCAGAGGCAGGCAAATCTCTGTTAGTTTGAGCCTAGCCTGGTCTACAAAGTGAGGCCAGGATAGCCAGGGCTACACAGAGAAATCCTGTCCCAAAAAATCAGGAGGTGGATGGGGGTCATTTAAAATAAATGAACAAAACAAAAATGGTTCAGCGGTACAGAGCTTTCCTGGGTTCTATTCCCAACTATACAAAAACAGTAAAATTCTTTCTCTTTTGCTCCCCCACCCCAACCGCATTCCCTGCATGGCTCCTTTCCTCCAGCCCTGTCTCATGCTATCTGCTGTCTCAGGGAGAGCCTGGTGGACAGCGGTGCTGTGGGGATGCACAGCCTGGTCCAGGAGCCATCAGGGAAGGCTTCACGGAGGAAGGGGTCTCTGGGAGGAAATTCCACGCGTGCAGAGGGGTAGGAAAGGAGGTCTAGATAAAAGAAACAGCCTGTACAAAAGCCCAAAAAGGAAGTGAAGGGACTGAGCCTGGTCAGCTAGAGCATGCAGCCCAGTGGGGGTTGAGGAGGGCTGGGTTGCAGCTGAGCCTAGGGTTGAGCCTGGTGAGGAGGCCCAGGTCAGAGCTCATTTGAGAATGCAAATGCCAGGGACCCAGAACTGCTGGCAAGGTGTCAGTGGAAGCTCTGCTTTCAGAGCCCTGAATGTCAGAGGCGTATGGAAATCGAGCCCTGGCCCTGCCAGCCCAGTAGGCCCCAGTCCTCTAGGAGACAATGCTCTGGCCTGTTACTAAAGTATAACCATCGAGCCAGCAGAGGCCCTGCTGATGGGTGAGGGCCAAAGGCTGCAGCCAGAGCTGCTCCTGGGGCCAGGGATACAGCTCAGTTGGTAGAGTGCTTGCCTAGCACACATGAAGTCCCAGGTTTGATCCCCAGCACCACGTAACCCAGATGTGGTGGTACACATCTGTAATTAACCTGAACATTTGAGAAATGGAGGCAGGAGGATCAGAGGTGCAGTTATGGTCAGTTATGTGGTGAGTTCCAGGTCAGCCTGGGATTGATGAGACCCTGTCTCAAAAAATAGAGCCGCACTCTCCCTGTTTCACAGCTGGAAAAAAAAACAAAAAAGGGCAGAGAGATGTTCTGGTCTTGGTCCCCCCAAAAGCAGAGGTTGATTCTGAGCCCCGGGAGGACAGGGTACTACGTGGGGACCTGGTTTCGTGACCTCAGACCTACTCATGTTCTCAGTTTCCCGGTCCAATGGGAGAATTGCATCACAAATGCAGCTTTCAAGTTTGATGTCTGTTTTTAGCCTCAACTTTATTGGTGAAAAATATTTTATGTAATAAATAAATAAACAAATATATGTGTGTATATATACACACACACACACACACACATACATGTTGCTGGGCACAGTAGTGCATGCCTGTAATCCCAGCCCTCTGGGCGGCAGAGGCAGGCAAATCTGTGAGTTTGAGGCCAGCCTGGTCTACAAAGTGAGTCCAGGACAGCCAGGGCTACACAGAGAAATCCTGTCATACATTATATATATAATATTAAGTATTATATATTAATATATTAATAAATATTAAGTATTATATATTAATATATTATATAGTGTGTGTGTCTTAAGAGAGCTACTCCTGGGCTGCACAGATGATTCGGTGCTAAGAGCACTGGCTGCTTTTCCAGAGGTCCGACCTCATTCCCAGCACCCACATGGCAGCTCACGCTTGCTGGTAACTCCAGGTTCGGGGATCCAGCACCCTCACACAGACATGCATGCCGTCGAAGCACCAATGCACATAACATAAAAGAGCCAGGCAGTGGCAGTGCACACCTTTGATCTTAGCGTTCAGAAGATGGGGCAGACAGACCTCTGTGAGTTCGAGGCCACAAAGTGAATCCCAGAACAGCTAGGGCCTCACAAAGAAACCGTGTCTCAAAAAAAGAAAAATAAATGAATAAATAATAAAAGTTTTTAAAGAGGAGGAGAGCTCTTGCTGTTGAAGTTGGCAGAGAGTGGCCTTCGTTGTGACCTTCCTCTTGTCTGACCACTCACAGACAATCTGAGAACGAGTCCAGGCTAGAGGCTGGGAATGCAGTCCCATGGTAGACTAGCACGGGGCTGCCCAGCACACGAGGTCCTGGGTTCAATTCCCAGCAGGACACACACACGCACACACCCCAAGCCCTGGGCTGGGATCTGCTTACCAGTTCTGTGATTCCCTGACGCTCTGGGAAGCAGACCTAAGTCCGAGCACCTGGGGACCTGCCTGGTGGTTTTACCATCGAGTTCATTACCGTCAGGTCCCAGGGACACCTGACACCAGTTGCACAGTTGAAAAACATTTGGGAAGCAACATTCTACAAGAATAAGGTTTGGGTGACATGGAAGGCATCTGTTAGTCCCAGCGCTGCCAGTGAGGCTCTGAGCAGGGCAGTTGGCCATTTTGGTGGCATCACTAGCCACCTCTGGAGTGAGCGCTAGGTGGCGGCCACTACCCTCACCCAAGGTACAAGCTTAGAAGTCAGTCTCCCTGTGAGCCCCGGCACACAAGCTTGAGGTCTCAGAGCTTGGGGGTCAGGTTGGGCTGGTCCACCTCTGGAGTCGTTTAACCATGATGCTCCCTGCCTCCCAATAGAATTAGCACGCCGTCCCCATGGAGCTCACGTAAGAACCAGCGACGTGAGTGTCCGCCAGTGGGAAAGCACTAGGCGCAGAGGCTGGGTGAGAGCCCTGGGCGAGTGGACTCAGCAAAGCCATAGCTCGTGGCCCTGGGTCTGAAACTTACATGCTGTGCAGCTATGGGCTGGTTATTTATTTCTCTGGACTTTCAATTTCCCCCCTGTGGAAAGAGACAGCAATATTACCTCCCCACCCCAAGGTAAACAACAAAAACAAAAAAACTGCTATATGTTTATCAGTTTATGATAAATAAGTTACAGTATCTTCCTAAGGATTCCCTATAAAATTCCCATGCGCTCCACCACAACCTCTATTCCACACAAAATCAGTCTTGAGATTTCATTCAGAAAGCTGTTTCCATTGCCTTTGGCGCCGCCTGCTGTCCATTCCTTGCTATTGCACTACCTGGTGGCCTCAGGCTTTGCGTTCACTGGCTGGCTCTGCTTTGGTCTGTGATCACGCTCTGCCACCCGGCTTCCCCGGATAACCTCATCTGATAATTGCCCCGGGCGCAGGCCTCCAGATACAGCCTGCACTGTCTGTAGTCATCCTGGTTCGAAGCCGACAGTAGAAGCATCTCTGTAAAGGGGAGCGTGGATTCCGGCATCGCCAGGCTCCAAGGTCGTTTTGTAAACTGTACATGCTGCTTTCTGGGCAACCGAGGTTCATCTTCCACCTCTTTTGTCCTGACCTTTGTAAATAAGAAAATTTCCAAGTCACATTCATCTGTCTTTCCACCAGAAGCCCATGCAGTTCTAGGAGCACTCATGCTCCGGCTGCTGCAGCTGGTGTTCTCCCTGCCCAGCCAGGTTGTTCTAATTCAACACGCCTGTTATTGTGTTCATTCCATTCCATCCTGCTAAAATGTCGTCCCCCCACCCCCAGTAGTTCTCCTGACTGTCCAATGCAGCCTTCTGCACTTGCGTCTACCCTGTCTTGCCTTTTCTCTGTGGTGTTCACACTTGCATGGCCATGCCTGGCTCCTATTTAAAGGACTGGGACCCAAAGACAGTGTGAGGATTTCTGTTGGATGAACAAGTGAATTTTCCAAGCTTGAGGATGAGGCGAGTGTAAGAGTGAAGAGAGGATTCTGAGGTGGGATTTTCGGGGGTGGGGGAGGGTTGGGAGCAGGAGACGTAAAGCTCTCTCTGGTACATTGGTCCAAACACAGGCAGAGGGTCCTGGGAAAACATCCTCGTTGCTTGTCCCTTGAGGACATTCAAAAGATTCTCCAGAAGTTTCAATGTTCTAAAGAAGCCCACAAGCTGAGCCAGGCCTTGAGAGCGCCCCCAGCCTGGGCAGGCAGAGCAGTGCCTGTCAGAGCCCAGGATCCCTCTGACAAAATTAACAATAACAATAATAATGGGCCAATGCAGACATTTCTGTTTCCTAGGGTGGATTCTGTGTGGCTTTAATATATGAGGATGACACTGTCTCTTCTGGGTGCAGATTTCGGAGGGCATGGCCTTCATCGAGCAGAGGAACTACATCCACCGAGACCTCCGGGCCGCCAACATCTTGGTCTCTGCATCGCTAGTATGTAAGATTGCTGACTTTGGCCTGGCACGGATCATCGAGGACAATGAGTACACGGCTCGGGAAGGTAGGGGAGGCTGCCCTCCTGAAGGGCTGGGAGGTCAGAGTGCACACCTGTGGGAGAGACAGAAAAGGGCAAACATCTGTCCTCCACTGACTCCAGCTCTAGACTCTTTCTGCTGCCTCTTCCTGGTGAGCTCCAAGCCTTGGAAGGAGAGGGTGCGATGTGGAGGTCTCATTTAAGGCTGAGAGAGAATTTTCAATACTTGGTCATGTATTTAGCCGTAACCCAAGCCTCGCCGAATTCCAAAGAACATACAGATGGTCTTTTACTTATCACTGGCTCAGTATACGGTTTTTAAAATAGTTTTATGGCACACCTAAAAGCACAAGTGTTTCCATTACACAGAGGACTTATCAGAGCACGATCCTGAATCGAGGAAGCAGTTATATAGGCTGTTATACATAACAGTTATATAGAAGGTCCTATAGACCATGTTCACCAGCCAGACTGTAATTAAGACAAATACCCACAAATGGCTAACCAAATCCAGCTAGAGGGATGGAGGAGTAGGGAAGAGACACTCAGTGACTGGGACAAACCTCAGACAACAGTTCTAGCCCTCTCCTGCACCACTCGGCTGGGTGGGCGAGCTGACGTATCAGCTGTGACCTGGACTCAGGCCCTCCTCAAGCTCCTCCACCCACAAAGACCACTGTGACTCCACTCCTCAAAGTTATAGCTCACCAGGCATCAACCAAATCAAAGAGGTGGCCCCAGAGTGGGCTTCCACTTTACATCCATAGGCCCACTCCTCCTTGCTTCCGCTGCCTGTCCTTAAGACAGATGTCCACTGCCAAGACATCACTGCAGGGGGCAGTGGGAGTCCCTGTCCGGACTCCCCTCACCCTAGCAGAGCCCTAGCCCTCACTGCTCCGCAGACTTGCCCTGGACACTGCTCTGTTCAACCCTGCAGGAGCCAAGTTCCCCATCAAATGGACAGCTCCCGAAGCCATCAACTTTGGGTCCTTCACCATCAAGTCGGATGTCTGGTCCTTTGGTATCCTGCTGATGGAAATTGTCACCTATGGCCGGATCCCTTACCCAGGTACAGAAAGGGACATGGGTTTAGGGGTGCATCTAGAGCCCAACCTGGCAATGGCCATCTTGTCAGATGTCTATTGAACTCAGCTCTTGATCTTCTCCCAACCTCTCTTTGCTTTTCTCATTTCCATCAGAGGTACCACCACCCGCCATTCCCCAGCCTGTGTATAAGGGACTTGTTGGCCGTTTCTTCTTTCCCACACCTCATTGCACCCAAGAAACCAGAGTTCAACTCTCTGAGCAGGAGGTAGAAAGATCTGGAGAGGCCGGAGCTGACAGGGCTTGGGTGTGGTGACGAATGTGGGTGTCCACTGAAGTGTCTAGGAAGCCATAAGATAGCATGACACTGGGAGGATGTCAACTGATTTATTATTTTATTTTTTTATTATTCAAGCTCATACTCTGTAACCCCACCTAGCCTGGAACTTGGCACGTTGACCAGGCTGGCCTTGAAGTCCCAGAAACCTATCTGCCTCTGCCTCCCAAGTTCTGTTACTAAGCTGTCCCATCACACCAGGGATGATCTCTACTTTTAAGAGATGTGTGCTTGAGGCTGGAGAGAGGGATCAGAGGTTAGGGGCACTGGCTGCTCTTGAGAGCACGGGGGTCCAGTTCCCAGCACCCGAGTGGCAGCTCACACCACCTGCCACTCAGGTTCCAGGGGGGTCTGATGTCCTGTACTGGCCTCCGAGGGCTCCAGAACACACCTGGTGTATGTATGCACATAGACAGGTGGAGGCAAGACACTTATACACATAAAATAAAAATAAATAAGTAACAAATCTGAGGGAGCAGGCTTTGGTTCAGTGGGAATGGATGAGAGTTTGTGAATAAGCTGGCACACGGGTATCTTGGGACAGGTTGGGGGCACTGGCAACATAGAGAAGCTGATGAACTGGGCCACATTTCACAAGAAGCAGAGAGAGTCAAGGATGGCTGTCCTGGTAGGAAATGAGCTGTGGAAATTTGGGTTGATTCACTTGAAGTGATATATAGCTGTCCAAGTAAGATGTTTAAGGTATTGTTTGTTTGTTTGTTTGTTTGTTTTTTGCACTTAATCACTGAACCATCATTTCAGCCCCTATGATACCTATGTTGGCGATCATAGGTATTTCATGGTTGTCTTTGTAGATAACAACTGTAAACTTAGAATAAGGAAATGATCCTATTCAAAGTGACCTTGAATCTGGCCACTTGTTTTGTGGGTATACTAGTAATATCCAAACAGTGGATGTTAAAACCTACATCCATTTAGGTGCCTGAGGCTGCAATTAACCAAACTAATGGTGGCCTACACCTTTAATCCTAGCAGGGGCAGAAGCAGGTGGATCTCAGTGAGTTTGAGGCCAGCCTGGTCTACATAGTGAGCTCCAGGATAGTCAGGGCTACACAGTAAGACCTTGTCTCAAAAACAAAAATAGACAGATAGGTAGGTAGATAGATAGATAGATAGATAGATAGATAGATAGATAGATAGATAGATAGATATTCAGACCAAGAGTGGCAGAAACAGTAGGTTGGTTAGTGTTCTGCCTCCTTAAGAGGTCTGATGTTGGGCTGGAGAGATGGCTGAGTTGTGTTGCCAGGCAGAAGTGGCACATGCCTTTACCCCAGAGGCAGAGGCAGGGGCAGAAGGGCAGAAGGGCAGAGGGGCAGAGGGGCAGAGGGGCAGAAGGGCAGAGGCAGAGGCAGAGGCACCTCTTGAGTTCCAAATTTGAGGCCAGACTGGGCTACAGAGCAAGTTTGGGAACAGCCAGGGCTACACAGCTAAATACTGTCTCACAAAACAACAAAAGTCTGTCATGGCTTAGTGGGTGGACAAACTCAGCAACTGAACAGTTAGTTTCCGTATCTTCCCCACATAGCCAGATGATAACTGCAGCTCCATTTGCCACCCGCCCCCATGCCCCCACTTAATGCCACACCTCTTTCTCAGGCATGTCAAACCCAGAGGTGATCCGGGCACTAGAACACGGATACCGTATGCCTCGACCAGACAACTGCCCAGAAGAGCTCTATAATATCATGACCCGCTGCTGGAAGAGCCGCCCAGAGGAACGGCCCACCTTCGAATACATCCAGAGTGTGCTGGATGACTTCTACACGGCCACTGAGAGCCAGTATCAGCAGCAGCCTTGATGGTAGGACATGCACAGAGCCAGGAGCTCTGGCCCGTCCGTGACATCCTCAGCCCGCTGGGCCCACTCCCAGACAGCCCCCCCATTCCAGCCACAGACTCTCCA
This sequence comes from Meriones unguiculatus, assembly GCF_030254825.1. Lineage (NCBI taxonomy): Eukaryota > Metazoa > Chordata > Mammalia > Rodentia > Muridae > Meriones > Meriones unguiculatus. The sequence continues at coordinate 125,775,740 of NC_083352.1, read as the reverse complement.
GCTGTCGAGTGGGTGAAGTGGGCTTCACAATCTCTCTTTGACTGTAGTCATCTGCAAGGTGCCATTCTCAGGCGCCCCAAGTTGGTATTTCTCATTTGCCTGGGATGACTGAGTTCAATCTATAGCCATGGTTTGAGTGGGAAACTGTTAAAATAGTATTTAAATAAAAGATATGAATGTCAAAGGCTTGTCCCAAAAGGTCAGCTTCTCTGTTCCTAAATGTCTATTTCCCTTGTTGCTGTGTGAAATGTTCAAAAGGAGAAGGACCCTCCCAGAGGCCAGAAGTGTGAAGAGAGAGAATCCAGGTGGGGAGATGGCTCCATTAGTAACATGCTTATCCTGCAAGTGCAAGGACCTGAGTTCAATCCCCAGAACCCATGTAAGAATGCTAGATGAGGTGGTGTGCATTTGTCATCCCTGTGGGAGCAGTGGAGACCCACGAATGCCTGGGCTCACTGTCCAGTCAGTCTATCCTAATTGGTGAGTTCCAGGTCAGCGAGCAACTTGTATCCAAGAAGATGATGGCGTTCTGGAGAATGACACCTGAGGTTATCCTCTGACCACTACATACCTGTACACCCATGTGCACCTCCGTACACACAAACATGCATGCACACGTGCAACTGTGCATAAGGAAGGAAAAGGCTAGAAGGAGTGCTGAGGGTTTTCTGACCGTCCTAAAACACTTGCTGCCTGTGCCCGCTTCCTTTTGTTCTGGTAACAAATCCCCACTTCAAACAGCAGTCTCTCCCAGTGGGGAAGGCGAGTGTGAGGTAGCTGGCAAGGCTGTGCTGCTCCTGGAGACTGGAGGACAGGGATTGCTTCCTTGCCTTCCCTGGCTTCCGGAGGCTGCCATCACCCTCGACAGTGCATAGCCCTCCAAGCTCTGCTTCCATCGTCTAGTCCCCCGTCATCTGCTGCATCATCGCTAGAGTAATCACAGCGGACTCACCTAAATAAGCCAGAGTAACCCTCTAACTTCATGATCCTTAACCCCATTTGCGAGGTCCCCTTTGCCAAGACAGCCTTTTCCTCAGCTCCTGGGGATTCACATGCGTACCCCTGACGGCCATTCCTCTGCCTGCCACATGGTGTCTGGATGCTGTGTGGTTCTGCATCCCAGAGGCCGGTGTCAGGACACAACATCGGCTTTCTCTCCTGCTAAGCCACACTACACACGTAGACCTTCCGTGGGGATGGTGGCCATTGCCTGTGGCCACACAGTCGTCATGATTGCCAAGATGATCTTCGTCACTGCGGGAGATCTCGGGTCTGAAGGTAGAACTGCTGAGAAGGACCTGGTACTCTGTAAGGGACACACTTGGTGGCCAGGGTGGAGGCCTGATAGGAAGTAGAGGGGACAAGAAGGTGGCAGACACCACTAAATATCACCTCAGCTAAAAGTGCTTGGCAATTAGCTTTTGTCATGAAGGGAAGACGGGATGGTGACAATGAGACAGAGTGCAATGACACTTCTGTATTATTGCATCTCCCAAAAGATCTATAGGGCAGCATTCCTTGGGGTCACAGAGAACCCTGGACATGCTGACTGTCTGCCTCCTCTAAAGACAGTGGAGACTAAGCCTAGCTGGGTTTAGCCTACATTCTAAAGAGAGAAACAAAGTGACTGATCTGCCTGTTTTCACACTAAAATCAACATTTCTATGACCCTCAAAGATGCAGAGATCACTCCCTGACATCCACCCTGCAGTCAGGTCACCCACTGTGTAGGGGAACCCTTACCCAGTACACACACACACACACACACACACACACACACAAACAAACAAACAAAAAAACAACTCAGTTCTAACCCTCGGTACTCAGGTGCTGTCAGACCCACAGGTTGAGAGCTCAGTCCGCATGACTCCCCCCTCCACAGTGGATGACAGGTGAGCTGCAGGTTGCGGCTGCACACGCCCCACAACATTTACTTGCTCTCTTGCTTTGTAGTTCGGAATACATACTTTGGCACCTGGAAGCAAAGCCCAAACTTTGGCAACCTTGCAATAGAAATTTGTTCTGTTTCTGTTCAGTAACCTATGGGAAGAGCAGCCATCCTGCCCCAGTGATGTTGAGCTTAGCCATGAGACTTGTTTTGGGCAATGGAACATTAGCAAAAGTGAAGGAAATGGACGTTTAGAATCTTGTTTCTTGTCTTACCCTCCAGCATTCTTCCCTGTTTAGAATGTGGCCCAAGGAAAATGAGGAACAAATCTGGAGCAGCCTTCAGCTCCACACGGCTCCCTCCTTACGTTCAATTTATTTGCTCAGCCCCCCCCCCCGGGAATTCAGAAAGGCAATGGGGTTTTAATGTTTTATCATAAAGGATACAACAAAGGAAATTTGACAAAATGCGCAGTGGAAGGGGGCCACGTGGCACTTCCATGTCCTCTTCAGAGCTGCCCCTCCACAGAGAGCTCCAACAGCCAGCTGTCTGGAAGCTCTCTGAACCCTGTCCTTCAGAGTTTTACAGAGACTTTATTGCCCAGGTGTGATGGCTAATAAAGTGGGTGGGAAAGCCTGGCAAGGCCTGTCTTAGTAAATTTGTGTCTTCTGTATAGCTTTTCCACTTCAGGCTGTGGGCTAGGATCCCACTGGAGTGAGGAGACCCTTACACACACTACGTGATGATGGTCTTTGTGGCCAGCTTCCCAGACAGAAAGGCAGGACGGATGGTAAGGGTTTCTATGACCTGCTTTTTAAAGATTTTATTTATTTATTTAATGCAAGTTTGCTCCATCTGCATGTACACCTGCATGCCAGAAGAGGGCATCAGACCAGTATAGATGGTTGTGAGCCACCATGTGGTTGCTGGGAATTGAACTCAGGACTTCTGGAAGAGTAGACAGTGCTCTTATCCACTGAGCCATCTCTCCAGCCCTCTGTGACCTACTTAGAGAATACACATTTTAGCTTTTATGCCCTGGCTTGAGTAGAGAGTTATGAAACAGGAACCACAGACAAAATCTAAAATTGGCATCACCTATAATATATATGCACATATATAAGCATATTCAAATATGCTTACATGCGTATCTCATATTTATAATTGTACACACCCATACCCACAACATTTACTTGCTCTCTTGCTTTGTAGTTCAGAATACATACTTTGGCACCTGGAAGCAAAGCCCAAACTTTGGCAACCTTGCAATAGAAATTTGTTCTGTTTCTGTTCAGTAACAAATGGGAAGAGCAGTTGTCCCTGGCCCACTGACGTTGAGCTTGGCCGTGAGATTTGCTTTTAGCCAATAGAACATTAGCAAAAGTGAAGGAAATGGACGTTTAGAATATTGTTTCTTGTCTTACCCTCCAGCATTCTTCCCTGGTTAGAATGTGGCCCAAGGAAAATGAGGAACAAATCTGGAGCAGCCTTCAGATTGGCCCCAAATGTAGCTAAGCCCAGCCTGTCTTCAGACATACAAAAGAAGAGAGTTACCACAAGCCTTTGCTTTCCAGGGTTGTTTCATTACATGGGTATTATGGTAATGGCTGATAAAGGCAGGCTGGCTTCATCTTCTTAACAATTGTCCTTTGCAGTTTTAAGTTATTGTTTTTGAGACAGGGTCTCACTATGTAGCCCAAGCTGCTCTTGAACTCCTGATCCTCCAGCTCCTGCCTCCCAAGGGCTGAGAGTATAGGTGCACACTACCACAGTTGGCCAGTTTTAATTTTTAAATTAATTTATTATTTATTGTGGGGTGGCGGTGGCAAGTGCCTCGGCACTCACGGTCAGAGGACAACTGGTAGGAGCTGCTTCTCTCCTTCCACCGTGTGGGCTTCCAGGGTTGGACTCGGGCTTGGCAAACGCCTTCATCTGCTGAGCCCTCTCACCAATCAATCGTAACGAAGTGCGATCCATCAAAACATCCTGCGTCGTGGACTAGACCGAAGGCTCAGGGGATTCGAGCACTACTGCTCTTGAGGGAGGCCTGTTTTAGGTTCCCAGTCACAACTGTCTGTAACCAGTTCCATGGAACTGAATGCTCTCTTCCGGCCTCCTCAAGAATGGCACGCGCACGGTATGCCTACCTTCAGGCAAAACGCACATGTGCATAAAGTAAAATCTTATAAACATTGTTGGGGGGCGGGGACACCACAGCAGCACACACATGGAGGTCAGAGGACAACCTCAAGTGTAGGTCCTCACCTTTTGGCCTTATTGAGACAGGTGTCTCGATGTGCTCATCTGCGTGCGCCAGGCTACCGTCCCTGACAACTTCCACAGACTCTCCACTCTCTGCTTCCATTTAGGGGTGTGCTGGGATTGCTGATATCTGCACTACTTGAACCCAGCTGCTTTTTTTTTGGGGGGGGAGGTGTGGAACAGAGTCTCACTATGTAGACCAGGCTGGCCTCAAGCTCAGAGATCTTCCTTCCTCTGTGTCCCTGGGAGTAGAGGCAGGCCCACCGTGCCCGGCTCATGCTCATCTTTTTTATGTGGTTCTAGGGACCTGAACTGAGATTAACTCAGGCCATCAGACTTATAAAACACACACTTTACTCACCCCCCCTTTCAGGTAAGCTCTCACTACATTGCTCAGGTTCAAGCAATCCTCTTGCCCCAGAACAAGTTTTTCTCTCATAGACTACTGCTCTTGGTATTGTGTCTGTCCCCATTCTTACATCTGTATAGCAAGTTTTAGGCCAGCCTGGGCTAAAGAGAAAAAGGGAGAGAGACAACTCCTAAGACTGAAGAATATTTTTTCAAAAAAAATATGTGATGGGGACTAGTGTCTAAAATATACAAAGAGTTTTCAAGACTTGATAGTAAGAAAATGACTCAACTTCATAATGAGCAAGACTGGAAAAGTCACCTCACCGAAAGCACGCAGACAAGAGATAAACATAAGAAATATGTTCCGTAGCATGTGTCATTGGCGATATTCGAAGTAGAATAACAAGAACGCGCTTAGGATGATTAAGACCCCAAATTCTGATAAAAATCAATGACTGCTGCTCAGTGCTACAGGAACTCAGGAAGCCACAGTCACTTGGGAAGATGACCCAACATTTCTTGTACAAAATTAAACATCCTCAACTATATGGCCTACCAATTGGATCTCCTGGTGTTTTGCATGTGAGTTGAAGATGTGCATCTAGACGAAAATCTACACAGGACAGCCAGAGCAGCTTCATCTTGTTACCAGAAGCAAGCAGACAGCCTTTTAAAGGGGAATAAAGAAACTTCTGTAATGGAAAGTTAGCACTAAAAAGAAATCAAGTATTAATCCGTGAAAAGAGAGAGGGGAATCTCAGCTGCAATTCTTGGGAGAAAGATGCCAAGCTGGTTCTAGGGGTGGATCTCGGTGGTCAAGCCTCTGCCTGGTATACACAAGGTCCTGGGTCCCATCCCCAGCACAGTGGGGCAGGAATACCAGTCTGTAAAGGCTACACACTATAGATACCGGCTGTATGACATCATAAGAGATGAAAACCACGGAGTCAGTAAAAGGCCAGTGGTTGCTAAGAATTTGAGAAAAAGGATCAAGGAATGACTAGATAGAACACGGGCAATCTTCAGGGCCATGAACTACAGTACTTCTGTACATTACGATGGCTACTGCCATCGAACCTCTGTCAAAACCCCTGAAAGTATGGCACAAAGAGTGGACCCAAACCCAGGTGCAGTGGCATATGACTGTAATCCCAGCACTTAGGAGACAGAGGCAGGTGGATGTCTGTGAATTCAAGACCAGACTGGTTGACATAGTGAGTTCCAGGACAGCTAGGGCTATATAATAAAACCAGTCTCAAAAAAGAAGGAAGAGGAGGAGGAGGAGACGGTAGAAGAAAAGAAAGAAGAGGAGAAGGAAGGGGAGGAAGAGGAGGAACAGAGGAGAGGAGGAGGAAGAGAAGAGTGGACCCTGAGCTAATGTGTGGATTTGAGTTGGTAATACAGCACTACTGGCTCAGTAGCTTTCACAAATGGACCACCCATTTCCATGACAGGGAAAACCAAGTGGAGGATGGAAAGTTACGTAAACTTCTATTCTTTCCATTCAGTATGCTATATTTAAACCTGCTTCAGTCCATTTGCTATTACTGTAACAGAACTACTGAGGCTGGGTAATTTGTAAAGAACGGAAATTTTAAGAGTTCTAGGGGCCCGAACGCTCACTTCAGAAACACGTATACTAAGATTGGATCAATGCAGAGATTAGCATGGCCCCTGCACAAGGATGGCACACAAATTTATGAAACATTCCGTAGTTCAGAAATGAAAATCCCTAGGGGCAGAAGGGTCTGCCTAGGGCAAGGGTCTTCTTGTTACATCATACCCCTGAATACAGAAGAGCACCTGTGAAGGGGCATGGGTATGGTAGGCACTCAGAGCCATCCTCTCATTGGGAACCAATAGCTTACTCTGACAATAACTGCTAATCCATTCATAGGGGCATTTGTATGTTTGTTGAGACAGGAGCTCCCAAAACCCAAGACATCCTGGAACTTGCTGTGAAGCTGAAGGGGACCTCTACTTCCTGAGTGCTGGGATTGCAGGTATGTGTTAAGGGTTTATGCAGTGCTGGGAATTGAACCCAGGGCCTCATGGTTGTTAGGCAGGCACCCTAGCAATTGAGCTATATCCCCTGATTTCATCCCTTAAAAGTCAGGTCTCTAAACACTGCTGCATTTAGAGACTAAGTTTTCAACACATGAGCTTTGGGAGGACACATTCAAATCATGATGTTAAAAAATTAAGTCTAGGCTGGGTGTAGTTCCAGTACTTGGGAGGGAGAGGCAAATGGATGGATCTTTGTTAGTTCAAGGCCAGTCTGGTTTGCCTCTCTATGGAGTTACTGGCTAGATAGTGAAACCCTGACTCAAAAGAAAAAAAATTAAATTTAATAAACAAAGCCCAAAAGGTGGAGATACATTTCATGTTAGCCATTCCATAGAAAAGCAGTAAGCATTCATCGCCTGGAAGGGGGCAGAAGGAAGGGAAGGCACGGGTGGCTTACTTAACCTGGCTCTGCCACTAAGTTCAGGGGCAAGAAAAGCATTTGGTTCATTTTAGCCTGCGATTTGGAATGAATCTACCTCCTTATTCCCCTACCTGAGGCCTCAATATTTTCATGTGTCTGTCTGCACCATAGTATATTGTGACATGAGGCTCTATCAGTTTTCACTCTGTGTTCCCTTCCTTTTGAGGGGTCACAGTGAACAGCAGTTGTTTCCATACCCAGTCTGCTTCTTCTAGAAAAAAAAAAAAAAAACATTTATTTTTTTCAGGGCCACATAATCACCTAGAATGAAGGTCACACTAATTCTCCCTCTCAAAGCAAAATAAAGACATGAAATTAAGTTCTGGTCAGTGACTTTTTTTTTTGATAGAGTTTCTTTGTGAGTCTTGGCTGTTCTGGACTTACCTTGTAGACCAGGCTGGCCTCGAACTCACAGAGATCTGCCTGCCTCTGCCGCCCACAGTGTGGGATCACAGGTGTGTGCCACCGCACCTGGCTCCTGGTCAATGAGTTTAAGTAAGTGTATAAAGTAGTTTCCGGGAACTCTACTCTCATATACACCTTTAAGATAGGAAACAAGCAGCTGAAAAGGAAAGGATCTGGAAAGGATCTGGAAACCATCTGGAAAGGATCATGTGGTCCAAGGTAGTGAGCTTCTTGGCTCTTCTTCTTGTTTAAGATTTATAAGCATATGCCACTCTGTCTGGCTTCAGGAGTTGTTTTCCTTTCTTATCTATCTATAGTCTTGGCTGTCCTGGAACTCACTCTGTAGACCAGGCTGGCCTTAAACTCACAGAAATCTTCCTGCCTCTGCCTCCTCCATCACTGGGATTAAAGGGTTCACCAGCACTCAGGGAGGCAGAGGCAGGCAGGTATCTGTGAGTTCGAGGCCAGCATGATCTACAAAGCCATGGTCCAGGAGAGCCAAGGCTACACAGCAAAACCCTGTCTTGAAAAACAAAAACAACACAAAAAAAGAATTAGGTAGCCACTCTGCCAGATGAACTATCTCCACAGACCTCATCACTACTCTTTTTGTTTGTTTTTGCTTTTCGAGATCAGGTTTCTCTGTGCAGCCTTGCTGTCCTGGATTCACTTTGTAGACGCGGCTGGCCTGGAACTTCAGAGAACTGCCCGCCTCTGCCTCCGAGTGCTGAGATTACAGGTGTGCACCATGGCGCTCAGACTCATTACTACTCTTTTAACAACTTTTTTGGGTCCATCTAAGAAGACAGCACTGGCTCTAAATACAATTTACGGTGACATATATGGACTAAATAAAGTCTTTATCCACTATGATCCTTAGAGTCCTCCCTCCGTCCCCCTTAAAAGCGTACACACTTTTTAAGCCAATACTGGACACTGAAGTTTAAGATGGTTAAGGGAGTTGCTTCAAGTCAGTAAGAATGGAGAAGCCCACATTAAAAAGAATAGGGGAGAGAGATAAGGAGGAAAAGGGAGGGACGGTGGACTGGGAGGAGACGAGGGAGGTGGCTTCAATCAGGCGTAAAGTGAATAAATTATAAAAAAAAATTCAAATTAAAAACATGTCTCCTTTCACTAAGTGTGCTGCTTTTCATCCACTCTTTTAGCAAGATGTATTGTTTGGGGCACCTACCATAATGTGTGAAGGCATGTTCATAATTTATATAACGACAATTATTTATCGAATACTTAAGACTGTACCAGCGAATACTCAACATAAGCCAAGTATAAAAATAATCTAGAAATCTCTGCACCATTTTACAGATGACAAAAAGGCAGGGCAAGAAGACAGACTGAGTTCTACCCTCATAGGGATTACGGCCGATTAGTAAGGATATACAATAGTCAAATAAATATTTAAACCTATAATTACAAATTACTCTGAATCCAGCTGTCGTCAGAGAGGGTTTACCAAGCCTTCTGTCTCACAATTAAGGGCTCGGGTAACCCCAGCAACGGGTCTTTCTGCCAATAGTAAAGATGGCATCCAGCGAGTGCGCATGTTTCCACACCCCCCCATTACCCACAATGCAAAAGGAGTAGGGGGAGGAGCAGTGTCTGCCAGAAGTTAATATGGCTCTAATAGTTACACCGTACTTTCTCTTCACCTAGTCAGAGACCTCACTGCTACGACCAGTTTGCCAAGGAGAAATTAAGTCTCCTTTACCTCTTCACTACTGCGATTACAAAAGCAACTGAAGCACGGCGACCCCTTTGTGGAGTTACTGTCTGCACCCACGGAAGCACCACTTCCGCTGACGTCATCACGGCGACACGTGGATCCAAGATGGAGGCGGCGGTGGTGAGTGAAGGAGACTCCGGGAACCGGAGCAGGAGCAGGGTCTCCCTGGATAGCCCAGGACCTTCCGGCGCCCCATGCCTGGTCCTCCGCCTCCCCCAGGAACCCCTGCTCGGTTACCCTTGACTGGGTTGGCCTCTCACAAAAATCCCTTTATCTAGCCTTGGCATGGCAACTAGGCTTGTCAGGGCCTGGAGTTTTAGGGGAGGTGCCGCTGGGAAGGAAGACCTCGGCTACTGTCTTCGCGATTTTCATTTTGGCGTTCGTTCCCACCCCTTGTCACCCTATGTCCCAGTTCTCCCCTCCCGGTCTTGTCTCGTCCCGAGAGTTCCCCGTTATTTCTACCTTCACTCCTCCTCACGTTCATACCCACATATCCATCATCTGACCATCTGTGGGTGCTGCTTCGCTTCGAACCAGCCCGAGCCTTGTCCTTAACTGCACCCTCAGCTGTCCCCATATCTCACCCCGCTTGATTGCTGCCGTGCCCATCATCCATCCCCAAGCCCTTCCCAGTTGCCTTTTCTGTCAAAACTCGTCTCTCCTGATTTTATCCGATTGGTTCTTAAACTTCGCTGTGCACGGGAATCTTGGGTTGTTGGTAGGGAGACAGGTTACAATGCAGTTTCCTGCGCCTCGTTTCCCAAAGATTGCAGTACCTCAGGGGTTAGGCAATTGTCAGGAATCCACACTTTCGCCAGCAGCCCCGTGTTTATAATGGAGGTGGTCCCGGCGTTACTGTTTAGGAAAACCTCTGACCCCTACCTGTCTGCATCTCCTTCCCATGCCGTACAGCTCCTCGTGGATGCAGGCTCACTGTCATGAAGCTGACTAGAATCGAGTCTCTTTGTGGATGAAAGTGGAGGTCATAGACCTGGAGGATGGGCCACAACTTGTTAGCTTGTGTTGTGGAACCACAAAATTAAGTTTTTGAAGGAATGGATTTTCTAAGAGAAGTTCAGCTCAAACAAGGAACGAGAACAAAGATCTAAAGTGAATTTTCCTGGCTGGTGCTGTATATTGCTTCCTCAGAAGATAAATTTAATTTCATCTTGGTAGTGAATGACAAGAAAGACTCAGAGAAAAAGCTTGTGGCATTTGACTCTACCAAAGGAAAATTCTTGCTTAAGCTATTCCGTGTTGGTTTTCTCTAAACAGGGCCAGGATAGCTAACCAGAGGCTTGCCCTCTGTTAGCAGCCTGCTGACTTAGCCGTTTTCTTTCTTTCTTTATTTCTTAAATAACTCCAGAAGTCAGGTAAAAGATTTCATGGCTCATTGGTATCCAGCACTTGCTGAGCCCACACTAGAGCCTAAGTTTGATCCCTGGCTCTGCTGGGGTGAGGGAAATGTTTTACTTGGTTTCTGTGGCCTCAGACTGCAACCTGAATCATGAAGTGGGGCAAATCCCTAAAGTGGGATGTTGAAACCTTTTTTCTCCTTCACCACATTCAGAACAAGGCAGATGTGAGGACAGGAAGTCACGCCCTTTCTTGGCCATAGAGAGTTCAGTAAGGTGGCATTTATAACACTGAACTGGGAAATTCCAGCCCCGTAAACAGTTTTTAAAGTTTATAAGTTAGCAATATGTGTTTCTGGCATACATTTCTTTGATCAGCAAATATTTGAGTGCCCAGTTAGTGCCAGGAACTAGGTGTGTAGTTGTCAGAAGGTCATGGACCCACCCTTGTGGACCTTTTCTCATTCGAGGAAACCTGCAGTGAGTTCGTGAGTAGAATAATGTCTGGTGCTAAATGCTGTGCTAAATGCTGTGGTGGTGACTAGGCAGCCTAACTATTTGGCATGGAATGGCAGAGCCTTCTCACAGAAAGTTGAGGCCTCGTTGACAACAAAAACCAACTTTACAAAGAATGGCCCAGGCAAAGAAGATGGCAAGCATGAAGGCCAAATGGAGTGTTTAAGGAATGAATATACAGAAGGCTACAACACCAGAAACATGGGGAAATGTGGAGTAGGAAACAGTGATCAAAAGACGAAACCAGAGACAGATAAGAACTCGGGTTCTAGAAGTGTGCTTTTGACCGGTGCCGGTGCGTGTCGTAGCTCAGTTTGCAATCTGTGTGGTATGTTTTGAAACGGATTGTCATGTTAGGTTGGCTTCACTTCCTACCCCACTGGGACAACACATTAGGGAAGCCAGCTCACTCTTAGTGTATAGATAGACCATGGGAATCTGTTTATACCTTTCAGTAAATGGAGAATGTAGCACCTGGGCTCCTGAGGTATGGGCATCTCTCTGAGTTCAAGGCCGCTTGGTCTAGATTGTGAGTTCTAGGAGAGCTAAGGTTACACAGAGAGATAATCTAGATTGGTAAGTAGGTAGATAGGTAGATAGATAGTAAGTAAGTAGGTAGATAGTTAAGTAGGTAGGTAGATAATAGATAATATAAATGGAGAATGTTGTATACAGAGGCCAGTTTAAAGGCACACAAGAAACTGCAAGCTTAATGAAAAGGCACAGAAGCAAGTTTGTACAGAGGTAGACGTGGAATTATAGATAGACGTGAATTTAGTTTGCCAAGCATGTTACTGCACAGAAATCAGTGCTGTTCCCCTCCCCTCATACACGTAAGCTATTCCACTGTTTCACAATCATTTTGGGTGGGTCAGCTTCTGAGGCAAGTCATACAAAGAAGAACTGAGCTAGTGCACTCAGTGGCCATGGGAACGAGCTAGGGATTTGGGGAGGCTGTTTTGCTTTAAAAGTTAGAGTTGTGGATATACAGTACATGGGCTTTCCCCTCCCTCTTTTACTTTCACGAATGGCTTTTCCCTAAGAGTTGAGCAAATGCTACCCAGGTCTGCTAAGCACAACAGTGAGTGTTTCCTGATTTTGCAGAGTAAGACTTCTCTGGCAATCGGAAAGGGAAACCAGGAGTTTACCTTCTGCCCTGGATTAAATTAGACCACCCCATAAAGTTACAGGATAGAATTCATCTGACTGGGTCAGAATTGAGAAGCAGACTAATATCTACTTTCAGAAAACTGCTCTTGGGAATATTTTAATGGAACTTGGGAAATGTCCATTGATTACATTCATAGGCATATAATACTCTACTTCCTTTATATATCATTTCCTTCACACTGTATCAGCCTTTCTTACAGTTTTGTTTCTATGGATGTGATTCATAGACTACAAATTGCCATGATTCATAGACTACAAATTGCCTTTTGTTAAAAGATCTTTTTCCGTTTTCTGTGTGTGAGTGCTTGCCTGTGTGCATATATGTGCACCCTATAGATGCTGGGACCTGAGAATACCAGAAGAGATGGTCAGAACTGCCATAACAGATGGCTATGAGCCATCACACTAAGCTCTTCTAAAGTTCACAGTTCAGTGGGTTTTGGTGTATTTAGAGGGTCCCTGTTTAGTTCCAGAACATTCCCATCAACCTAAAAGGAAGCATTCCCATCATTCCCACGCTCTGCTCCACCTATTCCTGGCAACCAGAAAGTTTTCTGTCTTTGAGGAGTTACCTTTTCTCATTTCATATAAAGAGAATTTACAATATGTAGTTTTTCAAGTCTAGCTGCTTTTACTTTTCCATGATACTTTAAAATTTCATTCATGTGTAGTTTTCCCAGTACTTTATACTAGGAAATGGTTAAACCATTCCTATTGAGTGGCTAGACCACACTTTCTTTATCCCCATCATCGGTTGATTGGGACTGTCTCATATATTAGCTGTTTGGAGTAATACTGCTGTGAACTATGTGCGTGTGTTTTGCATAAACATGTTTTCAGTATTCTAGGGTATATGCATTGGAGTAGAGTTCCTGGGTCAGTGTACCCTTTTTTGGTTTTGTTTTTTGTTTGTGTTACACACACACCTCAGACAGGGTTTCTCTGTGTAGCCTTAGCTGCTTGGCTGTCCTGAGTGCTCCGCCTCCCCAAGTGCTGGGATTACAGGTGTGTGCCACTGGCTAGTTTACCCTATTTTGAAGGGTTTTATTCCATGTAGGGCAGAATAATTGATTGTCTGACACCAAAGTTCTTCGGAGTCAATAGAAGCAGTACTAGTAGGGCAGTTGGATGGACATGTCCTGCAACAGGGTTCAGGACGGTCCTCTGTCTCTGGTTTCATGTGGTAGCAGCATCTGTCTCCTTTGGGCTTTCAGAGCATGAGGGAGGCAGCAGCATGGCTCGTTCCAGCAGTCATTGTTTTCCTATGTGGCCTGGCAAATGGACTTGGCTTTCTTGGTCTGTTGTATGTGTACATGTCATATATGACACTAAGATTTGAACTTCAGCTGGGGGTGGTAGCACAAGCCCTAGCACTGGGAGTTCTGCCAGCTTGGTCTACACAAGGAGTTCCAGGCCAGCTGGGGTTGGGAGAGACAGACACAGACATACAGACACACACACACACACAGAGAGAGGAGAGAGAGGTCTACCTTTAAAAAATGCTGGGTAGTTGTGGCAGACACCTTTAATCCCAGCACTCAGGAGGCAGAGGGAAGGTGGATCTTTGAGTCCCAGGACAGCCAGGGATATAAGGAAACTGTGTCTCCAAAATAAATGAATGAATGAATGAATGAATGAATGAATGAGGGCTTGGACTTCATGGTTTCTAAGTTCCGAGTGGAAAGTTCTGCAGCGAGTATTTACATTGAGTCTGCTTTTGCTAATGTGCTGTGCAGTTGGATCTGTTTGTACCCATCGCCATTCTTGTGCTCCCTCCAGAGTGTTATGTTGGCTATGTTTTCTGTCTGGCTCCTTGAGTTGTCTCACTTAGTACCTATTCTGCAGGAGCCACTGTATCCTGGGAACTGAGTGCCTATACTAAGCCTTGGTTGATGTGTTTCTCTGAGAAGTCCCTTTTAAAGGAGGCCCTCAGCCCACAGGAAGTGCAGAGGAGACAGCATTTAGTTGCCTCTTGGTCTCTGTTTTACAACTTGGACAAAAGGTCCTCTTTGATCTTGGAGTTAAAGAAGCAGGTTGCAGAATGTTGGAGAAGGTTGAGTTTTGATCTCTGGGCACTGGCAGGAAGGTGGGAAGGACCTAGGATGAGCAGGACCATCTGGCCACAGATGAATGGTAGGGGCCACTACCTTCTAACCTGCTTTGATCCCTGAACCATTTGCTGTCGCTGTTGTTTCCCAGAATTTGGGGGGTGGGGGGTGGTGCACCCAAGACTTCTCAGTTCTGCCTCATTCTTCTTCATTGCTTCCTCTGTGCCATTCAATATGTCCATTATGATTTCTCACTACATCTGATGCCTTAAACTGCCAGGCCTGCCAGGCTTTGAGGTCCAGGCCTAAGGCTGGGCGTGTAAGCCCGGGTTAGAATTACTTTTGTGACTGTAGACAAGCTTCTTTTTAAGCCTGTTATTTTTTCTTAATATTTTTATTGTGGTGAAATAGACAGAAAATTTGCCTTTTTAACTATTTGTACAAGTTCAGGACATTGCATGCGTTCACAGTGTTAATGCAAACCGCCACCTCCACCCAACTTCAGAGCTGACCCAGCGTCCCTTACTGAATTCATTTCCATAGTTTTGAACTGGGGATGAGACTCCTCAAAAGAATTATAATAATGAGTCCCTGTCCCTTTGTATCCTCAGATTTGAAGTGCTGTGGACCTGCACTGGCTGAGCGTACTGCCATTGCTAGGAGGTCTTCCATAAATTCCCCCTGAGGGCTGGGAAGAGCAGTCATTCCTGCACTCCCCCTCTTTCAGGGTTAAGTCTGGCTACTTAGAGCTTTGGGAAGAGAGTTGGTTCCGCCTGGATATCGTCTGCTGCAGGCCTTCCCCTAGCCCTCACCACCTCCCCCAGCAGTTTTGAGCCTTTTTATGTCTGTTCAACAGCTGCTGTGTCTGTGTTCTGAAATAAAGGCTGCATTTTCAGAGTTTGCCAGTGGCTAATTTAGTTCTGGCTGTTTTGTTGTGTTTTCTTGTAGCTGGGAGAGTTCTCTAGCTCCACAGGGCTTCTTGGTATGTGATCTTTACTTGTCATTAGCCTTCATTCACTTGTGGCTGAATTCTTTAACTGATTGGATAGTTGCTGTCAGTTAACTGTTGGCCAACAGTGTCGTGGGAGCCTCCCGCCCCCACTCAGTGCTTGAGTTCCTTAATCTGGGGAGTAGTTACTAACTGACCTTAAAGTGGTTGCTGGTTTAGTGAGAAAAAACACAATAGCAGACGCTGGTCTACCGTGAGGGAGGGGCTGCTTTTGCTGGAGGAAGGAACAGGACTGGCCTTTTCAAGATTGGCCCCAGCTCTGTGGCTAGGTGATGCTATTTATAGGAAAGAGTTGGAGAGGTGGAGGGCTCCAGAAAAGAAGAGGTTAACTTCTGTCACAAAAATGCCAATGAATGAACAATTCAGTTCTCGGGAGAAACTCCCTATTTTTGGGGGGGAGAGGTTAACTGTTCACAGCCTTTAAACTGGGTAGGGCAAAAATAGCAGGATAAAGAATATTTTATTTTCCTAGTAGCCTTCTCTTAGGTTGTTGCTGTTGCTGCAGCTGCTGCTGCTGCTGGGTGTGTGGTGGGGGTTTTTCTGAAATTCCAGGCCCTAGAATTGAAAAGCCAATCAGAGAGAGACTGATTCTTGGGTCCCTTGAGCTTTTCAGCTTTCCAGGTCACCGGTACTTTTGCCAGGGCTGGAGGGTTAGGTTACCTGCACAGAGTTCTCGATTGCCATCATCTGGTTCCTTGACAGGCTGCCGCTGCAGTCTTGTGATCTGGGCACCAAGTAAAGCAGAGTGCTGTGGAGAGGGCTGCTGTTTAGCTCTTAGAACTCACCTCCTGCTCTGTACATGGCTGTCCTTTTGTACTTGAGCTTTACACAGGAGTTACCAAGGTGACCAGTTAAAAGTCAAGGGACAAGGGGCAGGAAGATGGCTCAGTGGTTAAGAGCACTTGTTCTTGCAGGGTACCTGGATTCCATTCCCAGCACCTACGTGGTAGCTCCCAGCCATCTGTAAGTCCAGTTTCAGGAGAACTGATGCCCTCTTTTGACCTCCTCAGACATCAGACATGCATGTGGTGCACAGATACACATTGCCAGACGAAACACTCATAAATAAAATAGATCTAATAATACTAATTTTGAAAAAAGGTCAAGGAACAAGATGGGAGTTTTCCAACAAACAGGTCTTCTACTACCTTTTACAGAAGTGAACCAGAGGCCACCATTCTGTCAGGTTGTCAGGGACCTGTCTTCAAGGCTCCTGGAATCGTGTAACAGCCTACATACTAGGGCTTTGACAGGATGTGTAGCTTTTTATTATTATTTGTTTACTTACTTACTTATTTATTTTTAATGTGTAGCTTTATCAGCTTCTCTGACGCTCTCCCAAAGTTAGAGTTGCTGGTTTAGTTACCTGCAGACCTGCTGGCCAAACGTCTCTGTGCTAGATATTCCTTATGCCTGCCGTCTAGGTGTTTTTACAGGCAACGCGTTTCCTTCCCTTGAAATACCAATGTATTGCTGGAGATGTAGCTCAGCTGGCAAAGTGCTGGCCTAGCAAGCATGAGGCCCGGGGTTCTGCCTTCAGCACCGTATCATCTGGTCACAGTGGTGCACACCTGTAATCCTGGCATTTGGGTGATGAAGGCAGGAGGATCAGAAGTTCAAAGTTTCTTGACTGTATAACAAGTTCAAGGCCAGCAGGGGCTATGTGAGACTCTGTCTTAAATTATTTTTAACATATGTATGTATCATTATATATAATGATGGTACACGTACATGAAAATATAAAAATATTACTAAATACATAATGAATGTGTGCAATTTTGTTAATTTTTTAAAAGGCTAGGTCAGAAAGCTGGAAATAGTACTTGCCTTGGGAATACTTGCCTTGGGAGCCAGACAACCTGAGTTCTATCCCAAGCAAAGGTAGAAGAAGAGAATGGAATCTACAGAGTTATCCTCTGACCTCCACAGATAGAAAAATGGCAACAAACTCAGAAAGTTAAAAATAAGTCACTTGACTGCCCCTTATCCATGTATCAAGATAAATTGTTTTTTACTTATAACACTATATCTCTATAATAATTTATACATATACAATTCTCCTTTTAAAACCTTGTTATAGATTGGGTCTGGTGGAACATCCCTTTAATCGTAGCACTGGAGTTGGGGGCGGTGTGCACAAAGGTAGGTGGATCTCTGTGAGTTTAAGACCAGCCTGGTCTACATAGGGAGTTCCAGGCAAGCCAACACTACCTGGTAAGACCCTGTCTCAAAACAAACGAAAGTAAAAGCCCAGCTTGTTACGATAATTTCAGCCAGCACAGCATAAAGGTAGAGTACAGCCATTGTCACTTATCACCCAGCTTCTCTGATTGCTATCACATTGCCACATCCTTTTGCCTCTACCCTTTCCGGCTGGTTCCTTTTTGTCCAGGCATATTACGATGTACTTTCATACTACAAATCATCATTGTGAATGTGCACTGCAGTGACCTTTAGCTATATATAAACGTGTGCCCTTGTCACCACAGTGACACAGTGTTACAGAACAGCTCTCTACCCAAGTTCCCTCACATTGGTCAAGGGAGTGATGAAATCAGGCCAGGCCCTTGTTCCCACAGCCAAAACACCATAATCTGACTTCTGTCTCTGTAGCTTTCCTTTGCTGTATTCCATGTATTACAGTGTTATGTAAACCTCTGCATCCGGCTTCTTTTACTTTGTCTATAGTGTATCTGGCTCAGGCCTTCTGTAATGTGTATTAGTAGTTCTTTTTTCTTGCTGATAGTATGTCCCAATGTATGGAAAACTACATCTTTCTTCTTCTTCTTCTTCTTCTTCTTCTTCTTCTTCTTCTTCTTCTTCTTCTTCTTCTTCTTCTTCTTCTTTCCTTCTCCTTCTCTTCTTTTCTTCTTCTCTTCTCTTCTTCTTCTTCTTCTTCTTCTTCTTCTTCTTCTTCTTCTTCTTCTTCTTCTTCTTCTTTTTCAGCTTTTACTAATGTTTGGGTCTTTGAGTTTTCAGTTTTAAGGTATAGTAGTCCTATCCCCAATCTAAGGATGTGTTTCCAAGTTCACTGAGAAGCTTGGAACCCTGCCAGCACAGAACTCTGTGTTTTCATTGATTTGTGTACTAGGAATTGAACCTGGGGCCCAGGCCTCTTTTTACTATTTTGAGACAGTCTCACTAGGTTGTGCAGGCTGGCTTTGAATTCATGCTGTAGCCAGGCAGGTCTTGAACTTGGTGATCTCCTGCCTCAGCCTTTAAAGTAACTAAATTATTATAGGCCTGTGCCATCAAGCCCAACTCTATACTTTTTTTTTTAACTTGTATATCTTACAGCAGAGTATAATTTGTACATTAGACAGTAAGGTTGACGGAGTGGTGATCTAGATTGGGTGGTAGGCTGTTTGCCTAGCGTACCTAAAGCCTTGGGTTCAGTGCTCAATTCCACATAAACCAAGTAGTGCTACACTCAAGAGGTGGGAAGAGCAGAAGTTCAAGATTATCCTGGGGCGCCTGAGACCCTGGGGTGGGGTGAGCAAGAATCTTTAATAATAAAGTAGAACATTTATGCTAATATGTAGTAATGAAAGTCAGAGTTATACATCATTTATGTCTGGAATTTTCTGTTTAGTACTTTCAGACCTTAGTTGACAGTAGGTAGCTCAAACTGTGGAAGGTAAAACCAGGAATAAGACAGCTATTGTGGTTAAAATTGCTGTGAACATTCACGTTCAAGGCTTTGAGTATACTTCTTTCTGTTGAGTTGATGACTAGAGTTGGAAGTACTGGCCAGTAAGTTTATGTTTAATTTTTTAAGCTACTACCAAACTTCCCAAAAGTGGCTGTGTCATTTCACATTCCCATCAGGGAAATGAGAAGATTTCAGTTTCTCCGTATCCTGGTCCACACTTGCCTGGTTTGGTTTTGTTGTTTAGTCGTTCTCGTGTGTAGTGGAGCCTCACTGTAGCTTTGATTTGCATTTCCCTAACATTGTCTAATGTGCCATTTGTGTATCTGTCTACGTCGTTTCTGGTGATATGAGTGTACAAATCTTTTACATCACTTCTCCACATGGGATTGAACCTAGTGCTCTACAGCTGAGCCACCCCCAGGCCTTGCCCATTTGTTACCTGGGATGTTTGCGGTCTCGTTAAGTTGTAAGAGTCTATGGATCCTGGACCAGTCCCTTACTATGTACATCATTTACAAGATTTTCCGCCTGTCCATGGCCTAGAAGCGTTAATTTTTAAATTTTTATGATATTTATTAATTTTAATGGGTTAATTTTCGGTGGCCTATCTAAAACAAATTCATCTAACTCAAAATGACAGTTTTTCTTCTAAGGATTTTAGTTTCAGCTTTTGTTTTCTTTAATCTGTGGTTCATTTAGAATTTATTATTTTTGTGTATGGTCTAATGTTACTTGAGAATATGGTTACCACGTAGTTAAATCACTTTGTTGAGAAAACTGTCCTTGTTGGGTTACCTTGGCACCTTGTTGAAAATCAGTTTACTGTAAATGGAAAGGTTTATTTCTATGCTTTTAATTTGGTTGGATTGATGTGTGTGTGTGTGTGTATGCCCATTTTTACCAATTGTTTTATTATTACGCTTTATGGTATGTTTAGAAAGTTGAATAAATTATCCTATTTTGAATTTGCCTTGGATATTCTGAATCCTTTCTATTTCTTTATCAGTATTAAGATAAATTTGTGCCTGATGTGGTGGCACACACCTTTCATCCCAGCACTTGGGAGGCAGAGGCAGGTAGAGTTCTGTGAGTTTGAGGATAGCCAGGACTACACAGAGAGACCCTGTCTCAAAAAAAAAAAAATAAACCAAAAAACTATATATGTATATATGTGTGTATGTATATGTATACATATATATAGTCTGGAACTAAATTAACCCTAATATGTATAATACATATATATGTCCAAGCTACAGGACAGCTAGGACTATATAAAGAGACCTTTTCTCAAAAAAAAAAATATATATATATGTGTGTGTGTGTATTTGATCTTGACAAATTGCTAGAAAACATGCTCAGATTTTGATGGGGATTGAATCTCCAGATCAGTATGGAAGTGGGGTTTTCTTTTTTTCTTTCATTTTACATGTATGGGTGTTTTGCCTAGATGTGTCTGTGTACCACCATGCGTGGTGCTCACAGAAACCTAAGGAAAGTGTTGGATCCCCTGGAACTGGAGTTAGGGCCAGTTGTGAGCTGCCATGTGGGTGCTGGGACTTCAACCTGGGTCCTCTAGAAGAGCAGCCAAGTGCTCTTAACCACTGAGCCATCTCTCCAGCCCCAAAAGTAGGGTTTTCTATCCTAACTCTGTATAAACATGGAATGTTTCTAGTTATTTAAATCTTCTGTTTCCCTTGCCAGTGTTGTATAATTTTAAATAGAGAAGCCCTTAAAAGTCATTTTTCTGTAGCTAGAAATGATGATGCAAGCCTGTAATCCCAACATTTGAGAGGCTCAGGCAAGATATTACTATGATTTGAGGGCAGCCTAGACTACATAGAAAGCACCGGGCCAGCCAGGGCTACATAGCAAAACCCTGTCTTGAACCAGAACAAAATGTGTATTTGTTTTTGGTTTTGTTTTTTCTTTATTATTTGTAGTGTTGAATGTAGCTTGTGTTGAGCTTGCGAGGCAAGTGCTTTACTATTCTGCTGCATCCAGCCCCAAGTCTTTCTGATACAGTCTTAGGGGTTGGAAAAATGGCTTAGCACTTCAGAGTACTTGACTGCTTTTCCAGTTTGACTTCCAGCATGCACATGGTGACTGACAACCTTCTGTTAACTCCAGTTCCAGGGATGCAACACATCTTTTGACCTTCTTGGCCTCCTGTACACACATGGTACACATACACAGTCAGGCGTACACATGTACACATACAATAACTAAGAAGTTTTAATATATACTCTTTGGTTTGGTTTGGTTTTTCAAGGCAGGGTTTCTCTATGTACCCTTGGCTATCCTGGACTCGCTTTGTAGATCATGCTGGCCTTGAACTCACAGAGAACCACCTGCCTTTGCTTCCCTGAGTGCTGGGATTACAGATGTGTGCTACTGTGCCTGCAGATGTGTGCCACTGTGCCCAGCTGTTCCTGACCTTAGTGGATATTTGCACTTTGTTTTTCAGCTTTAAGTGTGATGGTTGCCTGGGGGTTTTCATCTGGCTGGGGAAAATTCCTTTTTAGTTGTGCTTTAAGTTGTTTTGATGACTGTTGGGTTTTGTTAGCTGCTTTTTCTGTGTCAGTTGTGCTAGTGTGTTTTGTCTTTCTGTTGCTTCTGTGGTACACTGTAGTAACAGACCAGCTGATAAGCTGTTCTTGCATTCTTGAGATAAATCAAACACCACCACCTTATATAGGCTAGAATGACCTCAAACTCATTCTCCTGCCTCAGCCGCCAGAATGCTGGGGACCTAATTCACCATACCTACCTATAGATGGGTTTGTTCGTTCGTTTGTTTGTTTGTTTGTTCAAAGCAGGGATTCTCTGTGTCGCCTTGGCTGTCCTGGACTCACTTTGTAGTAGACCAGGCTGGCCTTGAACTCACAGCTCCCTGCTTGCCTCTGCCCCTATGAGTGCTAGGATGAACGCCCAGCTGGTAGTTCTCCTCTTTGATTACTTCGGGTGGTTTTGGTATATGCTTAAAACAAAACAAAAGGACAGTGACTTATTTCTATTCCTGGGTAGCCTGGAACTTGCTCTCTGGGCCAGTCTGGCCTCAAACTCAGAGATCTGCCTGCTTCTGCTGCTGGAGTGCTGGAATTAAAGATGTGCCACAGGCCCACTGGTATAGGCTTTCACACATTTAAACAAACAAGACAAGACTAGAATACATAAACAAGGAGTGCTTTTCATCTGCCTAAGAATTTGTGTTGGTGGTCCTTCGGTAGTAGCTCTACTCTTCATGTTACTAATTACTTTCCCCAAAGATGATACAGTTTGTATCCAGCTAGGATACTCTGACTTTGTTTTGTTGACAGGGTTTCTCTGTGTAGCCCTGGCTGTCCTGGAACTTGCTGTGTAGACCAGGCTGGCTCTAACTCAGAGGTCCTCCTGCCCCTGCCTCCCAAGTGCTGGTAGTGGCACCACTGCCCAGCTATGCTCTGATTTTTTTTAAAGTTAGTGACGCTGATACATAGAAAATAAGATGTTGGATGTGGCAGCACACTTAGTCCCAGCACTCTGGAGGCAGAGCCAGGCAGATCTGAGTTTGAGGCCAGCCTCTGCTGTATAAAGTAAGACCCTTTCTAAGACAATAAAAAAACAAAACAAAAAACCGTAATTGTTTTGACTTTTGTCTTTAAAATTATGGATAATAGTAAGTGTCATATGTGTTTGCCTGTTTGAACTGTCTTTTTCAGTGGTAGGGTCTAGTGTGTGCTAGGCCAGCTCTAGCACTGAGCTGTAGCCCAGCGCCCTGATTTTGTTTTTAAACCGTCAACTCCTTTGTTTTAAAATTATTTGCCCTTTATTATTTTGTAAGAATTCTTGGTATATCAAAGAGATTAGTCCTTTGCCACACTTGTGCTGAATATTTTTACTCAAATTGGCTTTTCCCTTGTTAAAAAACTATTTATTCATCTGTATCTATGCACAGCTATGTGAGTTTATGTACACTGTGTGCAGATGCCTAGGAGGCCAGAGGGCATTGGATTCTCTGGAACTGGAGATAGATGCTGTTGAGAGCCTTCTGACATGGGTGCTGGAAACTGCCCCCAAGTCCTCTGCAAGAGCAGTACATGCTCTTAACCACTGAACCTCTCTCCACCCCATCCCACCCTCTTTTGATATGGGATTTGCTATGCTGTCTAGGTTGGTCTTGAACTCATAGGCTCAAGTAATCCTCCTATCTCAGTGGCCTTCCACATAATTGGGATTGCAGGCACATGCCACAGCTCCTGCACCTTACCCCCAGTTATGAAATGGGAATACAGGTTTCTATATGAAAAGAACTATGCCTGGCACATACTTGGTATTCAGTAAATGCTATAAGCTGTTGTTATCAGCATCATACGTTCTCATCATCTTCTATTAAAGCTCACCTGCCTTGGACTGAAGAGATAGATGCTCAGTGGTTCAGAGCACTGTCTGCTCTTCCAAAGGTCCTAAGTTCAGTTCCCAGCAACCACATGGTAGTTCACAACCATCTATACTGGGATCTGATGCCCTCTTCTTGTGTGCATATGACCTGCAGATAGATCACTCATAAGTAAATAAGTCTTAAAAAAAAAAAAAAAAAAACCTCACCTGCCAGAGCAGAGCACACATATTCCATCACATTTGGGTTGCATGACTTGCGATAAGTTTGTTTGAGGGAATTGAGATGTGATTTCATGTAGCCCAGACTGATCCAGAACTCACTGTGTATCTGAGGATAACCGTGAACATTATTTCTCCTTATTCCATCTCCCAAGTACTGGGATTATGTGATCCAAACAAAGGGCTTTGAGCATTCTACCTACTAACCCACACCCACAGACCCCAACTCATTTCGTCTCTCTAGCTCAGGCTGACTGGCAGCCCCCTGCAAAACGGTGGCAGAAGTGCACAGGTGGTTGTATTGTGACAGACGCAAGTGAGTGTGGGAGTGCTTAGCACCAGGCCAGGGAAGTGGAAGGGGCTGCCAGGCCTGTGCAGGGGGTGAGCTTCCCCGTGTTAGCCACTCTGGCTGCTTTGGTTAGTAGGGCTGCCTTCCTGCTGGGGTGAGCATGGAGCTCACTGTTTATTTTTGGGTTTTGCTTGTTTGTGGAGGAGGAAGGGCTTCGAAGGTTTGAGACTTTGGAACCAAAGTGTATTGAATGAGTTCTCCAGGATTTACTTTTCATTCCTCTGTAAGCTGAGCTCCCAAGGGAGCTTTGAGCTGCCTAGGGTAGTGTTTCTCAGTTAAGTCTGAAGGTTCTGTTTCTTAATAGGAACTAAAGTAACTTCTTAGATTTAATTGGCTTGATAAACTTCGAAGATTGTAATCCTGTACTTCAAATCTCAAATCAGATAAGGCTAAAAGGTCTGGGTCAGGCTTCTTAGGAGGGAAAATTCAGAACATATTTTCTTTATGTTAGTAGGAATAGTGGTCAGTTAGCCTTACGTGTAAGAGTAGTGGCTTGGGGCTAGAGAGCTGGTTCAGTCAGTAAAATACTCGCCAGACAATCATGAGGACCTTGAGTTCAGGCCCCTAGCACCACACAAAAGTGAGCAGGTACAGCAGTGTATACCTGAGCTAGTCTAGCTCAGTCCATGGGTTTCCGGTTCACGGAGAGATCTTGTTTCAAAGAAAAGGTGGGGAGCAATTGGGAAGACACCAATGGTACACATGGATACACATGTACACACATGTACATGTATAAACACCCCCACCCACAGACACTAGAGAGATAGCTCAGCAGTTTAGAGTCAAAGAACTGTGGTTCATTTTCTAGCATTCACATGTTGAGTCACAACTGTCTGTAACTCCATTTCTAGGGGATCTGACACTCTTCTGGCCTTCTCTGGCATCAGGCAGGTATATGGTGCACAGAAATATATACAAGCAAACGCCCATATAATAATAGCAACAGTAATAGTAATTAGTGACGTAGAGGTCAGTAAACGGTTTCACATACTTCCTGGTTTCAACCCCACTTCCACTACATGAATCCTTTGTAAATGAACAAAGACACAGCAATGTTGATGGGCCAGATTGCATAGCTGAGGAGTAGGAGTCAATGCCCTACCCATATTTGAGGGCTCCAAAGTTAATAGCTTTTTTGGTACATGGCAGCCACCTCCCTGTTGATCATCAGGGTCGACTTTTAAAACTGGCCAGAGAGAATTAGAAGCCCGTACTTCCTCCTTCCCAGAGGTGTTGACTCTAGAACACAACTCCCTTGCCCTCTCAGGAGTATTTCATCATCCTAAATGCTGGGTTGACCTGTATGCGGAGCCTTTAGCAACTTGTGAAAGTGTACACTCTGATTGCCAGGGCATAACCTGAGTGAGTATCTGCACCTGACAAGATTCCAGACCGTGCTGCTGCCGCTGCTCTCTACAGATCTCACTTTGAGTTGTGAGCTCATAGAGACCCTTTAAACATACTGAAACTAGAACCCAACTTCCAGAAATTGAGGATGATCCGTAATCTGGATGAAGCTAGGGTTGTGGTACACACATTTAGTCCCAGCACACAGACAGATAGCTATGAGCTTGAGTCCAGCCCAGTCTACCTAGTAAGTTCCAGGCCAGCCACAGTTATCCAGTGAGACCCTGGCACAAAATAACAACTATAATAATCTGTATGAGACCTTAGCGCTGATAGGGTTTGTTTTGCTTTGTTTGGGGGATGGGTGGGTGAGACAGGGATTTTTTTATTTAGCCTGGGCTGTCTTGGACCTTGCTATATAGACCAGACCAGTTTTGAATTCACAAAGATTGCCTGGCTCTGCCTCTTGAATGCTAGGATTAAAGGCATGTGCCACAACACCCTCATACCTCTCATGCAGTGCAGGCTGGCGTGAAATTTGGGATCTTCCTGCCTCTAATTGCTAAGTACTACTATGATTATAGGTATACATTATCACACCTGGCTAATTGTTTCCCTAAAGTGATATAAATATATAATTCTATGCAAAACATTAGAAAGAACAGATACCCAGAAGAAGAAAAAAAAAGTATCACTCCATTTCCGTTCTGGTAAATGCCTTGTACATTGTTGTGGAGTTGCTATATCTTTCTTTCCATGCCTGGAAACAGAGACCAAGGGCTGAAGAAATGGTTTAGGAGTTAAGTGGGCTCACACTCTTCCAGACGACTTTTAATTTTAAAACATCTTAGAAATTGGACGGTTGGGGACTCTGGGAAATAGGAACCAAGTTGCCATTCAGAAATGCCCCAGTTTGTAATCCACCCACCATATGAGAGCACAGAGTGGCATTTTAATATATTAGACTGGCAGAGGTGCCAAGTCTTCTCTTTCCAGACAGTCATTGTTTGACCCATCCTGTTGTGCATTTCTGGTAGTACAGAGTCTTGTTCCCTGTAGCATTCTGGGAAGGCATTCTGGGCCTCAGGCTTCCCAGAACAGAGGTGCAAGCCCACTTGAAGGTTCCCACTTGATGTGTCCTGAAGGAAATGTCGCTTCTCTCCCCATTCCAACTGCAGTTTCTTTCCCCAGCAGGTTTGGTGGCTAAGGTTCCTGCTGCTTCTCTGTCTCACGTGTAAAACAAGCACCTTCTATGTCCCTGGAGTCGCACCAATCAACTTCCACCAAAATGACCCAGTAGAGATCAAGGTGAGTGAGTGCTTGACTCGTAGGAGCGCCTGTGCCTAGCAGCCTGGCTAGAGGACTGTGCTGAGCTGTTTGTGTCCGTCCTGGAGGTGTAGAGAGCACAGATGAGAGCCAGCTCCCCTGGGCAGAGAAGGGTTGACTCCATATGTAAGGCTGTCTGTAGTTCTACCTCTTCATTGCTTCCTCTGTGCCTCCCGGTCTCAGTGTCCTCGCTCACTTTTACTACGAAGCGCGTCACATGCCATCCCACCCAGC
The DNA here is from genome assembly GCF_030254825.1 of Meriones unguiculatus. Classification (NCBI taxonomy): domain Eukaryota; kingdom Metazoa; phylum Chordata; class Mammalia; order Rodentia; family Muridae; genus Meriones; species Meriones unguiculatus. The sequence continues at coordinate 125,749,003 of NC_083352.1, read as the reverse complement.
TCTGTGTTACTCCACTTTTTTCTGGGGCTTCTCCGCCTCCCTTTCTCATCTGCTCCATCCTCCTTTCATTACTAGCTTTTGAATAATACACAGCAGCTGTTCAAATGTCTGTATTGTCCGTAGCTCTCTTCCTTACACCTTGCAGGGAAAACATTAAAGTAATATTTACTGAGGGTTTTTACATGCCACGCCTTGGGCTCTGCTTAGCTCAGCATGCCCCCAAGAATCGTCTGAGGGAAATTCCAGTTCACAGATTTTCTGTATGTTTCATAGATATGGAAACTAATGCAGCCAAGAAACAAGCCAACGTGTCATAGGTGGAGAAATGCAAACATTGACACCAGGTGACATACATGAAGTGAATAAGTTAGGAAAGTTGGGTTTTCGAGCTTTTGGAATGCCAGGTTTCCCACAGCCGTGCCTTTTTCTCACTTTTGACCTTTGTCCAGAGCTCAGAACAAAGCTTGTGGTACAGAGATCCAGTGGTGTCTGGGCTCTAGCCCTGTCAGACGGCAGTGGGAGAGGACTGGGCTGGCAGAAGAGCATTAAGCTGGAATACACCTCTTTGTAATGTAAGAGTGTGGTCACACCTGCACCCCACTCCCATTGCCCAGCGTAAGAATGCCAAAAAGCAAGAATTAGCAGCCATGAATTTGGTTCAGTTTTTCCTTAAGTAATTCATAATGTGTGTTGGTTGATTGGTTTGGTTTTATGACAGGGTCTCATGCAGCTTAGGTTGGCCTTGAACATTGGATAGCTGAGGATCATTTTTCATTCACCTCCAAACTTCTGGAATCATAGTCTGTGCCTCTACACTAGTTTATATTACATGCATAATCTAGGTCCTTAGTATCTTGAGGCTGGCATCCCAAAAGTTCCAAAATCCAAGGTTTCCTAGGGCCCCTAGAGGCAAGAGCTAACTTCAGACTGCTGTGCCGTTTACTTTCTGTATGTATCTCACTTAGTGTCAATATGTTTGCATTTCTCTGCAAGTGGTTATGAAATATGAGATATTATTCCAGACCCAGTGGTTGTTTGTGACACAACCCCATGGCATGTATAGCATGCTGCCTGTTCAGTCCCTCAAATTTCTAATTCCAGAGTGAGGATTTTAAGTAAGGGTTGTAGCCCTATTCTAGAAGTCAAAAATTATTTATAATTTTAAATGGTATATGAGGAATAGCAGGTAGTTCCTCAGTATAATTTCCTTCATATTTAAAGGGTTTTTTTTTTCCATTGTTATTCTTTTGCTTTTTGTTTTGTTTTGTTTTTTAAGACAGGGTTTCTCTGTGTAGCCTTGGCTATCCTGGAACTCATTCTATAGACCAGACTGGCCTTAAACTCATAGAGACCTGTTGGTATATAGAGACCTGTTGGTATAACTTTTTGGTTACTTTATTGGGTTCATATATCTACCACCCTTCCAAACTATATTCCACCCTAATCCTTCCAATTCCTTAACACTAGGTAGGAGAAAAAGAAGATTAGAGGGGAAAGAGAGCAGAGACCTCTTTAGACGGCTTCCTGCTGATTAGGAGTGTCAAGAGTTCCTTGGGGCAAGTCCAGTTTCCGTAGTATTCAGAATATCTCTAGCCAGCAACAGCAATCGTAGCAGCAGGAACCAGCAGCGGCTGCCACAGACTCTCTTGGAGCCTTCTCATTTATGCCCTCTCAAGAGTCCCCAACATTTTAAATGTAAACTATCTGCAGCTGGCAAAAATCACACCTCTCCTAGATACAAGACAAACCATAGTTAGGTGCTGTGGACAGTCTGAAGCAGCCCCATAACTCACACCTGGGATTAAAACAAAAACATTCACATAATATTACTGGGTTTTTAAAGAAACCAAAATTCTGGTTACAGAGATCCACCCACCTCAGCCCCCAAGTGCTGAGATTAAAGATGTGCACTACCCCTGCCCCGCTTTAAAGACTTTTTATTACACTTTATTTACTTATTTATTTATTATTTATTCATTTATTTATGTGTGTGTGTGTGTGAGAGAGAGAGAGAGAGAGAGAGAGAGAGAAGGTTTGGGTGTGGAGGACAGGACAACTAGAGCAGTTGTTCCTGTGCTTCTACCACGTGGATCTGTGAGATAGGAGCTCAAGTTGTCAGGCCTGACCATATCATCTCAGCCATCTCAGCGGCCCCCCGTCTTGTTTGTTTGTTTGTTTGTTTGTCATTGTAGTCCAGCCTGAGCTCAACCTTATTGGGTAGTCAAAGATGGCCTTGAACTTTCTTTACAATTTTTGTTATTATGTATATGCGCATACAATAATGTATGTGGGGGTGAGGCTGAGCCACAGCATGGGTGTAGAGGTCACAGTACATCTTTGTGCAGTTGTTTTTTCCTCTTCCACCATTATATGTGGATCAAACTCAGGTTACCAGGCTTGGCAAGCCACTTTACCCACAAAGCCCTGGGTTTGATCCCTTTCACTACTATGTCTGGCTTGTAGCTAATAATAACCTTGAACTTCTGGTTTTCCTGCATTTGCCTCCTGAGTCCCAGCACTAGAGGCACGTGCCACTTCGCCCGTTTTATATGGTGTTAGGGATTGATCCTGTGGCTTTGCAGATGCTAGTCAGGCACCCGCCAGCTCAGCCACATCCCTAGGCTGTCTCTGCCTCTGTTCCTATCTTTTCCTCCCTTCTCTTTCCTTCCTTCTTCCTTCTCTCCCTTTTTCCTTTTCTTTCTTGTCCTCTTCTTTTCTTTTCTTTTTTCCTTCTTGGTCTTGCTCGAACTTGAGTTGACCAACTATCATCCTGTCTCAGTCTTGAGTATATCGTGGTTGCTCAGTTTCCCCATTGTAGAGGGTTTAATTTTTTCATGTTTTTCCTCTATGCTCATTTAGCAGACATTAAATGAACATCTACTGTGCTATGCTCCAAGTGGGAAAAACTGATAAGAACTAGAAAATACCATGGGTGGTGGCTTACACTGAGAAGCTAAGGATTGTGAAATCAAGGGCAGCCTGAGCTTCGAAATATGACACTGTTTCAAAGAAGAAGGAAAATAAAGAAATTGAAACTTGGTATACAATAACCATACTTACTTACTACTTATTTTCAAGACAAGTTTCTCTGTGTAACCCTTGCTATTCTGGAACTTGCTCTATATACCAGGCTGCCTCAAACTCACAGAGATACACCTGCCTCTGCCTCCTGACTGTTGGGACTAAAGGAGTATGTCACTACCGCCTGGCCAATAAGTACATTTTTGTGTGACATGCTCTGAAGGAAGCTGAGGGAGTTGAAATGGAATGGTGGGAAGTTTATTTACATACAGTGGTTAGGAAAGGGCTCATGGGCAAGGAGGATTTTAGCCAAGGCCTATAAAGGAGGATCCTTCAGATGAGCGCAGAGAAGAGAAATGGCAAGGTGAAAGCCTGTGGCAGAAGAGCTATAGGCTCAGAGAACTGAAGCGAAAGTGCTACCATGATTGCAAGTAAGACCTCTTTGTCCCTAAAGCTTCCTTTGGAAGACCACTCACATTGCATTATCTTGACGGGTAGCCACATGTTGAAGATTCAGTGAATATTGGATCTCACTGTGGGTTTAAACTACTTCTACAGCAGAATCCTAAGTTGTGAGCAGTATAGGATTTCTGTGCTGTAGTCCTGGCTCCTGCAGTGAACTTGCCTATTGGGTGATAGTGCTAAGTGTGTGGAAGATGGAAGTGCCAAGGGGAACTCTTGGACAGCCTTGTTCCTGGCGGGTTGAGGAATAACAGTTTCTCTTCCTGCAGGCTGTGAAGCTCACCAGCTCTAGAACCCAGCTTCCTTACGGATACTACTCATTGCCCTTCTGCCAGCCCAGAAAGGTAACCTACAAGGCAGAGAATCTGGGTAAGCTCTTGTGCTGTATCAGCCTCTTTCACAAGGGAACCTGGCATGGTTTTCAGAGTAGGGGTGGCCGTGGTCCTTACCTAACGCTTGCTGCATGCTAGACACTTCTGTACAGAGTTTATGTGCATGTTAGCTCATTGACTCATTATGGCCCTGCAGGTAGTGATTTTGTGTGGATATGTGTGTATTTTGTAGATTGACTTGCCTTTGATTATATTGATGGTAGTAGCTAACCTGGGTTTAAGTTTCCAGAGCTAGAGCAGTCAGCTTCTGACCACAGCAGCTCTACGTTGCTTTCTAGCTATCCCTTTCTTTTCTGCTGGCTTCTGTTGCTTGCTCTGATCCTGCCTGCTTTTGGTGTAGGCCAGAGGATGACATCAGGTTGTCTTATGGGTTGTTCTCCATAATATTTATTGAGACATGGTCTCTTGCTTGAACCTAAAGTTCACAGATTTGACTAGTCTAGCTATCCAGGTTGCTCTGGGGATACCCCATCTCTGTGTCCCAGTGCTGGGATCAGACAGGCCACCACGTCCACCCAGTATTTACATGGATGCTGAGACACTAAATTCAAGATTACTTGCGTGGCAAGCACTTTACCCATTGTGCCATCTTCCCAGATCATTGCTCTGCCTTTAATACAGGGTTGATGTAAATATAGTACTTGTATATGAAATTCCCCCCAAATAAAAGAAATGTAAAAAAGGAAAGAAAAGGCCAGGCATGGTGGCACACACCTTTAATCCTAGCATGAGGCAGAGGCAAGCGGATCTCTTGAGTTTGAGGCCAGCCTGGTCTACAGAGCGAGTTCCAGGACTTCCAGGGCTATACAGAGAGACCCTGCCTCAAAAAACCAGAAAAGAGTTATTACCTCTGCTTTGACATTTTTGCTAGGCTGAGTAAGACTCACTCAGAAAGTGTGTGAAGCACCCTGCATAATGTCTGGCACAAGCTGTCTATAATTAGTGGCCATGATTCTAGGTTAAATCTCCAGTTGGAGGTACTGCTTCAGGGCAGTTACTCATGCTTCCTCTCTGCCTGTCTCTGCATTACATCTGGAGAAGAAAGCAGACACACTCCTGGGACCTCAGGGGCCTCAGCAGATGTTTTTCTTATGTCTCAGGAAGGGTTTGGGTTGTTGTTGTTGTTGTTGCCGCCATTGTTTAAAGGTCTGGGGGTGGGTGTGTGCGCATGCTTGTGCATGCTCGTGTGCGCGTGCAAGAGAGAGTGCATGTGCAAGTGAATACGCTTGGAGGCCAGAAGAGATACTTGAGCTGGCGTTATGGGCATTTTGTGTCGTAGCTGGCTTGTTACAAGGGTGCTGAGATGTGAAGTCCAAGTCTCATGATTGGGTAGTAAGTGCTGTTTTCTACAGAGCCATCTCTTCAGCCCCTCTGTGTGGTTTTTTGAGCCACGATCTCTTCCTTGCAACCTGGCCTGGAATCTGCCATGTTATTCATTGCCCAGACTGTCCTGATCCTCTTGCTTCAGCTTCCTGAATGCTGGGATCTGAATTCCAACCTTCATGATTGTGCAACAGTTGTTAACCTCTGAGACATACCAGGAAGCTGCTGGGGATCAAACCGAGGGCCTTGGGTTTGCTGGGCAAGTGCTCTACACTGAACTCCACCCGAGCCTTTGAGAATAGGTTCTCTTTTAAAAAGTAGCATGTATTAGTCACATCATTGCTTCTGGCTCATTTTTAAAAGGAGGTGACACAGGCCTGCTGTCCTGATTACTTAGGCTTAGCAGGAGGACAGCTTGAGCTTAGGTGTTTAAAGCCAACCTGGGTGCATAGTGAGACCCTGTTTCAAAAAAAGGGATTAGTGACAGCACTCCAGAGGCAGAGACAGGTGGATCTCTAGGAGTCAGCCAAGGAGACATAATGAAACTCTGTCTCAAAATCTCAGAAGAGACAGAGAGATATTCAGAAATGAGCCGTGCTAGACCAAGATATCTTTTTTGCTTTGTTTTGTTTTGTTCTTCCAAGACAGGGTTTCTCTGTGTATCCCTGCCGTGGAATGCACTCTGTAGACCAGGCTGGCCTCAAACTCACAGAGATCGCCTGCCTCTGCCTCCTGACTGCTGGGATTAAAGCCATGTGCTCCCACCATCCGGCTGGTATCTTTTTTCTTAATTCAGTTTAATTTCTAGATTTCAGAAGAGTTACAGCCTTACTTGGTTTGTGACCTCCTGTCTTTGAGTCAGCTCCTTATTGACTGCAAAGAAATGAACAGTAAGACATGGTGCAAGGAAAGAGCTTACCCCAGAGATCATAGCAAGCTACCCTCGCTCTAGTTCTAGTTGTCTATAAAATGCTACTTTGGCCATGGGCTGCGCAGATGTCCTGTTGATGCCCTCACTCTCCATTCACCGTGGATCCCAGACTTGCAGGCTCATATACACTGTAGGCATCTGATATCAGCTGAGCAATAGAGGCCTTTACCTTCTTCACTCTCTTCCTTTTCCTCTCCTGGATAGCCTCTCCCATGCTCACCTACCAGGGTTGCTACCTTGCATGGCTACATGCTGTCTCTAATTGGTAGAGTTTGTGGCTCTGCCACTTTGCACTTACCTCTGTAAGTAAGTAATGCAACAAGTCATAGCGTCCAACTACCTGACCCTTCCTATTGACCACTCACAGAACTTGGTCATGGAAACCTGAGCATCTTTTCAGCAACCACCACTCTTTCCTCATCCCTAGTGTCCGGTGAGCAGCTGATTCACACAGTTTCACCACCTTCACTGGTCTTGAGTCTGTGTGCTGTGATGATGGCGTCCTCATAGATTCTCTTCCTGTGTTTGTCCTCACTTCATGACTGGTGCCATCACTGCAGCCAGCTTCCTACATCCTTCGAAGAACAGCCAGAGTGATCGTTCCATAGCTGTAGGCGGTAATGTCTTCCCCATCCCTGCTGGAACCCCTCAAGAACTTCTTTGCTTTCTGGACAAAGATCAGAAACGTGTGTTGGTCCACCCTAAAGCCAGCCCCAACCCATCTCTTACCCATCTCCCCAACTCACCCAAGCACTCTGCTTTGCCAGCACACGGGTAATCTCAAAGTTGCCACCCCCAAGCAGCCTTTGCTGACCCTGTCATCCTGGAGCTTGTCACGGCCCTGTTTCCCCTGTGTACAGAAACAGCTCTGTATAGTGAACAGAATATTCTGACTCCTGGGTGCTTACTATTGCACCCTGCCTGACATTTATGAGCTTAGTCCTGGGACATCACTTTACTGAGCTTTAATATCCTCCTCCAGAAAATGAGATAGCAGTTGTGTTCTCCCTACAGATAGACTGAGAACTGAGGGGTTAATCCACTCCCAGGCACAGAGTAGGCAGGCAACAGAGGACACCATTTGCATCATTGGCATCACCTCTGTAGCCAGGCTAGCCTCCTACCAAAACCTTTCCTATCTCTGTGCAGCTCTTCTGTGTCAGTGACATTACTTTGCAGTATGTATGTGTAGGTCTGACTCCCCTACTGTCAGGGAGCTCTCTAAGCCAAAACGTAATGTACTGGCATCCTGTGCCTGTTTCCCCCGAGTAACCTGATGCCAAATGTTATACTCACAGGCACTGAGCAGCTGGGAAGCATCAACTAAGCCCAACTGTGTTTTCACTCTGAGCTGCTCATTAGTTCGACAGTAATGATATGAAACTGGGACAGGCTGAAGGAGACACACCGTGACAACAGGCAGGACTACCACCTCCACATGTACTTGGCCTAACATATGCCAGTGGATCTACTTGATACGCTCAAAACGCCTTATCTACTCACTCACTCATTCATTCACCAATATGTACTGGGAACTGGCTATGTGCCAGGCCTGAAGCTACAGCGTTGAATAGGCATATTTGTGGAACTTATAACCCTAAGTTCTAGTGTGAAAACAGACTGATTAAGTAATCAGCAAAGTGAAAAATGTCCTGTGCAACTGCTCTTGTGGGGATAGCTCTAGGGAAGTCTCAGTGAGCTAGTAGTGCTTGACACAGCACTAAATGAGGGGTTTTAACCAGGCGAAGAGATGGAGATTAGTTTAGACAGGCAGAGGCTGCTTGGGGGTGGCGACTTTGAGATTACCTGTGTGGTGGCATAACCCAGTGCTTGGGAGTGACCTGCGTGAGTTGGAGAGATGGGTAAGAGATGGGTTAGGGCTGGCCTTAGGGTGGACCACACACCACATGATCTTTGTCCAGAAAACAAAGACACTCATGAGGGGTTCCAACAGAGACGGGAAGACATTACCTGCAGTTCCAGGCCGGGAAGGGTTATCCAAAGGGAGAAGGTAGCCAGGCTTGAAGCCAAGAGCATGGGATTGGGATGACATGCAAGGCATGGGAGCCACCCAGGCTCTAGAGGCATGGGAGGGTGTAGGACATCTACCAGCAATAGACACAAAGTAGGAAGGGTGCTGAGGTGGAGCCCGACTGCTAGTGGCACTGTTGACATCCTTGGAGCTCCATTTTTGTCCACCCGTCTGCAGCCCCATGACTGCTGACCTCAGCCATCACAGGGCTGAAGCTCTGAGCTCCATCTGTCTCTCTTACGGCAGGAGAGGTGCTGAGAGGGGACCGGATTGTCAACACCCCTTTCCAGGTTCTCATGAACAGTGAGAAGAAGTGTGAAGTTCTGTGCAGCCAGTCCAACAAGCCAATGACCCTGTCAGCGGAGCAGAGCCGGCTGGTGGCCGAGCGCATCACAGAAGAGTACTACGTCCACCTGTAAGTTTCTGCTGCTCCCAGCTTGCCAGCCTAGCTCAGGGAGGGCCTGGTGGGAGTGTGGTTCCAAGAGACTGAGTGAGGCCTTGGGTTTCTAGCATTGCTGACAACCTGCCTGTGGCCACCCGGCTAGAGCTGTACAGCAACCGTGACAGTGATGACAAGAAGAAGGAAAAAGATGTGCAGTTTGAACATGGCTACCGACTTGGCTTCACAGATGTCAATAAGGTAGAGTATCTGGTATGGCTGGAGGGCTGGGTGGGCACCTCACAAGTTACAGACACTTGGGGTCACAAGGAATGGGAATATACTCAGCTCTTGGCTAGCAGCACAGGAAAAAATGGGGTTAGCAGGCTGGTGAGATAGCACAGCACATAAAGGGGCTCCTTCCCAAGCCTGTTGAGTTCAATTCCCAGTACCCAGGAGGTGGAAGGAGAGAGCTGACTCCCACAGCTTGTCCTCTGACCACTACATGTGCTGTGACATGTACCCACACACATAAATAAAATACTTTAAAAAAAAAAATGGAGGTCAGGGCACATTTCTGCCAAAGCCATTATGGTAGATAGCCTGTGAAAATTCTGTGGCTTTCGGCTGGCTCCAGCACACGCTACAAGGAGATCAAGGTATAGTCACTACAATGTTAGATTCTATTTCTATAAGATTAAAAGGAACCTGGAACTTCTAAAGTGTGTAGGAGAGAAAACCACATGATGATCAAGAACACGCCCTAGGCTTCCTGGCTGAATCCTGCCTCTACCATTTGCGGTGATCTGAGTGGCCTTGGTCCAGTGTTTGAGTATCTGTAAACAGAGTAATGATACTCACCTGTGTGGTTTTGAAAATCACTCTGTGTGGCCACTTCACAACACAACTCGTAGGAGTAAGCTAGTAATGACATAGGCTATAACTGTGTTCTCTTCATCTCATTTTCTCAGGGCAAAGGCTGACATCCCTTTGTGGCATAGTCCCTGTCCTCAGCGGCCTTTGGAGAGAATTGGTCGTGTAAGGCCCTGAGTCTTGACTCCCAGTTGCCTTCCACTAGCCAGGGAGCTGTTGTGCATTTGGGGTATCATAGAGGGAAGAGACTTAGAAAAGAGCTAAGCTGAAAGGAGTAGAGGAAGGAAAGCATCCCAGTTGTCATGATGCTATGACAGAGATGCAAGGTAAAGACTTCTTGTGGAAAGCCCAGGTGAACAAGGCAACAACAAAATATGTTTGAAAATGCCACAATGAAACCATTATTTTGTATGCTGTCTTAATAAAAAATAAAGACAGTGACAGCCAGGCCAAGGAAACATGGGTTTTATCTGATAAGCCTCAGGAAGCCATAGTGGGAATCTGAGCAAGAGTGCAATATGAACAGAGCGCTGTGTTCAGAAGGCTGATACAGGCGGGCATCCTGGACAGAGGAAGGATCCAGTGCTTGCGGTCCCTAAGCAACTTTGTGGCTAGGGCTGCTGTCTATTTCGGATTCTCCGTTGCTCTGTTTTAGGTCTACCTGCACAATCACCTCTCCTTCATCCTCTATTACCACCGGGAAGACATGGAAGAGGATCAGGAGCACACATACCGTGTCGTGCGCTTCGAGGTGATTCCCCAGAGCATCAGGCTGGAGGGTGAGTGGGGAGGTGTCACCAGAGGGCAGGGCTGGATGGGCCTGGGCTTCCACACATAGCTTCCTCTCATGTTCTCACCTCTTTACTAGCTGGCAGGCCAGATATGGCACATGGGTTCATCCCAAGAAGGCCACTGTACCCAGCAGAGCAGGTTGGGAATGAGGGAGACTTGTACCAGCTGTCTGGTGGGCTGGGTTCCTCCCAAAATCTCTAAGAGATTAGAGATAGTTCGAGATGAGGAGCCAGAGGCTCAAGAGGGTGGCGACTTGACTAAGACCAAGTAGCAGAGTGACGTTTTGTTGAGCCTCTTTCCAAGAACCAGCCAGCCTGGAGAAGAACGCGGGATCAAAGTGTAGGCAAAGCCATTGGGAAGCGGTTTCAGGTTACTTTGTCTCCATCTGTGTCAGTGATGGGCCAGGCTAAAATTGCCCAGAGTCAACAGTAGGCCAGGAATTTAAGACCTAGCCCAGTCTTGATGGGCCACAATAGGATTTCTTAAACTCAAAAAAGTCTGCTGCCTTCTACCTCTGGAGTGCTGGAATAAAGGCATGCATACTACACCCTGTCTTTTTGTTTTCTTCTTAAGACAGGGTCTCATCTTGTAGCCCAAACTGGCCTTAAACCCATGGATCCTCTTGCCTCTGTGTTTCTTTTCATATGCTAGGTATCAAAACTAGGGCCTCACATATTCTAGGCAAGTGCTCTACACCCAGCTCCGTCTCCAGCCTTCCTTTGGGATCACAGGCATGGATCACTACTCTAAGCCTTTTGTCCACAGTGGAGGTTTTCTGGCTTTTTGAAAAAATTATGGAACATGAATTTCTACATGCAGAACTCGTAAAGCATGAAACCTGGACTGTAGGCACCATCCTGCCTCTCCTGTGAATGTCACAAGCATAGCTCAGTATTTGCAGATGATTTTTAGCCACTCTCAGTGGCTCTTCAAGATTGTGCTCTGTTCTTTTCTTGCCAGCATGGTGTCTGGCCCATGGTTGGTGTTTATTGTATGTTAGTTGGCTAGATGAAATGATTAATGTCAGTGAACAAATGAGTGAATGAAAGGGGAAGGCATAGGAATGGTTGGATTACTAAAGTAGTAAAGATGACTGAGTGAGTAAACAAGCGGAAAGAGCCACTTCTGTGCATGTTGAGTGGTCCTGATTGAATGGTAAAAGAGTCAGTGGACATTTGGATTGAGTATAGAAAGCCAACTGCTTTTTGGATGGATGGAGTTAGAGTAATATCCTTCTCTCTCTCCCTCCGCATGTACATAGCTTTTTACTCCTGAAGGCTCTTGGGAAAGCCAGGTCTCCAGGGAGTGTACCTTTAAAAGCCACAGTTACTTATTGTGTTCCCAACTCCCACTCAACCCTGAAGGTGGGGTGACCTTGACCCTTGCAGAGCAGCCCTGCCTGGGGAAGTAGCACCAGTCACTGTGAGAGCAGACTGGGTCTCTGTCTCTCACAGACCTCAAAACAGACGGGAAGAGTTCATGTACCCTACCCGAGAGTGCCAGCTCCTCACCCCAAGAAATTGACCCCACTAAGGAGAATCAGCTGTACTTCACCTACTCTGTGCACTGGGAGGTGAGACAAATGCCTGCTCTGGCCAGGGGAGGAGGGTTTGCTCTGGGCTGGGATTCTCCGTCCAGCAGGAGGCCTGACTCTGCTTCCTCCTGACAGGAAAGTGACATCAAATGGGCCTCTCGATGGGACACTTACCTGACCATGAGTGATGTGCAGATCCACTGGTTCTCTATCATCAACTCTGTCGTGGTGGTCTTCTTCCTGTCAGGTAAGAGCTCTGAGAACTGAAGGCAGAGGCAAGGGTCTGAGGCATCATGTTACTTAAGGGGAGTTTCTGTGGTGTTGTTAGGGCCAAGTGTGCTCAGAAGCAGTTCCCGTGGCCCTGTGCTAGGCCTCATGTATACTGAAATGAACAAGAACTGGTCTCTGCTCTGGTGAGCTTGCTAGAGAAGAACAGATGTGTAGCATGCACAGTCACTGATTCATTCAACCTTCAGAAGCACAGTTCTGCCATGGAAACTGTGGAAAGCTTGGCAGGACGCTAGGTGGAGAGACAGCTTGACAGAGGTAGAATGAGGCAAAGGTAGCAGCAACTCCTGCTTTTTCGCTGCCTCCCCAAACACCAGTCCACAGAAAGGAACTAAGCCTACAATCATAAAGTGAGCTCGGGGTCATGAACCACCACTCTGCTCCCTAGAGCAGAGGGGGGGATAGGACAAGTCAAGCAGAGTGATGGGGGTGTCTCCTGAAGTGTTGAGGGACACTAAGAGATAAGGGTACTCCAGGTGACATTTGATGCATGGGTGGAAGTCAGTCAGTGAGGGCGTTTCCAGTAATGGGATTGGCATGGGACTCTCCTCCCTGCCACAGAAAGCAACATCTCAAGGCAATCTCTCCCATCCCAGCAGCTTCCTTCTCTTCTCTGCAAACCCCTCCTCAGCTGGAGTAGAGCTCTGCTTGTGTAGGAAGGGTTTGGGTGGCCTCATGACTAGCCCCGTTGAAAAGGGCACGAGGCTAGACAGCTCTGTTAGCAGTACTCACCCTTCCGACTCTGTCCTCGGCAGGCATCCTCAGCATGATCATTATCCGGACCCTGCGGAAGGACATCGCCAACTACAACAAGGAGGATGACATTGTACGAGGTCTTGGCTGGGGCGGGGTGGACTGGAGGGAGGACAAGCTAACAGTAGGGCTCCCCAACTGCCAGGCCTGTGTGCATGTGCATGCACACAAGTGTGAGAGCTCACATAGTAAATGTCAAAGGCATGGAAAAGGAAAAAAAGTCACAGAAAGAAAACTTGGTTAATTTTTCATTTAAAAAATGTTAAATAGAGCTTTTGAGCTGTGGTATCAGGGTAAGGGTGCTTGCCACCCAGCCTTCCAGCATGATCCCTGGGACCCACATGGTGGAAGTAGAGAGCTGACTCACATACACTCTTCTCTGACATCCACTGCAACTGAGAGTTTTCCTTCTGTGCCCCAGATTCCAAAATAACAACTCTCAGACTTTATTATTTATGAATAAATGCCTAGGCCATAAGCCTTGACTCATTCCCCAACTAGATCATAGCTTATATTTCCCATTTATTCTATTCTGTGTGTGCCATATGGCTAGCTACGTCTCCTCATTTTCATGCATCCATCTTCCTCAGAGTCCAGGGTGAATCTCCTGCCTCTGACTTTATCCCAGAGTTCGTCTGTCTCTGCTGGAATTCCCACCTCCTATTTCCTGCCTCAGCTAATGGGCCATCAGCTTTTCATTGACAGGTGATGCTCCCATACAGCACAGGAGATCCTCTCTACACTCCACTCACACGTTACTATGCGCACACACCCACACATGCACATGATTAAGTAAACAAGTGTAATCTTAAAAAAATAATTTAAAACTAGAGCTAGGCATAATATTATACCCCTGTGATCCTAGCACTCTGGGCTGAGGCAGGAGAATCTCTAATTTGAGATGACTTGGCTCCATAGCAAGACCCAGTATCAGAGACAGCAAGGCCCAGCATGGTCATTCATATTCCTGGGAGGCAGAGGCAGGTGGAGCTGTATGAGTTCAAAGTCAGCCTGATACACATAGTGAATTCTTGGTCAACCAGGATCCAAAACAAAAAGACAAAAAAAAATCACCATTACCACCAACAACCAAAACCACAAAGAACTTAAAAATCCTAAATTTCTTACATAACATAAATATTTCTTGCATATTTACAGACAAGAAACTACACATAGCCAATAATTACATGATGTTTTGATATTTGTTTGGATGTTATCATTATCATTATTATGGTGTGTGAGAACATGCCTGGTGTGAATTTATATACATATATATTTCAGGAATAGGCTCCCCAAAATTCAGATTCAAACTCACAAGAAAGTGGTCTTGGAGCAGGGTGGTGGTGGTAGCACACACCTTTAATCCCAGCACCTGGGAGGCAGAGGCAGTTGGATCTCAGAGGCCAGCCTGGTCTGTCTACAAAGTAAGTTCCAGAACAGCCAAGGCTACACAAAGAAACCCTGTCTCTAAAAAAAAAAAAAAACAAACAACAACAAACAAACAAGGGGGGGTGGAGGAGAGGAAGAAAAAGAATTGAAAAGAAAAAAAAAGTGAACTTGGGACAGATAAATAGCACGGGTTTTTTTTGTTTTTTTTTTTTTTGAGACAGGGTCTCACTGTGTTACCTGGGCTCTTTCAAACTGGAGATCCTTCTGCCTCTGCCTCCGAATACTGGACAACAGGTATACACACCATATGAGATGTCTTTCTTACCTTTTTATTTCAGAAATACTAATTGTGGGCTTAGGAGATGGCTTAGTGGGTAAAGTGCTTGATTTGCCTCACAGACATGAGGGCCTGAGTTTGGATCCCCAGTTCTCATGTAAAGCTAGGGGTGGCAGCATGCATATAGAACCCCAGTGCTGAAGGGGCAGTTATGGATGGGTCCCTGGGCTTCAGAGAGAGACCTTGTTTCAAAAAAATAAGGTGGAAAGCAGTCAAGGAAGACACCCAGTGTTGATCTCTGGCCTCCACCTGTAGATGATACACAAGAACATACATATCCAAACAAAATAGTGCTGTTCGAAGGGCCAGCATGAAAGCCATCGTGGTGAGCTTTAACCCCAGCACGCAGGAGGCAGGCAGACCTCTGTGTGCTCCAGGCCAGCCTGATCTACTGGTTCCATACAAAGTGAGACCCTGTCTCAAAAAAACAAAAGAAAAAAATATTAACATGGGGAAATGTTCAAAAATCATACATCACTTTAAAATACCAAGGTACACAGCGTGACCCTCTATTTTTTAAACCATCATTCATGTGTATAAATGAATAAGCATAGATACAAGACTAAAGAAAACAACTATCTTTTTCTGTTAGCGTATAAGCATTTCTTAAGTATATAGGTCATTTTACTTTTTAGAACTTTATACCATATAGAAAAGTATGTGTCTGGGTGAACATGTGTTCGGAAGCAGTCTCTTGTGTTGCCCAGGCTAACCTTGAACTCTTGAGTGCTAAGTCTACAGGCATATACTTGGCCTTTTCTGTGTCTTAAAATTTTTTTATATACTAAATATTTTTTAAAATTCATTTGAATCTCATGACATATAACCACCCAAGGACTATTCAGTTAACATTTAGTGTGCTAGTGTTTCCATTATTTCCCATTCTCTACTTTTGTGGAATTAGGGAGGGTTTTTTTTGTTGTTTTTTTTTTCCTGCAGCTCCAGGCACCCGTTCTCAGCCTTCGTTCCCCATGTACTGTTGCTCTGAGAAGCCTGTGGCAGGATGGTGCTGGCTTGATGGGGCCTGCAGGGGCTGCAGGAGCCTCCCTGTCCTCACAAGCCTACCTTGCTCTCTGCCCTTTGCTGCAGGAAGACACCATGGAGGAGTCCGGGTGGAAGCTTGTGCACGGGGATGTCTTCAGGCCTCCTCAGTACCCCATGATCCTCAGCTCTCTGCTGGGCTCAGGCATCCAGCTCTTCTGCATGATCCTCATCGTCATCTGTGAGTGGGCCACGTGGCCTGGGGTGGGGCTCAGAGGAACATGGCCTGAGCCGAGGCACAGCCACCTCTCTGCCTGATTTCCCACAAGCAGGCCAAGCAACACCCAGCCCTGGCAGTAGTAATTGTCCTAGCTGTTTTCAGCTCTGTTCACATGGGAGCCATAATGAGTACTTGGCCAGGGAAGCACACATCACTACCCTGAGCCTAACTTCTTTCTGAGATCAGAGTAAGCAGCTGGTCCAGACTCACTACTAGGGCCAGGGCTGACTCAGGTCTCTTCCTCTTTCCCCTCTTTTATTCCTTCAAGGCTGGATCTTATATATAGCCCAAGCTAAGATGAACTCTCGTGTTTTTTACCTGTCTGACCACATAGAGTGGGACTTTTTTCATTAACATAGGAAAAAAACTCACTCACATATAGTAATTACAGACAGGTCTGCCTAAATTTATTGCTCATGCTCAGCCTCTCAGCTTTATGACTGGGTAACCACCTAGCCTTGTTGGGCTTCAGTTTCCTTGTCTAAGAAATGGAGAGACTAACTTCCGTCTTCAGAGTCAGGTTACATTCCAAGGCCCAGCAGCTGCTCCTCTCCCAAGCCCCAACTACACCCAGGCTTCTCCTGTAGAGAACTGCGCTATTACAAAGGCCAAGAAAGAAGGGGAGCTCTTCTAGCTCCATTTGTCCAGCAGCCTGTGAGGAGCTTCAGGCCCCACAGACACTCTGATCCTGCCCTGCCCTCTGCTTCTCTCTGTAGTTGTGGCCATGCTTGGGATGCTGTCGCCCTCCAGCCGGGGAGCCCTCATGACCACTGCCTGCTTCCTCTTCATGTTCATGGGGTAGGTGTCTGTGAGAGTGTTCCCAGGGGCTGCCACAAGCCTGCTTCACACCACTTACAGGACTCCTTGTTATGGATTCTGCCTTTTCCTACAACAGGGTATTCGGTGGATTTTCTGCTGGCCGTCTCTACCGAACTCTAAAAGGTCATCGGTGGAAGAAAGGAGCCTTTTGTGTAAGTTGCTGCCGCCTCCTCCTCCTCCTCCTCCTTCTCCTCCTCCTCCTCCTCCTCTTCCTCCTCTTCTTCCTCCTCTTCTTCCTCCTCCCCCTTTTCCTCCTCCTCTTCTTCCTCCTCTTCTTCCTCCTCCCCCTTTTCCTCCTCCTCTTCCTCCTCCTTTTCCTCTCCTCTTTTCCTTCTCCTCCTCTTCCTCTCTTCTTCTCCTCTTCTTTTCTTTCTCCTTCTCCTACTCCTCTTCATCCACCTCCTCCTCTCCTCTCCTCTTCTCTTCCTCCTCCTCCTCCTGGCATTGGGTGGGGCCTGAACACTTCTTATACCACTCAGAAGCATAGGCAGGCCCCAGTGGAGACGTTGAGGCTAGAGACTAAACAGCATGATGAGTGGAGCAGGGGGCTAGGGCCCACAGTCTACAGTTCTAGTCTGTCTTAGATTTCTAAAAGGATTTCAGTGCATTGAACTTGGGCGATGTTAGCTTGTATTGTGTAGTGGCTAACGCAAAAGAATAGTGGATTCAGAATGATCAGCAGTATCACAGGAGAACACCGTGCCCAACAGACGAGAGAGAATCGCCTGCCAGGGGAAAAGGCCAGGCTTGTGTAACAGCAAGCCAATGTGCCAATCACTAGAGTGAAGAGACATTGTGGAGGTGAACAAGTCCATAGAAATGGGGCGGTGCAGGGCTGGGGTTCTCTCAGGAATGTTTTTCCTCTTTCTGTGCCGGGTATTAAATGTAGTACCCAGACTAACTTTCAGCCAGAAGGGAAAATGAGAAATTCTCTGCTATACTTTGGTTTGGTTTGGTGTTTTGGTTTTTTGAGACAGGGTTTCTCTGTGTAGTTTTGGCTGTCCTGGACTCACTTTGTAGACCAGCCTGGCCCTGAACTCACAGAGATCCCCCTACCTCTGCCTCCTGAGTACTGGGACTACAGGCATGTGCTACCACGCCCAGCCTACTTGGCTTCTCTTGATGGATAATCATGAACAGCCCACTGAGCTGCTTTCCATCTGTGGAAAATTGGGATAGTTGCATCCACTTTGCAGCATATAGCCCCTGGTATACCCTCACCATGAGGTGTCAGTGACCTACAGGAAGGCCCAGGGGCAAGAACCTGCAGGAGTTGTGACTAGCTGTTGGCTAGTGAGCCAAAGAAGAAATTAATACAGAGTTTGAGTGCTAGGTTGGGCTTTAGTCATTGTGCTTAATGACCTACCTGGATGCCTGGATCCCCAGTCTACGTAGAAGAATGAGATTCATGTGTAAACCTGAGGCTTTGGCTCTGTGTGCCTGGCTTCTAGCCCAAGTATTGCAGGAGACCAAGAGTAGGCTTTGGAGTTAGATTCCAAACTCTGCTCCATCCTAGATAAACTGTAGAGTAGAGGGTACCCTCATGTTTAAAGTAGGGTCTCTTCTAACCCTGCATGTAGTGAATGAGGGTCAGGTGATATGATACACTGTGTCCCAGTGAGGTTGCATGTCAGTTGGTAATGTCCTGACATGAGTGTGCATCTAACACACCACATTTAGTGTGGTTGCTACTAAATGCCTTTAACTGTCGCCCATCGCCAATTCGAAAGATCCTAAGTAGAACCTCTCTAAGTACCTTTCTAGAACCTTTGTAAAGAAAAAGTTTCAGGGCTCTATAAAGAGTTTTATAGAATAGAAGGCCTGCTTTATGTGGGGTCAGAAAAGCAACCGTGCTTGAGCTGAAACCCAAAGGACCAGAGGAGTTGAAGCCTCTATGAACTCCCCAAGAAACAAGTAGGAGCCCTAGATGCAGCTCCCTAACCTGTCCCTCTTGCTCCCAGACGGCGACACTGTACCCTGGTGTGGTTTTTGGCATCTGTTTTGTGTTGAATTGCTTCATCTGGGGAAAGCACTCTTCAGGAGCGGTAAGTGCTTTCCCAGTCCAGCCCCTCTCTGGCAAGGAGAGCTGCTGGTGCTTAGTCCTACTCCCTAAGGTCACTTCCTGTTGTTCCCTTCCCTTTTCTGAGTCCCCAAAGTTCTGTTCCCAGCTGCGAGGGTTGAGGGTTGGCTGGGGTTTCCCCAGCATTGTCCATCTATCTCTGCCCTGGCCTTTCTGCAGGCTTGGAAACAGCTGGCAACAGCTCATTTCTCTAAAGGGAGGTTTCCATACTCCAGGGGCCAGTTGGGGGATTCCCCGTGCCTCAAGCAAAGTGAGAGCTGACTGGTGTGAGTGGATAAGGTCAGAGGGCTCACCTTCTCAGCGTCCACCATACCACCAGAGTGGAGCTCCCATTAGCCACAGCTTCTGAGGACTCTGAATGGATGTGGCTGTGCTGAGGGAGTGTGGAAGTGTGGGCCGTTGGTCAGTTCTCAGCGCTGCAGGAGAAGCGGGGCAGGTGTTTGCTGGGGCTCCTACTCCTGCTTGTAGGTGTCTGGATGTAGGCTGCTTCTTCCCAGCAGCGTAGGAAACCCTTAGTATTCAAAGTAGACTCTCTAGAAAGCACAGACAGTAGGAAATGAAGCATACACTCCAGCAGAGCCATCAGAGAGAAACGCTGCAGATGTCTTTGATATGTGCTCTTTTGGTCTTTTTCCTTTAGCAGAGATGTTTAAAATGAGAGAGAATATATGATTTAAACATTATAACAAATGATATTTATTGTAATAAATACTGTCTAAACATTTAACATCCCTCTTTTATTAGTTTTAGGTAGCATACAAAGTAGTACATTCCATTATGGCATTTTACACATGTGTGCCGCTGTTCTTTGTTCCCATTCCCCGCGCTCACTGCCCTTCTTCTTGTCCTCTTCCCCCCTCTGGCTGGTCCCCTTCCTTCCTCTACTAACTCCCAACTTCTGCTTTCTTATCACATGTATTACATTTCCCTATTTCCCCCTCCTTGAATCTCTTTTTTTTCCTTCTAATGATTTTCTTTCTAGTTTCTTGAGTTACACATACACATACACACATATATATACACACACAAAATTTTTACATCTAGGTTCTCTATATAAGAGAAAGCACACAGTATTTGTCTTTTGGGTCTGGCTTATTTTAATATAATGGTTTCTGTTTCCATCCATTTCCTGCAAATTGTTGCTATTTCATTTTCTTTATCTTCTGAACAGTTCCACTTCCTGGCTGTTGTGACTAGTGCAGCAATAAAGTTGGAGGAACAAATTATCTCTGTAGTGTGTTGACTTAGAAGTCTTTGCACATATACCCAAGTAGTGTAGCTGAGCTACATGGTAGTTCTATTTTTGCTTCTTGCTGATTTCTGTAGTGGCTGCACAGGTTTACATTCCCACCTTAACATATGTTAACACACTTCTTTTTGCTTAAGTCTTATAGAAAATGACTATACAGAAGACGATGAGGAAGATGAAAAAAATCAGTTCTAACCCATTCCAAGGAAGTATTGTTAACTTTTTGTTGTAGGCCTTTTCAGACACATACACATGCAAACATTGACTCTGGGGCTTAGGTTGTAGTTCACTTAGCAGAGTGCCTGCCTAGCATGTGTGAGACCCTGAGGTCTATCCCCAGCACTTCATGAACTCATTGTGGTAGTGCATGCCTTGTAATCCCAGCACCCAGGAGGTGAAGGCAGGAGGATCAGAAGTTCAAGGTCATCCTTGGCTACATAATGGGTTCAAGGGCAACCTAGGATACATGAGGGCCTGTCTAAAAATTAATTTTATTAAAATGGAGTCCTTTTTATAACTCCAGGCCAATGCCCTGCTTTTCCTACTTGGAAGAATATTGTGGTGTTTTATTTTAACCAAACTCAAGCAGTTTTGCCTTTTCCCTTTTTCTCTTCACTCAGCAGACCTCATGTTGTGTCTTTTCCTTCTGGCCCCTTCACAGCTCCTTGGGGTTCTCAATTCCCACTTCCTCCCTGGATGCTGAGGTTCCATCTTCACTGGAAGCTCACATGGCCCCCATCTGTACCCTGCTCTTCCCACAGGAAATTCTTGGCCTCAAGAGATTCAGGCCAGGAGCCCTGGGGCAGAAAAGTCTTCCGGCCCTTTCCCACCACAGTGGCCCTGCTGCACAAGTGGCTTCTCCTTCCCGGAGCCCAGAGCTGCCCCCTCCCACCACTACCCTACATGCATGGCTTCTGTTCTAGGTATTAGGGCCTATGGGGGCCTCATAGCACTGTGTCCACAGGTACCATTTCCCACCATGGTGGCTTTGCTGTGTATGTGGTTCGGGATCTCCTTGCCCCTCGTCTACTTGGGCTACTACTTCGGCTTTCGCAAGCAGCCATATGACAACCCTGTGCGCACAAACCAGATTCCCCGGCAGATTCCTGAACAACGGTGGTACATGAACCGATTTGTGGGGTGAGTCTTGACAGAGGCGAGCAGGGGTCTTCCAGTGTAGGTAAGGCTAGCGCTCCCCTAAGCCATCTTCGTAGGAGAACATGAAGAGGCTACCTTCCCAGAAGAGTGCTGAGACCACCCTGCACCAGCAGCAAGTGCACTACCAGATGGCTTGCAAGCTCAGCTTCATGTTACAGTGAAGACAAGACTTGGTGTCTCTCTAGAAACTAGGTCAGGAAAGCAGAGGGCTGCAAGGAGGCAGAGGTTAAACCTTTACTTAAGCAAGAACTGTTGCTCAGTGTAGAAGACTTACTTACCTAAGATGCACACTACCCTAGGTTCAGTCTCCAGTATCCCAAACCCGGAAGCCACATGAAATAATTGAATTTAAGAAAAGAAAAAAAGCTGGGCAGTGGTGGTGCACGTCTTTAATCCCAGCACTGGGGCGGTAGAGACAGGTGGGTCTCTGAGTTCAAGGCCAGCCAGGTCTACAGAGCAAGTTCCTGGACTACCCGGAGAAACCCTGTCTCAAAAAAGCAAACAAAACAAAACAAAAAACCACCAGTTGAACCTGGGGCAAGTCAGTCACCATTCTACCTGAGTTCCCTTCTATGAATGAAGAGAGTTTGAGCCACCCTGCTCCTTTGCTCCTTATCTTCTATACATAAGTTATAGTGGCATCAGAACATGGCAGAGCTCAGAACTCGCACCATGGAGACCTCTGTGTACCGACACTCGGGAGAGCATGGCTTCCCAGGGTTGGCGTCTCAGCACCATTAACAGTCCTTCTTCGCTGCAGCATCCTCATGGCTGGGATCCTGCCCTTCGGTGCCATGTTCATTGAGCTGTTCTTCATCTTCAGTGTGAGTACCGCTGACTCCACCTCTCCACATGCAGCCTTGCCACATGAGCCTGGTCTCTTGCCCCCACTTAGGCCCTCTGCTTCTTGCTGTCTATGAAATTGCAGGAGTCCCCTTCTTAAGCCCAGTAAAAGTCCTGACTGTCAGGACAGTTGAGAGGTAATGGAGACGTGCTGTGCACGCATGGCTCATTCGTGGAAGGGCTCAGTGCATGGCAGCCTTCTTCTGGCCTCTGAGCACCAGGCACACATGCGGTACAGACATGCATGCAGGCAAAACATCCATCTATACAAAATAATCTTTAAACTGTTGTTTTTTTGTTTGTTTGTTTTTAAGAAAGCCAAGGGGCTGGAGAGATGGCTCAGTGGTTAAGAGCATTGTCTGCTCTTCCAAAGGACCCGCGTTCAATTCCCAGCACTCACATGCAGCTTACAACTGTCTGTAATGCCTATTCCAGGGGATCTTACACCTTCATAATAATGCACATAAAATAAAGTTAAATAAGAAGTCAAGGACCAGGTGCAGTGGCACATGCCTTTAATCCCAGCCCCAGTACTTGGGAGGCAAAGGTAGACAGCACCTTAAGGCCAGCCTGGTCTACACAGAGAAATCCTCTCTTGAAAACAGGAAAAAAAAAAAAAAAAAAAGAAGCCAAGTTTAGGAGTACTTGGCCAGCACAGAACAAACTCAAAAGAGTATTTTGCTTTGCTTGGACTTTTTTTTTTTTTTTTTTGGTTTTTTAATTTTGATTTTCTTTAGTGGTTGTATGTGGGGTTTTTGTTTTTATTTGTTTGTTTGTTTTTGGTGTTTGGAGACTGGTTTTTTCTGTGTATCCTTGGCCGTCGTGGACTCAAGGCCTTGAACTCACAGAGATCCACCTGCCTCTGCCTCCCCAAATGCTGGGATTACAGGTGTGTGCCAATATGCCCAGCTGTTTTTGTTGTTTTGGTTATTGTTGATGTTTTTGTCTTTTTAAAAAGAGAGCCAAGAAGAACATAAAATTAGGTGGGTTGGGAAATAGGGAAAGCATAAAAATACATTGTATGACTTTTTTCAATAAAAAAGTTTTTTTGTTTCTAAAAGGTCAAGGGGTGGGGTGCTCTGCAGAGATGGCTCTGTGGTTAAGAACACTGGCTGTTCTTTAAGAGGCGCTGAGTTCAATTCCCAACACCCACATGACAGCTCACTACTGTCTATAACTATAGTCCCATGGGATCCAGTGCCTTCCTGTGTACAAATGTGCATGCAGACCAAACACCTAGATAGATAGAGAGATAGATATAAATAGATCTTTAAAATAATAATAATAATTAAAAAAAAAAGTCAGGGTTATGCAGGCCTATGTGTAGCAATGAACTTAAAGGGTGCAGCATGCACCTGGCATGAGGTAAGCTGCTGTACAATCCTGATGGAGTGGGAGTAAGCTTACATGCTGTCAGGTGTAGTCTGGAGTCCACCTGGGCCACAAGCCCTCCCTGAGAGGGGCCTGGTGGAAATGGCTGCTGAGCAGCAGGCAGCTGAAGCGGTCTCTGTGCCCACAGGCAATCTGGGAGAACCAGTTCTATTACCTCTTCGGTTTCCTGTTTCTCGTTTTCATCATCCTGGTGGTGTCCTGTTCTCAAATCAGCATCGTCATGGTATACTTCCAGCTGTGTGCAGAGGTGAGGCGAGTGGGGCTGTGCAGAGAGGGTGGATATCCCACGTCGGGTGCTGCTTCAGGCTGTCTTGTTCCCCTGCCTAAGCCATTTTCCACTCTGCACTGGAGTTCATGATGCCCACCTCACAGCAAGGCCGTGATTTTTTGGCACCAGCGCCACTCCATAGCTAACTCTTCAATTGGCAGGTGCAAGTGCAGTCTGCCTGCCTCCGCTGTGGGAGTAAGTAGCCCCTACAGAGTGGGTAGGCCAGTGCAGAACCACTACCAGCCTGGGCTAAAATACAAGTCTTCCACTAGTGTGAGGTCACTACAGTGCTGACTGACTGACTGACCCTCACCCAGGGGAAGCATTTGCTCAAGCAAACTTACTTGTTACTCATTTTTTTGTTGATCTCAAAAGTTAAGATATGATTTATAGGCAATAAAATTTACCCATTTTAATCTGTAGTTTTTAGAAATGAATCCAGATAAGGGACTGTCATCACAGTCAAGCTATAAAACATTCCATCATCCAACTGTGACTGTTTTTACTGAGTGTCTTGAGTGTCACTCTGTTGACAGTGAGATTTGTGGGAAGATGCCCTGACCATGACCCTTCCTGTCTTTGCTCCTTAGGATTACCGCTGGTGGTGGAGGAATTTCCTCGTCTCAGGGGGATCTGCATTCTACGTCCTGGTTTATGCCATCTTTTATTTTGTTAACAAGGTACCGCCCTCCTTAAGATCCCCTTAGCCCTCTCTGGGGCAGGCTGGTGAGGGAGGAGGAGACTGTTGAAAGGGAGCCAAGTGTGTAGATCGTGCTTGCATACCCAAAGTGGAGGTGACCAGAGCCATATAGAACTGAGTTGTATGTTTGGGAAACAAGCTTCAGTCTGAGGAACAATGAGAATGCTGCGTACAGAAACCTGTGAGAGCCTTGGAACATGAAGGCAATATGGCTTGCAGTCTCAGCCCTAGGAGGCTAAGTCTGGAGGGGTTGAAGTTGAGGGTATGTATGTAGCAAGACCATTTCTGCTGCTTCTAGCATGGCTTGTGTCCTGGATCCCTGCCTAGGGGTGATGAGGAAATGAAGAAAGGACAGACACACATATAGAAAATCTAGGATCACTGACAACTCTGAATCTCTGTGGGTTTAGTATGGATATAGCACAGGGGAAGGATTGGCTAGTCTTGGTAAGAGGTCTGTGTGAGCAAGCAGTCTGAGGTTGGAGGGGAAGCTGCAGTTGCCAGTCTTTGCACACACTGATCATTCATAAACAACTCAAACTCCTGAGGAAGGCTTGTCATTCCTCTTGAGCCTAGCATTGGAGTCCTTAACATGGCTGTGTCCATGTCACTCAGGATTTCACTCATGAGGGGTTTCCGCTGCTTCCTATACATCCTCAAAGGCAGAAAGTTACTCAGAAATAAGGCTGATAAATACAGTACTCACCTCCAGTGAGAAAGTAAAGGCAGTTGAAAAAAATAGAGATAAATCAGGCCAGGGAAATGGTTCCATCTATAAGGTGCTTCTGTGTACTCATGAGGACCAGAGTTGGATGGCCCAGGACACTCATAAAAATGAGAATAGCAGCATGCACCCGTAGACCCAGCACTGAGAAGGGAGAGGCAGGGTCCCTGAAGCTTGTGAACAGCCAATCTAGTCTTCTGAGTTCCAAGTGGTGAGAGGCCTTGTCTCTAAAGTGGAAAGTGATTGTGGACGACACCCAATGTTTACCTCTGGCATCACACCATGTGCACACACAAACACATGCACACTGAAGACAAAGATAGACTGTTTCTCAGGTCGCTGGGCCCCCCTTCTCTTCTTTACTCCATACTCCTTCCTTCTGCCTAGTGAAGAGAGAATGAGCCAGGGCTAGACTTGTGTTGTGGAGGCTTGCTTGCTACATAAGCTTGCACAGGTTAAGTGTGGGCTAGAAATCAACAGTCTGGCTTAGCAACTAAGGCAAACCAGATGGGCCAGTTAGAGGAGTTTAGGAGGCTTTGGTGGGTATCTGACCTCCAACACTGAAGATTTGATTTCACATGCTTTACTAGAGGTCTCTAAAGCCCAAAGGCAGGCACTCCTCTGCCTGCAACCAGGATGTGTTCACAAAATAAGAGCTGTAGGTCTAGTGTGTGGAAGTTGGAATGCCCAAGTTTCCCCAGAATAACTGGTTGTAGGGAGGACTCCCTGGGTGCTCTGATGCAGTGCTCCACCCTGCTTCTGCAGTCCCAGCAGATGGGCACATTTGCTTCAGAGGTCAGCAGACTAGTTGACAGGCCAGTAGGCTGCTCTTGAAAGAACATTCGATTGGAACACAGCCATGCACATACACTCACATGTGTTATGGCTGCTTTCACACCACAGTGACAGTGAGTAGTTGTAAACCACATAAACTATAAAACTGAGGAAGGAGTAAAAATATTATCCGGCCCTTCAGACAAGGTTTGCTGATCCTCACTGAAGCTCATCCAGTAAATAGATCTTCCCGACACTCCTATTCTCCAACTACACAGTTCCTGTCATCGTAAAGGTCTCGGTTTCACACCTCAGTCTGCCCCTGTGCACCTTTTATCTCACTCTTCCCATCTCAATAGCCTATTTAAATCAGAATCTTTGTGACCACCAGATAACTGAAACCATCTTAAGCAAAACAGTCCTTTGATACAGCTGCATGACTTAGGAAGCAGGAGTCCACCTTCAGCCTGTGAGGCCCACCATCTGAAGATCAGAGCTCTATGCCCACAGCTTAGCTCTATAGATCTTTTTCTGGCTGTCCATAAGTGGGATCTTTCCATAGAGTAGAAGGTGATCACTGACAGCCTTGGTGTCTCCACTTTTTTGTTCCCATGGCACTGAAACTTCAGTGATTTCTTCTGGCACCTCATACTGTTTTCACAGGCTTTGCTGTGGTCACACACCTCTCACTTTGTTGGGCCCTGTAGGGTGGTGGTCTCTGATGACCAGCTTGGGTTTTGAATTAGGAATGGTGGTGCTAACAAGGCATGAAGGGATGGGAGTGTTTGCCAAAGTACCTATTGGGCAGAGGGAAAGTAGGCAAACAAGAGTTAGAGCTCTCCTCATAGTTTCTGCCCTTCCTCCTGCCCCATCTACCTTCTCTGTTGAAAATCCAACTGGCCCACTCCCATGTCTTTGATAAATGATGGCCTTAGAAGACCTGAATTCAGTACCCTGTCAGCACTTCCTTTTTGTTCATTCCCTTCCTGATTTGACCGCTGTGCTGTTACTTTCTTCTTCTACCCCCTTGATCCCATCCATAGTCACAAAGAATTGTGTACCTGAGAGGTGGCAGGGCCTTTTGAGGGGAGCCTACAACTGTGGCCTTCGCCCTTTAGGCTTAGAAGGTCTCAGGCAGGGACCTATATTATTTCTTTTATTTTTTTTATTTTTTATTTTTCTGAGCTTGTTGCATTTTGTGACTATGTATCTATTCATGAGCCTTAGGACAGACCTCTTCAGGGCCTGGAGCACTTGGCATATATCAAGGTGCCAGATAAGCTGTGTTCTCTGCCACCACCAAACATCACACCACCAATCCCTTTCACCTCTACCTGTCACAAAAGATGCTAATATACCCCAAGATAAAAAGCACTGTGAGCTATTGGAGATGCATCAAGCATTCTCTGGGTTAGAGGACTGTAGACTTGAGGCAGACTGATGATGACATTGTAGTCCTTAAGCTTGGAGTCATGGGAATCTCCCCATACCCCCTCCTTCCTCCTGATTCTCAGATGCTGCTTCAGCTGTCCAGGAGTGGTGTAGTGCTGTTTTGGGACAGTGGGCCAGGAAATATGGCAGCCGCATCCATTTGCCAGGTGTTGGTTTCACAAGATTGGGGGTGGGGAGCATATCTTAGTTACTTATCTATTGCTGTGGTTATAAATACCATGACCAAAAGCAACATGACAAGAAAAAGTTTATTTGGTGTGCACTTCCACATAGTCCCATCACAGAAGGAAGTCAGGACAGGAACTCAAGTGGGGCAGGAACTTGGAGGCAGGAGCTAATGCAGAGGCCATGTCGGAGTGCCCTACAGCTGGATCTTATGGAGGCATTTTCTCAATTGAAATTCCCTCCTTTCAGATGCCTCTAGCTTGTGTCAAGATAACATAAAACTACCCAGCACAGGGTTTGCAGCTTGCTGTAGCTCTTAGCTGCCTGGCATTAAACACCCATCCCTTTTTTCTCTGCTATTACCCCAGCTGGACATCGTCGAGTTCATCCCTTCTCTCCTCTACTTCGGCTACACCGCCCTCATGGTCCTATCCTTCTGGCTGCTCACAGGAACCATTGGCTTCTATGCAGCCTACATGTTTGTCCGCAAGATCTATGCTGCTGTGAAGATAGACTGAGTGGGACCAACGCTAGGCCCACTCCATCCTCGGACAGGAAGCCACCCTGCGTGGGGAACTGCAGGCACACAAAATAAAATAACTCCTGCTCATTTGGAATGTAACTCCTGGCACAGTGTTCCTAGATCCCCAGGCTGCAAGGGGGCAGGAGGGCCTGTAGATAAACCTTGCATTTCCTTCATCTCATCCAGTCTGTAGGGATATGTTTTTCTGTGGGTTTTTCTTCAGCTAAGAGTCGCCTTCAACAGGAGCTTTCTGACCTGTTAATTCAGGTTCTTTTTGGTTTGTTTGGCTTTTTTTTTTTTTTTTTTTTTTTTTAATACAGGATGGATAAATGTGGGGTTTTGGTCACTGTCCCCATCAGCTCCCCAGAGTTGTTGGCTACCCTACCACTAACTGGAAGAGGGAACGAATGCCAGGGCTGCAGTGAGGCTCCAAGCCTCTCATCCATCCTCACCAGTGATGACACGACACAGCACAGCTGCAGCCCGGACAGCAACCTCAGTGCCAACCAAGCCCTGCCAGCCCCTCCTCCCATTCTCTTCCACAGCCTGCCCTCCACCGCCCAAACAGGGCTGCCAGCCAGGCCTTGGGTCATTGATTTGACCAGGAGCACTTGGTCACTACAAGGACATGCCCTGATTCCCTGGGAGAGCAGGATCCCCTCATCAGAGCAGCTGGAGTTTGCTGACCCACCAAGGAAGAGATGAGACCTGCAGTGACTGTTCTCGTGCCAAGAAGCCTTGGGTCAGGGCCAAGTGTTTCCAGAGCCAAGCACCCGTATGTGTGTGGGAAGAGGTGGCTAAAGCCACTAGGGTGCTCACCCCTCAAGATTGCTCCCCAGTCTTTTCCTCAGGGGGTGCCACTCTTTCTCAAGGGTGATGGTGGACCTCCTCTTCCCTCACTTTCAGGTCTGGAGTCCTCAGATCTCTTCCTTGAGGTGGCCAAGGAGAGGCACTCTCTCCTCATGGTCCCTGGCCCCGGCATTTATACTCAGTTCTTTTAGCCAGACTCACCCCCTCTTCCTCCCATGCAAGTTCTTTTGGGGACACCCAGAAAACTTCACTGAGAAGGAAGGTGGAAGGTAAGTTGGATTGCTCCTTTCCCAGTTCCTAGGAATAGGCAAGAAGCCAGTCTCTCCAAGTTGGAAGGAGGCTCACCTACCTGGCCTTGCTCCTCCACCCCACCCCAGCCCCTGCAAGCCCTGGGCAAGTCAAAGACTTTGCTCTTAAGCAGTAAGAGACCAAACCCACCTGGAGTGTAGGTAGGGGTCAATAACAGCCACTCGCCCTTGCTCCACTTTTTTGGGAACCTGCCAGGAGAACAAAGCTCAGGATGCTGCTTGTGCTAGGAACGCACCCTGCCCCTCACTTCCCCAGCCTCCTGGGGCCTTGCCACCATCAGTCAAATCAGTGAACTTCTCAATCTTGCCTCGCAGTGACTCCACAGCACCAAGCGGCATCCACCAAGAATCAGGCTGGAGAAAAGGGAGCCCAAAGAGTAGAGAGTGATTGAGAGTTACTTGTTCATTTAAATCTTGCATTTACCCCCCTAAGGTTCTCATTTTGGGGGCAGTGTGGGGCAAAGGTTCAAACATTGTCAATTTTTCTGACTTTTTAAATCATCATCATTATTTTTAATTAAAAAAAAAATGCCTGTATGCCTTTTTCTGGCCCAGTTGTAAATAAAATGCCATTGTCCTGTTATGTCTTGACTCACATGCAAGGGTATGGGGTTTCTGAAGTATGACCATTTCACTGAACCAGTTGAGTAGCTACTTTTGAAGCTCAGTCTCCCACCTGGGTCCTCTAGGATTCAGGCCATTGCTATTTTGTGCCTGCTGTAAGCAGGCCTCTTCTGCTCAACCTCTCTTTGTGGAGTCACAAGCATTTGCCCCTCTGGATAAGCAGGAAGTAGCAAACAAGTAAGACTCAGGTAACAATGTAACCTCATTTGAAGTTCTGAGCTTGTTTCACTCTGTCAGATTGGGTGCTTTCAAAGCATTCCAGAATTTGAGAGGCAGAATTGGGTGCTGGGAATCAAACCCATGTCCTCTGGAAGGACAGCAAGTAATCTTCACTGTTAAGCCATCACTCCAGTCTCTATTAGTTGCTGAGTTCTAATTGAATTCTGGTGAGGGTCAAAGCTGTGCATGGCTTGAATCCTTTCAACTTTATAGAGACTTATTCTCTGGCTACACATGCAGTCTGTCTTGGTAAAAGTTAACATACCCTGGGATGAATGAGTCTTTTGTGTTCTTGGGTGGCATATTCTACCGATGGCTGTCAGGTCAGACCAGCATTGGTGCTGTTCAGATAGATTTTCTGGACTCTGACTACAGTTGTAGGCTTGATAATTGCATGTCAAACACTGTGGTTATGTTTTTGCTTTTTTGCTCAAGGGCCTTATATAAAGCCTGGGTTGGCTCCAAAGTTATTATGTAGCTGGGGATAACCTTGAATCTTGATCTTCCCTCCTCACCAAGTCTGGCTGTGTGTGTGTGTGTGTCTGTGTCTGTATCTGTCGTCTGTCTCACAAGGTCTCACTATGAAGTTCTGGCTGGGCTTGAACTCACAAAGATTACCCCTGCCTCTGCTTCCTGAGTCCTGTGATTAAAGGTGTGCACCATTATGCCAGGCCTTAAAGAATAAGCATTTAACACTTTTATTTGTTCGGTGTGTGCATGCATACGCTGTGGAGCACATGTGGAGGTTAGAGAACAACTTGCAGAATGTGGGTTCTTTGGATCGAGTGTAGGCCATTAAGCTTGATGGCAGGTATCATTGCCCACTGAAATAGCTCCTATTTCGCTTTTTTCTAGTAGTTTCAGGTGGACAAATAGCCTATTCCTGCCTTGACTGGAAACACATCTCTGAAGTTGCCTTTCATCTAGAGAATGCAGGAAGTCTGAAGGACAGTATGCTGAATTGAGAGTCCATTACATGGCAGATGGTTATTTCTTGGCTACTCATGCAGAAAGCCCTAGATTCTGTTTTCAGCACCCACATGGTAGTTCACAACAGTCCACAACTCCAATTACAGGGAACCAGCCTCCTCTCTTGGTCTTTGTGGGCACCAAGAATGCACTGGGTGCACATACATGCATGCAAGCAAGATGCTCATGCCCATAAAGTCTTTAAAAAAAAAAAGTCCTACCTGCCTCCTTAGCTTGGTAGTGACTTAAGTGTTCTAGGAGTCAGTACCCTGTAGACCTGGGGACCACCACAGTGCAAATGCTCCCTGAAGGGTCCCAGGAGCCACTGCAGGTAGCCACCTCCCCCATGCTTGCTTTGAGCAACTTGCAGCACCGTCTCCCCTCAATCAGCAATAGACTCCAGAGTGGGATCCAGTTCTAGCCAGCAAGCTACAGCAAAGTACATATGCTCTGGGAAGGGCGCTCTCACTGTGGAGCAGAATCAGGGGAGTTGCTGATAGGTCCCAGTGTGACCCTTGGAAGTTATTGCCTTAGCTCAGATCTGAGAGTGAAACCATCATGAAGGCTGTCAGATAGGACAAGGTCCTAGCCCTTGAAGACATCAGTGAGCAGTTAAACCAAACAGTCCCATGCCTGTCTCACCTGAGCAGACTCATGTAAAGAAAAAGCCTACTGTGTAAGTCAGACCTGTTAGCTACGTCCAAAAGCGTTGTCACGGAGTCAGTGTCTTGGAAGGCTGGAGGTACGTGGGAAGATGGGGACCCCCCCCAGAGCAGTGGTTCCCAACCTTCCTAACACTGTGACCCTTTAATACAGCGCCTCATGTTGTGCTGACCCCCAGTTATTCTCATTGCTACTTCATAACTGTAATTTTGCTAATGTTAAGAATCATAAATATAAGCCAGGCATGGTGGTACACACCTGTAATCCCAGCACTGACTCAGGGAGGCAGAAGGAGGTGGATTGCTGTGAGTTCGAGGCCAACCTGGTCTACCAAGCAAGTCCAGGACAGCCAAGGCTACACAGAAAAGCCCTGTCTTGGGGAAAAAAATAATAAAATAAAATTTGAAAGAATCATAAAGTAAATATCTGTGTTTTCCAGTGGTCTTGGGGAACCCATGTAAAAGAGCCCCTGCTGAGCAAGGGGCAAGCTTGGCATGGTGCTTCCTTGAATTTTTGTGCTGAAAAAAATATTTCCCTGATGGAAATATCAAAGTCCCCTGGACTGTAATCAAGGCAGTTGCTAATTATGAGCAGTTGCCTTAGTTTAGGGGCAGATTTTTCTCCCCTTGAACCCACAGGTTGAGGACTGCTGCTCTAGAGGGACTCCTGCTAAGGGATTCCCAGTTTCTCCTGTGGGGCAGGAAATTGGCTGAAGGATGTGAAAAGGTCACATAGTAGGGAATGGATGGCAGAAGGGGCCTCCCAGCTGGTGCCATTTAACCACAGCACACCTCCACCACCCCACATCTTCACACTGCCACCCCAAGGCTCCCATATCCCTCAGCTCACCATCACCTCCCCAAGGCTCCCTCCACCCCACAGCTTCCACACCCCTAAGCCTCCCCACCATCACCCCACCCTGAGTCAGCTCCGGTGAGGCCATAGGTGGGGATTCACCATCCAGACTGCAATCAGTAGTTCTGCTGCTGAGCAAGGGGCAAGTTGACATGGTACTTCCTTGAATTTTTGTGCTGAAATAGTGTCCCTGAAGGAAAATATCAAAGTCCCCTGGGCTATAATCAAGGCAGTTACTGATTATGAGCAATTACCATAGTTTAGGGACAGATTTTTTTCCATATTGAAAGTAATTTGTTCCAAGTTTTATTTCTGGGCCAAAAGTACAGGGCAGATACCTGATATGGTGAGAAAACCCAGGTTTATGTCTGTTCCCCATTCCAGAGCAGAAGCCCTGCTCACTCTGGCCTCCATTCTCACTTTGGAACCTATAAACTCAGCCATCTCTGTGGGAGGGGTTAGGTATTGGGCCATGGGCCTTTATTGCTCCAGTTCTCAGGCTGCCTGGAGAGTTCCTATCCCTCAAGAAATTTAAGCTCTGAAGTGCTTTCAGCGGCTCCATGCCTTTGTCTACAGTCCCCTGGCCAAGGCAACCTGTTTTCTCTTTGCCCATCTGGAAGCCCTTCTGTGTAGAATAACTGAGTTCCCAACTGTGCCAAGCCTGATTTCAGGTGAAGGGAGACAACAGTGAAAAAGCACCTGACACACCCAGGAAAGCAACTGTTTAACTACTGCAGCCCAGAGATGGTGGTGCACGCCTTTATTCCCAGCACTTGGGAGGCCAAGGCAGGTGAACCTTAGGGAGTTTGAGGCCAGCCTGGTCTATATAGAGAATTCCAGGACAGTCAAGGGATACACAGAAAAACTCTGTCTTAAAACTAAAAAAAAAAAAAAAAAAAAAAAAAAAAACGAAAGTAATGTGCAGTAGAGCCTCAGGCAAACAGGACCCCAACAAGTGGAAGGGGTTTGTGACATGGTAACATCCAGAAAGGTTTTGCTGAAGAGGTGAAATGCTTTTCCAAATGATAAAAGTACGCAGATGTCTGGAGAAGGTTCCAAGAAGAGGGAATAGGAAGCAAGAAGCGAGATATCTCAAACCCCAGGTTTAAGACTGGTGTGGCTAGAAGGCTATGTGAAGGAGGCCGAGCCAAGGTCAGTTCTGAAGGGTCTTGAGGGGCTGTGGAGAGTGGGTTTGCTCTTGTGTAAGATCTAAGCCCCAGGAGGGTTTGGAACAGAAGGGCACGGGCTGACTTCAGTTTACAAAGCCGCTGTAGCCATGTAAACTCCAACACACAGTAGTTATTCTGTAAGTACTGGTGGCTACTGGACCCTTGAGCTGAGGGCAGGGACCCTTAGAGAGGGTGTTAAGGTGTGTGGGTAAACAGCAGAAGCAGGAGTTCCTTCTGTAGGCAAGGCTCACATTCCACAAGGGCAGGGCACATGGCTGAGCAGCGTAGAGAAGTCCAACATAGCATGCAATAGGTAAAGCACTTGTTTCACTTTCGTGCTACCACCCAGGAGCTTAGGCACAAATCAGGCAAATCCTATGGGGTACCAGGCCCTATAGTGTGTCCCACTGATTCCCCTAAAAAAGCAAGGACAGGTTTGGGGCATTAAAGAAAAACCCAGCCAGGTGGTGGTGGCACGTGCCTTTAATCGAGGCCAGCTTGATCTACAGAGGGAGTTCTAGGACAGCCAGGGCTACACAGAGAAACCGGGTCTTCAGAAACAGAGAGAGAGGGCAGACCCAGATGGTAGAAGCAGGCCAGGCGCTGGTGCCAAAGTTTATGTTGTGCTTGGGAAGATGGGAGAATTGCTGTGGGAATCAGAGGCTTCTGAGAAGAGCTGAATCTGGCATAGCACTGTCCTCTCCTTGCTTGCTGCCCTGTGTGCTGATCTTTCTTCTGAGGCACACATGACACTCCTCTCTGCTATCTATCCACAGAATAAAGCCCTGGCACTCCTAGTGTTCCCAACCTGCCTACCCAGCCCTACACATCTCCAGCAGGCAGGCATCCTGCTGTGTTCAACACACTGCATGTTTTTTGTTGTTGTTATTTTTTTAAAAGATTTATTTACTATTTATACACTATCCTGCCTGCAGGCCAGAAGAGGGCAACAGATCTCACTATAGATGGTTGTGAGCCACCATGTGGTTGCTGGGAATTGAACTCAGGACCTCTAAAAGAACAGCCAGTGCTCTTAACCATCTCTCCAGCCCAACACACTACATTGTACTTAACACTGTTGGCCCTGCCAGAAAGTCTCTTCTCCAGACTCTTATTTTTATTTGTTGGCATTGCTGGGATGGAACCAGGGCTACTAAGGATTCATTGAACTATATCCCCAGCCAGAACACTGCTTCTTAACCTTTGCCTACTCAAAGGCTATCTCCACACCTGGCATGGTGGCACACACCTTTAATCCCAGCACTTGGGAGGCAGAGGCAGGCAGATCTCTGAGTCTGAGGCCAGCCTGTTCTATATTAACCAGTCCCAGGCAAGTCAAGGCTACATAGAGACACTGTCTCAAAAATTCAAACAGGCCATCCTCGGAATTCTGTACCAGAGAAGTCTTCGCTCTCACATTACCTTCAGCTGGGTGAACTACTGACTAGCCAAGCTGGAATGAATTAGGTCCTCTTTTTGGAGTGAGCATTATGCGCCAGGGTGGCCTTTTGTCTGGTGATTTCTAGGAGCGACCTTTTTCACTTGCATGTGTGTTCCAGTGGGATGACAAGTTGTATAGCCACCCCTCCTCACCCCACCCCTCCCCACCCAACTGCAGTCCTTTGGGCAGGAGCTGTGCCTTGGTTATCTTGTCAGAACCTCACACAGCATGCCAGCACACTCGGATAAGGTCACTCATTCATGCTGATAACTGGGAGCTGTTGAACAGTGAGCCGTGTGTCAAAGAGCAGATGGATGGGTCCCTGTTCTCCTGGTTCATGGGTGAGGGAAGAAAGAAGACAGAAAAGCATCATTGTGGAGTTACATGAAATAAAGGGAAAATTCCAAAGGTGGGAGCAGGGAAGGCTTTCAAAGAAAGGGTATTTGAGACCTGAATAAATTGAACTAGCCAGGAAAATCCTGAAGCTGAATATACCTGATGCATCTCAGGAAAGACAAAGTGTGTGTGTGTGTGTGTGTGTGTGTGTGTGTGTGTGTGTGTGTGTCAGGGACAGCGGGGAGAAACCAATGAGCTGAGAGAAGGTGTGGGGAGGCCACAAGGACTGGCAAAGGCAGGGCTTGCATAGTGGCGATAAGAGTTGGGAGGTTTATTTGCTTGCCTGTTCATGAATAGAGGCTTTTGGAAAAGGAAATAATATGACCTAAATTATTTTCCCCCAGATCAGAAAGTTTTCAATCCTTTATCATAAATGTAGAAGATAAAGTGCCACAATCCTTTTTCTGACTGCAGTCACCTGGGAACACTGCTCCTTTTGGAAACAGATGTCAGTTGTAATATGGCTCAAGAGGCCCAGAAGCATCAAGACCATCCATTTCAGGGTACCTTCTGGGGGCTGTTCTCACAGAACACAGTAACAACAGCCAGCCTTAAGCCTTGCAAATCACTGGATTCAAACTCTATTTGTAAGATAAAATTATAGCTGCAGGCCACAACTTGATAACAGTGACTAGGTACAAATGTCCAAGTGAAGTGGTACAAAGCAGTCACAGTGGCTAGCTTATAAATGCTTTCAACTTAAGACAAGCAGGCCTGGACAGCTCAATTTCTCAGTAAAAGCAGAGAAGGCAACGCATGGGTCTTACACAAAAGGCACAAAATGAAAAATACATAAACCTTCTGCCCATACAAGCTCATAACTGGACCACATGAGAAAAGTGCCAAAAAGTGGCCATATTATGTTTCTTCTACATGTTTCTTCAGTGTGTTTACAAAACATATTGGTGGATCAAAAGCAAGCAAGCTAGCTAGCTAGCTAGTAATGACTGAAAGTTCTCCATCCCTATTATTTTATGTCTCTGGGTACTAGGGAGCAGAAAGCAAGGCCTCTCATGAGACAGAGACGGGCAAGCTGGAAGGGATAGAGAGGGGCAGGGCAGTTTAGCCCTTTTAGCTATTGGAACCCACAAGGGGTGTGGGCCAGAGGGGAGACTAATTTTTGTTAAAGAGCACAGTGTACAATGAAGTGATTAACTGTCCCTGTCCTTCATTGTACACTCTAAATAATCTAAGCCTTGCTTAGAGAGATCACGGCAAGGGGCCACAGAGCATTGGCAATACATAGAATGGTCTCCCTCTCTGGAGACAGGCAAATTCAAAAAAGCGTCTCCTTAGCTAATAGGAAAAAAAAAAGCTTCAGTTACTTGTTTCAGAGTTGTGCCATTAAAAATGATGTGGGTCTATGCCAGTGTAAACAGGCCACATGGCCAGAAGACCCCCGCCCCCTCCAGCACTTGCAATCTGGAAACTTTAAGACAGGTAGGTGTTCAAGAGGCTGACAGAAAGTCTGGTTTCTTGTGAGGTCTAGGAATGAGGCTTCTGGAAGAACTCCCATCCTTGCTCCTACCTTGCGCACACATGCCCAGATATGCCAGCCAGGTGCAATCCCCGTGGCATCAGGAGTGTTCACTACATTGACAGGTGATCTGAAAGCAAGCAAAAGGGATGATGGTGGGCAGGGCCAAACTCCTCAAAAAGGCAATGGCCAGGCATGGGTAGGCCACAACCTGAGTCTTCACAAGCAGGTTATGAGAGGGACACACACAGGATAAGAAGAGCAGTATGATCAGGAATAATGTGATCAGGCCCTAGGCCTCACCCATGTCTCATCACCTGGCTGTCCAGGTTGCAGATATCAAAGAATCCAGTTGGTAGAAGCTGCTCTGTAGTCCCAGAGCCATGGGATATCCAAGTCTAGTTCACTGCCAGGACCAAATGCACCCACTTCGTAGGTGATGAGCCTCAGCTTGGGACAGTCAGCACAGTTGTGAAGCCCAGCATATTGTGCACTAGGCCTCAAACAGGCACTGGTCCTTGTGAAGCCTTGTAGGTACTGGTATCAAGAGTGAAAGGCCTTATTTTACATGTGGTTCCAGGCCATACACAATGGTAGTACATATCCATAGCACTAGGTGTCTGCATATGAGAATCACATGATGTTGACATAGAACAGCATGAAGGTCACAGCCTTGGTCCAGAGTCCACCAAACATGCTGAGAAGTCAAAATTCACAGAAGAGAAAGCGGACAGCAGAGCACTGGCCTAAACATAGGTAGGTTCACAGACAGAGGAGTCGTACGTAGACATCATGTATCTGAGCAGGGCCCGGCCAGACTGAGACCCGCAAGGACTAAGCAGAGCCTCTGGTGGCCACCTTGCAAGGCCTCCTCTAGCTCTGCAGGGCCTTTGCCCCAGAAAGTAGTATTGTAAAGGGTTGGGCCAAGGTCATTTTCAGCGATCTGGGCCATCCTGTCAGTTTCTGGGAGGCTGTGCTACGAAAACCAGCTGAAGACACTTTTCACAATGTCCTGATTCCTGTGCACCAAGGGGGTGGAGGGATCCTGGCCTCAGGGTCTGCAGATTCAAGTAGTAATGAACACCACCCGGCCTAAGGATCTGCACTCACTCATACTCTTTCACCATCATCTCATTTTGGAAGGGTTGAGACCCCCAAATAGGAACTTGAACTTGCAACCTGTTCTGGTAGGCCTAAGCTCCTTCAACTTCAAATTCATCAGGTAGCCAAGCATGTCTTCATCCCTAGGGCTGATCATGGCTGATAGCTACGGTGGTTCAGGAAGGCAGTGACCCAAAAGCCCAGAATGTTTTAGGTGAGAAAGCTCCTGCAAGCTAGGTGCAATTGGAGCATCCTCCCAAACCTGTGCTCCAGCCAGAGGTAGGCCCTGTCAGCCTGGGTAGTCATAGCCTTTAGTTCCCACTGGATGGCATCTAGGGGTTCCACAATGAGGGCTCCTAGGTCTAGAGGCCTCAGGCTCACCTGGGCCTCTGTGCTCCCCTCCAACTTTTCCCTCACTTCCACAGGCTCTTCCTGATTATAGAGCCCTCAATTGTCACTTCCTCAGCCTTCCCTCCAGTCCCCACCCCAGTCCCCCATCCCTGTTCAGCCACCCAGGTTCAGGATGCTAGAGGCCAGGTCTTCTCCAGTATTTTCTGGGGCAGGTGGTATGGTCCCAGGGCTGGCTGCGGAGTTACAGAGCCCCCACACCCCAGTCCCCAGTTCTGGGTTAACTGGAAGCCGGGGCCAGGCGTGTGCGCCCCCCTTCTGCCTGGGCAGCAGGCATATGATGGCCAGCTTCAGAACCCTATCCCCTTGCCCACCATCACCTGCTGAGTCTCTGGCTGGATAGGCCAGAAGAGCACAGGCCTGTGATAGGCAGTGGGAGCTCCTGGAGTGAGAGCCCCGCCTCTTCTAGTCCCTTGCCAGATGTGATTTGCTAGGCTTCCTCCACTGAAGGGGACAGGGAAGAAACCACCAGTGCCAAACAGAGCTGGCTCCAGGTTAGTAGCGCAGGTGATAAATGCAGGGATCTGGAACAGGCATCAGGAGACAGGCCCAATTTGCAAACATGGTTAGAATAAACCTTCCATCACAGCCAGCATGCAGGAGAGAGCTGTTTCCCTTGCCTGGCTCTTTGTAGCTTTAGGACAGGCAGCTAGAACACTTGCAGCCTTGCACAGGATGTATTTATTACTCTGGCAACAGCAGAGGGCTGACCAGATTCAAAGTGGGAACTAAAGATAAGCCAAACATCAGGCAACAGAGCTGCTGGAAAGGCACTAGAAGAATCAGAGGTCAGGAAAGATCTTAAATTGCTGCAGAGCAGGTAGCACAGGTCCCCAGCCTGGTTCCCACAGGAACTGGATTCTCGACAATTGTTGACTGAAACCAGGTTGACTCTGCTTCACAAGGCCCAGCCAGGCTCAGGGACTTCTGTCTGCTCAGCACCAGCCATTTCATAAAGATAGATTTTAAAAGCTACACACATGCTGGCTGGTGGTACATGCCTTAAATCCCAACACTCAGCAGAAGCAAACAGATCTCTGAGTTTGAGGCCAGTCTGGTCTAGAGAGTAAGTTCCAGGACTACACAGAGAAACCCTGTCTCAAAGAAGAAAACAACAAACAAAACAAAAAAGGCTCAAACACTCAAAATGGGAGGGAGGGGGAAATAAAGATCTGAGTTCAAGGCCACACTGCTCTACTTATTGAGTTCTAGGTCATTCGAGCCTGTGTAAGATTGTGCTAGCTAGCTTGGTCAACTTGATACAACTGGGGAAAGAGAACTCAACTGAGGAATTGCCTCCATCATTTCAGCCTGTGGGCATGTCTATGGGGCACTTTCTTGATTGCTAACTGCACAGCCCATTGTGGGTACTTCCATCCCTGGGCAGGTTTGCCTGGGCTGAGTATAAAAGGTAGTTGAAGACTCTGAGGAGCAGAGGAAGCTTTGACCAAATGTATATTACTGATAAGGATCAATACCTCAAACCTAAAGGAACTGGCAAAGCCTTCCTCTGGTCCTCTGTGGAACCTACACTGTGCAGAAAGCATCAATTGCAGCTTCTGCCTCCCAGGCATTTACAGCTGAGACTTCAGACTGCTTGCCCAGAGAGACCTCCTACCAAGACTAGCCTTCCTTCTCATACCATACAGAATAAAAGCACCGAGGTTCCAATTGCTTAGTTGGTTTCGCTCCATCAGAGGGAGTACCAATGTCCAGTTTTTCATGCCTGTGTCTGTCCTTTCTTCATTCTCATTTCCTCATCACTCCAGTCCTGTTTCCAGGACCAAGTCATACATGATCTCTCCATGGTCTATTTCTGCCCTGTTTGAGTTCCTGCTCTAATTTCCCTTAATGATAGACTGTAACCTGTGCGATGAAACAAATACTCTTGTTCCCTGGTTTGGTTCACTATTTTATCAAAGCAAACTAGAAAGAACAGGGACGAGGTCAGTTAAAAAAAAAAAAATGGGAGGGGGAACTCTATCTCTAGTGCAAGGTCTAGATAGCCTAGGAGCCTGGATGGACTGTCCCTGCACTCCACATTCCTTCAAGTGTGGTCACATTCTGGTGGGCTCAGCTCCCAAGCTTCTGGTATATGTAGGTCAGTACACAGATTGCCCCTTCATCTCTGCCTAAATGTCCCTCACAACATCCCCCAGAAAGCATTCTTGTCAAAGGACACCACAGCTCCTTCATCTGAACGCCCTAGACCTCTCCTAGGACATACACTATGTAGAGGGTAAAGTAGAATTTCTTGGGTGTCCTGGCTGGGTTGACCCACTGGGATGGACAGTGGCCACTTGTCAAGGAGGAGACGGAGGTGAAGGATCAGCCCTCTGCCTTTGTGTAACAAAAACACCTGCACTTTGATTCCTCCCCGACTCCCGGCCTCCAGGGTTAGACTCCAAGTAATTGCTCGGCTTTGACACTGGCTCCAATCCCCTAGATGAGAAAATCTCAGTACAAAGGGTGGGGCCTGGATGCTAATGAAAATCTGTAAAAAGACAGGCCAACAAGTGTCAGGTGAGCCTGTATCAGCCTGAAAGCACTACCTGAACATAACTGAGCACAGGTTTGTAAAGCTGGGTCCCAGAGGTAAAAAACGTGCAGCTTGGGGAGCCAGAAAAGGTTCTCTTCCTGTTGGAACAGCATGAAGGAGACATTTAGAATCACCACCCCAAGATACCAAAGATGAGCCTTTGTAGGGCCTGAGGACAGTTCACACCTGGACAAAAGAGGGCAAAGAACTAGGAATGCTGAGACTGAGCACATTTGGGCCTCTACCTCAAAACAAATGTGAACATTTTCAGTTACATAACGCTTCAGTATTTAAAGCCTGTTTGAGCTAGGTTTTCTGACCTTCACATCCAATATTAATTGACACAATGAAGTCACTTACCTCAACGATATTCAGTTAAGATCCACTGTCTTTCCTACCCTCACCAGTATCATCTTGGATACTAAAGATGCCTATAGATTCCCATTCTTCACAATTCCTGACTCATTCCGACCTTTCCCAAATAAACAGGTACAAAACTGCAAAGCACATCATTCAGAAGTTTTTAATAAACAACTTCATTATAAAAACTTTTTTTGAAAATTAATTCTGTAAAACATTGAAAAATCTACTTTAACAAAGATATGCCCTGTGCATTTTCTAATGGCACTTATATTTTACAATTAAAAACCTTGTTTTATATAAAGCCAAAAATACTCCAAGAGGTTATTCACTGTGTTTACAAAGTGCTAGAAGGTTTTTGTCTTGTATTTTTCTTTCTTTCTTTAAATAATCTGGCATGAAGAAGAGTGGCTCCAGAGCTTCAGCCAACTGGGAGTGAGGGAGGGTGTGAAGTAGTGTTCGGGAATTCTATGCCAGACATGCAGAGGTGCGCATGGGAGAACTGGTGGAAGATGCCAGGCAACACCTGAAGCAAACTGATATGAACAACTCCACACAGTTCAAGACTATACAGTGAACACCCTTTCCACACCACAGACCCCACGCTCCAGTAGTGAAAGTCACAGCCACTTCCTTCTACAGCAGGTTCAGAGCTCCAGGAGAGGCCAGGGTGAGATCCCAGAGAAATCTGGACTTTTCTGGCCAACACCTGCCTAAGGCAAAGTTTCTTATTACATAAATATCCTTGTTAAAAAGCAAAATATTGATCCTGTATAATACAACCTGTTTTTTTTTTTTTTTTTTTTTTGTTTTTGTTTTTTTAAATCGCGGAGAGGGGATAGAGAAAACAGCTACCAAAAAGGGAAGGGGAAACTTAAAGGCTACTAAGGAAGGATTAGGAGATTTCAACTTAGGACAATATCTACGAGCAAAAAGCAATCACACCTGCTTCCCGGATTTGCATTAACAAAACACTATGTAAAGTTGGGGAGAGACGCACTGTGCCTTCCCTGCCTCCCACCTGTTTAAGATAGTGCTAGGATCCTCTGAGGCAACACCTGGGCATGCTAGTCCCTAGCCCCAGGACACTCCTCAACTCCAACAAGCTGCTGTGCAGGCTAAGAGGCTCTTGTGCCCCGTTCAGTCAGTTCATTGCTGACAGGCTCAAGGACGTGGCAAGGAAA
The DNA here is from genome assembly GCF_030254825.1 of Meriones unguiculatus. Taxonomy (NCBI): domain Eukaryota; kingdom Metazoa; phylum Chordata; class Mammalia; order Rodentia; family Muridae; genus Meriones; species Meriones unguiculatus. The sequence goes on along the minus strand of NC_083352.1, from coordinate 125,706,566 downwards.
GGGGACATCATTCTTTTCTGGTCCCTGATTGGTCTGTGCCACATGCCATGGCCCCCATCCTGGGCAGATACCCCTTTGGCTCTCTTGGCCTAAGGGGGACTTAACTGAGTTTGGGCACCAAGTACAGAATAAAATTCTTATCCTCTTAACAACTGTCCAAAAAGGCTCTTTTGGGTGGTAGGTTGGGGAAAGGTTTAAGAAACTGCAGGGTGGCTTGTGGTCCAAAAACTGAAGGCAAATCACCAGCAAAGTTCACAGTGACAGGAAAAGTTCTTAGAGTGAGGACACTAAGAAAGGTGGAGAAGCAGGAAGGATAGATGAGAAAAGACAGAGTGGACTGGAGGTGAGCAAGGCCCAGTTACAAGATCTACAATAGGTGCTCTGCTATCCTATGAGCACCAGGGGAGGGACAAGCTCAGGAGGACAGGTCTCCTCAAACAGCCCAGTACACTATATTCTGTGGCTGCAGACTACTGGCTTCTGAAACTGAGGCTAATAGGGAGGTGGCAGGCACAGGTAGAAAGGGATCTGGGTCTAGTGAAGACCAAACACATGGAGAATGGCAGCAGCGAGTCCCACTTGGATTCTCACATGCCATTTCCTGTAATACGAGTCCCAACAACATGCATAGCATGCAGGAGATGGTTGCGTACCAAGGTAGACGCTTTTAAAAATAAACCTTAATTAGTCCCTGGGACTCACTGAAACTAATCTTTAGAAGCAAATCACCTAGTCTGATTCCAATCCTGTCAGACATATTAATATCCAGTTGTTTTTTTAAAAAGGTATTCCAAGCTACCTTGCTTAAATCAAAACATGCTTATTCACTCCACATTGCTTCCAAACAAGGGCCAGGGAGCTAAATTTGAAGGCTTTCACCTCAAACAAGGAGTACTGGCCTGGGCTGAAGCAGGAGTCCAGGTCTTGGACCTGCACAGTTCCCAATGATAAACTGAAGTGAATCTAGACAGAAGGGAGGAGGCAGGGAAGAACTGGTGGGAGACTGAGGCAGTTCCTAGGTAGTCTGTCCTGAAACCCTAGTGCAGAAGCCAGCAAAAGGCACCACTAAGAGAAGTGCCCAGACTGCTGGCTACACCTGTAGGAGTTAACAGTAAAGAGGTAGAAGTGTGTTTCTGAATCAGAGAGGTGTCTCAAAAGGTTCCACAATGGTGGTCCCTGAGTCCTCCCTTCCATGCATGGGAAAAACCCATACAGAACCGAGATGAAATGGGTTAGGGATTTTTCAGCTGGTTCTGGGCAAGGGCTGTGCTGTCTGTGGCACAGAGCCCCAAGTCAGCAGAAGAACTAGTAACTTCTTGCAAGAAACATTGCTAGGTACTAGGGGCAACTGAAGGGTCCATGACAAGTGGAAGGTCCTCAATGAAGAGCAAAGAAGACAATGCACAGTGCCCAGAGTCCATGGGGCTGCAAAGCAGAGAAGGGAGAAAAGGGACACTGAATAAGAACATTTTGGTATGAGAAGCAACAATGATTTGATGGATTAGGACTATCTGCCTAATCCTAACTTTCTAGAAACTCTTCTTCCGACAGTTCTATTATGTCCTGGAAAAAGGCCAAGCAGGAGGGAAACAAACGAAGGGCTCATCCCCTCTCCTCTGCTATCCAGCCCAGAGCCCAGAACTTCTCCTTCCAAGACAAATATCAGCTCATGATGTCCAGGGTCGGTTTAGGGATTGAGGAAATGGTAGATACAGGATGCCTTTCATTTCTTCCCCTCTCCAGTTCAGGAGGATGAAGGTGTCATGATGTACTTGGAGAAAAACCAAATTGCAGACCTGTGAGCAAGCTGCTCCAATCTTCTTGCCTATCTCCTGTGGACACTGCCATGGAAGGCAGGAATAGAAGCAGTCATGGAAGATGGCAGAAACTGAAGCAGTCCAGTCAGTCTATTTCCCCACAGGGGAAAAATGTGACCTCAAGTGAAGAGAAGTCAGCAAGACCCGACTCCGCCTTGTAAACAGGGCTCCAGTTAACACCAGGTACCGAGTGGCTCAGGCTGGTGGCAACTGAAATGGACTGGTGGGAATGGATTCACGGTGTGTAAACAGTGTTCACTGCAATCACTCTAAGGCTAACAGTGTGGCAAGGGAGGTGAAATGGTGTGTCTGAGGCGAATGTGTAAACGGTACCGTTGCTGGACAACACTGACTGAAATGGAGCTGTTGTAGAGTGGGGATGGCTGAGAATAGAGGCCCTCTTTCCTGCCTGGTAGCTGGAAGCAGGTAATAGTCAAGAGACCTTTCATAGCAGGGACTCAACAACCAACTGCTGCAGGGTCTGCAGGTGGGGACCAGAAGGCGGGCTTCTTAGGCTATTTCTCTTGAGGTCATACAAGGTGAAACCTTCTGTCTCTAAGAGGCTTCCCCTTCTCCAGACTGAAGGTGGTTCTGACGCTTTGGAGAGGCAGAGGGCTAAACAAAGCTCCCAGTTCAGATCAAAAAGTAAAAGTAAAAATACCTGAAAGTCCTATGATAGATTGTTCATGGGGCTGGGTTCAAGGATCCCTCTAGATTGATCCTGGAGCCTGAACCCCCAAACCAAGTGCTCCATATAGACACTAGAATCTTCTTTTTGAACCCAGCTCTCAAAGCTCAGCTGCCTTCATGGGGGAGGTGGACGGGGTGGGTACTTAGGCTCCCTGGCAGAACCAAAAGACCGAGTTGGGGAGACCTCTGTTAGGGCTACTGGAATGCTTGGTGGAAACGAGGCAGGGTGGTAGTACTCAGGCCAGAGGTGAAGACAGGAGGCAAGGAGTGGAGAGGCCCAAAGTTCAGGGGTCCCCCAGCTGCAGGGGAATCTTGAGGCTGAGCTTGCAAAGTGGTGAGCAAAGGCTGTGCCTCAGCTTGGGAGTAGCCCATGACTAAGCCTCCGGTGGCCCCTGGCGGGTTACATGGGGGTAGGTTGAGTGGAAGGAAGCCCAGGAGGTGGGAGAAGTCCACATTAGCAGCGCAGAGGGCCTCAGAGAGGTTGGCGGGACTCTTGGTGAGCAGTGCTTCATCTAGGAGGGCTGCAGCTGCCGCCGGCTGAGGTGAGGCGGGCTGGGGTTCAGTTGACGAGAGAGACAGGCTTCCAGGAAGCTCTGTCAGAAAACTATCCACCTCCACTTTGGGCAGTTTGTCGGGCAAGTATGAGGTAGATCCAAGCTGGTATTTTGGAGGGAGCTGAGCTGAGGAAGAGATAGGAGAAGATTCCAGAGGGTAGCTCATACCCATGGGCAGTGTGTTGTGCACCAGGGAGTGTGGCACGCCTGCGCTGGGCATGGTAGGGATGTGGGCACCATACATACCCATGGGCAACATGCTAGGGAAGGCCTTGGCCCCCATTACGTCCCGAGAGGCCATACAGAGCACAGGGCTCAGTTCTTCCTTTACGCTGACTGTAGAACTGCAGCTGAGTAAGCCTAACATATCCACTGGCTCTGTCTTGATCTTGAGCAGTTCCTGCGAGTGGCTCTTCTTGACATGGCGTGTCAGGTGATCCTTTCGGCCAAACCTCTGGGCACAGTACTGGCACAGGAAGTCCTTACGACCCGTGTGCACTACGAGGTGCCGTCGAACATCCTTCCTCGTATAGAACCGCCGGTCACAGTGGTCACAGGGGTGCTTCTTCTCCTTGGCACCTCCTGCTACCCGGCGGGAGTGAGCCTTCAGGTGCTCCAACAGGGCCTGGGTACTCTCAAAGGTCTGCAGGCACACCTTGCAGCTGAGATCACCACTGCTGGCTGCATGCATGGCCAGGTGGCGACGGTAACCCAGCTTTGTATTATAATTCTTACCGCACTCAGAGCAGTGGAGGGCTTCCTTGTTGGGGTCGTGGGTCTGCAAGTGGTTCCGCAGATGGTCCTTTCGGTGAAACATCTTGTCACAGTACATACACTGGTGGGGTTTCTGAGCCGAGTGGGTGGCCATGTGCCTGCAGGTAGGGATTCAAGATCAGGAGAAAGCTGAAAGATGGAAGTTCAAAAGGGCTAACTAGACAACCAGACGCCTACTAACAGGAAACTACAGATTAAAACTTGAGTAAAGCAATGCAACAGAATACTGTATCAACTATATTCTACCACCATATCTTCAAAATCATGTATGTACTGCCATTCTTGGCAGCATTGATTTTAGTGGAAAAAAAAAGTTCACGAACAGTCTGATTTTACTAATAGGAAACTGGTTACAAAGAATGGTATTCTCTACATAAAAAAATATGCTTGCCTTTGTGTGCTTACAAATGAGAACCTGACAACACTGGGAACGTGGAGAGGGGGAAAGATTGGATAGCTTATTAATGGACTTCACGCGAAAAACTTTCATTGTAAGCCTTTTAATACCTTTTGAATTCTGAGTCATGTGAATGATTCCTCTTCAAAAATTTACATTTAATTTAATGATACAATAAAGGGAAAAGTGAAATATGAAGTATGTGTAAACTTCCTGATCTGGAACAAGTTCCCAAGATATACAAGGCCAAATCAAAAAAGAAAGTTCAACACAGCCTATCATATAATCCCCTCAGAAACCAAAAGAAGAGCACACATTTGAACATCTCAAGGAGTCTCAAGACATAAACACATGTTTGGGAGAGGAAACAGTAGTAATGAGTATGAGGACAATTCATTTTTTACCGCAGGCCCATTTGTATCATTTCAATTGCTTAGTTCCTCATTGTCCCTTAGTTCACATGCTCCTGTCTGGTTGGAAAGCAGCCAGAGTACTGGAACTGGATCCATAATTCCATATACATTCATAATCAACTCACCAAGACTTTTAAGGCCTGCCATTTGCCAAGCTGTGGGTGAGTTGTTATTAACATCGTTCTCCAGTTAAGGGCAGGAAGCACCAGGTAGCCCCACCCATCAGTCAGTCATAGCAGAGGCTGTATTTAAACACTGACCCTCTTCAGACAGTGCATCATAGCTGTGTCTAGTACTCCACAGCCTTCTCTATACAGAGAATCACCTTTATGTGTGTATTCATGTTTATGGGGGTTATTATCAACCTCTGGTGACACGCTGACAGAATGGCACGTGAGAGGCAGTGCTGAAGGGCTCCATCATCGGGTTAGTTCATTTTGCAGGTAGAAAAATAAGGCCCAAAGTTCATAAACTCACCAAAGATCACAAGTAAATTCTGTCAGGGCTCTTGCCTCTTGGACCAGAATTTTTCTGGCAGCCTCACACTGGTAGTACTCAGACCACCATTAAAAAAGCCCAAGAGTATATCCCTGAGTAGGGTCCCTTAGAGTCCCCTGAGATATAGAAGCACACAGAATCAGCACATTCCTAGATCTACACAACTGTCTTGAGAACAATCCTGGCTACCACACAAGGCCTGATGCCTATCTCGGTTCCTTCCTATCAACTGTTTTCCAGATGAGGAACTGGGGTTCTTTCTGTGGTCACCTCATTGTATTTATGTGTTTGCTGTCTGCAAACTATTAAGAAAGTTTACTCAAAGTTTATCCTGTGTGTAAAAAACAAACAAACAATAGTTGGCACCCCCATCCTTCTTGCTCACTATTCTGTCCCTAGCAATAAGCACCATGTCTGGTATATAGCAGGAGATTAATAAATAATAGACAGATGAATGGCTAAATGCACCAGATTAGTCTACCTCATTTGACCAGGGCAAGTTCATGGTTCCTTTACTGGAAAGGCAAGGGATCAAGTGAAAATAGGGGGCTCTCATCAGGTCCTTTCCCTAACAAAGCTGCTCTTATCTGCCTTAACAAGGGCTTTCACATTCTCTTTCACTTTAAGTAAGGGTTCTTAGGCTTACAAAAGCTAGGAAAGGAGCTGCCCCACAAAGCAGAGGGGACTCTACAGAGACAGAAGCAGCCATATGATTATCAGGCTGAGTCAGTAGAAGCAGCACTGCAAGAACAACAAACTGTGAGATTAGACCAGAGGACCTCCTTTTCTTTTGAACTTCTGGCTAAGAGTCTGATAATTTGCCTGACAGGAATGGAGAACGCAATACTCATTTGTTCGTGGTTGCTTTATACTATACTCATCAGATTCTAGTGTCTCAATAAAAATACCACCATTATTCGAGAGGATAAGACAGGAGCCATTTAGAATTCTAGACTAACTTAGGCTACACAAGAAACTCCTGTTTCAAAACAGATAGACAAACACTATTTTTGGTTTTTTTACTATTTAAAAAAAAATGTATTACCTTTATTTTGTGTGTACATACATATATGTGTCTAGGGCAACTTGCAGAAGTCAGCTCTTTCCTTCCACATTCGGATCACAGGGACTGACCTTAGCCTGTGAGGCTTGGCAGCATGTCCTACCTACTGAGCCAGCTCACTGGGCCCTGGGTGGTTTGTTTTGAAACACAGTCTCACTCTGTAACCCAAGCTTACTTTGAACTCACGTGATTCTTCTGCTTCAGCCTTGTAAGTGTTAGGATTATAGGCATGAGCCTCAATGCCCAGCTAAACACTATTATTTAGTGAGTGACTTCAAATGGTTAGAGTTCAGGGCATACTTACAGGACAACTTCACCTTTACGCTGTTAGTACCAATAAAGCCCCACACTCAGTGTAGTCTCTGGTTCTGACCTCTAGGAACCTAGGGACCAAAAGAAGTATGGGAATGTCACCTACCTATACAGCTTGTATTTGGAGGCAAAAGCCTTGCCACAGTGCAGCTGAGGGCAGCTATATGGTCTCTGCTCCGGATGGGGAAGGCTGTGAGGTCTTAGCTTCTCTCCATTTGAGAATGGTGTCCCGGAGATTTCACATTGGCACTTCACCTGACTCTCTGCCTCCCGGCCCCGCGGCCTGGGAACTAGTTTCCAGCCCACTTCCTCCTCCTGCTTTGCATCTTGAATCCAGGGAGGGACGCTGGTGAAAAATGTGGTCATGGCAAGGCTAATGGCAAAGGGCCATGTTATTCAGAAAGCCTCCCCATCAGTTCACATGGGCTCTCTGATCGGTCACAGCCTCCAACGCAGCCTTCAGAAAACAATCTCTTCACCTGAAATATCAGAGCACCTGGTGTTAGAAAGCCCTGTATCAAGAGAACACAGGCTCTGCTAGCAAACAGCTCCCAAGCCTACACCCAGCCCTCTCCTCCTACTTAAAAGTGGTATGACTTTCAAACAAGCAATTGCTTCCCTGACCTGCTTTCTTATTTACAAAACAAACACTACTTCCAAAAATCATAACGATATTTAGAGGTCAATGTAGCCAAGCATATAAAGCTTCCAGGGGTGCTTGGGGCTTACCAGTGTAACCGGGTTATTAGGAGTAACTTTAGGCTAGAAGAGACAAGGTAATCTGAGAAACTAAAGCTCAAAACACTATAAACTTTCTCTTCACTTTTACATCCTTTCCACAAAGCTCAGATAGCTTTACTCCTCCTCACCATACTTCCCTTCATCTGCATTCTACTATTCCCCTCACCAGAGGTGCTAAGGAACAATAAAATGTCCAAAAGGCAACAGAGCTCAAGAACCCTTTAATAGAAAATTCAGACCCAAGAGCCAGGGCCTGTGCCACATGTTTCTTAGGAGAGCACCGACATTAGGAGGTTCCTTCTGGAGAAGCAACAGTGGCTTCCCAGAATTTTCCCTAAACTAGTGCCAGTCCCACCCTGACATCCACTTTTCTGGATCTTTTGTTCTCCAGGCCCAGCTTTACCAAAGCCATGGGTTTTTGTTTTATTTTAAACCTCAAAAACCCAAAATGCCGAGTGGTTCATCCTATAGACTCAAAGAGTACACATGCACTTTGCTACTAGGGACAGATAACATTCTTAGATTTGAATTTAAGTCTTTTCCACCTGATTGTTCTCTGAGGGATCCTACTGCATTTCTTTCATTTCCATACACCCAACATCTACAGAAAGAATCTCAACTTCCTTTTAGATGAGTAAACTACTCCTTAAACTCAAGTTGATTCTCAGAGGCTTAACCTCTATCCAGAAGTTCTAGTTTAGACTGGGTTTATCACCCACCAGAGAAAGAAGCCAAAACTTGAAATCTGACCCTTCCTCCTATTGGCAAAAGTGGTGTTGTAAGGAGAGGAAAACAGAGCAACAGTTTGACACAACTCCTTCCTGACTCCAACTCAGAGACTATCCCAAAATTCAGTCCTGAGGCTTTTCCATGTGAAGAGAGCACTGATGGTGTATCTGGGGACTGGCTACAAGAATCTAGGGAGAGCTTCAACTGCACAAACTAGCTGTGGGCCATGGAATGCTTGCTCAGCTAATTAGCACCTGCTGCTTACAGTGACCATTCATCCAACAGACTGGCCATGAACGAGATGATAGTATCAGCGGGTTCATGCCCCAGCGAGCTTTGCTCATCATAACATGAGCTACATCCTGTTCAGGAACCATTCCTTTTGTTGAAGAAACATTGCAGTGTAATATGACAAACATTTCCCCATCACAAGTGGAGATTTCTAGAAAGATCTGCACAAATCACGTACTAGGAAAGACAAGAAATCACTGAAAACTAGACTCATTTAAGCCTCTGAGTCATCCTGGCATATCTGCCTGCTACTTATCACCTCAAAGGCCCCTGATGGCTGGCTTTCATTGTTCAAATTCCCCCATGCTGCACAAGGGCGGAATTACTTGTTTTAATACCGACAATTACTACGTATCCTGGAACTGAGTGGAGTGAGCTCCAAGTATGCATATGTAGTTTAGACAATTTCCCCTACCTTTAAAGTCAAATTCTGTTTCTACTCCATTTCTGAATCATGCAGCTCAGCCTCTGGAAGTTGGGAATGGCAGCAAAGGAAAGCAAGTCACATCACTCTGGCTGATGTGAGAGGGGAGCCTAGCTCTGGAAATTCCGCACAAACTCATAAAGAGAATGGTACATCCCCACCTCCCACACGTCCACCTCATCTGTTCTGTTGAACATGCACAAACAAGACACAGCAGTTTAGCACACTGCTACTGAAAGAGTGAGTAATGGGCTTCTAGGAAACATGCTGCTAGTGGCTAGGAAGAGCTTATAAGGATACACAGATAGAACCAAAAAGGGAAGGTGGAAACCATGTGCTCTCTTTGATCAGCATTAATGAGGTTATGACTTTAAAAGAGCCACCACCTTGATCCTACTCTCCTAGGCCTCTGAAAAGGCACAGCAAGGCCCTTACCTACAATCAGGAACCAGCAGGCTACTGGGCAGCCACAGTTGCTGGTATTACCTAGGAACATTTTGGGGATCTAGTCTCACTTTCTCTGTGTTCTTTGTCTGCATACTTCTTTGATCCAGAAAAATTCCTGGGTTTGACTCATACAATCAGACCTATTCCTTAAGACTTCTTGTCAAAACTGTGAAAGAATTTTGCTTCTCTTTCAAAGCTGTTCTTCTGGTCTCACACTTAACTGTAGCTATGGAGAAGCTGACAGAACCTGTTTCCATAAAACAAACACAATCCCTCCCAGTTACTGGTATACCTCAGTGTATTTTCAGCCCAAGAGTCTTCTGGCCTCTGATCTGAAGGGGGAGGCAGCACGTAAAGAACCTTGGACTTGCTATCAGAAGAGCCACCACTCACTAGCTGTGAAACCAGAGAGGAAACTTCAGTTTCCCCTCACTCCCCTCAATTTCTAAAGAGATTCATTCTCTTAGCCTGTAAATGTTCTCTAGATGAAGTAAAATGGTACCGTTGAGAGTGACAAAAAAACGTGAACACAAGTAACCAGGAGGGCCACACTGCTGCTGCCACTCTCCAACAGTGCTAAGTATAACCTCTTTCTCCCTCTTAGTGCTACTTCTCATGCCTCAAAGTCAGTTTCCTTCCCTTCCCAACATCTCAGCACTCAGCCTTCCTCTTTTCCCTCACTGCTAACCCTTAGTACAAGCAAGCCCTTTACGTTCCTCCAGCAAATCTCCTGGACCATTTGCCAGGACCGACACTTTATTACACCCTATTCTATTATTAAAGCTCCATACCCATAGAAAGAATGCTTGCTCAATACTCTTTGGAAGCTCCTGTCTGTTTTCTATAGTGCCATGATGTAGGCTGCCCTCTGATGAAACTATAGTTTTTATGGTGTTACATCATCTCTATAGAAACTGCGTTCTTTCTCCATTATTAGCCTGTTTCCTCATCTGTACAGCTAAAAATACTTACCTCACAGTCTGGTTGTAAGGATTATTTTAGTCAGGCATGCAAAAAGCTCAGCAATGAGTTTGGCCTGCTCTAAGAACCCAGCAAAAAAAAAAGCTATTATCTTGGCCTTTGTACTGAGTTGCATGTTCCCACCTTCTGCTGCCACAGTCCAGTTTTCCCAACTCTCCCCTTCAAACACTGTTAAACTAGCCGGCCCACTCTGCAGCAAGGAAAGGGTTAATCCCTGAGTGTTCTTAACTAAAGAGACCCACAGAGGATTAACAGCTCCACTTCAGTGACTACCCTAAAATAGCTTTCATCCCTCCTGCCCAAGAGCTACTTGGGGATCTGAAGAACTCAATTCAACACCTGCCTAGGAGGAAACACACCCAGAAAGGTTCTTGGAGGTGGAATCTTCCCTCAAAAGAACTTAAAATAGCAACCGGGAAATTATAAATAGTGTTAGAGGGGAAAACAAAACAGGCCTTGACCTGGGCTGCGGCTGGAAAACAGCAAGAAGGAAAGGAAAAACGGGATAGTTGCCCACTTCCCAAGGCCAGGGCACACACAACACCCCGCAATGGTGGGAGAATTAAATTACAGGGAGGCCTGCGAATCTCAATGACTTGCATCATTCCAAGAAACATCAAACAGGATTAACAGGGGTAGGATTTACTCTCGGGCTGCTAGTTCTTCTGTCAGTGTAGATGGGCCTCTCTCGAGTCCCTTTGATTCCCTATTTCCTCAGATTCCCGCTGCCTCCCACCCCTGGGGAGGTCTTGAGCAAATGGCTGCAACTCATCCAGCCTCATTTTCACCCACCTCCCACCCGCCTCAACTCAACTGCTTTTCCCCGGGAGGGGAGGGTGAGACCCAAGGCCAGACTTATCACAACCCCAGGCTGACAGGTGGAAAAACACACAAGCCAGGAGTCAGGGTATGCTTGCAGGTGAAAGCAGCAACTCCCCATAGCAGCCTTTTCCCTTCTGTCACGAAGTGGACCGCAGCATGGGCTAGAGGGGTAGGAAACCAGTCTGGCCCCTTAGGCCAGCTGCTGGCCCACCCCATTTGGCTGCGTGAAATGTTAAATTCTCCCTGCGATTGGAAGGTGGGAGTGGAGAATGAGGAAAAGAGACGGGAATTCAATAATAAATCTAGATAGGATCTTGGCGATGGGAAGAGCAGGCATGCACAGTAAAGAATTATGAGCACGTTATTTGGGTCTCTAAGAGACCACCACGAGAAGAGGTAGAGAGATTCTAAAGGTCGGAAGAGGGCTCCAGGGGACTGAAGACACAAGTTGAGTTCTCTGAATTTCAAGAAGGCCTAGAAATGGGACCCTCCCGAAGGAAAATGTCTAAAGTTTCCGCAGTATGGTCACTGAAGAGGAAACTAAAGGTAGGACTTTATTTGGGGTTCTTTAGACCGAAGTATTGGAGAGAAGCCTGAAAGCAGGTTTATGAAAGTCTGGAAAACGAAAGAGCGAAGAGATGACTATTTGGAGCAGGAAAGGGAAGGTTATGTGGGTCGGGGTAGGCGTGTCCGAGGGTGGGAGCAGGTGCAGCTTATCTATAGCCCCCAGACCGCGATCCCGAAGGTCAGCAGCGTGTTATCTGGGTCTCCAGGGAGTCTGTGGGGTCGAGAGTGGGGAACCCTCTGGCTGAGTCTCCAGGAATAGGAATGGAGGGAGCCTGGAGGGAGCCTGAAAGGCTTGTTCCGGTCCCCTGGGTACAAGTCTGAGGTCCAGGAAACATTTTCGTCACCACCGGGCCTATCCAGGGCCCGGCTGGCGCAGAGGGGGGCCCCAGTCAGGGGTGTGGGCAACCGCGCTGGGCGGCCCGAGGTGAGGGGCGCCGCCGCTCCGAGTGGCGGGCGTGTGGGCGCAGCGCGACGGCCTCCCGCCCCGCTCCCTACCATCCCCCAGGACCCTCGCCGGCACTCACCGCGCTCGGGACCCCGCGCTGCGGGCCGGGCCGCGCTCGGGCTCCGCCAGGCCCGCTCAGGCCCCGGTAGTGGCGGCGGTCGGGCCATTGTGCGGTGCATTGTGGGAGCCGCGCGAGCGGGCGCTCGGGTCGTGGAGGGGGCGGTGCCGCGGGCTCTCTATGGTCCCGCCCGCCCGCGGGCTAGAGCGGCCCAGCCGGCGCGCGGGCGGCGCGCGGGGAGCGCCGGGAGCGGGGCGGCTACTCGCGCCTCTCCTTTCCCCCTCCCCGCCTCCCGGCCGCCGCGCTCTGGGGCTCTGCCGCCGACATGGGCGCCGCCGCGTGGGCACCGCCACACCTGCTGCTGCGGGCGTTTTTCCTGCTGCTGTTGTTGCCGCTGCCGCTCCGGGGGCGGTCGGCGGGCTCCTGGGACCTGGCCGGTTACCTGCTCTACTGTCCTTGCATGGGTAAGGCCTCCGGAACCCTCTGCCTAAGTGGAGAAACTGAGGCCGGGGAGGCGGAGCCACTTCTCTGAGGCGCTCAGAGACGCCTTGTCAGGTCCAGGAGAGGCCTCCAGAGCCTGGCAGGGCATGCTCTTCGCTGCCTTAGTTGCATGGGTACAGAGGAGCCACCGGTGTTCAACTTGCCATTCGGGAGAAGTTAAGTGACTCATTCGAGGTCTAACCCGACTCAGACCAGTAAATGGAGTTTGTACGGCAAGACTTGCCCGCGCAGTCTCATGGCAATTCTTACATTCATTCAGCAAATAATTTACGTGGCACCTTTTTTTTTTTTCTTTTTCTTTTTCTTTTTTTTCTTTTTTTTTTGTCCCAGGCGCTGTCCTCTGTGCTAGTTACTGGTGGCTGAGACAGATAAACCTCATGCATACCCTTATAGGTCCTTCGTTTTAGGAAGACAGACAATTAAAAAAAAAAAGTTTTAAAAAAAATTTATGCATAATTCGGTACAAGATGATAAAAAAAAACTGAATAAAAAGTAACAAGAACACTTAAGAACCAGTCTAGGGTCGGTCATGGTGAGGCAAGCCTTTAATCCCAGCACTCAGAAGGCAGCAGAGGCAGGTGGATCTCTGTGAGTTTCAGGACAGCCAGGGCTACACAGAGAAACCCTGTCTGGGCGGGGGGGGGGGGGGGGGGGGAGGGAGTCGAGATGCAATTTGAATCAGGTAGTGAATCATCACTGTAAAATCCATTCCCTTCTTATAATCCTTCAGTGGCTTTTATATCTGATCAAGGCCATAATCTTGCAAGATTTGGCTCCACTCTGGTCCTCATAGCCCTTCTCCCTTGGCTCTCCAGCTACATGCACACTAACTGCTGTCTGTTCCTTGCAAACACAAAGGTCTATGAGTTATTCTTTCTTGGAACACCCTTCTCTAATTTCTTCCCTCTCCTTCTCATCCTTGAAGTCTCAACATAAGTGTCACCAAAGAGGACTCCATTGACCTTAGTCCATTACCCTAGTCACCCTATCATCAATTTTTTTTTCTTGAAATCATCAAAACCTATCAAAATGAATTTGTTTTCTTGTTTAGTGTCTTCTAACCTGAATTAGAACCGAGTACCTTGAGGGCAGAGGTCATAATCCTTCTTGATTTTATATTGTAACATCTAACATAATATCTGGCACACTGTGGCCTTACAATATTTGTGGAATGGATGGATATGGATCCCATATTGGTGATAGCCAAGTATGATTGCATACAACTTTAATCTCATCACTGGAAGCCAGAGGCAAGTGGATTTCTGTGAGTTTAAGGTCAGCCTGACTTACAGAGAGAGTTCCAGAGTAGCTCGGGCTCCAAAGTGAGACCCTGCCCTCCCCCCAAATCAGATAGACCTTTGTTAGAAGCATTCACAGGCTGAATAAACAGCCAATGCAAAAAGCCAAAAAAAGAAAAAAGACATTTGAGGGAAAATAACAAATGTAAATAGCCAAAGTGATGTTTATGGGTCAGTAGTAAAGTGTTTACCCAGCATTCATTGAGACCCTAGGTTAAATCCCCAGTACATAAATAAATACATAATCTGCTTTCACAGCTGTAATCCTAGCATGTAGGAGGTAGAGGCAGGAAGACTGTCATACATGTTCAATGACAGCCTGGTCTGCAGAGCAAGTTCCAGGAGAGCCAGGACTACATAGACCCTGCCTCAAAAAAAAAAGGGGGGGTAACTCAACTCCATGCTGAGAGCAAGAGAACTGTATAGGAGTTGCTTAAAGTATCTTAGCAAATGAGGCATCAGGATCACCCTCTTCATGTGCAAGTAAGTGGAGACAGGTCAAATGATGCTCCTGGCAAAGACAACAGGTAGAGTAGGGATTATACAACATATATCATGAGAGGAAATAGCATGGAACCTAGAGTGGCTGAGGCAGAAGGAACAGGATCTATGGAGCCTTGAATGTTATACCTGGGAGTCTAGACTTTCTCTTACATGCCAGGGTTAACTAGCTCACTTTGGTGACTTGGCCCTCCCCAGTCTTGGGTGCAGTCATTTGTGAGCCCTTCAAACACCGTGCCATTAGTGCCCCAGGCCACTCTACCCACAATGTACTGTTTCCAGGGCGCTTTGGGAACCAGGCCGATCACTTCTTGGGCTCCTTGGCATTTGCAAAGCTGCTGAACCGCACCTTGGCTGTACCTCCGTGGATTGAGTACCAGCATCACAAGCCTCCTTTCACCAATGTGAGTACTTCTGCTGACTTTGGCCCCTGTCAACCCTTCCCCGTGCTTGCTGACTTGCTTGACTCCAAGGCCTCTGGGTTTTTCTTCCACTCTGGGCTTGTCCTGTTCTTTACTTAAAATTTCCTTCCTTGAAATAGCAGGCCTTATTTTTTTGTGCTGGCACTGTTGAGCACTGCATGAGAATTAGCTTACCTTTCCCACAACTCATCCTGCAGGAAAACCCAGGTTTGGACAAATGAGGTAACTTGCCCAAGATTGTACAGCCTGTGCATAGTAGAACTTGAATTCAACCCCAAGGCTGTCTACTTTCAGAGACTGTGTCTTGAAACTAAACCCTCCATTTTCAGTCCCAATTCACTTTACCTTATATATAACCTATTGGTCAATAATAGGTGACAAGTTCTATTGTCAACTTTAAAAGAGAGATGGAGGCACAAGCTAGTTAATAGTATGTCGAAGGCTACCAGCACCAACAACAGTCTGGGTCCAGTGCTGCCTCATCCCATCAAGTGGCTCTCTGAGCATGTGTGTCCTCTGATACTTAGCTTGTTTTCTGTGTCTTCCAACAGTCCCGTGTTTCCTTTTGTTCACTGTGTGCCTAGAGACCTAGATGTAGGAACTAAATATTTAATGAATTGACTTTAAAAGTTTAATTAGTTATTAAAATTGTACTTAGCATGAACAAAACCCTGTACTTCATTCCAATGCCTTGTCTATATTCTCCTTTGCATGCATACCTCTTTTGGAGAGGCTTCCCCTTCCCTGCAGTGCTAGGGAATGTATCCAGGTCTTACGAATCCTAGGGAAATGTTTTACCACCAATCTGCATCCCTGTCTCTGAAAAGCTTACTGGTAGAAGCTAAAACTCAGACTGCAGCCTAACTCAGCCACTTCCTAATTGTATAGCCTGAGCAAACTACTTAACTTTTCTGTGCCTCCATCTCCTCATCTTTACAAGAACCTGTGGTGACTGGTTGCCTCTCATGATGAGGACTGATGGGTTACTGACAGTAAATATCTTGACTGTGCCTCATGCCTTCCTCTTAAGATCGGCTGAGCTCCTCAGTATACAGAGCCTAGCACACAGGAAGCTCTCAGCTTCTGCGATCCTCGGATCTGGCTCCTTTGGCTTCACTGATAGCTTCTAGCTTGCTGGCTTGCTGTATCCTTGCCTTCTCAGCCAAGTGTCATACTGAGTTTCCACTTTACTTCCTACGGGTTTCTCAGCCTGTCTCAAGTGAGCTTCCCCTTCCTAAAGTGATTGTTCTCACTGAGGTCACCAGGATCTCAGAATTGCCAAATCAAGGTTTATTTCTCAAGCTGTGTCTTACCTGACCACTCAATAGCTCCTGGTCCTATGAACCTCTCCTCTTCCTAAACTTCCCTCTTCCCCTGGCAGGACATTGGTGATTCCTGCTTCTGTCCTGACCTCAGCAAGGTACCATTTTTTTGTGCCTTGGTTGGGGCTCCTCTCTTCACCCATGGTTCTGCTGGTGTATGCCTTCCCTCTGTTTGGCATTAGCTCTGTGGCTCAGGTGAGTCAGATACGCTGATCCTTGTAAAAGGCTGAGTGCAGCACTAGCTCAGCATTCAGTGAACTACCACTGCTGCTGTTACCATTACCTCACTTTGCTGTGGGTTCCTATTGACTGGTGTGGCGATCACTATTCTTACACTTGCAGTATACCTCTGGTAGAGACTCCTGTCTAACCACACGCTCGTGTTTCTTACTCCTAGACACTCAAGTCTGCTAAGTTGTCACAGATATCACAGACTCAGAAAGCTGGAACTGAACTCACTATCTTTGCCCACAAACCTGTGTCACCATCTGCAATTCCAGCCTCAATATATTATCCCATCTCCATGTGGGGACCAAGCTGGGACCCTAGATTTCATCCTGAAAGCTCCTCCTGAATACACACTCAGCTCTCAAAGCCTCAACTTCACATTCTTTGGTATCTTGTACCTGTCTAGACCATTTCATCTTTCCCTTAGAGGTATGGGAGGTACGTACATATTACCTGCACACTTAATAAGCTGGGTGTGGTGGCTCTTGCCTATAATTATGGCCCTTAGGAGGCTGAAGTAGGAAGATTACTTTGAGCTTCAGTCCATCCTCAGCACATGGGAATATCTCCAAAAAAAAAAAAAATTTTTTTTTAATAAACCTAACCAATAAATAATACATTTGTGAACAAATAAATTCAAGTTCATTATAGTAACTTCACAATTCCTTTCCCTCTTCTAACGTTAACTAATCAGTGCATTCTCTCCTCTGCCAGCGTATCAGTTCTTCTCAAAAAGGCAAACCTTGCCAAGTGTGGTGATGAAGGCCTGTAAGTCTAGCACTTGGGGGCTGGGGCCATTCGGATCTACATGCAAGTACCAGACTAACTACAGCTATGTAGTGAGACCATAGCTCTAAAAATTTCTTTCTAGTTTCGGAAATGCTATTCCCAACTCCCATTGTCCCACACTTTTAGCTCGAGAGTATTCAATAGCACAGTAAAGGCCCTAAGAAGACCTGCTGCAGTAAAGAATCCATTTTAAAACAGAATTTCCTACATCTCTTCAACTCTGCCACCTTTTTACTGCACCTGATCTGTTGGGATATGGTTGAGAAAGCCTGACCTATGTGATAGAATCCAAATTTTGTTTCATGGTGTTCTAAGAGTATATTTAAATTAGTTTTCTTTTTGTTTTGTGGGCTTAGTTTGGAGCGGGGGGGAGGGTTGTTTTGTGGGGTTTTGTTTTTCAAGACAGAGTTTCTCTGTGTAGCCTTGGCTGGCCTGGAACTCACTCTGTAGACCGGGCTGGCCATGAACAGAGAAACACCTGCCTCTGCCTCCCAAGCACGGGGCTTAAAGGTGTGCGCCACCACTGCCTGGTGGGTTTAATTTTTTTGAGACATGCTCATGTAGCCCCGGCTGACCTCCAATTTGCTATATAGGTGTGAGTGACTTTGAATTCCTGATTAACCTGCCTCAACCTCTGAAGTGCCAGGATTATAGACATACATCAAAACTGGCTCAGAATTTTTTTACAAATCTAAAAATTTTGATGATGAATATAACCATCATCCATGAGCCCTCCAGACTAGAACACTAGAACCTCAGGAACACATTCTTGCTTCATCATTTCTATTTTTATTTTCCTTTCTTATTTTTATTTTCTGAGACAGAAGTTCATAAAGCCCAGGCTGGCCTCAAACTCCTGTTCTTTCACCACCGTCTCTGAGTGGTTGGATTACATGCATGCACCACTGTTCATGTTTTTCTGATGACACGCATGCCTGGCTTTTCTGTTAGGACAAGAAGCAAAGCATTGCTGGTAAAGTCGATGAGAAATTTGCTAACCCTGGGCTCTCTCCCCTGGAGGTAACTACCCTCATGGACTTTGTGACATGACTCCTGCTTCTTTTCCTGTGCTTCCACTGAGTCAGCGAATGTTGCTGTCCACAGCTCCTGTAGCAAGTCCCAGAGCCTCTTAGAATAAATACCTTCCACAGAAGGAGCATGTTCTGTGGGTATGGACCCCAAGTAGCTGCTTCAAAGCTGGCACTTCTACCAGCAGCCAGGTGCCAGGGGCTCATTTTCTACATGTTTCAATGCTGAGAGTTTACATTAAAATTCTGCTCTTATGAGAGCAGTGAAGCCATCACAGCCGCTGCCTACCTTCTTGTAACTATTGTGAGGGCACTCTTTGCTGAGAGGCGTTCATTACACCGCTTGCCGGGTGTTTTGAACTCCGCAGATGCTGCTGTTTGTTCTTGAGCTAGAAGATCGTTTATCTCAGTTTGTCTTTGTCTTAGCTTTGGTGTCCATTTGTGGCTGCTGTGATGGGGATGAAGCCTAACATCTATGCATCCTTGGCAGGCATTCCAACACTGAGGTCTATTCAAAGCCCAGTACAGGCCTCTCTTATCACATAGTCCGGATCTTGGCGTGTACAGTTTTTAGTAATGGGGGTGCCCTTCTTTTTCTCCTCTAGCTCCATGTGCCCTACCAGAAGTACTTCAAGCTGGAGCCTCTCCGAGCCTACCATCGAGTTATCAGCCTGGAGGACTTCATGGAAAAGCTGGCACCTACCCATTGGCCGCCCGAAAAACGGGTGGCATACTGTTTTGAGGTGGCGGCCCAGCGAAGTCCTGATAAGAAGACATGTCCCATGAAGGTAGATCCTGTTCTGTGTCCTCTCAGCCCTTGAGGCTTCATGGTAGCAGTATGTGGAGAAAGACGGGGGTGTGGTATGTTTCTGGCACTTGTTAGCAGTGTCACCTTTGGTACGCTGTGCTTCTTTGTGGTTTTGTTTCTAGCTGGCTCACTGAGAGTAGACCACACGTTAAGAGCACCTGGGAACTGAGGTGCTGCCAGTAATAGTGAGCAGTGCCTGCATGGCAGTCCCCATGTCAGCAGCTGGATGCATATTCACTCCTCTACTCCTCAGACTATGAGGGAGGTGCTGTTCATTTCCTCGTGGTATAGAGAAGACACAGCCAGCATGGTGTGACTTGGCTTATTGTCCGCTCTTAACCTGAGTGTTCTCCCACTTGTCAGCGTGTAGATGAGAAGCTTTCGTGGATAAGTAGTCGGCGTGTGCATTTCTGGCTCTCTGTAAATAGGACGCGGCCCAGTTCTCTTCTGGGACAAGGGGTTAAAAAGCTACATTTTGAGAACGGCTGTAGCTTGTGTCCCCCTGCACTGCCCTTACCAATTATCTGACCTTGGGCACAGATCTTAGCTTCTGTGAGTCTTAATTCCATCTTGTAAAGTAGTGTGCTGAATTAGCCTCTTAACGCTCTAGTTCACTGGATCCCAACCTATGGGTCACGACCCCTTTGGGGTCAAATGACTTTTATAGGGGTCACCTAAGACTCAGAAAACACAAATATACATTATAATTATAATTCAATGCAGTAGCAAAATCATTCTTGTGAAGTAGCAACAAAAGTAATTTTATGGTTGGGGGACACCACAACTTGAGGAACTGTATTAAAGAGTCACAGTGTTAGGAAGGTAGAGAGCCCCTGCTCTGGTTCATAGTTCTGGGACAGATTCCTTCAAACACTGCTGGAAGTCAAAACAGAAGCTCAAACCCTCTTCTCCGCCCCCAGCAGAGAGACCATTCTGTAAGAATGCTGTCCCAGGTGCCACAACATCTATCTCCCAAGGCCCCCTCTCTGCAGTTCTTTGGCCTCATCTCCAGGTAGCTTTCCCTCCTGTTGAGTAAGCTTTCCACCAACCACTCTCTTTCTGCAGGAAGGAAATCCTTTTGGGCCGTTCTGGGACCAGTTTCATGTGAGTTTCAATAAGTCGGAGCTGTTCACAGGCATTTCCTTCAGCACCTCCTACAAAGAACAATGGATCCAGAGGTACTTGGTGGGGATGGCAGTACTGGGTTTAGGAAGGCAGGGGCTAAGGAGAATCTAGCTCTTTCCTGGACCTTTCTCTCTCTACCCCACCCTCTTGTAAGAGACCAAAGGTGCAAGCACTGTGTTCCGTCTGTTGAACTTGGGATCCTGTGTGATCTGTTTGCATCTCATCGCCTGACACAGCGAGGATGTTGACCTGCCCTGAGGTTGAGCAAGAGTTTCTCGGCTGATAAGGGATGTCATAAAAAGAACATTGTTCAGTCACATGCACGTCGATTTCCTCCTCCAGGCGTGAGAATCGCTCTCCTGTTGTCTTCCTCTTAACAAGGTGAAAACTGGAAGCAGTGCCTGGAGAAGAGCTCAGGTGCAGACTGAGAAGTGATGTCACCCTCATAATTACTAGCTAGGCTTTATTAATTGTGTGCCATAGGCCGTATTTGAAAAATAGGTTAACAGGACACAGGCACAAGCTGTGAAATATTTATGGAGCGTCTGTCATGTGTGAGACACAGTATTCAGAAGCCAAAGGAGTATGTAAAAATGAGGACAGCCTGGCCCAGATCTTTGGAGAACCACAGTCTAGTCAGATTGATAAACCTTAATGGGGGAATCTGTCTTTGATGCTCTGGCACGGCAGCAAAAAGCCTGGGTTTAGATGTCAGAATGAAGGCTGCTCCAGACCTTGCCTAGCATGTATGAGACCTTAGGTATGTCCGTAGAACTACTCCACCACCACAAAAGAAGTCAGATTAAAAACCAAACATGGTGGCACTGGCCTTTACTCCCAGCAGTTGGGAGACAGAGGCAAGCAGATCTCTGAGTTTGAGGCCAGCCTGGTCTATAGAAAAAGTTACAGAACAGCCAGGGCTACACAGAGAAACCCTATCTTGGAGGGGAAAAAGGAGGAGGAGGAAGAAGAAGAAAGAGAAAGAAAGAAGGAGGAGGAGGAGAGGAAAAAGTACTCAGAGTAGGTTAAGGAATAAGAGGAACATGTAAATTGAGGGTGGTCATGCACTTAATTTAACATTTAGTAGGCCAGCAATAGACTTCAATGAAGACAGGTATGAACACTGTATGACTTCTGACCCAGCCTTGCCTCTTTCTTGGGAGACTGAGAAACCATTCCAGGTCTCTGGTTCCAGTTTCCACCTTGGTTTAATGGAAAGAGCACTAAAGTATTTGGTTCCTGTTATAAAAGTACATAGTACATAATAAGCAACCAGTTACTTGTCATTCACATGCTTCATTTTAATTATTATCTATAAGAAATTTCACAAAATGGCTGTTATTATCAGTTTCATCTTGAGAACGTTGGGGTTTAGTCTCAGGACCTGATACACATAGGTAAGCCCTCTACCACTGAACTACCCACTCTTTGAGTCCTCAGTTTTACAGAAGGAAGCTGAGCTCAATGAAGTTAAATGACCTATCTAAGTTGGTAGGGCTGTTGCATGGCCAGCTCAGCTCTGCATGTGAATCTTTAAAATAGTAAGAGCTAACACATATTTCATGCCTGTTATATACCACACTGTTCCTAAGTCTTGGTAGGTTTAAACTCAGGATTAATGAATCTTTGGGGCGGTATTGTCATCTACAATGAACATGTAAAACTGTAAAAGCAGAAAAGAGTGAAATCGCTTGCCCACAGTCGTGAAGCTTGAAGTAGCAGAGCTGTACAACCTAACTTTAAAAAACTCATTCCTTTTTTAAGACAGGGTTTTTCCCTGTAGCCCAGGCTTACCTCAAACTCACTGTGTAATCAAGAATGTCCCTGAACTTGTGATTCTCCCAACGCTGCCTCCCCAGGGCTGACATAACTAGGAAAGTAGAGCTACCACATCTGGCTAGCTGTGTAGCATTAAGTTGCCGTGCTTTTAGCTGCACTGTTTTTAGCCTGTTCTGTTCTGGAGCTTTTCTTTCCAGCTAGTAGAGGAGCCACTTAGGCTACTCCTCTGAGGATCTAATCTCCTTCATTGCTGATCCCAGATAGCACTTTGCCATTTGATCACCTGCTGGGTTCTCCGCCTTCACTCTGAGTGACAAGCAGCATTGCTTCGCTAGAAGGTAGACAGAGGGTAAAGATTTATCCCTGATAGCTCTCCTCAGCCTATTGGCTAAGGGTTTTAAAATAAGATTCATCTCCACTGATAATGTGTCAGGACAAAAATGCATCACCAACACTAAAAGCAGCACCGAAAGTATATCACAAAGAGCCTCACAAAGTACTGATCCTAACGGACAGAGATGGGGTGGTGCTCAGTGCATGGGCACATCAGCTGGGGAATATCACTCAAACATAGTCATTGTTCCACCATCTAGTTTGAGTTTGCCTAGTTGTAAGAACTATGTGATGAGCTGGAGAGATGAATCAGTGGTTAAAAGCACTGGCTGATCGTCCAGAGGTCCTGAGTTCAATTCCTACCAATCACATGGTGGCTCACAACAATCTATAATGGGATCTGATGCCCTTTTCTGTCTGATGCTCACTTTTGTCACGCAGGCATACATGCAAGTAGAATGCTCGTATGCATAAATAAATCAGTCTTTAAAAAAAAAAAAAAAAAAACTATGTGAGAACTTAAATTTGTGCTTATGGTCCAGTTTGGGGAGAAAGTCGATGATATAAAGGGGTAGTCTGAAGAAGTCAGAGTTCTCTAGGTAGCTGATAGTCAAACATTGCTCTGGGTGCCGGGGATTACGATAAGGCAGATGAGGCATCTTTTAGCTGCAGCTTTGGGCAATGCTGTATTGGGACCAAAACTCCAACACGTGAGCCTTTGAAAGGGATTTCACATCCAAAGTGCAATATACTGCTGCCCATTCTCCTAGGCTGCAGCCTCTCTGAGAAGACAGAGGTCGTTTGTGATTGCCAGGGCCTGTAGGGCTGAGTTGATGAGCTGAAGGCCAACCTGGAGTTCCCATGCAAAGAGCAGGAGAGAAAGTGTCCTTCCTTTCAGAGACTTTGAGAGCAGGACGTCCCTTGTTTGTGCCCCTGTGTCCTCGGTACTCAGCCTGGCATCATCTACTGGTCCCATAAATGTTTGCTGAGCCCAGAGGACCTCAGTAGCCAGGGTGTGACAGTGATTACCCTTGAGGTTGTTTAGGCCCAGTAGCAGGAAAGCCAGCCCTCCTTTGGAATACTGGCTGGGCTAAGACTGACCTAGAGTGAATGTCAGGTTAGCTGGTAGAGCTGGTCAGGTTTTCTTTGCAACCAAGACCCTCCTCCAGCTCTCTTTCTGATCCATTCTCAGACCTCACTGAGGGCAGTGAGCAGCTGAGTCTTGACCTCTTGTTTAATTGCCTTTTGAGCCACAGCTGATGTAGTCTTACTGGGACAGCTTTGTGCTGGCCCAGGTCCAAGGCACAGGGATAAACATTCCAAAATTGAAATTCACCAACGGTCAGTTCCAGGCTCTTCCCAAGAGAACAGGAAGGGCATAAATCCCAATTTATCCTAGTGAATCACCATCCATCAGCTCAGAAAACCTGTTTTCCTTTCAGAGGGCCCTGAGGGGACATCTAAAATGAGCTTAGCCTCAAGCCTGGCCCATAGTAGGGTTCTCAGGTACTATCAGTTTCTTCCTCCTCTTTCTACCCACTGCCATCAGCATGTCCTGATATTTTTATAAAGCCCCTGATCACTCACATTCAGTTCTAAAAATATTTACAGCACCTGCTGCCTGTGCTAGGAACTGCAGCTCAGAGAAGTAAGCCTCATATTCCCTTAGGAGGAGCAAAAAAATCAGAGTAAGATTTAGGAGTCAAGAACACAGCTAATAGGACTGGTTAAGAGCTCTGGCTGAGCCAGCATGGTGGTTTCCAACACTCAGGAGGCAGAGGCAGGTAATCTCTGTGAGTTCAAAGCCAGTCTGGTCTACATAATGAGTTCTAGGACAGCCAGAGCTACATAGTAAGACCATATCTCAAAAGGGGATTTAAAAAAAAAAAAAAAAAAAAAGCACTTGCTGCTCTTGCAAGGGACCCAGGTTCAATTTCCAGCTCCCACATCAGGCAGTTTACAGCTACCTGTCTAATTCTAGTTTTAGGAGACCTGGCACCTTCTGTCTTCCACGAGTACATGCAAACACATACATACACTCAGACACATGGCCATACACATAAATCTTTAAAAGTAAAAACTAAAACCACAGTGAAGCAGACGGCCTAAATGCAAACCCTGCCCCCCACCACCTCCCACCCTGTGCCTTGGCATGATATTCAGCCTCTTTGTTTCTTTTTTCGGTAAGATAATAGTAGGCACACTTTCCTCACGAGGCTTTTGTGGGATTAAATGAGTTTACGTAGATAAAGCAATTGATTTTCACATACTACGACTCAGTTCATTCTTGCCATGTATATACGTATAAACACAAACTTAACAGTGCAGCCAGCCAGGCATCATACAAAGCCATGTTGTGGAGGAACGCTTGCTGCTTCCAGGGCTTAGGCCTCTGACCAGTATCTGAGGAATTCATGGTGAAGAGACTGCTGGGCCACTGTCCTTAGTGTTTTCCAGTTCTGGCAGCACAGATGATGGCTGCTGAGCATGTCAGCATGCAGAGGACAAGGAGCTGAGCCTGGGAGTGGTTACCCATCTTCGGGCTTGGGAGGCATTTGCTGAATAATGTATTTGTGTCCATGTATAGAATGAGTGGCGGGTTCACTGCAGTTTGGCGGTGTAAATTGAGAATGGAACAGTCTCACCGGCCAACACAGGATTTACTCATGCAAACTGAAAAAGTTCAAGAGATGTCATCATGATCCTGTGATCTCCATGATCAAAATCGTTCAATCACCAAACATAAAATTAATTTGTGTTTGTTTGTTTGAGACAAGATCTCTCTGTAGCTCTGGCTGTCCTGGAACTCACTTTGTAGACCAGGCTGGCCTTGAACTCAGAGCCTGATGTGGAAGCTGGAAATTGAACCTGGGTCCCTTGCAAGAGCAGCAAGTGGTTTTGTTGTTGTTGTTGTTTTGTTTTGTTTTGTTTTGTTTTTGTTTTTGTTTGCCTCTGTCTCCTGAATGCTAGGGTTAAAGGCGTGAACCACCACGCATGGTGTAAAGCTAATTTTTTGAAAAGGTGAACTAGGTTATATGAGGCCCAGAATTTTGTAAGATCTTTCTGTATGCCAACCACTGCTCCAGAGGTCTTTCTTATATTTATTTAACCTTCTCAATAGCCCTCTAAATGGGTCTATTACCTAGCTTGACTGTGCTGATCATTGCATACAAAACATCATGCAGTATACCTTAAGTATGTAGCTGTTTTCTGATGGCCTTATGAGTTAAGGCTGTTCTCAGCACTGCTAACAAACAAGGAACTAAGGCATGGATGGATGGATGATGGATGGATGATGGGTGAATGATGGATGGATGATGGGTGGATGATGGATGGATGGACTTATACATGAAAACATGTCTTCAGGGAGAAAGAATAAAAGGAAAAGAGATAGTGAAGTAGGGCTTTCACTTAATGTTTTTCACTTACTCTGGGGTATGTGTGTGTGTCGGAGAACAACTAATGGAGTTAGTTTTTTCCTGCTTTCATGTGAATTTCAGGGAACCAACTTAGGGACTCAGGTTTGGTGGCAAGCACCTTTTTACCCTCTGAGCCATCTCACTAGCCCTAGATATGTATATTTTTTTAAACTCTGAAGCAAAATACAATATTAGCACCTGCTGATGTAGGCCACAGGCATATGAATTATTTTCCATATTTGTTTTAGGGTTTACAATATTCCATGGTATTTTTTTTTTTACAGTTTTAATTTTATTTTCATTACATTTATTCAATTGTTTGGAAGGGCAGCACACAGAGGACAACTTCCTGCAGTTGATTCTGTCCTTCTACCATGTGGGTCGTGGGAATTGAACTCAGGTCATATGACCTGGTTGGTAGGCACTTTTATCCCATGGGCCATTGTGCCAGCCCTTTTATTTGAAATATTTTTAGGTGATCGTAGATGCACATGCAGTTGTGATAAACAGTTTGGAGAGATCTTGTCAGGTACCTTGACTTCAGTATCCCAGCCAGGATTTTGACAGTGATGCTTATTCGAATTGCCTTATTATTATTATTATTTTTTTTTATTTTTTTTTTACTTATACACAACTTTGTCTATGTATGTGTATATTAGTTCTGTGTAATTTGTGTAGGTTTAAATATCCTGTACCACAGTTAAGATACTGAGTACTTCTTTCAATATAAATATCTTTATATTGCAAGTGTATTACTAAACCTGCCTCCCTAAATATATACCATCCCTGGCAGCCATTAGCCTCTTCTCCATTTTGCCCTTTCAAAAGTATATAAATGGAATCATAGAGTGTGTGCACTGTTGGGACTGGTTCATGATGTGGATATGGTATTGTTTCTATTTGGGTTGTTTCTGATTTAGGGCAGCTAGAATAACACTGCTGTGAACATTAGTGTACGTGTTTGTGTGTGAATACAAGTTTTCATTGCCCTGGTAAGTACCCACAAGTGCCATCACTGGGTCACATTATAATTGCATGTCTGATTTCATGAGAAACTAACTGCAACCTTTCCAGAGTGGTTTTGCCTAGTTTGTAATATCTAGAAGGGATTTCAGTGGGTAGGGCAGATATTTGGATGCTGAAGTCTGGAGTCAGAAAGTGCATTCTGAGTTCCTGAGTAGCAAAGAGCTTTATATTTCTACACTGGAGTCTGGGTTGAGCTGAGGAGGAAACACAGATTTACTTTGGCTTACTGAGCCTTCATGTGCTCCAAGCACTGGTTGTGGCACACAGAAAGCACTGCCACTGGAGCCTGGTCTAGCAGAAGAGAAGATGTATGTGGAAAGACTGTAGAAAGGATTTTGTGTAGTGGGAAAGAGTCTTGAGAGGGTGTGCTGGGATTATCTGCAGACCTTTGGTATACCTCATGAGGGTAGAGACCAGGCTGGCCTCATTCTTCTGGGTCCTGACATAGACAGTCAGTATTTGCTGAGTATTGAGTGACTGGCCTAATCCCATGTGCACAGTCCCTATGAGTGGGACCAACATTGTCTGTGTAAGCAGCTTCACGTCTCAGTCCCGCCATGTGGGTAAAAGGGCAAGGCTGGCTCCAGACACCCCACCCTGAAATGAACTGCCACACCACAGATTGGAAGCCAGCATGATATATAAAATGTTGGAATGCTCTACTGTAAATTTTTAATTGTTAAACAAGCAAAGAAGGTTGTAAATTCCATGTGGCGGGAACAGTATTGCATATTGTGCCTGCTGTCTCCACCAAGGTTTCTTATCAGCCCGTTGAGATTTCACAACCTTTGTGTCTCTTGCATGTTATAGGGGCCTCCCACAGGGTCTCTGGGGCATGGTGCAATGCCATTTTTTTCCCCCGTAGGGGTGGCAGCAGGGCTCTTTGTGCATTCTGTGTGACTTCCCCTTTTTCCATCTTATACCTAGATTTCCTCCAAAGGAACATCCAGTGCTCGCACTGCCAGGTGCCCCAGCACAGTTCCCCGTCCTGGAGGAACACAGGGAACTCCAGAAGTATATGGTGTGGTCTGATGAGATGGTGAGCACAGGAGAGGCCCAGATCAGCACCCACCTCATCCGCCCCTATGTGGGCATTCATCTTCGAATTGGCTCCGACTGGGTAACTTCCTCTTCCTCTCTCTGGCTGACATTTGCCTAAGCAGAACCCAAGCCTGTAGTGATTGGTGGGAAGTCTCAGCCTAGAGCAGAGACAGCTAACTCCACCAAGTCTGGATTATATCTCATGATCTCACCACTGCAGCACACATCAGAATTGTCTATCTAGAACACCTGCTGGAAAGCTAGCATTCAGCAGCTGCCGTTTGTACCCTTGTGTTTGCAGATGTGTAAACTGAGGCATTAAGTCAGATCCCAAGCTAGGTAAAAAGCTAGAAGAGGAGCTCTTGGCCCAGGACTCCTCTGCGTTAGTTCAGTGGTTAGCCAGTAGATTGCTGTTAAAAGTGAACTGTGGAGCCTGTGTGGTGGTGCACACCTTTAACCTCAATGCTCAGGAGTTAGATTCAGGCAGATTTCTGAGTCTGAGGCCAGTCAGGGATGCAACGACAGGTGGATCTCTGTGAGTTTGAGGGCAGCCTGGTCTACAGAGCAAATTTCAAACCCTGTCTTGGGGGTGTGAGGGAGAAAGGGAGGGGACCATCGCAACCAAGTGGCACTCCTCAAAAGTGACAGTGTTGTCATCCTCCCAGGATTTAGAGTCTGTGTCAGTATGTAAAAACCTCATCAGATTATCATTCGTGCAAAACATCAGAACCAACATGGACAGTCTCTTTCACTTACCTAGGGAGATAAATAGATGTGTTAAAAGATGCACGTAATTGAAGAGTGAAAAATTCTGAAGCAAAAATTTGGTGATGTTCATTAACAAGACTGGGAGCTGAGTGGTAGAGCATCTGCTTAGTGTAGACAAGGCTGGAGTCTTACTCCCATCACCACACACGTGAGTGGTAATTGATGGGGTAGTCTCACAGTTGGCCCCTAGACTCTCCCTAGACCCTCCATAAAGAAAAGGATCCAGGCTCATGATATTTTGTGAATGATCTGAGTCATATTCATACATGTGTAAGAAGTAGCCCGCCTCTGTGCTTTCCTGGAACATAGAAAGATATAAAATGCTCAAGACTGGGGATGTAGCTGAGTGGTAGAGCATTTGCTTAGCATGCACAAAGCTCTGGGTTCCATCCTAGCACTACCAAACAGTGTGTGCCTGTACAAGTGCACACACATGCACACGGGTGTGGGTGTGTGTTATGCTTTTTTAAAAAATAAATGTAACCTAAACCAATACCAAATCCAGATAAAATCTCTTCATTGATAATCATAGAAGTGCAGATCCAAAGTGAAACATTAACAAGCAAAGCCTATTCCAGGAATTAAATTCACTGTCTTAATACCCCAAGAAGAAAAACATGCAGTCATCTCATTAGAGGGTAAGAAAGCTTGATAAAAGTCAGGTGCATGAGAAGAACTCACAACTGGTCAAAAATAGCCTGGACCCACCTTAGCCAGATAAAGCCTATCTCTGGAACCCATAGCAAACATGTGCCTCAGGGGAGTGATGACAAGTCCCAGGAATCAGATAAGCCTTCCTTATCAGCAGTGCTGAACGCCACTCAAGTCCCAGATCACAAAGAGCAGAAAAATGCTCTGCAGCCCCACTCAGAAATAACCAGTGTTGTGGTTCTATTATGGACCTGTCCCCAGTGTCTTGTGTAGCCCAGTTGGCCTTAAACTCACTGTGTAGCCAAGGTTTGCCTTAAAACCTCTTGATCCTGCCTCCTCCACCTCCCAGGTGCTGAGATTACAGACCAACCTCCCCCGTCCCTTAATGCTATTAATACGTATATAGTAAGGTATAGGAGTGTTGCTCAGTGGTAGAACATTTACTTAGCATGCACAAAGCCCTGGGTTTAATACACACACACACACACACACACACACACACACACACACACACACACACGCGAACGCGCGCGCACGCGCAGAATACAAGAGAGTGCTGGAGTGCTAGGCACCTCTATAGCCCGTTTTCATTTACTGATCCCTGTGCTGGGGTTTCAAGACAGCTTCTTCTCTAACTCTGCACCCTCCACTCCTCCCTGCAGAAGAATGCCTGTGCCATGCTGAAAGATGGGACTGCAGGATCACACTTCATGGCTTCCCCTCAGTGTGTGGGCTACAGCCGCAGCACAGCAATCCCCCTCACCACGACCATGTGCCTCCCTGATCTAAAGGAAATCCAGCGGGCTGTGAGGCTTTGGGTGAAGGCGGTGAATGCCAGGTCGGTCTACATCGCCACAGACTCCGAGAGCTATGTGCCAGAGATCCAGCAGCTCTTCAGAGAGAAGGTATGCTTGGCCCAGAGGGAGCAGAGCAGGAGGGAATAGAGACAAGGGAGCGAGGGGTAGCTAGTCCCACAACGCTAGTACCTGCTTCTTGACCCCTCCCCCACCAGCCCTTTGCCTCTCTGATTCCTAACATCTCTAGACGTTTTTTCTAGATTCATCCCACTCCAGGAGCTCATGAGTCCCTACTTGAGCATCCCATGGCTCTTTCTTTCCTTGAGGCTTCACATACAACTAATGTAGATCACATACAACTAATGTAGACCTACTCTTCTTTTCTGTGGGGTTTATCTTGGTACTTTGACTTCTAGAGGCTGTCGCCTGTCTCTCATTACAGTGTCCAGGTCAGTGCCTGACACACAGTGCCGATGTTTTGTTGAATAAGGACATCGTGAACTCTAAGATGGGATCCACAATAGATGAGCCATTAAGAGCATATACTCTGTTTTATGTTGTTGTTATTGTTGTTTTGGTTTGGTTTCGTTTTATTTTTGAGACAGGGTCAGGTCTCATGTAGCCTGGACTGGCTAAAAAACAGAATATGTAGCTGAGGATGACCTTGAACAGGATCCTGATCATCTTGCCTCATCCAAGTGCTGGGCGACAGGCCTGCACCGTCACACCCGGCTTGAGACTTAAATTCTCCTCGTGCAGCCTTGCAAACGTAATCTGACCCCTCTGTGCTTATGTTTCCTCATCAATAGAGTGGGACCAAAGAGCACCTGTCTCTCACATCAATTGTAGAGATGTTTTCATAAAGAAATTATGACATTTCCCAGTATAAAGCAATGCTCACTAAGTTAACGTTCATTAGTACCAGAAATGAAGGGGAAGATCTTTTGTGCTTAGTGACATTTTCAGGAAGTGCTGCCCAGCAGCAGAACTTGCTTGGTGGATGTTTACAGTATCAAGGAGCATCTGGTGAAGAGTGAGTATGTCTCTGTGTGGTGGTGGCTGAGTGACTACTGAGCATTCAGGAGACCAGAGAGACTGAGAACCTCAGATGCCGGCAGGCCTAAGAAGAAGACAGTGGAAACATTTTTTAAAAAATATGTGACCAAAATAATTTAGAGGCTATAAAGGACTTATGTAAAGGTGTTTCCAAGTTTGGCCAAGGACTCTGACATTTAGAAATAGATAGGTGGATGTTTATTTTATTAATATGAATATTTAAAATCAAGGGGGAAAGGCAGACATTGGGAGCCACTGGCCTTATGTCATAGGCCACCTTTCTGTCCTTCTACGTGTTCCATCCCCTGAAAAAAAAGGGACCCCACCATCGAGGAAGTGAG
The DNA here is from genome assembly GCF_030254825.1 of Meriones unguiculatus. Taxonomy (NCBI): domain Eukaryota; kingdom Metazoa; phylum Chordata; class Mammalia; order Rodentia; family Muridae; genus Meriones; species Meriones unguiculatus. The sequence continues at coordinate 125,675,310 of NC_083352.1, read as the reverse complement.
GGCTCAGTGCCTTCTGGTCTGCCCTGCCCATTTCCTAGATAGAAAATCAGCCGAGAGGCCTCAGGGCCCTCTCACTCTACCCCTGCATGCTGTAGATGAGGAAGTCTATCCAGAAGGGGCAGAATTAACTAAGAGGTCCCAGAGCCCATTGTGTCTGGAGTGACAGAGCAGGTAAGTTTAGGGAGTAGGTGGGATTGTTTGGGGACTTTTGGCCAAGGTTAAAATGATAGTGTCTTTAACAAGTCAGGCAGCAAGGCTCTTAATGTCAGAAAGTTTGGCCAAAGAGCAGAGCACTTCAGGCAACTCTGCCCACCTCCTCACCTGCACGGAGCTGAAGCATGGAGAGTCCCAGGGGGTTTTCATGAGCTTTAGGGTTGATGCACTGGCTGGTTAGGCCTTGAGCCTCTTGATGTTGCCTACTTTCTGTTCCTGTGCTGGTGTTCCTGCCCCACCCCCACTCCTCAGCCCCATTTCCCGTGACCTCGCATTTTACTCTCCTCTCCTTTTTGAAGGTGAGGGTGTGTGTGTGTGTGTGTGTGTGTGTGTGTGTGTGTGTGTGTTATGTCCACACACATGTACAAATTTGTTGTGGGGTGGGTCAGAGGACAACTTCAGGTACCATTTACCTTTTGTTTTAAACAAGATCTCTCGCTGGTCTAAAACTCATCAAGTAGGCCAAACTGCCTAGATGGCAAGCCCCAGGAACTGCCTATCTCCTTTCCCAGTGCTGGGGTTTTGAGCACACACCAATAGGCTAGCTTACTTTAAAAAAAAAAAAAAAAAAAAAAAAAAAGCCAACAGAGTCTCACTGTGTAGCTGTGGCTGGCTTTGACCTCAAGGAGCTCTGCCTGCTTCTGCCTCCTAAGTGCTGGGGCTAAAGGCACCAAGCATGTCAGCACTGATTTTTATTTTTAAATATACATTCTGTGGATCCAACTAGGTATTTTTTCTGACAGAGCAACCTTGCCAGCCCGGCTAGCAAGCGAAGCTTCGTACCATTAAGCTGGGAACCCAATGAGTGAGATGTGGTCCTGCCTTCAGGGTCACGTCCTAGACTGGAAGAAGACTCTGTGGGTCGGCACACGGGAGCCAGGACAGGGCTCATCCAACCCGTGTTCCCTGAGACTGAGCAGAGCAATGCAGGTCCAGCCCAGGTGCAGCCAGGCACAGTGCTAACAGAAGGCCCGAGGAGTATGAGTTAGAAATAGCCATGTGCTTCAAGTGGAGATGGTGGGCTCCAAGAGTAGAGCACAGGGCACTGACCTGGTGGCCATTAGGAAGGGCTTCCCCAAAGTGTGCCACCCAGTTTGAGAAACGAAGGGTTAGCAGAGTTAGCCAGGTCAGAAGAGGTTTAGTTGTCTTAGCTAGATGCTATGACAAAACACTGCGGCCAAAAGTAAGTTGAGGAGAAAGTACTTGGCGCACTCTTCCACATCACTCTTGATCACTGAAGGACGTCAGGACGGGAACCCAAAACATGGCAGGAACCTGGAGGCAGGAGCTGATGCAGAGGCCATGGCTTGCTCAGCCTGCTTTCTTATTAGAACCCAAGACCACCAGCCCAGGGAGGGCGCCGCCCAAAATGGGCTGAGCCCTCCCACATCAGTCACTAATGCCTACAGCCCGAGGAGGCATTTTGGAGGTATTTTCTCAACTGAGGCTCCAAGCCTCTTCTCTGATGACTCTAGCATGTGTCAACTTTACATAAAACTAGCCAGCACACCCCATAAAGAGCAGAATGTGTAAAGGTCCTAAGGAGAAACTAGAGAGAGGGAGTTTGGCAGATAGCATCTGGAGTTCTAAGGACTGGGTGATTGGAAAGCCAGCCTCAGCAGGCCTTATCAGGTACATGGATGATTTGCCATCCTTATCAAAAGATCTGTAGGGTGCCTGTAAAGGGTATGCAGTTTGGATAGCAACAGGGATGTGGGTGTCTCAGAAGTTTCTTATGGCAGTTCTGTAGTGACCAGACCAAGAAAGGCAGTAAGGGACATCGAAGAGTCCATTGAGGTCAGTCAGGCCCAAGGAGAGGTAGGCCTTTACAGGAAGTGACTGAGGTCTCCTAGGTTGATAGATTGGAAAGGACATGGGGTCTAGAGGACTACTAGAAAGAGGAGGGCATCCAGGCAGCAGGATGAGGTGGCTGCATGCTCCTCACTCCCTTCTCCAGCTTGAGGGAAGCCAAGCAGACAGCACATGAGCTAGCTTGAAGGGCTTCTTGGGAAGATTGATGCTGGGAGTGGAATCCAGGACCCTGTGCCTGCTGCGGTCATACTGTATACATGAGTACACCTCCAAGCCTGGGAAACCTTTGAACGAGTCGTGAGTTGTAGGAAAAACAGGAAGGACACCAGCAAGAGCGGTGTTGAGGGAGCTGGGCTGGAGACAGGGCTCAAGTATGCATGCTTCGAAGACAGCAGCCCACATCTTTCGCCACCCCAATCTTTTTGTTTGATACATCAGCCAGGAGAGGAATGTTAAGAGTGTGGCCTGTTGGCCTTGGCTCATCTGACCTTGGCCTGAGGCACCTGCTAATGCTCTTATCTTCCTCCCTACAGGTGAAGGTCGTGAGCCTGAAGCCTGAGGTGGCCCAGATCGACCTGTACATCCTTGGTCAGGCTGACCACTTCATTGGAAACTGTGTCTCCTCATTCACTGCCTTTGTGAAGCGGGAGCGGGACTTGCATGGGAGGCAGTCATCCTTTTTTGGCATGGACAGACCCTCTCAGCTTCGGGATGAATTTTGATCCCATCTGCAGCCCCCCAGCCAGGCTTGGCAGCTAAAGCTGCTCCTGGGACTGCAAGCTCCTTTTCTCTCCTGCCAGAGAAGGAGAACAGTACCATCGACTTCCTAAAAGAGAAGGCATTCCATCCCAGCTGCGGGCTCCCATACTCCACAGCCAGAGCTACTCTCAGCTGCGTGTGCTTCCAGCAAACACACATCCAAAGCAGCCCTCCTCTTGCCTGGGGCTTGCCCTGCTCTGAGTGCCTGCATCCGTGAACTCTCTCTCAAGCAGTTACTTTATAAAGAGGAAGGAGTGAAATTAAATGATCTCTTACAGCCCAGGCTGGCCCGAACTCCTGGTCCCACTGCCTCTACCTCCTAAGTGCTGAGATTACAGGTGTCTACTAGGACACCCTGCTGATCTCTGTAGTTTTGATGCAAAGCCATGACTACTGAAAACTCCCTTGTTTTTAAAAGTCAGTGGAGTCCATTAGCACAGATACTTAAAGTGACCTTATAAATGCAGACAAAGCCAAGGAGCAGGTGGTCCTATTGGCCACTTTTCCAGTGAACCCCTAAAGGACCCTCAGATTCATCCCCACTGCCAGGCCCAACCACCATCATCCCTTGGCTCCTCTGTTGTGAGCACTGCAGCAGCTGTTAACAGTGCTTGTTAACTGTTAACAAGAGCATGTTGTGCAGTGCTCCAGGGGCATGTAAGTGCTCACACAGCAGGTGATGGTGTTAGGGCCTCTGCACCATCACTGTGGCACTGGCAGGGTGCTCTGAAGGCTGCTGCTGTCTCTAAGATCTTCCCAGCCTCTGCCCTGTGCTCGCAGCCCTCACATCAGCTCTTCCCCAAGGACATTCAGCCAAGCCTCTGACATATCCATGCATAGAGGCCCTGTGAAGCCCCCGCTGGAAGCAGCCTTTGCCCTGTCAGCCAGTGCACTGCCTTCTGACGCTGCAGTTCTCATTCCCAAGAGGTGAGTTCTAGGTGGTTGATCAGGTGGTTCTGTATCCTGCCTGCACAGGGACTTGTAGAGGCTGTGGCCCCTGTGGGTAGCCATGCAGACCATCCTGATTGGCACAGTATTGTTGAAGAGCTGGTATTGGGGCTCTTGCCTGTGGCAAGCACTGTACTCTTTGCCCCAGTTTCTCCCCTGTAGGTATTGAAGCTAACAGACTATAAGCTTCATGTCAGCTAGTCCGCTTTGTAAATCTGAAAGAGACCAAGACCCCTATGTGGCCATTGTGGAATTTAAGTGCTGCTTATTGCCAAATCCCCCAGAGCAGGCCTATGCCTTACTGGCATCCTTTTGTTTAGTTTGCCCCTAGTATTATCCTTCTCTTTCTGACAAAAAAAAAAAAAAGTGAATGTTCAGAGAATTATGCTTCCAGGGCTGCACAGCTGTGGGTGGTAAGCCAGACCTGACCTTCCAGAAGTCAGTTCTCTCAGCCACTTAGCTCCGTGTGTTGCCTCCCAGGACACCCTGTGCACAGGAGGACACTAGGGAAATGATGGGTCACCTGGCGGCTGCTGCATACCTGCTGTTAGCTTCTGCTGCCAGGTCTAGGAGGAAGAGACACCGGAAACAGGAAGCCCACCAGTACCTTCCGGTTAGTTACCTGATTTCATTCAGCAGATGTTTACTGATCATCTACTGTGTGCTAGGGAGAAGGGATGCAGCAGAGAAAGCTCAAAGGATTGGGGTTGTATTCAGAAAGGAAGACTGTGGACGGGAAGTGCTGTGAAGAAAGCCAGGGATATGGGCACAGGGAACTTACTCAGCTAAGGAGTCCACACATTTCCTGGCAACAAGCATGGCATGTGCCAAGGCCCTGGGGCAGGAAGGGGCCATAGCAAAGGATCAGCAAGGCAGTGAGGGAGCAGCAGTAGATGAGCAGAGAGGTGACATCTCATAGATTAACTTTGTTTGGGGCCACAGGGCCTTTCTCCACAGGTTCTGGACCGAAGTGGGAGATGTGGCCTGTGTTTATGAGTCCCTGTACCTGGTACTTGGGGAGGAAGTAGGAGAGAGGAGGAGTAAAGCAGAGGCTGGTGCTGGCTGTAGGCAAGAGGCCAGGCCAGGCCATCACGCCTGATGTGGGAAAAGAGATTACATTCTGAGTATATCATGTTATTTTTGTAATTCAATCTTTTTTTAAAGATAGCAATCTACATAACCATGCAGTATATACCATTTAATGTCTTGGGTTTTTACTTAACTGTACATCAAATTTTCCCTGAATTGCTGAATAAATGCTTGTAATTATATAAACGTCCACTGAGGGCTGTTCCATAGTTTGTGATTCACCTTCTCTAAAATAATTTCCCAGCTTTTACTATTTTGATTGTTTTGTTTGTTTGTTTGTTTGTTTAGAGACAGGTTTTTTCGGGTAGGGCTGTCCTAGAATTAACTCTATAGACCAGGCTATCCTGTAGCTCAGAAATCGCCTACCTCTGTCTCCTGAGTGCTGGAATTAAAGGCATGTGCCACGAATGCCCAGCTACTATTGTATTTGAAAACTGCTACCTACAAAGATTTTTCTTTACTTCAGATATAAATTGTGATAAATTTCTAGAAGTGAATTTGTTCACTGCAAGAATTTATATCACAACTATGCTCAGAAATTGTGAATTTAAAAAACTGAGCTCATTCCTCATGGGCTTGGCTGGGGCCCAGGATCCCAGCTCAGTTTCTGTCTCTGTCCAAGCCTGCTTCCATCAGCTCCTACAAGCCCATTCATGCCAATGGCACTGCCTGAAAAATGCCCTGCATACTAATCTCCCAATAGGAGTCTGCCTGGGGAACCCAAATAGTGGTCCTTGTCAAACACCATTAGTAGCAGCACCCTTCCCCAAATGCACCCGCTTTCCCTTTCTTTCTTTCTTTCTTTCTTTCTTTCTTTCTTTCTTTCTTTCTTTCCCTCTCTCTCTCTTTCTCTCTCTCTCTCTCTCTCTCGTACCTGTCACCCTGCACCAGCAGAGTTTACGAATTTACTGTTCATATGTTGGTGATTTGCCCTCCCATCAAAATATAAGTTCTGTAAAGGCAGGGGCAGGTTTGGTTTACATGCCTTGAATTCCATGGCCTGGTCGCCATAGCCACGTGGCAAGCTCCTCCATGGTCAGCAAGCTCCTCCAGGTCAACTCTGCAAGATCTGAGACTGTGACTTGCTGAGACCATGTGACTGATTTGTGGCACTTGGTTCTAGACCTGACTTGTCATGACCGAATTCCTGTAGGCCGCTCACTGTGTTTTGTGGATCTTGAGGTTTTTCTTCCATGTCTGGAGGCCAGGGGATCAGATTATGTTTTTAGTTTTATCTGCATAGCTTTGGAATCGACCTGACTTGGGGAGTGGGGAATGAGGAAATGACCAAGACACGTACAGAAAGGCAGGCATCATGTGGGCTGGAGTTGGGAGATGTGGGGGTCTGGTGGAGAAACACCATGTGTTTCTTTAAATCGTGGCGCAGGGTCGGGGCTGGTTGATCTTCGGGCATCTCTGTAGGGAAGCAGTCTCTGGCTGCAGTCTTTGGGGAGGAGGAAGCTGGGGTTGACACTTTATGCACACACTGTCATCACCCCTGCTCAGACCAGGGAAAACCCTTGCCATTCCTCTGAGCCTAGCCCAGGGAAAGCCTGTCACTTCCAGAGTCTGAGGCATCGTCTTTCTCACAGCCCTGCTCATTCATACAAGTGTGCACAAGCTCCCAATATTTATCCAAATTGCTAATAAAAACATCAACATCGTTCTCAGCTATTTTGTGGGTCTGTCAGAGTTGGGTCTTGTCTATGAATTTCTTTGTTTCTGTCCCTCTGTTCTCCAGACTGCCTGTCACTCATTACCTCTCCCCCAAACTGTTACGTTTGCACCTAGGGCACGAGCTAAGCAAGAGCTCTCCCAGTGTGGTGGTTTGAACGAGAATCTTCCCACAGGCTCAGATGTTTGAATACTTTGTTCCCAGCTGGTGGAGCTGTTTGGGTAGATTCTGGGGGTCTGTTCTTGCTGGAAGAAGTATGTCACAGGGGGTGGGCTTTTGAGATTTTTAAGTTTGTTGTTTTTTGCTTCCTGCTTCAAGATGTGAGCATTCAGCATCCAGTTCAAGCCTGCTGCTTTCTGTCATGCTGCCATAATGGGCTCTTACTCCTCTGGAACCATAACCCCAAACAAACATTTCCTTCTGTAAGTTGCCTGGGCTATGATGTTTTATCACAGCAACAGAAAAGTAACTAATACACCCACTGGGCTCCACCCCAGCCTTCTTAATTGCCACAGCCAAGGGCATAGCTATGTGCCTGCCACAGTGTGAACTCTGTGGTGGGTTTGAATAGGAATGGCCCCCATAGACTCCTGTGTGATTGCTTGGCTCATTGGGAGTGTTACTATTAGGAGGTGTGGCCTTGTTGAAGGAAGTGTGTCACTGCAGGGGAGGGTTTTGAGGTCTCATATATGCTCAACTTCCACCCAGTGTGGCACACTGTCTCCTCCTGCTGCATGTGTACAAGATGTAGAACTCTCAGCTCCTTCTCCAGCACCATGTCTGCCTGCCTGCTGCCCTACTTCCCACCATGATGGTAATGGACTAAACCTTTGAAACTGTATAAGCCAGATCCAATTATAAGAAAGAAAGAAAACAAAACAAAACAAAAACTGAGCTCACAGTAGTAACAATTCATTTTACCAGCTAGTTCCATTGATTCCCCTAATCCCAGTCTGTTTGTCTGAAGATTTTTTGTTGTTTACTTCTTTCATTTTGTTCTTTGTGGTGGGGTCTTCTGTTGCCCAGTCCAGCCTTGAACTATTGATATAGCCGAGGCTTGTCATGAAATCTCAATGTTCCTCTCTCAGCCTCACAAGTACTGGGATGTACAGATGTGAACTGTCTCACCTTAGCTCCTCCTGGGTCTTTAATGGAATCTGCCTGGGTGACCAATGAAGTGCCAGTAAGGAGGGAGCAAAGAGCTCTATCCCCACCCGCCAAGGGCCCAAGCAGGAGGTTGAGCTCAAGTAGAACTATTTTCTCTAAATTCCAGGTGCTAAGGCAGCAAGTTTCATTTTGTGGAGCCCTGAAGGGCAAGGTATGGAAAGCCACTCTGTCCAAGCGGGCAGGAGCAGAGTGCCTGGGAAAGTACATTTTCAAAAGCTCCTGCAAAAGGCCCAAAGCATACAGTGTGCCATCACCCAGGGAAGCCATCTTAAAGGCAGAGTCCCAGTTGAGCCTTTTAGATCCAGCCTGTAATCTCAGCTACTTTGGAGGTTGAGGCAGGAGGATCACACACTCTAGGTCTACCTAGCAACTTAGTTGAAACCATTTCTTGAAATAAAAAGGCTTGAAAAAGGTGGGGTGTGGTTCAGTTGGCAGAATGCTTGCTCACCACAGCACAGCCCTGGGTTCAGCCCCCAGGAGTACAGGGGAAAGTATCCCACTTACGTGGGATGCCGTGTCCTGGCCACGCTGGCCTGACAGCAAAGCTGGGTCTTGTGCACCAGCTTTTGGATTCTTTGTTGGCTGGGTTTTTTTTTTTTGTTTTTGTTTTTTTTTTTTTTTATTGCTGTTTTTGCCAATTTAACACAAACTATGGAGTCATCTGGTTACAGAGAACCTCAGTGGAAAAAATGCCCCTGTGGGCAAGCCTGTGGGGTATTTTCTTGATTGGGAATTAATGTTGAAGGGCCTAGCCTACTGTGGGCAAGTGGACAAGGGGTTCTGAGGTGTTTAAGAAAGTACATGGGAAGCTGAAGAGGTGGCTTAGAGGTCAGAACCCTGACCACTCTGGCAGAGGACCTGGGTTCAGTAGTTAAGAACACTGGCTGCTTTTACCAGAGGTCCCGAGTTCAATTTCCAGTGTCCATATGTTACTCACAGCTATCTGATGCCCTCTTCTGTCATGTAGGCATACATGCAAAATGTAGGCATGCATGCAAATAGGGCACTCACATAAATCATAAAAAAAAGTTAGGTGGGGGTGGTACATGTCTTTAATCCCAGCACTTGGGAGACAGAGACAGGCAGGTCTCTGAGTTTGAGACCAGCCTGGTCTACAGTGAGTTCCAGGACAGCCAGGGTTCTGTAGGGTCTGGTAAGCCAGTAAGCAGTGTACCACCTCCATAGTCTGCTTCAGTTCCTGACTTGAGTTCTTGTCTTGGCTTCCCCTCATGGTAGACTATAAAAACTGTAAGCAGAAATAAAGCCTTTTCCCATATTGCTTTTGGTCATGGTTTTTTATCACAGTAATAGAAAGCAAACTAGATTCTAAGCATAGTGTCCTTCCCAAAGGCTCATCCAAAGCCTGTTTCACAGCTGAAGAGGAGACAGCCGTTCAGAGTAGGATAGAACCTGTCACAACAGGAAGTTCTTTGCCTCTCACTATCCCCTCCACCCTACATCAGTGACCCCAGGCCCTGGGCCCTCTGAGCTCTGCTCCCAGAAGCCTAATCCTCTAGAGGTAGAGGGCCTCGCTCCCCACTATACCAAGCTCTCAGGTTCCTGTTTGCTCTCTGGCAACAGCTGGGAAAGATGGTCTCACCTTGAGCAAACAGTGTGGGGAAGCACAAGGAAACTTGTGGAAGGCAGTGCCCAGCAGGGCTGACAGACTCCCAGGCCTGCCTCAACCCCCACTAAGGCCCTCCAGGTCTCCCAAGCATTTCAGGGAGGATCCTTTGATCTCTCTGGCAGCCCCGTGCCCACTGCTCACAGTTGAAGAAACAGCTTCAGAAAGGGTGAGCGGCCTCATGGAGCAGCGATGCTATTATCACCCAGCTTCTGGGTGCGTTGGCTCTGACTGCAATTTTGCTTCTCATGATGACCTGGCAGGGCAGAGTTGAGTGATGTCACAGGCAGGCCTAACAGGTTGGGGCGGCATTAATATATACAATTTTTTAAAGTTTTTCTGTGTCAAAAATAAATTCAATTTGCAGAGTTCTGTGGTGCACACCTTTAGTCCAAGCACCCTGGAATAGGTGGATCTCTGAGTTTGAGGTCAGTCTAGTTTATCTACTCAGGTTCAGGTCAGCCAGGACTGTATAGTGAGACCCTTTCTCAAAAAAAGGAAAATAAAAATTGAATTTAAAACAATAATCTGAGAACCTGGGAAGGTGGTTCTGTTTATGAAAGAACTTGCTGTGTGAACATGAGGACCCAGAGACACATGGATCCTAAGAGCCCGGCCAGTCTAGCAGCACTGGAAAGCTTCAGTTTCACTGAGGTGCCCTATCCCAAGGGAATGAGGCAGAGAATGAGAGAGGACGGTTCGGGATGTCCCTGGAGAGAGAGGCTTCTTGGAAAGGGCTCTTGCTGCTGCTCTCCTCAGTGTTTTACCTGGTGGTGCCTGCAGTCCAGGACTGCTGATCAGTAAAGGCTTGTATGAGAAACCTGCCCCGTTCTTGCCTGCTGTTGCACCTAACATTTCAAAGGAAACATTCCAATCCTCAGTAAACCAGTTCCCAAGCAGAGATGAGAATTAAATCTGACAACGTAGAATTTGTTGCCCGTTCACCGTTGAGCCCTGTTGGGTCCCCAACCCAAAGCATTCCTCCACCATCCTCCCCTTCCCTAGCTCCCCATAAGCGGAGGGAGAAAGGCAGCTTTGCTTTCAGCCCAGGAAATAAATGCTGGCTTACCCAGTTGTTAGGGTTATACACTAGATTTCTTTGAAGTGAACAGAAAGTAGGGATAAGACTTTCTCATTCCCTTTTCCCCTCCCTCCATTCTCCACCACCCCCATCCCCATCCCCACCCCCACCCCTACTGTGTTTCTCTGGGGCTGGAGAGATGGCTCAGCACCTAAACGCACCACAGGCTCTTCTTCCAGAGGGCCAGGGTTCAATTCCCAGCACCATACGGTGGCTGACATCCTCTTGTATACCAGCACTGGTGGGTCCAATTACCCCTTCTGGTTTTGTGGGCAGCAGGCATGCATGTGGTACGCAGACATACATGCAGACAGGATACCCATACATGTAATATTAAAACAACAACAAATGATTTCCTTTGTTTTCATATGAACTTGGGTCCATCAGGAAACAAGGAGAGGTTTGTTCTTCTGGCTACACACTCCATTTCCCCACTGCCCTACAGTACAGGAAGGAAAGTACTAGACACTTGCCAAGCCCCCTTGCTGAGGGTACTTGTGAGCCTTGCAGGTAGCGGCTAGGAGGACATCCATGCCTCCTCCTGCTCAGGGCAGTTCCCTGAAAATCAGAGGTCTCCCTCCTCTGGGCTGCTTGCCAGAGGGCTGCAGCATTTCTGTATTCACAACTTGTTTTTAATTTTTAAATTTTTGAGACAAGGTCTCATTCTATCACTCTGGCTGGCCTGGAACTTGCTATGCAAACCAGGCTGGCCTCTGACAAAATTCATACATGTGTTTTCCAAGTGCCCTATGGGATCAAAGCCACTCCCTGTTTTAAATTAAATGAATTTTTGTACATCTGCATGGTACATGTGTGTGTGTGCACATTTGCATGTGTATGTTTTCGCATGCCTGTGCACGTGTGCGTGGGCATGTGCATTTCTGTGTGCGTGTGTAAGCCAGAGGTCTATGTTGGAAATCTTCCTTAATCTCTTACTCATTTGTGTTACACATTGTGCGTGTGTTAGCATGTCAAAGGATAAACTCAAGCCTTACTTGAGACGGTCTCTCTTTTTGTTCATTACTGCATATGCCAGGCTAGTTAGCCCAAGAGCTTTAGGCAATCCTGTCAACCCTTCCATTCCTTCTAGAACATAACGGGATTACAGACGAGTGCTGTTGTGTCCAGCTTTTAGGTGTGCACCGGCAATCCGAAGTCAGGTCATCAGAAACCCTGTCTTTAAAAAATAAAATATACTTGGGGACATTAAGATGGCTGAGAAGGTAAATAAAGGCACTTGCCACCAACCCTGAAACCTTTGTTTAATCTCTGTAACCTATGAAAGGGCCAAAGAGAACTGACTCCATATGGTTGTTCTCTGGCCTTTACACCCGCTGCCCACCCTCATCATATACACACAATGATAATAATAAATGCATTTTTTAATTGTACATTTTAATGCCGCCCCAACCTGTTAAGCCTGCCTGTGACATCACTCCACTCTGCCCTGCCAGGTCATCATGAGAAGCAAAATTGCAGTCAGAGCCAACGCACCCAGAAGCTGGGTGATAATAGCATCGCTGCTCCATGAGGCCGCTCACCCTTTCTGAAGCTGTTTCTTCAACTGTGAGCAGTGGGCACGGGGCTGCCAGAGAGATCAAAGGATCCTCCCTGAAATGCTTGGGAGACCTGGAGGGCCTTAGTGGGGGTTGAGGCAGGCCTGGGAGTCTGTCAGCCCTGCTGGGCACTGCCTTCCACAAGTTTCCTTGTGCTTCCCCACACTGTTTGCTCAAGGTGAGACCATCTTTCCCAGCTGTTGCCAGAGAGCAAACAGGAACCTGAGAGCTTGGTGTAGTGGGGAGCGAGGCCCTCCTGCCTCTAGAGGATTAGGCTTCTGGGAGTAGAGCTCAGAGGGCCCAGGGCCTGGGGTCACTGATGTAGGGTGGAGGGGATAGTGAGAGGCAAAGAACTTCCTGTTGTGACAGGTTCTGTCCTACTCTGAACGGCTGTCTCCTCTTCAGCTGTGAAACAGGCTTTGGATGAGCCTTTGGGATCTTAGAACGAATTAGAACTGGCTTGGTAACTCATCTATCTGACGAAAATACAAAGTACAGAGCCAAGGAAATGGCTCCGTGGTAAAATGTCTGCTCCGTTCGCACGAGGACCTGTGCTGGGATCCACAGCCTCCACGTGGGAAGGTCTGTGTGTGGCGGCGGCCTCCTGTAACCACAATGCTGGACTTGTAAGAATAGATGGTCCTCCTGCTGACCAGCCAGTCTAGCAGAGCAGTGAGCTCTAAGGTCAGGAAGAGCCCCTGTCTCAAAAATTACATGGAGAGTGCCTGCCATGGCGGTACCCATCTTTAATCCCAGTACTTGGGATGCAGAAGCAGGCAGAGCTCTGTGAGTTTGAGGCCGTTCTTGCCCTCATAGTTGAGTCCTAGGCTACCCAGGGCTGCCTAGTGGGTCACACTTTCTCAAAACAGCCACAACAGAGAAGCAGCTAGAGAATGATCGGGGATGCCTCTGCCCTCCCCGTGCAGGCGTTTCGCATGGTCTCTCTCTCTCTCACACACACACACACACACATCAATCAATATGACTTAAGTCCCTGCTCCCATTTTTCTTTTATTTTCTTGTGGGGGGTTGGTTTTTCTTGACAGGATTTCTCTGTGCGGTAGCAACAGCTCTAGCTATCTGTCCTGAAACTCGATTTATAGAGTGGGCGGGCCTCAAACTCTCAGAGATCCACTTGCTTCTTCCTCCCGAGTATTGGGATTAAAGGCTTGAGCCACCATGCCTAGTTTCTGTTCCCATTTTTAAATGGTAAGAAAGATTTTGGAATACTACAAGTTTCAGGACACACTGAACTACACAACGAGACTGTCTCAGAGGAAGAGGGAAGAGAGAGAGAGAGAGAGGAAAATAAAGCAAATCACTTATTGTCTCAGTTTACATGGGCCAGGAATTCCAGAGCATGGTGCCTGAGCCATCGCAGCTCAGGGCCTGTGGTGAGGTTGCTCTCAGATATCGGCTGAAGGCTTAGCCAATGCCCCAGGCTCCATCTCCAAGGACTCCAACTGGTGAGCTGGGGCTGGTGATTGCCAGAGCCAGGGTTCCTCCCCATAGGCCCAGTTTAGAGTCTTTGCAACAGTGAGCCAACCTCCGGAAAATTCGTGTCTAGATAAAACTGACACGCCTTTTCTGTGACCAGCCTCAGAAGCAACACACCGTCATTTCTGTGGTCTTCCTGGTACCCTCTGATAGCCCTAGTCAGCGGGGGTAGAGACACCAGGTCACAAATACAAAGAGGCAAGGACCACATGGATGAGCTTTGAGGCTGGCTACTGCGGGCTGTTTGTCTTAATTGTCAGAGAGTAAAATTCTCCTGTTCTTTTTCTTCTGTGCATACAGATAGTTCTATGAATTTTCACATACATAGGTTTTCATAACCAACACCACAAACAGGTTACAGGGCAGTTCTGTTGCCTGAAAAAAAAAATAAACTTGCATTTCCTTTTGTAAGTGACACAGAACTCCCACCCCAACCTGGGCAAGTACAGAGCCGTCACTCTGGTTTCACTTTTCACATAAGCAGCATCCTGTAGTGGTAATCCTTTGAAATGTACTTCTTTTTTTTTTAACGTGAACATTTGCCTGCACCTACGTCTGTGTGCCATGAGCTGCATGCAGTACCCTTTAAAGCCACAAGAGGGGATCAGATCCTCCTGGAACTGGAGCTATAGATAGTTGTGAGTTACCACGGGGTGCTGGGAACCAAACCCAGGTCCTCTGTAAGAACTACAAATCTTCTAAGCTACTGAGCCATTGCTGCAGCTCGAAGCCTCACTTACAAAGAATGTCTTTTCAATTCATCAAAGCTGTCATGAGTACTAATAGTTCATTCCCTCTACCTCCCCCTGCCCCCACAGGATCTCACTATGTAGCTCTGGCTGCCCTTGAACTCACAGAGATCCATCTCCCTCTGCCTCCTGAGGTGGTAAGATTAAGGTGTGTATGCCCACATCCACCAGTTCATTCCTTTTCATCAGTGAATTGCATCCCATTGTACAGATGTATCAAGCTGTTTATTGATCCACCCACTAAGGTACTTGTTTCCAGTTTGGGGGAGTTGTGTGTGTGGCTGTGCCTTAGTCTATTTGGACTGCTTTACTGAAACATCATAGCTGAGGCTGGGGATTATAAGCAGCCTCAGTCAGGAATGATAGTGCCACCTTAGTGCCAGGGACATGGTTTAGGGATAGAGCCTTGTTTAGCATGTACCTTAGTCTGAATTTGAGCACTGCAAAAAACTCAGAAATTGGCACCCACTTTCAGCCCCCAGTCTTGAGATGGTCCACTCGTAGCCCTGGCAGACCTTGGACCCTCAGAGATCTCTTAACTCTGCCTCCGTAGTGTTGTGCTTAAAGGGGTGTGTCCCACTGCCTGAGGTCTTTTTTCTTTTTAATAACGTTTAAAATTAGGTTTTAATGTATGTATTTCTGTATGATAGTGTGCAAGTATGCCAGGGTTACACAAGAGTTGATTCTCTCATTTCACCAATCTTCCTCCTCCTCTTCTTTTAAAAAAAAATACATATGTGTCTGTGTGTGTGTGTGTATATATATATATATATATGTATATATATATATATAGGTTAGGCCATCATATATGGAGGTTGGCCTTAAATTCATTATGTTGCAAAGGATGGCCTTGAACTTCTGATTCTCCTGCCTTCACATCACACTGCTAAGATTATAAATGTGTGCCACCACATCTAGTTTATGTGGTGCTGGGGATAAATGTAAGGCTTAGTGCAGGCAAGGTAAGCACTCTACCAACTGAGCGATATCCCTAGCTCCAGGAGGAATCTCAATATCAGCATGCAAGTTAGGGGTCATTGAAGAGATCCCTTGAGGGCTGGCAGGACCAAAGGTCCTGAGTTCATTTCCCAGCAACCACATGGTGGCTCGAAACCATCTATAATGAGATCTGGTGCCCTCTTCTGGTGATCAGGCACACATGCAGGAAGAACACCATATAAATAAATAAATCAGAAGAAGAAGAAGAAGAAGAAGAAGAAGAAGAAGAAGAAGAAGAAGAAGAAGAAGAAGAAGAAGAAGAAGAAAAGAAGAAGTAGTAGTAGTCACTTGAAAGGGACCATTGGTTCCAAACCCCTTTCTCTTTCTCATGCTTGCCTCCTGGACACATGTGCAGTTTTACTCTACCATGAGGTCTTGCCACGATGTGTTCCCTCAGCCCAGATTCTAAAAGCAATAGATCCAGCCAGTTACAGACCAGGACTTCTAAACTGTGATCCAAAACAAACTGTTTGTCTGCATAAATTGGCTTCTCTTCGGTATCAGTTACAGTAATGAAATGTTGCCCAGTACAGTTTAGCAAGTCTGAAGTGAAGGGTACCGGTTTGGGCCAGGGTAAGGGCCAAGTGCTGTGAGGGCTAAAGCCACAGAAGCTAGTAGCAGGGGCCAAGGTTTAAAGGTAGATACTAAGCTCTGATTTCTGTAGGTTGAAGAAAAATAGGGCTGAGGACATAGCTCAGGTAATAAAGTGCCTACCTGCTTCACAAGCACATGAGAATCTGAGTTCAGATCCTCAGACCCCATGAGAAGGATGGGTATCAGGCCAGGGAGAGGCCTCTGTGAATAAAGGACCTGCCGGCAAGATTGGGTTTGATTCCCTGGGACACACATGGTAGAAGGAGAGAATTGATGCTTATAAGTTGACCTCTGACCTCCACATATACTATGGCATGCACACACACACACCTCTTGCATACACATACATACACAGACAAAATAAGTAGATATGACTTCTCTAAACTGTTACATTCCTTTTTAAAGATTTATTTATTATGTACACAATATTCTGTCTGTATGTACGCCTGCACACCAGCAGAGGGCATCAGATCTTACTATAGATGGTTGTGAGCCACCATGTGGTTGCTGGGAATTGAACTCAGGACCTCTAGGAAGAGTAGCCAGTGCTCTTAATCTCTGAGCCGTTGCTCCAGCCCAGTAAACATGATGTTTAAGAGCTGAAAGGCTGGGCATGACAGTTCATGTCTGTAACCCCAGCCTTAGCTGGTGCAGGGGCAATGGGGGAGTAGGGGAGGAGAGAAGGGGATACACGGATCCTCTCAGCTCAGTCTAGACAAACTGTTGAACTTCACAGTGAGGGAGAGATTTTTGTCTCCCCAAAACTGTTGCGCTGTTGAGGAAAGACACCTGATGTCTGACTTGGTCCTCCACACGCATACATACACATGAACACACACATACACATGCATGTGCACAGAAAGGAAAAGGGCAAGTGCTATTTTCCACAAGGCTGTGAAGAGGGGCCACCCCCACCCCCACGTGGGAGACAGGATGTGGGGATACAAGGGAGTGGTGAGAGCTGGCAGGGAAAAGTGGCATCTGTGGGGACGGAGGAGCATGTGTTCACAGCCACCCCACTTCTCCCGGGAGAGCTGTGAGAGTGGCCGGAGCCATGTGTACCTTAGTTCCCAGGTTGCCATTTCCTAAGAGCTCGCTGCGTGGGAGACGGGAGAGGATGGCTGTGGGTTCAGGCACAGGCATGACAAGAGCCCCAGCTGCACGCCTGTTTTGGACCATGTGCTTTGTGTATTACTACAAATAACCTGGCCCCATCTCAGCAGGGATGGCCTGTGAGGGTAAGGGATCTGGAATCAACCTTGCTGGGTGCTTCTAGCTCTGTTTGTTTCATTTAGTGTGTGTTTGGGCAGCATTGTTTGTTTTTTATTTTATCGGTTAGTAGTCAAAAGGTTGACCAGGGTTGCACCCGCTGAAAGACTTGCTGATCCCAGGAGATCTACTTTCAGGATGCTGGCAAGTGACTGGAAGTCTCAGTTCTGCAGAGGCTGTATGTATGCTTCATGTGGGCCCCTCCACAGAGCTGTTCCCAGTACAGTGGCTAGCCTTTCCCAGATCAGAGGGTCTGAGATACAAGACACCAACATGGAAGCTGAAATAGCTTTCCTAATGGAATCTCACAAGTGGCTCATAACCACATTCCCACCATATTGTATTGGTCACACAGGTCATTCCTGGTTCAGTGTAGGAAAGGACCATGCAAGGGCTTATTTACTAGCAGATGGCGATCACTGAGGACTACCTTGGAGGCTGGTTACCACGACATCATGCTGTGTTTCCAACTTCAAGTTACTTTGTAAACTTAAATAGATCACTGAGACACTCATAGGGAACAAGGACATGCTACCTGTTACCTTCTTCCTGCATGTACACATGTGTATGATGTGCACATGTGTGCGTGTTTGCCTGTTTGTGGTCATGTGTGTGCAGTTGTGCCTGAAGTTGACATTGGCCTTCTCAATCCCTTTACACCTTATGTATTGATTCAGGGTCTCTTGCTTAGCTCAGAGTTCACCAGTTAGTCTAGTTTGGCTAGCCAGCGTGTTCTGGCTTCTCATGTCCATCTACACTGAGATTACAGATTTGCGGTCAAGGCTGCCAGCTTTTATGTGAGTACTGGGGTCCAAACGCAGCAATGCTTTTCCCACTGAGTCTCCTCTGTAGCCTTCCACTTTAATTTTTGAGATAGCCTCTCACTGAATGTGGAGCCACTGCCTCAGCTCCAGACTTCAGCTGGACACTGCTGTGCCCGGCTTTTAAATGGATGCTGAGGTACCAACTGAGGATCTCAATGCAAGTCTTAAAGTTTTGCAGGAAGCACTTTGCCAATTAAGCCATGTCTCCAGTACTGGGATAAGAAGGAAAAAAGAAGGAAGGAAGGAAGGGAGGGAGGGAGGAGAGAGAGAGAGAGAAAGAAAAAGAAAGAAAGAAAGAAAGAAAGAAAGAAAGAAAGAAAGAAAGAAAGAAAGAAAGAAAGAATACTGCCACAGATACAGACTTTAAAAAAATCCATTTTAGGGGCTGGAGAGATGGCTCAGCAGTTAAGCGCACTGGCTACTCTTTCAGGGGACCTGGGTTCAATTCCCAGCACCTAAATGGCAGCTCATAACTGTTTGTAACTCCAGTTTCATTCATGGAACCTGACAAAACACCAATGCCATAAAATAAAAATAAATAAGTTTTTTTTAAAAATCCATTTTAAAGTTCAGGTGTGGCATCATACACCTTTAATCCCACCACCAGAGGCAGGGAGATCTCTGTGAGTTCAAGGCCAGCCTGGCCTAGTTATTGAGTTCCAGAACAGCTTGGGCTCTGTAGAGTGACCCTGCCGCAAAACAAAGCAGAATCCATTTAAAGTGGTGGTTCTCAGCTGTGGGTGGAGACCCGCTGAGGGGGTTGACAGACCTTTTCACAGGGGTCACCTAAGATCATAAGAAAACATAGATATTCATGTTGTAATTCATAATAGTAACAAAATTATAGTTATGAAGTAGCAACAAATAATTCTATGGCTGGGGGTCACCACAACATGAGGAACTATATTAAAGGGTCTCAGCTTTTGGAAGGCTGAGAGCTGCTGATTTAAAGAGTCAGGTGGATAAAACCCCAAGGCTTCTTTTTCTGAGACACAGCCCAGGTGCACACTCGCCCTGGCTGCTGAGCACTGGACTAAGCTTTTTTACCGATTCTCCTGGAGCTCAAATGTCGCAGGAAAACTGAGGCAGAAAGAACTTAGAATTCTTTTTTATTTCTTTTCAGCACGTGGAGCTATGCCCTTAAACAAGTAGTTAAAAAAGAGGTTTATTTGTTTCCCATACCTGGTCCCAAAAAAAGGATTTAAGGAAGTTTGTAAGAATTCACAGAGTAAACTCTTTAACAAATCAAGAAACAAAGGTGATGAGAAAGGAAAGGTTGAACTAGTAAGTTGAGACCAAAGGGGAAGTTAGCTATTGAAAATCTTCAGCCAAGCTTTGGTAAGTTTTTGCCAATGCATGCCTGGAAGGAATGATATGGATCTGAGTTGCTTCCCTAACTGGCTCTGTGAAAAGTTTGTTGTTGCTCTTGTTTGAAACTTTAACGCACGTGTATAATGTGTTTGGCTCAAATCTATTCCCACTCCCTCCCTTCCAACTCCCCTTTCGCCTCTTCCTCCTTTTCCCTCCAAATTTCATGGATTAAAAAACAAAACAAAAAAAAAAATCCACGGAGTCTATTTAGAGCTGCCAGGATGTTCCTGGGTGTAGAGACATTGACTGGGGCTCAGGCACCACCACTGGCGACTGCACCTTGAGGGAAACTGACTCTCCTCCCCCCAGTAGCCATCCTCTGCCAGCTAAGGCTCCTCAGCTGTGGGTGGGAGTTTGTAGACCTCACCCCATTCACACCAGAACTCTGGCTGCCTTGATCTCTCGAGGGTCTTCTGCAGTTACAGCCTTTGTGAGTTCTTATGTGAAACGTCCCCGGGAAGGACTGATTTCACAAGGCTCCTCTGGCTTTTACAATTCTTCCTGCCACTGTTCCTCAATGATCCCGGAGCTTGGAGAGGAGAGAGTGTGGTACAGATATCCCATTTAGTGCTGGGTAGTCCATACTCCCTTATTCGCTGCATTCTGACCAGTTATGAGTCTCCACTGCAAAAACAAGCTTCTCTCATGAGGATTTAGAGCGTCACTAGGTCTTAAAGGTAGTTTGAAATTGTGTCCATTTAACAAAATAATAGTATGTTCTCCCTTAGTGCCTATGACCTAACCACCCATGAGTTCTTGTTCCATTAGACAGTAGTATTCATGAGTTCCTTTTCTTTCTGGTGTGTGTGTGTGTGTGTGACAGAGAGAGAGAGATGGGGAGTATCTTATTAGCTGACCTGAAACTCATCATATAGACCAGGCTAGCCTTGAATTCACCGAGACCCGTCTTCCTTGGCCTCCCAACTGCTGGGATTAAAGACACACGTTACCACATCTGGCCTTGGTTTTCCAAACCGAACGAACATTCATGGCACTACTGCACCAATGGACACATCTCTCCAAGCTGGTTGTTGTAACTTACACAGTTCACAGCTTCACAGATGGCTAAGACTGTTATTTTTCTCTCCAGCAGACTGTGTAGCACCTTTGGGTACTATGAAACTTCTAGGTTAGTACCAGCATGATTTCTCCATGTCCTGTGACACAAGTACGTAGTATCTTTAGCAATAAGGTCTGAACTATCAAATTCTGAATGGTAAACAAGAGCAATGGCTTAGACGCAGGGGCGGGGGGATGGTGGTTCTATGGCACCTCCCTGGTCAACAAATCAAAGAGGGTAATCCTCGCCCCACACTGGTCTTGTTTGTTCAATAGCCTTAGGCATCTGGGGCCATTATGCCTACTCACCAGAATAGGGTAACGTTACCCAAACCCTTTTTACGTGTATATATGTACATACATACACATACAGGAAACGTAATCATCAAATCAACCTTGAACTTTCAAGTCACCTGCCCAGGACTCTGGCGCAAGGTTTGGAGTGTGTGCCATCCCCACACCTGGTACTTTTGTGTTGTTTTATTTATTTTAGAAACTGCTCTTCTAATTGTGTGTGGGGGCGGGGGACGGGAGGATGTGTGATGTATGTGCACATGTATGTGTCGGGTGTGCAGGCCTGTGCATGTCCGCGGGGGGGGGGGGGCTGGAAGAGAGTATCATGTACCCTGTATCACTCTCTGTCCCAATCCTTTGGCGCAATCCTCCTGTCTGCTCCCCACAGCACTGGGGGTATAGCCTATCTCAAAAATCCTTTCTGGGCTGGTTGGTACATACGTGGGTGCTGGGAGCCAAACTCAAAGTCATCATGGCTTGCACGGTAAGCACTTTTAACCACTGAGCAGTTTCTTCAAGCCCCCATAACTTATGTTTCTAACATTTATTTCTTATGTGTGTGCACGTGGGCGCGGAAGCATATGTGTCATGGAATGTATGGGGAGGGAAGAGAACTTTGGGAGTTCTGTCCTGAGGCTTGAACTTAGGTTGTCAGTCTTGGTGGCAAACCTGATGAACTCATTATGCTGGCCCTGATGTATGTCTCCTTCTTTCTTTCTTCCTTCCTTCCTTCCTTCCTTCCTTCCTTCCTTCCTTCCTTCCTTTCTTTCTTTCTTTCTTTCTTTCTTTCTTTCTTTCTTTCTTTCTTTCTTTCTTTCTTTCTTTCCCCGAGACAGAGTTTCTCTGTGTAGCCTTGGCTGTCCTGGACTTGCTTGGTAGACCAGGCTAGCCTTAAACTCACATTGATCGTCCTCCCTCTGCCTCCTGAGTGCTGGGATTACAGGCATGTGCCACCACGCCCAGCTTGTTTTCTTTTTGACAGAGAGTCTTACTATGAAGGCTTGGCTGGCCTTGACCTCGCAGAGTTCCACCTGCCATCCTCTTGAGTGCTGCAGTTAAACCTTCTGATTTATGTTTTTAATAGGTGTCTTTGTGCACTGCTGCAGGCTGGACACTGTGCTGCAGAAGGTGCACGTACAAGAGACAAAGTCCATTCCTGGGAACTAGGTACAAACCCTGGTTTGGCTACCTGGGTTCTGCGACTCCTGGCTCTGATAGTGATACCATTACTCTCACCACCCCTGGTCATTTACTGTGCCTTACATATAGGGAAGTGTTTCATGCTTATTATCCCTTTAGCAAATCCTCACCAGAACCCTTTAAAAAAGCCACAAGAGGAATGAGGGCCAGGGGCTGGGTAGAGCCTCTCTAAGAAGTTGTGTGTTACAGCCCAGCACTGGGGGTGGGAGCAGGAGAAGGAGTGGAGGTGGGGTGGGAGTAGGAGTGGAGGGGGGAGCAGAGGTGGAGGGGAGAGAGAAATGAGGTCTAGAAAGGTGAACTCACTTGATCAAGGTCACATAGCTGTTAAGTGCTTGAGGAGGAAGCAATTACCATCCAGCTCTTGCCTGGCTTGCTTCAAAAGAACATCAGAGATGTGAATTTAGAAGCCATTAGCTCCATTCCCAGTCTCCTGAGCCTCTCTCAGGTCATACAATCTCATCCATGCTGAACCTGGGCACCTAGCCAAGTGACAACCATCAAGCATTTCTCATATACTTGGCCTCCATCCAAGCTCAAAGTTTTATTTCCTCTTGAAAGGGGCTCAGGGGTGCCACCTCCCTACCACCCAGCAAATAATTTCTATTCCTTTACAGGCCTTTTACACAACCCCCCTTCCAGAGCATCAAATTTCAAAGAACACTGAGCCCTCTGACCTGCAGGGCTCCTCACATTGGCAATTGCTGCTTCCCTAGCACGCCGTGGGCCTACCTATCTAGTAAAGTTTTGTTTTGCCTTTTCCTCCAGGTGGAATTCAGGGCCCTATGCATGCTTATCGAGTGCTACACACCCACTCTGTAGTTCAAGTTAGACTTGGACCCTTAACCCCCTGCTTCTGCCACCTCCCAAGGACTGGGATGAGAGGCATGTCATGCCATATCTGGCTCCACATTTTATTTAACCTTCATGACAAACCTGGACAGTGTCAAATGCATATTTTATAGGTGAGAAACTGAGTCCTAAATTGATGAGTGACTGCCAGGTGTAGGGGTGCATACCTTTAATCCCAGCACTTGGGAGGCAGAGCTGGATCCCTGTGAGCCGGAGGCTAGCATGGTCTACAAAGTGAGTTCTAGGACAGGCAGGTCTACACACAGAGAAACACTGTCTCAAAAAACAAAACAAAACCAAAAACAAAACAACAACAAAGCAAAAAACCAAAACAATACAAAAAAAAATCCCCCAAAACAAAACAGGAAACCAAGCAAGGCAAAAAAAAAAAAAAAAAAAAAAAAAAAAAGAGAGATGAGTGACTTGCCTTGGGTCACCTGCTAGATGAAAGAAGGAACTGGAATTCAGGCTCCAAATGACTATACCTGCAATCTCTGTTGGCTTTTGGAACTGTCCTGTGCAGTATGATAGCCAGTAGCCACAGGTGACAACTCAAACACAAATTAATTAAAACTAAATAAACATTACTTGGTTCCTCAGTATCCCTTGTGTCATTTTGGAAGCTGAGTGGCTACATGTGGCTGGTGGCTGCCATATTGGATGGTGCCAATATACAGCATTTCCACCACAACTACAGATCTTTTGGACATCATTGTTCTAGAGCATCAGAGAAGAAAGGGAGCTTGGTGCTTTTGTCACGGCATGGGGAGCCAGGCAGTGCTATTGGTCTACTCTGTAGGAAGTTCATTACACATTCTCTCCGCAGGCAAGATCATAATAAAGGCCAGGGATGCCGGCACACACCTTGAGTCTCAGCACTTAGGAGACAGGTGCAGATGGATCTCTGTGAATCTGAGGACAGCCTGGTCTACATAGTGACCATATATAGGGAGACCCTGTCTCAAAATATAAAGCCAGCCATAGTGGGCTAGGGTAATAGCTCAGTGAGTCTGTTGTACAAGCAGGAGGCCCCGTGTTCAATCCTCAGCATCCAGATCAAAGACCTACAGAGAAGCCAGGTGCAGTGGCTCATACCTGTAATCTAGCACTGGGAGGCAGAGGCAGGTGTATCTCTGTGAGTTCAAGGCCAGCTTGATCTACAAAGTGAGCCCAGCACAGCCAAAGCTACACAGAGAAACCCTGTTTTGAAGAACCAACATAAATAAATAAATAAATAAATAAATAAATAAATAAATGAGAATATCCATGTAGGGGCCAGAGAGTTGGTTCAGTGGTCTTGCACAGGATCAAGGTTCAATTACTAGCATCCACATGGCAGCACGCAACCATCTGGAAATCCATTTGCAGTGGATCTGATGCCCTCCTCCGACCTCCTCAGGAACCTGACGCTCACATAGTCCACATAAGTACATGCAGGCAAATACATTGCCTTGGTCATGGGGTTTTGTCAGAGCAATAGAAAAATAATTACTACAGGGAGGTAGAGGCAGGTGGAGCTCTAGGAGTTAGTAGGTTAGCCTGGTCTACAGATCGAGTTCCAGAACAGCAAAGGCTGCACAGAGAAACACTGTCTCAGGGAGAACAAAACAAAGCAAAAGGCCTGGTCTGGGTGTAGGCTTGAAAGAGCTCAGGTGATAAGAGTTTACACCTAGTGTTCATGAGGTCCTGGGTTCCACCCCTGTGCCACATAAATGAGAGCTGATGCAACATGCCCGGGATATCAGAACTTAGGGAGAGGCAGGAGGATCAGAAGTTACAGGTTATTTTTGTTTTCATAGTGAATTTAAGGCCAGCCTGGAATGGGAGAGGAAAATTAAAAGAACTAATGAAAATGGGAGAGAAATTTGGCAATTATTAGCCCTAGAAAATACCAGAAGATATGGAAAAGATGAAGCATAAAAGCACATATATTACACTACCTGTTATTGCTTGTAAATAAGGTGTTTGTAACTAATTCAGGTAAGCTTTACTCTGAGTCAGTTTGGTAGCTGTCTTTTGTTGTTGCTGTTGCTTTAGTTTTTTGGAGACAGGGTTTCTTTGTGCAGCCGCAGCTCTCCTGGAACTTGCTCTATAGACCAGGCTGAATGAACTCAGAGATCCGCCCACAAGTGGGATTAAGGCACGTGCCACCATGCCTGGCTAGTTTGGCATCTTTTTATTACATTGTGTGTGAGTGTGTGCGCGCGCGCAGACGTCAGAGGACACCTTTAGTTCTTCTCTTCTGCCCGGCGGGTCCCTAAGATCTACCCCAAGCGGTCAAGCACTTTTACCCACCGAGCCATCAGAGGGAGCCTACAACCATGTGTACTTATTTTGATCCTGAGGAAGAGGGTCTCGCTGTTTAGTCCGGACTAGCCACGCACTTGCTCTGTATCTGAGGATGATTGTAAACTCTTCATCCTCCATTTCCCAAGTGCTAGGACCGCAGGCGCGAGCCATCATGCTCAAACAAAGCTTTTTGATTTGATGGTAAGAGTAGCGGGACTCCAAAGGCGCTATGCAGGGAGGGTGACCTGATGTGTTTAAAATTTAATATTCAGGCCATCTCGTCGAGAATGGACTGCCAAGGCAAAAAGTCTATTGACAGACAGTAGGAATTGCAGGCCAGGCCAACGATGACCTGGCCTTGCTTGTGGCTCTAGACGCCAGAGAAATGCAGGAATATTTGAAAGGCAGACTGAGGGACGTGGTGACCGAAAGGAAGTGACAGGCAGGGCAGAGTCGAGGATTTTCTTAAGGATTTGTCTTCATCCCTGGGTGGCCCTAATTAGGAACCACTCAATGCTAATCTGAGACCCAGATCAGAGAACTGACAGGAAAGAGCTTTCGGAAGCGGAGGATGAAATCGCGTAGTGCGACCAAGGTACGGCGTTCCGTTTCACAGATGGAGAAACTGAGGCACGCGAGACTAGCGCATGGAGTCTGGGCCCCTAGGTAGGTCTGGGTGTCGGCGTGCGCAGAGAACCTAAAAAGCGCCTCTGCTCACCGGGTCCCGCCCCTCGGCGGCTGTTCGCTCCCGAGGCCCAATAAAGTTATTGAAATTGAAGCGGTTGCTAAGGAAGTGGGTCGCCGAGCCGAGTTGCTAAGGAAGTGAGCGGCCGCGTTCTCTCCCCATCCGGGGCAGCGGGGAATGGCTGAGCCCGGGGTTCGCCGCCGCCGCCCGCTCTCGGCTGCGGCCGCAGGTGAGTTCGGGATGCGGGGTCCCCGCGGGGCGCCCAGCGTTGTCCCTGCGTCGCTGCTCCACGAGGGGCAGCATCCTCTGCCCGGCCTCTGTGGTATCTCTTCCACCCGGCTCCTTCACGGGCGCGGCCGGCACGACCCCCTAAGTCTCGGCCGCCCCTGCTTGGTCCTCACGGCCGGTTTGGGGCCGTAGTCCCCAACCCTGGCTGCAAAGGCAGCCCAGGAAGCAAGTTCGTGAGGGCCGAGCCTCGGGGCCGTGCCTGGCTCGCTGTGTGACCTTGGACAAACCCCTTGCTCTCTCTGGCAGCAGCAGACCTGTCTGTCCAGTGGAGTCCTGACACTTGCTGAGGAGATGTGAACGTCAAAGGGCGCCAAGAGGGAAGAGGGAGGATGGCCAAGGGTACTCTACGTGGGGTCCAAGAGTCCTTTTGAAGTCTGAGTGCTTGAGTTTGAGGCTGCATCGCGTGGCGTTTGAGTCTTCTGCTCATCTATAAAGTGGGATAATGGACAGCCGCGGAAGCAATTGGGGCAGGGCGTCTGAAGTAGCTTGGCTTTCTTTTAAATAACATGTTAATTGCACATAATAACGGGTTTCATTATGTGTTTCATTCGTGTGTATAATGTATTTTGTTTGTGTCCCCCTCCCACTGACCCAGTCCCCTCCTTTTCTATCCCTTCTAGTTCCATGCCGCTAGCAAGAACTTGGTGATGGGTTCTTTTCAGGAGCATGGTGGTTTACCAATAGCTACACTACAGAAAAAAATGCCTCTTACCCCTCGGTCACTATTTACTCGAGTGGAGTGTGGGGGGCGACACACCTCAGGAATGGGCGGGGTCTTGTGAGCCCCTCCCCCTAGGAACCGTTAACTGCCTATAAATCCTCGCGTAGGGGTGGGTCCTTGTGAGCCCCTCCCCCGCCACAAAACACGTGGTTAGTGCTTAACACATTATGGTGAGGTATTTGAGGTATTTGGAATGGGTGGAGCCTTCCAGGATGGGGAAGATGACTTGGGACCAGAAGGGCTTAGGTGTGCGTTGCTTGCCAGCTCATTTAGGTATTCCTGCCACCCTGGTCATCCCCCATCCACAGTTTCCCTTCGTGTTCTGCTCAGGGGATGGGAGTTGTTGACCTCCCAAGGCGCTACGAGGAAGAAACCCAGAGACCAGGTTTTGTAGATGGTGGGAGTCATGGTTTCGTTCTGTGCTTGTGCCTTGTCCATCACCCAGTATGTTTATAACAAGAATAGGGGTGTATTTATCTCTTTCGGGAAGTGCTTAGAGCAGCAGGGATCACCTACAACTTGATGATTAAGAAGTTTTTTTGAGGCGTATTATCTCATTTAAACTTCATAGACTTTGTCAGGCAGCTGGTGATGTCACCTGACTTGTAGATGAGGAGCCTGTGCCTAAGAATCTGAGGTTTGCAGTGTGATGGAGCTGGACATACATTTTATTCCCTGTTCCCAGATGTCTCTGCTTTCTCAACAGTAACTGCTAGAAGGCCACAAGGGTATTTGGGTTGCTTCTAATTGCTTTGGCTAGAGGTGGTTCTCCCAATGGCATGGAAACAAGATCTCAGAAAAAGCTTTGTTTGTTTTAGTTTGTTACTAGCAGATATTCCTTTTATCTAATAAATTTCATTGACATTTAACAATACTTATCATTACTGCAGTTTGTGTGTGTGTGAGTGCCAGCGTGTGCTATGGTATGTGGAAGTGAGAAGTCAGCATTGTGGAGTTGATTCCTTCCACCTTTGGGTGGGTCCTGGGGATCTTACTTGATAAAATCAGGTTGTCAGGCCTGTGTGGCAAATGCTTTAACCTGCTGAGCCATCTCCCCTCCCCCACTGTAACTCTTCCATTCATGTATATAATTTGTTTTGATCATATTCACCCCTATTACCCATCACTCCTGCTGACCTCCTCTCTTTTTCCAAATAGTTCCCTCCTTCCAGATTTCCTCATTTCTTTGATGGCACAGCTAGTCTCATTGGGATTGCTTATAGGAGTGTAAGTGAGGAGTTATTTATAAGAGCACAAGCAATTCTAGCATTTCCACGACTGAAGGAAGTGCCTGTCCTTGAGCAGCCATTAACTGCCTATAGGTCCTTAGGGAGCACTGGGGCTTAGGAAGCCCTTCCCTCTCTGGGCTCAGTGTCATGTCCTTCAGCACAGGTAAGCATAGCTGCTGAGAGTTCATGGGGACACAGCCATGTCCTCCCCAAAGACAGCATTCCACAAATTCCACTCTCCTTCCTCTGCCTTGTAAATTCTTTCTGCTCCCTCTTCTGTGATGTTCTCTGAACCTTGGAGATGGTAATATGTCCCCATTGAAGCTGAACACTCAGCAGTCTCTTACTTTCAGCACCTTGGCCAGTTATGAGTCTCAGTAACCACTGCCCACTTGCAAAAGAAGCTTCTGTGAGCAAGGCTGACTCTGTCACTAATCTGTAGGCATAAACCGAAATGTTTAGAGAGGAGTTTGACAGATACATCATGTCCATTTAGCAGTACAACAACAGTGGCTGCCCCACCAGGGTCTATGTCTTCCCCAGACATGGGGTTTTGACCAGGTTGCAGTGCCAGAGGGGAATTCTTCTCTGTGGAGAAGACCTCAGATCCAAGCAGAAAGCTGTTGGCTGCCCTATAACAGGCATGCCACTATTACTATATTGAGCACATCTTGCTGGACAGGTCATTATTGTAGGATGAAGCATCCACAGCTAAGTGACACTGTTGATGATTCTTCCCTGGCAGGCTGCATAGCACTTTCAGCCCTATGAACACAGCCATCAGGGAAGCTTTCAGCTCGGTTTTAGCTTAGTTTTTCTGTGTCATGAAACTGAAGTTTGTGGTGTCTTTAGCAACAAGTTCTTTTGTTGTTGTTGGTTTGTTTGTTTGTTGTTGTTGTTGTTTTTGAGGCAGGGTTTCTCTGTGTAGACCAATAGGGTACCATTTACCAACAGTGCATGGTGAGGTAGCCTAACTCACATTTTCCTATAATAATGGCCTTTTGAGAAAAGCATCATTGAAATAGATAGCATTGAAAGTATGAATTCTCCCAAAATGCTAGAATGCTTAAAAGTGGCATTTTATATCTCTTGGTCCCTACTTTAGTGAGGGATTTTAGATAGCTGATACTAGCAGCGCCATCAGTGCTGTTTTAGTTAAGTACGTAGTTATGCTGCTGGGTTAAAATCTTGGTGAGCTACTTTCACTGTATGCTGCCCAGCAACTGCTTTACTGTTTGTGTCATAGCTTCTTCACCTACAGAGCAGATTACTCTGTTTTGTAGGGCTATTAGGAAGACTGACTTAAGCCTGATCCATGTGAACTGCCTGGCACATTTGGTAAATGTTGGCTGTCATTCTTTGAGTTTAACCTGGCATGGTACAACATTTCATACTCTGTTTGTGGTTGGTGAATAAGTGCAGTGTGTGGTCATAATTGTGGCATTATGTACATGTTGGTATTCTTGCAGGCTTTCTGGAGGAACCAGGATTTCCATGCCAGGATGGGCTGTAAAGAAAGAACTATGGGATGAGGAAGGTGTAGCTCACTCGGTAGAATGCTTGCCTACCATGCACGAACCCTGGATTTCACCTCTAGTGCCACATAGACACTGGCATGGTGGTGCATGTCTGTAATCCCAGAACCCAGGTGCTAAAGGCAGAAGGATGATAAGTTCAAGGCCACCCTGGCTATATATCAAGTTTGGGGTCAATCTGAGCCACATGAAGCCCCGTTTTTTGTTTCTTTGTTTTAAGGAGGAAACTGGTCTTCAGTAAATGTTTATTACATCTCTCTACCCCAGAGATGTACAGGCTGTTGGACCTCCATGACTTTCAAGGAACCCAGAGCACACTTTGCAAATAACTCCCATTCCGTGTTAGGGATTTACCAGGGCACTGTGCATGCCAGGCAAGCACTCTACTAACCAGCCCCAGCTCCAGCCTCTTGGGCTTTGTTTAAGGTCGCCTTGATGCTCTGGCCAGCTCAAGTGAGCTTGTTGCTTTAGCTTCCTGAGCAAATGAGACGGTAGGTGAATGTCAGCACACCTGACTAAATGGATTCATGTGTTTGTGCTGCCAGAGAAGAAAGCTGCTGCCGTCTTCTGCTGTGTCCTGAGCTTTCTGTTAGGCCCCCAGGGAGTGGGAGCCGGCCGGAGTGGTGGGAGTGGGGAGCCCCAGGCTGCTCCTCTGCCTCTTTCCTTCCTTGTTAGCTTTCCCTTCCCCCTTCTTTTTCTTTTCCTTTCTTGTCTTTCTTTGTTTCCATTTCTTCTTGTCTTTCCAGGGTCTTGTTATGTAGCCCAGGCTGGCCTTGCACCTGCTCTCCTCCTGCATGCCAGGTTCATATACACATTTCATCTATGCATCTTCAGGTCAGTGAGGAAGAGCCTTGTCTTATAGTTGACACACTGCTGTCTGTATGGATCTTGGTGGTTTTGAGTTCTGAAATGGGTCTTTATTTGGTCTTACTGGTACCCTTGAGGAAGGAGGTACAGATTAAGCTCTCCAGCGAACAGTGGGGGAACCTACACCGTGACACCTTCCTCTCAGAAGTGCAACGGGAACCATGGAAAACTTCTGAGAGGAAGGTGTCATGGTGTAGGTGTTTGTGTAGTTGTTGGTTTTTAATGTGTGTGCATGTTTTGCCTGCATGAATGCCTGCGCACCACTTTTGGCGTGCCTGGTGCCTACAGAGGCCAGAGGGGACTGTCACATCTCTTGGAACTGGATTTACAAAGGGTTGTGAGCCACCATGTGGGTTCTGGGACATATAGAAGAACACTTACGGAGTCATCACTCCAACCCCTAGTTGCTGTTTTAATTAGTTAACTTTTTGAGACAGGATCTCATGTAGCCGGGGCTAACCTTAAGCTCTCTATGTGGTCAGCTAAGGATGGACTCGGACTTCTTTTGTGTACGTCTGTGTAATGGGGTTATAGGTGTATGCCACCACAGCAGCTCACGTAGGGACTAAATTCAGAATCTCGAGTACGCTGAATAAGCCCTCTACTAATTGAGCCCATTCCTGGCCCCTAGCCTTTTGTTTTGTTTTTCAATCACTCGGAGGTGGACGGTGAGGCTCAGTGAAGTGTGCTCTTGTAGTGTGGTTATACCCTTTGTTCTGTCTCCAGGATGTGAAATCATTCTGGCCCTGTGGTCATGATTTGAGAGAGCTTTAAGTAGTAGCTAGAAGTCTAGGTAGGAGGTTAGTAGGATGGTGGCAGCCTTCTAGTGTGCTGGCAGGGGGAGGCCATGTTTTGGAGGTGGCCAGCAGGGTGGGATGATTAAGGATGGTTCCTAGGTTTTTGGCCTGAGCAGTTAGGTAGATGTTAGAGGTGTCATCTGCCTCTAAAGGGATTAAGAGGACTTCTTGGTGAGGTGCCCTGAGAGGAACAAATGAACTATTCCAAGAGGCCCATAGTGCAAACAGTACCTGAGGCCCTTGGAAAAGAACCCCCCAGCTTCTTCGGAAGGAAGACAGGCCAGAGGATCTGAGAGAGCTCCACTTTGGGCACCCAGAAGGCCTGATTTTTCCTAGGCTGGCTCTCTGCCAGTCTTTGGACAGTACGTGGGGACTCTGCTAGGGTCGCGCTCACCTGTCTCTGGCTGTTAGTGTTGCCAGCCTGACTTGGAGATCTTGGCTGATGGAGGTTGGAAGGAGCCTGGCCAGCTCTCGGGGAGAGCGTATACTCACTAGCACAGCTCACTTCCAGCACCTCAGATGGTCATGCTCTCCCTGCCAAAATGCCTCTTTCCTGGCTGCTGAATAGTAGGTCTCAAGGTTCAGAGCTTTTTAAACAGGAGAAGGTTTTGAAAAGCTGCTGTATTCTGCCAGAATTCCTAGAGGACTCTTGAAAGTAGTAGCTTGTCCAAGCAAGGGATCCAGGCCTCATTTCGCATGTCTCAGTAAAGACCTTTGTAAAGTTGGCATTCAGTGATACATATTTAGCATCATGGGACTTATGACCGCACTGTCTGCTACGGGTAGCTCTGCTGTTTATGGTACTCCTTCCTGGGCTCCTCATCAGCTGATTCTCACTCAGTGGTAGTCATGTGGAGTGTGGGTTGTCCCCAGTTTTCAGGTAAGGACATTGCGATCCTGAGAAGTCATTCCTGTTTGCGAGTGTATTAAGTAGCTGCTAAGTGTTGAAGTGGGTAGACTCTGTCTGTTCCAAGTGTGTTGTGCATGACAGAATTACTCTTGTTATTAGGTGCTTCTTAAAAAAAAAATCTTAAAAAAATCTGGGTCTGGATTTCACTATGATCCATAGGTCCATTCACTTAAGTGATTGCAAGTAAAACTAGGGTCTTCTTCCATTTCCTTCCAGTCAGGCCATAGTAGCCGAAAGCTGTACAGCCATGGCCAAGAAGAGCTACTGGAAGATCTGAGGGTGGAGACAACAAAACAGCTGGATGAATTGAGGGTGGCGCTGTTCAAACAGCTGGATGATCTGAAGGTGGCGCTGTCCCAGCTGTAGGTCGCTAAAATTAACTCTTGTCACCATCATCTGTATATCCAAGATCTGAGTTGTCAGATCCATCTCCCCAGTGTCATCTTCATTACCCAAACTCAGAGAGAAAACCCTGTAAGGGCAAGAAGTACAGCCCCTGACTTCTAAGGCCCTAGAAGACAAGAGCCATGCACACCCCTCCCACCCCCTTCACCATGCAGAGCTGAAGACAAAGCAGCAGCTGCAGAAGGAGTGGCTGTGCCTGCTCAAGGATGAAGGAGACAGTCAAGGCCTGAGGTCACCTCAACAGTAAAACACAAAGCTGACTTAAAAACAAACAGACAAACACCAAAACGAAACAAAAACCAATTCCTAGGACTTGGTAGTGATAACAGTAAGCTGACAGTATGTAGTAACCGCTATGGTTTGCTGAGCCAAGTGCTTGCAAGCCCTGCTTTCATTTGGTCCTCACAGCAATCTTGCACAGGAACTGTTCCTCCCAGTTCCCAGAAAGGGATGTAGAGACAGTAAGAGTCAGAAACATCTCCACATATGCTGATCTCAAGTCGACTCTCAGCATACAACTTGCTTTTCTCTAAAAAAGTTCTTTGTTTATGTGTGTGTGCGTGCGTGTGTGCACGTGTGCGTGTACATGGTATCTGTATTTATGGGCATGTGTGCCATGGTGAACCTGTGGAAGTCAGAGGACACTTTTTTGGAGTCATTTCTCTCCTTCCACCTTTATATGGGTTTCAGGGTCAAACACCATTAAGCACTGAACCATCCAACTGGCCCTCTCCTACCTCCCTCCCTCCCTTCTGTAGAACCCAGAGCCTCTTTGCATGTAAGCACATGTTCTACTACTGAGCTACATACATCCTTGGCCCCATCTATTTTACAGGTAAGCAGAGACCACAACATCCTTGAGGTTTATCAGAAGATTTTCTCGACCTTACTCAGGCAACTCATTTGAAATGCTAATAGGGGCCAGGTGCAGTGCACTTGGTTATAATCTGAGCATTCAGGAGGTAGAGGCAGAAGGGTCAGGAGTTTGGGGTTAAGGCTACACAACTCCTTTGAGGTCAGCAGGCATTATAAGAGACCTCTAACAAAGAAACAGACCAGAAAGCGACTTCAAAGGATGTTTGATTAGATGGGAAACTCCTTGGGCTGTTTTAGAGTAATGATGAGTCTCAGTGTTTGATGATTGAGGCTGCAGACAGCCCCAACTTTGGGTGAGGTAGGCTAGCCCTCATGCTTGGTAGTAGTCTAGTTGCAGGCCTCACACAGCTGAAGCTGGAGCCTCAAGGTCTCTTCTGAACCACTTAACCCTCAACTCACTCTTGGTCCTGCTGATTACATCTACATGGGAGCGAGGAGGGCCAGGGAGTCCAGTACCTGTAGAAAGCTTTTCAGCCAAGGCTGGTAGATGGCTTAGCGGATGCCTGATGACCTGAGTTCAAGTCCAAAGACACACATGGTGGGCAGAGAGAGCTACATCCTCCCAGTTGTCCTCCAGCCTCCCCAGATGCACTGTAGCGTTTACCTATGCACACACACACAATAGATCAACACAATATTAAAATAAAAAAGCTGTGGTGGTGCATACCTTTTAGCTCAGTACTCAAGGGGCTGAGGCAGGTGGATCTCTTGTGAGTTCAAGGCCATCCTGGTCACATAGTAAGTTTTAGGCCAGCCAGGGCTAAATGGTAAGGCCCTGTCTCAAGCTCATCCCCCCAAATTTAAAAATATGTAAAAAGATCAATTGGCCAACCCTATGGTATCACAGAAAATCTGGCAGGATTTTAGTAGAAATTCTGCCACTTATATTGGGACATGGGCAAAAAAGTCACCTGTCTGGTCCTCAGTGTCTATCTGTTTCTTTGTCTATGTTTATGTATGTATGTTCATAGGTGTATGCACAGACATATGACTGGGCCGTGAGGTAGACATTTTCTTCTCTTTTGGTTCCTCTATAGGCTTTCTTCCAGGTCTTCTGGATGGAAATTTCAGGGCACATTTCTTAGAATATGCAGTCAGTTCCTCTTGTCAGGACCACCCATCTGCAGTGCATCTTGAGATGGGGATGTTTAAGGATCATTTAATCCTGATGGCACATTGTGTCACCTCACTTTGTCACTTCATTGCAGACACTGAGCTCTTCACTGCTGGCAGATCTATCTTTAGTATACTGGTGTATGTAAATCATAATTTGCATTAGTGATCTCTCTTCCTCCCACTGGTGGTAATGGGGTGAGGTTGGTTTGTTTTTAAGGTTTGGGTGGGTGTTTACAGCACTTTCATTTGGTCCAGGCGCAAGAGAAAGATGACTGAGATTTGGGACATTAACTGGGGTTCTGCACAGCACCTTCAGCACTGGCGTCAGTGGGGCTGTGTGGGTTTTGTGTAGCAGACAAGCTGGGCAGAATAGGAGCTCCCAGTCTCTAGCAGCCATTGCTCAGTTGTGATTCAGGACCCTGAGCACAAAGCTCACTGGTAAGTTGTGGAACCTAAGTGTCAGCCCAGGACTGAGGTAACTGGGAGAAGGTGCTCTTCGGTTTTGCAAGGTGAGCAGTAAGGAATGGGAGCCGCTGTGAGAAAGTGTCTCCCCTAGTGAGAGACTCAGCAACCTTTTTAAAAAGGGAAGATTTTCCTGTTTAAGAAAATAAAAGTTGTGGGACAGTAATGGCACACGCCTTTAATCCCAGCTGTTGGGAGGCAGAGGCAGGCGAAACTCTGAATTTTTTTTTTTTTTTTTTTGAAACTCTGAATTTGAGGACAGCCTGGTCTACAGAGGAAGTTTCAGGACAGCCAGGGCTACACAGAGAAACATGTCTCAAAAAGAAAAGGAAGGAAAAGAAAGATTATTTCCATTGAAGAAAAATCAAGAAAATCATGTCCTGCGACCTAGAAATAGCCCATAACATGTTAACTGCCCATGTGCAAATGTGTTCCAAAGTGTATTTTCAAGATGTGCAGATCTTGCCTGCTGCCCCTCTTGTCCATAAGGATGTTTCCAGGGTTTAGAGACTATAAATAGTGCTAGTTGTGATGGCAATCCTCATGTGTTCTTTGCCCACATTTCTGGGTTTGTTTGTTTGTTGTTATGGTGTTGGGAACTGAAACTAGTGCCTCTTGCATACTGGCCCACTGATCTGAGTCCCCAGCCCACTTCTTACTTTTATTTTGAGACAGGGTCTCACCAAATTGCCCTTGAACTCTATCCGGCCTTAACTTTCCAACATTTTTGCCTCAGCTTCCCCAGGAGCTGAGTGTGCTACTGTAACTGGTAGTTAGTGTTTATATTTTCAGCCACAATTAAAATATTTAGGGAAAAGCCACCGGCCAGCCCTTCCCATTTTGGAAACCTCAAACACAGAAGGTAGAACTGTGACCCATCACCTCCAGCCTATGTCATCATTAGGCAGTCCCTTCATCTTCACCCAGCGCTTCTCAGCCTGTGAGTCACGGCCCCTATGGGGGTCAATGACCCTTTCACAGGGGTCACATATAAAAGATCCCACATATCAGATGTTTACATTTTGATTCATAACAGTAGTAAAGTTTCAGTTAGGAAGTAGCAATGAGATAATTGTATGGTTGGGGTCACCACAGCATGAGGAGCTGTATTAAAGGGTGACGGCCTTAGGAAGGATTTAAACAGTGCCTTAGCCCCATCTACTGTACCCTGGTTATTTTGAAACAAATTACAGGTCATAACTTTATAACTTTATCTGAAAATGCTCGTATCTTCAAACTTATTCTTAAAATAATTATTTTTATTTTATGTGTATGTGTGTGTGCTTGCATGCATGTATCACGTGCATACGCATGCCTATGGAGGCCAGACATTGTCAGACCTCCTGAAACTAGAGTTACTGGTGGTTATGAGCCACCTAATGTGGATGTTATGAACCAAATCTGGGTCTTGTGCAAGAGCAGCAAGTACTCTTAACTGCTGAGCTATCTCTCTAGTTCCTCTTTTTAAAAACATTTTGTTTTTATTTTAATATATATATAGTGTGTGTGTGTGTGTGTGTGTGTGTGCGCTGCAGGTGTGTGCAGGTATGGTCAGAGGACAACTTGTAGGGGTTGGATCAAGTTCAAGTTGTCAGGCTTTCAGGGCAAGTTCTTTATACCACCCAGCACCTCCCTGACCCGAGAAACTTCATATCTTTCCTAGAACAGTACATGGAATGAAAAGCTTTTGGAAGAGGCTTTTCCAGAGCAGTGGGGGTTCAGAGGATGATTCCAAATGTCAAGTGACATGGGGAATGGGGTGCGCTGTGAGTGAGAGGACAGATGGTATAGCCTGGAGAAGGGACAGGGCGGTGCCTTCTGTCAAAAAGGAATGTGTTCAACATTTTCTCCTCTAGGAGTGGCTCTTACCGGTTCCTTTTGCCTGTCCTCAAGGTCTATATCCAGAACAGTTGTGACAGCACTGTTGGTATTTAGCTGATGAAGCACTCAGGGCGATCTGTCCAGGGGTGTGTAGTGAGAAGAACTCTATTTGTATACTTCTGCCTGAGTTACTGTTTTTCATAAAGAAGTAGGGTGCTGGGTTGGGAAGCTGGCTAGGTTAATAAAGCACTTGTCATGCAGCCATGAGGACATGTGCTCTGGTCCAGAACCACATACGACCCTGGGCATGCTGGTGTAAGTGCTGCTAATTCCAGTGTTGGGGGTGTGCTGGCCAGCTAGTCTAGCAAATCAGTGAGATGCCTAGATTAAAAAAAAAAAAAAAAAAAAAAAAAGAATAAGATGGAGAAGTACCTGAGGAGACCTCTGGTTTTTATCCTACCCCACGCACCACCCCCTACACACACACACACACACACACACACACACACACACTAAGTAGGGAATAAACCAGGCATAGTGGTGCACACTTGTAATCTTAGCACTTAGAAAAAGAATGTGGGAAGGTCAGGAGTTCAAAGTCATCCTCAGGTACATAGCTTATGATACAGAGCTAGCTGGCCTAGACTACATGAAACTCTGCCTTTAAAAACAGGAGAAAGAAAGGTGAGTTGGATATGAATTGTATGAAATTTATGAGTATTTCACTATTAAATACAAAATGGTTTCTGCTCCACTTCCAAATAAATGCTTCTGTGATAGCAGTCTGGGTTCAGGGCAGGCAAGCATTGCTCATCTCATTGGGCCATGTGCTCTTTAAGTTTGTTCTCTGAGAATGTATCTGTCTTCAGATGCTCAAACCAAAGTCAATGTGCTTGTCTTGTTTTCCCACACAGAGAATGGCTTTATTGCTTCCTCTCACCTTGATTATAAAAAAAAAAAGCACAAACCCACCAAAAAGTCCAAAGAACAGAAAAACATACATATATACATACTTGTAAGCTCACTAACCAGAGAACAGTGTGGCTTCTGGTCCTGTTGCCCCACCCATGGGCACAGTTCTTCAGGGCATGCTTCTTACCAGCCTCACTTGACAGAAGAAATGATGACTTTGCTTTTTAGACAGGGTCTAAAGAGTAACACTGGCTGACCTGTCACTTCCTATTAGACCAGGCTAGCCTCAACCTCCCTGGGATCCACCTGCCTCTTCCTCTGCCTCTGCCTCTGCTGGGATCAAAGGTGTGTGTCAGCCCTTTTCATAGGATACTTAAGACAGCTATTGACCTCTAAAGCTCATGCTTTGATTTTTTTTAAGATTTATTTATTTTATGTATATGAGTACTCTGCATATATGCCTGTAGAAGAGGGCACCAGATCACATTATAGATGGTTGTGAGCCACCACGTGATTGCTGGGGATTGAACTCAGGACCCCTGGAAGAGCAGACAGTGCTCTTAACCACTGAGCCATCTTCCAGCCCCCATGCTTTGATTTTTTTTATTACTGTACACATTTTTTTTAGATTTATTTTTATGTGTTTGAAGGCTTTACCTACATGTATGTTTGTTTACCACGTGTATACTTGGTGCCTGCAGGGGTCAGAAGAGGGTGATGGATCCCCTGGAACTGGGGTTACTTATGGTTGTGAGCTGCTGTGGATGCTGGGAACTGACTTAGCTAATCTGCAAAAACAAGTGCTCTTAACTGCTGAGCCATTTCTCCAAAATCCTGCCTACACTTAAAATTTGTATTTGTATTTGTATTTGTATTTGTGAGTGTATGCCATTTATATTTAGTTGCCCAAAGAGGCCTCAAGAGGGGAGCCAGTCCCCTAAAGCTACAGTTACAGACATTGTAAGTTGTCATTTGGGTCTTGGGAACTGAACTTGGGTCCTCCACAAGAACAGGAAGTGCTCTTTACCCCTGAGGCCTCTCTGTAGGTCCCTAACTTAATTGTTTTAACTGTGTAATATATTAACATTATTAAAAAATGTTTTTGTTTCTGAGATAGGGACTCGTGTATCTTCTGTATCTTAGGCCAGCTTCAAACCCTGTATAACGGAGGATGACTTTGAATTCTTGACCTCCTTGCCGCCACCTCCCCAGTGCTGGCATTAGAGCTGTGTACCATGTCTTGGATTATTTGGTGCTGGGGGTCAAACCAGGCTTTCTTCTATGCTCAGCAAGCTTCTACCGACTGAGCTGCATCCCTAGTTCATGATTTTAAAAGGTTGACTACATAACATATCCCACATGATTTAAAATCCAATAGTATAAACGTGCACACATTGGAGTTCTCCTGCCCTTGACCCACAGCCCCCTGGCTCTTTTCAGGGGAAACCAGCCTTACCTGACAACCGTTATTGCTCTGACTCTTGTATCTCCCTCCTATGTTTGGAGGTTGGGTTTGTTGTTACTGTTGGTATTTTTGAGATAAGATCACCAGGTATAGTCCAGGCTGGCCTTCAACTCACCATCCTGTTGCCTCAGTCTCTTGGGTGTTTCAATTACAGGTGTATGATACTACACACTACACCTGGCTGTCCTCCACATATATTCTATTTACGCATGAGAAAATACAGAACTAGCCAGGTAATGGTGGTATACACCTTTAATCCCAGTACTTGTGGCAGAGGCAGGCGGATCTCTAAGTTTGAGGTCAAAACTACAGAGTGAGTTCTAGGATAGCCAAGGCTATACA
This sequence comes from Meriones unguiculatus, assembly GCF_030254825.1. Taxonomy (NCBI): domain Eukaryota; kingdom Metazoa; phylum Chordata; class Mammalia; order Rodentia; family Muridae; genus Meriones; species Meriones unguiculatus. The sequence goes on along the minus strand of NC_083352.1, from coordinate 125,635,961 downwards.
AAGAAACCCTGTATTGAAGAGAGAGAAAAGGAAGGAGAGAAAAACAGGGAGAGAGGGAGAGAGAGAATGCAGAACTATTCCCTCAATGCAAATACCATGTTCTTTTAAATATTCTGCAAGGTAGTGATATTTTTTAACTAGAGATGAATAAACTCTTTGTGTGTGTGTGTGTGTGTGTGTGTGTGTGTGTATACCTTTATTTTTCAACCAGTCTTACTACCTTATACTAGTCTCAAATCCCTGGGCCCTGGTGATCCTCCCATGTCACCTCCCTAGTGCTGCAGTCACAGATATGAGTCAATGGTGCCCATCTGGAAATCTTGTAACTCTCATTGTGATAATGTCATCTTGGGAACCAGGGTGAAAAACATAGTTGCCAACTAGTATGCTTCAGGATTTTGGAGTCCTGAGAGAGAAACTGATGCTCACCAGGTGAAGTCTGCACATAGAGGTAGCTTAGGCTGGCTGACAGCACTACTTTTCCCTCCCTGTGGTGCATATGCCCTATGGCACAGGCTGCATTTCAGGTATGCTGTCCTTGAATTCTGGGCTGGGCAGTTTGCAGGCAGTTTCCTGGGCCCTTAGAGGACCCGAGTTGCCGCGTATTGATTAGAGATGAATTAGTATGCACTCTGAGTCTGCAGCTGCTTCTGCCAGGGCTCCTTCTGTGAAGCTGCCAGACACTTATTTTTATCCCCTGAGAGAAAAATTTGGAAAATGCAGATATGTTGAAAGTGGCCAAAGGTGGGCCACTGCTGATGTTTTGATGAATATTTTATTTTTATGTAATCATGATGACATGAAGCCATTCAATTTTATAAATGGCCTTTTTACTTATAATGATTTTCTAGTCATTATAGAACCTTGCTAAATGTCCATTTTTTCTTCTTTAAAATATTTTTAGAATCTTTTTGAAAAAAACAGGTACTTGTGAGACAAAATAAATTTTAAGTCACCATTATCTTTTTGGGGGGTGAGGGGGTGAACTCTCACTGCATTCCCTAACTCTTAAACTCAAGATCAAGAGGCCTCTGGCTCAGCCAGTGCTAAGCGCCTTTTAAAAGATGGAATAGTAGCAGGGCAGTGGTGGTGCACACCTGTAATCCCAGCACTCAGGAGGCAGAGGCAAGAGGATCTCTGAGTTTGAAAGAGGTCTGCAAAGAGTTCCAGGAGAGTCTGGGCTGTTACACAGAGAAACCCTGTCTTGAAAAACAACAACAAAAACAAAAAAAGAATAGTGTGGTGAGCTTTTCTTTCTTTCTTTCTTTTTTTTAAGATTTATTTATTTATTATGTATACAGTGTTTTGTCTGCAGGCCAGAAGAGGACACTAGATCTCATTATAGATGGTTGTGAGCCACATGTGGGTAGTTGCTGGGAATTGAACTCAGGACCTCTTGAAGAGCAAGCAGTGCTCTTAACTGCTGAGCCATCTCTCTAGCCCACAATTTTATTTTATTTTATGTGCATTAGTATGAAGGTTTCAGATTACTTGGAATTGGCATTACAGATGGTTGTGAGCTGCCATGTGAGTGCTGGGAATTGAACTTGGATCCTTTGGAAGAGCAGACAGTGCTCTTAACCACTGAGCCATCTCTCCAGCCTGGTGAGCTTTTTTTAATTTTTTATTTTGGAGACAAGGTTTCACCATGTAGGTGTGGCTATCCTAGAATTTATTCTGTAGATTAGGCTGGCCTGGAACTCATAGTGTTCCCTCCAAGTGCTGGGGTTAAAGACTCTTATTTGCTTACTTCAGTTTTAAAAGAGAATCAAACAATAAACTAATGTAAGTTAAGTTGAATCTGTTTCCCTCTCTAATTGCATTTTCTCACTTGTTTCCTCCATTGTTCCGTTTGGGCAGCTGATAAACATCATCTGGTGTGTATCCTTCTCTACAACCTGATGTCGGTTGCTTGGTTTTTTGGAGACAGGGTCCCACTTTGTAGGTGAGTCTGGACTAAAACTTGCCAATTCAAGGATTGGCTAATTTTTTTCTGCAAAAGTCTACATGGTAAATATTTTGGGTTTGTGGGGGCTTATTTTCTCTGTTGCAGCCACTCCACTCTGCATTTTATAGTCACTGTAAGTTCTAAGCATATGCAAAAAAGGGTTATGGCTATGTTTCAGTTAAATTTTATTTACAGGGATGGATGAGGGCCAGATTTGGGCTGTGGCTTGTTTTGCAGACCTCTTATTTATTGCTTTACTGACTGCTGTACTGGAGTGTCTGCAGTGTGGACATACTATATTTTAATGTTTTATCTCCCCATAAATGGAAGTGTGGGTGTCTATTTTGCTTTCTGTTATAACACTGCTGGGGGCTGGAGATGTAGCTCAGTCGGTGGAGTACCACCTACACTAGGCATGGTGGTGTATGCCTGGGATCCTACAACTTGGGAGGTAGAGGCAGGACAATCGGAAGTTGAAACCAGCCTCAGTTATATAATGAGTTTGAGGCCAGCCTGGGCTATGTGAGACCCTGTCTCAAAAACAAAAAAGAAGCATCTTGCTGTTTGTTTCTGCACATATGCAAGGTTCCATCAGGGACTGAATATGTGGAGAAAGAGCAGTTGCTGGGGGTTTCAATGCTGCAGACTGAGTCTGAAATACCCACATGCTGAGCACAGCGGTAAGGAGCCTTGTCTTTTTATCCTTCTGTTTGTTTGATTTTTTTTTTCTTTTTTCTTTTTTTAAAGACAGGGTCTTACCATGTAGCCCTGGCTGGAGTAGAACTTACTATGTAGACTAGGCTGTCCTTGAACTCACAAGCTTCAGCCTCCTGAAAAAAAAAAAAAAGCTATTAAAAAAATAGTTACATTTATTTTTTGTGTATGGATGTTTGAGTGTGAATGTGTGTGAGTGTATGTATGTGTGCATGCATGTGGCTGCCATTGTGGATGTGTGGAGGTTGAGACAACCTGTGAGAGTCCGTTTTCTCATTCTACAAGAAAGGTTCCAGAAATTAAAACTAATGTTGTCAGACTTGGCAGCAGGCATCTACCTGGTTAGCCATCTCACTGGCCCTCCCTTGTTTTGATTTATTTATTTGAGACAGGTTTTTAACTATGTAGCTCTGGCTGATCTGGAACTCACTATGTAGACTCATAGAAATCTGCCTGCCTCTGCCTCCTGAATTCTGGGAAGAGGTGCATCACCATGACCAGCCTCCCTTGTTTTGTTTCTTATTTATTTGTTTGTTGAAAGTACCACACAGGTCAATAAAATGTAAACTGAGTGCTGGGACTGTGGTTCTGTGATAGAGCACTTCCATAGCATATACAAAGCCATAGTCTCAGTGACCACACATACACTTTAAAACAAACAAATAAAAACATTTCATGTAGAGTGTGACCAGTCTGTGACCTCTCTCCTAGTATCCGATAGTTGTTCAGAATGTAGTCCACACCAAATTCTAGACTTTGAGGTGAATCTCCATGACAACCAGCTTGGGCAACATGAATCAAGAATGAAGTACTCAGCAAAGAGTGTGGAAGACTGTGGCTCCCCTGAGAAATATGTAACTGATCTTCTCAGCAGGCACAAGCCACGAGGTTGGAGAAGTCAGCCTTGCACAGCCAGCCAGCCAGTGGGGGTTGACCTGGGGTGCGGGTTCTAGCAGAAAACGCTCTTGGGATGCAGGCGGCAGGCTGCTGACCAACCTGCTGGATTTCTCTCAAGATTCATCACTCTGTGGTTAGCCTTGCGGGAGAGCAGAAGGAAGGTAATAGAGAGAGTCCAGCATCCCCTGAGAATGCTCTTTTTGCTGAGGAGGGCCCAGAGCAAGGTTTGAAGCCCCGGAGGCAGGAAATTGAGTCGAAATAGAATTAGTCTTCCTGAAGTAAAACATCAGTAATACATGCCTATCAGCCCAGCTGGGTGAGCTCAGGGAAGAAGTGTGTTCAGAGTTGAGGAGATCCAATGAGAGTTTTAAAGATGAATGGCTGCTGGGTGCTGCATCTGAGGCCTTACCAAAGTAGACCCTGGGGCCAATGTTTCCCTTTGTACCCACACTGGCTTTGTTGGAGGAGTTGTGGCATGTCCTAGTCTGCTTTGTGTTGCTGTGATAAAACACCGTGACCAAAGCAACTTGGGGAGGAAGAGAGATTATTTGGCTTACAGGTTACAGCCCAGTTAATGCGGTTCATACACTCACAGGGATAGGACCATCCACTAGAGTGTGGATGACCTACCAGGGGCCGTACACTCCCAGAAAGCCAACTCAGGCTCCCCCAGGAACCGTGAACTGTCTTGTCCAAGATTTTACATTTTCTTTGCCCCTTCCTCCACAATCATCTCTGAACCTTACACAGCGAGTGGTGGTGTAGATATTCCCATCTGTGGCTGAGCACCCCACAGGCACTTATTGTCCACACTTGACCACGTGTGAGTTTCTGCATTAGCCACCACAGAGGAGCTGCTCTGATGAAGTCTGGTTGCTGTACAGATGTATGGGGTAGAGGTGCCAACCCAGAGTGCAGTTGGATATTATGCCATTTATCCAGCAGTAGTAGTAGGTTCACTCCTGGGATCTCTGAGCTCCCTGTCCATGGGTTCTTGGCCAGATTTACAGTACTAGGCATGCATTTCCTCCTGTGGAGTGGGCTTTACATCCTAGCAGAAATCAGCTGGCCATACACATATTAGTCATGGCACTATTGCACAAGCTGCCACACCAGTCATTGTCGTCTGCAGGACTCACAGCTGCGTAAGGCTGTTGCTAACTCCTCATCCCACCTTAGCAGCCTGTATGGCCCCTTGAAGGAAGCCTCCTGATCAGGAGGAAATCAACTTGATTTCTCCATCCCTGTGACCAAAGTGTGTGGTGTCTTCAGCATTATGATCTTACCATTAAGTTCTGGTGGGCAACCAAGAGCAGTGACAATAATATTTAGTATCTAGAGGTCTCTGGGACTCCCCTGACTAACCATGTAAGGGGAGGCGTCCTGCATGTGGCATTGGACTTTTTCATTTGGCAGCTTAGGGCTTCTGGGAGGAACACTGCCTTCAGGCTAGGATAACTACAACTCTACCAAATGCATACACTCATTGATTCAGCAACTCAGCTTCTAAGAATATATTTTTACAGGTATATTTATCCACACATGAAATGATATGTGTCCTGGGTTCTTCACAGTGGACTATCAGTAACAGCTAAAGTTTATCTATTGTTTGAGACAGGTCTTACTATATAGCCCAGCCTGGCCGCAAGCTTCTAATCCTCCTGCCTTCGCTGGGTAAGTGCAGGATTACAGGTATACACCACCACATCCAACAACGCAAGTGCACCTGTAGGAAACAAGTTAAATTAGTTACCATGTAGCTGTACAATGGGACATTATGCTGCTGCCATAAAAGATAAGGCTCTATTTCCTGAGAGAGCAAGCCTCATGATAGGCTGTAGTAAGAACAGTAAGACACAAGCCATTGTGTACTACCGCGCATGACATCACATTATTAAAATTATTAGATTCAGCATCTAATAATGGAACTAGAGAGATGGCTCAGTGCTTTAAGAGAAGTGACTGCTCTTTCAGTGGACCTGGGTTCAATTTCCAGCACCCATATGGCAGCTCCTAACCATAAGAAGTAATTCCAGTCCCTGGAGATCCAGTGGTGCCTTCCAGCCTCTTCAGGCACTGCATGCATGGGATGCATAGACATATGTGCAGGCAAAACACCATATACACACAATAGAACAAACAGGGAAAAGATCTAATAACGTCTGTCTGTGAACAGGAGAGCTGGGCAGCTGGAGAATGGCAAAGGAGAGATGTCTGTCTCTTAAGAGGGCTTTAGAATAATTTTTTTTTTTTTTTTTCTGAGACAGGGTTTCTCTGTTTAGCCCTGGCTGTCCTGGACGTACTTTGTAGACTAGGCTGGCCTTGAAGTCACAGAGATCCACATGTCTCTGCCTCCCTGAGTTCTGGGATTACAGGTGTGCACCACCATACCTAGCTGATAATAATTTTTAAAACATAATCACCTATTTAAAAAACATTTCCTACACTGAGGTTATCGGGAGCTTGAGGTCCTTGTGTCCCTTGGCTTTGATCTAGTCTCTCCTAAGAACACATCCACTCACCTGTTCTTTGCCTCCTGGGTTTCCCAGCAGCAAGTGAGCTGTTTTTTTCTTTTTTTAATTTTTAACCTTTTACTCTTTGTACTCAGAATCTATCAACTCGATGGCTAAATTCAGTGCACTATTCCACATCCTCACTTATGAGCACATTTTGCATAAGCCATCTGTCTCTTATTGATCCTTTCACACTGAGAAGTATCCCCACGCAAGCTAAGGTATTCAAGCATCAGTGCACAAGGGGTCTCCTCTAGACTAAAGTGCCCTGTGGCCACATAGCTCCTCATCAAGGCTATGTGATACTGAATGTACAGCAAACGTATTACAGGTATGCTCCTATTTTGTGGTGCTGGAGGTACAGTGGTAGCTTGCCATGTACCCTGAGCTACCTTAAATGAGGTCTTGTTCTGAAACACAGACTGGCCTATAACTCAGAGTCATCCTTCCTGAGCCTCTCAAATGCTCAGAGCACAGGCTGCCACTGTAACCAGTGTCTCCCTCTCTCCTGTTTGCTTCTTTACCTGCTCATTCTCTTGTGTGCCACTCATGTGCTTATTGTTGGTGCTAGGTTTGATCACGGCCTTCGTTTGCTAACATGTGCACTATGGTTGAGCTGCCCTTCAGCGGGCAGTTTTCATTAGGGTTACCCACGTCCTTTGAGAAGCTCACACTGTGTAACCCACACGCTCTGCTTTGCTTATTTACTTCATAGGTCTTTGTGTGAATTTGCTTAGATAAACATTAAAACTATTCCAGAAGCCAGGCATGGTGGTGCACACTTTTAATCCTAGCACTTGGGAGGCAGAGGCAGGCAGATCTCTGAGTTCAAGGCCAGTCTGGTCTACAGAGTGAGTTCCACAACAGCCAGGGCTACACAGGGAAACCCTGTCTTGAAAAAACAACAACCACAAAAATTTACTGTAATCCTCTGTGTAGGAATATATTTAATCACTCATCTCTTGATCTGAACTGGAGTTAATCCCTTCTCTCTTGCTATCACTGTGTCACAACAAATAACCTAGGAGAGATATGTCTCTATAAAGACCTTTATTTGTTGGGTGAATTCTTAGGATTGTTAGGTCAAAAGGTCTATACAATGAAAGGTTGAAACAGTTTTTATTACATTTTATTTGTTTGTATGTATGTGTGCACAAGTTATGGAGTATATTAAGGTCAAAGGACAACTTACTGGAATTCTCTCCTTCTACCATATGGGTCTTGGGGACTGAACTCAGACCCTTAAGTTTGGTGACAAATACCTTTACCCACTGAACCATCTTCCTGGCTCTTGTACATTTAAAATTTTGATAATTTCAAGTTGCTGTCCTTACAGATTTAGGAGTTTATAGACTATAAGGTCACCTAGGATCTTAAAAGATATCCAGTAAGGGCTGGAGAGATGGCACAGTGGTTAAGTCATTGATGTTCTTCCAGTGGAGTGGAGTTGAGTTTCCAGCACCCCTGTGGGGTGGCTCAGAGCCATCTGTAAGTATAGCTTCACAGGATCTTACATCCTCTTCTGGCCTCCATGGTTATCTGTACTTGTGTACTTCACCGCACAGAGACACACATACACATAATTTAAAAGTAAAATAAATCCTCCAGGGTGCTGGTGGTTAATGTCTTTAATCCCAGCACTGGGGAGGCAGAGGCAGAGGCAGGCAGAACTCTGTGAGTGTGAGGCCAGTCTGGTTTGGAGAGTGAGTCCCAGGACAGTCAGGGCTACACAGAGAAACCCTGCTTTGAAAAGCCAAAATCAAACCAAAACAATAACAACAACAAAAGCAAGGTATGGTACTTCATGGTTGTAATCCTAAAACACAGGAGATGGAGGAAGATTAAGAGATGAGGCTAAGTTCTTTTCTCTAAAAAAAAAAAAAAGAAAGAAAGAAAAGCAAGCAAGAAAGCAAAGGTAAAAGCTTCCTGTAGCTTCCGCCTAGAGTATAAAATCAAATATTGATTGAGGGTAGATAAGAATTAATATTAGTGGACTAGAGTCTTTCTACTACTGAAGCTGGTTAAGGTCCCATGAGGAGAGAAAACTCAGTGTACTAAAATGATTAAAAATGGCTGTTGGAAGGTTAGCAAGTAAAGAAGACTTTTGTGCCTACTGCTATACCGTGTCAACTGTACCGTGCTCACTACTTTTGTCTTTTTTCTAGGACCATAGCATCCTGAGCCATTTTGGATTCATATCCCTCAAGACTAAGCTAGTCAGTTCATCATGTCCAAGTTAAAAAGCTCAGAGTCAGTCCGGGTAGTTGTTCGCTGTCGGCCTATGAATGGCAAAGAAAAGGCCGCGTCCTATGACAAAGTGGTAGATGTGGATGTGAAGCTGGGACAGGTGTCTGTGAAAAACCCCAAAGGCACCTCCCATGAGATGCCCAAGACCTTCACCTTTGATGCTGTCTATGACTGGAATGCCAAGCAGTTTGAACTCTATGATGAGACGTTCCGGCCGCTTGTGGATTCTGTCCTGCAGGGCTTCAATGGCACAATTTTTGCCTATGGACAAACGGGAACTGGGAAAACCTATACCATGGAGGGAGTCCGTGGTGACCCTGAGAAAAGAGGTGTCATCCCCAACTCATTCGATCACATCTTCACCCACATCTCTCGATCGCAGAATCAGCAGTACCTGGTCAGGGCATCTTACTTAGAGATCTATCAGGAAGAGATCCGAGACTTGCTCTCAAAGGATCAGACCAAAAGGCTGGAGCTCAAAGAGAGACCTGACACAGGAGTATATGTGAAGGATTTGTCCTCCTTTGTCACCAAGAGTGTGAAGGAGATAGAACATGTGATGAATGTGGGAAACCAAAACCGGTCTGTCGGTGCTACCAACATGAATGAGCACAGCTCACGGTCGCACGCAATCTTTGTCATCACGATCGAATGCAGCGAGGTGGGCCTGGATGGGGAAAACCACATCCGAGTAGGAAAACTGAACCTTGTAGATCTTGCTGGCAGTGAGCGGCAAGCCAAGACCGGAGCTCAAGGGGAAAGACTGAAGGAAGCAACCAAGATCAACCTGTCCCTTTCAGCTTTGGGTAATGTTATCTCTGCCCTGGTAGATGGCAAAAGCACCCATATTCCATATAGAGACTCAAAGCTGACCAGGCTTCTCCAAGATTCCCTTGGTGGCAATGCCAAAACTGTGATGGTAGCCAATGTGGGGCCTGCCTCTTACAATGTAGAAGAGACTCTGACCACTTTGAGATATGCCAACCGTGCCAAAAACATTAAGAACAAGCCAAGGGTCAATGAGGACCCAAAGGACGCTCTGCTCCGAGAATTCCAAGAAGAAATTGCTCGGCTCAAGGCCCAGCTGGAAAAACGTTCCATTGGCAGGAGGAAGAGGCGAGAGAAGCGGAGGGAAGGTGGTGGCAGTGGTGGGGGTGGGGAAGAGGAGGAGGAGGAGGGAGAAGAGGGTGAGGAGGAAGGGGATGATAAGGATGATTACTGGCGGGAACAGCAAGAAAAGCTGGAGATTGAGAAGCGGGCCATTGTAGAGGACCACAGCTTGGTTGCAGAGGAGAAGATGAGGCTGCTGAAGGAGAAGGAGAAAAAGATGGAGGACCTGCGGCGGGAGAAGGATGCTGCGGAGATGCTGGGCGCCAAGATCAAGGTACTATCCCCTTCCGTAGGCCCTTTGCCTTTTAGTGCCTTTTCTTTGATCAGGACATTACATAGTGGGGGCTTGGCATGGTGACAAATGCCTTTAGTCCCTGTACCTGGGAGGCAGAGGCAGCTGGATCTCTTATGAGGCCTACATAGTAAGTTCTAGGACCGCCAACTACAGAGTGAAACCTGTCTCTCCTCCCCCAATAAAAGCCAAAACCAAATAATTGCCATGTATGTGCACTGAATGAAGATCAGCAATAAAACTAATAACCCGGTATTATTGCTGCCAGTAAGGAATAAGAAGCCCTTTTTCTTCTCTCTGTCTGTCTGTCTGTCTCTCTCTCTCATAGGTTCTGGTTTTAAAAGTATTTTCTTTGGGGTTCCTTAAGCCCCTCCTTACATTCCAACCCCCAACCCTAGGTTAGAAGAGAAAGAAGGTTATAAGGGAAAGGGGACATAGACCTCTTTAGACTTAGTTCTGGCTGGTTAGGGTCATCGTCAGGTTCTTTGGGAGAATACTAATCTCAGTCTTCAGGATATCTAGTGGTTCAGCAATGGCAAACAGCAAATGCAGCGTACAAGCAGCCTTCTTCCTCTGACAGTTTGCTCTAAGCCCCTCTGTGGGCTCTTGTATTTATACCCTCTCAGAGTCCTCAGAATTCTACTATCTGCAGCTGGCAAAAACCACACCCCTCACAAGGCAGTTACCAGCTGTGGATAAACTAAGGCCATCCCATATCCCACACTTAGGATTAAAACAAAAACATTTACATAACATAACTGAGTTTTTAAAGAAACCAAAACTTCCACTACACATTCTCTCTCGTAGAAAGTATGAGTTTTTAAAATTATTTGTTATTTCTGCTTGTTGGTGTTTTTGAGTCAAGGTCGTCCTGTGTAGTCCAGTTTGGCCCTGACGGACAGTACTTCTCTTGCCTTGGCCTACTAGGTAGTAGGATTCCAAGTGAGCACCACTATTCCCATGGTTTGTTTTTTTTTTTTTTTAAGGCAGGGTGTCATATAGACCATGCTGGCCTTGATAGTAGCCAAGAATGAGCACAGGCATGTGCTACCATGCGTGTTTTATGGGATTGGGATCAATGCCCTGTATTGTTGCATGTGGGACAAACACTCTACCAATTAAGCCACAACCTCAGCTGCCATTTCCTTAGCTGCTCCTGTGTTCACTCCCCCAAGGGTAACCATCTTTAAGCCAGTGTTTGTTCTGTTGGTTGTCTTTGTTTTAGCTCATCTGTCTAGTTTCACATGGGTGTTGCTGTCACAGTTTGCTTTTATTTACCAGTGTTTTGTTCCCAAGAGTCTGTACTGATGCCTGTATTTGTGTCCGTCACTGTTAACTGTTCTGAATCTTCTGTGACGTTCCATTCTCCTCCTAATGTTTCCTGTGGCCATTTCTTGTGCTTGACTCAGGAGACTATGTGCATGCTTCTTGCTGGCACCCTTAGGTTCTAGAGTGAATCTTTTGAAGCACCCACTTTACTTCTCATCCTAACACAGTCTAGCTTTTGAATCCTGGTGGGAGTAAAGCAGTGTTGTGGTGTGATTTTAGCTCAGTACCCTGGTTGTATAAACTCAGGTTGTACTGTGGCCCAGACTGCTGGTTGGTTCTACCAGCCCCAACACTCCTCCCCACCTAAGTTCTCTGTGTTGCTTTTCTCCAAGGGGTCTCTGAAGCCTATGTGCTGATAAGCCTCCTAGTGTCTGGCTTTCTTTTCTTTGGGCTGGTTGACATTCCAGAGTGTGAAGACTTTTCATCGTCATTTGTCTCCATCTAGTGCACTGTACTGTTTCCTTGGGTGCCCAGCTTTGGGCTGCCAGTGGGCTTTAATGGCCAAGGAGACTGAAGAGGTAGTCCCGGAGGTCTGAGATGGTCATCAAATTGCCACAAGCCAGAATTCCCCTGAAGTATTCGGTTCTTTTCTTACTGAATTTATACAAACTTTAATTCCTTCTCTAAAATATATCCACATTTTCTCCCCTTCCACATAGAGATATGGTCTTACTGTGTAGCTCTGGTTGGCCTGGAGCTCCCTATGTAGATCAAGCTGGCCTTGAGCTCACAGCCCACCTCTGCCTAATGAGTGCTGAGATTAAAGGTGTGTGCCACCACACACCCAGTCCCAGTTGGGGTTTCTTAAGAGCAAGGCCATGAAGGTTTGGGGTTGTGGCCTTTGTTCCCCGGCCTCAGCTGCATCCACCTGCTGATGCTCTCAGAATGTACAGCCCATATCTGTTTTCTCACACTCAGGCCCAAAGCCTTCTGCCCTCAGCACAGGCTTCAACTGTCCTTGCCTCAGTGACACTGGATCCCTAGGAGTTGTCCCTGCTTGCTCTTCTTCCCTTGCTTTTTATTGTCTCCTGAGTCCCAAGGCCTTTTGCTCTTGCCTCATGGGGCCTTTCTACTTTACCCTCCCCAACTTCCTGCTGCTCAGCAGCCTCTTGCCTGGGGTTTATCAGCTGCCCTCTTCCAGGAATTCCTCCTGTTGCTGGGGTGTGATCTTAAACAGTCTGACTATGCACTCACTTGTCTGTGCTCCCTGAGGCTCTCGGGATCAAGCATGCTTTCCTAACACAGCTATGAGGCTTTTGCACCAACTTCTACTGGCTTTGTCAACCTCCTTCTCCCACCTCCTTGCTAAAAAAGAGAGTAGGATTTTTTTTTCTTAGCAAATTCTTATTTTTTACTTTAGCTTTTTGTGTAGCTGTCTGTCCCTTCAGACAGGAAGCTGTCTCCAGCTTCCTATGAAAGTTTGACTCCTCTCTCTTTGGTATGCCTCTCCCATTAATTCTTCAAACTTTCCTCATGATGGCATCCCACACCATCTGGTTAAAGCCTGTTTACCTGCCTGTGTCCCTTTGTGGACTCTGAGCCTTGTAATCCTCATTGATAGTAATATCTCTGATATATATATACCAGATATGTTTAGTATGGCTAGAGTGGGATTAATGCTCTGGATAAACAACCCAGTAAAAAACCCTGAAAGCCACATATGTCTCAAGCAGCCAGGCCTTCAGTATCCTCAGAGTAACGTCCCATTCCTCTGTGGCCAGAGTGCATTCATTTTCCCCCAGAGGGGTTTATGTTTCTTTGTTTTGGGGGAAAAAATCTTTTTTTGACAGGTCTCAATATGTAGCCCAAGCTAGTCCATAACTGATAATCCTCCAGCCTCAGTGTCAAGAATGTTGGGACCACAGGCATACACCATCATGCTGGCTAAGCATGAGTCTGTCCTCCAGGTCTTCCTGTGAGGGGTTATGTTCTGGGAGAGACCCCAGGATGGATTTTGCTTTGTTTTTCACCCAGGCCATGGAGAGTAAACTGCTTGTCGGAGGGAAAAATATAGTAGATCATACAAACGAGCAGCAGAAGATATTGGAGCAGAAACGCCAGGAGATTGCAGAGCAGGTAACTTTGTGTTCTTTTATGGGAGGAAGGCGTGGACTGACATGACTGAGGCCACAGAGCAGACACCTGTGGTATGAGAGCAGCTCCGGAGGGAGCGGACAGGAGCTGTCAGCCCCATGCTAGCCGGAGACCGACTGGGATCATCCAGACCCATATTGTGTAGACATGGTCAATAGGGCAAGCTGATGAATTTTGTGGTATCGCTCAGAAACGCCGAGAAAGAGAAATCCAGCAGCAAATGGAAAGTCGAGATGAGGAGACCTTGGAACTGAAAGAGACTTACACCTCATTGCAGCAGGAGGTAGACATCAAGACCAAAAAGCTCAAAAAGGTAGGAGACAGAGGTGCTGGGAGCCATGGCGGGGAGCGGGAGAGGCACACCTTCTTTGGATGGCCTTTCTTATCCTCTCTTCCCTTGCTGCAGCTATTTTCCAAGCTCCAGGCTGTGAAGGCTGAGATCCACGACCTCCAAGAAGAACATATCAAGGAGCGTCAGGAGTTGGAGCAGACACAGAATGAGCTCACTAGGGAGCTCAAGCTCAAGTGAGTACCTGGCAGATAGATCCCTGCCATTGATGCCATTGACTACGTCCAGGAAGGACCATCCTGTGGACAACCTGCCTGCTTCCTGCCAGCTCACTCTGCTCCTCCTCTGTCCCCTGCTTGCTCCTGACAAGGGCACTTTTCACTTCAGTCTGTTTCTGTGAGGTCACCACACAATCTCCCCATTTCTTCACCCTTAACTTCTTATCTTTTTGAGAGGTTTTGGGCTCACCTGTCACTCAAGAGAGAATCTTTTATTGCCTTTTTGTAAACTTTTTTTGATTGAGCAAATGAACACTTGAGTACTCATCAACCAGAGTATTTGTTCTCATGAAGTCTAGGCATCTTTTTAAAAATACATTTATTTATTTGTTTAATTTTGAAATGGGGTTTCATGTAGCCCATTCTGTCTCAGATTTGTTGTGTATCGAAGGATGGCCTTGAACTCTGGATGATATGTGCCATCATGCCTACTTTATGTGGTGCTAGAGATAAAACGTAAGGCCTCATGCAAGCACTCCAATTGAGCTGTGTCCCCAGGCCCCTGAGCAATGTATTTTTTTAATGCTCTATAGGTGATGAAGTGTACCAACATATGTCTGTCATCTCAGCACTTGGAAGGTTGATGCAGGAGGATTACAAGCTCAGCCCAGACTATATAGTGAGCTCTTGTCTTAGAAGCCAATAACAATGAAAAACCAGCTCTGTAGGTGATATTACTGTTTCAGTCAACCAACAAGCCTTTCCTTCTTTCTCTTCTGAAACACAGTCTTATGATGTACTCCTGGCTGATCTGGAATTCACTGGGTAGACCAGATCAAACTCACAGAGATCCACTTGCCTCTGCTTCTGCCTCCTTAGTGCTGGGATTAAAGAGATTTTCAAAAGGTTCTTTTTTTGATCAAGTTTTAAGTTTAGAAAGGAGCACTTAAAATTCAGTGTGTATAAGGAAGCTGGAAAGATGGCTCAGTGGTTAAGAGAACTTGTTGCTCCTACAGAAGACCCACTATGGTAGTTTACAACTGTAACTCCAGTTCCAGGAAGTCTGACACCCTCTTCTGGCTTCTGTGGGTACCACAGTGGTGCCTAGACATATATACAGGCCAAATAAAGAAATAAATAAACAAATAAATAAAATCTCATACACATAAAATAATCTAAAAAACCTCTGTGTGGGGGGCTACTGAGATGGCCCATCAGGCAAAGGTACTCCCTGTGCAGCCGTAGTGACCTGAGTTTGATCATTAGAATGCATGTAGAGGTGGAAGGAGTGAATTTACTCCACAAAGTTGTTCTCTGACCTCCACACATGCACTGTTGCATTAGTGCACACACACACACACACACACACACACACACACACACACACACAAATAAAATTGAAATTTCACTATAGCAGTCCGCTTTGTAGGCACGTACTCCTAGAAAAAAGACAAAAGAACAAGAATTGTCAAAATACTAGTAACAGTCATCACTAAATACTGGAATTATGAATAATTATATTTTCTAATACATAAGTAGAACCTTTGTAATCATGTTGTGAAAAATAGTTCTTAAAATACCAAACAAAAGAAAGAGAAAATGTCACATCCTCAAACTGTTTGAGGAAGCCATTTTCACTGTTATAATCTCCCTCTCTTTTTTAAACATCTTCTTTAGCACCCTGTACTTTCTGAGGCATTTGGCCTATTCCATCCCATAGTAACATCTCTTTGGCATTGTTTTTCCTGAGGCTTTGGAATAACAGAGGCAGATTCAGAGCAATCACAACCATAGAAATAACCTAATGGGTTCCCATTTCCTGTTTAATATTTTTCTTTTTATTAATTTTGCTTAGTAGCCCAGGTTGGCCTGTAACTCATTGCATAGCCCTGGCTGATCTTGAATTGATGATCCCCCAGCTTCAGCCTCCGAGTCCTAGGACTGCAGCGTATATAACCTGCCAGGCTGTCTGATGCTCTTCCTGGCCACTGCTTAGTCAGAGGCTCTTCTCTTTATTTTTGGTGTTCAAAGAACTTCTATTCAATCTTCTTACTAACCTGGATGCTTAGAATACACAGTATTCCAGCTTGGGCAGCAAGCCATAGGTCTGAGTGAGCCATCTGGGTGAGCCATTTCATCTCTAACCTACATTCAGCAGTAATAAGAGATACTTTGGGTAGCAAATGTTTGCCCAAGGATGGTTTCGGTCACCCCCTCACACCACACACACAAAAACTTTGTTCACTCACATCTTTATTCTGCTCGAGCCTGGGTAGGATTGACATTTATATTCCTGGGACAGACCATTGTTAGCACCTATTAGTGCTGTACTAGTATCTCTTTCTCAGGTGAGGAACAGGTGTCTTTCATGTTTGTATATCTGTGTATGATATTGGCCTATAGTACTTGCGCAATAAATGTTTGCTGAGTGACTTGACTCTTATCTATTTTCTCCATACACTCATGTTCACTGATAAACAACACTGATTTATTTTGTTGTTGTTTCTGAAGAAAGGATCTCATTCTAGCCCAGGATGGCATCATAGACTCAAGGGAACATCCTGCCTCAGCTTCCCAGGTAGCTGAGATTATAGGTGTATGCCACTGCCTGGCTCTGTGTACATTCTTCATCTGTATTCATCTATGTGTATTCTTACAGGCATCTTATTATAGAAAATTTTATTCCATTGGAAGAGAAGAATAAAATTATGAATAGATCCTTTTTTGATGATGAAGAAGACCATTGGAAATTACATCCTATAACCAGACTGGAGTAAGTCACTGTTGACCTGAAGTAGACTTCAGAAAGAATATTGCAGGATCTAACTGAGTCACTGGGATCTGGGGAGAGTGCATTGAAACTTGGAGCTGGCCTACCTGATTTTGTGGCAGGCACAGGCCCAGGGGTTACAAGCTGGGTACCAGATATGATGCTAGAAACTGGGAGGCTTCATCACCTGTGAACTAGTCAGTTATAGCCTTTCCCATGATCTCAAATGTTTCTTTTCCCTATCAAGTGAGGTATGTTAGGCCACAGACAAAGCAGTTATTTTGTATGTCTGTCTAAACCTGGGCCATTCTGGGGATATAGAGCTGTCTGTCAAGGATACAGGAGTAGTAGCGCTGGTACCTATGTTTGTTGGCTGTCTGAGAACAAGACAGTGATTGGGATCCCTTCCAGGTTAAAAGAAGTGTGGGGCCCACATTTGAATCAGATGTCACCTCCAGCAAAAAGCCTAAGCATTTAGCACCCAGCTCCTGTCAGCCTTAGTCCAGGAGTTACTGTCTTGAGTTCTCTCTCTGGCTTGAAGTACTTATTAGAGTGTTCTCTGAATACTTATCCCATTAGCCTCTCCCTGGGCCGTGGGGTATATTCCACCAGGGCCTTAACCACTTTAATTCCTTCTCTAAAATATATCCACAACTGTCATCTGTTTTCAGGAACCAGCAGATGATGAAGCGGCCAGTCTCGGCTGTAGGATACAAGAGGCCACTGAGCCAGCATGCACGGATGTCCATGATGATTCGGCCGGAGCCCCGATACAGGGTGAGAAGGCCGTTTGTGAACTTTATTACATTCAGTTTTTAAATGTGTGCCTGTATGGTGGTAGGGCAAGGAGGCATATATGCACACGCCATAGCAGGTATCAGAAGAGAACTAGTGGAAGTTGGTTTTCTTTTCCACCGTGTGGGTCCCAAGGATCAAAGTCAGGATGTCAGGCTTGGCAGCAAACATTTTAAGCCTCAGAGTCATGTCACCAGACCCAATGTTTCTTTTGTGTGATATTTTTTCTTTCAGAGGAGTTTAGGTTTGAGAAATCCTCAGACAACATTATGCTGAGTCAAAAGGTGTATACATGTACAATAATTAAACAAATAATACATGAAATAACAAATGGATGATGACAACTAAGTGGAAAGTCAGGGCTTGCAGGTGGCCTACTTGGTAAAGTACTTGTCT
The DNA here is from genome assembly GCF_030254825.1 of Meriones unguiculatus. NCBI lineage: Eukaryota > Metazoa > Chordata > Mammalia > Rodentia > Muridae > Meriones > Meriones unguiculatus. Next base: position 125,618,349 of record NC_083352.1, on the reverse strand, counting down.
TTTGAGCAGGAGGACCTGAGTTCAAGCCCCCAAAACCACATTAAAAAGCCAGGTGTCGGGGCTGGAGAGATGGCTCAGTAGTTAAGAGCACTGACTGCTCTTCCAGAGGACCAGAGTTCAATTCCCAGCACCCACATGGCAGCTCACAACTGTCTGTAACTCCTGTTTCAGAGGACCAGACATCCTCACATAGACATACATGCAGCCAACCACCAACATATATAAAAAAAAGAAAAAAGAAAAGCCAGGCATGGTGACAAACATGTTCTTATTACATTTTATTTTGAGTAAAATGTACACACTTAGAGGTCAGAGGACAGCTTGCAGAAGTCTGTTCTTTCCGTCTACCATGCTCATCCTGTGCATGAAGTTGACAGGCTTGCTGGCATGCTCCCTTCCTCACAAGCTATCTTGCCATCTCTGGTGTTGTGCCCTTGTAACCCCAATACTGGGGTCTCACTGGCCAGCCAGTTAGCCTAATTGGTGAGCTCTAGGCCAGTGAAAGATCCTGTTTCAAAGGAGAGGGGGAGCATTCCTGAGGATAATGCCTGCGTGTGTTCTCTGCCCTCCATGTACATACACCTGCATTCTCACACACAGATTGAAAACAAGAAAGGTAGAGTGAGATACAGACCTTTAGAACAGGCAGGAGTGGGGAACACACGCTCTGTCCACGAAGACCAGTAGACATTAATAGCTAAGGAAGTGCAGACAGTTCTGTGGGAACTTCAGAAAGATACAGATATTTAGTGGTTGGATATGGACCTTTCCTAGGAAACTACTACTCCCATTTAACATGTGTGTCAGTTGCATAATCACTTAAGATGACAAAATTGAGCACTGTCTAAGTACCCAAAATACCTTGCAATAAAATGCTGTAGATTTTCTGTTTGTCAATACTTCCTGAGTGCTGGGCCTGTACCTGATGTCTGATTGCCCTCTCTGATTAAACTCTCCCATCTTATCTTCCCTGTGCAGTCAGTCCTGTTGTTTAGAGGGCAGGTAGCTGGTAAGTGATGGACTGGGAGACATTATGTATTACTAAGTTCTAAAACAGATGACACACATCTGCAATTCAGCATGCAGAAAGTAACTAAAGGACCAGCCTGGTCTATATAACATGTTCTAGGCTTGCCAAGTTTACATATAAAAACCTTATCTCAACAAATACACAAAACAAACAAAATTTTAAAAAGTTTGTACGGTGTATGAAATACATGAAAACATGAACTGCTTACCTCTTATTGGTAAAGGTATACTCAATTTAAAGTTCCTTCACTTTATATAATTGTATTTTGCAACTATGAGCAACCTGTATTATTTTTGTACTGAAAGATTTTCACTGGATCATATTCTATAGCTCAACCTGGCCTAGAACCTGTATGTAGCCCAAAATATCTTCAAACCTAGGCAGTCCTCCTACTTTAGTCTCTCAAGCACTGAGATTACAGGTGTGAGCCATCATAACTGGGTTCAGTTAAAAAATTTTTTTTAAAGTTCATCTCCCTTCAAGCGAGGGCCAGATGAACTGGGTACTCAGTCATGTAAAATAGAGAAAGAAGAGCAAAAACTGCTGTTGTGCGGGGTTTACAGGGAGGAAGAAGGGCGGGGGTCAGGCAGAAGCCTCAGAAGCATTTTCTAGCAGTTTCAGATGGTGCATAACTTGTAATTAAGTAAAAAAAAAAAAAAAAAAGTTTTAAAAAAAAATGCACAAATAAATTGTGTGGCTTTCCAGGGGACAGACATGACCAAAAGTGGAATTGAAAGCAGTAAGTCTTAATGCTTAGTAATCAGCCTGTCTCAGTGGAGAAATTCTGTGCCCTGTCTGGATATTTAAACTAATAAATGGGCCCCTCCTGGCCTCTGGAGCCCTGGGGCTAGGCTTCCTGGAGGCGGTGGCCAGGGACTGTGGAGTGGTGCTGCTGCTCTCTCTGCACACTTGCCTTAGGAGGTAGGAAGGGCTCTTTCATGATGTTCCATGATGGAGGCAATTCACAAACCAGGTATGAAGCAGGCCCAAAAACTGCTCCTTCAAATGAAGCACAAGCGTATACTTGCCCTGCACCTGCTGCCAGGAGCACACAGAAGCTGCTGCCTCCCAAAGCGCTGGAACAACTGTGTCAACTATTGATGACAACTGTTTTCTTCTTTATATCTTGTACGAGACATATTTATTGCAAAACAAACAAAAAAAAAAAAGCAGAAAAATTCATAAACTCAGGATAGAGAATTAAAATCACCTGTCTTGAGTGTGATGACTCACACCTGGGAGGATGAGGCTGGAGGACTGCCATGAGTTTCAGGCCACCTAGAAGGAGAACACAACCCCCCAACACACACACACACACACACACACACACACACACACACACACAGAAAGAGAAAGGGAGAAACAGAGAATTTAAGACAGCTAAAATGATCTGTAAATAGCATAGAAAATGAGGGGAAATTGTTCTTTGATAAAGAACATTATATAATCATAAAGGTTCCCATAAGATACTAGCACTTACTTACAATCACGTGTACTGCAAAGCCTAGAAACATGAACCAGACTCAGTGAATTGAGGAGAGAAACAGGTCATATAGTAATTGGCGGTTTCACTACTACAGTTTCAAGTAATTAACAAGGAAATAGATTTGAGCAATGTAAGACAAATCTAACACACATCTGTAAAACACTCCATCCACCAAATAATTCAAAACATGCATTACCTTAAGTACACACTGGATGCTGTGTTTACACCAAAGAATTGAAAATATATGTTTTCTGAGTTAGCTCCAGCCTAGCATCATCTGAGAGGAAAGCTTTGACCGAAGAATTGTCAAATTGGTCTGTGGGGATTTATCATGATTATTAATTGATGCAAGAGGGCCCAGCCCACCGTCATTGGCATTATCCCTAGGTAGGTATTCCTGGGCTGTATAAGAAAGCTAGCCAAGTATGTGCCAGTGAGTGAGCTGACTGGCCAGCAACATTTCTCCATGGTTCCCACTATACTGCCCTGCTGTTAATGTGTTCCCTGGTCAGAGCTAATACTGCATGGAATAGTAAGCAGGCCTGCCTTCAGGTTCTTGCCTCAACTTTTTGCTTTGATAGACTTCCCTCCATGATAAACTATAATCTGAAGTATAATATAAAATCTCCCCTCCCCTGACCTCGAGATTGTTTTTGATCATGGCATTTGTTGCAGCAACAGAAAAGAAACTAGGACACATGTTTACACAAAACCTTGTATATGATGATTGTAATTGTGGCTTTTTGTTCAATATTCAAAAGTCAGAACCAATCAAATGCCCATCAACTGATGAATGACCATGAAATGGGGTATTTATGCAGTAACTTTTATTGGCCATAAAAAAGGGAATGAAGAATTGGTCTAGATTGCAATACAGATGACTAATAAACATAATATTAAGTGAAACATCTGAGTTTGAGGCTAGTCCCATCTCCATGGTGAGTTCCAGAACAGTAGGGCTACACAGAGAAGCCACCAAACAAAAAATTAAGTGAAAATACCAGACATCAATGGCCATATGTGACACATCTTGAATGGACCAACCCATAGACACAGAAAGCAAGCTGGTGCTTGTCATGGGCTGAGTGAAGGAGAGATTTGGGTAAATATGTCAAGATACAAGATTTTTCTTTAGGAGGCGATAAAATATTCTGGAAGTATCTTGTGATAATTGTACAGAATTATGAACATACTAAATACCACATTTTAAGATGGCTAATAGCAAGTAGCATGTTTAAAAGTAAAGCCAGGCAGTGATTTCCCAGGCCTTTAATCCCAGCACTCAGAAGGCAAAGGCAGTTGAGTCTCTTGAAATTAAGGCCAGCCTGGTCTACAGAACGAGTTTCAGGACAGCCAAGGCTACACAAAGAAACACTGGGGGGACCAGAGGGAACTCAACCAAACAAAACCCAAAACATCACTTTCAATCCCATCAGGAAAAAAATCATAAGAGATATTTTCTGGGGCTGTGGAATTGGTTCAGTTGGTATCCATACAACCATGAGGTCTTGAATTCAAATCCCAAGTACTCATATGAAAAGCTGGGAGCTGTAGCATGCACCAGCAGTCCCAGTGTTGAGGTAGGCAGGAGGATTTTCAAGGCCTAAAGCTCAGCTAGTCTAGCTGAATTAGTCAATTCGGGTTCACATAGATAAACCTGTCCCAAAAAATAAGGTGAAGCTTGCCATTGTGGTGCATTCCTTTAACCCCAGCCCCTGGGAGGCACAGGAAGTTGGATCTCTGTGAGTTTGAGGTTAGCCTGGTCTACATAATGAGTCCTAGCTGAGCTAGAAATTTACAGGGAGACCCTGTCTTAAAACAAAACAAAACACAAGAGCTGGAGAGATGGCTCAGTGATTAAGAGCACTGGCTGCTCTTCCAGAGAACCCTGGTTCAATTCTCAGAACCTACATGGTAGCTCATACCTGCCTGTAACTTTGGTTCCAGGGCATTTGAAATACATACATGCAGGCAAAACACCAATGGCACATAAAAAGTGAGCAATAGAAAACATTTGGCTTCCATACACATATGTACAAATACAAATATATATACACACAACTATTCTAGATAGGCTTCTTTTAAACTTTTTTCTATTACATTTATGTGTGTGTGTGTGTGTGTGTGTGTGTGTGTGTGTGTACGCAGATCAGAGGACTTGTGCGAGTCAGTTCTCTTTCTACTATGTGTGCTCCAAGGACTGAACGCAGGTCATCAGGCTTAATAGCAGGCACCTTTAATTGCCAAGCCATCTCACCAGCCCTCCTGGGAGGCTCTTAATATCGAGTAGCTTGCAATTCTGTTTCAGAGGGTGTGTGGCTTCCTTGTACTTGCTGATGTCTGCTGTGCTTCCGCAGGCGGAGAACATCATGCTCTTGGAGTTAGATATGCCCAGCCGGACGACCAGAGACTATGAGGGCCCAGCCATTTCACCCAAGGTCCAGGCTGCACTGGATGCAGCTCTGCAGGATGAAGATGAGATTCAAGTGGATGCATCATCCTTTGAAAGCACGGCAAACAGAAAACCCAAGGGCAGGTGAGTGGCTTCTGGTAACCTGTGTTTGAAAGGACATTTGAGCCAGGTGTAATATTGAATACTTTAATCCCAGCACCCAGGGGGCCATGGTCCCAGCCCTTGTTTATTTTGGCCTGCACTTGCTGAGCACCCAAGCCCCTCCTTTCAGGTCTCACACATCTCCTGGCAGGTGGGTTAGCTAGGCCCAGTGGGTCATGCTAGTCTAGTCTAATGGGTTTATACAGTTCAAAGAATTCTGGTTTTCAGGCTATTGAAGAAAGGCCACCTTCAGATGTGCATGCCACTTGGTAATGTCCACATGCATTTGACTTTTGCAGGCCCAAGAGTGGCAGGAAATCAGGATCTGCCTCGTCCTCCTCAGGAAACCCTGCATCTCAGTTTTACCCGCAGTCTCGGGGGCTGGTTCCCAAGTAATCCAGCACCCCCTCCCAGGGTGGGAACAGCATTGTCTTCTGAGAGAAGAGCGAGCACAATACTGCAGAGATGATGAGCCTAAACCCTGAACCATCCCCCCGAGGAGGAGTGATGGCCTTTTGCAGAATTGCCAACTTAATCTGCCCGAACACGCTGGTCCTGGTCTGGCACTAGCTCCTCTGGGAAGTGCCCTTTAATTAGCATCTCAGAAATGCATGGGTAAGGTAAAGTGCAAAGTTCAAGTGGACAGCAAGAGAATGACCATGACCTTGCTTTCCTTCTTTCTCCCCTCCCCACTCTCCCTCCCTCTCCTTGCCTCTAGCTTTGTCTTCACAACCAAGCTCCCTTCTTGTTAAACAATGTGGAGTCGAGGTCTCCTTAGGACCATGTGTGTGGAGCCTCAGTGTAAAGTGACAATGGAGCTGAGACGTGAAACCCTAGAACTCTAATAGGTGCCTGCTTTTTTGTCAGGTGAAATGAGAGATCTCACGTGGAGCCAAGCCCCAGGATGGCACAATCAGTGGTCCATCTTCCCGGCTCCTCAGCAGGGGTAGATCTGCCTGTGGAACCTGTTGAATGGGGCAATGGCTCCTACTCCAGAAGGACTTGATGTTAGAAGCAATAGAAAAGACATTCCCTTTGTGTCCTGGGAGAGTTTGGGGAAACAGCTTTTTTAAAACCTCAAAACCATGACCATCTTTGTTAAAGACCTAAGTCTATAAACCAGTGCCATGTCCATCTACCACGTCACTTTACTCTTCATTTATCACCGTCCTTCCCCAAGTACACATGCTCTGAGTGGACTCATGTAGACCCACCTGCAGTGTGTGCCTACAGAGTGTGCTTTGAGGTGGGCCTTTGTGTGGGAGAAGGGAAGCTGGCTCTGCCTCTTCTGATGGGACTAGCATTGGGGGAGGCATCCGGAAGGGCACTTCTGAATTCCCCATTGGGTCCATACTATCACGGGAGCAGAAGAATGAGCAGGCATATGTAGAGAAGGAGGAAAGAGAACACAGAAATGGCAGCCAAGGAAGCCTGTCTGCCTGGAGCAGAAACCCACTGACTCCTAGAAGTATGACTCCGTGAGGAGAGCCCTGGGTGCTGACAAGAAGAGGCTGTGAGTGCAGAGGGTCAGACTAGAGTTCACGCTTCCCGTTTACATAGAGTAGTTTGGTTTGTGAGTTTTGGTTCTTCATAGTATGGCACCTCCAGCTTTGTTTATGTTGGACATTAGGTGATAGTTAACTCATTTTCCTCAAGAGAAATGCATGAGTGTGTGGGACTGTGCGCGCACAGCAGCACCTGTGCTCTGGATGTAAGAGAGACTGAAAACCTTCGCAGTTTGAGAAATACGCCAATGTTCAGTCTTTGCCTTTGTCTATGTTAAAGGCCGACAGAATGACTAATCCAAGCTAGCAGCATGCCCCATGTTGTGTCTGAGTCCATGATCCAAGCCTGAGGGGACAGTCTGAGTCCCCAAGTCTGTCACACTGGCGCACCTTGCTGGCATGGTGCCTCAGGAAGATGGCAACTCAGGTGGGCCTTGAGATATGTTTTAACTCAGCTGCTTGTCCTCCAAGTACATTTCTTGATCAGAACCCATGGGAAGATGGGGGTACTAGGTGCAATGCCTTGACATTCTGTAGAATGGAGATCTGTGGTGGTAAGCATTCTTTCTGAGCCCAGAGCCCTACTCAGCAGTTCCTTGGATGTCATGGAACTAGTCCTCATCTTTTCTTGGGCTCAAACCCTGCTTCTTCCTTATGTACTAAGAACTTGCCGTTTTGAATTGGAACCAAATGATGAGATGTATGGTCCAAGATGGCTGTCTGCTGGTGATACTGGTCTCTCTTGCCACATTTCCTCACAGCTAAGCTGAATTCTATAGGCCGAAACATTTGTGCAGCAAAGAGAAGGATTGCAAACTTCAGGTAATGTCATACCTTCATACTAGTCTCTGATGTTGGGGGCGGGTGTTAAGTGACACTTAGCTTAGAACTTTTCCAAGAAGACAAAAAGAAAAAAAAGCCAGCCAGCAGACATGTTATTAAAGCAAGCTTGCCCTATTCTCAGCTGTGTTCCTGAAGTGGTCTGTGGACACCAAGTAGAAGGCTGCCCATGTGGCGATGAAGCTGTCCCTCCCCAGGCAGCCTCTGGTGCTTTCTTCTCAACATGGATCCGATACTGAAGATAGCAAATGGTAAAAATGTCTTGCTGCCCCCAGAATGCTGCTGTTTTGAGTTCTGAATTGAGCCAAGAATATAGAGGACATATCAAGCTCATTAAAGGACCAAAGCTTTATGTTGATAGTTTTCTAGAGTGTTCTGGGATGCTGGAAGAACTTCATGCCTGCAGTAGCTACTGTAGTCTAGAAGCAAGTCTTTTGAAGGATCTAAGAAGCCCATCTGGGAAGAGTTTGAGGTTGCACATACAATCCTCATCGGACATTTTTCCTCTGATCAGTAGAATGTATCTGGCTTCAAATGATAAGTTTCCAGACCCTTACAGTCAGAATCAGAGGCCACCAACCATAGGCATGAAGCACTTTCTTAAGACTGACATACATTGAATTGCTCCCTGTCTGATGCCTGCATGCTGCTTGACTTGCTCCACCTCCACCTCCGTGACCAAGGAGTACGGTACAGCTCGGGCACGGGCCATTGTCTGCTCTTCCTGACTCTTATTAAGTCCTCCCTCACTGAATGTAGACTCTGCCAAGTTTCTGAGAAGTGTCGATTCCCTGCTAACATAGGCTATAAGTTCTGCCTCACTTTTGCCTCTTGAGTTTGAGGGGTACTGTGAACACCTTGGACCATCCAGACGCCATATGTGGACGAAATGGGGCTACTAATGTACTCTAAAAGCCATAATGACACAGCTCAGAGGGAACTAGGTGAGAATAGCATGCCCCCACAGTTACAAGTCTTGGTCTGGTACTTTCGATTGTAGCACCTTCCTCTCTGCCCATCTCTTGAATGAGATGCTTCTGAGGTTATTTATGAAAGGAGTGATGTAGGCAAGCAGGAGCCGGGGGCTTGATGGCTCTTTGGAGTTACTATTGATCTTGACCTTCTCTTTGGCTGTCTTTAGATAAAGGATATGCCAATACTTGGGACTCTTTAAGTTTTACAACTGATATTTATTTGTATTATCTCTTTGTCTAGCGTTGTAAAAGTGATTCTAAATAAGATGTGTAATAAAAATCAATCAGATTTATTGTATCTACAAAAAGGTGTCCTTGTAAATGATTAGTGCCTTTCAAAATGACTTGCCCATAGCTGATATGCTGTGGTTTTCTTTCAACATTTAGACTGTTCCTAGTTAGAGGAGAACATCAACATTGGATTATAATACCGACATTTAAAAACACAGCTAGGAGAGTGACAAAATGAGGACAGGGCTGGAGGCATGCCTACCGTGTGCAAGGCCCTGTCTTTGATCCCCTGCATCACCAAAAGGAGGGAAGGACAGAAGAAAATAAAGACAAAAAAGGTGTGTCATGTTTGTAGCAGTTCCTGACCTGAGGTACTTGGACCTGAGCAAGAGGCATGGACATTTTCAACTTTGTATTTTGTTTTTTAAAGTTCTTTTAAAGGTATTATAACATTATGCAATTTACTTTAAGATATACCTGTGTCTTATCTGTATACCATCAGGAAGCCAAAATATTACAAATGGGCCTTATGTCTTCTGGATTCTCACATTCCAAGGCATGCTAGGTGAACCTCAGCAGGTTGAGCACCTCCTCCAGAGAAATGGAACCAACAAGAGGAACCTCAGATTGTTCCTCATCTGTTGCTATGATAAAATTCAATGGCCAAACACAACTTATAGAAGAAAGAGTTTATTTTGGCTCACAGTTTCAGAGGGTAGGAGTTCATCATGGCAGGGAGGCATGGCAGCAAGCAGCAGAAAGCTCAGAGATCATATCTCAACCACTCGGGAAGCAGAGAGGAAGAACCGGAAGTGGGCAAGCTATATCCTTGTAAAGCCCGCCCCCAGTGATGTAACTTCTTTCAGCAAGCCTCAAAGTTCCACAACCTAAACAGCTGCCAACTGGGGACCAAGTTTTAAATTTATGTGCCTATGGGGGATGGCTCTCATTTAAACCACCAAAACCCCAGTGCTTGGACTCTGAGCTGGGTTTGAATTCTACCACTGACTTGGTTCTCTAGCACTGCAAATATAAGGAATTTAATTTACTTCTCTAGATTTTGGAGCCTCTATCTGTCAGGTGAGTGAGAATACCCTTTCAGAGCCCTTCTGAGGATTAGCAATATAGTGAAAGCAATCAGCATGGTGTGTGCCAGAGCAACGTTCAACAATGTCACTGCTACTACGATAAGGCTGTGTGTTTATGAAGATGTGATGAACAATCTGTATCACAGGAAAACAGGAGTCAGTACTGAGCAAAACAGCTTTACATTTGATATTAGCCAAAAGGCTCAGAAGCCATCTGGAGCAGGCTCTAAAGAAAAGCAGATAGGGCCAGAAAGATGGCTCCATGGTTAAGATCACTGTCTGCTCTTTAAGAAGTCCTGAATTAAATTCCCAGCAACCACATGGTTTACAAACGTATATACTGGGATCTGATGGCCTCTTCTGGCATGCAGGTGTACATGCAGACAGAGAACTCACATATATAAAATAAATCTTACAAAGAAAGGAAAGAAAGAGAAAATCCTGCTAATCATTTAACAATTATCATGTGCCTGCTATGTACCAAGCCATTTAGGTACTGATGTAACAACACTGAGATTGTTCCTGGCACATGGAAAAGGGACAGTGCTTGCACTTTAAAGGGGAAGTGTTAAGCAAAAGCATATAAATATAGGCTCTAATCTGAGTGCTCAAGAAGCAGAAGCAGGTAGATCTCTGTGCTATTAAGGCCAGCCTGGTCTACATAGGAAGTTCCAGGCCAGCTGAGGCTGCTTAGAGACTGTCTCAAAAACAATAAAACCCAAAGTATATAAATACAGAGTTTTCATAAATCCCACGAAGTAGTATGATAATATAAGAATAGTGAGTTAAAGCTGGGCGTGGTGGCGCACACCTGTAATCCCAGCACTCTGGGAGGCAGAGGCAGCTGGATCACTGTGAGTGCAAGGCCAGCCTGGTCTACAAAGCAAGTCCAAGACAGCCAAAGCTACACAGGAAATCCTGACTAAAAAAAAATAAATAAATAAATATAAATAATACTGGGTTAGTAAATAAAGAAATGGCACCGACTGTGAGATCTAGAGTACAGAGTGAGCTGGATAAGGGAAGAAGTTTGTGACAAGCTGGGAAGCACCTGTGAAGGCCTTGTAGGAGAGACTCACGCGCAGTCCTGTACCCTCACTGGAGGGAAGTATGCAGAACTTCTGCAGAAAGGTTATATAGTATTGGGTTCTTAAAATACCAACAAGAAATTCACACATCAGCTGGAGAAGTGGCTCAGCAACTGAGAACACTGGGTTTGATTCCCATCACTCAAATGGCGGCTCAGAACTGTAACTCTAGTTCTGGGGGATCCAATGCCCTCTTTTGGCCTCCATGGCCACTAGGCACACAGACATATATGCAAGCAAAACACCTATTCAGTAAATAAAGTAAATAAAAAATTCCCACAGCACCAATGACTTGAGTGACTTAGGCAAAGTTTTTGTTCATAAAGTATACTCAAACTATGTGTAGTATGCCTTTCCTTCCCACCCCGTTCTACCAGGAAACTAGAAGCCTGCCTCGACTTAATAAGTATTAGTGGAAAACAGTCAGAATCCTTTAACTGGAAACCAACTACTTAAAGAGTGATTTGGATTGTGTTTTATTAAAATATATTAGAACTCTTGAGTTGGACCAGGGACTATCTCAATGATGGTATAGATCCAGGATAGGGGAACCAAGTGGATATTCATGCCAATTTAGTTGTATTTTCTTTTTCCCTTTTTTCTTTTGGTTTTTCGAGGCAGGTTCCTCTGAGTAGCCCTGGCAGTCCTGGAACTCTCTCTGTAGACCAGGCTGGCCTTGAACTCCCAAGTGCTGGGATTAAAGGTGTGTGCCACTACTGCCTAGCTCAGTATAGTTGTATTTTCATCTTTGGTATTATTTTTAAAAAATATTTGAGAAAATCCTAAATCTTGGAAACTGCTTTGAACTTCACACTGAACATTTAATCTTGGGACCTGTGATTTTGGCAGGTCCTCTTGAACTAGAGTTGCCATTTGGTTGAAGTTTACTCTGAGCATGTTGTATCCAAGAATCATGTGGTGGTCACATCTGCCAGTGGAGTTGTCGGTGACATTTGTCGAGGACCTAACTGTAGTTCTTGCAGCTGTTATCATTGCAGCCTTGGTTTGTATCACTGGGTTTGTGGTTAACTGGTCCCCGGGTACTTCAGTTACGCGAGCCAACTGGGGACTTGCTGGCAGAGTGGTCATGTGCAGGGGCAGAGGTCTCTTGCTGCAGCTCTGGGGATTGTGACCCTCTGTACCTGTGTATACCTGTGTGCTAGGGGTCGTGTTGCCCAGGACACAGGGAGAGGAAGTGAGATATATTATGACCCTTCTGAGCAGGGGTGTGTGTGTGTGAAAAGTAAAGGGCTTTGAGTACTTGGTACCTTTGCGGTCTGTCCCTTGCTTCACACTGCCTCCTTAGACCTTTGAGACCAGGTGGCACAGCCTCCATTTGGCTCCTTTCCTGCTGGCAGTTTCATACATGTGCTCTCTGCCTAAAACCATTCTTTCCACCCTACATGGATAAATTCTGGTGGGTTTTTTTTTCTCCAGACCTTTTAAGTGTGGGTATGTAGCCCAGGCTGGCCTTAACTTGAGAGCCACGCCTCGGTTTTTAAGTACTGGGACCTCAGGTGTGTGCAACAATGACTGGCCCTCAGGAACCATGCTTAGTAACTTTCACAGTCGTCTTGGTTTTCTCCCATTTCCTCTTGGCTGGAGGGTCTCTCATAACTTGTGCCCTTCTTTGTCCTTTTCCAATTTTGCATCTGTGTATTTCTTGGCCACATTCCTTGAAGAGACGACCTGAGTGACTTAGGCAAAGTTCGTTTTTGTTCATAAAATATTCTCCATGTTTGTACCCCAGTATGCTCTCCTAATGAGCCTTGAATACCATTATTTCCCTTTGAGGTTACAGAAAGCAATTCTGTTAAGTGTCTGCAGTAAGCCTATCTGCCATTCATGCGTATTTGGGGGGGCTTGGTTGGCAAATTCTCTACCAGGCATTTTCTCTGGCACTGTTCACTTTCCAAGGACTGTCTCAGCTTGACACTATGGTCTTGGAACGGGGCCAAACTACTGTAGAGCAGGGCCTGGGAGGTAAGTCCCTTGCTGGGATTGAGAGCAGGCCATTGGCTTTGAAATGTTCCTTGTCCAGGCAAACAAGATTTCCAGCTGCCATTGATAACTGTCCTGGGCTCCAGCCATGGACCATGCCCTTCCCAAGCTGACGGCTGAGAGTAGTAGCACTGATACAATCTCAGGTTTACATAAAGGGCATTCTTTTTGCTTCTTTAGGTTTTCTTACATAGTCCTGGATGGCCCAGAGCTCATGGTGTAGACCAAGCTGGTCTTGAACTTACTATGTATCCCATGCCAGTTCTGACTGTGATCTTTCTGCCTCACACCACCATGCTTGGCTCTAAAGGGATCACAGAGTGATTGCTGCCTTTGCAAGTTTACCCCAGCAGTAATGAGAGCAGTCAGGGCTTGGAGGCAGGCTCATGTATTCACAGTGAGCAGTGTTCTATGCTCTGGCACACAGGATGAAGCTTCTGCACAGAGTGTGTCACATCGTGGTGAAGCTTGGCAAAGTCAGTTGCAGAACTGTGCTAAGTGGTCAGGAGCTGGAGGGGAGGCCCCAGGGCCCCTCACAGTCAGGCTCATGAGAGCTTGACTGAAGTGCAGGACTGCCAAGTGATGGCTTTACTCTGCCAGATGCAACGTGAAGGTGGCAAATCTGTGTAAAAAGTTGGCGGATAAGACGTAACAACATTCTCATTTACATACTACATAGTATGTATGCTTAAATGTACAATCTATATTTAAACACTGCAATCAGGCCAAATGCTTACAAGATGGAGATGTCAGGCCATGCTGAGGAGCAAAGACTCAATAAAGGTAGTATGGCACTAGATCAGCTGTGCCATTAACAGGGAGTTCTGAAGCCACAGAAGCCTGGGTTCATATTATTACCCTCAATAAGCCATAGCACCCCTCTAGGTAGAACAGATCCTGCAGAGATGCTGAAGGGATTAGGCAGCCATCCTTCAGGCATGAAAGAGGAGGCATATAATACTAAATAGCATATGGTGTGGTAGTGATGCCACATTGGTAAAGTTCCTGTGTACCCAGGTCTGTGTCCAGATACTGATATGCCCAGAGTAGTCTAACTTCCTGATTCTCGGGGATGTCTCATCTCTATAGTATTGAGGGAGTGTCCAGATGTGGTCCTCTGCACCAGTGTATCAAAATAGTGTACATATGTGAGGCTCTGGCCTCATATATCCTGGGCTCCACCTGGAACACCCAAAACAAAACAAACACATGTTATGTTCACAGTACATTATTGCTTTCTGTAATAAGCTAATGTAAACTTACTTTGTTTTCCTTCCCACCACTGTAAACTTATTTTTAATAGACACCTTACAACACCTGATTGCCAGAATTTAACAGGCTTGCTGGTCACTGAAAGGGTTACCAGTTTTTAAACTATTTTATGCAATGCTGTATTAGCAACCTCAGGCACAGACTACTATTTATTTATATTCCCTGGGGTTAATCCTAAGCATACATCACAGGATATCTGTTAGCTGTATCTATCTTCCAATCCCATTCTCCCCAAACAAGCATCATTCTGTTACAGATTGTCAAACTGCCTCCCAAAACAACTACATAAGCTTTGGCACCCAGCAGTAATTTATGGTCATCTTCATATATCCTTGATAAAAACTGAATTCTGCCAATACTTCTAACCCTTGTCGTCTGACCCATCACCATTTGAGCTATTTCTATTAAACTTTAAGAATTACTAAGGCAAAAAATGTGGGTGGTGGCAGCACATGCCTTCAGTCTCAGCAGTGGGGAAGCCGAGGTAGGTAGATCCTTATGAGTTCGAGGCCAGCCGGTCTCCAGGGTGAGTTTCAGGACAGCCATGGCTATAGAAAAATGCCCTGTCTTGAAAAAAAAAAAGTTTATTTCTATGCTTATATGTGTATCTCGGGGGATAGGGGGGCATGTGTGTAGGTGCCCATTGAGGCCAGAGAGGACTTTGGATCCCCTGGAGCTGGAGTTCCATGTAGTTGTGAGCTGCCGCAAGTAGGTGCTGAGAACACAATGGGTCCCTACAAGAACAAGAACAGCGAGCACTCTTAAACCATCTTCAGCTCCTCCTCCAGTTTAGCATGTCACTCTCATTGTGCACTACATTACTTCCACACCAGCCACTTATCTGTTCAATAGTTCTGTCTGCCCTTGCTGAAACTGCTCCGTTGTAGCTACCTAATATAGTTTAGTATCTGGCTGAAAGAAGCAAATCGTTAATCTTGACGCTTTTCTTGGCAGTAGAGCAGAATGGCTGAGCTTATGGAGCTTATGCTCGACCTCTGGGCCCTTGAGCTGGTTTGTTTTCTTAATCTTCGTGTTAGTAATGATGGCCCTTAAATCTTATGATAGTTTTCTTGGTAGAGTTTCTTAGATGGCACCTGGTTAGGTCATTTTGGAATAAAAGTGATGCATCTATTTTCCCAGTTGAACTTTTTTAGGATCATTTTGAGAGTAAAACCACTTGGGGTCTTCGCTGGACTGCATTTATGTGGCAGGCAAGTTTTGGGAGTTAGAGGAGTTTTCATTTGAAGGCAAGTGCCAATCTCCACTGACTCAAGGTTTTATCTTTTTTTTTTTTTTTTCCAGTGGGGTCTCACATAGCCCAGGCTGGTTTCCAACTTTCTATATAGCTAAGGATGATCTTGAATTTCTGTTTATTAATTTACTTTCTGACCATAAACTTCTGATCATCGTTCATCACTCTCATGAATACAGGAATTACACACTTGTGCCACCACATCCAGTTTCTTCATTGCTGGTGATCAAACCCAGGACTTTATTTTCACTAGGCAACTATCAAGTGAACCACATCCTGGGATAGCTCATGTCCCCATTATTTTCTAAAGGAATTATTAGTACTATAAGGGAGTTATTAATATTAGTATTATGAAAAGGTGATTGCTTTTTATTTGGGGTTGGGGAGTCTTACTAAAATGCCTAGGCTGGCCTTGAACTTGAGATTCTCCTGCCATTGCATCCTAAGTATCTGGGGTTATAGGAATGTACCACTTCTGGTTTGGAAATTAATTTTCAGATGTTTATTTTGCCCCCAACGTAATGTAACTGTTAAGTTAGGAGATAATTCCTCTCTCACCCATACTGGCCACGAGAAGTCTCAACTCCAGCAGCAGGGCAGATTTCTATAAACAAAGTGCTACATGAGCTTGCAATCACTTTTCCTATGTCCATGCACTGCAAGGATTGTGTCCACATGTGCTGCAGGTCCCCAGGGTTCAGCACTCTGCTCCCATCCCAGGAGAAGGTTATCAGTGGTTCATGTTGTACTCCTGCTGTTTTGTGGGATGGGGCAGCCCTTGCTAGGAGGGGGAGAACAAGGCAATGACTAAGTCAGTTTCTGGCTTCATCAGGCTGACAAGTCTCATTTGCAGCAGACAATGAAATCATCAATGTTAAGAGTAAATTGGGTTTCCCTAATTATATCTTGAATGGAGGCTTTAGAGAAGGCAAAACACAGTAAAAATTCAGCTAGAAAAATATTCCAGGAGCCATCTTGGATAACTCTACAACGTAATATTGCTTTTTCCTCCACACTGCAGACCAGCGTCAGCACCCAGGGTTGTGTCAATGATCATTCAGCAAAGGCACCTGCTGTGGGCTGGGGAAGAACACCTATCTGAGCTGTAGGTTCCTGGGTGTTACAAGGGATGCTTTCCTCTACTTTTCAGGGCTCAGAGGTAGAACATTTATTTTTAGTTTGGTTCCCAGCACCACACACGCACACTAGCCACAGTGCTTCCACTAGACTGCTGGCCCTGCTCCAACGTTTGCACTTTCACATGTATAAACCACTCCATTGTGCTCCTGTTCCTAGAATTTCCCAAGTCACTCTCTTGTGAAGCTTGCAAGGCCCAGGATAAAGTATCAGCTCCTCATGAAGGTCATCTGTGTTTGTCACTACTTCCTTTTTGTTGTTCTCTAAAGAAACATTTTTGAGACAGGGTTTCTTGTATCACAGGCATTATGTGCCCAAGAATACCCTGAATTTATCCCCTGCCTCCTCGTCCCAAGTGCTGGCCTTATAGGTCTGTGCTACCACATCTGGCTTTTTGTGATACTTTCAATATGCAGTTAAAGACAGCCTTAAATTCATGGCAATCTTCCTACCAAAGTGCAGGGATTACACAAAGTGCTATTATGTGCAGAGTTACCAGTTTCCATCTCTTAGGAGCCTATTAGACCAGGAGGCCCTTGAGGTAGTGCCCTTATTTATTTTATTTAGTCTTTGTGAGCCCATAGAAATTACAATAAAAATGGGACCACAGAAATGTAGACTATATGATTAAAGTGCAGGGCAGGGCAGTGCAGTGCAGAGCTTTAGCTAAAGCACTCTGGAAGTAGGCAGATATCATTGAGTTTAGGGCCATCCAGGGCTACCTGATGAGATCCTGTTCTAACCAAAACCAAAACCAAAACCAAAACAAAAACAAAAAACAATATGGCAGACAGATGGAAGGAAGGGGTACAGATTACTCACCTGAGAGCAGTGGTTTGGACCTTTCAGCTAACATGGAAGCAGAGCAGGAAGGTGGGCAAACAGTTTAAATCCCGGATCAGGACGGAATCCTGGAACAGAGACAGGTGGGATATGTCTTGTTACAGCACTAGGGAACAAAGCCTGGCCTTTAAAAGGCAAATGCAAATAAATGTTCTGCCTCTGAGAGACACTCCTAGGTCTGGACAGTGCTCCTCTTTCCTTGAACTCCAAGATAAAATAAAGCACCATGCTGTGGCTTGCTACTCTCATCCACAGGAGCTCCAAAGGATCTGGGAACACTCAGTTACGAAATTGTGTGTAAGCCCTTGCCCAGGGGGCAGTCACAGTAACAACAGGGTGTTACTAGGTATCAGCTGGTATGTAACAAATCACCTCAGTACTCTTATGACATTGAAAAAAACCATTATCTCCCAAATGACGTTAACTAAGTATCTCTGATTCTGTAGGCTCAGGAGCTAGCTTATTTGGGTAATTCTGCTCTAGGCTTCACATGAGTTTGCAGTAAGCATTGTTGGTCAAGGCTGAACTCATCTGAAACTTGTCCTGGGTGACTGACTGTAGCTCTAAGGCTCTTGGAGTGTTCTTGTGTACATGGTGGCAGGCTTCCCTGAGTGTGCAACCCCACAGGGCAAAGAGCTGTGATCTATCTAACTATAGGAGCCACAGTAATCACACCTGGAATCCCAGGAGTTGGAGGCTGAAGCAGAGGGATTGCTAAGCCAGCCTGTGCTACTGAGTGGGATTCTATCTTCAAAAAGCAAAACAGCCGGGCATGGTGGCACATGCCCTCAGGACACAGAGGCAGATGAATCTCTGAATTTGAGGCCAGTCTGGTCTTCAGTAAGTTCCAGGACAGCCAGGACTACACAGAGAAACCCTGTCTCAAAAAACAAACAACAGAAAAGGCAAAACAACATAAGCAGCCCCAAACAACAAAATCACTTAAAGTGGCCCCCCATCATTATAGAGGAAAGGGCTTAAATATGATCAAAAGGATCTATGTAATTCTAAACATCTTTTATTCAAGCATTAAGAGAGATTAAAAACTGGAATGAGCCTTTAATGAAGTAATTTCTACCAGAAAACCTTAATCAGTTAGGTAGCTGTCATTTCCCACAATTTTGATAAAAACTGGCTTAAATCTCCCTTCAGGGCCATTCTAAGGGGCCCTACAATGCTAACCAAAGTGGGAAGAGGGATTTATTACTAAAGATGTTCGTCCACTATTGACTGATATTAATGAAAATTTTACTTTTCCAACATAAAGGAGTATACATTCCAGATTTGGAAAATGTAAAGGAAAAATTACCATATTCACTATGATATCACTATTATCAAACTGCCACCTTAATATAAATGTTCTATTTTGGTTTTGAAATGAAAAACTTTTTAAATTAAAATGTAATGTTTTGTATGAAAAAATTACCAGTAAACTTCCTGATCTTACACAACCTAGAGATAACTACTGTAAACATTTTGGTAATGTAATTTTAATTACCCTTCCCAGAGTCATGGGAGACTGAACAGTAGACTTTAGAGATGGTTAATGGCACTTGAATTCAGATTTGACAACTCAGTGACAGTGGGAATGCCAGGAAGTCTCTACTTACCACTCGTATCAATCTGTTTGGGTAAGATCTTGTCTTAGTCCCCATCTGTCTGTCTGTCTCCCTTTCTCCCCCTCCCCCCGCAGCACCCCTATGAGTAAGTTCCAGAAACTGTTTGAGAGCATTCAATAAGGAGTCATTCCTCAGACTTTATACAGCAAAGGAGTTATTGAGATTGGCTTATATACCAATAGTTTGGTCGCCTACTACATGCCAGAGACTATGGCTGGTATTTGGGGACGCAGGAAACAAATCCAAACAGCACCGAATGCAGTCACCAAGCAAAAGTCACACAAGTAAATGCAGTATGTGAAGGGGTGGCAGAGCCCCACCTTAGCTGGCCGCCTGCAAAGCTGAAGCTGGACAACTGTCACCTCATTTATCCTTTAGAGATGGGGTCTCCCTGTGTTATCCAGGCTCTTCTCAAACTTCCGGGTTCAAGCGCTTCTCCTGCCTCAGCCTCCCAAATAAGCAAGTATGCACCACTCTGTCCAGATCACCCTCTGAATTTTTCCTGTACCCTCTTGTACAATGACAGTGTTGTGTTACTGAAGTTTTGTAACTTGTTCAAGGCCACACAGCTGAAGATAGGCTACAGAATTTCAAACTCAGGCCCACTGGAGTCCAGAACCAGTGTTTTTCAACTAAAAAAAAAACAAACAAAACAAACAAACAAACAAAAAACCACACACAAAAAACTTGTATACAATCTTGGTGTTCTGCCTGCATATATGTCTATACAGCATATGAGAGAGCTGTGAGCTACCATTTAGGCTCTAAGAACTGAACCCAGATTCTCTGTAAGAGAACTTAGTGCCCTGCTCCAGCCCAGAACTAGTGCTCATATATCACACGGAGGATCAGGGACTCTCTGTCCTTTTGTGTGTCTCTGGTGTTTGTTGTTTCAGTTATTCTTACTTATGTACTTTGTTCATTAATGTAAAAACAATGACTCATCCCCAAACTGGCAGGGTTGAACAGCAGTTCTGTTTATCTTACTAAGCCCATAGCACCAATGTTAACTTTCAAAGGTGACTTATAATAAAAGTACTGTGATAAAAACGACTTAAAAGCACACTAAAGCAGAGCTTGGATGGGCCTGCTGCTTCTGGTAATAAACGCTTGTGATTATTAACCTGGGAAAAAAGCCCACCACCTCCAAAGTCTCTTGAGGCTTAATAATCAAATTTAACCTTCAAATATTTCTCCTCTCCTTTCTCTTGTAGAGTAAATCTCATTGTGTATTGACTGGGCTTCACACACATTATGTAGCCCAGTTTGGCTCTGAGTTCAAAACCTTCCTGCTTTCACCTCCCAAGTGATGAAATTAGACATGAGCTGCCTCACCCATTTCCAGTTCCCTTATACAGTTCTTTCTTATGCTTAACGATGACACTATCATTAGTTTGATTCTACTAGGGTAGGGATCTTGAAATATCCACATGTGGATTTTTCCCACAGCCTGACTCACTTGTGAGAAGTAGACAGTGTTTGCTGAGACAAGCTAATGGAGTTGCCAGTGTCTGTTAGTCTTTGTTAGCTCTAAGAAGTGAACAAAGAAATTGTAGCTTGAAGCACACATTCAGAAATGCCTCATACTTCTCTGGGCCAGAAATCCAAATACTGAGTGGGTTCCAGTAGTTCACTGCTTCAACCTGAGGCTGAAGTCAAGGTTTGTATTTTCCCTTTGTGGAGACTCTTGTTTCTTAGTTCAGTTCCAATGGGTTGAATGACTAAGGTCCCTAATTCCTTTTTGCTGTTCGCAGTTTTCTTAGTCCAGAGGCTGTTACGGTTCTTTGCTTTCTGCTGCTTCAAAGCCAGCAACACTGAATTGTTTCATGTCTCCAAAACACCTATACTTTCAGGGACCCGTGAAGTACAGTGGCTCACTCACAGAGTCTAGGACAATCTTCCTATGGTCCTAAATTTGACCTGCAAATCTCCCTTTTCCAGTGAACAGAATGGAGTTCTGCCAAGAGTAGTGTTCATGAATGAAGAGTTGGATACTTTTGGGTAGGAACTGCTTTCCACAGTGTCCATACTCTAACCACGAATATTCAGTCAGATCTGGTGGCACAGTAGGGTTGGGGCAGAGTGACTGACTTGTCAAGGCAGCCTTCGTGACTTACTAAGAATCTGTCACAAGCTAAAAAGGGCTTGGAAGGTAGATTAGTGGAAAAACATCCAACACACATACAGTGCTGAGCTCAATTCCCAGCACAGCAACACAAAGCCTGCATTTTAGAGTGGATCATACCTATTCACTCCTCCCAGTGTGTGTGTGTTTTGGAGATATGGAGCACGTTGCAAGATCTGAAGCAAGTTTCATTATCCTCTCAGAGGTGACTGTTTCAGCTGCACACTGAAAAAATATTTATAAACAAAACAACTAAAGGCCAGGGGTAGTGGGGAGTGTATTTTAATCCCTGGCGTATTAATTGCAGACAGAGGAAAGAGAATAGTAGCCTGTCTGAGGCCAACCTGTCTATATTGTAAGATTTTTGTTTCAAAATAAAAAAATAAAGGGTGCTAGGACATAGCCCAGTGATTGTGTGAGGCCCTCATTTCTATCCCCAGCACACAACCACCCCCCAACAAAAATCCTAATATATACCTTTAATCCCAGCATTCAGAAGGCAGTGGATCTCTGTGAGTTCAGGCATAACCTAGTCTACATTGTGAGTTCCAGGACAGCCACAAGTACATAGTGAGATCCTATCTCAAAAAGCAAAACCTAAAATGTCAAAACCAGTAACATTTTAGAAGTTATTCCTTCTCTCCCTGTTATGATAAAATCAGAAGGGGTGGTGGTGGCGTAAAAATGTCTAAATTTCACCTATAGTCTATTCACTATAGACTTTTGCTTACTGGATTTGCGTCTTGGGTAAAAGGACTGCTGAGGTGGAAGGGTTAGACTGCTCGTGATGGCTTTGTCTCAGTACTGGCTGCACATGTTGCTAACACCAGAGAACATAGGGTGTTTCCTCACCCACAGAAACCTTTCAAAGACTGTAAAACCCAGCTCTTTAAAGTTTCAAAAAAGGTCCACTAATCCAGTTCAAGACTGATTGTAGAAATATTTCTGGACCTTGGTCCAACAAATACATAAAACTACTTTATGTTCTGGGTGCTCCAAATCTCATTCCATCTAACACTGCAATCAAGGCTGAGAGGCTCCATTGCTCACTGTCTGTGAGCCTGTAATAACAGCTATCATTCTATGCCAGAAGCCACATTAACATGAACCTAAAAATATCAGGATCCTCCACCTTCTGTCTCAATCTTCTAGATACTTCATGCTAATTTGTACCCCATCAATGTTGCAGGGTACTAATGCTAACATGGATCAAACTGAGGCTCAGTGGGGGGGTTAAGAGGCATCAGGGAGTGACATCAGGACATTACTCTCTCTAGGGCATTCCCTCTAAAAATACACTCAAGTGCATTTTGATTTAAATGGATGGCCCTTAAACCTTTACCTACCACCAGATCACCAAATTCACCTGGCAGCAATTCGGCTGTGGACTGCAGGTGCACCCTCTAAATACAAAGCGGCATGAAAGTACAAGAGGAAATGGGTAACCGTCTAGGGCAGTCAGCCGTGCAATAACCGTTTTACTGATATGAGTGTTTCTTTGCTTATGACTACGCGCCAGTTGAGTCATTTAGGGGTAGGCCAAAAGGGAAAGTCCTGCTTCTTGTCACCCATCATACGTGCAGATGAAAGCTGTTTATTTAGGGGGGGAGTGCCAAAAGTGGAAGCGGGTAGCGGACTACCAACTCAGGATCTTCACCCTCACTGGACCCGCCCCTAGTACCCAAAAAGCATGGAACGGGTTAACCGCGGCCAGAGGGAGTCCAGCCACCGCCCCTTCCCAGCAACACCTCCCAGAAACCCTCAGGCCTCCGATAGTTCCCGAACCTCGCGAGACCCCGCCCCAACCCTTCCTTACCAACTTCCCGCCCCCCCTTTTTTCTTTTTCTTTTTTTTTTACCGAGCTGGAGCTCAGCGGGGTACGGAAGAGAGTGGGCGGAAAATACGGTCCCGGGGCACGCCGGGAAATGTGGTCCAAGCCCTTCAGGCAGCCATTTTCTTCCGGAGCGGGAGAGGCTAAGGCTCCAGTAAGGACTACAAATCCCAGCCGTCCTTTCGGTTTGTTTTTGTTCAAAAAAAAAAAAAACCCCACACTCCCCCTCCTCACTCTTCTTTCTCACACACACGCGGGCACACACATACACACACATACCCACGGCAGACACGCACGCATCCGAGCGTCGAAGGGGAAGCCGCGTCTCGCCATCCCGGCACGCCACTAGTCCGGTCTCGGTTCCCCTGCAGCGCGGGAAAGCGGAGGCCGGAGCCGTGACCTCTGACCCCGTGGTTATGCGGAGCCGCCGCATTCCTTAGCCATCGCGGGGGTGCTGCCGCCGCCGCTGCCACCGTGGGCGACTGACGCAGCGCGGGCGCGTGGAGCCGCCGCCCCTCCCCCACCGCCGCCCTCGCGCCGGGTCTCGCGCCAGCCGGTCCCGGTGCGCCCGCCCTCCCCGGCCGCGCCCGAGTCCTCGCACGCGCCGCCGCCACGCGCCCCCCGCCGCTGCCGCCTCCGCCCCAGCCCGGCGCCGCCACCGCCCCAGTCCGCCCCGCCCGGAGGTCCCGCGTGGAGCCGCCGCCGCCGCGGAGGAGGATGAAGGACAAACAGAAGAGGAAGAAGGAGCGCACGTGGGCCGAGGCCGCGCGCCTGGTGAGGCGGGCCGCCCGGGGGGCCGCGGCGGGGGGCCTGGGGGGTGGGCTCCCGCGCCGCTCCGGGGCGGGGGAGGGGTGAGGCCCTGCCCATCGCGGCAGGGGGCGGGGCCGCCTGGGTGTCGGGCGCCGGCGGCGGGCCCGGGTGGGCCGGGGCGCCGTTCCTTCGCACCCCCCTGAATTCCTGCGGAGGGGCGAGCTGGCAGGCGGCTCCACCCCTCGGAGCGCCGGGGCTCCAGGCTCCCCTCCCCCACGTTGGCAGCAGCAGGGGGTCCCGGGAAGCGCCGTTTGTTCTTTTGCGGGAGTTAGGTTTCCGGGAAGAGTCGGAAGGGCTTCCCTCTCCGTGGGCAGTGGAGTGGGTCACTGGACACCGCGGGGGTGGCAAGGCACCCCTGCTTTCAAGGACATGGGAAGCATTTAGAGCGTTGGCAATTTAAACCAGGTGTGTGTCGGGAAGCAATTGTTAAGGGCCAGTCTAAACCCTGAGTAGTGCTTCTCAAAGTTGAGTGCCCAGTGGGAGTATATCTGGGGACTTTGTTTAAAGCGGTGTTTCTAGGGCTCATTTAAACACACTGAACCTGCCTTGGAAACAGTACTTTTGCCAGCTGCGTAAGTGATTATTATGCAGGTGGCCCATGGACATTCAAATCACACTGAACCGCCGTGACTGCCATAGAGGTAGGCGCTTTGCAGAGGAACTGGATAATGTCTGTTTGCAAAGAATATCTGTTGAGGCTCCTTTCAGAGGGTTAGCCAAAAAAAAGGAAGGAAGGAAAGAAAAAGTAAATTGATTGTGCTAGCTGCCTGCCCAGAGGATTTCTGATTTTCTGTTTTCCAAGCTTCAGTGGACTTGTGAGAGAGCTTCCTTTTGGACTCAAAAATACAAAGCCAAAAGCCTTGAGGCATGTTCTTATAAAATGTTGCTGATGACAGTCCTAATAGGTTATACTTCTCAGAAATGTCACGTCCTCAGGCGGCCACCGTGCAGGGTTATGGTGCTTAGTACTTGTCTGTTGACGCCCTGTATTTTATGTGTAGGTTTTAATGATGGAGTGAAGCTTAGCTTTCTAATTGTTCCTTTTACTGGAAAGTGACTTCTGCCTCCGAAGTGTTCGAGGCTGATAAGAATCTAGAGTGCACCCTTTCCTAGGAGTCTGAGAAAGCTTGTTATTGATTTACCCGGGCTGTCTGAGCCACCACGGTTTGAATTTCTACTGGTGTTCCCATCCTCTTGTTACCGGGGGAACAGAAACGGAGGTTGTTTGTGTGAAGGTTGTAGTTTGGTTCCTTTTTTGCTTGGCGTGTAGGAATTTGAAACTCCAAGGTGGTCTATTTTTCCTTCTGTGAGTCAATCAAAACTAGAACCTTTGGCTAGTTTTTTATGATCTTGGAACTTGGGATGTCTTCATTGATGCTTCACCTGGAGTCAAATTGAGGTCTGAAGGCGTCTAGGAGAGAGCTGAAATGCAGCGTGTTTTATTATGGAGGTCGAGTCTTGATGTACATTGAAATTCTGAGTTTCTGTGTGCAGGTTAAGGCTCTGGGCACCCAAAGAAACTTTGCTTTCCAGAACCTGCTTGTTAGAGGTAGGTGAAAGCGCCTTCAATCCTGTGTTATGTCCTGACAGTTATAGAAGCTTCTTGTCTCAAAGCTTTTTGGCTCTTATTAGTTGAAAGGCTCTAGCAGTTTGGAATCCACTGTTATTTTAAGCCTCTTTAGATTCTTAAATTTACTGTGGCTTCCATTCTAAGGTTAAGGTTGCTATTTCTATTTTATCATTGGCTCACCTTCAAGCACAGTTATCTAAGTAAGTTATTTCTCTTTTTCTTCTGTGGCTCTTCAGTTAAAAATAGTAATCTGAACAGAAAATTTTTTTTTTGTGGTGTAGTTGTATGTTTGAAAGAGGACGTGTGGGAATGTGGTATGCAATTTTGCACATCTTTTATGTGGTTTGTGTTTTAGAATTTTCTGTGCTTGTGGGGGTGGGAGACTGGAGTCTTCCCATTTAAAAAAAAATTGTGTCACATTGAGTGCTGGCGAGATTATTAGCCTCTACTGCACAGAGGGATACCTGGCAAGCAGTGAGCTACAGTGTCAGGGCAGTTAATTTTGTCACAGGATTATTATCCTTAACTACCTTTGGACAGTTGAATTTAGATTGCTTGTAGTGGTGACTGCATGTGCTTGTCAGGTGGAAGTTTCTAATTGCTCCTGGCCTCACTCAAATTGGTGAGTAAATAATCACCTTCTACACAGCATTTTGGTGTAGGAAAGTGGAGCGAATTCTGGAGAATTCCAGTAGAGTAGCATACTCTGGAGATGGGTTTTTACAGTTGTTTAAGAAATGGACAGTCTTCTCTCAGATGCCTTAGAGTGTGTTGGTGTTTCTATCTGTCTAGAGGAGAGGGTTAAATCTGCCAGCTGGTTAGGAACAAGTTGGGAGAAAATTCTTAAATAGATTCCTCTGGCTTTTGAGAAACACTACATTGCATGCTTTATTTTTGCTCTGATTCTCTCTGGCCATTCTATATCAAACTCTTTTTTTTTTTTTTTTTTGTCCTTTCAAGTAGTAGAGATACTTTTTTCTTTCCTTCAGAAATGTGCCATCTAGAAAGACTGGGCCTATAACAGTGCTGGATTGTTCTGAAAGCCAGCAATTTATATACAATTTTAATGAAAATGAATACTTTGTCTCTTTGGATGTAACTTCACTTTAGAAATTTTCTTCTGTTTTAAGATTTTCCAGCTCCTTACTATTTAAATAATTGGTAGATATTTTTTCAGTCGCACTTTATTTTTGCAGATTTGCTAACTCAGATGGTGTCTGTGACAATGAAGATCAGTAACCCGCTCACTGTAGGTTTGTTGACTAACCTTGTCTGTCTTGGCACTTGGGTTACCTCAGAGTATGAAGAGGAGGAGCTGCTGGTCTT
Source organism: Meriones unguiculatus (assembly GCF_030254825.1). Classification (NCBI taxonomy): domain Eukaryota; kingdom Metazoa; phylum Chordata; class Mammalia; order Rodentia; family Muridae; genus Meriones; species Meriones unguiculatus. Next base: position 125,591,767 of record NC_083352.1, on the reverse strand, counting down.
CTGGGGAAGCTGTGGGGTTCAGATGGATGAAGAGAACTATAGGCTTACATGTCACTGGAGATGCACAGTTTCTGTCTTTTGTTTAGAAATAAGGATGATGAATTAGTTCCTCACTTCTCTTTTAAGTATCCTGGTTTGGGAGAGAATTCCTTTTACTGTGGGACAGTGGGAACATTGAAAAAGAGATTTGATTCTGCTTGGCGTAGTTCAGGGAGTGCTTCCAGAGGAAGGTGCTTTCTGAACTGAGTCTTGAAGGGTTAATGGGATGTAAGTAGGTCTCACAGAGGAGGCCATACATGCAGAAACTGATGAAAAAAGAATGGCTGAGGGAGAGAGAAGAAAGCTACGTGGATTCTAATATATTTGCAGAATGCCAATGGTGTGGAACAAAGAGCAATGGCTGGGACAGAAGTGAGCGGTGCCAGTGAGGCTGTGTGGTGGGGAGATGGAGAGGTGATTGAGAGGCCCTGGGTGCCCAGCTCTTAGCGCCCACAGGTGCCTATTCATGTTCTGTTTGATCTGAAAAGTGACTCGGGAGGAAGATCTCCAGATACTTGCAGAATGAGGTCTCCTTTGGCTCAGTTTGGATCAGTACTTGCTTCACTTTGGGAGCGTAGAATTTGAACCTTGTCCTGTGGCTCGAGAGCCTGTGCTTTAGTGCTGGGTGGGTGGGTTCTGGAAACTTACTTTCTGCTGCATAGAGAAACAGGCAGAGTTGCTGAGCATGATTTTGAAATAGGAACAAACGTGATGTAGACAGACTCTGGATTTCTAGATTTGGGCTTGGCACAACGCAGGTGTTCCTAGTGGTTTTAAATGAGGGATAACCGCAAGTAGGAATGGATTTGAGGAGAACAGAGCTGGACTTAAGGGTATAATTGATGGTGCTGTTATGTTGTGTCACTGGCTTTGGTAGTGAACCAGGTAGGTGAGAGTGAAAGATGCCACTTATGTGTTGCTAAATCAGGTGATTAGAAAGGTAGAAAGGTTCCGACCAAGGTAGGGAATATAGGGGAAAGGGATGAGGTTGGAGAGGAGATAGACTAGAGTTGCTGAGATAAATTAGAGAACAAATTAAGAATGGACAGTTAGACAGGTTGAGTCCTACAGAACTGCTTGAATCTGAATGAAGCTTAGAAGTCAGATCTAGTGGTAAATAGGATTGCAGTGTCTGTAACTGACATAATCCAAGCAGAGGCTAAGGAGGAAAAATGGGAGTTTTGTTTTAGTATTTTTTCTTCTCCAAACATTGATTTCCTTCAGTGACAAGGTCTTTTGTAGCCTTACTTGGGAACTTTCTGCTCCCCCACCCCCCTTTTTAAATGCCAGGGAGGACTTGGGTGTTGGACTTGTTAGCTTGAAGTACCCACAGCTGCAGCAGAGGTTAGGGAGTAAGAGAATGACCTCTTTCTTTTCCTTCCTTAGAGGAGGAACATTACCGAGACAGCTCAGCTTCCTAGAGTGAGAACTGCAGTTGCAGAGGAAGTGCTGACTTCGTTATAGATGAGCTAACACAAGCAGGACATTGGTTTCCTCAGTGTTCTAAGTTAGTCACAAAAAGAATGTAGCATGAGCCAGGCAGCGGTGGCGCACACCTGTAATTCCAGCACTGCAGAGGCAGAGGCAGAGGCAGGTGGATCTCTGCGAGTTCGAGGCTAGCCTGTTCTGTAGTGTGAGTTCCAGGACAGCCAGAGCTATTACACAAAGAAAGCCTGTCTCAAACAAAAGAACGGTGGCACGATGTTGTCAGGTGGCAAAATGTAATGTGGCAGTTGACCCCAGAATTTCAGGGTAAAAAGGAAAAGAACTGAAGCTGGGCATGACGCACACACTCTTGTAATCCCAGCACTTGGGAGGTAGAGACAGTGGGGTCAGGAGTCCCAGTTCATCCTGAGCTACGTGGCAAGTTCAGAGGTGGCCTCAGTTGTCTCAGAACAGAACTGAACATTCAACTGGCTGACAATAGTCTACATGATGAGTTCTGTGCCAGCTGGGGCTTGCTTAGTTAGACTGTATCAAAACAAAAAACTACACCTAAACACACATACCCAACCCAATATGGGTACTAGTAAAAAAAAAATTTTTTTTTTGAGACAGGGTTTTACTATGTGGCTTGGCTGGTCTTGAGCTCAATATATAAACCAGACTGGCCTTGAACCCACAGAAATCTGTCGGTTTCTGTTGAGATTAAAAGCTTGTGTCACCACACTTAGCCTGAAAGTTCCTTGAATTTCCATTTTATGTATTCTGAAGCAGTATTTTGTTGTTAGTTGTTTTTATTTTTTGAGATGGGAATCACAAGAGGTTCACCTGCCTCCCAAATGCTGGGATTTAAGACCTGCACCATCACTTCTGGTCTATATTTATTATGTATAGGTTTGTTTTTCCAGACAGGGTTTCTCTGTGTAGCCCTGGCTGTTCTGAAACTCTGTAGACCAGACTGGCCTCAAACTAAGAGATCCGCCTGCCTCTGCCTTTTGAGTGCTGGGATCAAAGGTGTGCGTCACCACTACCCAGCTGTGTTCTATATTTTAACATTAAATTACCAAGTTATCAGAACTGCTAAAGTCTTGTATTATTACATGCAGATGTTAAGATAGCTGTCCATAGAACTGAGGTAGGTAGAATATTTTACCTAATTGTGGTATTTTTATCTAAATGCAGTTAACTTTCAAAATACAGATCAGAGTGTGATTTGGTATCTGAAGTAATTGTTTTAATGCTGTGCTGGGGCCATACCCCTGACTGGAAAGTCACTTTGATTATGGTGAATCCCGTCTGGTACTGTTAACTCCTCATAGCAGAGTACAGTCCCCGGTACAGACTGGGTATAATGAAAGTTTTCACACTGAAGTCAGGATCTTTATGTTTTTTTCAGGTGTTAGAAAACTACTCAGATGCTCCAATGACACCAAAACAGATTCTTCAGGTCATAGAGGCAGAAGGACTAAAGGAAATGAGGTTTGTATTGCTCTTGTTGCTTAAATGGGGGCGTCACATGACATGCTGTGGTATGCAGTAGTAAATCCCCATGTTGGTCTGTCTGTGCTTGTGCATCTGAAGGTTGTGTTTTCTGAGGCTGGAAGTGGAATGAATGAACATCCATTTATTTTCATCAGAAATACAGTGTCTTTCACAAGACCTTACAGAGGTCTTGACCTCTAGCCAGAATTAGGTTTGTTTAATGGACTCAGGTAAATTTTCTAGTGTACTTTTTTTTAATAAGGCCTTGCTGCAGTGCTGGCTTCTCATGCAGTCTTGTTTTACAAGTTGTAGCAATAGAGAAGGAGCAAGCTCATGTGTATGCTCTTTCCTGTATACTTTTCTGTCATAGTACTGAAATCGTTTCCTTTTGATCCAAGAAGAATGGTCTCAGTGGCATAACACCTTCTGGCTGCCCACTGATTTAGCCATTCTTTCTTGTTTTAAGGCAGTCTTGCAGCCCAGTGTGGCTTCCAGTTTGCTGCACAGGTGAGGGCTTACCTTGAACTCTGCTGGGATTATATCCACATACCATCCACAGCTGCCTGATTTAGTCAGTTGTGATACAAATGGCCTAAGAAGTAATTTGTTAAATTTGTTTTAATTTGTTTAATGTAGTTTTCCTGGAGAACACACCAAAGTAGTTGGAGCATGAAAACCAGAGAGGGGCTGTTTTTAATTTAATTCTCCTCTCTTCCCACCATTGTACCAGCCTCCCCTTTTAAAATATCATTATTATTAGGTTTTCTTGTTTTGTTTTTTCTTTTGAGACAGGGTTTCCCTGTGTAGCCCTGGCTGTCCTGGAACTTGCTCTGTAGACCAGGCTGCCTAGAAATTTTCCTGCTTCTACCTCTGAGTGCCAGAATTAAAGGCATGTGCCACCACTGCCTTTATGTTACACGTTTTGTGTGTGTTAACACTGTTGCATGTCTGTGCATTTAGTGTCTACGGAGGCAAGAAGGGGGTGTTGGAACCAATGGAATTGGTGTTATATATAGTTGTTAGCTTCTATGTGGGTGTTGGGAATTAAACTCAGGTCCTATGGAAGAGCAGCCAGAGCTTTTGACCCCTGAGCCACTACCAGCCACACCCCCTCTTCTATTTTTTTAAATTAAGTGAAGGAGGAGTCTGTATAACAGCAGTCCCATTTTGGGACTTGGAACAAACAGTATTTGCCTATGGGGCATATTTCATATATGTTTATGTATGTGCAGATTCATGGTATGTGTTAGGTCAGAGGACAACCTTCATTGTCATTCTACCTTGCTTTTTGAGAAAAGGGGTCTCTCACTGGAACCTGCTGCTTGCAAGTTGTTTGCTACCAAGTCTGTCTCTTTCTCCCCAACGCGATTACAAGTACCTGCCTAGCATGTCTGCCTTTATTTATTTATTTATTTTACATGTGGTTTCTGGGGTGTGAAGTCTGGTCTGAGTGCTTGCTTGACAAGCACTTTATTGAATAAGCTTTTCTCCTTAGCCCTGAGTTATATTATATGACTAATCACACTGCAGCCGTTTGAAAGGATAAAAGTTGTTCACTTCCCTTAGATCACATGTTCTTTAATGGGAAGGGATGCTTTGAGTTGCCTACAGTCAGTCTAGTTGTCTTGTACCTGTATACTTCACAGTGTGGTAATTGTGCTTTTTGTCTCCATCATGCTGATTGACGTCTGTCCTGCTGTTGGATCACTATGCCTGTAGAAGGTAAGTTAGTACCTCGTCTCTTCTTTTTGCTGTTGTAGGAATTGTAGCACGCAGGATAAGTGAGCAAGTCTGTCACTGTAGATAGGAGTAGTATGTAGGAGTCACAGAAGGACTTCCCCAGTATGCTCTCCCTTCATAGGAGATGTTAGTACAACTCTTCTCAGTGTTGGAGATTCTGGACCCACATGCTTTCAGTGACTGCTTTTTGTTGAAAGTTATTTTTAGCATCCAGTGTGTGTCAAAGTAGAATAGTTGTTTTTTAATGGCCTTTTTACATGCAGTTTATTTTTTAACACTATGTAAATTGGGGCTGCCAGTTTTTAAAAGATAGGGGCTTAAGATACGTGTTTTGTTTTTTTTTTTTTTTTTAACATACCAAGAAGAGTAAAGAAAGCTTGCACAGGTAAATCCTAGTACTAACACTCTAGTAACAAATTTAATAGTAACAGGCATTTGTCTATTTTTGACACCTTTTTCTGTTTTAAAATTAGTAAATGTCCTCTGTCACAGGAAGTAATTTTTTAACCTACTATTGTGGCAGGGACCCTGGAACTTAATATACTATCTAGCTGGATGTTTAAACATTAGACTAGCTCCATTTGATGTCCTTTTTCTTTGTAAATGAAGTCTGTAGATGAGACTCCTCCATTGTACCTCACAATAAAGGAAAACCAGATACTGGTTTTTGTGTGCTTTTATTAGAAAATATTCAAGTACAGAAATAAAGTGTGGCCGTTGATGGGGTTATAGTGCCATTAAGTCTCATATTTTCATAAAGCTATGTGGTGGTGTCTGGGCATGATATGAATATTACAGTGTAAATAACTACCTATTTTTTGTTTTTTATTCAAAATGTTTATTACATTTGACATATTTTGTGTGAATATTGGGGGAGTGGTTAGAGGTAAGAGGACACCTTACAGGAGTTAGATCAGGTCTTCTACCGTATAGGTCCTGGAGGATAGAACTTAGGTCTTCAGGCTGGTTGGCAGGAGCCTTTACTGCTTAGTCATCTCACTGACCAAGAACACTTGCTGATTTATTTGTGTATGTGTGCGTGAGTGTACTCATGGAGGCCAGAAGAAAGTGTCAGATCTCCTGGAACTGGAGTGACTGACAACTGTTAATGAGCTGCCTGATGTGGGCCCTGAAAACTGAACCTTGGTCCTCTGCAAGAACAGCAAGTACTGTTAACTACTGAGTTATCTCCCCAGCCCCAATAACCAAAATATTTACTTTTTATTTATTTATTTTATTATTTTATTATTTTTTTTAAATCTGGGGCCTCTGTTATGCAGCTCTGGCTGCCCTGGAGCTTGCTATGTACAAGCTGACCTTAAAACTCACAGAGATCCACCTTGCCTCTGCCTCACATGTGCTGAAGGTAAAGGCATACAGCACTACTCCTAGCTGAGAAAACTTATATGTAATAGTACAAAAAAATTATTATTTTTTGGTATTGTTTTTCAAGATAGGCTTTCTCTCTGTAGTCCTGGCTCTCCTGGAACATGCTTTATAGACCAGGCTGGCCTCAAACACGGAGATCTGCCTGTCTCTGCCTTCTGAGTGCTGTGATTAAAGGCGTGCACCGCCACTGCCTGGTATAAGATTTTAAGTTATATCTCGTTTCTGTTTTTGAGCAGATCCTCATAATATAGACCAACATGGCATGGAACTGACTGTATACCCAGGCTCTAAGGAAGGCCTCCCAGCTCAGCTTCCTGAGTGCTGAGGTTGTACGATTGAGCCAGCATGTCTGGCTAAGATACGTGGTTTTCCTTTTTAATTTGTGTGCACAGCACGTCTGTGTGGTTGCCCTTGAAGTCCATAAGAGAGCATAGGGTTCCCTGTAGCTAAGTACTACAGCTTGTGAGCAGCCAGCCTGCTCTTTTTTTCAAGACAGGAGATAGGCTTCTTCACTGTGTACATCAGGTTGGCCTTGAATTCAGAGATCTACTTGCTCTGCCTCCCAAGAGCTGGGATTAAAGGTGTGAGCTACCATACTTGGCTCAAAGCAAGTACTGTTAACTGCTGAACTATCTCTAAGTTTTTTGAGAATTTGGTTTGTATTATCAGGAAATATTAACGATGTGCCTAATAGGTGTTCCGAGTTACTATGCACCACAGCCTAGACCCTCTGAGTGGGGATTTCCATGAACTTCTTTCATAGTAGATGTGTGAACTCATTGCTTCTCTGCATTGCTTGCTTTGCTTCTTGGTTTGGAAATGAATTAGAAGAGCTGGATGTTGGTTAGGTAGATACAGATTTTTATGACCCATTTTTATCCTTTCATCTTTTACAGTGGGACATCCCCTCTTGCCTGCCTCAATGCCATGCTACATTCCAACTCAAGAGGAGGAGAAGGGCTATTTTATAAATTACCTGGCCGAATTAGTCTTTTCACACTCAAGGTAAAAATATCTTTCAGTGCAATGGTCCTCGAAACTTTGAATGTGCATAAGAGGAACTTGGTGGGTTTGGAATGGTGCTGATGTTGAACGTCTTTCCTAACACGAAATGAGGTAAAACTGACGTTTTGGACCTTGATAGAAATCTTAGATGTTGTACATCCCAATAGAGTATTAGGAGTTATTAAGTTATATCAAGTTTTGTTTCTGTGTTCAGCTTTGCTTGTCTTATGCCTTAGTAGCTGAAAGATAAGTGTATGTAGTGATGATTACAAATGTACCTTAGTGAGGATTTTGTTTGTAATAATATTATGAAGGATAAATTACTGGGTGACTAATGTGCTTATTCTATGGAAAGTAACCCAAACGTGAGTATCAGTAGTTACTAAGTAACATTAATATAAAGGAAGAGGAGTTCATAATAAACCTTAAGTAATTGGGCTGAAATGAACAAGCAATATTTTTCTACCATTTCTGATATATTTGACTATTATTTAGATCACAGTCTGAAAATTTTTGTATAAAGGCTGGTAATAAATTAGATTTTGTTGGTCTAGTGGCTCTGTCATAACTATACAGCTCCTCTGTAATAGCAAGAATGCAGCCATGGACCATATACAAATTGACAAGCTATTTTCCTTTTTTGTTTGTTTGTTTTTTGAGATAGGGTTTCTCTGTGTAGCCCTGGCTGTCCTAGAACTCACTCTGTAGACCAGCCTGGCCTCAAACTCAGAGATCCACCTGCCTCTGCCTCCTGGGTGCTGGGATTAAAGGCATGTACCACCACTGTTCGGCTTCTTTTGTTTTTTAAATACTTATTTAATTTTGATTTGAGACAGGTTCCTGTTTTATTATGTAGCTCTCCTGTATTATGTAGCTCACACTCGTTGTGTAGATTAGGCTGGCCTTGTACTCTGCCTCCGCCTCCTGAGTGCTGGGATTAAAGGAGTGCACCACCATATCTTGTGAGATTTATTTTTAATTTATGTGTATGAGTGGTTTGTCTGCATATACATCAGTACACTGTGCTGGCAGAGACCAGAAGAGGGCATTGGAACTGAAGTTACGTCGTTGTCATCTGCCTTGTGCATGCTGGAAACCAAACCCTTGTCCCTGCAAGAGCACTTGTAAGTGCTCTTAAGTTCTGAGCCATCTCTCTTGCCTGTTATACCTTTAGCAAGTACTTAATTTATTTACAAGTGTTTATTTACAAAAACAGGTAGCATTTAGACATAAGATGACTTGGTGACTATAGGGAAACTAAAATTTTAATGCTGATCCCCATATTGTATTTTTAAATTCCCATATACAGATTTTCTTCCTGTGAGTTTTATTTACTTGATAAGCAGTTAATTAAATATTAAAATCCTGAATAAATACAAACTATATAATCTATTTTAATGTCAGTAGGTTTGTGTGCATGAACTCTTTATTAAGAGGGCAGGGATTTGCTTTGTGCTCAGCCTCAAACTAACAGGCTCCACTGATACTCTTTCAAGTGATTCTCTCTGTTCAGCCTTCTAAGTAGCCAGGCAACTTCTCTTTTGTTTTGATTCTGTAGGGCTAATAATTGACTCTGGGACTGTGTATAACTTGACAGGTAGGCTTTACCTGAGCTATATCTTCTAGCCCCGCTAGTATTTGTGGTTAGGTTTTGTTGTTTTAGAAATATTTATTACTAGTAGTTTTGACTTTTTTGTTTGTTTTGTTTTTGTTTTATTTTTGAGAAAGAGTATATCTAGCCCATGCCACATCTTTTTGCCTTCACTTCCTGAATGTTAAGATTATAGCTATGTACCATTTTGTGACTTGGATTTTTTTTTCTTGTTCTGTTGTTTACAGTTTTTATTTGTTTTGTTTCCCTTTCCTGGTGCTAGAGATCAGTCCCAGGGCCCAGGTTAGCCATACTATCTATCCGTCCGTCCGTCTGTCTGTGTCTGTCTGTCTTTATCTATCTATCCATCTGTCTTTGAGGCTGGTTTGTTCTCATTTTGTACTCCCTGCTGTGCTAGAACTCTATACATAGACTAGGCTGGTCCTGAAGCCTTTTTATTTGTTTGTTTATGAGTCTGGGTCTTATGTAGTTCCTGCTAGTCCCAAACTCCCAGATAATCTGCCTATGTCTACCAGTATTAAAGGCATGTATGCTCCCGTACAGCATACATATGGAGGTCAAAGGACCTTATAGAGTCAGGTTGCTAGGCTTGTAGCAAGCCTTTACCCACTGAACAATCTTGTGGTCCTCTGGTTTGTTTTTGTTTTTGTTTGTTTTTAGGACAAGGTCTCTCTCTCTGAAGCCCAGCCTGTCTTGAACTTGGGGCTATACCTGTCCTATCCTTTAAGTGCTGGGATTACAGAGGTAAATACTCTGTCTAGCTTCTTTTTTTTTTTCAGATAGAGGTCTCCCTATGAGTATAATTTAGAGGTCTGAAAACTAGCCTAGGTTGCTGAAAGTCCTATGTTTGGTCCCCATAGGCACATCTTTTTTTGATGTGTGATAATAAGTAAGTGCCCCCCCCCCCTTTTTTTTTCTTCTCTTTTTTTTTTTAAATTTGAGGCAGGTTCTCACTGTGTAGTTTTGGCTAGCCTGAAACTCACTATGTAGACAAGGCTGGCTTTAAACTCACAGAGATCTGTCTGCTTCTGTTTCCAGAGTGCTGATGTTAAAGTTGTGTGCCACTATGCCTAGCTGCTCATAATTTTAACAAAACTGCCTCAGGTTGTTAAAAGTTATTTTTATAAAACCGAGTTTGTTTCTCAGTTTCTCTTTTAACCTAGCTTTCACACAAATAATTGAGACTCTTACATTTGTTTGATAATAATAATATTCACAATACAATAACTGAGCAGTTATTACTCCACCCTCTAAGCTAATCTGGTTTCCTCCCAGTGAATGTCCCAGAGATGCTTGCACTTCGTAGCTTAGTTGTTCCAGCTCCTTCTGATGTTTCTTGGACCTCTCCTGTGGCTCAGCTTCTTACTTCCTCCTCTTAACTCCTTCTTTCCTGGCTGACAGGAAATGCAGCCCTATTCTCTCCTTGGCTATAAGGGGACACATTGGGGAGCAGTGTTTACACAACATTGACACAGGAGAGTCTTAGAACAAGGACTGCAACCAGAAAAGGGGGTACAGAAATCGGCATTTGAATTATACAGTAACCTTATGCCTATATGAGGTATAGAGCTCATATCTTGTGATTTTGATACAATTCCAGTTTGACATAATACAAGAGCAATGCATGTAATAGAAAATACAACAAAGTGGGTGAAATTCTCCTTGTAACCAAAAAAATAATAATTTATATTAATATTTGAAAGTAGATGAGCACAGTGGAGGTAGGAATCCAAAGTTGGGGGTTACATGAGATCCTGTCTTAAAAAGAAAAACAACCTAAAAGCTGTGGAGTATATTTAGACTTTCGCTGCTTGTTTAATGCAGTTAATAGATTTTGCTGTGGGGTGTGTGTGTGCATATCTATATCTCCTAAAAAGAGTTTGAATGTATAGTAGTTTTTATTACTTTGTCTTCTATCTCATAGAATATTCTTGTTTTGGAGACAATGTCTTTCTTTGTAACCTGTGCTGGCCCTGAACTATTTCAGTTGTCCAAACTGGCCTGGAACATGTGATCTTTCTGCTTTTTCCATACAAGTGCTGGGATTACATGGGATTATCACCATGCCCAGTCTTACTATGTTGCAAATATTGAAAAACACCTTAGAAAGAGTAGCTGGAGGGATGCCTCAGTGGTTAAAAACACTGCCTGCTCTTGCAGAGGACCAACTTTTGATTCTCAGCACCTATGTGGTCTCTCACAACCTTCTGTAACTCAGTTCCAGGGGTTCTAGCATGCACATAAAATAAAATGAATAAATAATAATAAAACATTAAAATAATAGAGGACTACACTTATATATCCTTACATTTAAAAAAGTACCTGTTTGGGAAGCTGAGGAGATAGCTCAGTGGGTAAGAGCATTTATTGTGCAATCATGAAGTCCTAACTTCAAATCCCCAGCACTCACGTAAAAAGCTAGGCACGTGTGGTAGAGAAAGCTGGCCCTGAGGGCAAGAGAGCAGACCCCACACCTCACCAGCACAGTAGAGCTGTCTCTGGTGGCATGATGGATGAGCTGGCCCCCAGGGACGGTAGAACAGTTGAATTGGCTCCACCCCTTGCCAGCTGCAGCTCTTGGATGAACCAGTCAGAGCTCTGCAGAAGGGCAGCATTGCCCCCATGGCTTGAGTGAGAGAGAGCCTGTCCCTTGCCTGTGCAAAATGGGCGAATTGGCCCTGGTGTAAGTGGTGCAGGAATTCTGGTGGGGTAACCAACTTGGTTACCACCCAGACCTAGATGCAGGGCTTTGAGTTGTCCTACTTCAATATCTATCCCATCTGTGAACTGCTGGAACTTGTGAAGTGTCCCATCATGCAGACCCAAAGCTGCAGGATCTCCTATGACACAAGGCAATAACAGGATATCTGAGAGGAGTCCCAGTGAGGATCCAGTATTGATAGTGTAGAAGAAGCCAGAGGCCTTGAACCAGACCAGTGACTCATTGCAGTGAGCATATGCAAGTAAAGCTGTGTGGACAAAGGATAGTGTGTGAGACCCTGAAGCTTCCACAAGATTTTGTTTGTTTATTTTTTATTTTCTTCTGTGGGGGGAGGTTGCAGTGGTGGAGGGAGTGGGAAATGAGTGGAATTGGTGTATATTATGTAAAATTCACAAAAAAAAATCAAGTTCAGTGAGAGACTCAAGAGAATGAGACAGTGATAGAGCAGAACACCTGCTGTTCCCCCTTGGCCTCCCGTGGGCTCACCTGCACACATGTGTTTTTATACTGTGTATGAGCATAACACACAGTGAGCAATTTGGGATGGACATATAGTTCATGGTCCTAACCTAGAATGTGTAAGGTTCTTTGTCAATCCCTATTAGGGCTAACACAAGTAAAAGTAGCAATTTCCATTAGAGGGAAAAGCAAAGGGAGAAATTGAAAGATATAATTGTTGCATTCTTTGTTTTTTTTGGGTATTTTTGTTGTTGTTGTTGTTTTGTTTTTTGAGACAAGGTTTCTCTGTGGAGCCCTGACAACTGCTTTCCAGGTGCTGGGATGCCCCTGCTACCACTTAATTGTTGCATTCTTAAAATAAAATATTATATAACTACACTTGAAATGTTTATGCATAGAGCTATAATAGCAGTTCAGAGCTGTTTATATATAATTAAATGTAAAGGAAAGAATGACTATAGAGTAAGTCTATATTTAGATAGGATGAAGTCGAAGTCTAGTCACTGCCATTTGAAAGGCAGAGTTCATTTTGAGTTTTAATGGGTACATGACAAGCAGTGGTCTCTTTAAACTGCAGATCAGATGACAGTGTTCTCCTAGCTGTTTCTTGACTGCTCCGCTGCTCTCCTAGCACTTCTGCTTGATCACTAACCCTCCATGAGATAACCATGCTCTAAGTTTGTTTCTCAAGTGCCTCAGACCTGGCTTTCCCCTTGCTAGTGCCATTGCTCTGAAAACTGGTCATATGTTGCCACTTGGTGTCTAGTCCCATGGTGTCTTTCTGAAGGGAGAGTAGCACAGTCTTGAGCTGGTTCATGTATTTTCTCCTGCTTGTTTCTATGTGATAAACAATGTGGTTTTATGTTTTGTTTTGTGGGTTTTGTTTTGTTTCTGTTCAGCAAGTTAGTATCAATTTTTTTTTTTTTTTTTGCCTTTGGAGCAGTTCTACCAAAATCTGTTCAAGAATCTGCTGACATTAGAAGTCAGTCTTTCTTCCCCAGTCTGTGGCCATATATCTGGTGTCTTTTAATTGCTAAAGGAAGATAAACATTATGCCAATATAATGGATTATCAGGTAGAAGGTGCTTGGCACCATTCTTCATCAGCATGGTGAGAATTGACTCCTGCAAGTTGCCCTCTGATCTCTACAGGGTGCTGTAGAGTAGGTATGGCATGCACATGCAGACACCCTCTCCCCCAGTAAATAAATATCTTTAAAGTATAATAATAATAAAGAGCTTAAACGTTTTAAATATTTTTAAAGATATATTTCTCCTTTGTAGAGTTTGAACTATATAATCATTTTGATGGGGGGAAAACTCATTTAAAATACATCAACATATTTAGGCAGTGGGGGAAAAGGAGACATTCTTTCCAATGCTTAAAACCCTACAATTTTTAATGAAGGAAGAAATGTCAAGTCATCCAGGTATTTTTGCTTTACAGATTGAAAATGGAGCTCCCAGCAGATGGAATTTTGGATCTGTAATCATCTCTGTTTGCATGACAATGCATATAACTGAGTTAGGGACTAGAATCCAGGTCTCATTCTGCCAGTTTAAAAGAAAGAGTTTTTATTTACGTTTTACAACCTTTGGCCACTTAATTTTTATTTATTTATTTATTGAATACAGTATTCTGTCTGCATTTGCACCTGCAGGCAAGAACAGGGCACCAAATTTCATTATAGATGGTTATGAGCCACCATGTGGTTGCTGGGAATTGAATTCAGGACCTTTGGAAGAACAGCCAGTTGCACTTAACCTCTGAGCCATCTCTCAAGCCCCACCATTTCATCTTTTGAAGTGTCTTGAGTTTCTTGGTGTTTCTCAAAATGTCAATTTTATTTAAAATGCAAGATTTTGGGGTTTTTTTTTTTTTTTTGGTTGTTTTTCTTTTTTTCTTTTTTCTTTGGCTTTTTTGAGACAGGGTTCCTCCATGTAGCCCTGGCTGTACTGGAATTCACTCTGTAGACCATAAACTCACAGAGATCTGCCTGCCTCTGCCTCCCAAGTTCTGGGAGTTACCACCATTTGGCTGATTTTTCTCTTTTTAAGATTTATTTTTATTATATGTGTATAGGCATTTGTCTACATGTATGTAAGGAGACTACCTATATGCCTGGTGCTTATAGTAGTTAGAAGGGGGCAGAATCTCCTAAAACTATAGTTACAGGTGGTTGTGAGCTGACATGTGGTCCCTGGGAACTGAACTTGGGTCCTTTGTGTTTTCTTTTATTTCACTTTATTTTATAGTGTTTTGCATGCATGCTTGTCTGTGCACTAATGCAGAGGACATTGGATCCTCTAGAACTAGAGTTAAAGACACTGAATTGCCATTTGTGTGCTGGGAATTGAAATGGAGTCCTCTCCAAGATCAGTAAGTGCTTGTATCTGCTGAGTCATCTCTCTAGTTCTAAGATTGATTTTCTTTTCTTTTTCTTTCTTTCTTTCTTTCTTTCTTTCTTTCTTTCTTTCTTTCTTTTTTTTTTTTTTCCTTTTTTCATGTGAGCAGATTCTTTTCATAACTTTAGGTAGAACTACAATGGGGGCAAGAAAAAAAATACTTTGATAGTAACTTGCTGAACATGAAGAAAAAAATAACCCAAATTATGCACATTATATTTATAACAGAAATGGAAAGAAGCAAGAGGAAATACACAAATCAGCTGACTTGAGTGTGGTAACATGTTAGAGGTTTTAAGATCATGAGATAGGAACTTTTGTTGTGCCTGCTTTGTGTGAATTTTATAGAGTCTTATTGTAGGCTTCCTTTCTGTTAGAAAGGTGGTTGGTGCACGGTAGAACCAGAACACTGGAAACAGGCATGGTGATGCACACTCTTCTTGATCTCCTGATCAGTGCTTGGGCATTGGAAGAGAAGTCCATTACGGTCAGGGTTGCAGCCAAGCACTTTCTGTGTTATTTCCTCTTTTAACAGTACAGAGCTAAAATTGATAGCTCAAAAATACACAAAGCCCTTTTATGTCATAAAATGGATATATAGATGGAGACCTAAGTGACTGTGATTGAAACAACACTGAGGGACTGGCATCTTCTCTTGTGGTTCTATCATTGCCATAAGCTCCTAAGGCATCTTCTGTGAACCTTAGAGCTCTTTTGAATACTTTATAGGTTAAACACCAGTTAGTCTGCCTGCCATTTTAGCATCTAGAATAGGCTGTACTGGATGATAAGTAAGCTATCTATGGCTATTTTCTTTCCTGTTGTGATATATTTGGCATATTGGCTACTGACTTCTTTCTAAAAATTGTTTTTATTATTTTTTATTACTATTAGTATTTGAGAGAGAGAGTAACTCGAGGTGAGAGGACAATTTTGTGGACTTGGTTCTTTCTTTTCACTTTTACATGGGTTCTAGGGGACAAACCTAGGAGGTTGGTGTCTTATTTTTCTTTTGCTATGATAAGACACCATGACTGTGACAACTTATAGAAGAAAGACTTTGGGGCTTACAGTTTCAGAGGATTGGAGCCCATGACCGTCATTGGCAGCCAGCATTGCAACAGGTAAGCAGGCAGGCATGACTGGAGCAGGAGCTAAAAGCGCATGTCTGAATTGACAAGTGAGGAGGCAAGACATTTTGGAATGACATGAATCTTTTGAAACTCAAAGCCCACCCCCAGTGTGACTCATCTCCTCCAACAAGGCCACACCTTCTAATCCTTTCCAAATAGTTCTAACAACTGTTGGCCAAGTATTCAAATATCTGAGCCTATAGGGTTCGTTCTTATTCAGACCACTACAGTTGGGCTTGTACATCAAATATTCAACTTGCTCAGAGACCTCACCAGTCCTTCTGACACTTCTTACCATAAACCTGCTCTGCTGTAGGAGGTCTGATTAGAATGCTGTTTAGATTGGTACCATTTGTTCTGGTTAGCTAAAGTAGCAGCTCAGTTTTGATGGGGTTTTTGACTCCCTCCTCAGTTGAGTTCCTAGGTGAATAATCTACCTTTGAGAAGAGGTATGTACTGGATTTTCGGCCTACTCCTAATAGTAAGAGCAAACTTGACTGTTTTCAGAGTCTTGGTCCAGAATCTGTCTTATGCCTAAGAGGTGAACTGCCTATGGTTTTTCTAATTTCAGATTTTATTTTTATTTTTAAATTCTGTGTGTTTGTGTGTCTGTATATGCGTCATGAGTTCAGGTACCCATAGAGAGCCAGAGTTGTCAGAGTCTGTGAAACTGGATTTATAAGTGGTTATGAGCTGACCAGTATGGGTGCTGAGACTCATTTGAGCTCTTCAATTACTCAGCCATCTCTGCAGCTCCTGAACTGCCTGTATCCACCTACCTATCCACCCATCTGCATAATATTATTTATTTATATGTGTATGTGTGTAGGAGTGGTCTTACTACAGGGTACATGTATGGATGTCAGAGGATAACTTACAGAGGTGGAATTTCAGAATTCTGGGACTCAAATTTATATTGTCAGGCTGGGTGATATGCCTTTAACTGCTGAACTGTCTCACCAGCTGCCCTTTTTTTTCTCCTTTTCTTTTCTTTTCGTTTCTTTTCTTTTCGTTTCGTTTCGTTTCTTTTCTTTTCAGGTTGTATCTTGCTTAGTATAGGCTGGTCTTGAACCATACCATCAGCCAAGGATGGTCTTGAACTGTTGATTCTTCTGCCTCTACTTTCAGAATGCTGAAATTATGGATACACAGTGTCATATCCTGTTTATGCCATGTTAGGGGTAGAACCCAGGACTCCATTCATTCTATACAAGTATTCTCTATATTAACCTGTACCTGCAACACCAGAAAAGAACTGAATTTTCTCAGGAAAATGAGATGGTAAAGGTAGTAGTTAAGAAAACACTCGTATATGGACTGTTTGGTGGTAGGTTGAGGTAGAAATGGAGTCGTTTAAAGAGATGCTTATTTTTAAAAAAAATAAAAGTATAGTTCTGTTGTGATACTATTTTTTAAAGTACTAGGTTCTGGGAGAAGGATTTTGTTTAGTGTATGCTTAAGATTGTGTTTGGGAAAGTGCTTAAAATTAATTCTTGATATCAGCAAGCATTAGAACTGAATTTGATGTTTTGGTTCTTCAGATCAGACTTTAAGGGAGAAGGATTTGTTTATTCTGAGAAAATTACTGCTTCTTGCTTAGATAAATCTAGAAGGAAAGATGGTAACTGATATATTTTAATCATGAAGATAAGTATCATGTTCTTTGAAGTGGTTCTTGTGACATACAGCTACTCAGATTGGACTGCCAATCTGACAAGCTTTGAGGACTGCAGTCACTTTTGTTGTTGTTGTTAATTCAGAGATTCACGTGAACAAACAGTGATAGTTATTGTTGTCAATTTGATAGCTTTGAGAAGTATTAGGGATGGATTTCAGTAAAGCACAGTTGGGGAGAAGTGTTTGTCGTGGTATTTCCAGAGGTAGGTAGATCATGAGACCTTTACCAAGTGAATGAATTAATCATTTAATGTATTCATAGTATGGTGGCATTATTAGGATGTGGTCAGTGGAAGTAATAGGGGAACGAAATGGGCTCTCTTCTTTGTGGGGCTAAATCTTGCTCTGCCCTCTCTTCCTGTGCTTTCTCTCTCAGCTTCTGACATGAGAGGTAAGCAGCTTTCCTCTGCCATATGCTCTCAGCACCATACTGCTCTGCTCAAATACATGGCTGTGCAACCAGGCATTAAGCTCTCTGAAACATTGAATCAAAATCTTGTAGTTGTTTGTGTCAGGTATTTTGGTCACAATGATAGAAAGGTAACTTACATAGAAAATTGGTACCAGAGACGTAAGATATGGTGGTTAGTGTTAATTTGACAGGGTCTGGAATTTCCTCAGAGACAAACTTCAGGCACATCTGGAAAAGATTATTTTTCATCTGGACATGCTTATGAAGAATTATGTTAATTGAGGTGGGAAGAGCCACCCTAAAAGTAGATCTTAACATTTTGGGGGCTATGGGTCCTAACCTGCCAGTACAGTGGCTGTCAGTAAAGACCCTTGCCAGCAAGCCCAATGACCTGAATTTGACCCCCAAAAACCTGAGTGGTGGAAGGTGAGGTCAGAACCAACTCCTTTTGAAGGGGATGGGTGGAGAGAGAGAAAGCTCCCTGAGCACCAGCATTCTCTGTTCTCTTCTGACTGGATGCAACGTGACCAGCTGCTTCATCCTTCTGCCTTGTGTTGCGTTGCCGTGATTACCTGTGAGCCAAAATAAGAATAAATCTTAGGAAGAAAGGAAAGTGCCACCACATTCACACCAAGGCATCCCTCTTTCACTGTTGTCTGCATTTCACCCTGTTGTCTCCTTTCTTCTCCAGGAATCCCTCTGCCTCTTTTATGTCTCAGCGCTTCTGTGGGCCTTCCCTCTCACGAAAGCATGTCCAAGACATTATAGTGTTCAGGAATTGGTATGGTTTTTGTTAACAGTTTTTGGCCAGATTTACAGTGAGAATTAGCAGAAAGCAGAGCAGAAAGATTTGAGAAACATTAGTTTAGAAAGTGTTCATATTTAAAGTTGTAAGCAAGAAAGGGATTGTTAGAGAAATTAGTGCCATTAAAAAGATGCCAAGTGTTCAGGGGAGATGTCTCAGCAAGTAACGGTACCTGCTACCAGGTACTATAGTACTATAACCTAAGTCTGACCTCCCCCCCCCCCAGCACCCACATTGTAAAGGGAGAACAAGTGATTCTCCTACAGTTCTCGTCACGTGTGCACACAGGTAATGTGATTAATTTTACTAGAGAAAAGACAAGCAGTTTATATTGGGACAATAGGGGAGATGCCATTGAGGACAACTTGGGGTTTGGCCAGATCTCACGTTTTGCAGGCTCCAGAGTATACCAGGGTAAGCTCATTGGAGAGAAGTGTCTCTTGGGCAGAAAGAGCTCTTGGAGCTTCCGGAGTATGGAGGGCCTCCTGGGGAAGCATTTCCTCAGGATCACCTATCCAGGCATTTAGAAGTTACTACTACTTTGTAGTCGGAAGGGGCACAGATGCTAATGAACTGGCAGCAGACCTTTATATTTTTCACATGATGCTGTTGGCAGCCATGCAGGTGTAAGAGTAAGAGAGTCATGGAGGCTTTGAGCGAGATCTTAGAGGAAGGGCTGGCAGTGCATCGGCATCCATGCTGGGAGCCGAAGATAGTAATGCATGAAACTGGGCATAAGACCTCAGCTGTAGTGGACTCCTAGGAGTGTGAAGTATGAAGCTTTAGTTGATCATGTCAGCTCTCAAATGCTTGACAGAAGCAAGTTCAAGGTGTGGCAAGAACAATTTCAAATTATTTGGGCATCATGAGGCAGTAGAATCTTAAGAATAGAAAAGGGCATTTTGTTTAGAAAGATACTGTCTTGTGAGCCAGTGGCTTTAGAAATGTATGCCTTAAAATCAACTGATCATTTGTTTCAGTCTTCTCTTTTGTTCTACAGATGATTCTTTATGCTAGTTTTTCTCTGGAAAGTATGACTTGAATTCTGTCTTTAAAACAGGTGTGATGTTGCATGCCTTTAGTCTTAGCACTTGGGATTACAAAGGCAGGAGGATCTCTACATTAAGTGCCAGCCTGGTCTGTGTAGTGAGTTCCAGGCCTACCAGAGCCACATAGTGAGACCCTGTCTCAAAAAAACAAAGCAGCCCCCCCAACAAAGCAAAACAACAGCAACAAAAAACCCAACTTAAAAACAACAGAGGAGCCCTTGTCATACACTAAATACTAAAGCAGCTCCTGTCTAGGCGCCTACTTTCATTTTGCCCTTTGAGAAACAATCGCTTTGCACCTTTTCAATCCACATGACAGTCAAAAGGGATGCTTTTTTTCCCCAAAACATCTTATCATCATGACATGTTTTTGTTTGACACTTGTCAGTGGTTCTCATGGCATTGATAAATATCCAACCCCCATTTAACACTTCCTGTCTTTCAGTTCTCTGGATGTCTCAAACTTCTAGGTTTAGGTTTTCCCATTTCAAACTCTTCATTTTGTTTGGCTATATAGTTTAGAACTGACAATTTAGGTTGTTTCCCAGAATCTTCTCTGGCCTCTAAATTGGATTTTTTCCCCCAGGGTCTAAGCTACTTTTTTTTAAAAACTAGCTTTATTCATTTTCTTTTATGTGTGAGTGTTTTACTTGAATGTATATGTGCACACCACATCTGTGATTGGCGCCCTCAGAGATCAGAAGGGCGGCGTCACTCTCTGGAACTGGAGTTATGGATGGATGTGAGCCACCCTGTTGGTGCTAGGGATTGACCCTGGTCCTGTGCAAGAGCAACACGTTTTTTTTGTTGTTGTTGTTGTTTGTTTTTAACCTTTGAGTCACTCTCCAGCCCCCTGGTCTGAACTTCTTACCAGTTACATAATACAGAAGTCCTAATTATTCACCTGTTACAGTCCATAACTCTTCTTTTCTTACACTATTTCTTTGATGTCACAGACTTCCTCAAATGACAGTGGCTCTTGGTTGAGGCTTAACACTTGGGAGTCAGGCTCTTAGATATTGGCACAGAATTCATTGCCTCGTAATTTTTGTAATCTTGGTGTATCTTGCAGAAGTAGGGAAGTGGTTGCTACATAGGTGCATGGTATTCTTAATGTGGTCTGTGTATTCAGGTACATGTTCTGGATCTGTTTGTGTATCTTACAGCATCTCAGAATTCACATGTACAAAACTAATATGATTGTTTTTCCCACAGCTATTTCCATCCCTGTCTTGACTATACAGTAATGGAATTCTATCTTTTAAGTTACAAATTCACTTATTATGAAGCTGACTGTGAGGATTTAGGCCTGAAGTGATGCACAGATTCTCCCTCTGAGGAGCCTTGGGGTAGCACTGTCTATTCTCTGTCTTGAGCATTTCCTTTCGTAGACTTCATGGTAGATAGTGAAAGACAAAGTGGTGGTAGAAAAGTGGCTTTTTTATTTTTTATAGGAAAAAGTACAGTTACAGTCTTAGTTTTGTTTGTTTGTCTTCTTTAAGAATTGTTTATTTATTTGACACAGTGTCTCGGTGTGTTTCCATGGCTGGTTTATGTTGACCAGGTTGGCCTCAATCTCAGAGATCCCATACTCTGCCTTCAGAGTGTTGGGATTACAGGTGTGCACAGCCACTTCCCATTGTATATGGTGCTGGGGCTCAAACCCAGGACACTGCATTTTAAGCAAACATGTATCAGTTGAACTGCATCTATAACCTTTGGATTTGTTTTTCTCAGTCACACTGAGAGTGGTTTAAGTTTTAACTGAGCCGGTCATGTTTGCTTGTGATCCACCTGCCTTTCAGCTAATCTCTTGTGTCATCTTCCTGAACCGCTTTGGTAGAGTGACCTTAGAATCCACACTTTTGAAGTGGAAGTTTAGTTTTTAGAGGTGATCTAAAACCTTGACTTCTAAAAGACAACAAACTTTTTTGTGGGCTGTAGATTGGTGTTCGTTTTTCTCCTGTGTTGTGGGGCTGTTTGTTTTTGTTGCCTTCTGAGAGTGTGTGTGCGTGTGCATGGATGTGTATGTGTGATACTTTTTTTTTTTTTAAATAATTTCTGCTTGAGGTGTTGTTGTTTCCCCAGAGCTGAGGACCAAACCCAGAGCCTTGTGCTTGCTAGCAAGCGCTCTACCACTGAGCTAAATCCCCAACCCTGTGATAACACTTTTAAAAAACTTTGTGTTTTACTAGTATGTATGTTTTTACTGCACGTGTACTTGGTGCCCTCCGAGACCAGATCTTTTCAGACCTGAGTTACAGTTATGAGCCACTGTGTACGTGCTATGAATTGAACTTGTGTCCTCTGGAAGTGCAGCAAGTGCTCTAACTGCTGAACTGTCGAGCCAACCGCAGTGGCTTCTGATACGAATCTAATTCATTTCAGTTTGTTTCTCATTCTCTGATGGGCATTGGGATAGCTCTCCCTCCTGAATCCTCTGGCTTTCATAGCTCTTTGAGGTATTTGGCTTTGAGTAGCTTCTTTGTTTTTAGCATCAAGGAATTTTTTGCTTTGCTTTTGGGGCTGCCCCTGTGTATGTATTTTGCACAGCTTTTTAATGTATTTGGGTATAGGAAGCTTTATGTCAGGCCTGTCTGCTATATTCAGTCTATGATCTATTCCACATTTGTTCACATCTTGTAAAACTGGTGAAACTCACCGAGGCAGGAAAGTTTCTGAGTCATATTAGGCTCATGAGCTGTGGGTGACAGCACTTTGTATGTCATGGAAATTTTTTTGTAGCAGGTGCTACATCAGTGGTATCACTTTCTATATGTGTTTGTCAGGTTTCTGTCACTATAGTGAAATAAATCAACTTTATAAGTTACACACACACACATATATGTATGAGAAGTCAGAAAAGTATTGAAAGGCAGTGATGACATATGTACAAACAGTGATCACGGGAGACAGTGTGGTGTTATGTGCCTATAAACTCAGTACTCAAATCAGCCAGCATTGGTTAGCCCCATTCTTTGGGCCTGTGATGAGGCACATCTCTGCATGTTGGCAGGCAAAACCACTTAGTTCATGTCTTATATTCAAATTATAATAATACAGTAAATATTAACAGAGTGTACCTTCCACATTCTTCAGGGCCTCAAACCTCTTATTAGAACCTGTTTTTGTTTCCATTCTAGTAGCACCAATACTAAGGACCAACCCTTTAACAATACTGCTGTTAGAGGGAGTCCCAAGTTCTCAACTGTGGTACAAAGCAGTCCTGATTTCTAATGTTTCCATGACAATACCAGAGTGACAAAATTGCAGATCAAAATCTCTGTGTCTTATATTTCTCTTATATGTGCCTCTCTGCTTTGTCTACTTTGTTCAAACTAATGTACCCTTGTAATACCCACCCCCATTTTTTTTTCTTCTTTTTTAGGGTCTTACTAAGGCTGGTCTTAACTCGAGGTTCCTGTTTCAGCCTTCTTGAATGCTGAGATTACTGTGCCCACTTTCATCCTACATTTTTAGTGAAATTTCATGAACTATATTGTTGCGACTTTTTAAAAAGTTTTATCTGTTTACTTACTGGTATATATATGTGGTAATCAGGACAATTTATGGAAATCAGTTCTCTCTTTCCGTCCTGTGGGTCCTTGAGATTGATCTTGGTTCCTTGGGCTCAGCACCCTTATTAAGCCAATACCTGGCCAATGCGTGTGTGCATGCATGTGTGTGATGTTTTTGTTGGGGGGTTGGGTGAGTAATTTTCTTAGCCACAACTTAGAGGAGAATCAAGTATATTTGCCGTTTTGTTTCTGTTTTTAATGGAACTATTATTAAATTACATGTATAGTGGCTCTAGAGATTTTGTTTGGTCAAAAATTGACAGAATGGCCAGGCAGTGGTGGCACGTGCCTTTAATCCCAGCAGAGAAAGGCAGATCTCTTGAGTTAGAGGCCAGACTGAAACTGGTGAGTTTCAGGACAGCCAAGGCTACACAGAGAAACCGTGTCTCAGAAAAAAAAGGCAGAATGACTCTTTACATAAACTTGTCTCTGAACCTAGATCTATGAAGTGATTACTATAGCTGATAGTTAACTGAGCTGTTACCAGACTTGAATTCAGCTTTCCATGTATTGTCACTTTTAAAAAGACATTCAATTTGGGAGCCTTTAATCCTAGCACCTGGGGAGACAGAAGCAGGCCTCTGTGAGGTTCGAGGCCAGCCTGGTCTACAAAGAGAGTCCAGGACATCAAAGGCTACACAGAGAAATCCTGTCTTGAAAAACCAAAAAAAAAAAAAAGAAAAGAAAAGAAAGAAGGAAGGAAGACATTCAGTTGTGGAAATAGTTCTAAACTTACCCAAAAAGTGGCATCTGTAGGTTAAGTGGTACAAAACAGAACCTTAGCCCAGTTACCTAGACTAATCTGTTAACAGTTCGTTATTGCTGGGACTGACATTTTCAAATGTTTCTGTATTTGCTGAGATATATGACGGTTTTTAAAATTTAGACAGAATGTCAACCTCTTTGTATTTCTATGACAAAACTTACTTGATTGTGATCTATTTTCCTTTTATATGTTGTTGGACTGAGTTACCAAAATCTGTTAACAGTTCCTGTGTCAGTCTTACAAGACTTGTCGGCCCATAGATCTTGTGATGTATTTGTCTGATTTTCAGATAAGGTTAATGATATCATGCTATTCTTAGAAGAACTGCAAAGTATTTCCTGCTTCAGTGTTTGGTAGAATTCTCTAGTAGAACCATCTGAGCTTGGAGTGAGTAGCTTACTTTTTTATTTGTTTGTTTGTTTATGAGATAGGTTCTCATGTAACCCTAGCTGATGTGAAACTCACTTTGTAAGTAATGACCTTGAATTTCTGGTCCTCCTGCCTCTACCTCCCAATTGCTTCTATCACAGCTGTGTGCTACCATACTGGTTTTAGGTGGTTCTAGGCATCAAACCAGGGGCTTTATTTTCTGAATGCTAGGCAGGTATTCTACAGCTGAGCTACAACTACAACACATTTAAAATTTTATTTTTAGACAGTCTTTTATTGTAATCTTGGTGCCCTCCAGCCTGGTAGATAGACCAGCGTGGTCTTTAACTTGAGAGCCTGAGGACTTACTTAGTAATTTGCATCAGCTGGGTGCGCTGGCTCATGCCTACAACAGCAGTGTGTGGGAGGCTGAGCAGTAGGATTGTCCAGAGTTTAAACCCGTTTGTGTTGCAGGTGTCGGCGTGTATGCTGCAACCTCTCAAATTCCTGAGGTTGGTGATTTGACTCTTGACAGCTCAGGCTAATCCCAGTGGTTCCTTTGTTTTAGTGCTCTTCTCACAGAATGAGCAGTTGGTTTCATTGTTTCACTTGCTTTGTTCTGGTTGACTCTTATTTTTCTTTCTTCCTTAGGCTTGGTTTGAGTTTAGCTTGTTCTTTGTCCTTCCCCAGTGTTTCATGTTGGAAGTTGGATCATTTATTTAAGAATTTGCCTTTTTCTAAGAAATATATTTAATGATAGACAAAATCTTTCTAAGTTTCTTTGATTTGATTTAACTTATTTAGAAGTCTCCTATTTGGTTTCCTAATATTTGGGGACTCTCCAGGGGTCTTTTGATGGGGCTGTGTAAATTGATTGTGGTGTGAGAGCATATCAGTTTATTGAGGCTTGTTTGTAGCTGGTAATGTCTGTTGAGATAAGTACCTCATGGCCACCAGCACATGTGCCACTGTTAGGGTATTCTGTGTTTACAGGTTTGGCGTTAACAGTGTTGTTCAGGTCTTTTTTTTATTGTCACAGACCGTATCAGTTTATCAAATTTTCATTGATAATTTGAATTATGAAGTTGGGAATAATGATGCATGCCTAGCTATTCTGATGTTGAAGCCTGAAAGTTGTGAGTTAAAGACCTGGATTACATAATGGATTTGAAGTCTCCCTGGAAAGGAAAACACAAAAGGACTGGCATATAGGTCAGTGGTACAGTGCTTGCCCAGCATGCGAGACCTTAGATTCAATCCCTAGTACTGCAGAAATAAAGTCATAAAAATAAATTTTATTATGAGTCTGTATTTCTTCTGGATACTTTTGAATCTCTTGCTGTGTAGATTTTTATATTTGCTTATAATGCACATAAACACTTTGACAGATTAACATTTTGAAATGAATGCCTTTGTATCTGGCAATAGTGTTGGATGTAAAATGTGTGTGTGTGTGTGTGTATAGTTCACATGTGTACACACACTCATGAGCACTGTCAGAGGTCAGTATTGGTTATCTCAATGTTACAATGCTGAGGTCCAGGTTGCATGTTTCTAGGTTCTTGGCCTCCTACTTAAGACATTAAAAAGGGCTCACACAGATTTGCAAAAGAAGTAAGTTAATTTTATTGGGAGCCAAATCAAAGTACAGATTAAAGAGGTAGATGCTATCAAGATTAACAGTGGACCATAAGTGAAAGTATCAGTGGCTTGGGTGATTGTCCGGGGCTTCCTTTTATGGGGTTCAAGAAAAGGAAGAGTTAACTACTAAGGAGTAAAGTTTGGATAATTCTCTTTGGAATGATAGATTATGTAATAATTCCTACTGTGCATGCTCCTTCCTATAATCATACTACTTTAATCATATGCCTACCTAGTTATGCGCGTCTACGTAGGGATTCTCCTGGAAAGGTTACTAGAGGACATGATTTGGCCTTTCTACGCACTCACCAGAAACTAGGTCAGGCCAGACTGTATGCTTTGTACTCCAGTTTTCTGAGAATGCACTTGATTAGAAACTGTCCAAATGTGATTGTTAATGGGGATATGGGAAAACTCAGTATTGTTTAGAGGTGAGAGTAGGGGTAGCCCCATGCAAATAGAGGGTGGAGAGGTTCTGAGGTTGCTGGGTATATTGTTTGAAGAGGGGTGTGTGCAGGTGAAGGAACGAGGCTGCCACGTGCATTGTTAAGAGGGGAGCACGCATAAACAAATCAAATGGGCTAAACTGTCTCAGCTATGCTCGGCTTCCCAGTTACAGGATTGCTGTTCATTACCTTTTGAAACAGTTTCCCTTTTGAACCTGCTGCTCACTGACTGTCTAGAATGGCTGACCAGCTAGTTGTAAGGATCTGCCTGTTGCCAGCAGCACTGGGCTCTGCTTATAGATGCGCATGAGTATGCTGGGCTTTTTCATGGGGCCAGGGGCATCTGAACTCAGGTTTTCATGCTTGTGCGGTGGTCAGTTTACTAAATCTATACCTTTTCCGGTATCTTGTAACCAGCACTCTTGCTTTTATGCAATAAGTATTTACTTGGCATATATTTTTCTCTCCTTTTACTTTATATTTAAAATGAATGGATCCACAGATACCATGTATTGTTAGAATTTGTTTTTAACTAAAAAAAAATTTTTTGACACTTGTTTTTTTACAAGATAAGGTCTCATGTAGCTCAGGCTGGTTTCAAACTTGTAGTTGAGAGTGGCCTTAAATAAGGCTCTTATGCCTCTGCCTACCAAGTACAAAGACTGACAGGTTTTTCTTCTCCTCTTTTTAAAAGAAATTTATGTGTATGTTTTTGGGTCTGATTGTATGCCACGTGTGTGCAGGTGATGGCAAAGGCCAGAAGAGTCTGTCAGTCCCCTGGGGCTGGAGTTCAAGGGACTTGTGAGCCGTCTGATACTGTTGCTAGGAACTGAACTCAGAACTTCTAGAGCAGCAGCAAGTAATCTTAACAGCTGGCAAAGTCTTTCATGTTTGCCCATATATTTATGACGATGATCTTTCTTTCTGTATGTAGTCTTCTGGTATCGTTTTCTTTCTGCTAGAGGACTTTTAGTTTGTTGTAGCATAGATCTATAACTATATTTTTAAGCTTTTGGTAGTTGAGAAAAATGGTTTCCCTTCTTTATAAGCTAATTTTGCTTGGTAGAGAATTTTTAGGTGGATTTTTTTTTTTTAAAGACTTTTGCACCATTGTCTCTGGCTTCTATAATCTTTAAAGAGAATTCTGCTGTCATTTTAATTGTTCTCAATAAGTAACATCTTTTTGCTCTTCCTGGTTGAATTTTAAGATTAAAAAAAATTAGGCTCAGCAGTGAAGAGTGCTTGTTCTTCTAGAGGACTCAAGTTCAATTTCCAATACCCACATAGTAGCTCATAACCATCTGTAACTTCAGCTCCAGGAGATTTGACACTCTCTTCTGTCCTCCGTGAACACCAGGTGTATGCATGGGACACAGGCTTCATCACATAAAATAAAATAATACAATTTTGAAGTGTGTGGAAGGGCTGGTGTTGGCACATGCATACCACTTTGCCTGTGTGGGGGCTGGAGAGATGGCTAAATGATTAAGAGTGCTGTCTGCTCTTCCAAAGGACCCGGGTTCAATTCCCAGCACCCACATGGAAGCTTACAACTGTCTGTACTGCCACTTCTAAGGGATCTGACACCCTCACGCTAATGTACATAAAAAATAAATCATAAAAAGATTTATTTAAGAAAGGGGGGCTGGAGAGATGGCTCAGATTTTAAGAGCACTGGCTGCTCTTCCACGTCACATGTGTGTAGGTTAGAGACAGCATGAGGGATTTGTGTCTGTCATATGAATTCTAGGATGCTACACAGGCTGTTGTGCGCATGGCAGATGACTTTTTATGGAGGCTCAGCTGTTTCATCCTACCTCACAAGATTTTCTTATTTATTTTTACAATTTGGGTGTAATGCACTTTAAGCATAGTTTGCTTCCTATTTCTTGTGCTAGATTTTGTTTTCCTCCTTGGATCACATTTGGTAAATATTCAGTCAAAATAATTCAGTCAAAAATTAATTCTTGATAATATTCTTCTATATCGTTCCATTGGAGACTTAATTACATATATATTGGCTCCTGGAAATTGTCCCTCAACTCCTTGGTCTACTGTAATTTTATTTTAAACTTTTGGGGGGTGGTAATATTCCTACCAGTAGTGAATTTTTTTTTTTTTTAACCCGTGGTGTTAAATCTGTTAACTCCATTCATGTTGTACTTTGTGTCTTTGCCCAGGTACAGTTGTGTGCCTGTGGAGGCCAAAGAAGAAATTTGGGCATCTTTCTCTAGTGCCACCCACACCTCAACCCCACATCCCTACCCTGGGCCTGGAACTCACCAAATGGAATTAGCCTGGCTAGCCAGTGAGTCCCAGGGATCTCCTCTCTTCACCTCCCAGAACTGAGATTTTAAGTGCATGACACCTTGCCTAGCTTAGTGTTTGTTCTGTCTTGAGTCTCACTGTGTATCTTTTACTAGCCTGAACTCTCCATGTAGATCAGGCTGGCCTCTAACAGATCTGGGAGCCACTGCTGAGTTTAAAGTTGTATCCTGGAAGCCTAGTTAGGCTTTTTTTGTTTTGCTTTAATATGTATCCTTATGATAGTGTTCAGGACTTTACTGAGTTGTCTTTCAAATCCCCAGTTTAAAAAATATTTTTTTCCCTAGAAATTCAGTTTATTGTTTACTTGTCTCTGTTCAGTGGTTCAGTGCTGACCACCTGAAATACAGTTAGAGTTATATTGTTTCCTCCTCTCCTCCTGTCTTATTTTCTTTGGCAGCAGGGGTAGATAGGTGGGGTGGGACCTCATATCCAGGCTGCCCTCTTAAGTTGCTAAGTAGTTGAGAATGACCTTGAGTTTCATATTTTCCTTCTTCTAGAGTACTGGCATTTTAAACAAATGTGCCACCCTGGCCAGTTAATGTGGTGCCGATACATAAACCCAGGGCTTTTCAGGCTAGGCAAGTACTTTGGCAGCTGAGCTACACCCCAGCCCTAAAATTATATCATATGCTTTTTGCAGTGTGTTTGATGAGGAATTTTACATTCAGTTTAAAATTGTCAGCTCTGCTGTTTCCTTAGTGTTCTTTGCGTATGCCTTCTCAGTGGGAAAACCAAATTACCTTTGTGCTCATGTTTTTAAGTTTGGCTAAAACTAAAGTCTGTTCATCTGTCTAACTTTGTGAAACATCCTTGAAAGGAAAAATGACTTCAGAATGTTGGCTGTGGTGTAGGATTGATACAGTCATTGAAAAAGTCCATCTGCTAGTTGAAGCTTCATGTTTTATCTTTAGATTTAAAATGTGCTCTCTGACATTTCACTTGGGAATTGTTGGTACACTGCTAGAGATACCTGGCCTGATGTTTGACTCTCTCCTGTCTGTATGTGGTGAAAGGTTTTGTGTGTGTTATTAGCCTCCCAGCCCTCTCTACCCCCATGTTTTTTTTTTGGGGGGGGGTAGTTGTTTATTTTGGTATATGTGTGTTTTGAGATAGTTTTAAGCTACATAGCCCAAATTATTATAGGATTAAAGATGCTCCTGCCTCAACTTCTCCAGTGGTGGGAACACAGTGCAGGCACATGCCACCACACTTCGTTCTTGTGTCTTAGAGAAGCCTGTTATTTTACTTACAGGTTTTGGATTGCATGGTCTGGTTCCCTAGCAGAACAGATTAGCTGGAGGCTAGATGTGGCAGATCTCTCAGAGAATCTCTGATAACCCTTGTCCTTGTGTAACCTCTTTCCTGTGTGGGGATAGCAGTTGTAATTTGTTCTCAGCAGTAGGATAAGCAAAGATGAAGAGATTCTCCACACACACACCCACCCCAGATCTGGCTGACTGTAACCCAAAGTTATTTTTCTGGGTAGGCCTGAACCAGTTAGATGTGGGTCTGATGTTCAGAGGTGGAAGATAAGAGCAAATCTGCTGGCTTTGAAGATGCATTTTGGCATGTCTGACGCCACGTGGCAGGTAGCCCTGGGAGCAGAATGTCAAGTCCACACTGACAGTGCTGGGAGTGACCTTAGTCCTATAAAAGAAAGTGTTTTGCAATAACTGTGGGGGAAAAATGAGCCTGGTAGGAGCTGGAGAGATGGCCTAGCTGGTAAGAGCACTATCTGCTCTTCCAAAGGTCCTGAGTTCAATTCCCAGCAACCGCATGGTGGCTCACAACCATCTATACTGGAATCTGATGCTCTCTACTGGCATCCAGGTGTACGTGCAGATAAAGCACCCACCCACCCATACATAAAATAAATAAATAAAATCTTTTTTAAAAAATGGGCCTGGCACCTGATTTGAACTTTGTGCACCCCTCCGTAGGAGATTCAGCCATTCCTGTACTCCAATCCTTACCTCCTAGAGAACTGAGTTTGTGGTAATGAGTCATGCAAGAAAATAAACAAATCCACCATAGCATAGGATGGCCCTCTTCCCTTGTATGCTGTTGGCTGGAGCTACTGGGAGATGACCACATGAGTCACGAAAAGGTTCCCAGAAGCAGCAAAAGGGCCTAAGTGTCTTTAAGCCTCCATGTCATACAGTGTAGTTAACAGCCAACAATTTGATTTTCTATATTTGGCAGCTCAGTGACTTTAGTTCTCACTGTGGATGTGGGGAGTGGAGAGAGATCTTTGCCAGTGAGTGGAGATAGGCCAGTGATACTAGAGCATCTTGTAGTGTGCAGTGCCTCTGCAGCAAGGAATTAGTCATCTGGTCCAAAAGGCAAAGATAGTTAAGGTTGAGCAGTTCTCCATCAGTCTGTTGGTCACACCAACTCCCAAAAACAGCAAGGCATTTCTCTTACTGAGAGAAATTGCAAAGTCATATTATAGAGTGGAAAGTTGACATAACCATTTTTATAATCTATCACATATTTTAACAGATTTACAAAAAGCAACCTGGAAAATGGGTACTACTACAGGGCATTCTTTTCTTTCTTTTTTTTTTTTTTTAAAGGCAGGTTTTTTCTGTGTAGCTGTGGTTGTTTTGGAACTTGTTTTGTTGAGTTGGCCTGCTTTGAACTCAACAGGGATCCACCTGCCTCTGCTTCCCAAGCGCTGGGATTAAAGGCGTATGCCACCACCTGGAAAAACTTTACTAGCAGTCTTTAGATTTAGAAAACAAGCACAAAGATGAGGGTTGAGGTTGTGGCTCAGTGGTAGAGTACTTTCTTAATGTATATAAGGTCCTAGGTTTGATCCCTAACACCACACACTATTATTTTCTGGATAACTGTTAGGTTTTGTTACTATAAAAAAAAAAAAACCCAACGCCAAAACTGAAGGCTGGTAGTGTAGATAGAACAGTTGCCTTGTACATATGAAGCCCTGCTTTTAATTCCTAGCACCACATAAATCAACCAAACATACAGTAGTGCATGCCTCTAATTCTAGCACTTGGTGATGGGGGTGGGGTTGTGTGCAGCAGGATCAGAAGTTCGAAAGCAACTGAGTTCAAGGCCAGTCTGGGATACAGGAGGGAAATACCTTCTTCCCATTGCCCAGCAGGACAAACCCTCTGGAATAATCAACTAAAAAGGGTTTGTTGGAGGGTTTGGAGGATTGTGTCCATGGTCAGTTGGTTCTGCTGCTCTTGAGACTGTGGTGAGGTGGTGCAGAAGGCAGTTTACCTCATGTCCAAGGGTTGAAAGAGTAACAGAAAAGCCCCTTCAGGGGCACCACTCCATCCACGACCAGAAGACGTCCCATTTGATCCCATCTCCTCACTGTTCACTAGGTCTAAGCTGGACTATTAGGTCTGCTTTAGCTTAAGAGCCTGTCTTGACCAGTGTTCTACTGCTGTGAAGAGACACCATGACCAAGGCAACTCTTATAAAACATTTGATTGGGGCTGGCTTACACTTCAGAGGTTTAGTCCGTTATCATGGCAGGGAGCATGGTGGCAGGCAGGCCTTGTGGTAGAGAAGTGGCTGAGAGCCACATCCAGATCTGCAGGCAACAAGAAGAGAGAGCCACTGAGCCTGGCTTGGGTTTTTGAAAATCTCAAAGCCAGAGTTTGGTAGTGGTGGTGGTGAATGCTTTTAATCCCATTATTCAAGAGACAGAGGCAGGCAAATCTGTAACATTACTTTTTAAATCTATTTTAAAAATAGATTTTATTTTAGTTTCTTATGTCTCTCTTCCTATTCCACTTAAGTCCCTTTCAACACCACAATACCAGTAGGAGAGAAAGTGGGAGAGGGGGCGCAGTACTTTCTGCTGGTTAGGCCCCTCAGGCTCCTTGTGGAAAGTCCAGTCCTAGTTTAGGATTGCTCCAACGGCCTCTTGTTAAACTGCATCATCAACAATCAGGAATACAAGGGGGAAGCACCAGCTCTTCAACACTCTGGGCTCTGGCATTTATTCCCTCTCCAGAGTCCTCAGGGTTAAGCTATCTGCAGCTGGCAAAGGGCCCCTCCCAGAGCCTGCACCAGGCAAATAGTTGCTTGCTGTGGACAGTCTGAATCAGTCCCATATCCTCCACCTGGGATCAAAACAAAAACTTGTTTACATCCACAATATTAATCTCTGAGTTCAAGGACAGCCTGATCTACATAGTAGGTTCTAGGACAGCCAGGGCTACACAGAGAAACCCTGTTAAAAATATATATATATTAAAAAAAATTAAAAACAAACCAGAAAGCTCCCCCCCCCCCGAAAACCTCAAAGCCTGCATTCAGTGACACACTTTCTCCAACAAGGCTACACCTCCAAATCCTTACAAATAGTGCCACTCTTGGGGACCAAGAATTCAAATCTATGAGCCTATGGTGGCCATTCTCATTCAAACCACCTTCAAGGGGAGAGCTTCAGGTCTGAACTATTGCAACAACCAGAATGAATATATATATATATATATACACACACACACACACACATATATATATATATAGCAATCAATACACACTTATGAAGCCGCCACCTGGAATTGAGCATGATGGCTATGATCCTAGTTTGCTTTCTGTTGCTATGATAAATACATGACCAAAAGCTACGTCAGCTTAGATTGGTTATTATAGTGTCCTAGAGAGAAGCCAGGGCAGACGCTTCAAACAGTAACTGAAGCAGAGACTCTTAAGGACTGCTGCTTACTGACTTGTTTCTCTGGCTTGCTCCGCTAACTTTTTATGTACCCATGCTCTGCTGCCCATGAATGTACTACCCACAATGGGCTGGGCCTTTTTATATCATTTTGCGGCCAAAAAAAAATTCGCCACAGACAAACATACATAAAGGTCAATCTGATGGAGGCAATTTCTCAGTTGAAATTCCCTCTTCCCAAGATGACGAAGAATAGCTACTACAGATATTTTTCATGCCTTTAATTTTTAAGGTGTGGAAGTTGAACTCAGAACCAAACGTGCTAGACAAACACTATTATCTCTTAACCACACTCCCAGTGCTATCAATTTTATTATTCAAATGTAAGGAATAGGCATGATAGCACATACCTGTAAGCCCAGCGCCCAGAAGGCTAAAGCAGTAGGATTGCTGTGAGTTTCAAACAAGCCTGTTATGTATAGTAAGTTCTGGGCCAGCTAGGGTGACGTAGCTAGATCCTATCTCAAACAAAAAGAACAATCTGGAACATAAAGTAGTATAAGCAATGTCAAATAGCAGCCGTGGTTCATCCCCACCCTTTACTCCTGTAACTGCCATTTGGCTAACAGCACACATTTTTTTATTACCTCAAACCTTTTTCCTTTGCTTCTTCACAGTCTGTTCTACCCATCACCCCCATCTCCGTGTAGTCATTGAATTGTCCTCTGTCATCCTGAAAGCTTTCTTTTCTCCGTAGTTCACATAAATGTGCTTCTTTTCTGTGTTCGTGGGGGGAACTTTTGTCACTCAGTGTGCTGAATGTGAGATTATTTACTGCTGTTAGATATAATAGTTTACTGTCACTGTTTAGTAGGGTTCTGCTATAATCACTTGATAGGTATTGATCCACTCACCCAGGGAAGAACATTCGGGTTTTCTAGCTTTGGATTATTACAAATAAAATTTTATGATTATCTTTGTATGGAAATGCTTTTGATTTTCCTAGAACAAAGTGATTTTAAATGGCCACTTGTGTGATAGAGATACATGTAAATGGTTTCTGTATGTGAGTATATATGTCTGTGTGTGTGTGTGTGTGTGCACATGTTCAAACAGGTGCAGTGCTTCCGTGTATGCATGTAGGGCCAGAGGTCTGTGTCAAGTGTCTTTGGCCATGACTCTCTACCCCAGTGTGGAACTCACTGATTTCAGGTAGGCTGCTAGGTTAGTAAGCTCCAGGAATCCGCTCGTTTTTGCTTCCCAAGCTATGAGACTCAGGCCTGCATTTTGTTTTGTTTGGTTGTTTTATGTTGTTTTCACATGGGTACTGGGGAGCCAAACTTAGGCGCTCGTGCCTGCAAAAGGAGCCGCCTCTCCAGTCCCTGCCCTTTAACTTAAAACTATTTCTGTAGGGATCAGAAAGACGCAACATCTCCTGGCCCAGAGACTGTATCCCAGCATAACTATTAAATGATATCTAAGAATTTGTAAACCAGGGCCTTCTCACAGTGTCTTACATAGTTGTAGTACATTTAAAACTAAGAATTTCATACTGGTACCAACTGCTGCTGCCAGAGAGGCATTGTGTAGTCACTTCCATCTGTTTTAAGAACACAGTGTTGGGGGCTGGAGAGATGGCTCAGTGGTTAAGAGCACTAGCTGCATTTCTAAAGGACCTGGGTTCAATTCCCAGCAACCACATGGCAGCTCACAAGTGTCTATAACTCCAGTCCCATGTATTCTGACACCTTCATGCCAATGCACAGAGAATTAAATGTTGTTTTTTTGTTTGTTTTTTTTTTTTTTGAAGAACGCGGTGGTGGATGCAGCACTGCATTCGATTGTCCTGTCTCCTTACCTAAGAGATCTTGCCTATGAGTCTTATACCCATTATTTACTAGTTATATGTCCTTTTATTTGTAGTCTTACAGTAATCAAAACTTAAAAAAAAATTATTATGGGCCACTTCAGTGTGTCCCAGTGTGTCCCAGTGTGCCCCAGTGCACTTGTGGAAGTCAGAAGACAGCTTGAAGGAGCCGCGTCTCTCCACAGTGTGTGACCAGGTTGTCAGGCTGGCTTGGCAAGTGCCCTACTTACTGATCTATCTCACTGGTTCTCAAAACTTTTTTAAATTTGCTAATTTTAGGTTTTGTGTCTGGTTTCTTACTTACAAAAAGACTTTTATGATTCACTTACTGTAGGTTGAGTGTGAAGGTACACCCCTGTGATTCCAGTTCTTCAGGGGTTGAAATTAGTGTGGGCTTCATAGTGAGTTCCAGGCTGGCCTGGTATATATAATGAGACCCACCCTATCTTAACATCAAAACAAATGTATTTATGTTGTAGGAATTATTTTTGTTTTTTTAAATAAATAGATTGGATGGGTAGGTAGGTAGGTTTTGGGACTAGAGAGATGGTTAAGAATGCATTCTATTATTGCATAGGACCCGAGTTATGTCCCTAGTACCCATTGCTTATAAGTACAGATTCAAGGGGCCTGACACCCTCCTTTTACCTCTTCCATGAGCATTGTACACTCATGTACAAACACACTCATAATTGAAAATAAAAAATAACTTGTTTTCTTTTTTTCTTTTTCTTTTGAGACATGGTTTCTCTGTGTAGCCCTGGCTGTCCTAGAACTCGCTCTGTAGACAAGGCTGGCCTCAAATTCACTGAGATCCACCTGCCTCTGCCTCTGAGTGCCAGGATCAAAAGCAGGTACTACCACTGCCCAGCATTAAAAGGTGACTTTAAATATGCGTATTTAAAAAGTCAAAATGAAATTATAAAGAACTGGCATTTACTACATTGATACTAACCCTCCCTTTTGTGGCTCTCAGGTTATGTATTTTTTCCTCTGTTCTTCCCAGTTATTGTGACAAAAACACTAGTCTGATTTCTGTTTCTGTTATTTTTTATGATCTGAATATTTCATATAAATACAGCTTTGTGTGTGTGTCTAAGTGTATAAACACACATAATCTTTGCTAACTTAAAGACTAGAGCGTAACGTTTCTTTGACAATGTCTTCCTTTAGTATTTTGCTCACCTTGCTTCTTAAAAGGAACTTGATTCGGTCCTTACTTTTTTGTCTATGTTCAGGGTGCCGCTCTGTACACTTACTGGTGGCTTGTTTTGTTTTTTTTTTTTGCATTCTCTTTTTGACTAGTTTTGTACAGTTCTATGAGATTGGTTGATGGTCTTTCTTGTTCCTTATGCTAATGTTTTAAATTGTTTTCTATTTCTTCCTTTTTGTCAGGTTCTCAGATAATCCACAATTACACGCATTAGGTTGCTCAAAGTTGTCCCTCTTTTACTCTTTAGTCTTTTAGTCTTGTTTTCTATTCTCCTCTGACTCATGTGAAAGGCTCTCCTTTTTTTTTTTTTTTTTTTTTTTGCCTCCAGATTCACTGTCACCTGATGTCGTATCTAGACTGATTTTTTTATCATTTTAAGGTTTTCACATATTTTAGTTTTGTGAGACATTTTCTTTGTGTAATCCTGGCTATTCTAGAACTCACAGTATAGACCGGCCTGGCATTGAACTCACAGAGACCTGCCTGCTGAGTACTGGGATTAAAGGTGTGCACTACCAGCCCAGTTTATTCTTAGAATTTTGATTTGGCCTTTAAGTAGCATCTAAAGCTTGGTGTGATTCATACCTAATTCCAGCTGAAAAGAAGACTAAGGCAGAAAGAGGATTGTGTATTTAAAGTCAGCTTGGGTTATATAGGGAGACCCTATCTCAAAAACAAAAACCAGGACCTGGAGAGGTGGTTTAGAAGTTAGGAGCACTTGTTAATCTGCAGAACATTATGTTCACTGTCCAGCATCCACACGGTAGATCCTTTTTAACCCCAATCGGATCTGATGCCCTCTGCTGACTCCTTTCTCTGGGCACTGTAGGAAGGGAATGCACAGACATACATGCGGACAAATGCCCATAACATAAAATAAAAATAAATTTTCAGAAAAAAAACCCAAACCCTTACATATTCTTACATATTCATTCTGAGTATAAGAAAGTAGTGTTGTGATTCTGTACATCCCTTTTCTTCTGTCTCTAGCATTTGTGTCATCTATGTTGGTTCAAGGATAATTTTTTTAATATACATCTTTGTATGCCGGTTTTTTTTTTTATTGAATATCATATAACGAATTTACCTTTTTCTATAAGAAAAAAAGCACCTTTGTTATTGGGAAGTTGGAAATAGCTCACATCTGCCTTTAATTTCACTTCTGAAAGGTTGGATGCCTTCTTTTGGCCTCCACAGGCAGCAGGCATGCACACAGTATATAGACTGTACATGTAAAGAAAACACTCATTAAACTTTTAAAATCTTAAAAACAAAAAATGAAAGATGTGTTATGTGGAAACCTCTGCAGGTTTTGTTTGTAAGACCTTTAGCTAAGAAACAGTGTGCTTAAAGCTCAATTAAGGTCAGGATTTTTCTTGCTACTGAGATTAGTTCCTTTTGTGAATTTTGAGGCTGTTTTGACACTTCTTATCTGTGTGGTAGGAATAGCCCTCTGTAAGGGCCAGACAGTGCTCCGACAGGCATAACTGTGTCGTCTTGAGTAGTTTCAGCACACTTGTGGCTGAACAGCAGCACAAGCCGACAGCCCTCTGCAGCTGTCTGCTGTGTGGTGCCCTGTCCTACAAACTATGGCTACCTGAGTGTTCTGCTTTCCCAGCTGTCTCGCTTCCAGTCAGCATCCAACACCCTTCGGCATGGTGCCTTTGAAAGCCTTTCCAGACAGTAATTGGCAGTCACAGATTTATGCCAAGCCAAGATCTATCTGATTTTTATATCTATATAAAAATGCTGGTGATGTGGTTAAAGGTATATGGCGCTGTACATGTCCCAAGCCTTTGTTTTTGAGAACTGTCATAGCCATACCATTCACAAAATGCAGAGGTTGAGTAACACAGTTAGATGTGTATTTCTGAAGAAGTTTTTTAAACCTCTTGTAGCTTTTTTCTTTTATTACATCTGATACATTGCCTATAAATTATAGTAATGTTACGAGAGTATAAAAAATAAAGGAACTTAACCCATATTAAAAAGCTGATGGTGGCAGTTCCTGTTTGTAATTCCAGCACTGGGGAGGTTGAGACTGAGTGCTTGCAGCCAGCTGACCACCTAGCCAGCCTAACAAATGGATAAGCTCCAGATTGGAAAGAGCTGGCCTTCCCTCTCACACACATGCACACAAAATTAAAGGGGAGAGCCAGTGAGATGGCTTAGTGGGGGTGGGATGTAAAAGCACTTGCTACACAAACCTTATGACCTGACTTTTATCCCTAGAACTCCAATGCTCCTCTGACTTCTGCATGTTCCATGGCATGCATGTGTATACACTCACATACATATGTACTTTCACACTTTGCATGAGGGGAGGGAAGGGGAAATGCAAACAATCAGTGGAGAGCAACTTGTGCATATACACAAACTTAAAAGACATGAACAACAATACTAATGTGTTTGTTGTTTAGTCCACCCACCCACCTGCTGTAACTATTCCTGGAAGTACCCCACTATCCTTCAGGACCCTCTTTAGCCCTCGCGAACTCCTAAGCTGGGCAGCACTCCTCTTCTGTGGATGGTCACCTCACCTGTTTAAGTTCTGTCCTCCTCTATAAAAGACCTCCTTGAGACGCTTGTTTAGGCCTTTCGTCCTTTCTGCACTTTGACTTCTTCATAATGTCATTCACATACACTTTTGCTCTGTGTCCCCTAATAGAAGTGAGGACTGATTTAGGGAAGAAAATAGCAAGTGTTCACAATTTAAATTTTGATTTATCTTTTTGGTTTTTGTTCGTGGAAATGAAATTTATAGACACTCACATGCTCTCTGGGCTGTATTGTACCACAGCAGAGTTTGACTGAGATGTTTCCGTCTGTGGCTCTCAGGAAGAAGTTGGATGGCCCCTTGCACTGTCTGACTCTTGAGATAGTCTGTCACTGAGCTGGGAGCTAGGCTGGAGGCCAGCAAGCTCCAGCAAGCCATTCTAAGTCACCCTCTCTCAATGCCTGGGTTACAGGTGCGCATATAGGCTTTCAACTCAGGTCCCCATTCTCACACAAATGCTCTTACCCACTGAGCTGTCTCTTGCTCAAGCCTATAATACTGTTTCTGTTTGTTAACGTTAATGTTCATCTGAGTGCCGTTGTGCTGGGGAGTGGTTATATAAACATGATGTGGAGTATTATGCAACTGAGAAGAAGATCAGGAAGCTGCTGAAGAAATCACAGTGTAGGTGCATGATGTAAAGGAAAAATGTGTGCCCAGACTGATGGGTTGTTTTTGCTGGGGTAGAACTTTTCAGTGCTGACCCAGGCAAATTGGGGCTCCTTTTTTGGCATTCTCATAGCTGTGTTCTGTGTATTACATTTTTATTGTTTTATTTATGTGTACAGGTGTTGTGCCTCCATACACATCTGTGTGCTGCTTCACATTCCTGCTGCCTATAGATGCCAGAAGAGAACATCATATCATCTGAAATTAGAGCAGACAGTTGTAAGCTGTCATTTGGGTGCTGGGAATCAAATCTGAGTCCTGTAGAACAAGCAGCCAGTGCTCTTAACCATGCAGCCTTCTCTCCAGCCCTCACATAACAGTTTTCCTAGAGCTTCCTTTATCTGCATCTTGAATTCTCTTCACTTTTCTCTTTGTCTCTCCTAGATCTCATATGACTCAGTTTGTTGTAGTTTATGTGCACATTCTCCATGTAATTCATTTATGTATAGCACATTTGAATAGAGTTGCTTTTTTGAGAAACAGGCATGTTGGGGGTAAATTAGATTATACCCATTTATTCTATGTTCTGTATTGTTAGTAGTTTGAGACAGAGGCCTAGAATTTTACCTTTGCTAACTTTTTAAGATGAATTAGATTTTTAAATTATGGGTCTGTGTACATGAGCATGCATATCAACAGAAGCCAAAGGCATCAAGCAGCTCCCTGGAGCTGGAGATTGGTCCTCTGCTAGAGCAGTATGCACTGACCAGTGAGCCCTGGTTTTATTCTCCAAAACTGCTTTTGAGAGGTACAGTGTTCATAGTCTACCTATGTATGATGTGTTCTCTGTATTCTGAAGTTGAATAATCTGATGTGAAATATCTTTGATTCATTAGGCTGAACCTCTTGCCATAATTGTAAAACCTGGAAACTTGGGTCTTTTCTTCATTTGGGTACAGTTTTGGTTCTTTTGTTGTTTGTTTGTTTGTTTGTTTGTTTGGGGGGGAGTGTTTTTAGTGCGTGCACAAAGGTCAGAGGACACCTTGTGGGAGTCAGTTCTTTCCTTCTAGCATGTGGGTCTCAGAAATTAAACTCAGGACATCGGGCTTGCAGCGGCCCTTACCCACTAAGCCATCTCCTTGGCCTTTGAATACAATTTCTTGGGGTTTTTTTGTTTTGTTTTGTTTTGTTTCTTTCTGGGCCTTCTGTTTGTTTAACCAGTACCTGTTTGTTTTTGTTTTTTTTTTTCTTCCTTTTAGGCATTTCTTTCTTAGTTTTACTTATTTCATGTGAATGAGTGTTCTGCTCACATGTATGTATATCATGTGCATCCTGAGACTGGAGTTATACACAGCTGAGAACTCTCATGTGAATGCCAGGGATGAACCAGGGTCCTTTGCAAGAACAAGTGCTTTTTAATCACTGAGTCATCTATTTAGTCAGTTCTCTGAGAAATAATACATGTTTTTGGTAACTGATAACATCCTTTTAGATTCCAGCAGTGTGTGTGTGTGTGTGTGTGTGTGTGTGTGTGTGTGTGTTCTTGCATCTTTGTGATTTTTAAAAGCACCCTGTGCTTGTTGGTGCTCTTGGAGTGTTTACTTTGATGATTTATCTTCTTCCAGTTTCTACTCTATGTAATTTTGGACATCTTTCATGTAATGGCTGTGCTTAGATATCTACTAGTCCTTGATGGGTCCTCCATATTGGGAGAACTAATGGGTTCTGGCTGTGAGCACTGGGTGATCAGGGTGGGAAGATGGAAATCCACATGTTGGGGGGGGTGTTTTTGGTTATCTTGCTTGAAGATGTGTTCTGTTTTGTTCACTGTTTTCAAGAGGAGGAACATTTTGGTACCTTGCTGCTGGTTCTCTCCCTCTCTGTCTTTGGTACTGGGCATTGAACCAAGGGTCTTGAGATTCCCCCCAGCCTTTATAGTAGTGGGGAATACAGGCTTAGGCCACTACAGTTCTTCCAGAGCTGGAAGAGTATTGCTGTCTGAAGTAATAGCAAGTTCTCCTGTGTGAAGCCCTGTTTTTCACTTCTGTCCACAGTGGTTCATGATACTTTCCCAACTCCTGTACCCTGTGGTTTTGCACTTCTTTCTGGCTTACTCTTTTCCTCTGTAGCATTAGATTTTGACTTTCTTTCCCCGCCGTCTTCTAGATGTGTTCATATATTCACTTTGCTGTCTTTTACCTCCTTTGTGTCCTTACATGTTTATTTTTCTGTATCCATTCTATTGATGCTTCAGGGGATGAAGAGAATCATGTGTTTCAGGAGTTAAGCCTTCCTGCAGAGAAGATGTGGAGTGACCTTGACTTCTGCACCTCTTCTCCCCCACTCCCCAAACGCCCCTCCCCCTTGTTAGCTGGTTTCTCCCTATATGTGGTCATGAAAAATGTGTACTATTTTGTCACTATAGAAGTGTTTGTACTTTTTTAACTGTTGTTTAATATTGTACCATATCTGTACCTCCAGGACAGGTTATAAAGGCTTTTTAAGGGTGCTTCTGGTTTCTCACTATTAAAGCCTGGGGCTGGAGGGAGGCTCATCAGTAAAGAGCACTGGCTGCTCTTGTAGAGGACCTGAGTTGGGTTCCCAGCACCCACTTGGCAGCTCACAGCCCTCTGTAACTCCTGTTACAGGGGATCTGCTGCCCTCTTCTTGCCTTTTAGGGTACTGCAAGCACATGATGTGCAGGCATATATAATGTCAATGGACCAATGCACATAAGATTAAAGTAAATGATTCTTTAAATTTTTTAAATATAATTTTTATGAAAACAATTAATTGTTTTTGCACAACAGTTCTTTTTATTATAATATATATGAGTTTCTCTACTGAAATATTCTTATTTTTTTCACATTGTGGCATGCTCAAGCATTTAGAGTCTGGGCTTTGAGAAATTAGTTTGATAAAATTTTCTTCACGTTTTATAATTGGTGAGAAAAGTGAGGTTGTAAAACTTAAAAATTTTTTGGTTTTGTTCTTGATAGCTCTGGTGTTCTTGGTGTAGCTCAGGATGACCTGCAAATCAGTTATCCTCCTACCTCAGCCTTCCAAGTGCTGGGATTATAGGTGTGTGCCAACTTGCCCATCTTCTTTCAAATATTTTACTGAGGGGTGTGTGCATGTCTGTCTGTCTCAGAAGTCAGCTTCCTTCTGATGGATACTGGGACTTGAACTTGGATCATTAGGTTTGGCAGAAAATGCTGAGTCATCTCTCCAGTCCTGTTTTTAGCCTGTTTATTTCATTTGGTATGTTACATATTAAAAAGTGTTTGATTATGTATTGTTGGCAGTGCTAATATGGTACTAATAATACTATTCTGTTACCATTCTACAGTTCAAGAAATTATGAATTCTAAAGAACATCTAGACTCCAGGGTTTCAGAGGGATAGTGGGCCATGGTTACCATTAACTACAAACCTGGCCTGCAGCGGTGGGTGGCAAATCACAGAGCAGAGTTATTTTTTGGTTGATAGAAACTCCTTTTTATCACTGATGAGAATTCACAAATTTTCTTTCTTTACACTGTTACAAGAGTCCACTCACTTTAAAAGTAGCAGTACAGTACTTCCTTTTCTCTGACTGCTGTAATGTTGAAAATAGAGCTGTTCTATATCAAACTTAAGAGAATGACCATGTCTCCCAGCTGGCTGCTGAGATGTGCCCGTGGTTAAGATCGCTGACTACATTTGCAGCGGACCTAGGTGTAGTTCCCAGGCCCCACTTGGAAGTTCCCAGCTGTGTGGATACTTCAGTCCCAGGGAATCTGAAGCCGCCTCCAGACTTCGTGGGTAGTAGGCACACTTGCAGAGCACAGACATGCATGCAAATAAAACACTCATCTACACTAAGTAAAATAAAAATTCTTTAAAAACAGTGAAGTTCGGGGGCTGGTGAGATGGCTCGGTGGTTAGAGCACTTACTATTACATTCAGAGGATCTGAGTTTGAGTCCCAGTACCCACAGGCAGTTCATAATCGTCTACAACTCTGGTACCAGTATCCTGTGCTCTCTGCTGAACTCTGGTGCACAAACATGCATACAGGCAAAACACTCACATACATAAAATAAAATAGATAACTCTCAAATAATGACATTTTAACATATGAAGTTTGGCTTAATAATTTTAATTCTTAATGATTTCTGTAACAAAATTAAAACGTCTTTGGACATTTTAGATGAAGGTTTACTGGGACCATAGTTCAACAGAGCATATAATTTTTCCCTTTAAAGTGACCAATTTGGTAGCTTTTTAGTATATTCATAAAGTTATACAACAGTTACTGTGGTGGAATTCTAGAACATTTTCATCACCCCTAAAAGAAACCCCTTAGCAGTGTCGTTCATGTCCCCTCCTTTCAGCCCCTAGCAACTTCCCTTTTCTCCTTCCAGATCCTTCCATGTACCTCCCCTTTGCTCTCTTTTAAATTCATGGCCTTTTTTCTTTCATTGCTGTATGTATGTTTGTGTGTATGTATTCCCAAATACATAAATACAACCTACTCAGTCTCTCTAAATTGCTTGTTTTCAGAGCTGACCATTTGATAACTAGTGAATGTGCTCTTCTCTGGGAAAGACTGTTTCTTAGTTGCTTGTAGTCCTTTGTCTAGGGGTGAGGCCTTCTGAGCTTTCCCCTCTCCATTTTAGCTAATCTTTTAGTGTCATCTTTGTTCAAGTCATGTTTAGGCAGTCATGTTGAGACTTCATGTTGCAGCTTCTGACACATCAAAGAAAACCACATGATCTGTAGGACAGCCAGGGCCACACAGAAAAACCCTGTTTTTTTAAAAAAAAAAAAAAAAAGAGTTGACTAGCTATCCTAAACACTCCCCACAGCGCTCACTGTACGAACACTCGAGTCCCCCACAGCACCATAGGGTTAGTGTTGCTATCCTGTGGGCAGAGCAGTGGCACTTCA
Organism: Meriones unguiculatus; assembly: GCF_030254825.1. Taxonomy (NCBI): domain Eukaryota; kingdom Metazoa; phylum Chordata; class Mammalia; order Rodentia; family Muridae; genus Meriones; species Meriones unguiculatus. The sequence continues at coordinate 125,547,430 of NC_083352.1, read as the reverse complement.
TAATTTAACCAGTAGTACTAATCATGCACTACTAAAGATGCACCAACCTCCCAGCTGTGCTGCTGGTGACACCCGACATCTCTACCACTGGCCAGTGTCTTAACCATGGTGGAATTTACTTACTTACTTACTTACTTACTTACTTATTTATTTATTTATTTTTAATGTCATTTGGGTGGCTGCACCAGCCAGCCCTTTTACCACATTGTGGTTGCTCACAGTGCCCCAGAGATGGCTGCTTCAAGGGGCAGTTGGTCTCCTGTGATCACTGTTGAACAGTAATGGAGAAAAACTGGTTGCTGTCAGTCTGGACAGGATCCAGTGTTGGATTGTCAATGGGGCTTATCTCTAAGCCTATGGAAAAATTCAGTGTTTTTCTGGCCTGTTCTCTCTACATCCTACAATAATTGTAAGTGCTGAGAGACATCAGCGGAAATGAACATGAGGCTCCTCTTAGCTTCTTAGAAAACAGAGTCAGAGCCCACAGAATCAGAAATAAGCTGACTTCAATGAACACAGCAGTGGTTGAAAGGTCAGGGGACTCTAAAATTCTTATGTAGAACTCTTTTTTGGATTTGAGGGTCCAAAAAAAATATATTTAGGAATGTCTACTCTACTTGTTGGGTTTGAAAGGTTTTGTTCATCTGAGTTTTAACTCTCTGTCACAGAAGGATGCTGTGCAGTGGTCTAGAAATGTAGCTGCTGTGGATGGAGAAGAGCCAGAGGACTCAGCTGATGTGGAAAGCTGTGGATCTAATGAAGCCAGCACTGTGAGTGGTGAAAATGATGGTAAGTGCTGGAATAGGAGGTGGGAAGAGACCAAGCAGTTCTTAACGGACTAAACCTGTGTTTGCTTGTCTTCAGTATCTCTGGATGAAACCTCTTCAAATGCATCCTGTTCTACAGAGTCTCACGGCCGGCCTCTTTCCAATCCTAGGGACAGCCACAGGGCTTCCTCACAGGTAATAAGGCTCACTAGTGCCAGGATAGGAGAGCGGGTGGATGAGAGCAGGCGCATGACAGGGTTTGTCTTTAGGAGATGGTCATGAGATGTGTTTGAAGAGTGGGTAGAATAAAATTGGTTGTTATCTCGTACCATTTTTATTTTATTTGCTTATTTATTTTGGGACAGGGTCTTACTGTGTAGTTTTGGCTAGCCTGGACTAAGCCAGTCTTGAACTCAGAGTGATATACTTGCCTCTGCCTTCCCAGTGTTAGAGTTACAGATATATGCCACATACCCTACTCCTGGTAACATTTTAGAAGCAGGCTGTAGGAAACTGCGTAGTATGCCTGAGAACATAGAGGGTTTGTTTGGTTGTAGGTTTTTTTTTTGTTGTTTGTTTTGGTTTTTTTTTTTTTTTCTCTTTCTGTGCCTAGGTAATTGTTTTTCCTTCTTTAATTTCTCCTTTATTTTCCTCAGCCTTCATATTGCCCAGGCTAGCCTCTGACTTGCTATATAGCTAACGATGGTCTTCAACTCCTGATCCTCATGTCTCTGTCTCCTAGATATTCTTAAGTACTTTGATTACAAGTGTGTGCCACCACATTTACCTCATCACACACCACATATGCAAATGTGCAGGAAGGAGTTCAGAGTATGAGAACATGCGCCTGAGGGGCAGCAGTTTAAAGGATGACTTTGTCTGTAGGATGGGGCAGCAGTGTGTGACTCCTTTTTCTGCAGCTGAGGGGAATGCATTAGTGTGTTGACGTTGCTCCCTACCTGTACTAGTACGAGCATTGCCTGGGAGATCTCTGCACACATGTGAATTGTTTTTAAAGATTTCTTTTTCTTTCATGCGTTTGAAGTTTTGCTTGCATGTTTGTCTGTTTGCCGTATGCATGGTGTGGGGTAGGGCCTTGGAACTGGAGTTACAGATGTTGTAGGCTGCCATGTGAGTGTAGGGAACCAAACCCAGGTCCTCTAAAAGGGTAGACAGTGTTCCACCGTACATGAACTTTAAAAAACTGTGTGTGTGCGCTAACTTGCCTTAGTTGTGGAGATCAAAGGACAACTTTGGAGAGTCAGTTTTCTTGTTCCCCTACCGAATTTTGGAGTTGAACAAAGGTCATCAGGTTTGTGCAGCAAGTACCTTTAGCCATGGTGCCACATTGCTAGCCCTTGACATGAACTCTTAGTAGCAAGTGAATAGGGCAGGGCTGAAGGAGTGCTGTAGCGGCCCTGCAGTGACTCCTTCTTTTTTTTAAATCCGTCCCGGAATACAGGCAAACAAACAAAAGAAAAAGACTGGGGTCATGCTGCCTCGTGTTGTCCTGACTCCTTTGAAGGTAAACGGGGCCCACGTGGAATCTGCATCAGGTATGTACAGACTCAGTGATTGTGCTACTTTTTCTTAGAGTCCTGGGGAGCTGGCTCTGTCAGCAGCCTTTGACCTAGCAGTATGAAGCCATGAGAACCCAGGAAGGCAGTGTATTGTGCTGGTGAGGGCTTTGTGTTGGGTTCTGCCATGTGCCCTCCTCTTGCCTCCAGGGTCAGCTGTGAACATCTGATGATGACTCTGTCAGTGCTTTCTAAAAGGTGCAGTTTGGTATAAAAGCTGTGGTTTGACATTCTTTAGTGATATTTTTAAACCAGACCACGAGGTGGTGGTCCCTGCCAGCCAATGTCTGGGAGCCAGAAACACCCTTGAATTGATAACATGTTGGAGAGAGCTGGGAGACTTGCGCTTGTTTGAGAGAAATGGGTAAAGTTTGTGATGCTTTTGACCAGTGGAATGCTGTGCCTTCAGGGTTCTCAGGCCGACATGCGGATGGTGAGAGTGGCAGTCCATCCAGCAGCAGCAACAGCTCTCTGGCCTTAGGCAGCACTGCCATTCGAGGCCAGACTGAAGTCACCCGGGACCCTGCCCCTCTCTTGAGAGGCTTCCGAAAGCCAGCCACAGGTGAGTGGGTGGCACCGATTTCTCTGCCTGTAAAAGGCCCCCTTTAGGGACTGAAGGTGAAAATATGGTGTCTTTTCTAGTTCCTTTTTCAGTTTAATTTTAATTATTTTTCCTTATATTTTGATTATTTCATGAAACTAAGCTCCTATAGGTAGAAACGTTATCACATAGCTCCTTGTCCATCTCTGTGGGGCCTGGCCTGTACCTGCCTTGATACTGCTTCATAAGTATTTGAATGATTGAGTGAGAATTGCTCTCTTCTTCTTAAAGGATCCCCATGTCCATTTTGGGGGGCTATAGTATCCTGCTATGCTTACATTCAACATAAATAGTTTTAATCTAGGAAGTGTGTTAAATGGGAGCATGTGTTGAATTTGGGGCATGAAAAAAAAAAACTGAGTAGGACTTTGTGGAAGGCTAGTGTGCTGTTTGCTATTTCAGAATTGATTTCTTAGTGTAGGGATCTGTGTAGCCCTGGCTGTTCTGGAGCTCACTCAGTAGACCAGGCTGGCCTTGAACTCAAGAGATCTGCCTGCCTCTGTCTCCTAAGTGCTGGGAGTAAAGACTTGCACCACTACTCGCCAGCTTCACTTGGCTTTAGTAACCCTTTTATATGCCCGCATCTAGAGCACACCTCATTCACAAAGGCCTTCTGTGTAGGTGTTAATGTAGTACTCTTAACTAGATTTTCTTCCCCGGTTCAGCTTTGTGGAGCTTTTCCTCCAGCCTTGGTGGGAACCTGTTCTGTCTGGTTTTCTTGGGAAAAGTATCTTCCTCAGGCTTTGACCTCAGGGGAAGCCAGCCTCTGAGTGTTTTCTCAGGACTTTTTTTTCCCCCTTAAGCTGAAAAAAATCTATATCCTTACTTCTTCTTGCTTCCAAAAACCACAGGTCAGATGAAGCGCAACAGAGGGGAAGAGGTAGATTTTGAGACGCCTGGGTCCATTCTTGTTAACACCAACCTTCGTGCTCTGATAAACTCTCGGACCTTCCATGCCCTGCCATCACACTTCCAGCAGCAACTCCTCTTCCTCCTGCCTGAAGTGGACAGACAGGTGCCAGTGCACAACTCCTCTTGGTCTCTGTCTAGGCGGGCTCCTGTTCTCTCAAGTTCCCTTATTGTTTTCATTTTATCCCTTGCCCGTCCTAGGTGGGGACAGATGGCCTGTTGCGCCTCAGCAGCAGTGCACTCAATAATGAGTTTTTCACCCATGCAGCTCAGAGCTGGCGGGAACGCCTTGCTGACGGTGAGTAGATGCCATCATCATGGCTTGAGATGCCTATTGTGTATGCTTTTTTGTAGTTCTGAGGTTAAGAGTGTCACCTGCACTTCCACAGGACCCAGGTTCACTTCTCAGCACCTACATAGGAACTCAGGATTGTCTTGTTAATCTAGTTCTAGGGGATCCGATGCCTTCTTCTGGCCTCCTAGGGTACCAGGTATGCACATGGCGCATGGCCTTACATGTAGTTAGACACCCATACACATCAAAGAAAAAACAGCCTAAGCACTAACTACTTCTCAGGCTTTTGCTAATAAGATCAAGTGTAAAATCCAAGTGCTTATTTATAACATGTTTTTTTTCCCCCCTCAAAGCATATTAATATAAGGCAGCCTTTGCTCATGCTGCCAAGACATGCTAGCTATTAATAGGACACACTGCTCTGAAAATACGCTCTATCAGGGATATCCATTCTACATGTTTTTTATTACTAAAAGTATATATGCCTATTCCTTGTGGCAATGGCTTTGTGTGGATGTGTGAAAGAGAGCCCTCCAAGATGACATATTTCGTGCTGCCATGCTCTCTCCTTGTCACAGTCACTTAGAGTAAATGCTAGCTTCTCTGAATTTAGTTTTCTATAGTAGCTTCATGATGAATGTCTGGAGAGGATCCCAAGACTACGCCTGGGCCTCATTAGTATTGCCAGTTTATTATAGAGTTAGGGTTTGTTATAGCAAAATAATATAAAGTAAAATCAGCAATGGGAGAAGACACAGGTAAGATTCAGGGGACAGCCGGGCACAGGTTTCTGAAGTCAAGAAAGCAGAAATGATTATCTCAGAAAAAAACTGTGGCTCTGTGAAAATGTCTACCAGGGAAGTTTGGTAAAGGCTTAACATCCAGGGTTTTTCTTTGCGTACATGTGCCTGTGGGTACGTACACATGAATTCAGGTGCCTGCAGAAGCCAGAGGTGTTTGATCCCCAGGTTCTGGAGTTATAGGCAATTGTAAGCTACCTGACATGGATTCTTGGAACCAAACTCTTAACCACTGAGCCCCGGTCCTCAGGATTTTATTGTGGTTTGATTCTTTTGGAAACAGTTGCTAGTCCTGAAAGGAAACGTGGCACTCGTTTTTCACCAGTTTCTTAATCAAGGGGTATTAATATAAGGCATTGGTTTCTAAAAAGAAAGCAGGTGTCTTTAGCATGAGTAATACGATTGGCATCACGAGAAGCATAATGAGTCGCTCATCGGTTAGGTTGCTGAAAGTTCTTGAAATCCAAGTTCCCACATGTCCTGGGCAGCCTCAGAGATAAGCATACTGTGCTGGCTTTTTCTACAAAAGAAGTAAGAAGGTCTTTTGTTTGTTCGTTGTCTTGGTCAGTGTGTTGCTTGCTCTTGACTGATTATGGAAGAAGCCATCTCTTTTATAGTAGAAGTGTTCTGTTCTGGGGTAGGAACATGCTCTGAGAAGTACACTGATAGAGACAGGAGTTGTGTTCCTTTTAAAACTGCTTGGTAGGAGCTGGGGGAGGTGGGCCCATTGGTAACAGGTTTACTGTGTAAGCATGAAGACCTGGTTTTGATCACAGAATCCACACACAAAGAAACTGTATTGTAGCCTATTGCACCTCAGCAGCAGTCGTCAGTCCAGCACCAAGGAGGTGGACATAGGCAGGTTCCTGGGGCTCACTGGCTAGACAGCCTAGCCTAAGTGGGGAGTCCCAGGCAGTGAAAGGCCTTATTCAAACAAAATACCCCACATTTGGGTAGAGGTGGCACAGCAGTTGAAAGTACGCCCTGTTCTTCCAGAGGACACATTTGCTCTGGGACCCCATGTTGAACGCCCCAGCTCCAGGGCATGTCACAGCCTTCTGGCCTCAGCAGGCATACCTATGTGGCATACACTCACAGACACATAAATAAAAGTAAATCTTTAAAACAAACCGAGTTTGAGAACTCGCAAGGTTGTCCTCGGCCTTTATATGCACACATGGGCACATGGATGCACATGCACATGGGGATGCACAGAAGTCTTGCTTTCTGTAGGACAAACATGTTAATATCCAGAATTCAGTAACTGGAAGTCATTTCTCTCCAGGTGAATTCACTCATGAGATGCAAGTCAGAATAAGACAGGAAATGGAAAAGGAGAAGAAGGTGGAACAATGGAAGGAAAAGTTCTTCGAAGACTACTATGGACAGAAGTAAGGCACTGAGCATTATGAGTTCTGGTCTGGGCATTTTGTGGGAACAAAGGCAGTTGGCATCCAAATATAACTGGCCATTCATGGCTGCAGTTCTGGAGGCGCAGACTGAATAGACTAGCTCAGGATTGTTTAGGGAGAAGCCGTGACTTCATGCACTGAGCACCACGGACTAAAGTGCTGAGGTTCACGTCAGTGAGACTGGCCCTGTAGACCCGGCTGCTGACACTGAGGTGGACTTAGAGCCGAGCATGCGAGGCACACCTGGGCAATATAAAGAAAGCTTGTGGTTTCTTAAAAAGCCTCTGGGGAGAAGATGTGATAGAGTGCTTATTTGGCATGTGGGGGGTCATGGATTGGATTAAGTTATCTGAGTGCATATTATTTTAGAAAGAAAAGATAATGCACTCTGGCCAGTAGTTGATGATGTGAGTTTGATTTTCAGATTGGGTTTGACCAAAGAAGAATCACTGCAGCAGAAAGAAGGCCAGGATGAGGCCAAAATCAAGAGTGGCTTGTGTGTCCCAGGAGAATCAGTACGGCCACAGCGTGGGCCCACCACCCGTCAACGGGATGGGCATTTTAAGAAACGTTCTCGACCAGATCTCCGAACCAGATCCAGAAGGAATCTGCACAAAAAACAGGAGCCAGAACAAACAGGGGTTTCTAAGGATGCAAACTCTGCACCAGATGTTTTACTCTCCAAAGATGGGGTTGCTAAGACCGATTCAGCAGGGGTGAGCTGTCCCTCTGGGCCAGATGTCTCCTCTGCAGCATCTGGACAGGAGGGACCCAAGCGTCCCAGGGAACCTGTGGCTTCCCGGATCCAAGCAGAAACAGACAACTTGGCATGTGCCTCTGCATCTCCAGACAGAATCCCTACCTTACCTCAGGACACTGCGGATCACGAGACAAAGGAGCAGAAGAGGAAATCCTTTGAGCAGGCAGCCTCTGCATCCTTTCCCGAAAAGAAGCCACGGCTTGAAGATCGTCAGTCCTTTCGTAACACAATTGAAAGTGTTCACACCGAAAAGCCACAGCCCACTAAAGAGGAGCCCAAAGTCCCGCCCATCCGGGTAAGTTTTTTTTTTTTTTAAACCTTTGGCTGGGACAAGGGCAAGAGCAGAGGTCCTTGAATTACATGGGGCACATAACTTTCTGTAAGAAAGCTTTTCTTGAACAACTTAGGGTGATGCACGTCTTTTTTTTTTTCCGGTTGGTTGGTGTTTTGAGAAAAGGTTTCTTTGTGTAGCCTTAGCTGTCCTGGAAATCTCTCTGTAAACCAGGCTAGCCTCGAACTCCTGGCAGTCCGCCTGCCTCTGCTTCTCCAGTGCTGGGATTGAAGGCATGTGTTACCACTCCCTGACAGATGATATAGTTTTTTTGTTAAAATTATCTTAAGGTTAAAATCCTCTGGGATTTTTACTTTATTAGGTGTTACGTTGTTTCATGACCCACAAGGTCCAATTAGAAATTAAACTTGAAAGGTGGGTTAGGATGCTTATCCATACAGTGCCAGCACTCTGGAGAGTAATGCAGGAGGAGAGTTGTCATCAGGTCAAAGTGATACTATTGTATCAGTGGATAAAGAGCTGAAGGCCCAACCTAATGACCTGAATTTGGGGCTCACGTGGTGGAAAGAGAGCTGACTTCCTACAAGTTGTCCTCTTGACCATGGTCCACTAGATGAATCTAATAATTACTTTTTCAAGGAGAGAAAAAGGGAAATTGTGATGCAGCATAAAATGCCCTTTGGTGTTGTGGGTTAGCTAGTTTACGATGATTAATTTTTAGGAAAATTAGTTTTCTAGGCCATGACCTCTACGACAACTTATTCCAGTTTTGCTCTGTAGTTCCTAGGTCAGGTCACCCTGTTAAAACTGATGTTTATGCTTTTCTTGCAGATTCAACTTTCACGTATCAAACCACCCTGGGTGGCTAAAGGTCGGCCCACTTACCAGATATGCCCCCGGATTGTCTCCATCACAGAGCCCTCCTGCCGGGCTTGGACTGGTGCCAGGACCCTCGCAGACATTAAAGCCCGTGCTTTGCAGGCCCGAGGGGCAAGAGGCCACCACTGCCATCGAGAGGCGGCCACCACTGCCATCGGAGGGGGGGGTGGCCCGGGTGGAGGTGGCAGTGGGGCCATCGATGAGGGAGGTGGCAGAGACAGCGGCAGTGGTGATGGTGGTGAGGCCTGTGGCCACTCTGAGCCCAGGGGAACCCCAAGCACCCCTGGAGAGAGTGCGTCAGATCTACAGCGAACACAACTACTGCCGCCTTGTCCATTGAATGGAAAGCACACTCCGGCTGAAGCTGCCATACCCAGAACCAGAGGAGAAGACCCGGCTTCTCTCAGAAAAGAAGAGAGCTGCCTGTTGCAAAGGGTCCCAGCTGTGCTTACAAGTGGGCTGGAAGATGCCTCCCAACCCCCTATTGCTCCCACTGGAGACCAGCCATGCCAGGCTTTGCCCCCTCTGTCCTCCCAAACTCCAGTAGCTGAGATGTTAGCAGAGCAGCACAAGTTGCTTCTAGCTGGTAGAACTGAGTGCGAGTCTGCTACCACCTCCCAGGAGAGGGTTAGTGAGGATCAAGGATCCAGTGTTTCCTCAGAGAGCGCTTCTCTTCCGTCTCCATTGGGAGACATGTTAGGAGGAGGAAATAACCAGGCCTTTGATAGTAATCCCAGTATGAAAGAGCCTATAAATGTCACACCTGCTTTTATATCTGAATTACCGTTGGCTACCTACCTACAGGATAGACCTGCTGATGATGGGTTAGGACTTGGTGCCACAGGCACCCTCGTAAGGAAAAGTGGTAGACAAGAAACTTTGAAAACTGAGGCTTTTGCATCTGACAGTGCTGCCTCCTGGGTACCCATTCTGTCAAATTACGAGGTAATAAAAGAATCTGAGCCAGAATCCAGAAAAGATGCACCATGCCTGGAGCCCCAGGACGGAGAAGAGTGGGAGAGAGCTGTTCCCCTCACTGCTGCCATGCCCGGGGAGTTGGCAGCCACAGAAGGTATGCCCCACCCTGAGAGCTGTGCTTCACTCTGGACAGCACCTCCTCCAGGAGTCACGAGCATCACTGGCAGTGATGGTGAGCAGGTGGGCCTTGAAAGACTGGAAATGAATGGCATCTCTGAAGCACCGAGTCCTCACAGTGAATCCACAGATACAGCCTCTGACTCTGAAGTCCACCTTGCTGAGGACAGCAGTGAGGCTGATGCAAGTATAGCCACAGTGGCAAGGGCGTTGTTGGGCAGGAGTGAAAAGCAGGACTGGGACCCCTCTTCCTCACTCTCCAAGGCAAGCAGTGACCTAAGTGTCCTCACAAGGACAGAAGGGGTGGCTGCTTCTCAGAGCTGGGTGTCTAGAGTGTGTGCAGTCCCCCACAAGATCCCAGATTCCCTGTTGCTGTCCAGTTCTGAGTGCGCACCCAGGTCTGTGTGCCCACCTAGGCCTGGTTCTTCAGTGGAGGTTACCAACCCACTCGTGATGCACCTGCTGCATGGTAGCTTGCCCCTGGAGAAGGTGCTTGCTCCAGGTCACAGAGGCAGCAGGCCAGAGTCCCCACAGCTGCCACTCGGAGAGCAGAGCCAGGATAGAGGCACTCTACAAGGTTCTGGGGACGACAATCACCTAGTTGCCAGAAGCAGCCCCAGTTCTGCACAGGCACTGCAAGAGTCTCTTATGGCCCAGAGCTATGCATCAAGTGCTACTCTTGGCAGGGCAAAGGCCTCCCAGGCTCCTGGAGTGCCCCAGAAGATTGCTAAGATGGTTCCAAGTTTAGACTCCCAGCATCCAATGACAGAACTGATACCTTCCTCTGGCAACCTGGAAGAAATAGATTCCAAAGAGCATTTCTCTTCCTCCCTTTGTGAAGAGCAGAAAGAAGCCCATTCCCTGTCCCAAGGCAGTGCTGCAGGTGCTGCCCCAGGCCAGTGTCCAGGAGATCACTCTACCTCCAAAGCGCCGTGTTTCTCCTCTGCAGATGTGAGCCTCTCCTTTGGTCCTGAGCAGACAGAAAGGACCCGGAGTGACCAGAGCAGTGCCGGTGGTCAAGAGAAGAAACTGTTCGGTTCTAGGAATTCGGTTGCCATCCTTCAGTGCCCCAGATCTGAAGAGCAGACACCGCCACCTGCTGAGGTCCCTCCAGTGTTTCCCAGTCGGAAGACAGAACCAAGCAAAGACTCTGATGGTGTGCAGACTGTAAGGGAAGACTGGACACCCAAACCACCGCCTGTCTCTGCTGGCAGCATCAAGACAGAGCAGACATTCTCAAGGGGCCCCATTAAGGCAGATGCAGAGAACAGGAAAGCCGCTGGGTACAGTCCCCTGGAGCTAGTGGGTCACTTGCCAGGGATGCCTTTCGTTGTGGACCTGCCTTTCTGGAAGTTCCCCAGAGAGCCAGGGAAAGGGCTCAGCCAGCCACCAGAGCCTTCCTCCATCCCCTCCCAACTCAGCATCAAGCAGGCGTTGTATGGGAAGTTTTCTAAACTCCAGCTGAGTCCCACCAGCTTTAATTATTCCTCCAGCTCTGCCACCTTTCCCAAAGGCCTTGCTGGCAGTGTGGTGCAGCTGAGCCACAAAGCCAGCTTTGGTGCGGGCCATACCGCATCAGTCTCCCTGCAGATGTTCGCTGACAGCAGTGCAGTGGAAAGCATCTCTCTGCAGTGTGCGTGCAGCCTCAAAGCCATGATCATGTGCCAAGGCTGCGGGGCGTTCTGCCATGACGACTGCATTGGACCCTCAAAGCTCTGTGTATTGTGCCTTGTGGTGAGATAATAAATTATGGCCATTGGAAACATTGTACATTTAGTGTGTGTATTTTAATAATGGTTGATTTAAGTCTGTATACAGAATATCATTGATATAATGAACTCTATATGTAGGTGAGATTAATCTTGCCTCCTAAAATTTATAGTGCTGAAACCCTCTGTCTTGAGACCCTTCTAGTCTTGCTAGAAGGGTGTTTCAGGGGATCGGGGGACTGTGGTTGCCCAAGACCATCCAGCCTGAACCCTCTTGCAGTCAGTCAGGCAGTACAGTGTGGCAGGGCAACCTGTCTTGCACCCAAATGGACTTGAAATTGGAGCAGGAAGGTTGAGTTCTCACGGATGCAGCTTACCTGCCTGAAGTACGCAGGAATGTCAGTCTTCCACTGCCCCTCCCTGCCATCTGCTACTTTGCTTGGGGAATTGGTGGTTGCCGAAGCCACACAGGGTTAAAGTAGCTTCTTTCATCATTGCCCACCAGGGGATCAAACACCCGCTGACCTTGACGTCATGTTTTTGTCATTTGCCAGTGATGGAGCCAAGTTGACCTTTGGTTCTGGTGCTTCACCCAGTTTGGAACTTTTAATTTGTCTGTAACCCACGGATCCACAGATTCTCTTGGAAGCTTGAATAGCCCTTCTTGGACAATGGGGTCTGGAAATAGGGCTGTCTGCTACGGAAATGCTGTCTGTAGACCTTGGGTCAACGTGCAGATGTTTGCAGGTGACCCCTGCTTGCCGCCCACCCCGTTGCATCTGACTCAGTGGGAGTGGGCACCCATGCACCTGTGTATGTGAAAGTCATTTGACATTTCCGAGCAGTCTGTTTCTTATTTTTATATTTTTAACTCTATTCTTGGATGTATAAAGTGAACTTTTTGGCTTCTGTAAGTATGCTCTATGCACCTCTAATGTTTTATCCTGTATTTATATGTTGTACACAGTACTGGCCAATTCTGTAAATGGATGTATTGTACAGAGAACATGAGCGTCTCTTCCTTATTTTACGTCTTCAGCACCCTTGATTAAAATGGTGTCATACACTTCTGTGCGCCAGTTGTCAACGCCACTGAGCGCTGTGCTGCCTGATGTGAGAAGGAAGTTACTGACTAGTGACCTATGGTTGGCCCTGTGCCTTGTCACCTGTCACCAGGGAGTCCACCACAGCCTGCAGCGCCACAGACAGCTGCCCACATACCACTGAGTGAACATGTCTTGTTCCTTGTATCTATTCTCTTCCAGCCTTGGGTGGCTGCTCTGCAGCCATATGTGACAAATCGCCATCACCAGTGTTGAGTGCTTCTGGATTCATGGGTGAGTTCCTTGGCCGGCCCCCAGACAGGCCTTCTGGATCTGGCTCCAGGGTCGTCACCTGTCAAAGCAATATTGGGGATCGCTAGGCTCCTTTTGACTTACTTACAGTAGGTTTCAGGGGAACAAAGCCATGCCTGCTGCCTGCCTCTCTCCTACCACAGTTCCATCAAGTAGACACTCTTGTGTTTGTCTGACCTCATCCCAGTTCCTGCCCTGTTTCTTGTATCTTTACTTGAAAGTTGGGAGCCCTTGTCTAATTTAGGTCTGTCTCCTTGTGTGTCTGTTTCTGTATGAAGTATAGAAATTGGTGTGCCTTGAGCGAGTCTCATTTTCTCTGTAAGCTACCTCTTTCACCATTTCATCTGAGGTGGCTGTCTTTATTTTTATTTTTGTGGGGGGGGTCATCCATCAAGTGTGAGTGAGGAGTTGGTAGTGATGTGATTTCAATTCAGTATTGGCCAAGTCCATGTTGTGTGCTCAGAAGTCTCTACCAAAGACCAGGAGCAGGAGCCACGCATGTCCAGTCCTCCTCTTCTGAAACCACTGAGGTCTCAGAGGTGAAACTTGACAATGGTCTGGTCCATCGGGCTGCTCAGAAAAGCGCTGCTCTTGTTTGTCTCATTGGTATTGGAAAAATAAACCTGTACAACCTGCATTTGTCTCCTTGTCATCTGTGGCTGCCTGTGAATGTGGGGAGACTGTTGAGTGCAAAGCTGCACGGGCCCTTTTGACTGGGGCTCCTGTGCACACTGAATTGGCAGCTCCCCTGGGTCTTTGGACTCTTGATTTGGCGAATGTTTCTACTGGTTAGAGTATAAAGCCGGAAACCCAATGGGAGGGATGGGAGCTGTAAAGGTAAGGCATCGTCCTTCCAGGAGGTCATCCACACCACCTGCCTCAGATGGAGCTTGCCACGTGGGTTCACAGAATTGGTGGCCTTCTGGCAGCCGCTGCTTGTGGCCTTGTCTTGGTGTGAGGCAGATTGAGGGTCACTGCTGCTTGAACAAGCCTGAATGGATGCCTGTTGTTTCCAGGACAAGTACTAAGGGAGCGCTTAGTGCACAGTTTATGGTTGAATTCAGACGTGACTAAGCAGAATGGGTGTGATGGAAGGGAGACGTAAGCAAAGCGCCTCAAGTGGGAGGGTGTCCTATGGGCGCTTTGAGCAGTTTTGCAGGGCTACATTGAGGAGGATACAGCCCCTGCTGTTGAAGATTGCTTCCTGCGCTCCGTAGCCCCACATCTAATCGTCCTGTCTTCGGGAGCGTGGCCCCTTGGCTGGAGCCAGCGTCTTGCCACTTGAATTGTATCTAAGGCAGAATGAGGCAGTGCTTAAGAGGACAGGCTGCATCCCATGCCACTCTGTGGGCTTGCTTGGGCGTAGCTCTTTGCCAGTCTTGTCCACACGTGGGTGCTAGTTGCATTGACCTGGAGTGACTGGAACATTTGCCGCCTGGGAGGTACTTAGGCCAGGACAGAACTAATAGCTCCGCAAGACTGGCTTGGAGTAGCTGCTGCTTCTTGTCACCCTTGCCCCAGAGGAGCTCAGGGTGCAGGTCTGTGGACTATCCTGAGGTGGTAGTGCCAGGCAAGCGATAAAGACACCTGGCCTTTAGCCTCACTCGACAGCTGTTGGGTGCAGGGTGGGGATGGAGAGGGGAAGGATTAGATCAAGCTACGGAAAGGAAGAGGGAAGCAGGATGTCAGTTTGGTACCAAACATTTCTTGAAATGAGACCTTGTTTGGAAGGGGTGGGGCCTGTGCAAACATTGGCAATGGCAGACAATCTCAAGGTGTGTGCCGTATTCCATTTCCCTCATGTTAGGGTGCTGTTGTAAGCTGGTGGGGCTGTGACATGGAGATTGCTACCTGCACCCCAAACTGGGCAGTACTCATGCTTCTTGTCTCCATTGTGTCCGTTTGAAGGCCTGACACTGTTGGGGTACTGCCTTGCCTTAATAGCTGGGTATTCACCATTCTGGGGACACTCATAGGAAGTGTACCTGCTGCAGACTGTTTCATTCTGCACACAGGCTCTTGATGCAGCCAAGCTCTTTAATCGATCCTGGAGGATAGTGAGCCTAGTAAAATCTCAGTTCATAAAAAAGATGGAGGAAGGTAGACCTTTGCCAGGATTGCTTTAGATTGTTGATGCTATTGGTTTAGATTTGGTACTAGGTTCTCCCAGTGTATTGTCTTTGTTGATTTGGAGGTTGTGTGAGTTTTGGCTTTTTAAGATAGGATCTCATATAAAGGCCTTCTATATGGCCTGGAATTTCCTAGGTAGACTAGGCTAGCTGTGAACTCAGATCCCTCTGCCTCTGTCTCTGCCTCCTGAGTGCTGGGATTAAAGGCATACACCACCTAGTGGTATTGTTTGGTTTTTGTTTGTTTGTTTTATTTTGTTTTGTTTTTTAAATATGGGATCTCATATATCCCAGATTTGATCCTGCCTCTGATTTCCAGTGGGAGGCATAGAACACCGCACCTTGCCTGGTTATCTGTGGTGTCGGGTATTCAGCCCAGGCCTCTGCACATTGAGCTAGCCCTTTACTAACCAAGTCACATCCTCAGCTCATGCCTCTCGGGCATTTCAAGTGATTTAAAAGGACAATACACGTGTTCTCCCCTTACTGAATGAAGGGAAGGTTTGTTGAGTGAACTTGCCACTGCTTTAAGATGACATTTCCCAGTTGATGCTGTCTTGTGCCAGTTGTTAACAGCAGTGGTCAGTAATCTGTCCTCCGGCCGTTTCCCTGGAGTTCCAGTGTTCCAGGAACAGGCAGCCTAAGTGTTTTCTGATGGCTGAGAGGCGGCTAGGGTCCACACGATCCTGTTCTGTCAAGATTTCAGGGCTTTCGTGGTCCCTCAGTGAATCTCAGCAATAGTTTTGGCAGGATGGGAGCTTTGTTGGCCGAGGATGAGCTGCACTTGACCCCGCACCTGGCAAGGGGGAGGTGTGGGGGCATGTCTTGTGCTATGCCAAACCTAACCCCGTCTGCTCAGGGGCACAGTGAGGGCTGCAGACCTCCTCTCAGCTTTTACTGTGAGCATTTGGCTGCTTTACAGAATCTTTGCTTGAAGCTTTAATAACTGGTAATCTAGCCAGGCATGGTGAGTACACCTTAAGTCCCAGCGCTTGGAAGGCAGAAGTAAGTAGATGTCCGTGACTTGAAGATAGCCTGGTCTACATAGAGTTACAGGATAGTCAGGACTATGTAGAAACCCTGTTTCAAACAAAACAAAAATCAAAACAAACAAAAAAACCCTACTAATGTATATGCATAGACAGTTTGAATAGTAAAAAAATTAACTTTTATATTAAAAAAAAATTTTAACTCATGATAATCAACTTGTTCCCCTCCCTGACATCTTCCTGTAATGTCTTCTAAATGATCAAATCACTATTAGGGTGGAAAACTATGCAAATACCACGGAAAAAAATAAAAATAAAAATAAATACTAGGGAAAGTGGCCTTTTGTTTCTTTCCGGGTAGGATTAGAGCTTTGCCTGGAATTGGGTGTCAGCTACTGAATGTCAGGACTAGTCGGCTAGGCTCTATGGGTGGCTACAGGAGCTTAGATTCGGTCATTTGGCCAGGCACCTCGGTAACAGGAGAGGGCACAGGTTTCCTTGTCACAGCTGCAACCAAATTCTTGCTTGGTTGGCGACTGAACTTGGGCGAGGTGTGACACAGCACACCCCTGCTGCATGGTCTCTAGAGCGTTATGCGGTGACTGTGAAACTGGATTGCCTTGCGGGAGACCTGCTGCCAGGGCTGGGCACCCTAGCGGAGCGCCCTTCCCTCCCTTTCTAACAGGCGGGGTGCCAAAATGAAATTACAGGCTTATTCATCCAAGAAAACCTAGCAAGGATGTCTGCAAATCAGTCGTTGGCTAGGGAAAGGTGAACTCTGCTGGTGGGCATTGAGAAGGACCAGGCCTGGCTGGCAGGGCTGCTCATTGTGCGACACAGTCGAAGCTCAGCTTTGGGTTTGTTGTTCAGTGTTTATTAAGTAGATTCAGTCTGGTATATGATATACAGTTTCAAAAGGAAAAAGGGTTCCACATACTTATGACATCAGTGCATTTAGCAGTAATACCATGATGATAACCGCTCATTAACAGCTCACTGGTCTTCTGGTAAGTGAGGGAAAGAGGGCATCGGCCTGTGCTAGTCATTCCACAAACAAAACAGAACTTAGTAGCTGCATCACGTAGAAAGACACATCCTAAGAATTAAAGTATTAAGCCACATTTACTGGGAAACTCACTATACAGAACACAAACACTTTATAGAGCATTGAGGAGGAGGTCCTCACCTGCTTAGAAGAGCCACATTAAGTTGCATAGGTGCATATCTGTAAAAATATAATTTAGCGGTGAAACCATTGATTAATAAAGTCACCTTTAAAAGTTGGTGCCATCCACTGCTTGTGGTAAGTGCCGTATGCTTACTGTCTGGAGCCCCTGACCCTCCCCCAGAGGTGGTGGGAACCCTGAAGAAGTGCTTGTACCATCTGCACTCAAGTCACAGTCTCAGCTGCCACGGAACTCCTGCTCTCCCCAAAAATGTGTCTCAGTTATGCCAGCAGATTGATGACCTCCTGTCTGGCTTGCTCCTGTTACCTGCTGCCCAGAGAAGAACTTCCTCCCAGGGCTGGGCGGTCAAGTCCTACCAGTGTCTCCTCTGCGTGCTATTCCCCACCCGGCCGGCAGGAGGTGCTAGCTTGAGTCCTCTCCTAAGGGAATGCGTGATAGAGGCACGGGGCATCTACCAGGCAGAGTGTGTTGGCAAATCTGAGTTCCGGGTGGTGGTAGGTTTTCGTTTTTAGGTGGAAGCGGGTCCAAAGTGAGAGGTTTTGTTTTGTGGCTTTGCTAAGCAGATGAGCTAGTGAGGTGCGTCTTCCTCCTCGAGAGCGCGTCTTGCAGAACACACAGGGAGGGGGCGTCTGTACATGTAAACAGTACACTTCCACTGAGTCCAAAATTAGGAGCAAAATACAAAGGTTCACATTGGTCTTAGGTAGATACAGGCAAGAGAGGATTGAGCTACTGAGCTCAGAAACAACAAAACAAAGTTTCTAAAGCACCACTAAATTATATAAAAATCAGACCACGGACGGATTGAAACTGGTATTCTGGTGAAATACTTTACTATCTCGTAAAAAGTTTTACAAAAAATTACAAATGAAAAGTATCAACCCTCTGAGTTCAAAGCAGCATTTCGAGAATGAACTGGTAGTTAATCCTATAACCACCTGTGGGGTCATGTGTGGCCCTTAGAATAGGGAGGGACAGATGGGTTCCACCTGTTCCAAGCCCTCTGAGACCGCCTAGCCCTGCCTGCCCCTCCCCAACACCGTCCTCGGGAATAAACTGCATTTGTTGAGTGGCGAGAGAGAACTCCTTTCGGATGGGTCACGCACACCATCACTGGTCTGACAGGTGCCCCACGACTGCTCTCGACACCTTCGGATGTGCCCCGCAAGGACTCTGGGGCTGGTGGATCCTACACTGGCATTTCCATTGCAACTGAGATCACCAATGACTACTCTGTGCCCTGAGCCTTACCTCGCACTGAAGCGGCTTTTGGACAGGGCTTTGGGAAGCTCTCCCTAGGAAAACACAGGCCCAAGTCAGGAGGGGAAGGCTTGAAGCTGCATCTTTTAAAACAAAAGCAAAACAGAACAAGTTCCCTGACTGAACTAGGTAATGGAATCCCGTGTCCACACTAACTTGCTCCTGATATGGCTGCTCTTGAGGCTTTTGGAACAGCGTCTCTGGGAGGAGGCCCAGGGCGGCATGACAGCAGCCACTGTCCCGCAGCCCATCTGGAAGCCATCAGCACTGGCATTGGTTCTGTTTCCCTTGAAAGCAAAACACGTGGAAGCTGTGCTCACACCGTACCCTGGGTGCAGGCTGCTGGTGGCCGGTCGCGGCTGCTGGCAACAGTTAGGAAACGCCACTTAGACGTAGACTATGCTTATTCTTACAGGTGTGTCCCATGGCGAGCGGGGGAGGGGGAGAGAAGGCCCTGCCTAGTCTCTTCTCTCCTCTCTTCCAAAAATGCAAACCATTTTCATCTAGCTTGGGTACTGCCTCTGGGAGCAGAAATGACATGGTAAGCAATTGATATCAGAAATTCTAGGGCGGCGATTGTCTCTGCCAATTTTTAACATTAATATTTTCACAAATTGCCTGGGGGGGGTAACATTTTGCAAAAAGATCTACTGATTACTTTGTAGTATTCACACACAAAAATAAATATTTACACAAATTCAAACATCCAGAAGTCCTACTGAGCAGGTGGGGATCTGGGCACATGGTCGGCCAGCTGTGGGAAGGCCCTGGGCACTGGAGTTTGTGCTGTACGTAGGGGCTCAGGTGTCCTGGCCCAGTCCAGAGGCCTGGCGAGCGGGCACATGAAGGCAGAGGTGGTGTGGCTGGGTAGGCATTGGAGGCCTCGAAGACCACATCGAACCGCAGGGTGGGAGCGTGCAGGTGGGAGCCCTGCCTTCCAGCCCTGAATCGGAATAGGTAGGGCATCTGCACTGGCACTGCCTGTCCACCCGGCAGAGGGGCGCTCTGCCAGGCTGCCACAAGCGGTCCCTTCCCATAACCAGTTCGGGAAGGGCACCTGCTCTGGGATCAAGTGTGGCTCTCTGTGGTTATCTCTGTCCACTCAGCCCTGGCTCCCCTGAGGCCTCCTTGCTCTGAGGGAAGAAAGGCAACAGGGCTTCTGCCAGCTCTGGGCAGGGGCAGGCAGCAGAGTGCTGCTGTCATGGCTACGGAGTGTTGAGGGAGAGGCCCCCTGGCCTGCTGAGGTCTGGGTGAATCCCTGGTTTTAGCAGCACTGGTAGGTATTGCACAGAGCAAGAGGAAGTGCCTATCAGGGAGGAAGGAAACCAGGTAAGCTTTTTCTTGTCCCTTGTCACACTCCAGGGACTGGGTTTCTTACAGGACAGGCCTTTCTAGAAGAAAGTCTGGTCCTAGGAAAACGCAAATAGTTCCCCACTTCCACAGACGATCTGATCCCTTTACTCCCATCATGAGGTGAGGGGTGGAAGCTTTGGTCCCCCGGGGCACACAGACGCCTGACAAGGGAGCTGGCCCTGAAGACGTGGCCCTTCCTTCCGGCAGGTTATCTGGGGGCTGGGGCCTGTGTTCGTTAGACCTGGGTCCTTGACCAGCTCCCACAACTATCCTGTCAAGCATCTACAAGAGCCAGGCAATGGCAAGCTGCTGGTTTTAAGGGCCGAGCCCCTCTGGGCTCTGGCTCTTAGACACTGGGTCTGATTTACCTCCCAGCAGATAGACACATTGTGTGGGAGTTGGGGAGACAGCCATTCGGAACACACTTGGAGCACATCCTGGAAAAGCCCACGCTGGAGTGTGAGGTAGAATACAGGTGGCCGTGTGACTGGGACTCTGTAGGGAGGGGTGGGTGCTTCTGTCTGCAGTGAGTGTGGGTGAGGTCCTCCTGCTTGGCAGTGCCTGGCAGTGTCCCCGTGGCAGCACTGGGATCTTCAGCAAGACAGCCTAGTGGAGTGTGGTGGCCTTCCCAGAGGTGTGCTGGGCACTCAGGGCAGCGAGCTGGCACCCAGCTCGGCTGGCCCAGCCCCCATCAGTGTAGTGATATGGAATGTTAGGTACAGGGATACATCCTTCTGATCAGACAGACACAGACTGGCAATCTGTACAAACACAAAAGAATCCATTCAGAAAAATAAATTACTAAGGGGAGAGGAGGAAACGGTCCACTTTTGCTCTTCTCAATAAATATGCAATTCTGCTCACCTAAGACTTGAAAGGTAATTATTGGGGGTTCTAACATCAGGGTCCACGAAGGTGATTCTACATAGAGCTGCAGCCCCTGTGCCTTGTCAGAGGAGCCCCAACCCTTTTAGAGCTGCCCCACTGGCCTCTTTCCAAGCAGGTCAGAGCACCTGTGTGGTGAAATTAAAAACAAAAACAAAAACAAAAGTGTCCTTGTGCCCAAAGTCTCAGATGCTCGGAGTGCGGCTAGAAACGGCTCTTTTGGACCCCACCTCTTTCAGAAAACAATGTACCAACTGGTGAGGCAGGAAGCTCGGTCCAGGCTGGCACAGCCTCCTTCCCTGGTGTCGTGCACTCTGGGGGCCAGCGGGGTCAGTTCTGCTGTAAAATGAGGTTTTCCAGTTCATCCGCAGAACGCAGCAGGAAGGCTGCGGACTCTCGGTAGCCAGCGATGAGCTGCCGCACAGCGCTGATCTCCGTGGGGCTGAGCTGGGCTGTGGGCATGGTCCTGCTGGTGCTGTTGCTGGGAGGGGTGGCTGTGGGAGGGGTGGGGGTAGAGGCCCCGCCTTTCATGCTGAGGTCTGTGGGCCCTGAAGAGAGGGAAAGATGATTTAGATTAAATTTTAGAGGAAGGGGGCTGGAGAGATGGCTCAGAGGTTAAGAACACTTGTTCTACTGAAGGTCCTGAGTTCAATTCCCAGTCAACCACGTGGTGGCTCAGAACCATCTACAGTAAGATCTGGTGTGTAGGCAGAATGTTGTATAAATAATAAATAAATCTTAAAAAAAAAATTTAGAGGAAGCAGAAGCCCCTGCCTGTATCCGAGAAGGGCACCCAGCCAGGCCTGTGGACTGGGCCTGGTCTTTCGGACGCCCTGCTCTATGTCTCCAATGGCTATATTCCCATCACCTAAGAGGGGGCTTTGATGTGACAAGGGTTCTAGGTTGAGCCTTACCACCACCCACTTGACAGGCGAAGGGGAAGCGGGGAGCTCTGCCAGACCACACGGCAAATGTATGCACAGTGGAGTGGGCGGCACGCATCAAGTCACAGGCGGCATCAAGCACGGCAAGGCTCCAACCTAGTTTCCTGTCTGTACTCGTGCCTTTCACTTCTTTGTGAGGGCTCCCTCCAGACACAGCCCAGCTCTGGTCCCAGGTCAGGAAAAGGGCAGCCTTGAGACCAAGAAGCATCCCCCATGAACTCCTGAGCCCTGCCTCTCCCCAGGCGGTTGTCAAGGCTGGAACAGGAATAACAGTCCCAGGAGGAAACTGCTACAGGCACTGTGACAAAGAGCTGCTGGCATGTCTGGGGGGCAGTAGGGTGCAAGTGCCTTTTCTCCAGAAGGCTGAGAAGGGAGGCGAGCAATGTGCAGCGCCATTCGCGGAGGCTATGGAGCAGCCACCGCCACAGAACACAGGTGTTCTAGGGAACACCCTGCCTCTACAGCGCTTACAGTGCTTGTGGATGGAAGAGAGGCGAGGTTCGCTTTTGCCCCAGCACCTCTTCCTCTGAGGAGTTTCTCTGCCCCATGATGGGATGCCCCCGGGACAGACTTTTGGAAAAGCAAGAGGGAAACAGAACAGTCTACTGTCTGCCCTCTACTGGCTAGCTGTGGCAGTAAACCCAACCAACCAACCAACCCACCCACCCACCCACCCACCAAACAAACAAACAAAAAAACCAACCCAAGCTTTTAAAACCCCTGGAGAGAAGGAGACACAAGCCACCTCTTTGCTCCCTGGAGTAGGCTGCCAGCCTAGGAATCCAGCAGGTGTGTTCTAAATCTTTCTCTGCCACCTCATGGGCAATTTCTGAACTCTTCCCAGCTTCAGATTTTAAATGGAAGCAAGGAGCCTCTTGGAAGCAGGAGCTTCTGTGAAGGCTGGGGAAGCACGGACAGAACCTAGCAGACAGGCTTTTCAGCCTGCGGGAGGACCAGCTGAAGTGCCCACCAGGAGCAGCTTCTCAGCAAGCCTGGGGCTTTTAGAATACACTCCTGGTAGACATGGAAGCATTTGGAGCTTGAAAGGCCTTGTAGGTGCTTATCAAGAAAACCAGCAATGAAGAGAGCCGGGAAATGAGAGACCATGTCCTCCGTGAGCCCTTTGCCACCCTAGGTGGGTCATTTTCCTAACTGTTGCCCATGGAGTCTCCTGCCCACACACTTCAGCAGGAGGCTATCTTAGAGGAGTATACGGTGCCCTAATGGGCCGTCAGCATGTCCCTGCTTCCCTGGAGGTTGTGATGGCCAGGCTTGTCCATCACTGCACTTATATTGCCACTTTACAGATGGGCAAAACTTTGTCTTTGGAAACATCTAGACTAGAAGTTACACCTGGGGATAAGTTATGAAAACAACTGTTGGCTAAAGGAAGTTGGCACAGCCCTTTACTGGAAAAGAAGATGGCCTCTGTGTTTGGACAATCTGTTTTTAATTTAATTTTTTTTTATTTTAAGTACTCTGGTGTTTTGCCTGTATGTGTGCCTGCGTGAAGGTGTTGTATCCCCTGGAACTGGAGTTACAGACAGTTGTGAGCTGCCACACGGGTGCCTGGAATTGAATCCAGGTCCTCTGAAAGAGCAGCCAGTGCTTTTAACCACTGGGCCATCTCTCCAGCCCCTGAGTAGACAGTTTGTAAACCCAGTTATTGCCCCCCCCAACCAGAGAATGTAGATGGTTTACTTTAAAAAAAAAAAATGTCGGGGCTGAGGATGTAGCTCAGTGGTAAAGTACCTGCCCAGTCCAATTTCTAACACCATAAAAATAAACAAACACATAACAGTGCTCTTGAAATTAAGATACGGGACAGTTAAGTCTGTTACAATCCAACACGGGCGGAAGGAGAAGGGTTGCAAATTCCAACAGAACCAAACAAACAGGTAGATGGGTTCCATGTTGCTGTGGCCTCTGCTGGCTTTTGGACATCCCAACTGCAACACCCAGAGGGGATGAAATAGGCCTGATTCCCTCTGGTTGCTTCTGATCTAGGCAATGCCCAGGGTAACAACAGTCAGAGGTGGCCTCAGGTTTCTTTTTCCCCTCTATCCCCCAAATCTCAGCTCCCTGTTGACGGCTGCCTAAAGAGTTCCCCACCCCTCCCTGTTTCCTCAGCCTATCTGCTCTGTGATCCCTGTGCACGGTCTGGTTACAGCTAGACTCTCAGGTTGCTAGTCGGCTCTAGAGGGCTAGTGTGGGCACAAGCTGCCTACCACCCCAGGCCAGAGGGGCAGGGTCTGATTCTGTCGAAGCGCAGTTCTATCTCTGCGGGACAACATGAGCAAAATGGGGATGAATAACATAGCTGTTCTGGGGTCCAAGCTGAAACAAGAAATCCCATGAAAAGCTGTCACTGGGCAGGACAGTGGGAGGGATGGCTCTGTGACCCAGTAGCTACTGCTTGTTTTCCTCACTGCTGGAGGCACTAGAACAAGGCTGCTCCCAGCAAGGAGGAAAATGGCCAGCTCTTGGTCCAACCCATCTCTAAGGAACCAGCATGTCCAGAGATGGGATGCATAGGACAGAAAGCTGCCTCCTGGTCTCGGCTCTGGTTACTGCTCGTGTCTTTCAGGACCCATACGTTCATGAGAGGCTGGGGAGCCACCAGAGCTGCAGGCCCAAGACAGGCCATGTTGTGTGTACTGTGTGAAGACTTTACCATGTGCTGCTTGGGGATGACTGGGCACCAGGTTGTCCCTACCTCAGCCACTTGGTACTAGTGTCCCCAAGAGTTCTAACCTCCCTGATCCTGAAACCCACTTCAGATACTCCAGCAAAGGGGCTGGAAGGAGAGTGGCTCTGGGGCAGCCATTCTACCCGTGGTGTGCACCATTCTGGCCTGGCTTTAGGGATTAGGCCCCACAGCCTCTTATTTTAGGTTAAGACGCATTAGAAGGGATGAGAGGCTAAGCCCAGGCAGGGACCTACCAGACCCCAGCGCTTCCTTCCCAGTTCTGGGGCACAGAAAGCATGCAGGTGTGGAGCAAGGAGTGTGTGGAGCCGGCCTGGGCTCTCTACCGGGGCTCGGAAACCGGCCCTCCCGCTCGCTACTCACGGGCAGCCAGGGTCTCCCAGCCCAGAGCTCCCCTGCCACCATGTCTCTTCTTCTGTCTGCGCCCTTACACTAGCAGCTTGATGTCCTCGACTTCCTTCACTCCCTGGCCCCTGGATAACATGGAGGCACACTGTCTGTGCTTCCTGGCCTGTCCCTGGAAACCCTCTCATCACAGGGTTGGACAGAACAGGATGATGGAGGCCAAGCACAGGTCACAGCCCTTCTGTACTTAAAGCCTGTCAGCTCCCAACCCCCACCAAAGCCCAGGAAGCCCCTGCCCCTTCTCTCCCTGCTGCCCCTGCTAGAGAAGGACTGGATGCCTGCTCTGCTCCCACGTAAGACAATGCTGCATGCCACAGGAGGTGCAGGAGGCCTCTGTCTCCCCCGACGCCTTCCCCTCAGGTGTGGCACCTACAGCACATTCCTAGGAAGCGCTTGCCAAGTTGCCCAGTTTAGGCATGGAGCAGAAGAACCCAATGTGTAGCCATCACCCAGATGACTTAAATGGGGGCTTCCTTAGCCATGGAGGGCTAAGGTTGGGCCAGATTCTGGCTCTGCTGCCAACTCATAGGGGCCTTTTAGGGAGTGGAACCAAAGAGAGGTGTTTGTGGTGACTGATGAGAAGGGAGCCCAGGCTTTCCTGAGCTCATCTAAAGACTGGACGCTAATAGGGGAGCTGAGCCATTGCCCGGCTCCTCTCAAAGGCTACTGTGTACAACAAGCTAGGCACTACTTTGGAAACCAGGCCCAAACCCCTACTTACCGTTACTGTGATTTCCTGTCTGGAGGGAAGCAGAGGACTGCAGGTTACTGCTCAAGGACCCGTAGCCACGGTAGCTGTAGTTGAGGCCACCGTTGACATACACAGGGTCCTGGGAGTAGGCAGAGGCTGGCAGTGAGTAGGTGGAATGGGTGATGGCTGCAGAGTCCCGAGAGTGCTGCTTATCCAGGGCTATGGGCTCGTCCTGCAAAGGAGGGACGGTAGTGCTAGGGACCCAATGGACAGCAAGCCAGGTCATTGTCCCTGTCATGAGGTAGGCAAAGGCTGCAGTTCTTTGGTTCCTGGGATCCAATGATGTGGCTGGACCTCGGGTATGCTGTCGGCTCTCTCCCTGGGCACCCTTCCCCAAGGATCTCCCTTGACTACATGTCCCCCCATGGACACACTAGGTTGTCATTGCCTAGTGCAAAGATCTCTCCACACTGGCCTAGAACCTGTGATCCCCCTCCCCGCTTTAGTCTCTGAGTGCTGGGGTTACAGAGATGCACTTACACACCCAGTGAGCCTTCCTTCTGCCGGCTCTCCCAATCCTAGAGACCAGCTGCTCTGGCACTACCCACCCAGCTCTCGGCACCTGCCTCTCTCCATCCTTTCTGTCCCCGGTGATGTCAGTCGCAGACTATGTGATTACTTCCCCCCGCCCCCTCTGCGCCCCAGCTGCAGGTGTACAAGGGATGACCAAGGACCTCCTCCCACCCCCTGCCCGGGGAAGACCCCGTTAGGAATTAGCCAGCATGAGCACGTACTTGTGAGGACTGGTAGATCTCCAGGCGCATCCTTTTAGCTGCTTTTCTTGTCTCACTCTCACAGGCAGCTGCTAGGATGTTTTCTGCCATGGCTGAGGTCAGGTGGGGAGGAGTGGGTCTGGTCTGCAGGCAGAAAGGACATAGCACTGGCATGTGGGCTGGAAGGGTCCTGGCCAGGGCCAGAGGGTGGCAGAGCAAGGGTTTGGGCTGTAGCACCTAATAGCCTGTTTTCCTCATTTGTGAAATAGGCCTCCTGGGAAGTTGGAGTGAGGGGTCTGGAGGACAGTGATGGTGCCACAGGTCAGGGTGGCCAGGAGGAGGTGCTCACCATCTCCATGCCATTCTTCTTCATGCGGCGGCAGGACTTGAGGTACGTGCGGATGCGCTTGCGGGCCCGCTCCTGGAACTCTGGGAACTGCCGGCTACATGACTCAATGATGGCCTGAATCTTTTCCTTGGGCTGCTTGGAGATGGGCACCATGCGGTCCAGGTTCTCATCCACAAACAGCCGCACAAACATCTAGGGGAGACACAGGCCATGGGAGGGGCTGCCCCTGCCTTAGACCCAGCCCTGTCCCGCCAGCCCTGCCTGGTACTCACATTGAAGGCCTTGAGCCGTTCAGGGTCCATGCCCTCTGAGTCATTCATCTTGTCATTGTCCTCATGGTCATCATGATCATCATCGTCATCATCTGCGGTCGGGGCCCGGCCCACTGTCAGGTCCTCGGGACAGCCACTGACTTCGGTCTTGATGGAATCATAGCTCCCAGAGCTGTAGGGGGGAGACTGAACCCGGGCAAGAAGTAGAGAGACAAGTCAGGTGACTGCCTACTTGGCCCCCCATGGTAAGCTTGGGGACCAAGTAGGTGAGCTCACCCAGCTGCCTCAAGAGTCTTGGCTACAAAATCCTCAGCAAGTTAATCCTGCCTCCCACTGTGAACGAAGAGCAACAGTTGTTACCCTAGAGTCCCTGGGCTGCCATCAGGAGGCCTGACTGCAACAGCACACAGGGCCTTGTCTCTTGGAAGCAGTGGGTGAAGTGTAGTGGCTACTTCCGTGGTGGCAGTGCCCACATCAGGACCTGCCACGTTGAAGGAAGGGCACAAGAAAAGATTGCCACCAGACAGCCTCTCCTGTGTGCCAGGATCTGTTTGGGCTTCCAGGGTTCCTTCCTGGATCCCCAAGGGACTTGCAACCTTGACTTGACAAGTGAGCTGTCACCAGAGAAGCAAATGTGCTGTCTATCAGGAGGAGGAACAGATGGGCTAGGAAACGGAGCCAGCCAAGGCAGGAGGGCCGCGAAGCAGGGTACAGTCCCCAGCTCCCAGGCTAGGCTGGTTCTGCCTATCTCTCAAGAGATTGCTATGAGGCCTGTGAAAACAGGAATTCAAGAAGGGAGAGAGCAGACCCAGCCTGCCCCGTATAGCCTGACTTTGAAGGGGGAAGGGCTTAAGTGCTCTGCTCCCACATATGTTCTTCCCTCAGACAGACAATAAGCAAAGGTGGTAGCAGCTTCCTTGGTGGGTGTGTCCATTCTAGGACTGGTCATGTCATAGAAAGGACACAAAAAAGATTCCCATGAGCCAGCCGCTCTGTGTGCTAGGATCTATTTGGGCTTCTGGGTTTTCTCAGCCTTCACCAACTGCCTGTTTCCCCTTAGACTATGGCTTCTACTTTCTCCTGCTTCCCAGCCATTAGGTTGCTCCTCCTGAACCAGCTCCACAATACTTGTTCCTGGATCTGAGGCTGCTGCCATTTGCTTTGCTAAGTTTGTATCTGTGGCATGCCCTGATTTTATCATCTCTCCTCTGAAGGACATTGGCATGTAGTGGGTAAGATGGGCCCAGGAGAGCATGCAGCTGAAGTCAGGCACTGTGATGCAGCCACAGCCTGGGTTAGCAGGACCTGGTGCTCCCTGAGGAACGACTCAACAAAGACACATGTGGCCTGGTGCCTCTGGCCCTCAGGCCTCTCTCGCCACGACCACACAAAGACTTAGGGGCAGAACTTCAGCCCTTCAGAATAGTAGTGTTGGTCAAAATACCTGCAGGGCACAGGGCTGGCTACCAGCTGGCTGTGGACAAGTCACACCTGCAAGTGATTCTTTAACTGAATCCTCTGCCAGGGCCAGAGCAGCATGAGAAAACTGTATGGAGCCCTCAGTGCCCACCCCTGTGCCATCTGGCCATGGGAGCAAGTGGCTCCAGGGCTCTGCTGAGCCAAATTTGCCCCCACCCCTGGGACGGCTGCTCTGTCTGGTCCCTGTACCTGCTCCCAACCTGATCCCTATGGGCTGTGCTACCCATGTGGCACCATTCCATTCCGTCACTTAAGATCATGTCCCAGCCATGTGTCCCACCCCCTGAAAAAGAGACAGGCCAGGGCAGAAGGGTCTAAGAGCAGGCAGGTAGGTTCGGGGGGCAGAGATGAAGCTGCTCCAGGACAGCTGGCACCTGCTTTCAGGAAAAAACCCTGATGGCCATGACAGTGTGTAGAAATATGGACCACGGCAGGAGACCCGCCCTGCCCACCTCTATACCCGCATCAGCTTGGTCAAGAGAGATGTTCCACAGCCCTCATCCTGACAATTCGCCCCTTTTCTGCATCTGAAAAAGTGGGGGCAGGTAGGCAGATTAATCATGAGCTCTGAGGTCTGTGCTGCCTTTTCAAACAAAAGGGGTGTGTGTGTGAGTGTGTGTGTGTGAGTGTGTGTGTGTATGTGCATGTGTGTGTGTGTGTATGTATGTGTGTGTATGCATGCATGTGTGTGTGTGTATGCATGTGTGTGTGTATGTGTGTGTATGCATACATGTGTGTGTGCATACGTGTGTGTGTGTGTATGCGTGTGTGTGTGTGTGTATGTGTGTGTATGCATGCATGTGTGTGTGTGTGTATGCGTGTGTGTGTGTGTGTGTGTGTGTGTGCATGCAGTGGGGGAAGGAGTATAGCAGCCAAAGTGTATGTGCAGCTCAAAGGACAACTCTGTGGAGCAGGTCCTCTCCTTCCACTTTATTTGGGCTTGGATGATCAAACTCAGATCACCTTTAACAACCGAACCTCTTTATAAGCTTTTTTCCCCCTCTAAGGTCCCACTATGTAGCTCAGGCTGTCTTGGAACTGAGGATGTGTACCCCAGGTTGGCTTCCAACTGCAGCACCCCTCCTGCTTCAGGCAGATTCTGAGTGCTGGAGTTGCAGGCACAACTACCACGCTCAGCACTGGCTTGTACTCCTGTGCCAAATGTGCCACTTGCTGCTATTCTTTATAGCAGACGCTGTTCTGGGAAAGGGAACAAGCCTCGGGGACACATGTCACCTGCCACCTCTCCACCAAGGTAGGAGCCATTGGCCCACTTCACAGATAAACACTTCTCAGAGAACTGAGACCTACTTGGGGCACCCCAAGCCATCTGCCATTCTAGTGCACGTCTAGGGAGTCATGGTGAGTGGCCACAGCCACTACCCTGGCCTGGTGTCACACAGGGGCGGGGTCAGCCCCACTGCAGTCCGGACGACGACCTCCCCACCACCTAGAGGCACAGCCTGCAGCCACACACACCTCAGGAGTGCTCTTTACCCCGTACTTGACGCGGCTCCGTAGACCGTCAGTGCCGCAGCCATCGGAAGGGTAGGACGGCGTGCCCAGACCTGTGCCCGGTGGGAGCTTGTCACACAAGTTGATGGGCTGGTCCTCAGCGCTGGCAGTGAAGTCCATGGGGGCTGCAGCCCCGTTGCCATTCATCTCAGGGAAGGCGGGGTCGCCCTGCGTGCTGCTCGAAGTGGATGGGTTCAGGGTAGAGGAGCCATTGCCGCTGCCGCTCTCGGATGAGGAGTCGTCTGGAACAAAGAGCCCTGGGCGTCAGCACTGGCCTGGCACCACTGTCTGCACAGGCCCTGCTGGGCGTGCTGGCCTCAACCGCCCCCTCAGTGCCTGTGCTGTTGTCCCTGCAGAGCACAAGTGTGCTCTGGGATCTGAACCGAGCTGCAGGCTTACCACCAAGCCGAGGCAAGAGCAGGGCCACTCGGAGCTAAGTGGGCGTGACCAGCAAGTGTAGAGCTCAGAGGTTCCTTTTAACCTCCAAACTTACAAATGCGAGAGACAAGCTCAGCGGAGGCTCCACTTCAGGCGGCCTACCACAGGTCCTTAGATGCTTCCAGGACTGCAGGATTAACCTCTTCTTGCTGCTCAAAACTGGCCCCCCTTCATGTCCCTCTGCAACGGGGAGGGGGGCTTGAATTTTTCCTTCCTCTACCAAACTCCCTATTCATTCCTGCCTTCCTACATAGAGTCTAGCCAGATCTGCAGGCCCTGCCCTCTGTGCCTGGCCAAGTGGCCTCAGACAGCTCAGAGCCAACTGCTGAGTCCACGGGCTGCACCGCCTAGGCTTTTCTTTCAGCGGGCCTCCCTGCTTTCTTGAGGTGGGAGCCCTCTGCTGTGCAGAGTGCGCCATTGCAGGGTCCGGAGGATAAAAGCGCTCCAAGGGAATACACATCTTTAGATAAATTCCAGGCTTCTCTTCCCACAGGACCCAGCCTCCTGCTTCATTATCTAAGACCACAGCGGCTACTCGAGACCTCCTGGGGTCACTGTCAGGTGAGCACCCATGTGGATACCAATGGTGCTTAGGTACCCTGGAGGCCTTGCAGCTAAACTCAGCAAGGGGAGGGGGTGTGTGGCAAGGGGGCCCTGACCATACCCTGGACCACCGTCTCCCCGGCCAGGGTCCCGCTGTCCCGCCCCGACTCCCACAGCCAACAGATTATGAAGATTTAGTCCCTAGTGTTGAGCACTGGGCACGCGCGCACGGCCTGAGCGTCCCCATGGTGACTGAGCGGCTCTAATGCCCCAACCAATCACTAGCCTCTTAGCTGCCTGAGGGTGGGGCCGGTCTGCCCATCAAGCAACCAGAGCCCTGAGTGTGCGTTGGGGGGGGGGGGATGGGGAAAGTGTGGTGCAGTGGCATTCCTCCCCCTCAGCCGCTGCAGGTCATCTGGCCAGGCTGCACAGCCCAGGCCACCCTCAGGCAGCACTGCTCCATCCTCCCTTCATCCTACGAGCTTAATCCCAAGCCCCTGAGCCTATCTCTGGGGTCTCTCTGCTGAGTCCTCTGCCCTCCAAGATGGGCTGAATTTTTCTCTGGCAATATCTCTAGCAACTAGTGCGGAGAAAAACATATTACCTGGCAATTAACTGAGTGCCCGAGGCGTGCTGGCCCCACCCCAGATGCAGGAGCAGTGAGGACTACAGGGTGCTGGCATGCCTGGAGGACCAGCTATAGAGTCTTAAGAAGTAAGTGGGAAACTGAGGCACGGTGCGTGCCCCCTGCTCAGCAACCATCAAAACCCACCCTGCCGCACTTCTGCTGTCCCCAGCACCATCGCAGCTCAGGCTTCTCATCTCAGGCTTCCCTTTGTCATCGCCAAGCCTTTTTTGGAGTTGACTGCCCAGGCTCCAGCCTCATGACCTTGCAGCCTGCCCTGCCAGCTCCCAACCTAACCCCTGAGCACCTGGGTCTCCGGGCCAGGCTAGGGCTTTGTCTGCCCTGCTCCTTCCAGCTGAGCCTATTTCAGTGGGCTTTCGTGGCCTGACTCTGCCCTGCTGCCTCAGGGTACCTGGAAAGGAGGTACCCCCACACACGGTCCCAGGCACCACCCATACACAGCTGGTAGAAGCGGGCACTAGAGAGGCTCAGGCACCTGAGGTCTGGGGAACAAAGAAGAACACCCACCCTGACTGTTCTAATTTCTGTCTACTCTGGCACCATCACCCACGGGCCACTTGCTTAACCTGGAGGAGCACTAGATGCCTCCTCTGGAGGGAAAAGCTGCTTCTTCTTTGGGCATCATGCCAGCAGTAACTTCATTCTTCACAGGTACCAAGGCTTAAGGCCAGCTTCAGCATCACATCCTGCTTGGGGACAGAAGTGGACTCCCTTGTCTGCCTGCCTAGAGCAAGAAGCACATACATGGTCCTGGAGCTTCCCGGGACACACAGGGCAACCCTGTGTCCCAACCCAGGTCCAAGTCAGCTGTGGTGAGAAGCCGCCAGCACTGTCACTTCAGCTGCAGGTCCAGGCTCGTGCTGCCTGACTTTCTAGAAAGAACAGGTGCTGGCTGCAATGCGAGTACCCGCCTCTCTGTTCTCAGATGCCATCCCCATCTGGCAAGGAAAGTGGTTGGATAGATGAAGCCCCCAAGACACCAGGGCCTGAGAACTGCTGTGGCCATCGACTGCAAACCTATAGAAGAAACTGGAAACCCATACCATTATGTAAATACCAGAGTTAAAAATCTCAGGGACCAGTCTACACTATCAGCACCTTTAAAAGCACCTAAAAGTGAATAGGCAAAGTGTGGTCTAGCTATACAAGAGAAGACTCAGCCTTAAAATTAACAGAATTTAGATATATGCTGCAACATGGAGGAACCTAAGGACATTACACTATGTGAAATAAGACAGACAGGAAAGGATAAATAGTGAATGATTCCACTTAACTGCACAGGCTAGAATAGAGGCTTTCACAGAGGCAGAAAGTGAAGTGCGGCTCCCCCGAGCCTGAGGAGGGGGAAATGCGCCAATGCTCAGTAAACGTACAGCTTCTGTCTGGCATGATGAAAAGTTTGAAAAATAATGGTGCTGACTGTATTTTGAAGTATATAGCCCAGAGGTCTTGTAGTTATTTTACCACAAATAAATAAATAAATAACCCAGACAAGAACCCTAAACTTCTGAGCAAGCCAATGGGCCCCCGTGTCACCCATGCTGCACCTGGGGCAGGAGACATAGCCCACATCTGAGGACAGAAAAACAACTACAAACGCCCATGTACTACAATCCCCACCAAAGTCTCGCCCGGCGTCGGGGCCCCACTGTGTGGGCCAGCTCCTGTTTTTAACACAGCCTGGTCAGCGCCACCTAACAGGACGCCGGTATTTTCCAGCTAGGGAGGTTGGTGAGTTTTGGCACAATGCAGAGGAGCTAAAAACAAGGTGGCTGTCACACAGGTGATCTCAGAGAGGCCGCCACTCCTCCTGCCTCAGCTTCTCTTTCAAATGGCTCTTGCATCAGGAACATGGCCTTGATGGCATTATCAACTCTCCCTGGCATGGAACAGGTGCTCAGAAATGAAAGCTGGCTTCTTTTACCCAAGTCCTCCTTCCTTCAGCCTCTCCTGCTTCCAACAGCTCCTACAACATGAACATGTGGGGCCCCAAATGGTGTCATGGCGGAGGTGGGCACTACAAGGAGAAGGGAGGCCCTGCTCTGCCCTGAGCATCACCTCCTCAGGGAAGGCGCTGCCTATTGCATCTCATCCTGGCACAAGCTCTGACTGTTCTTCTGCCAAACTCATGCAGGGAAGTTGGCCCTACAGCCACCCTGTCCCGTCAGCCCCACGACTGTGCCTATGGCCCCTCTGCCCTATTGGGCCACAGGGCTTCCTGCCATGTCCTCCCCTTGCAGCTCAACCTGCCACCTAGCTGTGGCCTGGACCTTTGTACTCTGTCACCTCTTGCTTGTTACACTATCCCTGGCTCTCCAGAGCTTGTTCTTCTTCACTTCCTATTCCTTTACTTCTGGGGCTTTGCTAAAAGGTCACTGGGTCAGGAAGCCCTCCCTTACCCAGCCAGTCCACGCTGACATGCTAACCTCTTTACCTATTTTTCCAGCACACTTAGCTCCTCCTGGAACTACTCAGTGATTGTGTCTGTAAGCCTGCAGGGAAGTTGCCCCTGGACCTCAGCAGAGCTCTAGTGGGTTGGCCTGGAGCACTCCTGCTTCCCTGTAAGCCACACCCCTTCTTCTGGCAAGGGCCCCTCAGTCTTCTAGGATTCCTCAGGGTAAGCAGGTACCCCAGGCCTGGCCAGTCAACATGCCCCATCATAGCCAATGGTAAAACGCCACATGACCAAGCTGAACCCACAGATGCCTTTTTCTACCTGGGGTAGACCTGCCAGGCAGGGGCCATCCTGGGGAGACCCACAGACAGGCTGACACAAACTTGCAAACTCTGTCTATGCCTTAAACCAAAGGTAATCCTGGACTATTTGGTTATGAGAGCAACAACTTCCTTATTGTCAAAGCCACTTTATATCACGTGAGTCTGCTTTGGTCTCTGAGGGCCAGGCCCTGGGAGCTGGACTTTATGCTTCCCACCTATCCTGAGGCTGCTAGTACAGCCCCAGGAATGGGCCACAGCCTCACCTCCTACCCCACATGGCTCAGGAAAAGGCGACAGGGATCCAGCATCTAGAGTCTGATCCACTGTAAAATCTTCTTCACTCTCAAGAAACATGACTTAAAAGGCACACAACACCCCCCATGCCTGAATGACATATGGTGGGCTGGACCAGTGGTTTCGGCTTGCCTCACTTTCGGCCTGACCTTGGGCACAACCACCTCCTAGGTTCCTCTTATCTGCAGCTCAGGGAGTTGCCGCTGACGCCCTCTTGGGCTCCAGTGTTTTATGACTCCATGAAATAAGCAGCTGGCCCCACGGCACTAAAGGCCTGGTGCCCTGGCCCTTTTGAGACTGTGGCCTCTCCTCTGGGGTATTCTTTAGGACCCACTCAGACCTGGATATGAAGTGGAAACATAGGGTATTCAGGTGACCCTCTTGTCCCCACCTAGTCTTCACCTTGCAGGAGTCCCCTGGGGCATGAACCTACCTGAATCTAGAACAACACTGGCAGGATGCAGCTGCCCCACCTGTGAATGTGGGAACAGCCTAGAGAGGTGCCCTGGAGGATCTGGGGAATCAGCACGAATGTCCATTTCCCTTCTGTCCATTTCCACAAAAATGGGCCTCCACAGCTTGGCAAAGGGTGACTCCCCAGGCTGGGAGGACCCAGAACCCACCACCTGTGCCTGAAGAGCCCTAGGGCAGGGGAGGCCTGCCATACCCATCTACTGTAACAGGGCGATGTGCTGCTATTCAAATGGGAGAATTAGTGATGAATAGGGGAAATTGTTCCTCCTTCTGTCCCGTCTCCAGAAGGAGACAAAAACTCCTTTTACCTCAGCAAACAATGACCTTATGTGGGCGCCAGCGCCCTGCAGCCTGCACAGGCCCAGCTCTGTGCAAGCCACCAATCACCACTCTGGGCTCTGGGGCCACAGCCAGCGGTACCCTTCCCCGGTGGGCAACCCATACCAGCCCCCAGCTGAAGCTGGAGAAGGTGGCAAGGCCACAAGACCCTACATGTTTTGTGGACAGGCAAGCTGCCTGACGTAGCAGAGGTACAGGGCTAGAGGCAGCATGGGCCCCTTGGTGAAGCTCTGGTCAAAGCAGCAGCCAGCCAGGGGTGAGGAGGGGCATCAATAATTCACACACAAAAGCTGGGAACCAGGAAAGGGGTGGGGGGAAGGTGAAGAGCTAGAGTCGGCAGCTCCCTCCCCCAATCTTCCTCCCCACCCCCCAGGAGCTGCACATGCCAGGCAGGAGTCACTGAAGGTCTGGATGGAAGCTCTGAGCTGCGGGCTGGTACACTGAGTCCTCGGAATTTGAGGTGCACACCTCACTGGGACTCTCCCTGCCTGCTTTGACAAAGGCCAGCGGCCTAGGCAGTGTTTACACAATGCAGAGTTCCAAGGAGCACCAAGCTCCTGGCGCCCATCTGTGCTTTCCAAAGGCAGGCAGAGGGACCAGGGGTCAAATGGGGGCCAAGGGATCCAACTGTCCTAGGTGATAAGGCTACACTGGGCATGTGACCAACTACATGAGGCCCATATTCTCCACCTGGTTTTCAGGCTCTGCTGTCGCCAGCTGTCTCTCTTGAGCTCCCTGGTTCTCTCCCTGTGCTTAATCAGCCCAGTGGGCCAAAGCTTAGGGCCAGAGAGACCATGTCCCCCTTCCTGGGCTCTG
This sequence comes from Meriones unguiculatus, assembly GCF_030254825.1. Classification (NCBI taxonomy): domain Eukaryota; kingdom Metazoa; phylum Chordata; class Mammalia; order Rodentia; family Muridae; genus Meriones; species Meriones unguiculatus. The sequence goes on along the minus strand of NC_083352.1, from coordinate 125,511,773 downwards.
CTCTTTTTCTTTTTTTGGACAGGGTCTTACAGATCCCAGGCTGTCCTTAAACTAGTTAGATAGCTGAGGATGACCTTGAATTTCTGATCCTCTTGCCTTCACCTCCCTAGTGATCATAGATGTGCCCAGTCTTCGCTGGGGAAGGAAGCCAGGGTTTTATGAATGCTAGGCAAGCACTTACCAACTGAGCCACACCGCAGATCCACTCATGTTTCCTAACAGACAGCCCATAACACTGATGCCCGGACCCACAGCCCTGCCTCCACTGCTTACTGGCGTTCTATCATTTCTGTGGGGGTTGCTTCTTGGCACCAATGCCTAGGCTCTCGGGAGTAGCACTGTCCATAAACAGTGTGAGCCAAAGTGTGGTTCTAATCATGCAAGTGATCACATTTTGAAGCTAGGATGGTGGATGTGTGGTTGAAGTCTGCTAGTGGTTTTTTTCGTACAGTGCTAGGAATGGAATCCGGGGCCTCATGTATGCCAGGCAAGAACATTAATTTTAACAATGCACTGTAAAGTCAACTGCAGTGGGACAGTCCTGTAACCCCACTATCTTATGAGGCTGAGGCAGGAGACTCTGCCTTGACTACACACAGGAAGGGCAGGTCCAACCTGGATTGATCGCAGGGCGGGACCCTATCTCAAAAAATGAAACTAGAGTCTCCTTTACCTAGTATACCCAACAAGTAATCAGCACCATGTTTCTGTTTTCATGCCAAGACCACTAACACAGGAATGTTGCACACCTCTGGACCAACCCTTTCTGAATGCTGAGCAGCTACTAGTGAAGGAAGTCTCACAGCACAGAGCTGCAGGGACCCCAGGGTCCCAGGCCCCTGGAGAAGTTCCAAAAGTAACTTAGGTGCTGAAACCACTTTTGCTAGTGCGCATGGGCATCAAGTATGCACCAGATCTGAGTGTCAGGCTCTGGGAAGACAAATGCCCCCTCACAGGAGACTGACTGCTCAGTGAATGTCCAGAGGCTCCCAGGGTAGTCGCCAGTCTCCTAGAGTGAGCACCAGGGCCCAGATGGCTTCACCAAGAATGCCTCAGCCCAGCTCCACCCCAGAGTCCCCCAGTGCACACTGGCAAGTCACGCCTAGAGGAAATGCTCCCAGTATAGAATCTTGGTCTGTCTTCCCAGACCCACCACTTTCTCTGCTTGCTGCAGGCCAAGCACAAGTAGTGAGAAATAAATACCAGTTTGAAGTGCAAAGCTCTACGCTAGGTTCCCTACTGCCTGCACCCCCCAGTCCCCACAAATCATGTATGCTGAGAGGAAGCAGCGCCTCTTCAGGCTACCATGTGTGAGTGATTCACTGGGTAGGGCTCTGCCGGGGAGCTTGTGTGTGGAGTTGGCAGGCCCCTAGCAACCCTTCCTGTCCTCCCGGAAGCTGGTCTAGGGCTGGTGCATCCCAGTCCTTAGGTCAGGGTGATGACAACAATGTGACCCAGCCACTTTCTCGTTTCTGGGAGAGTCGCCCCCAGAAAGCTCAGAACAGGGTACTACCTGCCTGTATGGTCCTACCCAGCCCCTCTTCAGCATAGCAGGGACACTCCAGCAGGGGAGGGGCTCTGGATACTCCTGGAGGGGAGTCTGTTGGTAGCAAGGCTAGAATCTGCCAGATGGCCCCAAGGCCAGGGCTAATCTTCCAGGTTGGGGAGGAAGAGAGGGCAGGGTCTCCCCAGCTGCCTTGCTTACTAGGTAACCCTCATCCTCTTGGGCTGCAGAACCTGTGCTGCCCTAGTGTCCATACCAAGCATCTAAGGGCTCCAGTAACCTAGAGAAGGTCAGGGCAAGACCAAGCCCTGCCCGATCCTGTGATAAAGGAATCCCTCAGAATCTCGTTTTGCCTTTGCAGGCCAGGTCTGGCCCAGCCCAGCACTGTGCTATCTGCAGACCAGCCAGCTTGATGGACACTTTCTGTGACCCAGGATTGCCATATGGTCCATGCCCAAACCGTAGAAGAGCTAGAACTCTGGAGTAGGGAAAAGAGAGAGTCTATTGCTATGGTCAGAGGCTTGATGCCTCAAATCGGAGCAAACAGCTCTTGCTTTACATAGGGAAAGAATGGCCCAGGCCTGGCTTCCAGCCTCACAAGACATGACCCGAGACAAACAGGGTCAGGATAATGGACAATTCTAAGACCCACACGTGTGGGGGCAGAAAAGCCTCTAAAAGTCCTGCCTGTATGAAAAGCCTGTAAAGAAAAGCCTTTAAAAGTCCTCTGTGAGTGGGGTGGCGATGGTGCACATCTTTAATACCAGCACTTGGGAGGGAGAGGAAGGTGGGTATCTGTGAGTTTGAGGCCAGCCTGATCTACACAGTGAGTTCCGGGACAGCCACGACTGTTACACAGAAAAATCCTGTCTCGGAAAACTGGAACAAGCAACAACAAAAGCCCACTGTGGGCAGTAGGGGTATACCTTGTTTGCGAGATGCTGTCTACCACACACAAGGTCCCAGCTTCAATCTCCAACACTGCTGAATTTAAAACAAACAAACAAACAAACAAACAAACAAAAAAACTAGGACTGGGGAGATGTCTCAGAAAGCTCTGACTGCTCTTCAAAGGACCTGGTTCTATTACCAGCACCCTCACAGAGGCCCACAGCCATCTATACCCCAGTTCCAGGGGATATGACACCCTCTTCTGAGCAACATGGGCACCAGGCACACATGTGGTGCACAGACATACATGCAGGCAAAACACCCGTACACAGAAAATAATAGAAATTTAAAAAGAAAAGAGCCCAGTATAGAGTTGGGCATGGTGGAGCCAGCCTGTAATCCTAGCACTCAGGAAGCAACAAGAAGGACTGAAGGCTTAAGGCCTGCCTAAACTGCACAGTGATACCTCTATGTCAAACAAAGACCCCAGCCCATCCCAGGAGACAGCAATGGGTGCCACTCCTTCCTCCATGGGACAGCAACCAGAGCAGTGTCCAACTGTGAGGACTGTGTCCACAGTGATTAAGCTGTAGGGGCCAAGACCTCCACTCCTCAATAAGTGTCAGTCCATACCAGCAGCGGGCCTACTGAAGGGTGGGCCCTGCAGAAGGAAGAGCAGAGGTAGCACAGGCCCAACACCCATCCATCCCCCCTTCTCTACCAGCCAGGCAGCCACTCTCCTGAGTGCTCACAGGCTAGGGGTGCTCTGGGTGACAGCACGCAGGAGGCATCCTGCCACCTGGCCGCTTCTCCCTAGATAGCAACATCGCCCCTGAGCTGTCTCTCAGCCACCTGCAAGCCTGGGAGGGGGCAGTAGGTAGAGGCTGTGTGTCAGGAGCAGAGGAAGCCCTGAGTGAGCGAAGTCCCGAGTGAATGTACACTGTTGACAGAGGCACAGCCATGTCAACCACTCCAAAGCCTCAGACCCATGTGAAAACTGGAAAGCCTTCTCCAGGCTAGGTTCAGGGAAGTGGCAGAGCATTCCTTCCAGGTTTGAGCGTGTATACTGTCAGTATGTGCAGAGAATGTCCAGTACAGCTTTCTCCTCCTGGATGTTTATAGCCTGAAGACTGCTCCCCTACACAGACTGGTCCTATCAAGATTAGCTAACCCTATCCTTGAACAAGCTGTGTACCACAAACCCTTCCTCCTTTTTCAGCTGTATGCAATAACCTCACCTCTTTGTGCAACTCTTTCTTATAAACATGCTGAGGTCCCAGAGTGCTCTGGTTACTCTATCCCAGAGCTCAGACCACCCAATTCCAGCTTTCTGTCTGTTGTCCATCTGTCTTTTCTTCATCCCCTTACTTCCCCCATTCAAATTCCAAGTCCCTGGAACCATGCAAAGACACAGCAGCTGTGAGTAGTCAACAAGCAGGGTCTTCATAGACTCGAGTCCCAGGCAACCCCTGGACCCGTGGGTAGGACTGGGACAAGCTATGAGAGCTCAGGCCCAGCTGGCATCAGGCTCTTCTAGGCCCAGCAGCTTGTCTGGCTTTTGTTCTAAGGTCGGTTTCTATTATAGAGCTACAGTTGTTCTAAAATTTGCTGTGGAGACTAGGCTGACCTCCAGTTCACTCTTCTCCTGCCTCAGCCTCAGTTCTGAGGTTATAGTAGTGCACCACCATGATCAACTCTGGCTCTCTTTCTATAGTACCAAGATCTGAAGGCTAAGACACCAGTCTGTGTTTAGGAAGAAGGCGGTAGTCAGAGGCCCATGGGGGTTGAGGAGGCTAAGGAAGCAGGGCTGGACCTAGTGCATATGGTGATCACAGAGTTTTTTAGCCTAAAGGTGCCAGTGGGCCAAGAGCCTCACTTCCAGACTGGCCTGTGACCCTTCCACACATCATCTGGTCCTCCATAGCTCAATAAGGTGGGCACAGGAATATTATCCAAGCACTAGAGAGAAAAGTAACTTGTTCATGAGCACACATCAGGAATGAGCCGGGGCAGGAGCTGGACCTGTATCAGACAGGAGAGCCAGTGCCGTCAGTCCCTCTTCCCCATACCTTCCCAGAGACCAGGGATGGAGAGAAGTGGGGATGGGAGAAGCTGGGAGGGCAGCACCCTAACAGATGGATCTGGCTGGGAGAGGAGGGCTGCACCACTGTTAGGTTTGAGCCAGGGTCACGAGGCCCCACCTGCTTCTAAGGGCTGCTCAGAAGCCGAGCTGGCACCCCCGGGTAACAAGAGGGCTGAAACCTTCTGGTCTTCTGACAGAGCTTTTAAGGGCACTCCTAGATTAGAGATCACAGCCATTCAGCCACACCACAGATAGTTGCTGAGGCTGGGACAGGAGCAGCAACCTGCTTAGAACAGACTTGTGGAAGAGCAACCAAGGCAGACCTGTAGGAAGCCAGGTCCAGCGGAGTCCTTGGGCCTACAGAGGTGGCCCTAAAGCCTCTGCAGCCAAAGTCTGGCTGCAGTCTCCCTCACTTGCCTTTCTTGGCTACAGCTTGGGATCACAGGAAGCTCCTAGGCATTTGGGACCCTGAGATCCCAGGCCCACTCTGCTTCCTCAGACAGGCTGCTGCCTGGTGCCCCTCCTCTAGGAGCCCTTCCGTTGCTCCTACCACAATAGTTATTCAGTGAGCATCTACACATGGCAGGGGCTGGGACAAAGCATAGGACAAATGACTCTAGCCGCCTGCTTCCTGTGCCCTAGACAAACTATTTCCATTTCAAATAGTGCAAAAGGCTGGGGGCCAGGGCCACAGTGGGCTTGAGTCACTGGGCATACTGGACAACCTTACTACAACAAAACCAATCAGTGACAGGAAAGAGGGGAGCCATTCTATAAGGAGAAGAGTAGCACAGCACAATCCTCCCACCAAAAGAGTGAACCACAAGTGGCCAGAGATACCTGAGGGAAGCCCCTCGATACTGGCAGCATTTCTTTTCTTCTTTTGCTCCTGCTCCAAATTCTTTGCAGTGCACAAACTAGGGCAGCAAGGGGAACACCAACATCTATTCGTAAAGCCATAGCTGCCACCCTCAGAAAGGCGGCAGCCCAGCAGGGTCCCCACTTTCCTGTGCCTGATGCTCTCCAGCCAAAGCCAAGATTCTTTGGAGACAGGGAGAGGCTGACAACCTTGTGAGTCACTTGATCAGACTGCTGAAAACCTCCCTTTGACTCTGCCCAGCACAATGACAGGCACCAGGAGGTGGCACTGGCCTGCAGGAAGTAGGAGTCCCAAGTTTACTGAGGGAAGCACCCATGTCCAGCAGGTCCCCAGGGGGCCTCATCTGAGAAGGGCACACATTAACCCTGAAAGGCTCTAGTGCTCTGCCTAATTCCTGCCAGGCAACCCCGACAGCCTGTGCTGCAGAAGGGCTGGCGGAAGCAGGACCCTCCACTGTCCCCTGGCTGGAGCTTCCTGTCTGCCGGTGGAGGTGGGGATGAGTAATGTCCGTTCCCTGCCCCCATGCATCCCTTCTGGAGGCCAGGCCTCAAATTTTCCATTCAGGAAGGGGCACAGTGAGAGGCCTAGTAGAATCCTGACAGGAGAGTGAAAGGAAGGAGCCGCAGACAGGGTTGAGACCCTGGTTCTGCAGCACTGCCCTGCAGGAGTCCTGCTGGCTCCCCCACCCCCCCCCCACCCCCGTGTCCGTGCACACTGACGTCTCCATTCACTCATTCACTCACCAATGCTTCCCCAACACTGCCTTGTGCTGGGTCCTGTGCTATGGTCCCTGTGGTGCTAACAGTATGAGGCGGGTGCACAGGCATTAAACAAAGAATCCCACAGATGGGTCATGATAGGATGATGGGCTTTTGCAGCTCCACGGCAATACCAGACCTCAAAGGCTCTGCACGGTTTCAGGTGTCTTTGGCAACTCCTAGGCAAGAGGCTTTTCCAAGCTTTCAGCACACAGAGAGCCTTGATAGACCCAAAACAAACCTCAAAGCCAAGAGCAGATCTTGGGCAATGCATGGGTAGGAGGCAGGGGGAAGCCTGTGTTACTTTTTTCACACCTCATACAAAATGCCTGCCAAAGTGGAGAAGGAGGATGCTTCGCCTGGCGATGACCAGACTTCCTCTGGCGATGACCAGACTTCCTCTACCCTCAATTCTCTCCCCTGTGAGAGAGCATAGGACTGAAGTCCTCACAATGGCAGCGATGGCCCCAACTGAGAGAGCCCTGTGGAATGATGCTTGTTGCCACCACCAAGGGCTACAGGAACCCAGGAACAGGAACTCTGCAAAGGGGGTGAGGAAACTACCATAAGAAAGCCTGGAGAAAGAGGGCTGGGGAGGGGGGGCTGGAACAGGACAGGAGACCTGTGAGATAGACACAGGTCTAGTGGTGAAAGCTGGTATGCTTTCCCCTCAGGACCTGCCCTACCAAGACCCTTTGTTAAAATTTAAAGAGAGAAGCCAGGAGTGGTAGCGCAGGGCTGAGGGGAGGGGACTGACACTAGGTTAAGGCCAGTCCAGGCCATACAGCAAGACCCTGTCTCAAAAACAAACAGAAAAATAATTTAAAGAAGGGCTGTAACCAACTAATCCCCAGAGGTATAACCTGTACAAACTGCCTGGCTTCCTGCCATCACTCTGGGTTGTATCGCGGGTCGATGGGTGGATGTGCTAGGAAGAGCCCTCTAGTCCTGGCAGACAGGGGTGCTGCCTCAGGAACAAAGAAATCAACTTGTCCCCAACAAGGAGGGGGCCTCTGTTTTCCTGGCTGCCATGCTCGAGGGCAGTCTCTATAAATGTCAGCTCGCCTTTTCATTTGGGCCACAAACATTCAGCAGGCCCCTGTAATGGGCCAGGCATGCAGCGGGAGGCACACAGGGCAGAGCAGAGGCCAGCACTAATAACAGAGCACCTTACAGAACTAGGGGAGGAAGGGGGACACTGAGGTGCCTGTTCACCCAGTGTGCTCAAGGATTCTGAGTCAGGCTGGGTTACAGAGGGATTCTGGGATAGACACAGAAGCAAAATTATGTCTGGGTGTAGAGTACATTACCAAAGCCACCTGCTGGGTTTGTTCCCACCCCTAACCCTCCAAGAACAACAGTAAGAGACACGGTCTCACCAGGGCTTACTCATGGGGGCCAGATGTCAGCCCACATCTGTACTGTCCACACATTCTGAGACACAGCTGGAAGGCTGTGCCAGAACTTCAGGCAGTGTTTATGACCAACCAAAACCTTGTGAGAAATCCTTTGAATAGACTCCTTGGTCATTAGCAGGCCCTAAAGACATGAGAGACATCAGAGACCATATATACACTCTGCACTGGAGCTAACACATCAGCCTCCAGATCTAGCTGCTGGTTCAGTAATTGGTAGATCATGGTCAACACCATCCTCCTTGTTTGCCCTCATAAATACTAGTCCTATCTGCAGGCCAGCCTGCCTGTGATACGTCCAGTGCCCATGGCCAGGGAGGGCCTGAGATATGTGTGACTCTTCCCTGCAGCAGGTGGACAGCTAACCCCAGCAGTTTCTGCTTCTTTATCTGTCCTGCATCATCACCAAGTTCTAGATCACAGCAAGGGATACCAAGACATTACAGCCCCTCTAGGAAACTCCACTTGGTTTGCTGATTCTCTTGAGGAGCTGAATCCACTGAGAGGCCAATGTAGTGCTCTCAGGCAGCGGCCATGATTTCAAAGAGCACAGTGAGGAACAACAGCACAAGACAGCCTTACTACTCAGGGCTTAAAAAAAAAAAAAAGTTCTAGCTCTTTCTTGGGAAGGCATAGCCAAAGGTGCTTGCTAAGCACTGCTAACGCAGCTCTTACTAGGCTGTTGGGTGTGGCTCCCAGTCAGCTCTACGAGGCTGGAGGTCAGCTGCTGGGTTATCCTTAGCCCCAGAGCCCCCATGTGGTGGCCCCCATCTAGCCCCACCCCCATGGGGATGCCTGGAGGCAATAGTAGTCTGGAGGTTCACAGCGCAAGGGGGTCCTGCTGACCTCATGGGGCATCAGGCACAAAAAGCCTTTTCTTTTCCAGCAGCCAGCCTCGCACCCCACTCCTCACACAGCCCCCTCCCCAGGCTCCCCAGCTCCAGGCCCAGACACTTCCAGCTGCCTGCATGCTAGACTCCTCCCAAACAAAGCCGGACTCAGGCCAGCGTGTGGGTTCTGCCATGGAGATGAACTTTGACCCAAACCACAAGGCTCCTACCCCTTATTTACTCTTTAAGGCTCACCCGTTTTTTTCTGCAGAGTTAACATTATAACATTACACCCCTTTTCAACCCTGCACTACCCTCCCACATTCCAAGCCCTGACCTTTGATCTTTCCTAATTACAAGCTCCTACACCCCAGTTCTCTGCTCTGAGCCCAGTTTCAGCTTTGGGCTCATCCTTTACTCCTAGTCACCTCCTTCCTGGAAGCAAGAGCCCTACCAGGGAGCTCTGCCTAGCAGCACTATTCCACACTCCCAACCTGGCCAGGCCAAATCGACACAGGGCCCAGAGCCCATCCCCAGGCTCTACGGTGGAACTCTGGCATGGACTTCTGCCATCTGACTTCTGAACCTGACTCTAACCCCCCAAAATAATCCAGACATAGAAGCCCAGTCCATCCTGGTCAGCTATCAACTGCCTGGCTACTGACTAGGTAGCCCTGTCCTAAAGCCAGCTCACCCAGGCCGTATAAGAACACAGCTCTGGGTCACACACATTCTTGATCTTCCCAGACCTGAACCATGGTAATGCTGAAGTCTCCATCCAACGAGCCCATGAGCACAGACAGGAACAGAGAGACATGAGGTCACCCCCTTGGCTAGTCTGGGGGCACTCATTTGAGAGCAGCATGCTCCCTCTGGGGCAGTGGGGCCTGCAGAGACGCTGACAGCACCAGCTTTCAAGTGCAACAGGGGCATCCCAAGTGTCACCTTGGGTCCCACCACCCAGAGCACATGCAGGTCACCCACAGGACAATGAGGGCCCTCACTGCCAGCTGCTAAGGGGCACTCACCATCCTCTTGGCTATGGAGGTTCTGCGGGCTCCGCATCCTTTCCTCCTGGCTGGGACTCAGGCTGGAGGCCAGGTGGGGGTCAGCTGACATCCATGTGGAGTCATTCATATCAAAATCTTCACTACTCACTGAAGTTTCATCCTGAGCAGACACAGAGAAGGCAAGTTTTCAACAGAAGCAGGCACACACGGGGCCTGGGTGGCCTTTTGGGTAGACTAGGAAGGGTCCCCAGAGGGCATAGGGAACCCTTAAGACCTTACAGTGAGGGCTGGATGGCAGTCTCCCTGACCTCATGAAGTGGCTTGGGCTCTGGTTCCTGGGAAGCCAGGCAGGGCTGAGGGCCCGTGCTGTCTGTAATTGAAGACAATTAAGAGGTCTCACATCCTGTGGGGCAGATAGCAAGGCCTGGCTTTTACTTACCCTTGTGAGCCAAGGTTGAAGTGAGTGTTGTAAACAAGAGTCACTACCCCCCCCCCTCCCTGGAGCCTGAGGAAGAGGGCTCACTCTGCACAATGCCTGTACTGGGTGGTGGGACACGCTGAGCATGGGCACTGAGGAGGTGAAGGCAGCAGCCCCCACCAGGCCCGCTGCCAACTCCCGTGGAGCATACATGGAATTCCTTTCTCCCACTCCCCCAGCCCAGAGGACATTTCTGTCTTCCTCCTTCCTAACCTTTGCTGTGCTTCAAAGATATGCTCTTGGGCGGCTTCCAGAGTTGAGCAGGCCAAACCCAGAAGTGTGGAAAAGGAAGGGGGTGGGGAGGGCCGGGGTTCTGATCACATCAAGAAGAACAGGGAGAGAGGGTGCCAAGGCCTCCCAAACATAGGAGAGCCTGCAGAAGAGGACCCAGCCTGCTCCTCTCCCCTAACTGCTAGCTTCAGTGTGCCCTTGGCCAGTCATCTGAAAACCCCAGGGCGGGGGGGGGGGGCTCTTTAATCCAGCCTTCCATCAAGAAGGAACCCCACCTCCCTTTGACCCAGCCCCTTTCAAGAGCAGCAAGCAACTGTGTTGGGGCTCCAGCTATAACACAGGGAAGCCGGCCCAGCAGTGCCACAGGCGGGAGTCCTGACCTTGTGCCCCACCTCCAGCAACATACAATAGCCTCTGTGGGCCCACGGCAGAGCACCCTCAGAGCTGCCCTACGGGTCCTCGCACAGACATCTCTTTTATGGTGAGCAAACACACTTTGGTTTGAACTTTCTTCTTCTGTCCCTGGGGCAGACACATCTGCTTCAAGTGCTAGGGAACCGGAGGTTGAGTCTCCCTCCCTCCCTCCCCCAACCATGCCTGCTGGCGGGCAGTTTCCTGGAATTCACAGCTTCTATGCAGCAGTGTGGACCCTCTGTGCTGAAGTCCAGAGGACAGATGCTGAGCCCCAACACTGCAGGTCTGCGTGCACACCCTGGGAACCCTGAGGACGGACCCCAGTGTGCTCTCCCAGACAAGCCCTGGTCACACACACACTCATCCTGTGTGCTGCCTACTGCATATAAAAGCTCACCTCCTTCAGCCTGCCTTCCTAACAACGTGTGTGCTCACATTTACAGGGACATGCACGCCTAACAGGTTCTCTCTGCACAAAGAGCAAAGCAGGGAAGGGTTCTTGGAGGTACAGAGCAAGGACACAGGTCTCCATGTCCCCGCTGGCCCCTGGTTGGGTTCTGGAAGACAGACCCAGGGTTTCAGCCTGGGCCCCCAGCACAGGCAGAAGCAGAGAACTCACGGCACTGTGGGAATGCATGAATTAAGTGACTGTTTCCTAGTAGTTTTTATTTTATTTTATTTTTTATTTTCTTTTAAAACAGGAGATACTTGGGGCTAGAGCGATGGCTCAGAGGTTAAGAGCACTCGCTTCTCTTCCAAAAGTCCTGAGTTCAATTCCTAGCAACCACATAGCTCATACCATCTATAGTAAGATCTGGTGTGCAGGCAGAATGATGTATAATCAATAAATCTTAAAATAAAACAAAGCAAAACAGAAAGCACTGTACATGCCTTTAATCTCAGCACTCAGGAGACAGTCAGGAAGATCTCTGAGTTTAAGGCCAGCCTGTTCTACAGGTAAGAGTCCCAGGCTATACAGAAAAACCTTGTCTCCCAAAACAAAAACAAAAACAAAACAAAACAAACAAAAAAAAAAAAAAAAGGAGAAAAAGGTAAAAGAGGAAAGAGAAAGAAAAGAAAAGAAAAGAAAAGAAAAGGAATGGAAACAGGACCTATCTATGTAGCCTAGGCTGGCCTCCAGTTTATAATCCTCCTGTTTCAGCCTCCAGAGTGCTGCAATCACCTACTCAAACCCATTCATTCATTCACTCACTCAAGTATTCCCTGGGCCAAGTGTCTGGCTAACGGAGGGGGGGCCAGCTGTGAAGCAGACCTGCTCCTGCCTTCTCTACTCCCCATCCATGAAGCAGAGGTGGCTTCACATCAGTTGTTGCCTGTGCTCCACAGTTCTTCCTCCTTCCCCTCCTCTTCCTCTTTTTTGGCATTTCAAGACAGTGTTTTTCTGTGTAACCCTGGCTGTCCTGGAACTCATTCTGTATACCAGGCTGGCCTTCAACTCGGAGATCCTCCTGCCTCTACCTTCTGAGTGCTGGGATTAAAGATGTGTGCCACCCAGCCACAGTTCCCCTTCTTAAACAACCTGCCCATCTGGCTGTGCCATCAAATATCAGCACAAAAGTACTGTGGAGCTCTGTCCTGTCTCATCTCAGAAGGCTCTGGGACCTTCCTAGAATAAGGACCAGGTTGCCTATTCTCTGAATTCCCCACGATGGTAGCCAGACTTGTTGAATCGATGAAACTCTCTGGCAGGATGTTGTGTTTAATGAGGATGCTGCATTAATCTGACAATTAGGGGCTCTAGTCCCACTGTGAGGTTCTTGAAAACCAGGACCCTGGATGGCGGGCTAGAAGCTGCTTTGCTTCCCTTAGGAACAGCTGCTAGCCATCCCCCAAACGGCCTAGGGCTGCTTGGCTTAGACCGATGAACTGTTCTGGAAAGCTGCCTCTACCTTACCCTGCTCAATAGATGGACTACATTTCACAATGACATTGAAATTACCTGGAAAGAAGAAGCATCCAACACCTGCATGCACCAGGACAAGGGTTTCCTAAGATTTCTTCACAATGGCCCCAGAAGGCCCCACAGGGCAGGCCTCTCTCCAGGTCTAGTCACACATGCTCCTCAAAGGCTTACCCCAACTGCCCAGGGTGCCAGAACCAGGGCAGAGCTGGGATTTGAATCCAGACAGTCTGCACCCAGAGCCACGAAATTACACTTTCTACCCTTTGATCAAAAGTACCTGAGTCCTTAATGACAAAGTGCCTCAAGATAACACCCAAAGGCACTCCAGGGTCTGTACACACACACGCACGCACGTGTGCTTGGAGCGATGCACATTACTGAATATCTATTCTGCGATGAGCTGCCCAGAGCTAAGGAGGCCCCTTCCTTTAGACTTTATCTAGGGAGAGAAATCAGCTTCTGGCCCACTTACAGGTATGGGAAAGGGCTCTGGGGCCCTTGCACAGCTACTGAACATCAGTGCTTCTCTGCCCAGAATTTGTTCATAGACCCCAGGTTTCTGCCACCCTAACTGTTTTTGTGAAAGGTGGTTCTGGGAATTCTGAAAACGCAGACACTGATTGCTATGTGGCACTTTTTTTTTTTTTTTAAAGTGAGAAATCAAGCCTATTAAACTTCAACTTTTCGAAAAACAAACATAAGTAAATTGTAGCTGTGAAGGTAGGCAGACTGACTTAGCTACTTTCGGCGTCCACACATGCAGGGCTGACCCACAGAGAGTCTTCTACAAGCCCTGCTGCCCGCAGAGCCTGGGTGTCCATGGGGCAAGGCCAGCCACTACAGACGAGCAAACTAAACTCTACCATCCCCTGAGCTGAGGCTGGCAAGGTGGGCTAATTACACAGGCAATTACCAGAGCACAGGGTTCAGAAGCATCACCCAAGTCCAGAGGGACCTGTGCGAGGGAGGGAGGAAGAAAGGGAGGCAGCCAACCCAGGTCAGGCATCGTGGAGTCTGAGGTCTGTCTAAGACCCCAGGCACTCCCCTGCTCCCCCAAGAGGTCACAAGTAGGTCACTTCTTCTTGCTCCCTTCTTAAATCTCAGGAGAATTTGGGCCACTAATTTTTCCCTCTCTGTTAAGGAACTTCAATGGGACAGTCGTTTGAAAAAGGAAGTGTGCAAACTATGCTTCTGAACTCCCTCTCCTGAGATTCTGTGTGACTGACCAGGCAGCTGAGGCTATGTCCCCCTAGCCTCTGCCCTTTACATCCTGAACCTGTGGCCTTGCCCACCTAACAATAAAGTTCCATAAGACCATGCATCATAGTAGGGCCAACTAGCCTTCCTAAAAGGGCAATTCTTGTCGTGGCTGGGCAGGGCGGGTAGAACCCAGTCAGCCTTTAGGACACACCCCCAACCTGGGAGTCTTCACTCTGGGCAGACAGACGCTGACCAAACCCTTGAGCCTCCTATCTGCAGTCCAGAATTCAGGAGCCAGTTCCGTTTCTCCCCACCCAGCTAGCCCTGGTCTTTCCTCCTCCACAGGCCTCTGCAGCACCAATCACTATGCAGCCCAGAGGAGGGGAACTCGGGAGACATACTGAGGAAAGTGGAAGCAGGCCTGTATCCAAGGCTGTAACTATGGGCAGGTGCTATCAGTAACCTGATTATTTTACAACTGGGGTCAACTTCTCTGGAACTGGGTTCCTGGTGCCTCTGAAGCTGAGCCATTTGCATCCTACAGGACTCCGGAATTCTGGGGCGTGCCTCCTACAATATTTTCCAGGCCTTTCCTCGGAGCTGTAACTCTATCTCTACCACTCACTTGAGAAAGAAAGGGAGGAGGATTTACAGAGAATTCAGTGCCAGTGAAGGCCAGAAGGTCTGATCTGGAGCCCTGGGTGTGGGTTTCAGGCCATGGTGGGGGTGGGGATGTACAAGGATGCTCCCAGGCCAGGCAGGAAACAGAAACTCCCAGCCAGCAGGGGGGGAGGGGGGAGGGAATGGGGAGAGGTGGGGGGGGGAGCAACTATGCACTGCCCCAAGGTTTTTGGGCAGCTGGGAAGAACACCAGTGTGGGCAGTTGCTCCAGCCCTAGCTCTCAACCTAGCATTTGTGCTAGGATGTGGGAGGTGGCTTCTCAGTCCAGTGTTGGGCACTGCCTTCTGGGTCACCTGTGAGCCCAGCCAGGTCAGGGCCTGCTCAGCCCTTGAGCTGCTTGGGGTGAGCCTTATGCACAGCACTCAGCACTCAGCGTACGCCAAGAAAGTGCTGAACCACATTTGACCCCAACTTAACTACTTCAGCTCATCAGGCACTTATTAATGGAGACTGAAAACTCCCAGGATCCAAAGCAAGCAAAGGTTCATGCCCCTTTTGTGATGGTGTTGCATGAAAGAATAGGAAGGTGATCTGAGTTAGTCCTGGGCACTTGGGGCCTCAAAGGCTGTTGTTTAATGCTGTACTCATGACTGCCCACCTGGCCACCAGAGACACCACCCACACAATTCCACAACTTCTTACGAGCAGTCCTCCTCTGCTTACTAACCATACAAATACACTCTTCTTCTGGGGGTGGGAGGGGATGAGAAGGCTTCCATCCAGCCAATCACCTAGTACACTTGGGAGTACTCCCTCCCTCCCCCTTCCCCACACACTCGTACGCAGAGCATACTCTCACACTGCCTGTCAGAACCCTGTTCACATACCCATGTGCATGCCCTACTGTCCCTGCCACAGTGAACGCCTGGATGCTGGAGGGAGCATTTCCATATCTTCCCACTAGTGTATGGGCTTTTGTTCCTAAGCAAAGGGAACTGACTGTTTTCCCAGCATTCCTCACTATGAGACCTCACTGATACCCCCAGCCAGCCCCTACCATCAATGAGGATCTGAGTTTCTTGGCCAAGCAGTGTTCTTCCAGCCAAAAGGATGGCCAGAGGGAAATCACTCCCAGCTAACGCTCTCCAGGACTATCCTTCCAAGAAAAGGACTCAGGGTAGGCTAAAAAGTTCTTGAGCAATTCAGGGATGGACCAGCTCCCCACTGCCCCAGGGTGGCTGAGGCCCTGGGGAAGAAGTTCCTCAAAGTTAGCCTTCTCAGCAGGGAGGTAGGCTGGGGTGCTGTTTGCCACTGGCTGGCAGGAAGGTGCTGAATTGAGACAGAGAGAGCACAAGGAGGTGCTGCCTTGAGACTTGTCTATAGGACAGCCCAGCAGAGGAGCCTGGATTGTATTCAAAGACACATTTGGGCTCAAATGGCTTTCCAATGAAAGGGTAATTTACAACCTGGGGTTAAGCTACCCCACTGGGGCCTGTGCCATCAATGGGCTCTTTCCCCCACACCAACCCACAGCTCAGAAGCAGGCATGTTTCAGGGGTCAAGGGACCTGGCTCCACCATCACAGGCTCTCTGCACACAGGAGTAAAGAGAGCACCAACACTCTCCCCAGGCCCTGACACTGGTGTGTGCAGTGGGGGAGGGGGTTTCCAGCTGATTCTGGGATAAGTAGGGCTTTATCTCAAGGGAGAATCTATTTCAGGCCACAATCCTCAGAAAGAGGGGGAAATCACAGAGTCCAAACACCATTTCAGGTGAAATCAGGAGGTTATTCATCTCCCCTCAGAGCAGACAGAAAGAAAAATCAATGTTTTAGAGGGGGAAAGGGTTCCATTTGAATTAATGGGTTTGTGGCTTCTCCATTGATCTGCGCCTCTTCACACTTTCTTTTTGTGCTTTTGTGCTCCGAGGGAAAGGGGAGGGTGAAGGGACTGGCAGGGAGGGGGCTCTCGATAAGGAAAAGGACGGTCTAACCTTAACCTTTCTCCGGGAAAAATGCTAATTAGCGAGGCTTAATGAGAACTTCCCCCAGGAAGAACGGCCTAGAAGAGGCGGCCGGACTCCCCGCAAAGGCAGCTCCGAGTCAGAGTAGGGTCACTCATGAGCCCAAGAGGCTGGAATAAGAAGGTGAATTACACTCTCCCCTACCACCCGTCCGCCCCCACCCCACCCCCGCCTGCCTGTGTATCCTGCCCAGGAGCCCTAGGTGAAGGGCGTCGAGCAGCAGGAGGGCGGAGGTGTAAATCCACCTTAACCCTTGCGCACGCTCCCCGCAGGCCCCCGCGCGGTGGGTCCCTTCACCAGGGGTCCCCGACACCCTTGCTTCTTCTCCGAGGGTGTACACGAGAGGGGCTGTCGGTCCCTTAGTGGAGCGACAGGAGCCTGCCAAAGTGGGCTCAACTGTGCAAACCGCGTCTCAACTCCCCGCGCCGTGGCAAGGAGCCCCTCCCTGCCACTCTACGCTTCCCGTCCTCACATCCCCAAACACAGTCCACTTCCTTTCTCCCGGAGGCAGTGGCCACCGGAGCCTGGCCCCCGCCCCGCCGTCAGCGAACGTCTACCTCCCGGAGACGGAGACGCGGTGCGGAGCCCGCTGCAAACGGCGTGGCCGCGGCACAATACCGCGCCGCGGCGCACACAATCACCGCCCCCCAGGACCGGCGGCGCGCACGGCCCGGAGTGGGGTGCGCCCGGCAGCCCCGGGCACTTGAAGCCAGGCGCACCTCTCCGGCGCCCCGCAGGCCCCGGAGCGCAGCCTCCGCCCTCACCCGTTCTCCCGTACACTCGCCCGCCCCTAACCCCAGCCCACTCCACCCAGGGCCAGAAGCTCGTCCGGCTCAGGAAGCTCCCCGTGAGTCCCCCTCCTCGGAACCCCCCAGCTCCTCTAACCGCAGCTCAACGGCCAGCGGCAGGACAGGAGGAGGGGGCGGCGGCCGAGGGCTCGGGACCAGCCCGGTCGCGGGGTCCCCAAGGACTCCGTACCTGGGCGGGCGGCGAGGTGCAGACCGGCGATCTAGCTCTGGGAGTGAACCGGGCGGGAGGCGGTGACAGCCCCACCGCTCCAGCTGCTGCTGCTGCTACTGCTGCTGCTGCCACCGCCGCGGCCGCCCGGGGAGAGGGGCTGGCACCGCCGCGGCGCGTCACTGCCCGGCCCGGGGGCGGGGGTGGCCAGGGGGAGGGCCCAGGCGGGCGGCGGCGGTGGCAGTGGCGGTGGCGCCGCGGCCCGGGAGGAAGGGGGAGGGGGGGGCACCGGGCACGGGGAGGCGGGGGAGGGGGCGGGACCCGGCACGGGGCGGGGGCCGGGGGGAGGGGAGCGCAGGAGGACGCACTCAGGGGGAGTAGGAGGAGCAGCAGCAGGAGGCGGTGGAGGGGAGGGAGAGAGGGAGGAGTGGGCATGGGGGGGGAGGGGGAAGAGAGGAAAAGGAGGCACCCCGGGAGAGGGGAGAGGAGAAAGGAGAGTGGGGGAGAAGAGGAGGAAGGGGGGTGCTGGGCCAGGTATGGGGACTAGAGCGCTCTGGACGCGCCGCTGTGCGCTCCTGGGTAAAGCTCTCTTAAGGGAGAAGAGCTTGGAGGAAGATCCCTGGGGGCGCGCAGCCCGGGAAAGGAGGCAAAGGGAGCTGGGCTCGCCCCCGGCTCCCAGAGGCTGCGGACTTCAAGTCCTGGGGTGGGGTGGGGCGTACCCTGCCAGCTGTCTGCGTTCAGGCCAGGAGGGGAGACTTGGCCCAAAGAAAGTGACTAAGGCAGGCATCGTCGGGAACTCTTGGTGCCACGGGGCCTCCAGAAAGCCCTCGACCCTACGCGTCTCTCAATCCCGCGATGCGTGTGCTCGTCGGGCAGGGCTGCGGGACTGGAGGACTCAGCCCTAGGAGGTCCTAGTGGAGCCCTGACAAGGAAAAGCCAGGCACGTGGCCGTTCTCGGTCGGGCCCCCGCCCACAGCTCGGGGCCCCCTTTTCTCGATCAAGTTCAAGCTTGAGCCCCGCGGCACCCTACCCACGGGCCGCCTCCTCCCTCCCCTCGCCTCTTCTCTGTTCTGCACCACCTCGCCTCTTCCTTTGTCTCTTTCCCACCACTTAGTTTGCACCCGCCCCAGCACCCCTCCTCTTCGCCCAGCCGCCAGCTCCTGTGTCCAGGCTGCGCTGCTCACCTGTTCGACCCAAACATTCCGGCGACCCGGAGCGCCCGCCGCCCGCTCGCTCCCGGCTCCCTCTGAAGGCCCCCGCCCCACTCCGCGGGTCATTGTGCTCCAGCAGACCACACGGTGCTGGCTCCTTACGGCGCGCTGGCTACAGTTGTAAAGTCATAAGCATAATACCAAGAATGCTGCCCAGACCTGGGCGCGCACAGTCTGCAGGGACTCCGCAGGAAAAGGAAGACGCACGCCCGACTCAAGGTGCGGTCCTCCTCAGGACAAACAGACCTTCCGCCTGGGCTTCAGGAGATAGAATGGGGAGGCGCGAGGTGACCAGAGGGGTACCCTGAACCTCCTGGCAACCTCAGACTCGCTGAAACCTAACAAGCTAGTCTCCAAAAAGCAGAATTAAAACCTCGACTGAGGAAAATGGGTTAGGGGCAGACGCCCCCCCCCCCCCCACGAACTCCCCACCACCAAGTCCAAAGCCCGGGCTGGAACACATGGGCCTCGAATAACGCTTGTGCTTTAATAAGGAGAGAGAGAGACGCTCGTGGAATTCTGTGGGGAGATGCCCCGCCCCCAAAAAGAAACCCAATAACGAGCCCACCTCCTGGTTCCTTTAGGAGGAAGGGCAATTTCTACAGATTCCTTTACGCTACAACTCATTCACAGTGGAGCCAGCAGAGGAGAGCAAACGAAACAGCTACTGCGATTGTTTGCAATTTTGGAACAGACTGCCTTTAACCCTCCAACTTTTCTTTAAAAAGCCCTTTTCTTTCTTCCTCTGAAAGCTTTGCATTGTGAACAATCTATGACAGACAAGACTCCCTCTACAGGTTTGATCTGTAATTACAGTCACAGGTTTGGAGCTCCGTGTTCACGGATTAGAAAAAATTACAACACTTCAAATTAACAGTACACATACTTCATTCAGCACATGCTAAATATGTCAATATGTCAATATGAAACTCACGCTTAAAAAAGGTGGTTTAGGCGTGTTACTCATTAGTGCATTTTACTCCTGAAATTAAATGTGTTTTCAAATCAATTCGCCAGTTCACTCTTCCTGTTTTCTCTGTTAGACCTTTACTTCTCATTCTTTGGGGTGTGCGAGTCTAGGGTCTTGGCTCTCCTCCCACGGATCACAACTGTCTTCAGTCCTTCTAGGGCAATGTGGGAATTTCCAATATGGGAGCTGTCCTTCCTTGCTCTGAACGACTTGGGCTCAGGATTTCCTGCCTCTTTCCAACACATTTCTTGAGACCTTTGACCTCGACTAGCCTGAGTCACTATTTTCACAGCAGTGGTGGACATCTGGGCTTGAAATATAAAGCCAAAGGCAGCTGAAGTTCAAAGGTGGAATTGAACGCAGATAACCCACCTCTTCTCAGACTAATAGAACAATGTAGCTCAGGAGCCTACAGACTCAGAGGGGCCTGCTAGACTAACCTTGGCTGGCTGGGCAGCATGTCTGATTGCCAAGATCCTCCCAAGCCTTGTCCCCACAGAGGCTGCCTCTCCTCAAGGAACCTTGTGCTGGCGGTTTTCAGTGTCCTTGTCCCTCTTGTCAAGTCCCTCTGGCCATAAAGTAGCCACAGTCTGGGTCTCCACAAGAAATTAGATGGCCCAGTTTTTTTGACTAAGATTTCTCCCAGCTTCCAATATGGGAAGAGTTCCAAACCAAGGGGGTGGGGAAGCTGGCCTTTGTGTCACCTTCAGGCTCAGCAGTGGACACTCCTGGAAGTAGATGGTAGAGGTGTGTGCTCTATGGAGCACCTGCAAGCAGCCTTTTAAAACCATGCTCTCAAAGCAGAGGCCAGGCCAGGGGACATGAGGAGAAGCAAGAACTTAATCTAACCAGAATGGACACTGTTCAAGCATCTGAAAGCATTTGAAAAGCCATTTGTCACCACAAATTACTTCTTAATGACAGAAGGTAAGGAGTACCTGCCCACTAGAGCAATGGAGCATTCACCTCTCAACCAAGCATCAAATCAGCTGCCCCAAAAGGGTAGTTACCTGACACGATTGTGCATGACTTCTGAAGGTGGCAGGAAAAAAAGGGTCTATGTTTCTTATTCCTCCAGCCAAGTCCCTCCCCCCAAAATGATTGAATCTGACAGTGAGAGGACACTCAGACAAGAAATCCTGAAAGAGGGGTCTCCACAGACAAATAGTTCTAGACTATGCAAACACAAAAACAGAAACAAACCACCAGTGGGGTGTGGGGCGCAGGGGTGTGGGGCACCTGCCTACAATGTTAGTTACGGGAAGCAGGACAGGAGCATCATTGCAAGTTTGGGGCCAGCATGCTGGTCTGCATGTCAAGATGCATCCCAAAAGCCAAAGTAAAAACAGCAAACAAAAACCAATCATCACTAATTAAACTGTTGTAAATGATGAGAATAAGGAAACATAACAGCTAAATGCAGCATGTAGATTCTGGTCGGACCCTGGGGTAGAAGCAGAGAATGAGGGCAAAGTGAAGCTGGGAGATGAGCTGGGGGAAAGGTCAGGCACCCTCCAGGAATGGAGCAGCACGTTCCCTGGCTGCGGGCTGCAAAGGCTGACGACTGGGTGAAGATGAGGGACGGCCCTTCGGGCAGATGCAGCAACTGGGATACAGGCGCACAATGGAGATGAGTTTACAGCCAAGTGGGGTGTGCGGAGGGTGGGAGACGAGCATGAAGGGCACAAAGGGCCAACTCTGCTGGGCCTGTACACACCTGAGAGACACGGATTTCATTTGGCCTGCTGAGGTGATGCAAGCCCAGGTAAGTTTCCAGACCGGGGCACATAGAATTGAAGGGAAACAGAAGGGGCAGCAGGAGGACAAACAGAAGTCCAGCCAAGGCTGGAGCACAGACCTCCAAAGACACCAGGTCAGCAAGTATGAGACAGGGTTCCCATCCCAAGTACCTCACAATAAACCAAGAGGAAGGAATTGGCTCAGTGGGACCGATTCAAGCTGTTACCACACAAACAAGGGCACCATGCTTCAGCCTCTGTAGGCCTGCCTTGTTTCCTCAACTACAAAGTGGATTGTAAGATAGTGTGTTAAACCCGGTATATGACAGAAAGCTTTCTACTTTGAAATTGGAAACCCAAGGGCTGGGAATGTAGCTCAGTTGGTAGAGTACTTGTCTAGCGTGCAGAAATTCAATCTCTAGCACTGTATAAACTGGACTTGTGTCTAATCCAGCACTCAGGATGTGGAAGCAGAAAGATCAAGAGTTCAAGGTCAATACTGCCTACATGGTGAGTTCAAGGCCAGACTGACACTCCATAAAACAGCCTGTGTTCGTTCGTGTGAGTGTGTGTATGTGCCAGCAAGGTGACTCAGTGGATAAGCATGTTTGTTTTCTCGAGCTTGACGACTTGAGTTCAATCCCCTGAATCCACATGGTAAAGGAAAGAACTAACTAACAAGTTGTCCTCAGCTTTCACACACAAGTACCATGGTATTCATGCCCCCAAATAAATATATTTTTTAGTTGTTTTTAAAAATAATAATAAAGAACTCAGCAGATAAATGAACTGTGCTGGCTACTTTTTTTTGTACCCCATTTTTTAAATTTTATTAATTACACGTTATTCACTTTGTATCCCCCCATAAACCCCTCCTTCCTCCCCTCCCAATTCCACCTTCCCTCCCCCTTCTCTACGCATGTCCCTCCCCAAGTCCACTGATAGGGGAGGTCCTCCTCTCCTTCCTTCTGATCCTAGTCTATCAGATCACATCAGGAGTGGCTGTATTGTCTTCTTCTGTGGCCTGGTAAGGCTGCTCCCCCCCCCCCTCAGGGGGAGATGATCAAAGAGCAGGCCAATCAGTTCATGTCAGGGACAGTCCCTGTTCCCATCACTATGTAACCCACTTGGACACTGAACTGCCATGGGCTACATCTGTGCAGGGGTTCTAGGTTATCTCCATGCATGGTACTTGGTTGGAGTATGAGTCTCAGGAAATACCCCTGTGCTCAATTTTTTTGGTTCTGTTGCTTTCCTTGTGGAGCTCCTGTCCTCTACAGATCTTACTATTTTCCACTTCTTTCTTAAGATTCCATGCACTCTGCCAAACAGTTGGCCATAAGTCTCTGTGCTGGCTACTTTTATGTCAACTTCCACAAGCTAGAATCATCTGAGAGGTCTTCAATGGAGACCATGCCTCTGTAAAAATCACGCTTTAGGCAAACCAGTGGGGCACTTTCTTTATTAGAGATTGATGGGGGAGGGGCCAGCCCTTTGTGGGTGGAGCCACCTCTGTGCTGGTGGTCCTGGGTTCTATGAGAAAGTAGGTTTTAGCTGGTTGGTGGCTCCAGGATTAATGAGAGACTGTGTCTCAAGAGAATAAGGCAGTAAGCATTAGAGGACAGCTCTGTGAAGACGTGTGTGTGTGTGTGTGTGTGTGTGTGTGTGTGTGTGTGTGTGTTGTGCGTTCCCTTCTGCTGCCTTTTAATTTTTGATGATTATGTGTTTGTTTTTGTTTTGGAAAATTTTACAATCATTTATCATTAAGTTTGGTTGAGTTTTCTCTTCACAGCTTTTGAGGTGAAGGTTTTTATTTCCATGTATTCCGTGGCTTCATTATAATTCATCTAAATTCTCTTTTGGAACATCTCTGTCTATGCAGCATTAAGTCTCTATTTTAAATTTATTTCCACACAATTACTGAAATAGAGATTCAATCTACTTTTTTTTTTCTTTTTGAGATAGGGTCTCATATATCTCAGGCTGGCCTTGAACTCACTATTTAGCTTAAGGATAACCCTGAACTTAGAATGCTCCTGCCTTTACTTCCTGGGTGCCGGGATTATAGCGCTACCATGCCTGCCTGGTTTTTGGTTTTGTTTATTTTGTTTTTTGAGGGTGGGGGAAGTTGTGTTTTGTTTTTTCTCTTTTTGAGACAGGGTTTCTCTGTGTAGCCCTGGATATCCTGGAACTCATTCTGTAGACCAGGCTGGCCTCAAACTCAGAGATCCTCCTGCCTCTGCCTCCCCAGTGCTGGGATTAAAGGCGTGTGCCACCACCTAGGCAAGCACTCTACCAACTGAGCTATAAAAGGAACCCATATTTGCTTTTGTTTTCTAAATGGTCTGATTCATATTCATCCCCTCTCCCCAACTCCCTCCCCAGAGTCTGACTGTATAGCAAAGCTGGACTTGAACTTTTGATCCTCCTGCTGCAGCCTGCTGAATGTTGGCTTACCATAGGCCTTCATGTCTGGTCTTCCTCCTCTGATGTTAAGGATCAGATCTAGTACCTCATGCAAGTGCAGGGAAGTAATCTACTGCTTAGCTATAGCCCAGCCCTTTAAAACAATCTTAGATTAATTTTTTCTTATTTTTATTTTTGACCAGGTCTATGCTATGTAGCCCAGGCTAGCCTGAAATTTATAGCTGTCTTTTTCCTCAGCCTTCCGAATGCTGAATTACAAGCTCATGCTGAGAGTTGAGAGGCAGCCCTTCTTTCTAGCTTTCTAGCTGCATGAGGCCTTGATTTGATCCTCAGCACTACTAAATAAACAAATATCTCACTGGTTGGAAATGACATATTTAAAAAAAATATATTTATGTATACGGGTGCTCTTTCTACATGTACACTTGAATGTCAGAAGAGGTCATCAGATCTTACTATAGATGGTTATTGTGAGCCACTATGTGGGTGCTGGAAATTGAACTCAAGATCCTCTGGAAGAACAGACAGTGCTCTTAACCACTGAGCCATCTCTCCAGCCTAGAAACAACATCTTTAAAATACAGTAATGCCCCACTGTTTTTGAATTATCATTTCTATCCTATTTATCTGTCTTTTCCTGTTTCACTGATCTAAGATATCTGTTAAGACAGTGGAGAGGTGGTTCAAGGGTCCTTTCTTTTCTTTTCCTTTCTTTCTTTTCTTTCTTTCTTTCTTTCTTTCTTTCTTTCTTTCTTTCTTTCTTTCTTTCCTGTCTGAGTTTTATTTTTCCACTCAGGTTCAAGGAATAATCACACTCTGCGTGTCAGGTAGATGGCTCACTGGGCCCATGGATCCTTGAGTTGAGTTTCTTGCTGATGCTCCCTGACCTGTGCTGGTCTCTGGGGTCTCAGGTCGGGGTGAGTCCCAGGAAAGAGTGCATAGGGGAAGACCAATGGTCCTAATCTTACAGAGGACCCAGGACATGGTGGCTCACAATCACCTGTAAATCCAATTCCAGTCCTTCATCTCTCCTCCACAGGTACCATACACACATGGTGCAAACATTCCTATAAGCACTCACACATACACATAAGATAAAAAGAATAGATTTTTTTAAGCTCTATTAATATCTGGTGAGACTAGCACACCCCTCAACCCCCACAGACTCTCTGCCCACATCAATGTGGAAACACCCTTGGTACAGCACCATCATAGAGAAAGGAGGGAAGATTCTCCTAAAGAGTAGGGAAAAGGCTCCTGAGAGGTATCTCTTCTCTGAACCAACGATGGTGAGAAGTCAAAGATGGGAGGTGTCTCCATTTTCACATAACTCTGGGTAGAACAGAGGCAGAGGAAGTGGCTCAGTTAGTCCATTATTCTTCCACTCCATTCAGCACCTCCCTGCTCTGTTAGCTTCCACTTGTGAATGCATCAAGCAAGCCTGACTTGGGGAGACATACGCTCTGTACAGCCATGGCCAAAGGTTACTTTTTTTTTTTTTTTTAATTTATGTGCATGAGCATTTGCCTGCATGTATGTATGTGCCTGAAGCAGGCCAGAAGAGGACAAATCCCTTAGAACTGGAGTTATAGACAGTTCTGAGCCACCAAGTGGTCACTGGAGATTGAACCCAGGTTGTCTGCAAGTGCTCAGAAACACTGAGCCTTCTCTGCAACCCCCAAGTCCTTACTTTAAAATGCCATCAGGTGTTTTCCTGTGTGTCACTCTCCTACTATGAAACCGTCTAAAGCTCCCGGCTCCTGTTCTGGTATTAAGGCCTTGTGCAGCCCTCCTGGCCTAATCTTCAGGTCCTTTCTGGAAACTCTGCTCTGACAGAGTTACTATCTTCATGCATGAGCAACCTTCCATGCCTCTTCCAACCTTCCATACATGTTTTCAAGTCTATGCTCCTTCCACAAACATGTACAAAGCCCTTCACCTGTGCCAGGCACCATGACCAGTGCAGGAAACATTGGAAGGAATGATGCAGATGGGGTCTGTCTCTGGGTACCTGCAGGCCAGCAGGGAGGGGGACATTAAACAGATGACCATGTGGCCTCTTGATCTGATGCTGTTCATAGGAGGTGGATCCTATCAGAGCTTGACAGTTAAGGGGCCGCAGGGAAGGAAGTGCTGTGTCCAGGAGGCCTCTGCTGAGGTGACATGTTAGCTGTGCTGACAGATGTACATGGGGAGGGGTTGCTAGGTAGGAAGCTGCAGACTGTCAACAAAGCCCTGTTCACTGTCACCAAGCCTGGGCCCTGCTGAACTCTAGAGTGCCAAGGTGACAGACTGGCTCTTAGGTGACAACCTGTCTGGAGGCAGGTCTCTGTCAATTTTGTCATATAATGTGGAGCTGACAGTTTTCTGCATTGTGCCTCTTCTCCCCTATCAGGCTGCAAGCTCAGGGACCAGGGCAGGTCCTTCAGCAGCAGAGTTCTTACTGCATGCCACACAGCAGGGCCTACCAGAGCCTTGCTCAGGCACCACAGCCCTCATTGCAGCAGAGCTTGGCCACATGCTAGAGACTCTGATGGAGTAAGTGGCATACCCAGGCTTCTTCTTTCTTCTTTCATGGCCCCCTGGGAGAGGCTCTACCATGAGGCCAAGCCTACCCACCCTACAGCTTCTGCTCCTGTGGGTATATGGATAGATGGCCCCTGAAGAACACACCGTACCCAGGCACGGTGGCGGCCGTCAGTGCCGGTGCTCAGGAGGAAGAGGAAAGTACCTCGTGGAGTTCAAGGTGAGCCATTCAACATCAGGTTCTAGGCTGTCCAGCGATATATAGTGAGACCCTGTCTCTAAAACCAAACCAAACCAAAACCATCCTAGTGTGCTCCTAGCAGTGCTATTCCCAGTAGTCCTCACCATAGAGCCACCAGGCTTCTGCCACCACAGCCAGGTAGAAGAATGACAGTAGCCTATTGCTGTTGAGCAGTGAAAGGAACAAACTACTGATGGTGAGTCTGATGATGCCCACAAGCCCGTGTGCAGCGGCACGAGCTCCAGTTGCCTGCGACAGCCAAAACCCAATCTGTGCTATTAAAAGTCAGGCTAGTGGTCACCTTCACTGTGGCAGTGACAAGGAGGAACACGAAGGTCTTTGCCAGATAGACAATGCAGTGACAAGGAGGAACACGAGGGTCTTTGCCAGATAGACAATGCTGTTTCTTGGTCTGCTTACTGGAGGTGGACGGTGTGTGAAGCCGTGTGGGTTGTCCACTCCATACTCATCTGCACATGGGTTGCTATGGACAAGGTACATCCACAGAAAGCTTGGAAAAGGCAACAAGCCAAACAAGCTACCATGCCACAGCAACTGGGAGCACTCTGGAACTAATTCCTGCCAACTCCCCCCTCACCGTCCCCCACACACCCCAACCTGCCACTCAGGCTAGGGTGATAATTTAAATGGCAGATGCACAGGAAGGCTGGGGACTTTGAGAGACTAGGTAAAAGAAGTCACTCAGCAGTGAGGATAATGGTAGGCAGAGGCCATGAGGTGAAAATAGTCGGGGCTGGAGAGATGGCTCAGTGGTTAAGAGCACTGTCTGCTCTTCCAAGGGACCTGGGTTCAATTTCCAGCACCCACATGGCAGCTCACAACTGTCTTTAATGCCAACTCTAAAGGATCTGACACCTTCACACTAATGTACATAAAATTAAATAAATTATATATATATATATAAAAAAAAGAAGAAGAAAATAGTACAGAATTGAAAGCAAGGGGCATGCCGAGGACTGGACTATGGTTTGGGTCTCTGGGATGCATGGCATGGCCTGTTAAGGTAGGACTCCTGAGTCAAAACAGCTGTGAGATGCTGAGCCTCCCCAACTGAGAGAGGACTAGTGATGATAATATTTCACTCACGGATGACAGTCATAGTTCAGCAAAAACCAAGCTAGCTCCTGCTGTGTGGCCCATGGTAGGTTCAAGGACCACGGTAGAATAGCAGACCTGGACCTGCCTGGTGAAACAGGGTATTGGAGCCTTTCCCTGCTCCTCCCCTGCCTTGGGAAACAACAGTGTTAGGATGCAGGGGATGCGCTTTCAGTGACATGACCTCATGACGGCTATGCAGGGATTCTGAAATGGAGCCTTAGTTTTCCTGTACTAAGCAACTGACCTCCGGTGTCTTTGCTTTCTCCTTGCCTCCAGCCAGAACATCTCACCACCCAAAGGCAATGGCAAGTTCAGATGAGGCACCCAAGCTACAGGAGGTCCTGTGGCGAAATCTAGTTTACCTGGGACCTGTACATTCTTTCCCCGTTATACAGAATAACAAATAAAAGTTCTCTCTTTTGCAGCTTGCCTTCTCCTTAGAGAGGCAGCAGCATGAGGCTGCAGGCTTCCGGAAAAGCTTTTGTTTTGCTGCACCAGCCTCCTCTCACCTGGGATGGGAGAAGATGGTCGCAGCACAGAGGAAAGATGAACAGCGCTGTCCAGATGCCAACCCGGCACTGCAGACCTTACTGCACGACTTCCCATCCCTCTGGCTTCGGGAATCAAAGAACCTCACCCTTCGCTATGCGGGCTGCCAGCACATGACTGAGATACAGGGCTCCTGTCTAGGGATGGCCAGACAGGCGCCATCACCACAGAGTGTGGACTCCTGGAGACAGTATCCAGGGCTCAACACGAGTGGGAAGGACAGCAAAAAGCCGCCCCAGCAGGGTTCTAGCCCTGACACAGGACTGTGAGAGCCACAGCCACTGTGTTCAGTGCCTGCATTTATGTGCCTTAACAGGAAGGTCTTGCCCTCACAGTCATTTTAAATGGCCTCAGGCTGGCGAGGCCTGCAGTGTTACTCATCTGTTGGGGGTGTTTGTGGTGACTGCATCCCTCTCCCCAACACAAAGCTTAAGGCTCCCCAGGTCCTGTTATTGGGGAACAGCCAGGAGTGTGGGAAAAGTGGTAGAGATGAGAGACAGGAAGGTGGGTTCCGGTCCTTGCCTAGATTTGCCTGTGACATTCCTGTCTGATGCCAGCCAGCAGTGCCCAAGACTCCTCCACCCTGCTTCCCTTGGAAAAGGGACTCCACATTGAAAACCAGGCTCTGTCTGCTAAGTGCTAAGACCCTGCCTGGACCTGCTGCTTGTCCTAGACAGGGAAGCTGCAGCCCTCCAAAAGGAAAGTGGACACTGGATACTGTCGCTTGCTTTCATACCTGGTCAAGTCCTGTTTTGCCCCAGTGGCAGCAAGTGGCATACAGCAAATTTTGTACCTAGTTGGCAAGCCCTGAGAGAGCTGCTTTTGCAGGCTGTTCTCTTCACTCGCTCTGTCCTACCCATCACCCCACAGTCCTACTCCAGGGCTTTGGTTCCTGCGGACTCCTCTACAGAAGAGCCTAGAATGCTGGCTGGTTCTCATCAGTCAGGGCTTGGCTCACACGGCCTCAGAGATCTCTTCCTCAGAAGCATATTGTCTTACTCCATTTGAACTCTCTGCCCCAAACACCTTGTTCTTCCCTGTTTTCTCTTCCTGACTCATTTACCACAGGCTATGAGCACCGAGGGGGGACAGGTTCGCTGTGCTCTTCACGGCCAGCTTCCTGCTGCCCAGTAGCTCCCAGCACTTATTAGGAACAAATGACTCCTGAGTGAATCAAGGAAGAGATTTCCTCAGAAGCACACACAACAGTAGTGGAGTCACGGGGAGTGGGGGTTGTCTGGGGGCCTCTCTCTCCATATGAATAGGGTGACAGAACTACCCGGCTGCTGAGGGTCTACGCTGGTCCCTCTGCATTAAACAAAGCAGCCAGCACAAATCCACCCTCAAAAGAGAGTGAGCCTGTTAATGAGGTAAACACAGTTACAACCAGGAAAAAGCTTGGACACGGCTTCTCTGGGTCCACGCAGAGCCATTATCTCTAATTGATCTCCAGACATCAGCTGCTGAGGCGGCTGAAACCCTCCTGCATCCTCCAGGTCTGGTTACAAAGCCCTAGGCTGCCGCCCAGGGCATGGAGTCAGGCTTGTGAGCTCTTCCTTGCTGGGGTGACAGGTCTGCCTGGGTCCCACATGGGAAGGACATGTGGCCTCACAAGACTGTGACAGTCACAGCCACTGTGCTCAGTGCCTGCATTTAAGTGCCTTAACAGGAAGGTTTTGCCCTCAAGAAAAGGTGACAAAAGCCAGTAAAGGCTTAAAGAGCCCTGATGCCCCAAAAATCTACTAGCAGTAGAAGAAAGAGATACCCAAACACCTGGGTAAGGAGTTTTCTCCCACTAGGACAAGGGCATAAAAATAGTATGCAATAAATTCCAGGCCCTAGGCACAAGATGACAAATTCCCACTGGGTCCCAGTGATAGGTCACAAGGTTGGCTTTCAGTTCAGTGACCATCTGGACCGTTTGAGCCACTCCTTCCTGGCCCAGCCCAGGAAGGACACCTCCTGTCCTGATGGGGCACCTTTGTCCTTAGAGACAGAGCTGGGCTGAACTACTGAGCTGCCTTACAGGCTGGTTCACAGCAGAACTCTGGGAGGAGAGTTTCCCTGAGTTTCTGAGGACCAGCTAGTGGCTCCTGGCCTCCATCCTGGCTTCCCCAAAGACACAAAGGAGGCATGTATATGCTAGGCCTGTACTCAGGATCTCTGTTCATGGCTCACACGGTCGGTCATGGTGCCTTCTGTGCACTGCAGAAATATTTTCCTGGCTAATGAAGTTAAAAAGGCCTCCTTGGAATCCTCACAGCCTGGAGAGGGGAGGAGCTGCCAGAGATAGCAGCCCTTCTGGGCCCAAAATATCTAGCCCATTGAAGAAAAGGGGTGTTGTTTGTTTTCTGTTTCTGTGCCACACAGCTTCAGGAATGCCACAGGAGAGAAGGGTCCAGGCCTCTCTAAACCCAAGCTGTCCCAGTAAAAGCACATTCATTCTCTTGGAATATTTGAAAATGACACCAAATTTCTAGAAGACACTTAAGGATATTCAGAGTATATTAATCAGGATACTAATGCCTCTTAACCAAACACATTTGACAGTCAGCTTCCCACCCTTTCTTCTGTTTTGAGAAGTCATTTCCTCTTGAGGTCAAGAATGCCAGTAGCGGAACTGAAGAGATGGCTCAATGGTTAAGAGCATTTGCTGATTCTAAAGAGAACCTGGATTCAGTTCCCAGCACGTGACTTCTCACAACCATCTAGAATTCCAGCTCCGGGGATCCAATGCCCTCTTCTGGCCGCTACGGGTACTGCACAAACATGGGCCTATACATACGCACACAGACAACCATTCATACACATAAGACAAAAATACATCTTAAAAGAAAGAAAGAAAGAAGGGGAAATTCCATGAACCCATCTTCAGGATGTTGGGGCTCTACTGGCCTATCTGCAGCCCCCAGACTCCAACAGGTTGTTGCGTGAACAAGAGGGCCAAGCATGCAGTCTTAGGTCTCATGTGGTCAAGTCAGGTATGCTTCCACCAACAAGGAGAAGATAAAGAAGCATTCCCTCCCCACAAATAACTTTTTTTTAAGTCAGTAAAACTTTGAAAAGGAAAGTCATCAAGAAAGCACCAATTCCTGTGAGAATTATAAAGCCTTAATATTTAATATAGTGTGGTGCAGGAACAGGCAAAAGACGAGTGGACTACACACAAATGTTTTTGGACTGGACAAAAACATGGTAAGGTGTAACAGTAGTCTCAAGGCTGCGGGGAAAACAGGTTCATCCTTCTCTATCTCATCATTTTGCGGCACTGGGAATGGAACCTGGGGTCTCACATGTGCTCAGCAAGTATTCTAGAACTGATGTACATCCTCAGCCCCTAAATAGGTTATTTGATACAAGATGCTGAGAAAAAAGGGTAAAGCAGGATTTATATATTACAATATATTAAGGTAAGCTCTAAATTGACCAAGATCTACTATTAAAAAATGAAAACAAGGGCCCATGAGGTGGCTTGGTAGGTAAGGTACTTGATGCCAACTCTGATGACATGAGCTCAACTTCAGGAACCACAACTGACAAGTCCCAAAAGATGTCCCCTGATCTCCACACATACTGCTGCACACATATGCACACACAAAATAAACAAATAATGCAACAAAAGATTTTAAATGAAAACATGTTTGTCTCTGTCCACTTAGGGGGTCTGAAAGAGAGGATGCTCCAACAGCAAGCACACTTAATACCTCAATTTTATTTTTAGTATGACTCTCCAGGAGGAAGAAGCAGGCTCTCTGGAAAAATGGCTGGTTCTGGAGCTGAGGCACAAAAGATGAGATGAGTTGCAACATTGTGGTGCCAGGGGAATCATGACAAACCAAAAATCAAAGCAGAGCCCAAACCAAACCAACCAAAGAAAGCAGACCCAGAGGGGGGCACACTGAAAGGGTGCAGGAGCTAACAGGGAAGGTTCCCGGTGGTCCAAATTGGAACAAACTTGACTAACAAAATGGAGGAGTACTGCAAATAGAATATGAAGTAGGCAGCCAGATTCCCATCATGAGACAGACAGAAAGGACAGAAAACTGCATTGCATGGGAAGCCACAGCTCTTTTAACTCCTTCACTGTCCCTCCTCGAGAACAGATAGGACAACTTTGGGGAACAGACCTGGCAGACACTGCTTCAGCCAGGTGCGATCAAGGCCAACATCAGATAAATGATGTTGATGAACAGAAGCTGGTATGTGACATGAGGAAAGCAATACTCTCATGTGTTCTTGCTTGGAATGACCATAAACATTACCGTTTATAGTGAGAACGACACCAGAGAAAAAACAAAATCCCACAAAGCACATGACCAGTACTCATCACAACTGTCAAGGTCATCACAACCCAGGAAAATCCAGAAAAGTGCCACAGCCCAGGGGAGCCTTAAAACACAGGACAGCTCAGTGTAATACTGTATCCTGGATGGAAGGAACTGATGAAGGCCTCAGGGAGGATAAATACACTTTGACTTGAGTTAACAGTGTATCAATGTCAGCTCCTGAGACGAGGCCACTGTAACAAGTTGCTAAGAGTTGAAACTGCTGGCAGGCTAGAGGAAGTGTGGGAATCTTCTCATCTCAATTTTTCTGTAAATCTGAACATAACAAACATTATCTATCACAAGAATAAAAGTACTAAAAAGAAAAACAGGGCTGGTGTTATTGGCTTTTTTGAAACTCAAATGTAGATAGTATTAAAGAAAGAAGGAAGAAAAGAAAACCGGAAGAAGAAAAAGAGAGTGAATCTGAGCCCATAAAAAATGACAAGCACACCCAGCACAAGAAAGATCAAAAGATACCCGGCCAAAGATGAGGGAAAGAGGCAGTGGCCAACCCTGGGGAAACCCAGGGAAAGCAAATGCAGTCATGGCATGCTAATTGGGTCAGCTACAAATACTACACGCACAGAAATAATGTAAATAATGAATAGTGATTTATCCGAATAGAGGGAGATGGGCACAC
Source organism: Meriones unguiculatus (assembly GCF_030254825.1). Lineage (NCBI taxonomy): Eukaryota > Metazoa > Chordata > Mammalia > Rodentia > Muridae > Meriones > Meriones unguiculatus. The sequence goes on along the minus strand of NC_083352.1, from coordinate 125,478,805 downwards.
TAGGAAATGGAGGAAAAACTAATGAGTGTGCTCACAAGAGAGTGTGAGGGCTTCAACCCTTATCTCCACAGCAAGAAATTCTTAACAATGACAAGGAAAGCCAAAATCAAAAGAAAAAAACAAAACAAGTGCTAGCAGTATAAACCTGTTATTTAGAAACAAAAGGAAAATAGAGAAGAGATGGCTGAGGGCTAGGAAAAGAAAAGAGGCCATCTATGTTGAGAACAGAAACTGGAGTGAGCAGGCTGGGGCAGTGTCTACTGTTTTCTACATGTTTTTTGTTTTGTTTTGTTTTGTTTTTTCTCCTGCTAAAAGTAAAAACGAATACAAATAAACAAACACATAGAAAAGACAAAAGGCCTCTAGAAAGGAAAAAATTTCTGAGGGCAAGCTGCCCTGGGGTCAAAAGCAGTCCCGTCAGCACATCCCCATATGCTCCAAGGACCACACTTGCCTGGAGAAATCCACACAGCAACCTTGGCCAAAGCTTTTTGTGTTTCTTCCTGCAGCTCAAACCCTCCTCCAGGGCCAGAGATTTACTGAGGCAGAAGATTCTAACAAAAATGTGGCTACTAGTGTTCTGGGCCTCCCAAGGCAGCAAGCCGAGCTCCCTTGGCTTCATGACACAACAGGGGACAAGGGGCCAATCTCAGAAGCCACAGAGAGACCAGGGGTGAGGCAAGAGAGGAAGCCAGCAGGAACAGCAAGGTCTGAAGGTAAGGGCATGCCCCCGACCCAGGCACAAATGAGCCCAGAGAAGAAGGTGAGGGTGGCCTGGCCAAGGCGCCAGGTGGTCACAAATGCCTCCAGATCACTTTTAAGACACTGACTAATGAAAACCAAATGTGGTCAGAGACTGAGGAAGGCAAAGCCAGACTGAGTGTCACACTACAAAGATGCTGGCTCACAGCATCTAACCTCTGACCACCCCCCACACCCCCTGCAAGGGCTAGCAAAGGAGAAGGGGTCTCTGATCATCCCCAGAAAAGTTGCCTGTCAGCACTGGCACATGGCACTTTCCAACTATTAACATTTATTTGCTTGGCATAATAGCAACACCCCCTCTTGCTCTACTTCTCATTTTCCTTTCTGTATCCTTAATAAATATATCATGTGAGTAACAAATGGTTAGATTTTGCTCTTAAAAAAAAGTGCCCTTTGACCTTCTTTTCTCTATGGAGGAATTTAACCCACTCACACTAACTGTGATTTACTGGTGTTTGGTCTTGTTCCTGTTAGATTTGGTGTTTTATGGGGTTATTAAGGAGCCAACCCAAGGCCTTGTGGGCATTAGGCAAGCTCTCTACACAGCTTCAGCTGCAGCCCTGGTCCTCATACTTTCTAGTTGTATCTCTTCTTGTTCTTGACCCACTCTTGGGTCAAGTGAGCAACATTCACTTCTTTTATTTTCTCCACTGGCATAGAAGTTCTAATTCTACTCTCTAGAGATTGCTCCTTAAGGAGACACCCACAGAGGCACTTGCTCTTGCAGAGAGCCTGGGCTCAGTTCCTAGCACCCACATGGAAGCTCACAACCATCCTTAATTCCAGTTCCATGAGATCTGGCATCCTCTTCTGGTCTCCATTTGCTACATGCAAATGGTACACAGCCATACATGCAGGCAGATACTCATGCACAAAAAATAAATCTTAATGAGAAGACCACCCAAGTGCTCACACACTGAGCATATGTGGAAACTTTCCCACTAATGTTCCCAAATTCTCACGTGACCTACGGAAAAAAAAAAAAAAGGGAGGACATCACTGTCTGAGGGCTCCTAACTCTCTCTGCCCAAGGCAACACCTAAGAGCCAGGCACATTTTAATTCACTGTGACCCAGGGACAAGGATTCTCCTTTGGGCCTGCCATTTTCTTGGGTTATTCGTATCAAAGAGAAGGGTGAAAAAGTTTATGAGACAAAAAAGAGTAGGAAGGGCTCAGAGGAAAAAAACAAACAAACAGTGTCCTGTTTTAATGCTACCCTGCTTCAAAAAATAATTACAAAGTGACATGGTTGTGGGGCTGAAGAGATAGCTTAGCAGTTAAGAGCACTTGGATGTTTGTGCAGTGGACTTGGATTTGACTCTTAGCACCTAACTCTAGTTCCAGAAGATCTGATGCCCTCCTCTGGCCACTGTGTGCACTGGATATATATAGAGCACGCGCGCACGCGCACACACACACTGCATATATATACCCACAAATAATAATAAATTAATTAAAAATATGAGTGATATGATGAGAAGTACTAGCAGTTCAAATGTCCATCAATGGATGGATAGATGAAGGAAATGACAGTCCCATACAAAGAGATTTTCTCAGCTGTCAAAGGATGAAGATATGGTAATAAGTCAAAGCAGCCAGGCAGGGCAAGACACTACTGCCCGAGGCCAGACCTATGAGGGACCTGCAGCAGCCAAAATCATAGAGACAGAAAGTAGAACAAAGGTTTTTCAGGGCTGGAGAGGCATGACATCGCCCTTTTATGGACAGAGGGCTTTGTTAGAAGTGATGAAAAACTCTGAAAATAGGGCTGGGGAGACGGCTCGGTCAGTAAAGTGCTCACCACAGTCCATAGGAAAAAGCTCCACTTGGGAGTACAACCACAGTAAGAGGAGGCGAAGACAGGCTGGGGTCTGTGGTCCCCAGCCTGGCTTACTCAGCTAGTTCCAGGCCAGTGCAGCCCGTTCTAAAAAAAGGTGGTGATGGTGCTGGGGTGACACCTGAGGAGTGGCATCTGAGGTTGCCCTCTGGCCTCCCCCACCAGCTCATACTCCTCTCGCTCTCTCACGCCTGTGAGACAGAGTATGTTGAGGCCACTTAACACATTTAATAGTGGTTCAAATGTGGCATGTGCCCGCCACAGCCTCTCCCCACCCCGCCTTTTTGTTGGTTTTGTTCTCCCATTTTCATGGGTTCTTCAAGGAAAGGACCATCTGGCCTTGAACTTACTATGTAGCTGATGTTGACCTTGAATGTCAGAGCCTGTTCCCCAGTGCTGGGACTGCAGGCGTAGGTCACTGTGCCTATTCACTGTGGCACTGAGGATTGAGCCCAGGGCTTCATGCATGCTGGGAAAGCACTTTATTAGAGTACTATGTGAGCTACAGCCCAGCCCTTACATTAGCTTTTCTTTTAAGTGAATGTGGTGGCTGAAAGGCTAGGGAGGTGGGTGGGGGAGACCGCTCAGTGATAAAGATGCCGCTTGGCCTGTGTGAGTCCCTAGGTCCCATCCCAGTACTGCAGATAAGAAATAAACAGCTTTAGAAAGTGCTTCTAATGTGCCCAGCCCAGTGCTTGCTGTGTTTTACATCACTTGGCTTCCTCACAAGTGGGGGTGGAGAGATGATTCAGTGGGGAAAGGTGGCCGCTGCCAAGCCTGACAATGTGAGTTCAATCCGAGGAGCTGCAGGGTGGAAGGAGAGAGCCATGTCCTGAAAGTGTCTGATGACCTCCACACATGCTGGGGCACACAAGGCCCCTCACCACACAAAACAAACAAATAAAGGAGGAGGAGGCTAGGGAGAGCTTAGCCAAGAACACACGCTGCTCCTCCAAGGACCCACGTTTGAGTCCCAGCTGGTGGCTTGCAGCCTCTTACAGCTCCAGTTCCAGAGGTGCCATCTCCGGCCTCCCAGGCACAGCGCAGGTCATACACCCACACACAGTTAAAAACATACAGTTACAAACAGTATCTTAAGAAAAAACCATAAAGAAAGTGTATGCTTCTGACCTTCAAGTAACTAATGAACAAAATGAAGGACGGAGAAGTGAAATGAGTTGGCCAAAGCCACACAGCTTACATGTGGAGGATCTGTGGAAGACCTACAGCCAGCGTGAAGTGGGGGTGGTGGTCTAGAAGCCAAGAACAGTGGCAGCTGCTTGCTTTCTACGGAAGGAGGGAAAACCATCTGAAGACCCCAAGTGAGCCTGCAGGTTCCAGGTGTGTATACCCTTCGTAGACGTAGGTCTGGTCTTGACCATCCATCCCCCAAGACTCAGAGAATACTATAGACCAGGAAGGAATGAAAGAGAGGGAGGCAAAGGTTAATGGCAGCAAGATGGTGCCCCTAGCAGGATGTATTGAACAATGGAGTTCTCATTACACCACTTCACACTGCTGTGAGAACAGTAAAACCATTAGCAACATTAGCACTGCTGGGAGGAGAGGCAGGTGCTGACAATCTTCCCTCTGGACAGAACATTTAGGGTGTGGAGACAGAGCAGAGGGGCAGGGCTCAGCCTCTGCTTCGGTGGAAGGAAGTTGGCACAGGGGAGGGGCAAGGTGGCTCTGATTCCACACGTGACACCCATAGTAGAAGCTACCCTCAAACACTGCATCTCGGGAGCAATCCTGACAGCAGGGGCACCAAGGCACATGGATATCTTGTGGATACTGTGGCAGTCACAAGCCAGAAGTGATGTCCATTGGTGCCCCCACCCTCACTAGGTTCCTCTTCCTATTTTCTAATTTTCCATATTGAGGCAGCTCTCAGTTTCCAGGCCAAACCCACCCCTTGAAGGTACTGGCTCCCTCCGCTTTCCGCCCAAACACCCTTGTCTAGCCGGTGTTCTATCAGACAGGGTGGCAGGCTGGTGGGTGGCCAGGTTTGGGAATGGAAAGGACATGGGTTTCTAATTATTTTAGTGGCTGTGACCTTGAGCTAGTGCTCAACTTGTCTGAGCCCTGAGCCTTAAATGTGCAGCATGAGGATGATAAGCAAGCCTGTAAGTTCTTTGGACAAAGGGTCAGATGTATGACACACCAAACACAAGAGCAGGCGCCCAGTACACTGTCTCTTTAAGTGGAAACTTCACCATCCAGAAGGTAAAGACTTACAACAGGGGAATCAGCAGCAGAAAAGTGGAAAAAAAAAAAAAAGGTGGTTGTGAGGGGCTCAGGGGTGGGGGTAAGGGTCAGAGGGTGGGATGCAGAGCCATCAAGGTGCTCCTGGGATGGGTGGAAGTGGATGGGGTGGGGAGGGGATAATGAGATCTTTGCCACTGTTCTCTCCCCTTTGTGCTCTTGTGGGAGGGTGTCTTGTTGTTATTGGTTTTTCTACAGAGTCTCTGTGTTATTTAATTACAAAAGAATAAATAAGAAAAGGTGAAAGGCAGTAAATGGGTGATTCTGTGACAAAGAGATATGACACAGTTCTCAGTGCCTTGAGCATACCCTGGAAGGGAACTTGGAAACTGACAGGTCTGTCTGTACATACTGGTTGACTCAGGCCCACAGTGCAGCCTGCATCCCTCTCTGGGATGTGACCTTCTCCTGGAAGGCGCTCAGCCATTCCCTGAGAGTTCAAGGCTCACCACATCTTGGTACCCTGCCTTCTCTAAGAAGGTGACTTTAGCAGCCTAGCGAGGTGGTGCACTCCTGTGATCCCAGCACTCTGGGAGGTAGAGGCAGGCAGATCTCTTTTTGAGGCCAGCCTGGTCTACAAAGTGATTCAAGGACAAAAGAAAGAAGGAGGAGGAAGAGGAGGAGATGAATTATTTATCTGTATAAGTGAGGCTTTGGTTCTGTGTTTCTAGAAGACAGTTCATGAGAAGCTTTTGAACCCAGGCTGGCCTTGAACTTGAGATCTTTCTGCCTCTGCCTTCCAAGTGCCAAAGATTACAGGCATGGTCCACCATACCTGGTAGGAGATAAAACCTTTTATAACAATATACCCCATATTTTCAGCTTATTGTAGCCACTTTGATGACAACTCCTGAAATTTTCTTTTCTTTTCTTTTATGTGTGTGTACGCACAAGTGTGTATGCACAGCGGTGGGGGAGGATTGCCAGGTGCCAGCCCCTGGTATCAGGTTTCCATATTTCTTAATATCTTATATAAAGAAGGACTAAGGTCTCAGCATATTAACTTCAATCAAACACGGTGACTGACCAGCTGCAAGAAAATCCCACCTCCTCTTCACTGATCAGAACCGGGTGAGGGTGAGCATGCACGCCACCTCCCTCTTGTCTCCTGGACGTGAAAGGCTGGAAAACCCCAAAAGGAATGATTGGGCTGTTGCTCCTCCCAAATGTGTGATCACGCTGACATTATCTATCCTGCCACCCCCACCCCCCCAGTTACTGGAGACTGTTTTGCTTTCCTCATAGCTCACATTAGCAGCTCACAAACATTACAGGTGCCAGCTGTTGGCACTCTGTAGTCAGAGTGATGAATGAAACTTTGTCTAGAACCCAGGCCAGGTAGGCTTTGGACGACAAGACATCAGCTTGTCCTAAGGGATCCCCTCTGCCTTTACTGTGTGAGGAAGAGGCTACTAATGCAAGGATACTTTTTTTCAGTTTCAACTCAAGCAGAAGCAGGGAAGACTTCTGGCCCTTGGCCCCTTCCTTGCTGTTGTAGATAAACAATCTACAGCAGCGTGATTGCTCCTTTTCCCTTATGCCAGCCATAAAGCAGGTACAATGTTGCCACTTGCTGCTGCAGAGACCAAGGTCTTGAAACTCCTTGCTGGTTACCTGGGTTGACAAGTAGAAGGCCCAAGGAAAGATGGATTTTGCTATTGCTTCACCTGCCCTTTGACCCCCGACCCCAGACAGGGGAAGCTGGCTATTCTGAGTCTCCCCACTCCCAGCCCCGGGGGCAGCCAGATACCCTGAGTCCTTGGGGACAAGGACTCCTGCATCTTACTGTGGGAGCAGTGTGAACCTGACCAGGACGGTCAGTCCATGAGCTTTGGTTTGCTAGATACCTGCCCACGTGTGAATCAGAGTTTCCCCTTTTCCCTCAGCCATGGCACTCCTCATGTTCTGCTCTAGCACACAGCCTCCATAAGCAGCTGGCACAGGCTTTGTTCCCCTTTGACCATAGATAGGGCCTTTGCATAGGTTCCTCCTATGGTCGGGAAATTTTCTTTCTTTCCTAACTAATGTCAACTGAGGCAAACTTTCCTGTGGCAAGCCTTCCCTGACTCTGCCACAGACCCTCCACTGGACACCGAGTGCCCATTTACGGTATATCCTGGAGGACAAGCCTCACAACAGCACCACTGTGCCTGATTGTCACTTCCTCAATGCCTACAGCTGTCTGGGAGGCACAGTGTCTGTCTCCCACGGGTGAGGTCCCCTAGGAAGGCTGCTGTTTGCTCAGCCCCAGAGCTGGCTCACAGAAAGCGCTCCATCTTTGTTAACTTCCCTCACCACCACCACCCTCCTCTACCAATGCGGGGGAAACTACAGAAAACAATTCTAAACCAAATAAAATCTGACAGGATTCACGGAACTGAGGTCACATCTGCACACCACACTGACCACACTGGCTCCAGCAGTGACCCAGATCCAGCTGCCTGTCCGAGGAGAGAGGGCCATGTGGCACTGCTCTCAGCTGTCTGTGTGGTTTTTATGCCCAGCTCTTCATATCTGAGAAGTGACAATGTGGGTGGTTATAGGAAAACTAAGGCCATGATTCCTCCTCCTCCTCAGTAGTCATCAGAGATCTGCACAGAGAGGCTGAGATCTCCTAAGATTTAGCAACAGTGATACTCTGAAACTGCCCCCCCCCCACACTGCCTTTGACTGCAACTATCTTAGGAAAGGTACTGCTGGGGGCGGGGGGACACTGATGCAAAACGTTGGCCTTCCACAGCAAAGCTGGCTTCCTTCCTTTAGCCTCTGGAAACAGGGGATGGGGTCAGGGGCAGCTCTGCAGGTCAAGCCAAATAGCCCAGGCCCAGCTGCTGCATAGACTTCCCCTGCACGAGGCTCCTCACTTCCAAAATCCCCACCCCACCCCACACACACATGTTCACATTGTCAAGGAGGCTTTGCAGTGCAAGACAGCATGCACCCAGAGTTCTGACCTGGATTCTGCTTGGAAACAAGCACCCCTTCCCTTAGTTAAGCCTTGGGGACTTGATATCAGCAGAGGCGGGGGAACTTGAGATGAGGCGAGGAAGGAGTGCCCTGATTTTGTAGCAGCTGAGGGAAAGGACAGTGTTCACCCAGATTTTCTTTGAAAGACAAGCTATTTGCTTTGTAAGAGGTTAGAAAGTATACTGTGTGGGGAGACAAGTGAGGAGGTGTGTTTCGGAGTTGGTCTGCACGGTTCCTGACAGCCCTTGGCAAATTTCATCTGGGAGTCTTGGACAACCACGGAGCCCCAAAGCCTTATCTAGCCTGGGCTACCCATCTTCCTGGCCTGTCTAGGAGACAGCAATGACAGAGGCCACCGGCAAGCAACCAGCAATGCAACAGACAGAGGGGAGGGCCTGAGAGTCAAGGTCCGTGATTCTAGAGCACCCCTCCCTTGCAGGTCCCTGGGAAAAACCTGGCAGAGCTGAGTTTCCAGGTTTAAAAAGATATTCCAAGAAAGGGCATGCTCCCACCCTCTCTTCTGATTGTGGGGCCAGATGACCACGCAAGAATCTTTTTGATTTGCCCCTGTTTCTAAAGGCTGCTGTGGACCCCCAGTATTGGAAAGACTCAGCCACAGGCAAGCAAGGTCAGCCTCCTGGTCTCCGGGGAAGGGAGCAGCTACCTTACCTGCTCCTGAGAGTTCATCACTCGCAGCTTCATCTGTTTCAAGTAGGTGGAGGTGAGGGGCATGTTGTAGTCAATAATGCCAGATACCAGAGGGGATGGAGGCTCATTCTCTGCAGAAGAAAGAAAAGGAAACCTCTTTCAGTCTGTGCCAGGGGTGGGAGTGGAAGGGGAAGGTTGTCAATTCTCCATCTATGTGGTGTGTAGCAGTGATGAAAATGCTTGCCAGGGGGGCTGGAGAGACAGCTCAGAGGCAAGGAGCACTAACTCCTCTTCCAGAGTACCTGGGGTTCAATTCCCAGTATCTACATGGCAGCTCACAACTGTCTATAACTCCAAGATCTGACACCTCACATAGAGGTACTTACAGGCAAAGCACCAATACACATAAAATAAAAATAAATTAAAAAAAGAACCAAACAAACAAAAACAAAACAGAACAACAACAATTAAGTGCCAGTTTTTAAAACTCTAAGACTTGGCTACCTGGTCACATGGGGTCCCTGTGACAACCATGTGGCCTGCAACAACCACTTCTCCCAGGCAGGACAAGTGTGCTTTGCCAGGGCACAGCTTTGCTCACTCGGGCCCCTGCCAGGACCCTGAAGGCATTAAGTTTCCACTCTGGCCAAAGTCAGCTCTTCCTGGTAAACACCTGCCTCTGCCTGTCCCACTCCAGCCTCAGCCCCATAGTGTTCCCCTCAACCCCACCCCAGAGCACCCTCTGGGACCAGATGGCTCACAGATCTGAGCCAGGCGCCCAGTGTCCTCCACCCTCCCAAATCCTGGTGCTTCCATAATCGCATGCAGAGGAGGATTTTTCCTCCTGCTTATTGCTCTGTTGTCCTGAGGATCAAAGCTACGTGTGTTCTTTTTGTAGAAAATCTGCAATGTGTGGAAAGATGTGAAGAAGAAAATTTAAAAGCGTAATTGCACCAAGCAGCCTTGGCATATGCTTCTGTTTATTTTTCCCTGTAGTTTTCTTTTCATACTAGATATCATAATGTGCACAGAGAATTATAGTTTGCTTTCCTCTAAAAAAAAAAAATGGTGTTTAATTAAGTTATTTATTTTGAGACAGGGTCTTACTTTGCATACAGCCCAGGCTGGCACTGAACTCATCAGCTTCCTGCCTCAGCCTCCTGAGCACTAAAGGTTATTTTTTTCCCCTAAACATTTTGCCATGAGTATTTTCCCATAATTTACCTAAGCCATACTCTTAGGATGGTTAGGTACGGGCTAGTGTAGCCAACATTGCATGGAACATCTCTGGGAATGGGTACCAGTCTGTTTTCTGATCTTTTCTACCAAAGAATTATTCTAAGAGATGAAATGGGTCGAAAAGTGCAGACAGCTCTTGAGCGCTGTTCAAGGTGCCGGGGACGCCATCCCAGCCACCTATCCGCCAGGCTTCTCGTGCCCACACAGGCCTCAGGCCAGGCTGATTTCACCTTTCACACTTTCCAGCACAGGGTCTCCATCTCATCAAAGGGTCAGGATCTGAGTCCAGAGATGTGGCAGCAGCTACCTGCCATGCACAGCCTGCCCACCTGTGTCACCCCCACAGCCAGGAGACAAGCTGAGGGGAGGCAGGTGACAGGGCCAAAGTGCAGAGGCGGTTTGCTACACTTACCCCCCCAGAGCCAGCACCCAAACCGAAGAGGCCTCTGCACCCAACAAACACTATGCCGAGTGAAGAGACCACAGGAGGACAAACACTGTGTGAAATGTCTAGGAAGTGTGAACACGACGAGTCTAAAATGGCTCAATACAACATTACTAAAACAGTTCATTTTCTAAGTATTTGACCAGAAAGAGAAAATTGCTCTGATGGGGGCAAAGTTACTCCAGGAAGGAGCCCTCCTGTATGGCTAGGGAAGAAGCAGCCTGGAAGAGACAAGCCCCAAACCAGAATGGGCCCAAGACTTCTGTATACGCTTTTTTGTAGTGACATGTTTTAATGGATTTGGATAACTGAGAGGAACACATATTTCAAGGGCACCAAACCCTAAAACAGGTGAGAGGGAAGAAGTTTACTGTTTTCCCTCTAAAGCTCTCAAGTCTTACTTGCATACTAATAAATTATATCTAAAAATGTTTGCAGGCCACCTGTGGGTATGATACAAGTCTATACTGATGATTCTGACTCAAAATGGTAGCCATCAAATCCATGCCCGCCCACTACAAAGAATGTAGCATTATTAGTGCCAATCAGTCACTTGACTGTGTTGCCCCTGGCCTGCCTTTATACTCCCTCAAGTCTCACCTCCAGGCTAAGCTCAGACTACACTGACTGTGTGCAAACACTGCAGATGTTGGGGAAGGCTGGTCTTTATACCCCACCTCTTCTGAGTGGGTCAGGGAATCCTGTGCATGTGGGCCTAGCTGGCTCTTGTTCCTCCTTTTCGTTAGACCACCATCAACCTTGCCTTGGCTTCCTCAGCCCCAGGAAGCTTCGGGGCCTCCCTCTACCAAGACTTACTGGGTTGGAAGCAGCACATTAGGTAAGTGATTTCAGGGACACTGAGATGGGGGTCATAGACTGGAGCCATGTTTCTGTCTCTAAACCATGGTGTTTCTGGCTGAGAAGTGTGAATTCACGTTAACTTCCTCCAAATGAGCTTGCCTAGTGTGAAGCTGCTAAACAACGTGGAGGCTGTGAAGGGCCACACACCGTCCAATGGCCCTCATCATACAGGGGCTCTCTGCACTTGGCTGTCCACACAGGCAAGATGTCCTGATGTAGCTTACATCATACCTGACTGCCAGAGCTGCTTATCAAAAAGCACTAACAGAGCGGGTGACAGTGTGGCTTACGGGGAAAACCCCAAAAGGACAGTGACCAGGATGGTGATCTGGGAGCAGAAGGATGGGTCTTCCTGGTGTGTGCTCCCCAGCATCTTTACAAGGCAAAAGATGCTTTGGGGGCCCAAAAGAGTCCAGGAGTGCTCTGGAAGAGGTGGGCAAGATGCCTGTGGCAGGGAAGCAGGCAAACAGAGCTGTCAGGGAACACCTGCACTGGTGGACCACGCAGCACCTAGCCTGTCAGTTCCAGGAGTAAGCATCCTGTTGGGGTAGCAGGGCCAAAGGGGGCAGGGGATGTTTCTAGTGAGGAAGGGAGCCATGGGCTAGCATGAGAGGTCAGTGCTGGATCACGACACTGAGGAGAATGGCAGAAGGGCTGTGGGAGCCCCCATGAGTTCGGAATATGGTGAGTGGAGAAACAGCAGAAGCAAAGCCAATGGCAGCCCAGGGGGATGCTCACAGGTGGAAAGGGTGCCAGGCCAGGCAAGGTAAGGCAAAGTGTAAACAGGAAGAGGGGGAACCGCTGGCTGCCTGGGCCGGGTGATCCTCTGTGCCAACACATGTGGTGATCATGTCCAGGCCTCTGCAAACAGCCTGATGCTACATCATTGGACACTGTTAGCTGGAGAGAGGAAAGTTAAGAGTCATCATCAACACGGAGGCTAAGTGGTCCCCGAGGCTGCTGGGAAGAAAGGCCGAGCCACCAAGCAATGTTTCCGCACCCCCTGCCAAGGGAAATGGACCAAGTGCTAAGCCCGATTCTCTCGGGCTTTGAAAAGGATCACAAACTTCAGCTCTGCCCAGGATAGGACAGGCCAAGACAAGCTCAACGTCCATGGTGGATACCAACAATACCTGTCAATCAACAGATTCCAAAAGGGAATGGTCTTCAAATTCTCCAGGTACCCATTCTTACAACCTTTTGCTTAAAGAACCCCTTAGTCCAGAGATAACAGAAGTTTCCAGATAGTGTTGGCTAGGGGTAGGAGAGCTCTGTTGGGCACTGGAGGGCATGTGCCATGCGGGGCAGAGAAGCCATGAGGCCAGGCAGCCTTGTGGAGTTCAGAGCTGGAAACAGAACAGGGACCCCAAGCATAGGTTGGAGTCAGTGGGCAAGTTCCAAGGGCCCCGCCGCAGAGTGAGTGAATTTTCCGTGTCTGCATCACTCATCACTCATATTTACTGCTTAGCATGAAGGGGAAGAAGGGGTGGAGAAACGAGGAGGGGAGAACAGGGTGGGATAGGGTGTATGAGAGTCCATTAGAGCCAAGAAGGCCCTGGAGTGGTTCAAGAAAGCTTTTGAAGAGTATAAAAAACTTGGAGTGGATTTCTCAGCCAAGGAAACTGAGCGCTACTTAAGGGCTCCACACAGACCCCAAAGCCCCAGGAAATGGGTGCTGGCAGTAAGGCCCCTTCTGTGCAGACAGAACGACACCACACAGAAAGGCTGTGCAGCTCCCACTGCCACACAGTAAATGAGAATGGGGAGAGGAAAGGCCAGCCAACAAGGCATGAGAGAAGTGAGCAATGGGCAGGGATGCATCTGGAAAGCACTAGAAGGGAGGGATCTAGGGCCAGCTTGGTCCTAGGAACTGCGCATTAGTCTGACTTGGTGATTCGCTTGTTCCAGAGGGAGGAAGTACAACCTGTGTTGCTCATTGCCTGCTCAGAATTTGCAACCATGTCACAGTATGTTGTCACAGCAAGGAAAGCAGGAATGCACCTCAGAGATTCCTCTGCCCAGGAAGTCAGGCTGGTCTGAGGATCAGTTCCCATGGAATTGGTGGGAGAGGCTGTGGTGTAGAGGCCCTGGAATCCAAGGACTTCCAGACCGTCTGCAGTTTGCTTTGTTTATGCTCCTTGTGTGAAGTGGGGAGCTGGGGACTGCTGGGCCCCACTCTTTGCTGGGGCCACTCTGCTTCCTCCTTTTCTTTCCAGCATGAGGCCAGGAAGCCAGGCAGTCTCCCAGCAGCCCCAGAGGAGACTCCATCCTGTCCCCCGTCCCCCTCCCTCTCCACCTTCCTGGGACAGGAATAAGAGGCCTGCCTCTGGCCAGCGGGAAGGGAGGGCTAGCAGGCAGGGATGCAACCCGAGGGAGCACAGCGCAAAGAGATCTGACCTTGGGCTCCTGTCAGGGAGAAAGCTCACCAGAAGGATTCTGGGGCTGATACCTCAAGGCCATGGAGCAGACAGGGAGCCTTTTGGACGTCAGAGTTCTTTACTAGAAGTCCAGAAACCAATCTATGTTGCTCAGGGTTGGGGTAGGCACTGCTGACCTTACCTTTCTGACCACTGGCTGCAAGTCTAGGGGTAAGAGGAAGCCATCTGGCCTGAGCATCATAACTTAAGTAATGGGCCCATGTTCCCAAGGTATCCACAGAGCTCCAGGGCCCTGCAGAGTGGGCTCCTTTTATGTATCTGCATCACCACAGCCCCCAGAGGAAGGAATTCCTTCCACTCTGTGGCTGAGAAAGTCAGTTCTGCTTCCCTCTCTGGGGAGGTGGGAGAGGGAAGCTTGGATGAGTGGTTTTACCCAGCACCTCCTTGGGTCTTGGTTTCCTTGGCTGTATGCCAAGACTGACAACTCATAGCTGTTATGAGCAGAGATTCTAAGACAGGTTCCTTAACCTGCTGCAGAACACACAGCACAGGAACAGAACCGCACACCAGATCCCTGTCCTGGAGCCCACTCTCCCAAGCATCTTTATGTAGTCCTCTCTTTACGGCAGGAAGGTCAGCTGCCTGGGACTGAAGATAGGCAGGAACCTGTCCTCTTTCCTGTCAAGATAAGGGCCAGGAGAGAAGCTGAGCACACAGTCCTCATGCTGGTTTATATTCAGTGCAATTCCTAGCTGTGAGCAACCCCCCTTCTCCTCCTTCCTTGGGCTGAGGGTGGGAAGGACCCTTCTGAGGTGGAGGCTGCCCACACATAAGCCCACAGCCTGAGGACCTTGCAGCATTTGGGGCGGAGCACTGTCCTCACAGGAGAGCAGGGAGACCTATAGTTCCCCAGGGCAGCCTTGCCTCTGTTCCTCCAGGCAGCAGTTTTGTGCTGACTCCTTCCAGTTGCTATGGAAACAATTAGGGCAGGAACAGGAGGGGACCAGCATACTTGGGTAGGCAGGATCCAGGCAGCCAGCACCAGGGCCCAGACCTGCAGTGTGAGGAGTGAGCAGAGAAAAGCCCTCCAGGACCATTTGCAGGGCCAAGATGCCAGGCCATGTGTGACAGTCTCACAAGCATCCCTTAGGGTCACTCTCCTGTACTAGAGCCCTGTGCCAGGCTCACAGATGACCTCTCAGGTCTTATCAGTCCTCTGAGTAGGGACCCTTACTAACCCCATGCACAGAGCTGAGACCTACACCCACACAACCTGGCCCAAGAGCCTGCTCTCAGCAACAGAACCAGCATTATCTGGCTCTGGGCCCTCACACCTTGGAATCTATTTAATGTGCCTGATAGGCAGCTGCTGCCTAGCAGCTCTGAGGTAGCAAAAGCCTCCAGATTTGGTGAGTCAGTTGGTGTCACAAGTTGCTTAGATGCCTCAGGGGCACTCAGAGGAAAACCCTGTGTGCTGCCTATGTGCCTGTAACATGGCTATTGTCACATGGTTGACATTTTTTTCTCCCAGGTGGGAGGCTGCTGTTAGCAGTCTACCTGGGTCAGTACTAACCATTCCTACTTTGTTCTCATGGTTGGGCAACTACCCCCACCGGTTCTGCTCTGCTGACATGGTTCATCATTTGCAGGCCTGAAGCCAGGAGAGGCACAGTATCTAGGGCCATGATAACCATGGCCAAATGTGCTGGCCTTTGTTACAGTCAGAGCCAGCTGCAGGCAGACAAGCTCTGACAGGCTGTTACGGCTGACAGTATAGGGAGATACTGAAGGCAGACCCTCAATGGTCTCACCGAGCTGAACAGTGCAAGGACAACGTCAGCGAATCTCAATGCTCTGTCCATTTTAAATTCCAATCAGTCTTACTATTCTGACTGCAGGTCACAAGGGTGTGCACAGGGAGGGAGCAGATCTTAGTGAGGGCGAAAGAGTAAGAACATGCTTCATGGGGTGTGTGTCTACCTTCAGAGACAGGTCCAGCGTACACTAGTGGACAAACAGCCCTGGGGCAAGGCCAAGTGGTGCGGATGGCAGAGCCCAGAGAGCAGGAAGGGTGGCCGTATCTTGGTGGAAATGAGGCGGGAGGAGAGAGCTAGGCTAAGCCTGAAGGGCAGGTGGAAGCTGTGGCGCAGCTTCAGCACTTGAGGCGTCAGGCAGGAGGACTGAGAGTCTGGAGCCCGCCTGGGCTACACTGGGAGATTCTGTCTCAAAAGTAAATAAGTAAACAAGTAACTAATTGATTAAAAAGTTAAACAAATCCAAACAAGGTTCTTGGGGTAGTGCTACCACCCACACTGGCCTCTGGGAGACCTGTCCGCTGTGTGGCCCCCACCTTTGGGCTCCGGGCCGCTGGCGTTAAAGTGCATCCTCTTCTGGCATTCCGTGCAGCTCATGAGGAACCGAGTCACAGCCTCTCTGGGGAGGAAGGCGTAGGTCTCCGCGATCTGCCAGAAAACAGTTTGCACGTCATGTGCCACCCTGGAGGCAACTTAGTCGCCAGTAACAACAAGGGGCCAACGGCCTCCATTCCTTTCTGTAAAATGAGCCACTTGCTTTTTTTTTTTAACTTGAATAAAGAAGATTAAAATTTCAAAACGAAAAGCATTTAAGCATGATCTAGTTTTTAACCTCTAATAAATAATATTCTTCTCAGAACATTTTATTGCCTCCACTAAAAGGTGAGCTTATAAACATTACTGTAGAATGCAACAACCTCTCCCCTTAGTCCTGTATAATCTAAGACCCACTTGTAAATTCACCGCCCTATGAACAGGGCCCACCGTCCTAGCACTCATGTCCTGGGCTAACTCACAGCCTCTGCCCTTAGTCCTGTATAATCTAAGACCCACTTGTGAATTCACCGGCCTATGAACAGGACCCACCGTCCTACCTCATGTCCTGGGCTAACTCACATGCCAAGGACCCTTCTAGGTAGGAGCTATAGGATGTGGGTTTAGCGGCATTCACTGTCCACACTGTACCACTTGGGAATCTTCATGTTCCTTCTTTTAACTAAGGATTCAGCTGAGGACACACAGCTTTTGAGAGGTAGTATTGCAGGTCACACCACCCCATACTGAGGAAAGGGGTGCTGGCAGGAGGGAGAGAAGGTAGAGATGGAATGAGCGAATATGAAAAGGCTGGGTAGGAAGCAGGGCAGGATGGGTGTGGGCCTATAACTCTAGTCAGGGGGTCAGCTTTGCTCTCGGTTTTGGGAAACTCTCTGGTTTGGCTGTCCACAGTGTCCAAAGCGTCCCTCGGATGCCGCCTTTCCTCTGTCTGAGGCCCCTGAGCTGATTCCCTCATGTGCTGCCTAGAACGCGGTTCTCCCGCTGCTCTCCACTAAGGGGCAGCATCACCCAAGCATTCCTGTCCTTACCACAGTCCAGCCAGAAAGTTGGCTGAGGGCTTTGGGGCCACTCTGGACTACAGTGGGCTCTGTGTGGCCAGCACACAGTCTGCTTCTATAAGGACTATGGACAAGGATTCATGGACACCCTGAAAGTCTCCTGGCAGAGTGGAGGAGGGAGGAGAGTTGGAGTAAGCAGAAGGCTAGGGTGAAGCAACCCTCTAAGGACCAGCTTTCAAGGCTTTCAGCCCAGCCATTGCCCTGCTTCCGCTGTGCAGAGTTCCACATCTACTCCTGCCAGCTGCAAACTAGAGTTAATTTTGGTGACACAGTTGTTACTTCTCAGCTGATTTGATGCTCTGCAGAGCAGGCAGTCTCTTTGATGAGTTATCTCCCTTCTAAATCCCCTGTCTGATTGCCTTGCTCTGGAGGTCAAGGACAAGGGCAAATCTCCGCATCTCTGGCTGGAGCCACAGCAGAGGAGGAGGAGGAGGAGGTGGTGGAGGAGGAGGAAGAGGAAGAGGAGGAGGAGGAGGAAGAAAAGGAGGAGGAGGAAGAAGAGGAGGAGGACAAAGTTGGCCCACTTGGGGAATGAGGACGGGGTCAGGGGCTGCTTTCTGCTAGGCAAGTAGGCATTGTCATCCCAGCCTCGGCTCTGGAAGTCCCTTTGAGAGTGTGCTGAGTTGAGGATAGTGTTCTTGGCTGTAGAAGGCTAAGAGGGAAAAGGGCTTGTTCCAGGCAGAGTCAGGGCTTAGGCTGACTCGCCAAAAGATGGGGTCCTAGACTCCCATGAGAGATTGCTCCCAAAGTTAAGCCTCGGAAGAGCTGATTGGTTATGGAGAAGAGAGCTGCAGTCAGCTGGAAGGAGGGTGAGGGTTCATGTCAGAGACAAATCAAGCTAGCTTACTCACCTGCGCTGGAGACACTCAAAGGACTCAAGAACAGCCTCCTGGCCAGGCTGCTCTGCTGAGGGCTGCACACAGAGTGAGCACGGCCCTCCTAGCTTCCTGGCCTGCAGAGTGCACAGGAGTCTGTCTCCAGAGTGAGATGGTGACCAAAAGATCTGGTCTTGGCTGGGCCCCCAGCAGTGGGCCATGGGCATACATCTTATGGCCCTAGGTTCCAAGATGGTAGGACAGAGTGTCAAAGGAAGCTTGGGGAGCTGGTTCTGCACTGTCATAGGAACCCATATGAACAGCACACTGTCCTTCTTCCCTCATTTTCCACAGCATATTTTGGTTCACCCTGTGGTTGGTTAGGACTAGAAATGGAGGCTCTATTTCTGTAGGAGTGCCTGGATGCCACAGGCCCACGGGACCACACAAAATAGTGAGACCAGAAAGGCGATCCTCACAAGATGCTCGTGTCAGGAGGATGGTGGCTCTCAGATTGTTTCAGACCCTGCACTAGAAATAGACGCAAATACACAAAACAGAACGAGAGAGCTGCCTGTGTGTTTTGGGAGAAGATGCTCCAGGACCCTTGTCCTCAGTAGGTTTCCCTCAGCTGCCCTGAGCTGCCTGCTGTGTTGCTCTCAGAGTCTCCTGTGGACCCTGCAACCATGTATGGATTTCCCTTTTCTATTTTTCTTAGTGTTAAAAACTGAGAGATTTCACAGGCAGGGAGAACAGAAGCTATTTGCAGAGCCGCTGACTTGCAAGCCCGTTTTTCACTCTCCAACTCAGAAGCCAACAGAGCTTGATGAGGCAGGGAGGTGGGAGGCGGTTGGGGGGATTTGCACCACTTTACAAGATCCTCCTTCTGCCCTGTGGTGGATTAGCACATGGTGGGTCTGGAGCAGCTGCTGACCACATCTGGCCCCAATTCCAAAGTGGCCTGGGTAGCCAGATCTGGGCTCTCGAAGCTGATCTGGCCTCTAGCATCCCTGGAGAAGAGGAGGTAAAAGGGCTCTTTCAATCCAGACTGGCTGAGATGGGGAAAGCCCTTGGCAAAAGGGCTCAGGGAACTTGAAACAACCTGGAACTTTCCCAGGTTTAGCCCCAGTGAGACTCCTGGCATCCTTGGACCCTCAGGTCACCCTGCTGGAGAGGTTATGATAGAGCTCCCTGCTCAAAAGGGGGACTCCTTCTGTATGTATCATTTGGTGGAAATGCATTCTGCCCTGACTCTGAAAACTACAGGCTTTAAAAGCTCATAACTTTTCCTCTCCAACACATGGTGGAACAGTTGCTAGAAAGATTCTCTCTCCTACTGAAGAACTGGCCTCCTTTAGTGCCCTCAACAAGGCTGCCCACTTCCCTACTGTCTCCCAACCTCAAAGGTACTTCAGGTTAAGAATTTGAAAGTCCTTGTACCTTATAGATGAAAAAGCTGACCCAGGATTCAGGTTTGGCAAAATACATGGTGACAGATCCAAAAACCACTCATCCGAGGGCTTGATGAAACCCTGCAGTGCCAGGCTGTGCCTCTCTATAGCCATCAGCACAGGGTTTGCTTGGGGGCTCTTTCTAAAGGCTGGGGGTTGGGGGCTCATGTCTACAGAGCAGGGGCAAGGAGCTAGGCTTGGGTGGAGGGAAATGGAAGCAGATGATAGAGGTAAAATATCCAGGTACAATCTCTGCCCCAGAAACAGGAAGAGGGTGGCACAGGAAGGCTGGCAGATGGGAAGGAGAGGGAAGGGTGAGGAGGCACAGAGGGGAAGGGGAGTACAGGCTCCTTGGCCTCAAATTGCTGCAGGAGGGCCCTGGCCTGCTGGGCTCAGCCTTGGCCCTGTGATGAAATTCCAGCTGTGTGCAGCCCAGTCACTCCATGCCAGTCATGTGCCAGCTCAGGCTGGGCAGGGAAATGGGGCACATGGCAGCATACGGACCAGAAGCCAGGAAGTGCAAAGGGCTAGCTGTTCGCTTGGCCCAGGCTGGCAAGGGCTGGCAAGACCAGCCCAACTCAGCCCAGCCTCTGTATGTTCCAGAGGCCATAGACCCTTCTGAGGAGTGCTGGTGGACAAGCCTTGGTGCTGGCACAGAGGAGCCAGGGAAGTCACCAGATCCAGACAGCCAAGCCCATGCACCTGACAGCAGCTAGTGGCTGGCTTGACAGTTTGCTTTAGGAAACCAGTGGCAAGGAAGGGTAGATACTGGTCAGCCACCTGGCTCTGAGCACCAGCTGACCGCAGGCAGCTGTGTTTCTCACCTTAAAATGGGGCTCATAGGTGTCTCTGCTTCATGCCTGTAGCCTTTACACAGGTCAGGGTGAAACTGGAAAGGGCTGAGATTAGAGCCTGTACACGTGGAAGTCCAGCATCATGGCAGGCTCAATGGTCGGCAAAGACAATCTTCTCGGTCTATGCCTCACTTGGAAATACCCTTAGACTGGCTTCCTTTCTCACAGGCACATATACTGAATAGCAGGAAAGGTAGGAAGACAGGATGACCATCCAGTGGCCCTCAGCTTGCTTCCGCACTTCTCTGAGGCTCCCAGCAGAGGGCCCAACCTAAAGAGAGACTGCTCAGTGGTTATGAGCACTGGCTGCTCTTCTAAAAGACAGGGGTTCGATTCCCAGCACTTGCATGGCAACTTACAACTGTCTGTACCTCTGGTCCCAGGGTATCTAATGCTGTCTTCTGGCCTCCGTGGGTACTGTGTTCATATGGTGCACAGACGCACATGAAGAAGCAAAAGGCTAAATACCTATTCAGTACAAGGACTGTCATCTCAGGGCAAGAATATCTGGAATTTTGGATTTTGTGAAATGGGCCACGAGAGGAAATCATACCTACACAGGCCACCTCCACTAGAGCCCAAGGTGGTCTACGCACAGCATTCGGAACATTCTGGTGTAGGTGGGCAAGCCTGGCCCCAGAAAGACAGAACTATAGGATTCTAAAGAGAAAGCCAACATGGAGGTCTGGAAGATATCAGCTGCCCGCTGCTCAGGTGCTGTGTGTCCTTGGACAGGTGACTTGAGGTTCTGGGTCTGTTTCTTTAAGTAGAAAATGAACCATAGTACCTTAGTCATAGGATGCTCTTTAGGGCTCAACTGAGAATAAAATGTCTGGCTTGTGGGCTCAGAGCTGGGCACGAGCCACGGGTACAGACTCAGGTGTAAGGCCAATAGGAGAGGGAAGCCTTTGCCTAGTGGTTGGGGCCTCTGCTTTGTCCACAGCCCTGTTTTCTACCTCCCAAATATGTAGCATTTTTCTAGATAGCCATTCCATTCCTTTATGCCCTCCTAAAGGTGGCCAGCATCCCACCCCCACCATCCCCAGCTTAGCACTAAGTGTCCAGGGCTAGCAGTATCTTTGCTGAGCCTTCCCAGGGTTCTTGCTCTATTGGAGCTGGTCTTGGCACCATTTCTCCTTTTGTGTTTATCTCATTGCCTTCAGCCTCTTCACCCCAAATCCAATTGTGACCTCCTGAAGGTAGGAAGCAGGTCATCAGACCCAGATCCTCTGGGGGAACTCACAGGGTTGGCTCTCAGTGCTGTGGGAACCTGGCTAGGCAGGCATCTAGGGCAGGCTGGCAAGCAGTCCATGCCATGCTGTGGAAGCACTGGCCCCTGCAATTCTTATTATCTGTGCTCCCCCAGCAGGCTATAAGGGGCTGGAACTGGGAAGAGGAGGGCTTCCTCCCTGCTCTGCCTCTCTCCTCCTCTCCCTCTCCCTCCCTCCCTTCAACCTGCTTCTCCTTTGTGCTCTGACCGCAGAGCCCGCCCCTCACCCTGAGAGCCATCTCTGGCTGCCATGCCCTTGCCCCATGCCCCCCTGGATCCCCAAAGGCCGCTTCATCACGCCTCAGCTCCCAGCCCCGCCTCCCGCCCAACATGTGCGGAGCCCATGGCCTCCTGCCAAGGCCTGGGGCTGCCAGCAGAGGCAGAGACAGCAATCTCACCGCTCGGTAGGTTTTCTTCTGCCCAGCGTGCTTGGGGGCTTTGCCTGGCTCTGCGGAGCTCTCCACGTGCATCGAGTAGATGATGTCAAAGAAATCTTCCACCACAGCAACCCGTTTCAGAGAGATGCCCTCGGGCTCCGACAGGCCATCTGCCCCCTGCAAGCGACAGGGTGGACAAGCCGTGTTAGTGTCAGGGCTGATGGAGGGTGAGAGCTGGGCCCTGAGGCCAGGCCACAGGTCAGGGGAGGGGAACAGGGTCTTTGCTGCTCCCTGGCTCAGCATGGCATTCAACTGTTCCAGCTAGGGGCTGGGGAGAAAAGGAACCCACTGGATCTGGGGAGAGGGTGTCTGAGGGGGCTACTGAATCTACCAGCAACAATGGGCATTGAAACTCAACAACACAAGTACAAATTAGGAAACCAAGAGGCTCCATGTTCACAATTCAGACAGATTGTGCCAGACTCCCAGAGAGCTCTCGAATCACACGCTGTGCCAAGACCATCCTAGAGTCTCTGGGGAGGGGGAGTGCTAAATAGATGCGGCCCCATCAGGAGCCTGCCAATTAGCAGTAACCTTTCACTGTGGTCCTGGGTTGGAGTCCCAGGGGACCAGCTCCCATCACCTGGGTGGCTCCTGCCTTCACCCAGGCCTTTCGAAAAAGCTTTTTATCACTCCTCTCCCTCCCCACTCCAGCAGCTGAATGCCAGCCACAGCACCCAGGCTCTTTGTGTGGGGAGATGCACAGAAAAACAGGCTGGAGGCCATGTGGACGTGGCAGTGCTGGGAGCCCGGTGGCCATGGACCCCATGCCTCTTACCAGACTGTCAGATGGCCCAACAAGGTGTGCCAAAATGGAGGCTGAGTTATTTGCAGCAAAGAGCTGTGAAAGGCACCTGCATACCATCCCCATCCCTGGTGAGGAGAGAGGCCAAAGGGAGCCTCCAGGGCACAAGCTCTAGTGCTCCATGAAGGTGTTTTCTGGTCCACAGAGTATGAGGTTCACAGAGATCTGGGAACAGCAGCTCTCAGCCATCATCTCCCTCTAGGAAGATTGGAAAGGTTCTAGAGGGCTTCAGAGACCAAGAACAAATAGTGTAGAAGGAGGTTGGACAACACACCCAAAGAAAGACACAACTCCAAGATAATCCTTCCCCAGAAGATGCAGGCTCAAGGACAGCAGCCCTGGGGAGGTGTGAAACTCATCTGCTGGCTCACACCAAGAAAAACGCCGGCACATGGTAGGTGACCGATAAATAACTGCTGCTGAGCAGGTAGTTGGCTAGCAGGGGCAGAGCAACGTGATTTGAACACACTCTGCTCCACCATGTAGGTGACTGGTGCCCCGAGTCGTTACCGTGTTCCTCTGAGCCTCAGGCCCTTCATCTATGAAGGAGAAGAAAGCACTCCACTGCCCAGGGACTTCTCTGAAGACAAAATGAGATACGGCCGCAGCACTTTGTACCAAGCCACCATGTTGGTGCTGGGAACCAAGCCCAGGTACCCAGCAGCCAGTGCCCTCAACCAATGAAACATCTCTCCAGCCTCCTCTAGTACACTTTTAACTAGAGGTTTACAACGGCAAAAAAACAATGAACTTCAAGAATAAATACAACTGAGTTTTTAGTTCTCAGGCTGGGTGTGGCTATGCAGGCGTGCAGTTTCATTAAAATGTCTATTAATTAGACGTGCGACCTGTTTCATCTTCTATACCTCTGTTAAACTTTACTTGTTTTGTTATTTTGAGTAGAGCATTTGCTGGCCTGGAACTCACTATATAGACCAGGCTGGCTCAGAAAGACTCATTTGCCTCTTTTTCCTGAGCGCTGGCATTAAAAGTGTAAGCCACCATGTCTAATTCTAAACCCTAATTTTGAAAAGATATTAATTTCCAGGCTGTGTGAATGGCTCCAGGGGTAAAAACCCTTGCTACACAGCACAGAAAGCACAGAAATCCACTTTAAAAGCTGGGGACAGTCTTTCAGGTGCCTGAGGCCCAGTGCTGTTGGTTTGGAAGAGACTGGAGGATTGTTGGGACTTGCTGGCTGCAGGTTCAGTGAAGAGACTGTCTCGAGGGAACAAAGTGGTGAGTGACAGAGTAGGCCACCTGATGTTCTTCACTAGCCTCCATGTGAGCACACGGGCATATGCAATGTACATGTATGTGCATACACACAACACACATATGCAAAACTTAAAAAATAAAGTAGATGCTGTCATACAAAATGTTAATTTGGGGCTAGTGCCTCAGTGGGTAAAGACAGTGAGATGACTTAGTGGGTAAAGACACCTGCCACCATGCCTGATGACCTGATTTGATCCCTGGGACTCACATGCTGGAAGAAAATAACTGACTCCTGCAAATGCCCTCTGACCTCTGAGTGCATGAATGCCATGGCACTCGCGCGCTCCACTGCCAGAACACATACAATTACATACAATTACAATTCAATTAAAAAATTAATGTAAGCCAGGCAGTGGTGGTATATGCCTTTAATCCCAGCACTCAAGAGGCAAAGGCAAGGGTATCTATGAGTTCGAGGCCACTTTGTTCTACAAAGAAGAGTTCCAGGACAGCCATAGCTACACAGAAACTTTATCTTGAAAATTTAAATAAATATAAGAAAAATTAGTGTCAAAAGTATAAGTGAGCAGGTTTTAAATTTTGATCATTGTGCTCCAATGGATTCAGTTACTTAAAGGCAGATGGATCTTCCTGCTCATGGAACTATTTCATTCAGAAAAAGATTCCAAAAGAGAAAGATAGGAAGGGATAAAGAAAACAACAAGAGAGGTGGGGCAGAAAGCACCCTCTCACCAGTTCAGAAACCCTGGGGAGTCCATTTTACTTTTTCTTTTCTTTTGGTTTTTCAAGGCAGGATTTCTGGGTATAGCACTGACTGTCCTGGAACTTGCTCTGTAGACCAGGCTGGCCTCGAACTCAGAGATCCACCTGCTTCTGCCTCTTGAGAGCTGTGATTAACAGTGTGTGCCACCACCACCACCAGGTTCTTTTTCATTTCTTAATACTGTTTTCTTATCCGTAAGATGGGCCTAAAAAAGTCCTAATTGAATGTTCTAAGGCTCAAGTGAGAATGTGTGTGAAGGGATATTTGCGCCTGGGGAGATGGTTCATAGCTCAAGTGTTTGCCATGTAAGCAAGAATACCACAGTTCAGGTCCACGTAAATACAAGCAAGCTGGCAAAGGAGACTAGTCTTGACAGTAAGGTCTAGGTTTGATTTAGAGATGCTGCCTCAAGAAATAAGCTTTCTACTCCAGCACTAGGGCGATAGAAGCAGATGGATCTCTGTGAGTTCCAAGTCAGCCTGGGTTACAAAGTGAGACCTCCCAACAATACAATACAATAAGGTAGAATAGTGATGAGTAAAAACATCAGCCTCAGGCCTCCACTTGCACACACATGCAAACATGCATACACAGGCGCACACATACTTGGAAAACAAAAGGAGGCAGGAATCTGTATGAGAAGGCATAGCTTATTAAACTTGGTAAATAAGTTTCTATTTACTTCCTCCACACTTACTGAGCCTGTCCCTTTGATCTAGTCAGTTACAAACTGGATCCCATGAGGTAATGTCCACCATCAGAAGAGATGCATAGTCTCTTTAATTCTTTTTTCTTTCAAAACAGGGTTTCTTTGTGTAGCCTTGGCTGTCCTGAATTTGTTTTGTAGGCCGGGCTGGACTAGAACTCACATTGATCTGCCATTCTTTGCCACCCTGAGTGCTGGTCCTTTAATTCTTAAATGATATGCTAAGGCTGCCCTCAAACTTGGAATAAGTTTTTCTCTGAGTTCAAAATGCAACTCAGGGCTGGGCATGGTGACACACCTGTAATCCCAACACTCAGGAGGCAGAGGCAGGTGGATCTCTGTGAGTTTGAGGCCAGCCTGGTCTACAAAGCAAGTCCAGGACAGCCAAGGCTACACAGAGAAACCCTGTCTCGAAAAACCAGAAACAAACAAACAAAAAATAAATAATGGTTGTCAGGTGGTATACACCATTAATCCCAGCATTTAAGAGGCAGAGGTAGGGGGAACTGTGAATTTGAGGCCAGCTGGGTCTATGGGTGAGTTCTGTGCCAGCCAGAGCTACAAAGTGAGACCCTGTCCACACTGACTGGACTCAGATAGAAGAGCAAAATCTATTATCCAGTACCTGTCCTGTCCCGGGCCTCCCACCTCTATTCTTAGACACACTTGGGTAAGCAGTGGCTTTGCACCTGGTCTAATGTGACCATCAAATTATCCCAGGGAAACTTGAAGGGAGCACTTATCAGTCACTCCCTCTTTAAAAATGGATTGCTCAGCCAGGTGTGGTGGCACACAGCTGTAATCCCAGCACTTGGGAGGCTGAAGAAGGAGTTGAAGGCCAAGTCTTGCCAAGGCTACATAGGGAGTTCCAGACTGGAGGCCATACAGGAAGACCTTGTCAAAAACAAAACAAAAACAAACTGGTTGCTGCTTTTCAACCTTGGGTCCTGTAATCTACCTGCCTCTGGTAAGGGAGGGCCTGTAACAAACAGAACTCAAATCACACAAGCTTTGCAGAGGCGCACATAGACAGTCCTCTAGTGAGATGTGGCCACCTGGACATTGTGTGTGTGTGTGTGTGTGTGTGTGTGTGTGTGTGTGTGTGTGTGTGTTTGACACTCTAAAGGAAGAACACCAGAATGTATGTCTAGTCTTCAAACAGAACCCCAGGAAGATGGCAACAAAGAGATCTGACAGCAGTGACATGCCCTGAATCCATGAAGGTAATGACCTTTATGCTAAATGCTGTAGGAGGGGCATTCCTTCCCTAGCCGGGAATGCAGGCCGGAATATGAGGAGAGAGCTGCTAATTAAGAGAACACAAAGTGCCTTCCTGATAGCCTTGGGAACTTTGTCCATGCTCCACCCCCACCCCATACTGAGAATTTGAGCCTAGGGCCTTGCAAGTGGTCTGCTACTGAGCAGTCTCTGCAGTCCTCCCCACAGCCTTGACACGCTCCTGCCAACCTACCTCTGCCCAGTACCCAAGTCAGGATCATTTAATCCATAGCTCTAAACAAGCTGTGCACTGGCCTGACCAAAGAAGTTCATTTTACTTATAGGATCCAAGGGGACCTGGACTCTCCTGACTCTCCCAGTTTCAAGAAATGCCAGGCAGCGATAACGGGAAAAAAACTACAGCATTTCATGGGAAAAGGCATGAAAAATACCCGGTCACTAGGGCTTTTCTTCTGTAGGGAAGAACATTGCCATGGTAACATACTCCATCTATTAGAACCACCAAACTCCCGAACAACCAACCAGACCTAAGCTAACCTAACTGGACATGGCCTTCATTTTAAACACTGGATAACTACCAACCTTCTTAGACAGTGCCAACCCCCTTAAAGCCAGCCCATTTGAGTTCTGATCCAAAAGCTGGACTGCAAGCAACTGAAGCGATCATGAAATGTCCACTCTACACATAACTGACATTTCAAAATATTTAGAACTCTGGTCCTGGTCCTACACAAGCCACAATGGGCTTTGGGGATGGGGATATGGCTCGGTAGGTAGAGTGCTGGTTAAATCCCTGGCACCACACGGACTGTTCATATTGACTTATACCTGTGATGTCAGCACTTACAGAGCGCAGGTAGAAGCATCAGAACTTCAAGGCCATTTCTTAACTATATAGGGAGTTCAAGGCCAGCCTAAGCTACAGAAGACTCTGCCTCAAAAAACAAACAAAAAGTACACATTTTCATGGTGTACTTCAGCCTACCAAATCCATGCTCTAAGGTTTTAAAATACCTTCCATCCCCAAATGACTGTACTGCAAAAGATTTTAGAAATGCTGATTAGGATGTCTCTATGATTGAGACATGGAGGTAAGCAGTAGTGAAACTGATATTGGCTCACAGCTGTGTTCTGTGCTTCTGGGCCTTCTAATGTTAATATTTTCATCTCTAGAGAAGGCTCCCTTTTCTAATGGGGTAGAGGGGAAGAGGACTCTTGTTAGGCAATATTGCTATGAATTCAAGAAAACTGGCAAAGTTACTTCAGGGGGTCTTGGCAGGTGTTTTCTGGCTTCCTCAGTTTCCTCAAGTGATCAGAGCACTCAGAGAAAGGAGATTGTGATGTCCAGGGCAGCAGACCAATGAGAGGAACCAGTGCAGCTTAGGCTCCTGCCAGGTGGTGTCCACAACAATCCTTGGGAGCACCTCTTAGGTAAACCCCTCTGATGGAATTTTGTCCATCTCCCACAGAAGCCAACTAAATTGACCGGGGCCTTGATAGCAAGGATAGTACAATTGCTAATGGATGGCAGGCGGTTCTGTCACCGCCTCTACAACTGTGAGGCTGCCGGCTGGTAATGAGTTACATGCTTATCAGGGGACACCTTTTAGTATAGCATCACCACTGTAATAGGGGACAATGCTATCCAAACACAAGCAGGCCATGGTTGAGAAGATGCCGCTAAACAGCAGGGACATTTCTCAAGTGGGTTTCTCCTAAAAGAGAGGAAGGAACCACAGAGAAAGTCCTTAAAATATGCACCCTTGGTGCATTCCAAATCCAACTCTTAACGAGGCATGAAAATCAACGGGATTGCTGCTAGAGGACAGCATCAGCCAGCATAACACACCCCAAGGGGAAAACCTTTGGCTTCCACTTGTGTGGGAGTTTGGGACTTCAGGGGGTTGATTGAACTGGCAAACTCAGTGATGCGGCTCTATGCCATCTAAGCCAGCCAGTAAAGAGGCTGAGGCCACAGCAAAAGCCACTGGGCATGCTCCTCCCAGATCTCATAGGGCCTGCCTGGGCCCCATTTTAATCAATTTGGCCAGGACATGAGTTTGGGAAGTTTCAGGAGAGCCTCTTGCCAAAGTCTTATTCCAACCCTGAGTGGAACTAAAAGAAGAACCAAGGGGGATCCGCCCCTGCAGAGGATCCGCCGAGGGGCTGCAAGAGGTAGAGAGCAGATTTTAAACCACTCAAAATAGAGATGGAAAGGTAGAATGAAAGAATACCACCCAAACCTCCAAAATCTCTCTCAGCGCCCCAGGAGGAGCTGGCGATGATTTGTAAGGGACAGTCAGATGGCAGAGGAGGGCCCTGCTCAAATACAAGTGACAGTATTTTTATAGCTCCTCACTGTAGATATGACCTAACTGAAAACAAGCAATTCCTTCAAAACAAGGCTCACAGGAGAATTCTGTGGCCCTCAGGCCTGCAGACCTGGATGGGGCAGCGGGAGGAACCCCCCCTGCCATAAATAAATGCATAAGCAAGGCACTGAGGACTCAATGTGGCACCTGCCTCTCCTCCACCCTTGTGCTCAATATCCAACTGTTAGTGCGGAGCACTGCCATCGAGTCGCACCTGCCATCTGGAAGAGCCTCACATATTCCAAGACCTCCTTTCTGCTTCGCTGAACCTCCATCTT
This sequence comes from Meriones unguiculatus, assembly GCF_030254825.1. Taxonomy (NCBI): domain Eukaryota; kingdom Metazoa; phylum Chordata; class Mammalia; order Rodentia; family Muridae; genus Meriones; species Meriones unguiculatus. Next base: position 125,449,743 of record NC_083352.1, on the reverse strand, counting down.
CTTTCAAATCACGCCGGAGGACCGAAATGCACACCCAGGGCCACAGAGAAAGTGCCTGAGATGGAAGGCCAAACCACAGCGCGGGACGCCACATCCTTTGAGCTACTCCCAGTAGCTTTTTTTTTTTTCCCTTTTCTGCTCTTCTTTTTTTTCCCCCTCTTTCTTTTGGCTTTAACTCGGGTGTTCTTTAAAGGGGAAAGGGAGGGAGTGCCGCGGGCCAAAGCAACCCTTTGGGGAATGAGAAGGGCTGGGGAAATAGGTGACAGGAAGGGATGAAGCCTCCCCTTGGAGACACGGCAGGGTCGGGTACTGGCTGCAGGGGTCTGGCTGATCTGAGCAATAAGGGTGCTCCTAAGTGAGGCAGAGCCTGAGGACAATCCAGCCCTGCCCTCAGAGGATGAGTAGCTGAGCCTCAGTTTCCTCATGTGTGAAAGGACACTATATCCATCACGGCTTTCACTGCCTTACAGGGGGGCTGCGGGAACCCCAAATGAAGCACAAACATGCCTGCCCTCTCGAGATATTCATAAATGACCGCTGTCGTCACCACTGCAGAGGGGCGCCCTCCGAGACTCTGGGGACCCGCCTCCCTCGGGTGTCTCAGCCGAGGACTGGGAATGGGGACCGACCGCTGAAAGGGTTCTAGGCAGAAGGAGGAGGCTCTGAGCCCGATAGGCCCCGCGGGCGGCTCCCTCCGGACCGAAGCGGGCGGCCCGGGTGCGCTAACGAGCAGGGGGCCCCAGGTGCGGGCCCCACCCCGGGCTGGGGGGCCGGGGGGGAGGGGCGCGGCCCGCGCGCTAATGACTGTTGACAGCGCGCGCAGGGGCTGGCGGGCCGCGCGCGCCGCTGACAGCTGCTCGGGCGGGGGGCGGGGCAGGGGTGAGACCGCTCGCGCTCCCCACGGCGCACGCGCGTGCGCCCCCGGAGGGAAGGGGCGGGATGACGAGCGCGTGCGCGCGCGCGCGCGCGCGTGCCGGCCGGGGTTCGGAGGGCCTGCTGGAGCGGCTCGCGCGGCTCCTCGCGGGCAGGCAGGTAATGAGAGTAACCATGGCAACCCACCAGAGGAAGTGTATTCTGCAGGAGACGTTAATCCCCTCTCCCCGGAGCTGGGACAGCCTGACTTTCCATTCTCACACAGTAATTAGATACCAGCTGTCAGTGCAGGGGGGACGGCTCCGCGGCTGCAGCCCGGCTGGGGGGGTGCACAAAGGGGTGGGGGGGACGCGGGGAGGGGGCGTTAAAGACACAGGGACGCTTTGCGTCCGTGGGCCCAGGCCACCCGCCTCCTGGCGCGTGCCCGCGCACCTGGAGACCCCGCCCGCCCGGGGGCCCCGCCCATCCCACGCGCACCTGCTGCGCGCGCGCCCGCCCACCCTCTCCTTCTCCTGCTCCTGCCCCGCCTCCTCGCTCTCCGCACACCTGCCCTGCTCCGCCCTCCAGCCCGACGCTGCCCACCTGTCCTTTGTGCGGGGCGGTACCACTGGTTCTTTCAGGGAGAGCCCGCTATGTGCCAGGCGCTATGCCAAGCCTGAGCTCGTGCAGTCCTCCCAGACCCTCCGTGGTAAGCGCTTCGCTGCTCCTCTCCCAAGGCTCAGCGGGGTGTGGCCATTTGCCCAGGGTCATGCAGACTTGAACACCCATCCTCATGGATCCCATTTGGCCAAGGAACCACAATGCCTTCCCTTCATATCCACATTTGTTACAACCCAGGGACCTCCCAACCGCTCTGGGGGACAAAACAATTACACCGGTGGCTGCCATCGAGTTGCACCTACTATGTGCCCAACAGTCACTGCCTCGTTTCATCTTCCAGCAGCCTGGGGAATTTATTACTCCCATCCTGCAGGTGAGGAAAGAGATGCAGAAAACTAATGCCTTCAAACCCAGGCAGCCCTACTCCAGGAGCCATGCCCCAGCGACTGGGGTCTATTAACCCACCTATGGATTTGAAGTGGCTGCAATCCAGCTCACACCTTTCCCATTTCTCCTGGCTCAGCCTACTCAAGTCCTGTCTCCAGTGTTGTTACAAGTCCTAACCACTGAAAAATCCATGAAGCTTCTAGGCCTGAAACACTGTTCCTAATTTTTGTCTAGCCTTCCAGAAACCCTAGGTCTCAGCACAGACAGCCACTTGGAAGTCATTCCCTCTCCATTTCACAGACAGAAAAACTAAGACAAACCAAAGCCTCTAGGAAGCTGGCCTGAGAGGGTGATGGAACCTTTGGGGACGAGGTCACTCTCCTCAGGCTCAGATGGACCCACAGCCCCCGACCCCACAATCAGGGGCCATGCCAAGGAGAGGCAGGAAGTACAGATAAGCAGAGCCAGCTCTCAGGACCCAGTGGCGGCGAGTGTCTGGGGCAGGAGGACGCTATTTGATCCCTTCCCCACTGCCCTGGCCATGACCTCTTCTCTCTCTCTCTCTCTCTCTCTCTCTCTCTCTCTCTCTCTCTCTCTCCCTCTCCCAATCATGGACAAGGCAGCCAGCACCCCAGGCTGCAGCACAGAACCCAGTGTTCCCCAACTGGGCTTCATTCCAGTAGGGGAAAACTGGGGGGGACCCCTCGGCCCAGGGCTTTAGAGACAGGGGGACCCCTGGAGCGGCCCCGCCCTATATGGGCCTTGGCTTTGCAGCCTCCATCTCAGGGTTTCCTGCCTCCTCTCTCCCCATCTCTCAGTAGCAGAGCAGCCTAAATTTGGCTCGAGGAGGGAATGGGGGAGGTGGCAGCAGGCGGGTGCTGTCAGAGGCCAGGGCGTAGCTCCCGTCTAGCCGGCTGGCATTTTTGCTGTCTGGAGGAGGGCAGGGGGGCCTCCGGCAGGCAGCCCTCTCCCGGAAAGGGAGATGTTCGTACCTTCTGACACACACTGAGTAATGTGCAAACGACATGCAAACTGAGTTTCAAATCAGCATCTCAGCCAGGGAACAGCCTGGTGCTGCTTTGGGGATGAGAACAGGAGCAGCAGCTCCTTGCCAGGGGCTCTAGGAGGGGTCAGGGGACACAGGTGGTATAGGACTGGGCTTTGGGAGAACTCAGTTTCTGGCCAGTTACAGAACCCCATTCCAGTGACTGAGTCCCAGCCCAAGGGCAGGACCTTGACTTGCTTTGTGTGCACTGCCAGAGCTGAGCATTTCCTGTTGCATGGTAAAAGCAGCCACCCTGTTCCAGTCTGACCCTGGCTTGCCACTGGACAACTGGGTCAATTCCTCAGCAGGGCATCTAGGTGAACAGCCCATGGCATGGGGCATAGCTTTGTAGACGGCCACTGTGCTTCCCTAGAAGCTGGGCACAAGGAAGTGACCTGGAAAAAAAACCCGTGCTTTGGAATCAGACCTAGATTCCAGGCTTGGCTCAACAAGTGAGGTTCTCTGGGTCCTACTGGCTCCACATCTGGGGAATGGGTTCCGAACCTCATGGTCAGCTATGAGGTCCATGGGCTGGCCTTGCACGCTGTGGGCAGGTCTCCACCGATACTCACATCACCCTGTGAGCGACCGCCTGCTCTGTCCAGTTGCATGTGGCTCTTTTTCCTGTTCCTCGGCTTAGGTTTTCTGATCCTTAGGCAATTGTGAGCTCCTTGCTTTGGTGACCCTGAACAAGTCTGCCTATTATTGTCTGTATTTACGAATGGACCAAAAGGGGATAATGACAGGTAGATAAGGGGCTGTCTGGGTATTAGATGCAGTAGACACTCGACTGGGAGCAGATCTTTCTTCCATCCCTTCACCAGCTTCATCCCAAATGACCAGGACAAGTGGGCTGGCCCTCAACACTATCGGGTATGGGGAGTTGGGGGCCCCTTTTCTTGGTAACTCTGTTTAACCCTAGATAACTGCTCTCCTGCCTCCTCGGTCGGTGCTGATATGAGCTGAATCCAACTTCCTGCCACCCAAAAGCCACTTCCTGCCAAACTTGAGCTGATACCAGAAGAACTTGTTTTCTGTACACAGAGCAATCCCTGGCGGGGCTGTTTTTGCACTGGCCAGTCTACCTGGTAGGACTGGGTGGGGGAGGATGAAGACTCTGCCCTCCTCACCTATAGCACCCACCTGTCCTGCCCCAGCCATTCCAGCCAGGTGTTCCTCTGGGACAGACAGACATCTTTAGGCCATGGGACACAGTCCACATATAGTCAGTCTAAGAGCACTGGCCACAGGTAATGTGACTGGCTGTGAACACATGATTACAGTCATAGTTGCATACACGAACACATGACCTCACAGTCACACAACCATATGTATTCATGGGACAGTCCCACACACAATTAAATGTCGTCACACAGTACGTGGCACCAGAGCCCTTTGCTTCAAGCACAGGCACTCTGGGTGAGCATGGGTGTGCCTGGGCAGGGCCTTGGACTAACCCAAGTGAGAACAGCTGGGATAGTACCGTCATTGTGCACATATTACAGATGAACGAAGCAAGTCTCCGAGAAGCAGCCCGTCACTTTGCTGTTCCAGCCACCCCAACTGGCCCTGTGCATGCATGTACTGTTTCCTCAGCCTGGAGTGCCCTTCTGGCTTAGGCCTTTAGAACTGTCTCTCACACAACTCTTTCGCAAAAACCCAGGCAGCTCCTGTTCATTTCCTCAGAGTCTGGGTCTTCTACAGAAGAGCACATCTCCCTTTGGCTTTAAGGGACAAGGAGACACAGCATTTGTCCTGCCTTCAGTTGTGTTCTGTTCTGTGGCACAGAGTAGGTGCTCAGAATTGAAGAGTACTAAGGACAGAGTGTGGGCTGGAACCCAGGACACCCTGAGGCTGGAGCTCATTTTTATGTTCCTATTCTTTTCATACTGCCCAAAGACCCTTTAGCAACAGTGTTGAATGGATGAATGAACAAATGAATGAACGAACGAACGAATGAATGAATGATAACCCACACTCTCAAGATCCCAGGCCAGTGATACCCAGGCTAACCTTCATTTCCTGGCAATGTGGACATGAGCCAAGCTCCAGGCCCCTTGGATAGTGGCAGGGCTGATGACCGCCTAAAGCCGGCTGTCAGAAGCTTGTCTGGCCAGAGCTGCCAGCAGGGGAGACCAGCTGGCAGTGCAGGGTCCATCGGCCCAGGCCTGGAATCTGAGACGCCCTCAGAGGCCCAGCTTCTCTTTGGTCCCCCACAAACTGGCCTTTGTTCTTGGGCTAGCCAAGACCGGCAGCTTGGGCTTTTTCTCTGCCCAAGGCACCCGCGCTGAGCTGGCGAGGTAAATGGGCCAGCCTCCCCTCTGTCCATGCCCAGGACGTTGCTTCAGGACTAAATGGAGATGTAATTTTCTATACAAATCCATGACAATTTAGATGGAGTGATTGTAATTGGCTTTTCAATGGCGGTTTTGTCCGGCACTGGTGGCTAGAACTGGGTGGCCTGTTTGAGGCAGGCTCCATTTAAATGACAATAAAGCAATAATATTGAGGACTTGTACAGCGCCCAGTGCCCCTCCCAAGCCCTTTGGGAGCCTCATGTTTATGGATCTGCTCCTTCCCTAGGGATGTCTGGGCAAGAGGGTGCTAGGGGTCACTGCGGCTAGGAGAGGGATGGCTGCATCTTTGGGTTGCAGGAAACAGATGCAGAATGGCTGGGGCAGGGTCCATATCCCCCAACTACCTGTTCCCTCATTCATTACACAGCCACTAGCCAGAACCTCCCAGGGCTGAAGGCTAGCCTGGTGCTGGGGTTATAGCCTCCCAGACAGGTCAGAGGGAGCACTCTGGAATGCCTCAATATATCATGTGGCAGGGATGTGCAGGCCCCAGAGGACACAGAACAAAGCGTCACCCTCTTCTGACTGGCTTCCCAAGTATCTGTACCTCATTTTCCCAGCCCTGAGCTGGGATGCAGTGGACGTCCCAGAGAGGATGGAATGTGCGCAGGACTCAACCCGGCATGTGAAAGGTGCTATATATAGTCTTGCCGGTACTCACTACTGGGCCCCGCTCAGGCCGACTGGCTGGTGATCTCCAGCACATGACTAAATCTCTTCAAACTTCCATTGGCTTCTCTTTAAAAATGGAGCTTTTAGGGGAGCTGACCCCATGGGGTTCTGAAGATTAAGGCCAGAGCGTGTTTAAGCACTTAGCACAGGTCAGACTCCAAGACTGACAGCTCTCCTTCCTGCAGCTCCGGCCTCCAGCAGCTTTTGTGAGGAATGTGCTGAGTGTGGGGACCCAAAGCAGGAGAGCCTGGCTGACAGAAGCCACCATGGCTGCTGCCTAAAGATGCTGTGAGAAGGGATGATCTTGAGGAGGCTGTGTGAAATGAGTCTTCACAGAGAACAATGTGACATTAGGCTGGACCATCTTGCCAACAGAAAGAATGCCTATGTGCAACCAGGCAGAGTTTGTAGCCTGGTCACTAGAAGGAGCGATTCTTACCTGTCAGGGAGGTGTGGTGGCCACAAAGACTGTTGAAGTGGCAATGTTCATGTCACTCTAAGGCAAGCAGCCTGGGCAAGAGGCTGGCAGGTGGGAAGGCAGCCCCCATCACAGGTAGCAAGCAATACGTGGGATAGCAAGGAAGCTGTGCTTAGTGTATGGAAGCCCTGGCCTTACTCCCGGCCACAGAGAAATGTTAAGCAGGTAGAGACACCATCCAAATGATTCTTTCTTCCTTATTATTTATTTATTTATTTATTTATTTAGGGTTGGGTATCACACTTTAGGTCAGAGTGAACTAGAACTCACTATATAGACCAGGCTAGTCTGGAACTTGCAATCCTTCTGCCTCAGCCTCCCAAGTGATAAGCATGAGCCAACAGAATCCTTCTGACTGCTCATAGAAAAGGGGCAATGGATAAAGGAATAAGAAGGAGAACAAGGAGGCTTTAGATCCGTGGGCAGATCACTGGGAGAAAGGAAGTACTGGATCCGAGAAGCACAGACTCTAGGTAACCGGAAGTGGGGTAGATGTGACTGTGTGGGAATGTGGACTGTGTCAGCAGGTGGTGATGCCAGCACCATGGGACATGCAGCCATCAGGTGGGAACAGCGGCTGTATGCAGTGAGAATACAAGCAGGGGTGGTGGGAGGGGAGGACAGAAGAGAGGCAAGGGCCAGCCCCTCCTGCCCACACCAGGCCAGGACTCTGAGGCTTTTTCCTAAAGGCAATGGGACATCCACAGCAATTTTCTCCAGGCAGGAAAAGACCGTGCTGAGATCTGTGGCTTTTGAAAGATCATTTTGGTGACAGGGTAGAGGGTGGGAAGTGGCAAGTAGGTGCGGCTGGAAGGTGAGAAGCAGGGAGGGGTGGTGGGGCACACAGAGGCCTCAGAAGCACCAGGGACATCTTCCAACTCCAAGAACAAAAAACTGCTTTCTCAAAGAGGACTAAAACCAGAGCAAGTTCACACAGCAAGTCAACAGCAGAGACAAGATGCCAGTCCCAGGCCAGCTCAAACACCCTGGTCACTGACAAAAGCCATCCTGAATAGGGTTTTATTTGAACTCTCAGTCTGGAAACTACTATGTCACCAGGAGGTGGCACTGTGATTGTTCCCATTTTCCAGATGAGGAAGGGGAAGCTCTTCAGGACTGTCACTCACTCGCACAGGGATACACAACTTGGACTTGATCCAGGCAGTCTGACTTAACCCATACACACCAGAGGCCATAACCAGGCAGCCACAGGCCCAAATGGGGCTGTGGACATATTTCAGGGACCTGTGGGAGTTCGCTAAATAATTTATTGCTAATACCAAAAAGTTGAAGAATTCCACAGAAAGAGGAAGCCTGAACTTACGATCTCTTTTTTTAGCATCCTTGGTGATCAGTCTTGAGATCTTGTCTATCTCCTGGTCATCTCAGAGTGACACCAGGTTCACACCAACAGCTTTGGCCTTTCCACTGCCTCTGGACAGTCAGCTGGACAGCCCTGAAAGCAGGCACTCTCTGGGAGACCAGGGGAGACATGCACTTGCCCAGCAAGCACTGGCCATTTGGTCCACAGTCCCAGCCTTCAGCACTCAGCCTGCTGAACCAGGAGCCTTCTCCAGGGCTCAGGCCAGGCACCCGGAGGGAATCTTGATTCTCCTCCCTTACACGCCCACTTCCTGTCTGTTTCATCTTTGAGCTCTATCCAGTATCCAAGGGCATCCTACCACTTGCCAACACTGGGAACCATAGGAACTGGGAAGAAGCATGAGCTAGTGGTCCAGGGCCAGCCTCTTCTCTCACTCACTGGGGCTGTTCTGTGCAAAGGGCAGCACAGAGCAGGTCACTCCATCCCCATTATCCTTCCATCCAGATTTTGAAGCTTTGCAAAAGCCTGAATGATAAAACACTATGTTAAAATTATAATTCCTGGCTGGGTATGGTGATGTACACCAACCCCAGCTCTTAAGGGCAAAGGCAGGCAGATCTCTGTGAGATCAAAGACAGAATGGTCTATACAGTGAGTTCCAGGTCAGCTAGAGCTATGTAATGAGACCTTCTCAAAAAAAAAAAAAAAAAAAAAAAAAAATCCCAAGTTGGAGTTGTGGCTCAGAAGCAAGGCACGTAGTTAGCAAGCGTGATACCTGGTCCAGAGCACACGGAACACAGAAAAAAAGTGTGAAAAAAAAAGGAAGTGATGAGTTTGGCTTTTAGCACCCTGGGTCCAGTCAAGGTTCTGTGAGATGATCCCACATTATCTTCCAGGGCCTGGTATAAAGCAAGTGCCCACAACTCATTTGCTGAAAAGACAAGTGCTGAGCAATGACCCCTCAGCTCTCCAGAGAGCCCGAGCAGCCATGTGCTCAGAGCACACTGGCATTCCCAGTCAGAAATAAGAGGCATGTGCTACCACCACAGCCTTTTCCCTGCACCAACCACCACATGCAGTGTGCGCTGTGTGCTAAGCACAAACCCGCTGAGTGCAAGCATGAGCCTTGGAGCCTCATGTTCTTCACTGTGAGGCCAGGAGGCAGCGGCAACCCCTTTTTATGGCTGAGTAAACTACATACAGGAGAGGCTAAGTGACAAAAATGACCAAGGTCACATAGCTCATAAGTGGCAGAGCTAGCAACCAACCAGGGCTGCCTGACCCCTGAACCATCATTCTTCAGTACCATTCAGGCCTCTTCTCAAGTAGAAATAAGGTTTGGAGAGGGACAACTGTTCAGTTTGTGGATGGGGACGTGCTAACCAGGACTGCCAACCCCATGGCCCTTCCCTAGCTTCTACCTATGCATCTGATGTCACCCAGGCCTCCAGGCCTTCAAACTACTCTGGTGACTCCCACAACTCCCACCCTGGGATCAAGGCAAACCTGACGTTCCTAACCCCCCACCCCCACCCCACTTGACTATGGACCCTGCCTGCTAAAAAACCACCAGGCCAGGCAGCATGGGCTTGCTTAAGCAATAGTAGCTCGGCTACAGGGTAAGACCTTCCAATTGGATGTAAGGCCAGACCCACAAGAGGGAGTTCAAGCCTGATCCTGTAAGCCAGAACAAAAATCTGTGGCTGGCGAGGTCATCAGTCCCAACAGAGAAGCAACCTCTATGTTTTTTTTTTTCCTAGATGTATGTAATATACCTGGCAAACTGCCTTCTAAACATGTGTTTATGCCTATAGATCACTGTTGTTATCAGCCTCAAATCATAACCGTTGGTGAAGCATCTGTGCACGGTAGTCTATTTCTTGGACATCTACAGCTACCTCCTCCAAGGCTCAGGGATCACTTCAGGAGAGGGGAACAGGAAGAATGTAAGAGTCAGACAACTCAGAAGAGCTCCAGGAAGTCCCCAAAACTGACCAGATCCACTAGGCCCCTCCCTGCAGGGTAAGCAATAAAAGCCAAGAGAGTCCCTCTCAGAGGAGGGGTGACACTAAGAGGCACAGGAGACTCTGAGGCCAGCAGTAGCTGCCTGGTAGAAGCTAAGCCAGCCACGCTGCCTAGAAGGGGTTTAGATCAACGGTGGCTCCTAGAAAGGACACTCTCCAACCTGTTGAGCTGTCTTCAGGCTGTGCAGAGTGCTTCAGGTTCTCTGCTTTGGGAGCTGTCACCCATGCTGGGTGGGCTTTGGTGACTCAGCGGCCTCTGAGTCATTTCTGTCCCCGTAAGTAACTCCTCACCCGTATTACTATAAGTAACTTCAATAAAGTCATTGGTTCACCAAACTGGACTTTGGTGGAGTCTGAACTTCAGGTCTATCGTGGGTTTCCTATCTGGGGTGAGTAGACTGGACACGTGTGCTACGTCTCCCCAGAAAACGTTGTGTCACACATCTCCCTGCCTAGAAGACCACTGCCTGCTCAAAACCATCCCTCCATGATCCATTCAAACGTCCTTCTTCTCTCTGGAAGGCATCACACACACAACCACATACACACACTCCCAAGCATACACATACAAGCACGCACACACACACACACACACACACACACACACACACACACACGCACACTGCCACCATATTTCTTTCCTTCTATGTTCTCCAGTGCTTTTCAAGCAGGGAAAGCGACAGCAGTCAGTGTTCTCTGTAACCCAGAGGGCAGCACTCACATGAGGAGGCGGAGGCACTGGTAAGGAGACACTGACTGAGCCAGCACTGAACCCAGTCTCGCCTGACAGGAAGTTAGACTTCTATGCTGGGGTAAGGCTCAGTTGTAGAACACACTGTGTGCTCACATGAGTGTGACCTCCAACTCTCCAGGCACACCTGCCAATCTCATCCCTCTGGGAGTTAGTTCTGACGTGGCCCAGGCCCTCTGAAGACACAGGAACTGAGGTGGGGGGGTGGAGAGTCAAGAGCCACACACAGCGTGTGGCCTCAGATCCGGGTGAGGTGTGGATTTTCACTCTGGCTTTCAGGAACATTGTTTAGGACCAAGTACACGTTTGAATGCTTGACACAGGGCAGCCAGAGTGAGCAGTGACTGGCTCACATTTTGGACACGGCTGCTGATAGTGAAGGCTGGTGCCTCATGTCAGCAGAGAGAAATGTGACACCATGGCCAAAAGCAGACACGCTTGGACCCAGCAATTCGACTCCTCACTGTACTCACGAGTGTCGAGTGGACATCTGTATTCACACATGTTCGGTGAAGTCTTGTGAGAGCAAAGTACTGAAAAGATTTCTGAATGTCTATCAGTGGAAAATGGGGTAAATAAATTATAGTATGTCCATAAAGTTGAATATTATGCAGCTATAAAAAAGAATGAGAACACCCTTTTATGCTCTTACTTGCTCTTGTGCCAACAGTGCACAGATTTACTGCTTAGGAGAAAAAAAAACAACCTGAAGAACGTAGGGACTAAAACTCTTAGAGGAAAACAGGAATGAATCTCTGTGACCTTGAATTAGGCAATTGTTCTTGGATGTGACACCAAGAGTATAAGCAATAGGAAAAATCAGACAAATTGGACTTCATCAAAATCTGAAACTTTTGTGCTTCAGTGGACACTGATTTAGAGTGGTCAAGAAAATAAAAGCAGGACTCAGAAGGAGGAGGCAGGGGACTCACAAGTCTGAGGCTAGATCAAGTGATATATTAAAACTCTGCTGAAGCACAAACACACACACAAAGGGAGACAGAGACAGATACACACACACACATACACACAGACAGACAGACAGACAGACAGAGACAGAGGGGGGGGGAGAACTAACTAACTGACTTGTCCTGTCTTGGGAATGCAGACCTGTAATCCCAGCTACTCAAGAGGCTGAGGCAGGAGGATCACAAGTCAACACCTATCTGGTGAGGTTGGCAGGATGGTTTGGCAAGATGACTCAGGTGGTAAAGATACCTGCTCCCCAGACTAATGGCCTGAATCGTATCCCAAGAACCCATATGAGAACCAACTCCCACAAATTGTCCCCATGTTCCCATCCACACCTACACAAAATAAGTAAATGTTAAAAAAAAATATTAAGACCTGCCTGAGAAACTTACTGAGATCCTGTCCTTAAAAAATAAAAATAGGGTGCTGGAGAGATGGCTCAGAGGTTAAGAGCACTGACTGCTCTTCCCAAGGTCCTGAGTTCAATTCCTGGCAACCACATGGTAGCTCACAACTATCTATGAGATCTGATGCCTTCTTCTGGAGTGCAGGTGTACATGAAGACAAAACCTTGTATACATAATAAATAAATAAATATTTAAAAAAATAATAAACAAATAAAAATAAAGTAGGATGGGCAGTGGCGGAACGTGTCTTTAATCCAGCATTCGAGAGGCAGAGACAGGTGGATTTCTGAGTTCGAGGCCAGCCTGGTCTACAGAGCGAGTTCCGGGATACCCAAGGCTATACAGGGAAACCCTGTCTCGAAAAACCAAAGACCAAAACCAAACAAACAAAAAGCAAAACCTCTAGGATGAACCTCTGCGTCTCAGTGGTAGAATGCTTGCCTAAGATGTATGAGGCCCTAGTTCAACCCACAGCACTGAAAATAAGAGAAGGGAAGGGAGGAGGAGCAGGAAGAACGAGAAGGGAGGAAAGACAGGACAACGCACGAACCGAAAGAAAATATTTATAAATAGTTCATCTGAGACAGACATGTGTCTAGAATGTATAAATACTCTCATAATTCAATAGTAAAATGACAGCAGTTGGGTTTTCTTTTTTTTTTAATTTTGTTTTTTAATGAGCAGAAGATATGAGCAGACCGTCCTCTAAATCAAGCATAAAATGACCCAAAGACTGTCAGCATCATCAGCTGCTGGGTCATGCCACATCAAACCCACAGTAAGATTCCTCACACCTGCTACAGTGGTCTAGCCCGAGCAGCAAAGAATAACAAGTGTTGTCAAGGACGCAGAGGAACTATAAGCCCGTCATGGCCGAGATGCTAAGAGAATGACGACGGCAAGCCTTTGGAAAAGGGGCAGTTCCTTCGACGCTTTAACATGGAGTAGCCATGTGTCCATTCCTGCATATAAGAAAACCGAAAAGTGCGTGCACACTAACATATGTGCAAGGCTGTTCAGAGCCACACCACTCACAATGGGAAAAATATGGAAATAATTCATGTTGTAGTCAGGGTTTCTACTGCTGCAGTGAAAACACCATGACTTAAAAACCAAGTGGGGGGCTGGAGAAATGGCTCAATGGTTAAGAGCACTGGCTGCTCTTCCAGAGGTCCTGAGTTCAATTCCCAGCAACCACATGGTGGCTCACAACCATCTACACCCTCTACTGCCCTCTTAGAGCACTAAAATGCATAAAATAAATAAATAAATTAAATCTTTAAAAAAAAAACCAAGTGGGGAGGAGAGGTTTTATTTGGCTTACACTTCCAGATCAGAGTCCATCGTTAGAGGAAGTCAGGACCGGAACTAAGGCAGAGCCAGAACCTGGAGGCAGGAGCTGACACAGAGACCAGGGAGGGTGCAGCTTATTGGCTTGCTCCTCATGGCTTCCTTCTTATAGAACCCGGGACCACAAGCCCGGGGATGGCACCACCCACAATAGGCGGGGCCCTACCCCATTGTTCACTGAGAAAATGCCCAACAGCTGGATCTCATGGAGGCATTTCCTCACCTGAGGCTCCTTCTCTGGCGACTCTAGCTTGTGTCAAGTTAACACAAAACCAGCCAATACAACCGGTGTTCATCAGCTGGCATAAAATATGGTATGTCTATAAGATAAAATATTACTTGGCAATTAAAAGGAATGAAGGACTGACACATGTCAGAACCCTAAAAACACAATGGAAAGAAGTCTGTCACAAAAGAACACCTACCTATGCCGGGAGAAGGAGAGAGTCTGCAGGGACAGAAAGCAGATTAATGGCTGCCAGCATCAGGGAGGGGCCAAGAACATCAAGGAATGGTTGCTCTAGGGATATGGGGATCTTTCTGAAGTAACAAGAAACATGCTAAAAATTGATTGTGATGATGGCTCAGAACACGGTAAAAGCCGAGTATATGCACTTGAAATGGGTGAATTTTATAGGACATATACATGCACGCAACTTAAAAAATTATAGACAATATATTTTGTGTAAAATTAAACCTGTAATGGCAAGATGACTTAGTGGGTACAGGCATTTACTACCAGCCCTGACGACCCGAGTTTCAGTCCAGGGACCCACATGCTGCAGAGATAACTGCCTCCTTCCAGTTGTCCTCTGACCTCCACATGCATACCATGGCACATGTGTCCACACATGCAAACATACACATGCACCAGATAAATGGATGTGGCATTTTTAAATTAAAGAAAAAAAGAATCCAAACTTGGAAATATCCTTGCCTATATACACATACACGATCATCTCAAGAGGGACCAAGACAGCCCTGGTGGCCCTTGGGAAGAGCAGGAACAGGAGGCAGCCTTGTTTGTCACTGAATCTGATGAATTTGGTTTTGTGAGATAATGACATTCTAGTACATTTGGAAATGTTAGACTTTGAAAAAAAACAAACCAAAGCCAAAGCAGTGGCTTATGATTCACTGGCCCTCAGCCGGAGGATAAGTTAGTGGGGCCAGGTAGCTCTGAGAACAGGGAGTTTGCAGAGAACCTACTTCTTTAAAGTTTGCCAAAAGGGCTAACACCAATGCTTCCTCGTTCCTTTCAGATTCTGCTTCGGCACCTTTTTTCTACTGACGGTTGACTCTAGAGAGCCTGGAGACTGGAAGCAGAGGCTCAGAGAGGGAAAGTGAGTGGCTCAAAGCCACACAGCCAGAGGTGGGTGCATTAGTGAGGCTTGGCTCTGGCCTGCTCCCATGCCTGGGGGCCTCAACTATAACATCTGTCAACACAAATGCTCTGAGCCTCAGGGGGAAATTACTGTTCCCCTTCCATCAGCCCACTCCACAGGTCTGAGCTGCACTGAGGAGGGATCCTCAGGAACTCACCTCACCAGCTGAGGTCCCAGGGTAGAGGGAGCAGCGACAGACCAAAGACTGCACAGCAGGTGCACAGTGAAGCCGGAAGGGGAAGACACAGAGCCCAAGCCCCTCACACGCACACAACCTGTCAGATGCACAGCCGCTAGGTAGGCTGTCCACTACACAAAGTGGGGTCGCCTCCCAAGCCCCCTCCAGGGAGCAGGCTTGTCCTTTTACCACACATGGGACTCCCAGCAACTGCCCTACTGTCCTGGCCAACTCTGGTACTGAACTGCATGAAAGTCCCAGGTGCCCCAGCACTTCGGATGTGACTCTTGGTGACATCATCAAGGTGGTCCCCTCATTGTACTGATGGAGGAACTGAGGTATGGAGCCAAAGGGACCAAGAGACCAGCTCACACAGGACCAGCTCCTAGACACCTCAGCCCATCATTCTGCACTGCCCATCCCCTGCAGCCCAGGTGGCAGCACTCCTCTGTACTGGAGTCCTCCCTGAACCCTCACGAAGCCACATAGGCCAGTAGAGGCTCCAATGAGTTGCAATCCCTCCCTGGAGGGTCAGCGATGCTAGGCCTGGCCAAGCCTGCAAGGCTGCAGTATGGAGTCTGGGCTTTGTCCTAAGAGCCACTGGAGAGCCACCGGAGGGTTTTAGGCTAGGCAGCGATGCGGTCTGATTTCTGTTTCAGAAGACTGCTCTGGCTGCTGGTGGGGTGGGGTTGGAAAGTCGAGAGAGACCTGCTGGCTGGTGTAGAAGGCTGTGCTGCTGGGATCCAGGGCTGAGGCCCAGCTTAGAGCCAGTGTGCTAAGAACTGGTTGGAGGGCAAGGCAGCTGACTGCAAACAGAAACAGTGTGCTCCCCACCTCCAGACACGTGGAAAGGCCAACATCTCAGAACCGTTTCAGGGGACTTAGTGGGTAGGACTACGCTGCCAAAACTGAAGGCTGCCTCCTCCAAGAAGTCTTCCTGAGCCTCAAGTTCAAGTCTGCTGTCCTTATGCCTCCCCATCAGGTTATCCTGGGTTATAATTAGATCCCAAATTTCCTGGTCCACATGAGGGGTAAGACCCATTTGGCTCTGGATTCCAGTGTTCAGTAAAGAGCCTGGTACACAGTAGGGCCTCCTACAACACCTCCTTCCCTTCCTCCCTCCCTCTCTCCCTCCTCCTCTCTTTTTTCTTTCCTTCCTTCCTTCACCTCCCCTCCCCTCCCCTCCCCTCCCCTCCCTTCCTTACTTTCTTTTTCTTCCTTAGAGCCAGCGTCTCACTGACCCTGAACTCACTCTGTAAGCAAGGCTGGCATTGAACTCATGGCAATCTATGCATTCTGCCTCCTGAGTGCTGGGATTGCAGACACGAGCCACCACACCTGGCCTCTTCCCTTCCTTTTCCTTCTTGCCCCAGGTCTTTTTTATGGCATTGCCAATGCCCATCTGGAATGGTAACACATAATGGGTAGGTATTTCTTGAGCTGAAATCTCCTCAGGACAAAGCTCTGCTGCACAGTAGTCATCAGCCCCACATCAAGGGCAGAATCCAGGACAGACACAGCAGCAGCGGGGGAGGGGCTTGCCCTCTCCTCCACACTCTAACCCTGAGTAGAACTGTAGGCACACCCAAGGTGTCTTAGAAAGGCAATAGTACCAACCACACAGCTGTCAAACAACACCAAGCCAGGTGTGCTAGAACCAGCCTGTAATCTTAGGAGGCTGAAACAGGAAGACTGGGAGTTCAAGACCATCCTGGGCTACATAGCAAGACTCTGTCTCAAAGCAAACAGAGAGAGAAAAAGGGAGGGGAGATGGAAGAGAGAGAGAGAAGTGTGGAGGGAGGGATGGAGGGAGGGAGGGAGGGAGGAAAAGGAAGGAAGGAAGGAAGGAAGGAAGAAAGGAAGGAAGGAGAAAGATAGAAAAAGAGGAGAGGGAGAGGAAAAGAAAGAGAGGAAGACAGAGAAAGAGAAGTGGAGGAAGGAAAGAAGGAAGGAGAAAGACAGAGAAAGAGGAGAGAGGGAAAGAAATGAGAGGAAGAGAGAGAGAGAGAGAGAGAGAGAGAGAGAGAGAGAGAGAGAGAGAGAGGAAGAGAGAGAGAGAGCATGTGTGAGCATGCACCTAGGCTATCACACCTTGGGGCCAGATTGTAGCCAGTTCTGGAGGGCTGCCCCAAATCTTAACACATAGTAGGTACCAACACATATCTTTATTTGGCCTCAGAAAAACAAGGTCACACACCCAAGGTGGTTTTAGCCTTCCTTTCATCAGAGTGGGCCAAGCTGTCCCAGGGGGGCATTGCCAGCCCAGGCCTGCCCAGGCCTTGCCGCCCACATGGACTCCCTGAGCAGCCAGCAGGCAGGCAGCTTGGCCTGCCCTAAGGAGCCCAGCCTCTCTCAACTGCAGGGCCCAGACAAAAGCCAGTAGCATGCCAGGCCCCCTGGCCCCTGGGCTCCCTCCTCCTTCTCCTCTTTTCTCTCCAGGGCACTGCAGAGGTTATTTCCACAAAGGAGGTGAAGGGAAGGATGAGAGCTGAGGCCAGGGAGAAGAGCAGAGGTTGGGGCCAGCAGAATGACTGGGCCACTTAATGGAGGTGGGTGGCCTGGGCAGTGCAGTCCTGCAGAGTGGCTCATGCACAGGGCAGGTGGGAGGACTAGCAAGGGCAGCCTGGCAGGTCCCAGGTGGGCACCCAGCATGCAGCAACCAAGGTCTGCTGAATAAGGACCATTTTCGATCCGGAGTGCTGCCAGGGTGGGGCCCAGCTGTGTCTCTAATCCTGCCAGCTCTACAAGAGCTTCAAATCCACACTGAGAGGACAGGGCAACCAAGGAACCTAGGGAACCTTTCCCCAGCTGAGTCAGGAGAAAACCCAGGCTCAGAGTGACTTGCCTAAGGTCCTACACTTAAAACCAGGGCACACACTGCCTCCGACTGCAAGAGATGCTTCATTTCCCCGCCTCTTTTCCACTCCTATCTGTTTTTCCCACCCTGAGACAGGGTCTCACTGTGCAGCCCAGAGTGATCTCAAACTCACAACCTCATGATCCTCCTGCCTCATTCTCCCAACCACTGAGATGACAGGTGTGTGCCAGCGCCATCATCTCTTTATAGTCGGTTAAAAATAAAGAGACACTTGTATTAATAGGATGCTCACTCTACGTTGGGCGCTAAGCCTAGGGCATTGCCTATAAGTCATCTAATTCCTACAACCCTACAAAGTAAAAAACTATCATGTCCACTTCACAGGTGAAGAAACTGAGGCCCTGCAAGAACACACCAAAGAACAAATAGCAAAAATGTGGCCTGGAGGCAGCATGTAAGCACAGTCCTACCCCCCACAGGCTGTAGAACTCAGTGGAAACTCTGCCCTGTGTGCTCCAGGCCCTGGGTAGTCAGCGGCTCCTGCTCAGCCAGCAGCAGCCATGTCACTCTGTGCTACCTAACACAACCCCTGACACAGGGGCCTGCATGCCCAGCAGGGCCGTGCTTAGGGGCCATGAGATGTGTGCTTGGGCTGCGGGGCCGGCAGCCCCAGCTCCCTCGCCAGCAGAGCTACTACGGCATGACGGATGTGCCCGCCGCCGCGGGGAGCCCGGGGTAGAGCAGTTGCCTGGAAACAGACTGCTCTCGCGGCCCACACTCAGACCTTTGTCACCATCTCAAGGACCTTTTTTTTTTTCACTCCTCCTCCTTTCTCACTGGAGCCAGACCCTGCATGCAGGTGAGAAACTGCAGCCAATGCCACCAGCAGCCCCTGTCACTGGGGATCTTGGAAACCCATGGCCCCACGAGGGAAAGAGAGGAGGTTCTGGGAGAGATGGAGGGAGGCGGGGTGTTCTGTGGGAGGCCCAGCCTGCCTGGCTGTGGAAATTCTGCTGGGACACTTCTCTCCATGGCTTTATCGCCTCCCCCAACCACCACACCCCCAACCTCGGCTGTCCTGAAGAAGCCTGAGTCTAGTCCTTTCTCCTAATGGCAAAGCTAGAAGCGGCTGCCTAGAGGGTGGGGCCCAAAGCTCTATCCAGGGCCAGGCCTCCCAGAACTGGGGACAGGTGCAGCACCCTAGAATGAAGGCACTAATTAGCTCTTGGGCTGGTGGGCCTTGAGAGGGGATTAACTGGGCCCTGGGGAACAGCCTACGGATCGGGCCACGCCCCAGCCAAGTTTGAGGACAAGGCTACTGAAGGGTGAGCACCAAAGGGTCTTAGGGTTAGAATAGGGTAGGTTCAAACGGCAGCTATATCTCCTAAGCAAGTCATTTCTTTCTGCCTCAGTTTCCCCTTCCGTGAATGCCACGGGCATGCCATAAGGATAGTACTCTAGCCCCAAAATACTCAAGGAGACAGGAGACCCATGCCCACTCATTGGATAAAAACAGAAACCGAGGCAACCTCAGGCTCACTTTGCCCAGGTCAGACACCAGGGAAGAGGAAGGGTATGTGCCTCTCTCTGCCTTCTTTGCGAGCAGGACTGTGTGCCCACTCTAAAAATCAGATGCCAAACCATGTGCCCTGAGCCTTCTGTGCCTCCCCAGCACCAAGATAAAACACAGACTAACTTTGGCTGGTGATGCGACTCAATGGCTGAATGTTTGTGTCGCATGCAGAATAGAGAACCCTGGCTTGTGGGTGCTTTGAGGGCACAGCCTGCCACCTCTGCTGGGGTTAGCCACCCTCTCCTTAGCTCCTGAGACCCTTCCTTCCCTTTCCAACCCAGTTCTCCCCCGACAAAACTAGAGACTGCTTCAACTATGCCTGTGACAGCCTCCTGAAGCTTCAAGGCCAGGGGGAGAGCCAGTCTGGCCTGGCCTGGGAGGCAGCAGGCAGGCCCCACCTCCTAGCTCTCACTCATCCTCCACAACATGCAGACTGGTACCCTCTGCCCTGTGTGCCCAGCCTCACGCAGACCTGCACACACTCCTTTGCTTCTGAGGTACCCCACACTCCCCAACAAGGCCTCTGTCCCACCAGGTACGGGTCAGACCCCTTTCCAGGCCTCACACTGAGTCCTCAGTGCCACAGAGAAGTGGCCTTGAAAAAGAGTTCTGATCCTGCCCTCACTCAACAACACTCAGAGCCAATTCCCGGCACATGGCCACACACATCCCAGGAGGAGCAAAGAGAAGCCTGGGCTTGCAGAAACTAAGCCCTTCTGTTGCCCTAGGAACTGAGGCCTAGCTAGGCTTCTCTTTCTACCCTTGCCACCAACATGGCATGGCAGGCCCAAGGGCTGTCACTGGGCTTGTGTTTCCTAACCTGAGTTAAAACAAGCCCAAAGCAACGGCAACAATAAAGTAGCAGTGATAAGTCTGCCACTGTTTAGGTGCTAGCCTCTCACCCTCACATAATCCCAACATCAAGGCTAGAGAAACTTGCTAGAGAGGCGAAGTGACTTATCTAAGGTCTCCTAGCCTAAAAGCTAGAACATCTGGATGGAAGCCCCAGGAGAGAGAAGCTGTGCAGTCCTGGGACACAGGGTTGCCTAGTCTCTGCAAGCTAATGCCAACTCCCGGGCTTTGGCAGCCCCAGTTCTGACCACTAGGCCCCAAGCTTGTCTTGGGTGGCCGCCCTCTAATTAGCCAGGTGGCTTCTGCAGAGCAATTCTCCTAGGAAAGGCTGAGCTAGGAGCAAGAAAGGTAATTGCTAATTTGCATGAGAGGAGACAAAGGGGACAAAGGCGCCCTTGGTGCAGCTAGCTTCTCATCCACAAGGACCTGTCGCCAGCCAGGCCCAGCAGCATCTGCACACAGCTCCAGTTAGGGCTCCGTCACCTGGCCACACCTCAGGAAGAAGAAAACCCTCTTAGGGAGGAACCAGGGGAGGGGAAATTGAACAATGGAAACTATGTCCCACCAGTCCTCTCTTGGTCACTAGACCTCACTGCAGCTCACTGAGTGGCTGTTGCTTTTGGCCCATGACAGGTGAGAAACTGAGGTAAGAGGAGATCATGATGGGATGGGCCGAAGCCTCAGCGGGGAAACCAAGAAACCAGATTAGAATTCGGCCAGCTCACTCTGTGCTGTTCACTGTATTCTAAGAGTGCCCAGCTCACGCCTCCCACCGTGCAGCAGCCCACAGGGGGACAGAAGCTACAGAATACAACAACAAACAAAAGGCTAGTTGGCTCACACCAGTAACCTCAGCCCTCAAGAGACTGAGGAAGGTGACAAGGATGCCAGTAGGGGCCTAGGGTTTCCAGTTCTGCCGCTTATGTTTCAAGACATAATCTTCATTCTGTGTGCCTCAGTTTCTTCATCCAGAACATGGGCCCAGAAAATTGAGTTCCTGGTGTGCCAGGGAAAGGTTGTCTGGGTCCTTCAAGGTGTGAACCAAAGTGGGCTCCCTGGCCTCTCCTTCCAGGAGCCAGGCAGTCTGGTGTCCTTTACAAGACAAGCACACCGCCAGGCTAGACCCAGTGGCCAGAAGCCAAATCAGTCAAGGACTGAGGCTACAGTAACCAAGGAGTTGAGACTTCTGGGCTGGATTTTGAATCAGGAGCTGGAAAGCCAGGAAGGTGGATCAAGGGAGAACGAGGTCTTCTATACTGCTCCACCTGACCTGCTCCAGGTCCTGGCTTCTTTGCCCTAGACAGGGGTGTCCCTCTCTGAGGTTTAGATGTCCCCTAGAGTGGCTGCCCTAAGATTTGAAGATGCTGATGGGGCAACTATCTCCAGGGACACTATGGCAGAAGAGTCTGGAGACCCAGCCCCCTCTCCCCTGGATGGACACACAGACCAAGCAGACGGTCACAAGAAGCACTCCTTCCTTTTCTCCCAGACCTGCCCTCCCCTCCCCCCACTGCCCTGTGGCCTGCCTTTCTCCCAGCTCTGGCCTTTCACCAGCATCACCACAGCCCTCCTGACCATGCCTTGCAAAACCTGCTCTGGACCACAAATCTGAGAGCAGCTGTAACTGTGTGGCGGTGGCAGGTGTAGGATGTCATGTGCAGCTGGCTTATATGTGCCAAGTGGACCTGCACACTCATGACCACAGATGAGTAGAGGCCTCATGCACCATGAAACTCCGGAAGCCAGGAGACCTCAGTCTTTGTATCCACCTGTCCTCCTGCTCACAGGCAACTCATGCATGCACTCCAGGCCTCAGTTTATCCCTCCTAAGGTGGGCTATTATTTCTCTCCCTCTCTTCCTCACGGGGCTCTTAGAGACCCATGTAACAAGACAAGCTTGCAAAACAGGAGAGTGATTCGAATCAGTCAGAAGATTAGCCTCTAGTTTTGAACACTGACTGAGCACACCCTGCTGCCAGCACTGAGGCTGGCCTCTTGCGTGCTTTCTGGAAGATCTCTGCACTCTCACTACAAGCATCAGATCTCACTCTGATCTACAAGCATCCTGTCTCCACTAAGGACACCGATGCTCAAAGAGGACTTTGCCTAAGGTCACACTGAAGAGTGGTAGACCCATAATTCAAATCCAGGCCCAGGTAGGAAAGAGCCACTCCAGTGAGGAGGCAAGAGGACAACATTCCCCCTCCTGTCACCACAGGTCATAAAAGCTACTCTAAGAGTTGAAGAAACAAGCCAGCAAGGCCCCTGTTCAGCTCCGTCCAGGAACAGGGGTATAAAGGCTCATAAATAATTTTGTTCTGATACCTTTCAGAGGTATCCTGAAAGGTAAAAGCTGGTCTTTTGGCCAAGAATAGTGATGCATACCTTTAATCCCAGCACTTGAGAGGCAGAGGCAGGCAGACCTCTGAGTTCAAGGCCAGCCTGGTCTACATAGTGAGACTCTGGCTCAAAACAAAATAACAACAACAACAACAGACAAATAGCTCTTCTTTTGATTCCCAGATACAAAGGTATCAAGACTTAGGCTTCCTTACTGTTCCTCAAACTCACAAATACCCCCCCCCTTCCAGGCCCTTGTGTTCACTCTTCCCTGAAATGCTTTTCCACCAGACTCCTACCTATCTTACTTTTCAGCATCCTTCAGGGTCTTCCTCAGCTGCCATTATGAGATGCCTTCCCTGACGCCCTTTAAAATTTCCCCTGCTCTACACTCTCTATTCTCCCTGGCATTTGCCAGACAAGCAGGGCTCCCTCCTTGTTTCTTGTGCAGTGTCGGCCCCACCGAGTGACAATTCTCTAATGGCAGGGGTTTTTCTTTCTCTTTTCATATTTATCACATTCATTTATTCATTACACATACCATGGTGCACACGTAGAGGTTAAAGGACAACTTCCAGGAGTCTGTGCTCTTCATCTACCACGGGGACCCAGAGACCAGGCCCAGGTTGATGTTTGGCAGCAAGCATCTTTACCTGCTGAGCCATCTTGTCTGGGTCCTAGGGATCGCCCTTTGCATCTCCACTGCATAGAGCAGGCACACTGTAAATATGTGGACAGGGGAGTATAACTGAGGCTCAGAGTGGGAATGAGGTGTGACCTGGGACACCCAGGAAGCATAGAAGCCACTCTGCATCTGGCCTTCTGCCTCTAGAGCTGTCCCTTCCTTTCACCTTCACGGGATCAGCTTCGATTTGCAAGCACAGGGCCTGGGTCCCTCCTTCCCTCCCTGCCTGCAGAGGGCCTGGGTAAAGTAATCAGCGAGGTGGGAAGGGTGTGTCCTTCCAGAGACCCTAGCCTCTGTCAGCCATGCCCACTCCAGATCCCAGAGTGCTTCCCAGGGTGAAAAACAGAATCTTCTCTTTTCTGCCTCCTGAGTTAAATGTGAGATTCCCCTCCTGAGAAGCCATTGCCTGTGAAAGAGGAAAGCTCCTTGATTTTCCTTAGGGTGGCCCCACAGAGGGTGTCTCTACCCTCTCAGACAAGGTGATGTGGGGAAGACAAGTCATCATAAACCCTGCTTGGGCGAGTCAGACTCAGACCCACCCACCCCCAACACCCACTCCTCCACGCTGATCCCAAGAAGCAAGAAAGGGACTTGAGGAGGTGGCTGTGTGCTGCAACTGGCAAGCAGCCACAGCTGAAGTGGCTGCTGGTCAAGCAGCCTGCCTGAGCTCACATCCGGCTCACAGGGGCCTTGGCAAGTTGTGTAAGATCTCCATGCCATGCAGCACTGGTGCAGAAGCCGATGGGCAAACACACAGGGAGCACTTAGGACAGAGGAGCCCCACAAGCACTCCCTGAGGTGTGAGTAGATGCACTACCATTGTCTTGTTATCACCACCAGCATTGTCATTATTATCATCACCACTGTTATGGTTATAACCCACTACCATTATCACCATTATCCTTACCACCACCATCATCACAACCACCATCATCCCCACCATCACCAACACTATCATCATTATCACTACCATTACCATCACCCCATCATCACCAGCAGATTCATCACTATCACCATCACCACCACCACCATCATCATAATTACCACCCCACCACCGCCATCACCATAGGCACCACCATCACCAGCATATCACAACCACTATCATCACCATCATCATAATCATCAGTGTCACCATTACTCCATGGCCATCATTACCACTACCATCATTAACATCACCACCCACATCCTAACTGCCACCCCACCACTGCAACCACTGCCATCACCGCCACCACCAGCACCACCAGCACCACCAGCACCAATTGCCATACCACTAACTCCACTATCACAACTATGTAGCATCTGTTTACCACGAGGTATCCTGAAGTCTGCCAAGGCAGAAGCTGTACCTGTGGGTATCGATACCGCATCCCAGAAGGCCCCTCTAAGTAGCTAAATGAACACATGGTGCACGATGGAGAAGAGGACAGAGGAAGGACAGTGAGCGCTACTGTGGGGAAGTTACAAGAAGCAGGGTAAGGTGCTAGGAAAGGCCCTTCATTCCTTGTACCCCCAGAGTTCTAGTTCCCAGAGAAGGGAGGCGCCAAGAAGCCAGATAGGGGGCAGCCGCTTGGCACTGGAGACTGTTGGCAGAAGTGGCCACAGGGTTGGCACCAGCAGGACGAGG
Organism: Meriones unguiculatus; assembly: GCF_030254825.1. Classification (NCBI taxonomy): domain Eukaryota; kingdom Metazoa; phylum Chordata; class Mammalia; order Rodentia; family Muridae; genus Meriones; species Meriones unguiculatus. The sequence goes on along the minus strand of NC_083352.1, from coordinate 125,425,048 downwards.
CTGGCTGCCAGCTCCCCAGCCTTGGCCTCTATATTCTTGGAGGTCAAGTTTGTGTTGTGCCCACCCCTCAGTCTCATGCCCTGGTAGAATAAATGAGTGGGGCCTGCCGCCTGGCAGCGAACAAGTGACCCAGTCCTCCTGAAGTCTGTATTGGGTGTTTTGAGAGTGTGTTTTGAGACACACTCAATGTGCTCAGACTGCCTCGCACTCACCTCCCAAGAACCGCATTCATGGGTGGGGGCCACCATGCCCAGCAGCCCTGTGCCACTTGCTGGTGGCTTCCATGTTTGCCTTTGTTCTTTAACATAACTGCAGCTGCTGCTGAATGCAGAGCCATGAGGCAGGTCCTGGGCCAGAATTCCTCGCCTGTATCCCATGGCTGTGCACGGGAACAGGGGACCAGACTGGTGTGTTCATTCTCCACAGTTGCCCAGCTACTCAACAGCACCATGGCAGGGGCTCTCCGCTGTGCTGGGATCCACAAAACGCAGCAGCATTTCAAGCTGGGCTGCAAATCCTCCGGAGGGCAGGGGCCTGCCAGCCGGGCCCTCCGTGAGCAAACCCAGTCCACCATCATACCTGAGGCATTGCCTCAGCTCCCCACAGCAACCTGGTGTCTCCTCCCTCCTCAGGAGCCCAGGGCCAGAGCTGCACGGGTTTTCTCAAAAAGCATAAGGCTGAGGAAGGGTGGGGAAGGCCGTGTATCATGGAGCCTGGACACAGATCTTTCTTTGGCCCCCTCCCCTCCTGTTCCCATCCTCACCCAAAGTGCCCTGTCTAGGGACAGAGGATATGTCCACAAGTCCTGGATGAAGCAGTGAGGTCCTGGGGCCCAACCAGAAACCAGGAAACCCCTCAGCTAAGAGGCCTGTCACAAGATCTGGAGCTATGGGGCTGACCTCAGGCTGACCTCTCCCAGTAAGGGAGGAGGGGCTGAGCGGGGCATAAAAACTGAGCTTTGGGACCTGAGAGGGATCTCAGCAAACATTCAAACTTGCATATGAAGTGTGAACAGCTATGCATGTACAACAATTAATACCAACAGCAGCAGTGGTGACGGCAATGGTGGTGGCTTGACCGCAGAAGCCGTGAGTCCGTACCCGTGCCTCAACCATGCACCCAACCTGAAGCCCTCCACTCTGAGGTCCTGTAATTATCCACACTGTTCAGATGCAGAAACTGAAACAGAGAAGTTAGGCAAGTTGCCCATGTCACACAGCAAGTAGATGGTGGACTCAGGGTCCAAATGTGGCGGCCTGGCTCCAGAGTCCGAGGGACTAGGCTGTTCAGTACAGGACTGGAGAGCCTGGGGCAGAAGCTGGCCACTGGGGGTTGCTGCTGAGCTGCTGTTGCCTTAAACCATCACACACACACACACACACACACACACACACACACACACACACACGCTCCCAAAAACCTGTGTGCACAAGGTCTGAGCTCTCCTGGGAGACCCCGACCCTTCCTTCCCCAGTTCCAGAATTACAAGCTCACAACTTCCCCTGATCTCTCCCTGACTCCACAGCACCCTCTCCCCGCCCCGCGCCCCAGTGCACCCCAGTCCCATCCAGACCACAGTGGTCTCCTCTTGGAGCTGTGGGCAGCACTGTGCCTAGACTGGGACCGCATTTCCTTCTGCCGCCATAAAGGGCAGGGCCTCGTGCCCTCGGCGCTGGCACCAGGTTATGCCATTGGCTTGATGTGGGGTAGCAATGTGGCCCAGAGTTAGCACTTTGCCATACGGACTCACACCACCCTGCTCAGCCTTGCAAGAGCCACTATCCAAGCCTACCTAACAACCCTAGAGCCCCTTAGGCTTCGGCCCAGCTGTCAAGAGGATGGGCGACGTGGAGAGCCAAAGCCAGACTTTGTCATATAGTTCCCAGTCCCTGCTCGGCCTCTCACAGCTGTGCAGCCTTGACACATGGACTTAACCTCTCTGAGCCTGACTCTTCATTAGCAGTGTGAGGACAGGGAAGACAGATAGACAGTCACACGAGGTGGAGCACACCTAAAGTCTCTGGCTCAGGACTTGCACTTCCCAGGTGCTCGGCAAGCACAAACTGTGTCAGCGCTGACAACAAACTGTCCCACTCTGCAAGGATGCAGAGGGCATTGGCTCAGGGTACCCCTAATCATCCGTGCAACCCCAACAGAACCTCCACATCACTCTTCCATTTTGGAGATGTGGAAATGGAGACCCGAAGATGTTGTTTCTAAGGTTTCACATCCAGTAAGGGAACAAAAATTTGAAACCAGAAGCCCCATATCCCAGGAAGCATACATATAGCTGTCTGTCTGTCTGTCTGTCTGTCTGTCTGTCTGTCTGAGACAGGGTTTCTCTGTGTAGCCCTGGGTGTCCTGGAACTCACTCTGTAGACCAGGCTGGCCTTGAACTCAAAGATCTGCCTGCCTCTGCCTCCCAAGTGCTGGGATTAAATGTGTGTGCCATGACACCTGGCATATACACAGTTTCCTGCCATGCCCGAGTCCCTGTACCCACTCCACCCCTCACTCTCTCCCACCTTGGCTCACTGCTGCTTCTTTGACCCTCAATCGAGCCCCACGCAGCTGTTGCTGACTACAGGACAGGCACAACAGCAAACCGTTCTTGATTCCTGGGCTGAGCACTTTGCCGAGAGTCTCCCCTACTTCCTACAGCTTTAAGATGGGCAAGACCGCTGAGCTCACACAACGGAAAACTGCCTCGAAGAGAGGCCAGGACATTCTCAAGGTCACTGAGCTCAGAGGTCTGCAGGCAGGGCCATGCCAACAGAGCCCTGACACAACTCCCTGTTTACTGAGGACATGGCTATCACTCTGGGGTAGATAATATACAATAGGCTAATATACAATAGCCTAGAGCCTACAAGGGGATGAATGGAATCCAGAGCTAACTCTCACTCCATTTTATTCATACATTTTTATACATATTTATTTATGCAGATGTGGAAATGGAGACTTTAAACTTACTTCATGGTTAGGGCGGAAGCAATGTCTCAGTCTTTCGGAATACCTACCAGTTTTGCAGAGGACCTGGGTTCGGTTCTCAACACCCACATGACACAGCTCACAAATGCCTGTAACTCCAACTTGAAAGGATTCATCACTCTTTGGTCTCCACCAGCATCTGCATGCATATGTTGCACAGAAACTCACACAGACACACATACATACAAGTAAATAAATATTCTGTGGTGCTGGCTGGAACCTAGTACCTTGTCCATGGTAAGTTAGACGGAGACCACTGACCTACACCACCAGTCCCATCATTTCACGACAGGAGTTAGAAAGGGGATGCGCTCAAGATTGCAAGGTGGTAAATGACAGAGCTCCCTGCCTCAGACAGCCCCCTGCCTCCAACTCCCCACTGCTCCACAGACTTGCAGAACGTCTTCACCATCAACCTAAAGGGCTTGAGGGTGCAGCATGCACAGGCCTGGGTTTCTAACATCATCACCGAAACAAGACCACCCACAACCCCCCTCTCCCCTGGCCTCTCAACCCAGAGTTCCTGAGACTCTCTAGGTCCCTAGAGCTCCTCCCTGAGCTTCCCCATCCAGCCTTTCCTGCTACCCCAAAGAGGATCTCACGAGGGGCTGTCAGTGGCCTGACTTTAGGTTCGCTGCAGGAGGGCCCCTTAGGTGCCTGAGGTGGAGCAAAAGTCCCTACTCTAACCAGTCCAGCAAACTGAGCCCCATGTCACCATCCCATCTGCTCATGGTACAGATTTCATCTGCACAAAGGGCCGGGACCAGAGCAGGCAAGCATTTACCCGGTGTCACACGGTCCCTCACAGGGCTCTAAAGGCAGGTCCACCACTGGTCCTGTTGTCCTCTGGGCTTCCGTATAACTTCTCTGGCCTAATCATGAGCACCACGTGCCTGTGCAGGCTCCTTCCCACCACCATGAGAATGTCAAACCCTACTACTTAACGTGTTTAACTCAATTCCTTCCTTAATTTTCCCATCAACTGAAGAACCGCCATTAGACCCATTTTTCTGATGAAGAAACACAGGTTGCTACTGCCTACCCGGCTGGTTGCTCAGCACAGGCTGCACCTTGGTTTGCTAATCTTCAGAATGGGGTCATAACAGCCTCTCCAGGTCACTGAGGTCTGTGCAAGCCTGGGGAAGCTAGGGGCTGGCCCATGAATAGACCCAGATGAGGCCCTGGATCTGGTTGTGTTCTTGTCCACCCCTCACACCCATCAGGCCTGGCCTGATGAGGGAAGGCGCCTTGTTTGCTGGACCGTTTGTTAGGCCCTCAGATGCTGAGAAATGCTGAGTCATCCACCCAAGCAGAGGCCTCCAGGGAGCAGAGGATGACGGGGTCCCAACTCAGAGGAAGGTTCCAGGCAGCCTAGCTTCCCGTGCACATGGCGGCTCCTGAGCTGGACCACCAAGACCTGAGCCACTGGAGTCCCCCGTTGGCCTCCCTCGGCTACCGTAGGACTTGTGGACCCTTCGATTCTACTCACCAGTCTGCTCAGGGCCCCCTCACCCACCCCACACACCCACTACCTACAGCCTCATCTGGATCCACCACGGCCTCCATATGTCTTCTGGCTTCCCAGGTAGGCCTCTTTCCGTCTCATCCCCACATGTCACCCTATCCCAGGTGCTCCCCCACCTCCTATAAGGTGCGTCCCCATGCCTGCAATTTCCCATGATTGTTTCTCTGACTGAACCCCTCTCTGTCCTTCTCCAGAGCACATAACCTCATAACCCCAAGGCTCCTTCTAAGCCAACCTAACCTCAGTTCTTCCTCAGCTGCCCTGCAGGTGCCTCACTCTCCCCATAGCACTTTTCCAAGTCCTTCTCTTCCAACTGGCTCCATCCAGGTTCCCTGGTATACTCCTCAAGACTCTGAAGCCACCCTGTCCTCAGTAGAGTAAACCAGTTGCCATCCCCAGCCATGGGGAAAGCCAGCCAGATTCCATGCTGCAAAGGCCTCATCAAACCTGTCCACCCTGCCTCGATTCCAACCTCTTCATTTCTACTCTCACTGGGCACCTTAAGGCACAGGTCAAAGGTCAGTTCTCCGAGGACTTTCCAAGCATCCATGGGTTGAAGGCTGAGTCTGTGCTTAGGGATCTGGGGCCCTGGAGTACCGGACTGGACAGACAGTTCTCAGAATCCTACTCAGTGGGAAGCACAAGTAACCCTTCCCTGCAGGGAATCCCCAAGGGGCAGGGGCTATTCCAGGCCATTGGGATGCAAAGTAAACCAAACACACAGAGCCCTGCTGAAGCTGCCACCTTGAGGGAGAGTACAGCAGCAGTACTGTCTCCCACGGCAGATAAGGGTGACAGGAAAAACAGAGAGACTGAGACAGCATCCAAGGGACCTCAGGGAGGTCTCTCTGAAGAGGTGATATTTACCAAAGACTGCAAGGAGACAGAGCCAGCCAGGCACACGGAATATTGGGGTGAAAGGAGGTGATGGGAAGTAATGCAAGGGCCCTGGGGCCTACTGAATTTGCAAAATAGCAGAAGCCACTAGGGTGTGGCAAAATGGATGAGGGAGAGAGGGAAGCTATCAAGGCAGCAGGCACAAGGGCAGCAGGCAGATGGCCAGATTGCAGGGGCTCTGGGATTTCCACCTTGCTCGGAGAGAGGTGGGCTACTGTGTCTTGTTTCCCAGCTGAGTCTCTCGAGATTGCCCAGGCTGTGTGAAAGCTGCCCTGAGGACCACATGACAGGTGTGTGCCAAGACATCCAGGAGTAAGGTACAGCCCTGGAGGGCCCTGGGCAGAATGATGGAACCTGTCTCGCTTTCCCCAAAGTCTTCTCTGGCTGTATGGACGAAGAAGGGACTCGGGAGCTGGGAGGAGGCCGATGCCCCTCCAGGCTGGCCAGGGCTGCTGACAGTAGAAAACAGCATAGATGTGGACGGCCTTGACACGTTGAAGACAGAACAAGAATTTTCAAATGAGTGGGCTGAGTAAGGAGCTAAAGATAAGAGAAAGAGGTAAAACACCTCCTAGATGTGGCCCAAAAAGGCAGGATAGAGGGACCAGGTGGGGCGGAGGGGCTTGACAAGAAGGAGGGAGAGGAGCTTGACTTTTACAGCCAGCTCTTTGCTCAGCTCTGGGAATCCTGAGTGAGTTCCCTCTACTCTGCCTCACATGGGAGCCCCATGTCCCAGGGTGGGCCGAGAGGAATGAGGACTGAGTAGTTGGTGACCTTGTCCTCCAGAGACAAGCAGCTCCCCTCCAGTCTCCCCACCCCCTGTAGTTGTCCCGGCCAGGCCAGGCCAGGCCTGCAGCTGCAGCTGATCAGGACCAAGAGGAGGGGAGGGGGGAAGGGGTGGCATCTGCCTCCCCAGGCTGGGCCAGCAGGTGGAAGGGCTGATGGAGGTCTGGGAAGCCTCAGAATGGCCCTCAGGCAAGGGCTCTGTGAGCCTGGGGTGGGCGGAGGCTGAGGACACTTTGCTGTCACCCTCCCAGGGAGGGCCAGACAGAGCTCCCTTGTCGCCTGAGCCCTGACTCCTGTTGAGGAACCAGGAAGGGCTTCTGACCTCTAGTCTCAGGTTTTCTAGTCCCAGGTTTCAGGGGGGGGCACATTAATTAATGGGCACATGGCAGGAACTTGGGTGACTTGGAAGACCTGCTCAGACCCCCTCCCCCCCACCCAGGCTGTGGCAAACCTCCCTTCCCCTCAGCCTTCCTAGCACCAATGAGGGGTACGAAGAAAAGGCCTTCCTTCACTCAGTTCCCGCCAAGTCTCCAGGCCCCTGATGGCACAGCAGCACAGAGATGCCTCAGGCACAATCTCATGGGACCAAACCCTTGCAGCTGCCTACTGAGTACCAGGGACTAGGCTGGGTCTCCACTTCCATTCAACAGCAATGACAGCTTTCATCACCATCTCCATTTTCCGGATGAGAAGAGCAAGGCTCAGGAAGCTCACCCAGCAGCCCACTCTTCTTAACACTAGCTGTCTGTGGGTCCTGTGCACCCACACCGCGCGAATTTCAAACTAATCCCATGAGAGAAGTTGGGACCAGGGATGCAAACCCATGGCCCTGTGGCTGGAAAGCCCTTGCCCTGAGCTTCACCCCACACCTAAGTGCAGCCTTACTCTAACAAACCAGTGGCCGCAGCAGGCTGCCATCCAGCCTCCTGCCACCCCTCTGCCTGCTCTGGCACTCGGGGGCCAGCCCTGGTTTTCACATTAGCAGGATGACCTTGAGCACATTCATTAACCACTATCCTCAAGGACAGCAGTGCCTTCTCCTGGTTGTCCGGGGGCCGCATCCTTTGCCTGTTTTCCAGGCAGGGAAACTGAGGCTTGAAGACGCCAGGCAGGTTACCTGCCACCAAGGCGGAGCTGGGATCCAGTCCACGGGGCCACAACCCATTCACTTCAAGTTCAGAATCTTCTCTCCCAGAAGGACCTATCCTGCCCTAGGGACTTGACATTGGCCCTGGGGGGGTGGGAGGGGCTGTCAAGGAAATGTTGTTTCCAGTGTGGGAACAAGGCCTCATCTTCCACTCACTCTAATTCAGCATTAGCTGGCCAAGAGGGACACCAGGGTCAGGGTGGCCACTTGGGCTGGCCTGGCTTTGATAAAGAAACACCCATGAGCAGCATGCCACTGCCAGCCAGGGCTCTGCATCAGAACCTCACACGCAGTCACACCACGGTCTGCCGGCGCGGCCCCCCAGGTGCTCCCACATCTGCCAGTGCAGACGCTCACAGCCACATACAGCACATTCACGCTGCCTCCCTCCACCCGCGCACACAGCGCTCGCTCGGGCACACATTCCCACCAGGGTTCTCAGCCAACACACTGATAGGTATACCCGCACGGCCGCTCGGCGCCTGCACACTAGGTGCGCGCACGCTGTGCGTGAGTGTGTGCCCTACCCCATGGCCTCACACTCACGTACACTCTGTCATCAGCTCAGAGAAGCCAAGGCTTGTCTGAAACCATCAACTGTTTTCCCTGGGGAGCCCTAGCCATGGCATCCCCGCCCCAACTTCTTCCCACCCACCGGTACTCCCAGCCGCATTTTCAGGGTTTGGCCATCCAGCCAGGAAGGTAGCCCATCCGGGTCACAAAGCAGAGGCTAGGATACTTAGTAAAGGAAGAGTACACGCTGTCCCCACCCCAGCAGAGCAGCCCAGAGCCACAGAGGGGGCCTCAGAGAGTCATGGCCTGACATTCAGGTCTAAAATGCCTCCCCAAGGCTCCAGGACCCTGTTACCCAAATTATGGAGGCTTAATTAATGAAAAGGCTTCCTTCTGCCACTCCTGAGAAATCTAAATGGGGCCTGTACCAGACACCACTGTCAACTCTCTCCCCAAAGTCCCCGGAGACCCAAGACAACAGAGACCTTCCTCACCCATTCCTATTCTATTGTCCTCCAGGAAAGCCCCAGACATCTTACACGGCACCAATCCACAAAACCAGATGTCTTGACCAGAGGGATTCTTCTAAACAAATTCAGACTAAAATGTGAGGGACTGAAAGCCTATCAGGGAGGGCTTAGGCATTCAAATTAGATTATGTTGCACTATACCTCGGACTCAGAACAGAAATGTGTCTGAGACAGGGCCCAGGCTCAACGTCTGCCCACTCCTTTGTATGGCCTAGGGAAATTTCTTAAGTCCCCCTACACCTGAGTGTACCTACCTGACAGGCGACAATAATAATAGCAGTGTTGGCCTCTAAGAGCTGCTGTGAGATTCCCACAAGCTGAGGTGTCATTTCAACACAATGACAGGCACACAGTAGCTTACTGAGAATCAAGTGCTATGAATGTGCTCACCTTTAATCCCAGCACTTGAGAGGCAGAAGCAGGCAGATCTCTGCAAGTCTGAGACCAGCCTGGTCTACACAGAGTTCCAGGTCAGCCAGGGGCTACACAGTGAGACTTAAAAAAAGAAAAAGAAAAAGAAAAAAAAAGAGGAGGAGAAGGGAGAGGGCTACGGAGATAGAGAATGAGAATGAGAGAGAGAGAGAGAGAGAGAGAGAGAGAGAGAGAAGCAGAGATAGCCATTGCACTGAAGGTGGAAGCCTGTTAGTCGAAGCCTGTTATAATGTTACAGTATAGCATCAGAGACCCTTTCCCGCCCAGCCCAGTGGCCGCAGGTGCCAAAGGTTTACACAAAAGCTCTGGGGAGGAAGACTTCAGACTGTGAAAACGCTTTCCACTAAATGAACGTCATCTGCAAACTGGGAAAAGACCACCATTAGTCAATTTGGCCAGCTCAACACCTGGGGTCCAGCTCGCAGAAGCCTGGTGTTGACAGTGAAGTTGGGCAATCACAGAGGGGACCCTGGAGGAATAGGACTCTCACTTCGGGATCCAAAGCATGTGCTAGACCCAGGAGAGGCCACGGTGAAGCTCAGAGACCTGTGCCCCAGGCCTAGCTCTCCACCAATGGAGCTGCCTCTCCCTGGGGGCCTCAGTTTGTGTCCTGGAAGTTGGTACTCTGGGCTGAGGCCATGTCTCTCCAAAGAGCCTTGGGGTCCTCCTGAACTAGGAATCGGCAGCTGGCTCAGGGTCCCGTCCTGTCTGAATCTATGGCCCTCCCGCGTCCCAGGAACAGTCCAACTCAGAGGCCTGGGCGGGAAGAGAAGAGTGGGTTCACTGTGTGGCTGGAACAGAACTCGAAAATCTTCCCTCCGGGGGCTTCACTTCCTCTGCTTGGCCACCAATGTGGTCAGAGCAGGCCAAACACAAGAAATAATGAAGCCAAACCAGGCTTTGACCAGCCAGAGGCCCTGTCTGGTTCTTATCATTAAAAGATCTTATCCCCATGAGCACCAGTAAGGGACTCCGCCCTCTCTCAGGCTTCTGCACCTTCGACTTCCTGTGACAACCTGCACACTGAGACCAGCCTGCCTCCCCCAAGCTAGGCTTCCCTCCCCCACCAAGCCCCACCCCCACGTGGGCCCCAGCTGCAGGAGGCCCTGCTGAGTGTAATTCCCTGCGCCCTCCTCTCTGCCCCGGCCCGTCCGGACAGATTAAGCCTTTGTCACACACACCCAGAAAAGCTCAGGGCCAGATGGGACGGTACAAGTGTCAGATCATCGACCCAAAGCAGACCTGGAAGCCAGGAAAGGGCCTTGACCACAGCTCCTCATAGAACTGTAGGGGAGGAAAGGAGACCTGAGGGGGGTGAAGAGGGAGGGCACACACGATGGTGACTCTCCACCAGTACCACCCTCGGGCTCATCTCTGGCTCCCCGATTCCCTGACATTTCCTAGCTGCCCTCCCTCTCCAGTCTCTGCAGACTTTTATCACTTTGTCAGCTGTACCTGTCTTCCCTGCTGGCCACGTGTCCCAGGAGAAGTCGCTCACCCACACCAAATGTCCAGTCCTAACCGCCATGGCCCTGGGCCTACCCCAAGGCCTGGAGACTCCAAATAAATGCCATGGACAAAGGTTTCTGGCCCAATGACCTTCAGAAGAGCCCACCCAAGAGAAAACTACAAAATCCCTCCCACTGACACCAGGAGCAATGACAACTTCAGTTTCATGTGCCTGCCTGCACACGTGTGTATGTATGTGCATGTGTGTGCCTGTGGACCAGTAAAGGCAGAAGGATGACCTTTCTATCTTTCAAAAAAGGTCCCATCCAGTCCCTCCTACGAAGAGGCCATGGCTGCCTCAGAATTCCCAGCAGGATCTGCTTCTTAGATCAGCTAAAAGGAAAGTGGAAATGGGGAAGTGATAACAGCACCCCAGGAAGACACTTGGAGACGGCACTCTGGCTGGCGAGGCTAGCGGCAGGTAACTAACAGGTTCTCTGGGGACTGGCAGGCCCAGCAAGCAGGCATGGGGGACTGGAGGGACAGGCCGTCACAGGAGGGCACGTTTGTTGTGTTTGTCATCCTCCTGGCAGCCTGGGCGGGGAGGCCTGGGTCCTGTTTCTCTGCCTCCCAGGCAGGTGGTCCCCTGGGGAAGGTTTATTATTGGTCTTAGAGGCAGGGTGGAGGCTTGTCAGGTCCCTGCTGTAAAAGGCAAGCAAGGCAGACAAGAGTGGGCTTCGGGAAATATCTGAAGCAGCTAGCCAGCTAGCTCAGGCAGGACATATAAGCCCGAGCCTAGCACCAAGTGGATGGGAAGGGGTTGTCTGCCGTGACAGCTGTGTGAAATAAAGGGTGGACAAACTGCCTCATGATTCCACTCCCTAGCTGGTGACCCACAGAGACAGTAAGCCAGCCGCCAGGTGTGGGAGTATCTCCCAGGATCCCCAAAGGTGGGTGGACTGGGGATCCTGGCTCACACTAAGAAGGAGTTGGGGCAAGACCCTAACCTGCTGGGAAGGGTAGCCATAAGAAGGATGAGGTGAGGACCGCCATGGGAAGCCCTGAAGGCCGAAGGCAAGGAGCTAGATAACACTCTGGTGGGTGGCTGCCGTAGGAAGAACCACCTTGATACGGGGGCTGGGAGGCGGGCTTGCTCAGGATGGGAAGAACCCAGCGGAAGTCCCAAACTAGCAGGGTGGGAAGGGATGACCTATCACGCTTTCGGGAGGTGACGGCTCACCTGCCCGGTAAGGGCAAACGGATAGTGATTTGGATGGGGGAGGGTCCTTGGCCCATCGGAGCAGGGGACAATGACCCAGACTCCCTGGGTTTGGGGGCGAGTGCCCATTTGCTGGGGGCTCTGTAGCCCGAGCCGCAGGGACTCGGCCCAGCCTCCCGCTCCGGGAAGCCGGCGGGCGCGCCCCTCGGCCCTGCCCCCTGTTCCCCGTCCGGCCGGAGGCGGCAGCGGCGCAGATGGGCTGCTGGCGGCCGCAGCGGCAGCGGCGCGGTTATCAGCGCTCCTCGCAGATGGGCCGCCCGCCCTCCGAGCTCGCGGCTCCCACTCCCCGCGGCCTGCAGCCCCGTCCCCTGGGCTCGGGAGGGGGGGGGAGGCGCCTCGGGCTCCGCTCTCTGCCTCCCGCCTCCTTCCCTCGCGGTCCCCTCACCCCGCGGGCCCGGCCCGGGCGGCCGCCGGAGGGGGAGGGGGAGGGGACAAGTGCACTTTTCGTAACGACCGAATCAATTGTGTGTGAAGAGCCCGCTCCGGCCGGGGACAGGGCTGAGCGCGGGGCGGGCGCGCCGGACGGGGGAGGAGCGCGGAGGGGGGCGCGGGGGAGCAGGGAGGAGGGAGGCCGGCGCGGGGCGGCCGGGTTCTAGCGCTCCGGCCGGGCGAGGCCAGGGAGGGGCGGCGGGGAGGAAAGCTAGGCTGGCCTGGCCGGGCCGGGCCGGGGACCGAACGCACTACCCGAAGGTCTGGGCGACGGAAAGTTCAAAGCTCAGCAGCGCCCCGAGAGCAGCTGTCCCCCCCAGCCCCCACCCTCTGCAGAACAATGAGGTCCCAGCGGGGGGAGCCGCGGGGCCCAAGACACACGCCCTCTCCAGGGCGCCCCGGGCCGAAGGGGATGCCCCCGCCCGGCCACTGGCCACCGGCTTCCTCCTTCCCGGGGGCTGCGGTTACCCGCCCCCTCCCCAGCGCCACCCGGACCGGCCCGGGGGACGGGGGAGGGGAGGGGATGAATAGGTCATGCCGCCCCCGTCCCAGGGTTGGGGGGAGCGCGGGGCCCGGGGGGCGGCGGGGACGCCCCACCCACCCTTGGGAGGCTGCTTCTGCGCCAGGCTGCGGCTCCGGCTGCCCCTCCCCGGGCCAACGCCGGGTGGGGTCGGGGCGACTGTGCCAGGGCTGGCCCCCTCCCCTGGTGCGGGGAGGCCCAGCGGACTCCCCGTCCCGCCGCTACCTCTGCCTCCCCACCCCCGCAGCACCACCCTACACACACACACACACACACACAGACACACACTCACACACACACCGCCCAGCCGGCCCGGGGGCGGGAGCGCGAGGCGCCCGGGACAGGCGGCCCCGAGGCGGGAGGGGGTAGGCTGGAGCTCCGTAGCAGCCGCCTCCTGGCAGGGGTGGGGGAAAGAGGGGGAGGGGAGGGGACGGGAGGACAGAACACGCTGGGGTGAGCAGCCCGGGACAGCCCGCCCGTCACGGCCACGGCCCGGGCAACGGCGCAGAGGGGGGCAGGGACGCCCCAAACCCCGAGCTCTGCCGGGGCGAGCCAGGGAGGGCGAGTGAGCAGGGACGCGCGCGCCCCGGGTGGGCTAGATACACGGACACCCTCAGGAGCACAGCATTCGGACACACATCCACACCCCCACCCCGCCCCCGCCCGCCCAGAGCCCCGCCGCGGGACTAGCCCGCGGCCGCCGCGCGCGCACTCACCGAGCCCGTCTTGACCGGCACATACACCACTTGGCCCATCTTGGGTTCCCGGCCGCTGCCCAGGCGGAAGCCCTTGGAGCGCACCCAGAACTGGAACTTGCCTTTCTCGCCGGCCGCCGGGCCGCTGCCCGCGCCGGTCCCGCCGCCGCCCTGCAGGACCTCGGCGATCCGCTGGTATTTGCTGCGTGTCACCGTCTTGGTTTTGGCCGAGTCGCCGTAGGTGCGCAGGCACCAGTCCCGGAACTGGCGGCCCAGCTCCGAGTCCCCGGGGCTGCGCTCGCGCTCCCAGCCCCCGCGCAGCAGCAGCGTCGGCTTCGGCATCCTCCCGCCGCGCCTGGCGCCCTCGGGGGCGGGCCGGCCACCGGGCCGCCCGGTGCAGGGACTGGGCTGGGCCGGGCCGGGCTGGGCAGAGGCGCGCCGCGGCCCGGGCTGTCCCGCGGTGTGGCTCGGGCGCAGCTGCTGGATGGGCGCGGGCGGCGGCCGGACGCGCGGGGCTGCGGCGCGCTCTGTCCTGCTCGGGCGGCGGCGGCGGCGGCGGCGTTGGCGGCGGCGGCTCCGGCTCGCCTCCTGCTCCGCCTCCTCCTCCCCCCGTCCGGGATGCAGGAGCGATGGAGGCAGCTCCGGGCCCGGAGGTGCAGAGGGGGCGGGCCGCCCCGCGGGCGGCCAGGAGAGGCGGGAGGCGGGGAGCGGCCCCGGGCGCGGAGAGCGAGACCGAGCCTGGGCGCGGGCGGCAGCGGTGGCTGTCAGCTCGCGCGGTTCATCCTGCTTCTTCTGCTCCGGCTCGGGCTCCCGCTGCCGCTGCTCTTCCTCCTCCTCCTCCCGCGCCCGCCTCCACCACGCCGCGGGATCCCACCTGTTAGAGCGGCGCAGCCTGCGCCGCCGCCCGCCCCCCTCCCTCTCGCGCCCGCGCGCCCAGCCCCGCCCGGCCCGGCCCCTGGGGGCGCGGGGGCCGCCGCACCCTCAGCGGCCCGGAGGACAGCAGCCGCAGGCGCGCAGTACCCAGCTAAGGACCGCGTTCCACCCGGCCGGCCCGGCCCACAGCCTGGAAGGCCGCTCTCTGCCGGGACAGGCTGGCTGTCCCGCGGGGAGTAGGGCACAAACCCTAGCCCAGCGACTGGCCCTACCCAGCCTCCCGGGTTGGGTCGTTCTAGCCGAGCTAGCCTAACCCGGGTGGTATGGGACAGGCTCCTCTCCCTCCCTCCTGGAATTGGCTTGACCTCTCTAGTGTCAGTGTCAGCTGGGTGCCAGAACGGGAGTGTTCCCCAGAGGGAACCCCAAGCTGCCACCCTTCGAGCCCCCAAACTTCTTCCCCTTCCACCTCATCTGAATTCCCCAAAGACTGGCCGGCCTTGCCTTAGTGGAGGTGGGGGTGGGTAGCCCCAGGCCCTTCAGAAGTCACCTTGTGGCCTCACTGGTGCCAACCTCACCGAGTCTCTGAAGACCTTGACACACCCACAAACCCATGCTGTGAAGCCTGACCTTCCTGGGCGCACCTTGGCCTAGAATCCCTTCGTGAATAAACTTAGTGACCCCACATCCCCTCCCACCTGAGCAGATCTGACCAGTATAGAACTTACTCCCTCCCCTGTGAAATTACAAGCATAAATAAGGGGTTAGGCTAAGCCTTCAGGATTTCTGCCTTCCTTTCTTATCAGGGCATAAGAAATTACCACATGGTCCCTTCTGCCGTCCCCTGGGGGGCCACCCCCATGTCCCCAAACCATTCTTACAGGCATATTATCACTCAAGAGTTGAGTCCCAGAACAGAATCATTTTCTGCCTAAGAACTCTTAGGTACCCATACTGGAGTCGTTGGAACTATGGTGTATCAGGCCCTGGCATCCCCATCTTAGAGAAGAGGGTATGGGAATTGGAGAGGTGGCCTGATCTTCTCAAAGCCATGAGGAGGAGGGAAGAGTCGGGGAGTGGGTTTCTGCTCACTTCTGCCTGGCACCTGCATTCCCCCACAAGCCTCCTCTCTCCGGTGGGAACTCGGGAACTACACAGCTCACTTCCCCCACCCCTCTCTTCCGAATACCCAGATGCTTAGGGCCCATATCTGACTCATCCCTGAGTTTCCCGGCCCTGGCACAGCAGCTGGCACACAGTAGGTGCCAATAAATGCTGGAAGAACCTGAGGGGTCTTCCAAGTTCCAACCTCTCGGCATGTCACATAGATTATTTTTAGGTAATTTACATTTGCATGTTACTTTATATACATCAACAACTCCATTCTCACTTCTCATCTTCCCAAGATCTCTTTTTGGATCTGTGCTGCCACACCCACTTTAAAGAGGTGGCCACTGGGAGCTGGGTGTGGTGATAAGAGGCAGAAAGATTGAGTTCAAGGCCAGTCTCCATAGCATAGAGAGCTTCAAGATAGCTTGGAACAGAGAAGGGAAAGTTCTAGCAAAAGATGACCAGCCCCGAGGTCTAGGGGCTTCTGCATGACTTTTCCGGTGTGAAGGCATCCCTCCAGCTGGCTCCATTTCTGAGAGCCAAGGTGTTCTGCCTGGAAGTGCTCATGATCACTGAGTAAGAGGGTCCTGTAGGGCCCTCATCTGAGCCCACCTGAAGAACCACTATGCCACACCAACTCTCCACCTTTCTAGATCTTCACCTGCTGTTCAAGCCCTAAACGCCTGATGGTCAATCCTGGGCTGAGGTCTAGTATGCCTGGTGAGCTTTGTGCAAAATCAAACAGACTTGAAATTGAATCCAGTCAGGACTCCCAGGTTCTGCCCCCTCGCTTCCACCTTTGCTGGGTGACCCCAACTTTATCATCTGTGGGATAGGCAGTGTGTCGTGGATAGAAATAATAAAGATGATACTAGGTGTGAGGGCATCTGCTACCCTCTTCTTCATGGGGACCACAAAGTATTAAACGTGGGAAATGAGCTTTATTGATGTGTGTGTGTGTGTGTGTTTCATTCATTTGGCAAACATTGGTGGGAATGCAGTCATGGGATTCTCAAGGCCCCACTCTCCTGAAACTCCTCAATGGATGGGGTGAATGGCCTTCAAGCAAACCAGCTGTCAATCATTGATATTTTGGGAAAGGGGCCATGATGGAAACAGCGTACTATGGAAGGTAAATAATGAAGGAAGTGACTGCTATTCTTAGGGGCTAGGCAGGCCCCTTGGAGGAGGTAGGTTTGGAGTGGTGCCTTAAATGGCAGGTGCCCTGAAGCCAGCCATGCTAAGATCTGAGCAAAGAGCTTTCCAGGCAGAGAGAACAGCAAAGGCAAAAGCCCTGCAGGGAGGTAGGGCCAGGAAGATGGCTTAGCAAGCTGGTAAAGGTGCTTGCCACAATTCCTCGGGACCTACATGGTAGACAGTGAAAACCAGTTCCTGTAAGCTGTCCTTTGACCTCCACATGGCATGCCCCATTGTGCTCCCTGAAATGGATCTATAAATGTAATTTAATTTTTTAAAGCCAGACATAGTACTACATACCTTTAATCCCAGCACTTGGAAGGCAGAGACAGATGGATCTCTGTGAGTTTGATGCCAGCCTGGTCTACAAAGTGAGTTCCAGGACAGTCAGAGCTATGTGGAAATATCCTGTCTTAAAAACAAAACAAAACATAAAGAGTTCGAGGATAGCCATGGCTACATTTTTATCTCAACAAACAAACAAATAAACCAAAACCAAAACATTTTCCTAAAGATCTTGGTAAGAAAGAGATATCTTCTAGAAACTGGAATTGGTAAGCAGAAAGGGGGTGGAGAACAGGAGTCTTGTCTTTTGTTTGTTAGTTTGGTTGGTTGGTTGGTTTTGAGGTGGTCTATCTGTTTAGCCCTGGCTGGTCTGGAACTTGCTTTGTAGACCAGGCTAGTCTTGAACTCACACACATCTACCTGCCTCTACCTCCTCCAGTGCTGGGATTAAAGGTATTTTGCCACTCTGCCCAGAAGAAGGCAGGAGTATGGAGGTCCAGGGGGAGAATGCTGGATTGTGTTCTAGATCTATAGAGACTGGAATAAGGAAGAAGTGAGGGGAAGAAGGTAGCTTCAAGGCTGTGAGATCGGAAGTCCAGGCTCCTCCCCAGTGCTGCCCAACACCAGCCATATTCAGCCTCATGTCCCAAGAGGAGCTTGGAAGAGCCTGGAAATAGCTGAATCCTAGGGTGAGAATGGCCTCCTGTTGCCCTGCTCATCCCTACTACTGTGAAAACAGATCCCTCTGGACCTTTGGCCCTTCCTACCCCCAGAGGACGCTGGGCTGGGGTTTCGCCCACATCCATGACCATGAAGCAACTATTCCTTCCTCCCTTCCAGACACCTGTCAAGGGGACAAAGTTTCCCACAAGCCAAAGAACAGTGAAATGCCCTGTTTTATGTTAAGGTGAATTTATTTTTATTTTATGTGTATGAGAGGTTTGTATGCATGTGTGTATGTGCATCAGGTCCTTGTCCTGCCTGTAAGGGGCCAGAAGAGGGTAGTAGATGCCCTGGATCTGGAGTTAGAGGGGGGTGTAAGCCTCCATGTGTGCTGGGAACTGAACCCGAAGTCTCTGAAAGAGCAGCAATAAACGCTGCACACCATCTGAGCCACCTCTTCAGCCCCTGCCCTGGGTTTTTGTGGTTTTTTTTGGGGGGGGGTTGATTCTTGGTCCAGATATGCAAACCCCAGCCTTGGTCCAGATATACAGCCCCTTCCAACAGTGCTAACAATGCACAAGGTCACTGAGCTCAGTAGATAGATCGACTGAATCCCCACAAAGGAGAGAAGCTGGCCCACAGAGCACCTGGCTCTGTCCAGCCTGGATCACCTGCCTGCCATTGAGCTCTCCTAGATCCAGGACAGCAGGAATGGAAACACACATGGCCACAAGGCCTTAAGACTGTCCTCGAAGGCTCCTGGCTTGGGGTATGAGGCAAGTGACTCGGCCATAACAGACACCCCCATACCCCAGAGGGCTGGCAATAGCTAGTGCCAGACCTGGCACCACTCCATCACGCCACCCTCCACCTTAGCATCTCCCTGACAGTCTGCCTAGCCACCTGGCTGCTCCAGGCCCACCCCAGCCAGAAAGGCTTTCTCACCCCTCAGTTGATTCAAAGACTTCTTCTGGTCGCTCACTGATGGACCGCTGGCCTCTCCCCAGTGTTCCCCAGTACAAGCGTGACACCCTCCATCTTCTAGCACCCAGGATAAAGGTTGTGGCTGAATAATTGTTGGATGCATGTGTGCGTGCACGCGTGAATGAATCAGTGAATGAATGAGTGAATGAATTGGTTCTCAAAAAACGAAACGTCAGATTGAAATGCACTTACTACCAGCCTGCTCTTGTCACACCGTCAGCATTTGTCATTCTCCTAGTGCTGCTCTTGGTGACAGAAGTCTCTTATCAGTTTTAAATGCTAGTAAAATGGGGATCAAGGCGATGGTCCCTGGCTCCCGGGACTGTGTGCAAATGAGCAATTGCTAGATGCTAGCCCTGGCTGTTATTATGTCCACCAACCATTCATTTGGACATTTGTTCTAGAATCTTCTGTGTCAGACAGTCATTTGGTGTGGGAAATCAGAAGTAAGTGAGCCAGATACCACTGTCACACATTAAGCTGGCTTTAAAAAAAAAAAAAAAAAAAAAAAAAAAATTTGACACAAAGTCTCAAGTGTCTCTAGCTGGCCTCTGAGGATGACCTTGAACTTCTTCCTGACTCCACTTTCCACGTGCTAGGAGTCTAGGTGTGTATGAGGTACTCTACTTCCTAAGCCGTGTTCCCAGGCGGAGACTGGTAGATAAATTGATATTCCAAACTCAAGGGTCATCAATACGGGAGGAGAGTTGGGCTAAAAGTGCCTGGAAACCCATCTTAACACACCGTTGGCCAGTAAGACGGAAATCTTCGGACAGGAAGGGAGGAGGGAGGCCAGGTCTCCGGCTCTGCAGCGGCCTGGGCCGCATTGCCTATGGGTGCAGTCAGCTCCGCCCACTTTCATAGCCCCCTGAGTCCAACAGCCACGTCTCCAGAAGTTAAAACTTCAGGCGATAAGAAAACCGACCAGGGTTGGAGCAATGGCTCTGTGGTTAAGAGCATTGTCTACTCTTCCAGAGGTCCTGAGTTCAATTCCCAGCAACCGCATGGTGACTCACAACCATGTATACTGGGATCCAATGCTCTCTTATGCAGGTGTACAGACAGGCAGAACACTCATACACATAAAATAAATAAAATCTTTAAAAAAAAAAAAAAAGAAAAGAAAAGAAAAGAAAACTGACCAATTCACGGGTTCCACTCAAATATCTCTTCCCAGAGGCGCTCCCCTGCCCTTCTGGAAAGTCCCCCAGGCACTCCACCCCCTGCCTTGCTTGGTCTGTCTTCCTGGACTCTTCATGTCCCTCCACTGTCTGGGATGTGTGCTCCGAAAGAGCGGGACCCTGTCCTGTCCACTGCAGCGTCCACAGCCTTCACGGCAGTGGAGGGAATGAATGAAGCCAGCCGCTGAGGCAGGCTGCACACACCTGCAGTCACACCACGTGGACAATCACGAGTTTGCGGCCACCCTGAGCTTTACGGTGAGCTTCACACTCTGTCTCAAGCTCCCAAGAAGGAGCGCGTCAGTAAGAAAACCTCAAACGTGTGTGCATCGTGCACCTTGTAACTGAGACTTCTGATGCAATGGGGAGGTGAGGCCTCAAGTCACTCCCGCTTCAGGAAGCCTCAGTTTCCTCATCTGTAGAATGGAGCCAGTGTCTGCTCGGCAGAAGCTTTCGTGAGGTGCCATCTCCATGTGGGGCAGATAAGTGTGCCATCAACGTGACAGATGGAGCCCTCAGTAGGGGAAGCTAAGAAAGGGGGCCTGGAGGCTTCCTATAGGACACAAAGGAAGCTGACACTGGAGCTGTTCCGTCACCTGAACTCACCAGTAATTTATTGATGCTGGACTCCGGCACCCGGCGGCACGCCAGGTCAGCTTCACAGAATGGGGTAGCGCCCTACGGTTCCCCTTGCCTCACCCAGGCAGGTCTGAGGTGGGGAGCCTGGGAAGACCCTCCAATTTGCTACAGTGTGCCAGGCACTGGGTAGGCTAGGTGTAATTGAACAAACACGGAGAGCGGCTGAGGGCCTGCAGGGGACTTCTGTGTCCTGTGCAGTGACAGGTCAGAGAGTGCCGTCTTGGGGAGACCGAATGCTGTGCTGAATGTCACACTGCCCAGTAGACTGCAACAGAATTCAAACCCAGATCTGCCTGGCTCCAACGCCCGAGCTTATCTGGTGTGGCTGGCTGAGGGGCATGTGGAACAAATAGCTCCAAAAGAGAGCTCCATGCCAGCCTGCTGGCACGCCCCATGAGCCCGGCTCTCTGGAAGAGCAGCATGAGTTTGAGTCCAGCCTGGACTACATATTGAGTTCAAGACCAGCATGGGCTTCAGAAAGAGACTCTGCTCTAGAAAGGTGTGGGGGAGAAGGAGGAGAAGGAAGAGGAGGGGGAGGGAAAGAAAGGGGAAGGGAGAGGGAGTGAGGTAGAGAGGAGATGGAGAGGAGGGGAGAGAAAAGTCTGTGTTCAAAGTTAAGAAAGCCCATTCCACTGATGGCCCCCTGGTCCCTTGTGGGATGAGTGGAAGAAGGAGTCCTATGTTTCTGACAAGGAAGTAGACAGAGCAAGGGTGCAGCCAGGACATGTTGTGACTTGGTATGGGGTCACACCCGAGTGGCGGGAGGGCATGGCGGCTCCTGGACGGCCAGCCTATGGCGGTAGTTTTCAGCCTTCCCAATGCTGTGACCCTTAATACCGTTCCTCACATTGTGGTGACCCCCGACCATAAAATCATTTTGGTTGCTACCTCATATCTGTAATTTTGCTACTATTATGAATCACGATATAAATATCTGATATGCAGAATATCTGATATGCCACCCCTGTGAAAGGGTTATTCAAACCCCCAAGGGGTCTCGACCCACAGGTTGAGAACCACTGGGCTTTGCGGGGCATCATGAGAGGTGGTTTAGCAATGAGGTACTATTTCCCCAAACTTGGAGACAGGGACAGCCAGTAGGGATGTTGGCCTGTGGCCTCCAATGTGGCCCAGTGTCTAACTCCAGCTTAACCTCCATCCACTCTCTTTAATCCATGGGCCTTCTGGGCTCATTCTGAACAGGACACCTCCACATTCTCCAGGGTTCCTTGCCACAGGACTCAGACCATTTCCCCAGGTTTTGTGCCCCTGGCCAGGCCTTGCTTTCAGGCCTGGTTCCTCGAGGAAACCACTTCAGTTGTGCCTCAACCTCTGAGCTACAGGGTGAGCTGGGCAAGGACTGTCTCCAGCCACTCAGCAGCACAGCTTGTACACAGTGACCTGTGTCATTCTTTCTTCTGCCCTGCACTGCATCCCATGTCCTTTGAGTAACACTTCCTTCCCTGAGCCTGGCCAGGTCCTCCCAACCCACATGGTCTCCAACAGCACCACAGGGCCCTGGATTCAACAGCCCTGCCTGATTCAAGATCACCAGCCTCTTCCTATTCCTCCATCTCTTGTGGTTGGGTTTCTTGCTACCTGGTGAGCCCTATCTCAGAGCCACCAGACCCAGGGACCTGCCATATGTGATTTAGACAGTTTTCTCTCCAAACCAACCCCCAGGGTCTCTTTTCTCAGATATGACCCCTGTTGTAACTTGGTCCCAGAGCACTGGGACCAAGTCCAAACTCCTTGGCCTTCAAGGCCTGCCATTATCCCCACTCCCTGTGTTGGTCACACAGTGAACTAGTCCCCTGATTATGATTTGTATAGGCTGTTCTCCTCATTGGGACCACTCTTCCTAGAGAAGTCTTGTGCATCCTCCAGGATCCAGTTTGACTGTTGCTGTATCTGTTGTGCTTCCATGGTCCCCCCGGGAACGACAAAGCACTTCTGGCCTACAGGCACCAAGCGCCCCAGATGGTCTTCACAGTAGGAAACACAAAGCATGGTTAGTGGTATGTGCTTGGCTTTGTTTCTTGTGAGTCTCTCACCTACTACAGGCAGGGCATTGGATCCCGAGGCCATGCTCCCCAGGGGCTTGTGGGATTGGTTAGCTGCTCAACTCTCTAGTTAGCCAAGGACTTCTTCCACTTCAGATCTCCCAGAAGAGAAAAATCAAAGCTGGCCTACCTCCCAGTTTGAGATCATCTTCTCCATCATCTCCATCTCAGAAGAGGAGAAACTGATGCCCAGAGAGGGCAAGACACCTGACAGAAAAATCTGGGTCCTGGATTCAACTTCCCACCCCCTCAAATAGTGCTCTCCTCTTGAAGGTCCACTGCCACGGGCCCCTCAAAGTGGAAGTCAGCACAGCCTCCTGCACTTAAGCCCTGTACTGTTTCTGGCCCGACATATGACCATAACTAAACAGCTAAACCTGGCTCTCAAAGTGCTATACAGGAAAGCACTTGGCAGAGTGTCAGACACACAGTAGGCCCTCACCAAATTATGCCAGCCTCACTGTGACCTTGACCTTCTCAGGTAATAGTAAGCACACAGGTTCTTGGTCCCTAAGAAGAGTGATGGTCCCTAGAGACAAAGCTGCCAGTTCTAGGTCCAGGATTTCAGAGGTAGCGAATCCCCCAATTCCAGCCCTAGTGTGATTTAAAAAAGAAAAAGAAAGAAATCTGGTTCAGGAGGGCTTCCCTCCTGAGTCTGTGCAGCCCAAGGCAATAGAGGGCCTCCTCCTCCGTGATGAAGAGGCTGGCTCTTTTGTTTAGCTCAGTGGCCTCTTCCTGAAGCTCATCCCACCTCTCTGAACTGGGTTTTGTGGGTGGAGCAAGACACGAAGGAGACCGCAGGGGAGCGGAAGCCTTGGGCTCTCCGGGGAAGCTCGCTGCTGGGCCCCTGGACAGTTGCCTTTCAGGAAGTGTTTGTCCTTGTGCTGCCCAGAAGGACATGGGCCCTGGAGCCTTCTCCTTAGAGGTTTCCCAGTGACAAATGGCCTGCTGCCTTCACCACCCCACCCCACACACCCACAGCCTCACGCTGGGCTTGCATTGGGAGGCGTCCCTGAGCCTCCTACCTCACAATTTGCCTCCCAGATGGAGAGTCAGCCACCATCAGAGCAACACAGTGCAGAAAATGGAAGCTCAGCAGCTAGGCAGATTTCAGTTAGACATCAGGAAAGACCGCTCACTACCTTGCCAGATGGAGCTGGGCTGGGTAACCTGGATAATGTGTGACTTAAAGAAGGGCCCTAAAGTGGGAACAGGAGACTGTGACTACCTCCTTGCCTTTGTACATCCACAGATGGGGACCGCCATTTCTGCTCGCCACACAGGCTTGGGAATGAGACAGGAGGTGAGGCTGGAGATGGCAGCTGAAGCAAATAACCTCCCTAGGTCCCCCTTACTCTCTGTGGGCCCAGGGGCCTAGCAGTGAAGTGTGTTCTCCAGGCAGCTTGGAAGGCCTACTGTCTCCATCTTCTCGGACCACTCAGGGGACAGAAAGGCCAGGGCGGTCAAGAAGCTTCGGAACCAATCCTGGGCCTCCTCTCGATTTATTCTCAACCTGGCCACACCCCTAACACAATAGAGGCTCAGTTTCTCGGTCTGTGCCATGAGATGTTTGGAAGGTTGCCAAGGCCCCTTCTCTCTTGGCCTGGAAACCCCTCCACGGGCCCAGCAATGTTAGATCAGCTCGCCTCTGCCATCCTTAAAGGTTTCAGATCCACCGACCCTCCTTTGCTGGAATCTCTCAGCTTCCTCCTCCCTTAGGGCCTTCATACATGCCCTCTCCTCTTCACAGCACACAACCAGCTGATGGTATCCCCACAGCTCACTCCCACAGGATCCCAGGCCCCACCTGCCTAACCCAGTCACCCGTGCCTTCACGTTCACATGGCTTCTGGGTTGATGATCCCTTGCTGTGAATTCTGACAGCGAGGGCTGGCTCTGCCAGGCCCCAGCCGTGTTCCCAGTGTCAGCAGATGATCAGCAAGCAGCTGGTGAGCCAGTGGATGGATGACCTCCTGACCTTTGGAGGCAGTGCAGGGTCACCTCTGCTCACTAGGCACCTCTGCAGAGAGCAGAGGAGACCTGGCCTTGGGGCAGAGCTGAGGCTTTCCAGAACTGTGTCCCTACACTTCAGGGAGCAAAGAAGGATTGGCTCCTTCAGAAGGTGGAGCCATGGTGGGCAGGCTGTTAACCATGAAGTCTCCTACCCCTCTGCTCTCTCAGAACTTCCTGCCATGTGTCGGGGCTTGACATAGTCCCAGAACTGCAGGACACATGTATCAACTCTCTTGGGGTGCACTGGTGGGAGGAAAGCCACACAACAGACTAAAACAGGGGGTGTGCAGCCCCTCAGGGTGGGAAGGCCAGTTGACAAAGGTGGAAGATGAGGCTCAGAGGGGGAGTAGGTGAGCCTTGACAGCCAGGTGAAATTCTTGACTTCTGAGGACTGAGGGGAAAGATCCTTGCCTTTGACCCAAGGGCCCCTGGCTTCAGATTACACCCACTGAGGCACTCACAGGAAGTGCCCGAAAGGTCTGGACAGCAGATGGAGGCAGGCTGCTGGATCTGAGCCGCAGCCCTGCCACTCCTTAGATGTATGACCCGCTTGCTCTCTTTCACTCTTGGCCCCTGTTTCCTCATCTGTAAGATAGAAGAAATCTGGGCCAGAACGTCCATCAGGACACAGGACTAAGAACAGGGAGGAACTAGAGAGATCCACTCTCAGGCACTATCCTGACCACCCAGCCAGAAACAGGAGCAATGGGTTCCTCATGCTGAACCAAGGCCATGGGCTGTCAGCTCTTGACCTCTTGCCCCTGGGCCTACTAAACAGGAGTGTGAAAGGCACTTCAAAGAACCCAGTGTTCCTTAGATGAGGTTGTGCGCACCCAGAGTCCCAGTATGGCAGAGGTTAAGGAAGAAGAATCCCAAGTTCAAGGCCATCCTGGGTTGCCATGTGTTTTCCGAGCTCTCCGAGTCATCCCCACCATTCTGTGACCCAAGCCATTGGACAGAGCCAGCTCTACAGGGTGGAAGCCTGCAGCCCACGTGCTGTGACTGTGGAAAGCAGAGTAGCACTCAGAATGGTTCCCACCTGGCTTTGGCCGGCCCAGGGGCTAAGGTGCACAGAGGTGTTGGCCCAGAGAGGAGAGGCCACCTTCAGTGAGGTGACAGAGGCCCAGGACCTGGAGAAGCCCAGGCAGAGCTGCTCTCTTCCTGGCTGGACACCAGCTGGTGCTGCTCGTCACCCACAGGTGCTTGCCAGGTCTAGGGGGGGCCGGACCACCCAACAAACATGATCAGGGGAACCAAAATCAGAGCAGGGGAAGGGCTTACTATAGTTCATCCAGATCTGTCGGAAGTCTGACTCTTCAGGTACGGACTTTCCACGCCTCCAACAGGAAGTGGGAGACCTCTGAAGGCAGATAGGGCTATGGGGAGCAGGAGGGGGGATACCAGACACTTTACCCCAGATATCACCATGTAAGAAAGAAGCAGAAGAGGCCAGGTAGCCAGAAATCCCTGAGCCCAAGGCTTGGGAACTGACAGACCATCTTTTGGAATCAAAGGGACTAAGTTCCTCTTTCTTGCAGAGGGAGAAACTGTCCAAGTAAAAGGATGTGTTCCCTCTGGGAACACTGAATTGGGGGCATAGAACAGAATTCAGCCTGCTTAAGGGAAAAGGGCCCGGGGTTGGCACAGAGAGCCAGAGAGAAAGAGAGAGAGAGGAGGCTGAAACCAAGCTAGGTACGTGGTTTGGAGCCTGGGCCAGAATCATTTGAAATCATTAGTTTGGAAAGGTCTGGACACCATCTGGCTAACCCAATGCTGGTTGCATGTCTTCAGTCCCAGCACAGGAGGCAGAGACAGGCAAGTTTAAGGCCACTCGGGACTACACCGCAGTACGTGCATGATTACACATGTGTAAATGGCGGGGGGGGGGGGTTACTGCTGGGACTGATCAGCCTACAGGAGGGTAAGATGGAAGGCCAGCCCCCTGGCCAAGGCATGGTCCTCTTTCCTCCCTCCAGACTCACTTGCCTCCTGTTCACTCAGAGGCTTCTGGGCATCTTGGCAAGATATGTTCACACCTGAACCTCTAATCCCACCAAAAACCTGGTTGGCCCAGACCCTCCCATGTCACTGAGCATCACTAAGGCTGCCTGTCTCTTGGCTGAAGCCTCAAGTCAGCAGATCCAGCCACGAAACACTTTTGCCTGTCTCCACTCATGTGTAACTTCTATCTGAAGCCCCAGGACAATGGCTGCTGCCTCCCTTGTCTCTGCTGACCCACAGCTGGCCCCACCATGACTCACCTCGTGCAGAAGAAGACCACTGAAATGAATCACACCACC